>NW_024097414.1:1452500-2652500 GCF_016545835.1 Crotalus tigris | reverse complement strand
TCCAGAAGCGGTGAATGCTCCAACACTGGAAGTTTTTAAGAAGAGACTGGACAGCCATGAGTCTGAAATGGTATAGGGTTTCCTGCCTTAGCAGGGGGTTGGACTAGAAGACCTCCAAGGTCCCTTCCAACTTTATTATTATTATTATTATTGATCATTGCACAGTCAGCCAGATGTTCAGACTGGATTTGGCATTTCTGTCTACCTATCGAGTCCTTACAAGGACCTGGGATAGGCAGATGTGGATGTTTGATGATATTACAGATATCGTCGCAGGATGGAAGCAGTTCCTAGTAAGGCCGCCTTTTGCAATTGACTAATGGCGAATTTGTCAATGCTGATGATGGTGTTCAAGTGGTTCTCCAGTTGTTTTGGGATTGCACCCAAGGTGCCTATTACTATTGGTGCTATCCTTGTTTGCCTTTGCCACGGTCTTTCTATTTCTATTTGTAGGTCCCTTTCAACATCAACATCATCATCATCATTATTATTATTGTTGTTATTATTAGCCATATGGGAAGGTTGCAGATTGTGATCACATTACCCCAGGACAGTGCAACGGTCCTAAATTACAGGCTGGTCGCCAAGCGGGCGAATTTTGATTACATGACCGTGGGGATGCCACAACCATCATGCGAAAACTGGTCCTAAGTCACTTTTTTTTCAGTGCCTGTGTAAATTTGAACGGCCACGGAACGAATGCTTGTATGTCGAGGACCATCTGTGTAGTGCCTTCCTCTGGGTTGTGTTTTTTTTTTTTTTTTTTATTTCTACAACACAGCAAGGAGAGAGGCTGGATGAAATGGGCAGATTATAATGGCCTTCTCTGCGATTGGCGTAATAGAAATAGGAAAGTTTTCTGCATTATCGTTGACTTTAATGTAGGCTATAACCGAAGGTCTCTGCAGAGTTTGATAAAGAAAACCCCATCTGGTACTTTTGCAGTATTTCGGTCGGGAAATTCCTCTCTTTCCGCACCGAAAAAAGTGAGCCCAGTGCTTTAAAAAAAAAAAAAAAGGCATTTCAGCCATCTAACAGTCAGTTGCAATCTGGCTAGCCAAATCTTCTACTCCTAACCCCCCCCCAAAAAACCCTCAAACTTTATTCAGAAGGGCCTATTCCTTTTGTATAAATGTGTGACAATAATCTTGTCTTTGGATTTCGGCCTTTTAGGATTAAGAAGAGCTGTTGCATTGGAGGGTGTCTTTTCTCTTTCTTTGAAAGGCGGTGGAAGCGGAGTCTTTCTGGCTATTGGGCTCCTTGCTGTGTCTTAATTAAGTGCCCAGGGTATCTTGTTCCTTCCCGTGATTAAAATAATGGTAATTGCATAGTAACCCGTATTGGTTTCTGTCTTCAGCTGCTGGAGAGACAACCGCAGTTGGCGGTTTGCAGCTGCACCCCTCAATTTGCCTGGTGCTCTGGGACTGGGCTTGGAACACCTGTGAGAGGCGATGGGCACTCTTGCACGTTGTCTTACTCAAGGGCTGTGGCAAGGAAGATTGCAAATGGGGCAAAACTCACTGAGCAACAGAAATTGGGGGGTCAGCTGTGGTCGTAAGTCAAGGAAAAGTTGGTAGACATAAGGGGAAACCGAACAGCGCTGCTTTTTGAGAGGGGTCCTTTTCCAAAAGCATCAAGTCGTTTAGCTTCTGCTGTTCCTCCGTCTTTCCACCGTTTGACCAAGAATGAAGCTTTTGGCATCGCTCTCTGGCAGCTGGTTGACCAAGCATTAGTGGTGGCTGGCTAGACGCCATCTTTTGTTCCATGATCGACATCAGTGAGGTCGATCATGATTTAGCACGGCTGATTTAGCACGGCTCTTCCTTGGCAGAAGCTTATGCCCATCATATGTATGACTGTCTTCTCCATGTTTGCCATGATTCGCCCATGGTTTCGTTGTCTTGTACCAAGTGTGTCCTGACACTCCCTCTGAGAACAGCTGCTCCAATGAGATGCTTCCCAGTATTTGGAGAGCGTGGAATCATAGCCCAGAACAAATCACGTCTCTTAAATGCTGGAGAGGTTTGCAACAACCTACCCTTCTTCTGGAAAGGGTTTGTCTGCTCAGGTGAAGCTTTGTGTAGCAAGCGAGGAGCAGGCTGTTTGAGAGTTCCAACTTGTATGTATAAGAGCAGGGGTGTCAAACTGCCGGGCTGTGGGCCGGTTGTGTCATGCCGAAACCGCGCTCACCCCAGCTTCAGCAATGGGGGAAAAGTCACGATACGTCACGACACGTCACGTGACATTGCGAATTTGACACCCCTGTATAAGAGGATGAGAATAAGAGAAATGGCTGTGCATGATAGGTTCTTATTGCATTGAGACAACCATGGTTGCTTTCGTGAGATACTAGGAACAAGTACCAATTCAAACAAACGAGCAGTATCTTGACTGTGATGCAATACGACAGGATGCTCTCGATCGTCCCTCTGTGGAAAGTGGTGAGGACAGGGGAAATAATATCCATGGCTGTGGAATTCTGGGAGTTGAAGTCCACATGCCTTAAAATTGTCCAGGTTGAGAAACACTGAAATTCTAGCAGGACCCCTACATAGATGCTGAAAATGATCACAGGGATGGTAAAAGTCAACTTTTAACCAATTTAAAGCACCCAGCCCCTGCTTAAAAATCCCCAGCTTATGGAAACCCATTGTCTTTTTAAAGAGGGGAAGTAGCTGTGCAGACAGCTAATTTTACTACTGTATTAGGAACTTCCACACAAGGAAGTTCTTCCTCATTTTATTTTCCTGTAATCCTTCAAGCAAACCCCCTTTATTTCATTGCATGACATCCATTTGTTGTGGTGTGAATTGAGTTTTCCCTTTTTTTAAAAAAAAAAAAAGCCAACATTCCTCAGCATTGTTGATAACATTGTTCTTTTTGCAGTGGGTGCCATCACGCAGATGCTCCATCTGTTTCCCCATCTGAGTCTCCTGCTATCGCTTACGTTTTCTTGGTTTTGACTGGAAAAAAGGAGTCAGCCAGTGGGTGTTAAGGAAGGCTTTCACTGGGATTTGACTGCTTAGGGCAGTGATGGTGAACCTTTTAGAGACCGAGTGCCCCAAAACTGGCCCCGCCCCCACTCCGCCCCCATCTTCCGCCCCGCCGGCCCACAGGGCCACTCACCACTTCCAGGGCCCGCTGCAGATCGCCCAGGCAGCCCAGCAGCGCTATGGTGGTTGGTCACGCCCTCTGCCCGTGCCCTGCAGCATCAACTGTGCATGATGGGGTGTGAGGGCAGAGTCTTATCTACACTGCCTGGCTGCCACGCTCAGGGGTGACTGTCCTTCAGGGGGCTGCTGGAGAGGAGGGGGTCGTGGGGGGAGGCGAGGCTGGGGCAACGGCACGTGTGCCCACAGAGAGGGCTCCGAGTGCCGCCTCTGGCACCCGTGCCATAGGTTCGCCACCGCTGGCTTAGTTTTTTTTTGCATATTACTGTTAATATGAGTTGTTGAATGGCTTGGTGGCCTAGTGGTAATGGTGACACCCGCCTCCTACTCAGTATGGATTTAGGGTGCAAAGAAAAAATATTTGCTGTGAACTTCATGTTGGCGTCGGGAAAGGCGCCCAGCCAGTAAATGCTCAAACTCCATTCAGTCGCCCCAACTCGACCCTGAATTAAGGGTTGTAAAAACAAAAATCCCTGTTTATGTGAGTGTTATTTATCAGATTTATAAGATATCAACTCTTTTTTGGAAAGCCGGTATTTTCTCAAGCAGTCTATAGAAATGAGTCACATTAAAATTATTTTAATAATAAACAGGGATAAAAAGCAGCAACATTGTAGTTGTACGGCTTGGATGTAGAGACTGAAAGGTGGAGCTATATTCAATGTAACATTTAATATATATGTATAAGCAGCCCATATACATATACGTATCAAAACACACAAAACAAAGTATGCCTGTATTTACTCTCAGGCTAATGAACGTAGGCCTGGAACTTCACTGTAAAACTGAGTGTTACAATTGTCTAAATGAAACACGTAAAGGTAAATAACATTTCGTGCAGAAACAAAGCTCTTGTAAACTTATAGCTTAAAGCAGAAAAATGTTGTTTGCTCAGACTAGCCAAGAAATAAGTTTTAATTCCTTTTAAGGGTTTATAGCAATATATAAACCCTGAAATATATTTGGGGGAAAAAAAAACCCGCTGAGAAGATAAAAGATATTGGCTTCAGGCAGGCTTCCCTGAACTGTATTTCATATTTGGGGAATCACCACCAGAAAGGCCCTGTTGAAGCTGACCCCTTTGAGTTTATCAAAGGGCAAACAGTGTGAGAGCAGACTTCTTTTGAAACACTCAAGGAAAATACACCAGTGTTCTTTTTCAGCTTTTATTGTACAGGTAGTCCTCGACTTACAACAGTTCATTTAGTGGCTGTTCAAAGTTACAACGGCACTGAAAAAAAGTAACTTAAACAACCATTTTTCACACTTAGGACCATTGCAGCACTCCCGCAGTCATGTGATCAAAATTCAAGCAATTAGCAACTGACTCCTATTTACGACAGTTGCCGTATCCCGGGTCGTACGATCTGCTTTTCGACCTTCTGTCAAGCCAAGTCAATGGGGAAGTCAGGTTCACGTAACAACCAGGTTAGTAATTTGACAACTGGAGTTGTTCACTTAGTAATCGTGGCAGTAAAAGTCGTAAAATGGGGCCACATTCACCTAACAAATATCTTGTCATGGTTCCGACCATGATGAAACTTCAGAAAAACTTTGAGGCTTTGTTTACCTTAAAGGATCTTTACATCGGCACTGCATAATCGAAGCCAAAAACTGAATTCCCTTTCCCTGGACACATGGTATCAAAGCACAATTCCCTCCTCTAATTAACAGTCATAAATCACATTCCCCAATTAGCTTAAAGCATGGGCTTCCTCTCCAGCTGTTCAGCCCCCAATTCTTTATCAGCTCTGGGCTCAATAACCTTGATTCTCATGCTGCGTTTAGTGTTATGTCTGCCTAGACTCTCATTCACACACATACCCTCCCAGCATCATTTTCTAACTCTAAAACTGAAAGAGAAAAAGATGGCTACATTTCCATCTGTTGTCAATGCAAAAACATCCGATGTCAGCAATGTTGACACGTCTCGCTTAGCAACAGAAAGTTTGGGCTCATTTGTGATCGTAAGTCGAGGTCTACCTGTAATACGATCCTGTTAGCTTTTCTTAATTACTCATCTTTATGCATCACTGATGTCTCTAGTTTTATTTAGGGATTTTAATGCTTCAATCGGTTTTAATAAGACTTTTTCCCCCGCTTTAGTATTGTCTGCCAGTGCAAGTTCCGCCTTCGAAAAGATTAGTGCACAAAAAAAATGTATTCTAGGTAGAGTAGATTGATGCTTTCGTGCTACTCATCGTTAATAGGTGTGCAGATGAAAAAGCAATTAGGCCTAGACCTCTGAGCGCAGGTGTGTCACTCTTTTATTCCCTCAACAAGGGACAGGAGTGTTGTTATTCTTAACAGTGTTTGTCCCCCATGGTTACAAACTCAATTTCTTTTTGGTTAGTTCTTGCAAGTGAAGGTGTCAAGACAAAATGCAAGAAGGAGGGGTAAAAATGATAATAATAATAAAGTTGGAAGGGATCTTGGAGGTCATCTAGTCCAACCCCCTGCTCAGTCAGGAAACCCTAGGCCATTTCGGACAAATGGCTGTCCAGTCTCTTCTTAAAAATGGCTGTCCAGTGTTGGAGCATTCACCGCTTCTGGAGGCAGGTTGTTCCATTGATTAATTGTTCTAATTGCCAGGAAATTTCTCCTTAGTTCTAGGTTGTGTGGTGGATCTCTAGTGTAGATAGTCCTCAACTTATGACCACAACTGAGCCCCAAATTTCCATTGCTAAGTTAATTTTGCCCCCGTTTTACGGCCTTTCTTGCCTCAGTGGCTAAGCGAATCACTGCGGTTGTTAAGTTAGTAACACCATTGTTAAGTGAATCTGCTTTCCCCCCCCCTTGACTTTGCTTGTCAGAAGGTCACAAAAGTGGATCACGTGACCCCCGGGACACTGCGACTGTCGTAAATACGAATCAGTGGCTGAACATCCAAATTTTGATCATGGAACCCCAGGGATGCTACAAAGGTCATAAGGGTGAAAAATGATCATAAGTCACTTTTTTCCAGTACTGCTGTAATTTGGAACAATCAGTAAACACACCGTTATGAGTCGAGGACTGTGTAGCAAAATGCAAAAAACAAAACAAAACAACAACTTGAGGAAAAAGTTTGCTTCAAAACTCTTGGACCACTTGAGAATATTTGCCACCAAACCTCCAAGCGGACCCTCCATCGGTTCCCAAGAATTAAATATTTGGCTTTATAATTTACATCGTGTAAGGCAGGGGGTGTTCAAACTTGGCCCTTTGATGACTTGTGAACTTCAACTCCCAGAATTCCCCAGCCAGAATTCTGAAAGTTCAAGTCCACAAGTCTTAAAGTTGTCTAGTTTGGAGACATCCCCCCCCCCCGCTTTAACGGAGGGAGATGAAGCCCTTGGCATGAAAATGGCTTCTACTCCTCACCTTCCATTCTCAGATATTGGTGATGAACTTAGCAGAGTGGGTGTCTTCTTCTCAACAAGAATAACCCTTTGGAACATCCAGATTTCAATTCTTTCCTTACAACGTAATGCTGTTCCATGAATCAGCAATGTGGAAAAGTCAGGGAAGTTACTAAGGAATGAACTCATGGTTGTTGGGATGTTCTTTTTTTTTTTTCATGGTTTTCGCATATTTGCGGAAAGGAACTTGGTCAGAAAGTTAAGGACTTTACCAGCTCCAGCAGTAGGAATTCTACTTAGCCATTTGTGAAGCCGAGGGCAGCGTTGGAAAAACTCAACATCTGTTTCTCTCTCGCGACCATCTCTCCAGATGTTCTTTTTCCAGTGACAGGATTCTGACCTAGTATTGATGAAAAGTGGACCAGAAGCTGCGTCAGACCGTCCTCTTTAAACAATGGCTTTCTTCCAGATGAAAGTTCTTGGCTAACCTTGTCTGAACTGGAAAAGTAACCAGGAACTGGTTATGACAGACAGACTATGCAACCACCATGGGACCAGGATGCCCATGGCTAAGCTAGTGGGTTGTACAGAGTGCAGAGAAGAGCAACAAAGATGATCAGGGGACTGGAGGCTAAAACATATAAGGAACGGTTGCTGGAATTGGATAATAATAACAACAACAATAAAAATAAAGTTGGGAGGGACCTTGGAGGTCATCTAGTCCAACTCCTTGCTCAGGCAGGAAACCCTATACCGTTTCAGACAAACGGCTGTCCAGTCTCTTCTTGAAAATTTCCAGTGATGGAGCACACATAGCTTCTGGAGGCAGGTTGTTCCACTGGTTAATTGTCCTCACTGTCAGGAAATTTCTCCTTAGTTCTAGGTTGCTTCTCTTCTTGGTTAGTTTCCATCCGTTGCTTCTTGTCCTGCCTTCAGGTGCTTTGGAGAATAGCTTGACTGCCTCTTCTTTGGGGCGACCCCTGGGATATTGGAAGGCTGCTATCCTGTCCCCCCTCGTCCTTCTCTTCATTAAACTAGACAGACCCAATTCCAGCAACCGTTCCTTGTATGTTTTAGCCTCCAGTCCCCTAATCATCTTCGTTGCCCTTCTCTGCACTCTTTCTAGAGTCTCAACCTCTTTTTTACATCGTGGTGACCAAAACTGGATGCAGTCATTTCTGTATTGCCACAGAAGTTATGTGTACTCACTCCCCCGGTTGAACCGAACTTTATACTTCGAAAAACGTTTTGCTAATTTATTTGTCAAATATATATAGTCTTGTCTCAATAGCGGTATACCTCTGCAGTAAAAAATAAATAAATCATAAATGTGATGTTTGCAGTTGTAAACGTTCCAAAATTGAGCATAACGCAGTTAGGCCTACATTAGGCACAGATGGCATCGGATTAGACGCTGGTTGCCGGATGCTGCAAGGGATGAAGGTCAGGAGAGGAACAGTTGGTTTTATGAGCAGTCCCTCGCCTTCCTGAGTATTGGATTGAGCAATCTCTTGTGGTTAATCTTCTTCCCCCCCACCCCCCTTCCTTTGTGAATCTTGCACAAACATTCTACAAAAGACTGCCTTTGGTATTTCAGAGCAGCTTTCTATAAAGCAGGGGTCTTCAAACTTGGCCCTTTTGTGACTTGTGGCTGAGGAATTCTGGGAGTTGAAGTCCACAAATCACAAAAGGGCCAAGTTTGAAGAGCCCTGCTCTGGTGTGTTCAGAGAAGGAATCGACTTTCTTACTGATCTATAACTATATTTCTCAAAGTTTTTGAGAATACGGTAGCCAGTGGTTCTCAATCTGTGGTCCGCAGATCCTGTGGTCTGCAAAGATGAAATGTGGGAGTTGAAGTCCACAAGTCACAGAAGGGCCAAGTTTGAGGACCCTGCTTATAAAGGGTTGTTAGATTGAGTCAAAAGGAGAATTGTAGGGATGGAGAAAGATGGATGGGTCGATTGAGCTGCGGGTTCCTTGGAGAGTCTCCTCCAGGCTGTAGAGCAGGGGTGTCCAACATTGGTAACCTGAAAGACTTGTGGATGTCAACTCCCAGAATTCCCCCAGCCCTTAGTTCTGGTCCTGTTGAAGATGATGGTCCTGGTTCTCCATTCATTCATTAATGGAAACTCAAGAGGAGAGAAATATTTGAATACCATAGATGAAGAGAAAGTCCTGTTTTGATACCACACTCCAACGAGGGTCTCCAACCATGGACTTCAAATCCCAGAATGGCTGGGGAATTCTGGGAGTTGAAATCCACAAGTGTTAAAGTGGCTGTAGTAAGTTGAGCTACCTTGCTTGGCAGGTCTCATATTTTCTGACTTTCTCGCCCAAATATTGTAGCAGATTGTGTTCGAAGAATTCCAGTAAAGCTTTTACTGTCAAAAATGAATGAGAAAAACATAGGTGATCGTCAACCAGGAAACCACAGATTGTTGTCGGGTTTTTTTAAAAAAAATTATTATTAATTTTTTTTGCAAGTCTGGACTTGTCTGCCATGCATGCTGAAATTTTCATGTGAACCATCATGAGTCACGGGGATTTGAACCTTCCCCAGCTGGCTTGCAATTCCTCTTCCTTCCCTCTTTCTAGCAACAATTTTTTTTTTTCTTCCAGGAGTGGCAATTCTCAAACCAAAGACTGCATCTCACTCCCAAACATATTTTCACGAGGAGATAGATAGATAGTTTGTTTAGTGACGGTCCAAATTAATAGAAAAAGAGTTTTGAGTTTGATTGTGGTCTTTTTCTTGCTTGCTTGCTTTCCTTCCTTCCTTCCTTCCTTCCTTCCTTCCTTCCTTCCTTCCTTCCTTCCTTCCTTCCTTCCTTCCTTCCTTCTTTCTTTCTTTCCTTCCCTCCCTCCCTCCCTCCCTCCCTCCCTTCCTTCCTTCCTTCCTAAAAAAACCTTTTTTTCCGAAGTGAAAAACTTCTTCTCCAATATTTTTGGAAACATAGATCCTCTTTTTTTTTTTTTTTTTTGTTCTGCTCTTCTTCCTCCTCCTCCTAGCTATTTATGGCTGAGTGTCGTCAGGGCTACTGTGCCACCTGATTACAGAACAATTTGCAGCACAACAGAATCCAAAATAGTATGGGAGAGTTGTCTGTTGTCTGTTAACAACAGATGTGCCTCTTACTGGCACCTGGGACATTAGGAAGCAAACTGCACCCAAGGCATTTCACGGGGTCGCCAAACAACGCAGTCCGCCATTTTTTTCCCCTTTTCCTTAGCTGTGCTACTCCCTTTTATTCTATTGGCTTGAATAGAGTCTAATTCTATTGGCTTTCAAAAGCCAATAGGAATTGTCCAGGCTGTCTCTGCCCTGCTGAGCCCGCCAAAAGCCCCAGTCTGCAAATGGTGCTGCACCAGTTGAGTAGTCCTTGACTTACGACCGGTTGAGTAGTCCTCGACATACGACCGGTTGGTCACGGCATTAAAAAGGTTGAGAACCACTAGTGTAAGTGTTGATGGTCCTGTAAAATGTAGCTGGTCCTTTTTGCAACCAGCCTCTTTAGACGTAGCTACTGGTTAATTTTGTTTTTAATGCATGCCATTGCTAGAATTTTTTTTTCTCCGCAGTTTTCTGAGTCCTTTTATTTTTGTTTCCACAGCCATCCAAAAGGCATCTGTTCCCTTAGGAGGAGAGTCAGCCTAAATGGTGCAATGGCTTCCTGTTCTTTGTAGGATATCATGTAAGTTGTGTTTGTTTTGGGGGACATTTAAGTAAGTTGGCGTAGTCCATCGTAGTACAATTATGGCTGCATCCAATTTTTGACCGTGCTAGCTGAAGTTGATGGAAATCGGATGGGGGGGGGGCTGTAGAGGAGGTCCATATCTTCTTGTTTTTGGAACAAGTAGTCAGGAACACTCAGAAATTAAAGTGAGCTTTGATACGTCTCGTGCCAGTTTTTGATGTTCATCCAATAATAGCCGATCCCTCTAGGTGACATCATCAGAATGCTCTGATGCTGTTACCTGGTTGGGTAATGAAATGTCTCCAAGAAAACCACGAAGCTCAGAAAGTACCAAGGACCCCACAGTCCCCCCCCCCTTCTCCTCCCATCCATAAACCGCACTCAGTTCTAGAATGGAATGGAATGGAATGGAATGGAATGGAATGGAATAGAATAGAATAGAATAGAATAGAATAGAATAGAATAGAATAGAATAGAATAGAATAGAATAGAATAGAATAGAATAGAAATATGGAATGAACTGGAACGGAATAGAATAGAATATAGAATAGTATATATAATAAGAGTAGAGTAGAATAGAATAGAATGCAGAATAGAATAGAATAGAATAGAATAGAATAGAATAGAATAGAATAGAATAGAATAGAATAGAATAGAATAGAATAGAATAGAATAGAATAGAGCTGGAAGGGACCTTGGAGATCTTCTAGTCCAGCCCCCTGCTCGAGCAGGAGAACCTATACCAGGGTCTTCAAACTTGGCCCTTTGATGACTTGTGCTGGCTGAGGAATTCTGGGAGTTGAAGTCCACAAGTCATCAAAGGGCCAAGTTTGAAGACCCCTGACCTATATACCACCTCAGACAAGTGGCTGTCTAGCATCTAGCACTGATGCTGCTACCTAGTTTGAGTCATGAAACATCTGCAAGAAAGCAACCAAGCTCAGAAAGCACCAAGGACCCCTCATTTGAACTCTGAGCTGCAAATATTCTTTATTGAGACTGATCCCTGGGGGAATGACTTTCCCAAAAGTGGCTCTCCTCTGGGAACCTGCCAGATGACATTCCCTGATGGATGGGGCCTGGAGCAGGCCTCTTCTGCTGGATCTCACATGACGGATAGATAGAACCAGACAGAGACAGTCCCGCAAGTCACCGGGCCCCAGGCCATGAACTCATGCTTTGTGAAGCTGGAGGGCACAGTTAATGCTCGCATTATGGCACATTCCTCATTGTATCTATTCTCTTCCTCGTAAGTAAAACCCAGCTGGATTAAGCTCTATTTAATTCATTATCTTCCCACCATAGCCAGCTAGAGGCCTCTGGGAAGCGCATGGGCAGGGTACCAGCGCACCAGGGGCCTCCTCCCCCCCCCGTTCCCTAGCAACTAGTATGGAGAGAGATGCTGCTCCTGATACTAAGAAAGCACATTGCCATTGTGACTAGTAGCTATTGATAGCTATATTATCTGTGTCAATCTCGCATCCCTTTTAAAGCCACGACAGTCGGTGGCTTAGCTTGTCACTCAGCCTCGCTGGCCTGGCAGACTGTAATTTCCAGAATGTCAGCCAACAGAGCTTCATGGAAGCTTTCCTGATACGCCCTCGGCACCTGCAGAGAGAAATTAGGGATCTCTTCGGGCAGAACTGAGTTTTAGCTGGCCTAGAGGAGGAAGAGGCGGGCTTTGGGATGTATTCTGGAACCCCTTGGGAGGAACAAAGATGTCCATGTTGTACGATGCTGGCTCTTAAGGATGCTTCCTTCGTTTCCCAGAAGATAGACCGTTGTCTTCTGTCTGTTGAAGCATTTTTTTCATGGTAGCTCAGAGGAGACCAGGGTTGGGAAACTTGCAGTCCTCCAGCATGGTTGCCGAACTGCAGTGCCCAACTGCCGTAGCCCACACAGCCAGTGAGAAAATGTGCTGGAATTTATAATTCAGAAATAACTGGAGGCCCACAGCCCCTCCCCTCTATAATATAGACCAGGGGTAGAGCCAAGATTGCATACTCCTGATATAGACCATGTTATCCCTGGCCACTTCAACCAATGTTGATTTAACTGGGACAAGTTGGGGAATTCTGGGAGTTGAAATCCACAGGTCTTAAAGTTGTGAAAGTTGGACGACCCTGGTCTACATCCTTTTTTTCATTTTTCAAGCAGAACGTTGCTGCTTCAAATCCTTAGTTGATTGATCCTTTCTTCCCCTCGCCTGCCTTTCTTCCAGGCCGGCCGATTACAACTGAGAGCATGCAGAGGCCCAGGCAGCACCAGCGGGGCAGGTGTGTGACAGCGTGGGCGCTGCTCTAATCGCTGGGCGCACTACAATATGGGCCAGTGCGTCACCAAGTGCAAGAATCCTTCTTCCACTCTGGGTAGCAAAAATGGCGACCGGGAGGCCCACGGCAAAGCTCACGGGAAGCGGAGCACCAATCACAAGGAGGAACTCAACCTGGTGGGCAGGAAGCCCTCTGGAGATATTCTGGTCAACGGGACGAAGAAGGTAGAAGCTGCTATAGAATCCAACCAGCCTCCCACTTCCTCTGGAGATGCCCGGAAAGAGCCCGTCTCGGGCTCCGAAGAATCGTTCCTTCACAGAACTGAGGAATTGTTCAGGAGATACAAGGACGAGCGAGAAGACGCCATATTGGAGGAAGGCATGGAGCGTTTTTGCAACGACCTCTGTGTTGACCCCACAGAATTCAAAGTGCTCGTGCTGGCTTGGAAATTCCAGGCGGCTACTATGTGCAAATTTACACGGTAAGTCCTGCGTGCTGTCAGAAACCGAGGGGCTGCCTGGACTCCAGAGACCTCTCCACAGGTTTCGAGAAAGTCGAGGAGACAGGGAAAAACTTGGGAAATGTAAGTGGCCAAACATGTCCCCTGCCAAACTTTAGGGAAATGCAGAAAAGCCTGGCTCCACCCACTTCCTTGACACACACCCTATGTCCTTGGCAAAATTGTCCAATCTCATCGTGTTCCTAAAAAAAATGAAGTGTGTCCCCTGGCAACTTAAAAAATCCCCACCTGTCTTCAAAGGCCTCGTTGTCCTTCTGTCTTCTGAGGCTCATAGAGGCCAGCACAATGGGTGGGATGGTGGTGATGGTTGGGCCGAAGTTGACCCATTGGTCGAGAGAAGAGAAAAACGGAGGAGTGAGGGCATACGTAGGCCAAGAAGTAGAGAGTTGTGGATGGGAATTTGGAAAGGCACAAGAATTTGAGGAGCTCAATTCTTGGCTGATGGTCATCTATGCCTGGAGAACCAGGGTGCTTCTTAGGAGGAGAAAGCGGGTTTTGGAAAGCAAGGAGAACTCAAGGCCAGGCAAATCCAATGGCGAAGGAATAGATTACAGGACAAGAGCTGAAAGAGACCGTGGAGGTCTTCTAGTCCAGCCTCCTGCTGAAGCAGCAGACCCAAGGATGCCTCTCATTCTTTGGAACAGAAATATTCTTGGTGGTGAGAACCACTTAACTGCTGTCTTGAGACCAAGAGCAGAACTTCAGAGCCTTGAATCAAATTTGAAAAAAAAAATAAAAAATCAATGCTTAACTGGCCTCTTCCCTCCCTGCCCACAGGACGGAGTTCTTTGAGGGCTGTAAAGCAATAAAGGCAGACTGCATCGATGGGATTTGCGCCCGGTTCCCCGGCCTCTTGACCGAAGCGAAGCAAGAAGACAAGTTCAAGGACCTCTACCGGTTCACGTTCCAGTTCGGCCTGGACTCGGACGAAGGCCAGCGGTCACTCCACCGGGAAATAGCCATCGCTCTCTGGAAGCTGGTGTTCACCCAGAACAAGCCTCCCATTTTGGACCAGTGGTTACACTTCTTGACCGAGAACCCTTCGGGTATTAAGGGCATCTCCCGAGACACCTGGAACATGTTCCTTAATTTTACTCAGGTCATCGGGCCGGACCTCAGCAATTACAGCGAGGATGAGGCCTGGCCCAGTCTCTTTGACACTTTTGTGGAATGGGAAATGGAGAGGCGGAGGAAGAGGGAGGAAGAAGAGGGTCCCACGCACCTGGAGGACTTACAGACAGGGTCCCCGTGTACAGACCATCACGCGGCCTAGCAGTTCAGCAGCGGCAGTTGCCCCCCCCCCGTTCAGCCCCCTCACGGCCCATAAGCTCTGAACTCCTCTGGAATTTACAGAACTTCTCCAGATTTTTTTCTACTTTACACCTTTCTCTGCCTTGTATTTCGAAAGGGCTTTAAAATGCTGTATCCATATTTTAGGCACTTTCTTTAAAAATTGGGTTTACTCCTCTTTCTTCTCTCCTCAACATGTTTCCTTCTTCCCTCCCCTCCCCTCCCCTCCCCTCTGGTTGCGAGTTAAATGGTTTTTATTTCAAAAACGGCTTCCCACCCGTTATACTTCTTCTTTGCCCCAGGCGACACAACTTTCAAAGAAAAAGAAATGTATATTTTTTTTTTCCTCTCCTTTCCCCCCCCCCCTGGTGAGGTTAAATTAACATCACTAAATTATTACAGTGCCAGACTGAAGTTCTGCATATTTTTTTTCTTTTTTTAAAAAAAAAACAGAGCAGGCCTATACTGTGTGTAGTGCTGTTTACACGGTTGACTTTTTTTTTAAGGTTGTGATCATTTTAAGATTTATACCATGGTTGATAACTGTTAAAGACAAATGCGGTCAAAATTCCCAGGCAAACAAAACTATGTTGAAAGCCAATGAAAGCAGCATTGTACTGTCCTCGTTGTGGTTGATTTGTAGCAGGGCTGATTTTGGTTGTGAAGTTAGCATCTAGGCCAGTGTTTCTCAACCTTGACAATTTTAAGGCATGTGGACTTCACTCCCAGAATTCCACAGCCAGCATTGCTGGCTGTGGAATTCTGGGAGTTGAAGTCCACATGCCTCAAAATTGTCAAGGTTGAGAAACACTGATCTAGGCAGAAAGGGATATATATACCGGTCCTGCCTGCCAGCAGGTCATTTGATCAACCTTTATTGGCCATCGTAGAGCACTAACACCCAAGATTCTCAAAGAAGGTGAGAATTCGCAATGGGTCCCTTCTCCCTTCAAATTATCCTCTGTTTGCTCATTTTCCAGGAAAAGGTGGTAAGGCAGGATTTCTCCATACGTGGCAACTTTAAGACTTGTGGACTTCAGTTCCCAGAATTCCCCAGCCAGCGTGGAATCCTGGGAGTTGAAGTCCAGGCGATCTTAAAATTGCCAAGGTTGGGAAACACTGTTGTAAGGCTTTTCACATAGAAATCTCCAGCCCAAATAAGGAGAATAAAGAGGGCTTCCCCCCCCCCCCAAACAGGGAGACCTTTTCGGTTGTCACCGTTTTTCTCTGATTTTAGCCCCCTCCCTCTGAAAGAAAAACCACACTATCCCAAAAGGGACATTTAACTACCAAATGTTGGCATCGTCATCTTGAATGTTTGGGGTGACTTTTAAGATTTGTGGATGTCAACTCCCAGAATTCCCCAGCCAGCATGGGGAATTCTGGGAATTGAATTGAATTGAAGTCCACACACCTCTATAGTTGCTAAGGCTGAAAAAGCACTGGCCTTAGACCAGAGGTAAGCAACCTGGGCTCTTTCATGACTCGTGGACTTCAACTACCAGAATTCCTGAGCCAGCCATGCTGAGGGGAGAGGGAGAGGTTTCCAAGCTGAGCCATGCTGGCTCTGGAATTCTGGGAGTTGAAGTCCACCAGTCATAAAAGTCGCCAAGGTTGCCTACCCCTGCCTTAGACCCTAAGAAGGTGGTGTACATTTCTTGGCAGCTTGAATGGTTTGAAATAGAGGGGGGGGATTGTTGCTTATTTACCCAGAATTTTCTGCCCCACCAAGATAGGTGGGGGGGAGCAAAAAAAAAAAACCCACACACCTTCCTGTTTGCTAAAGAAACTATCTTCATACAACAGGCTTGGGAATATCCTTAATGATCTCATTCAAAGCAATGTACCTGATGAGTAAATTCCATCAGAATGCAGGCAAAACTGTTGAGGTTTTAATTTGCTAACAGCTGGCTGGGTGGGAAAGAGAATGGTTCCTAATAAACAAATACTTGAAATTCACATCCTCTCTCAGCGGCTGAGAGCAGAGAGTGGCACCCCTTTGTGTTTCTTTTAACGACTGCATTAAAGTTCCTTTTCCAAAATTGCACCAGCACTACGAGACCTCCTGTTTCTCTGCAAGCGCGGTTCCAAGCTCCCGTTTTGAGGTCTGAGCAAAATTCTTGTTTTGAATAACAGAATAACAAGAGTTGGAAGCGACCTTGGAGGTCTTCTAGTCCATCCCCCTGCTCAAGTAGGAAACCCTATATTATTTCAAAGGGCTGAAATGTCTCTTTTTGAAAAACTCCACTGATAGGAGCATCCACAACTTCTGGAGGCAGGTTGTTCCACTGGCTAATTGTTCTCACTGTCAGGAAGTTTCTCCTTAGTTCTATGTTGCTTCTCTCTTTGGTTAGTTTTCATCCGTTGCTTCTTGTCCTGCCTTCTTGTGCTTTGGAGAAGAGCTTGACTCCCTCTTCTTTGGGGCAGCCCCTGAGATATTGGAACAGTGCTATCCTGTCATCCCAGACTTTCTTTTCTCCAGACCTGAAGGTCATACTAAAGAGCTTTCAGGTCATCTGTTTTATTGCAAAGCGGACCCTCTTTCCACATCTGCGTCAGTCTCAGCATTGAACTGGCGCCCTTTCAGTTCCTCTTTTTCTTACCAAATTTAACCGACTTGTCTCTTGGCTTCCAGACCTGCTGAAATAGTAGCATAACGTAGATTGTTTATTATGTTTATAATACATACAAACATGTATACATATACACAAACACCCCTCCTGCTCTATTTTAGCAAATGCACCAGCGTGTCTTGGCCACCTGGAGAGAGATGCACGCTCGAGCTTTGCTAAACATATCCTGCGGAGTTTGGTGTTTGACACTCCGGTGTGTATTTTCTTTAAAAAAAAGATTCCTAGTAATTTGATGGGGATGGCAGCGTGAGGCTTGGGGGAAAAGTCTGTGCCTTTCCTCATTTGGCTCTTGTGCCATCTTCCTCTTCCTTCCCTGCAAAATTGCGTTTTAATCGGCTGTCCAAAACGGCCCAGGGTGTTGTAAGTGGACGTGTGTGCAGTGGTTTTAAATGAAAATGCAAGAAAAGTTTTAGGATAGACTTTTCTGGCTCTGGAAACTGAAAACCAAACCTGTGAGGTCCTTGGTGCTCTCTGACCTTGGCTGTTCGCTTGCAGACGTTTCAGTACCCAACTAGGTAGCATCATCAGCGCTAGCAGAGTGTGGGGTTTGCTCCCTGTTTATTTACATATGGGAGCCCGCTCTGCCAGTGTTGATGGCAGTGTGGTGCTCTCCTTGGTTGGAGTGAGACTCAGCTTGTGTGTGTGTGTGAGAGAGAGGGGGGGGGGTAGGTTGATTTTTCAGGTGTGTTACCTTTCTTGAAGCCCAGGTTTACAACTGTTTGAAGCCAGGATGCCTTCCCTCCTCCAACAGGTCTGTTGGGCCAGGCAGAACTTAATTTAATTAAAATTACATTAATTAAAAAGACGGGTGTATGTAATCAATGCTCCCTTCTATAACCTTGCAATTACCATGCGGTTGCAATAACGGCATTCCCAGGAGGTCCTGGGTAAATGGATCCCTTAATATACCATTTTTCACTGCTCTTCTGAGACCTCAAAGAGAGGGGAAGATTAACGGGAATCGCATTAAATTCTGATCAGCTGCTAAAACACCCTGGGAAGAGTAAGTGGATGGTGACTAAACTCCAGCCTTTTTTCCAAGGAAAAGAAAGGTGTGCAAGAGGCACACACTCCCCCCCACCCCCCCACACACAAGCACAGAGACGGGATACAGCCATTTGGGGTGTTTTTAACGCCTCCAAGGTTTTTAGATAGAGCTGTTGAGTTTTCCTTCAGCTGCTTTTGCGTTCTGCAGCCATGGAGTGTTGAATTTTATTTCTGGTCGACTCCCTCCCACCATGAGCTCAAGCACACCCTCCCTTGTGTGTTTGTGTGTGCCGGTTTTCCATTGGTTTGAGCTTTAGAGGCAGGTTAAAAAGTTGAGAACTGGCCTCCCAACAATGGATCCTCCATTTATAGCGAATGCAGGATTCAAAGTCTGGTTTTATCAAGGTTTACTCAGCTCAGGCTGGGGATGAACTGTTTTCCCACAACAAGTTTGGCATTTGGCAGTGGGAATTATAGTCGAACTGATCTAGGTGCGTTGGTCATAGGCCCAGGGTCACAGGCAGTGTTTGTGTGTCCATGCCTTTGAGTCAGTTTGGGACACCTTGCAGCGGCTTCTACATGTCCCTCCAGTTTTCTTGGCAAGGTTTTTCAGAAATGCTTTACCATTGTTCCTTTCCTAGGGCTGAGAAAGAGTGACTGGCGTACAGTCTCCCAGCTGGCTTTGTGCCTGAGATGGGTCTAGAACTCCCAATCTCCCAGTTTCTGGCCTGGTGCTTTAACCACTAGAGCAAAAGTGACAGCAGAAAATTGTCTTATCCCCACCCCAAATCGCCAGGGGATAAAAGAGAGGGATTTTAAATGAAAAAAAAAAGGTGCAATCCTTAATCAAGCCATTGAGAAGATGATTAGGGGACTGGAGGCTAAAGCATATAAGGAAAGGCTGCTGGAATTGGGTCTGTCTAGTTTAATGAAGAGAAGGATGAGGGGGGACATGATAGCACTCTTCCAATATCCCAGGGGCTGCCCCAAAGAAGAGGGAGTCAGGCTATTCTCCAAAGCACCTGAAGGCAGGACAAGAAGCAATGGATGGAAACTCATCAAGGACAAAACCAACCTGGAACTAAGGAGAAATTTCCTGATAGAACAATTAACCAAAAGTTGTGAATGCGCCAACACTGGAAGTTGTTAAGAAGAAACTGGACAACCATTTGTCTGAAGCGATATAGAGTGTCCTGCTTGAGCAGGGGGTTGGACTAGAGACCCCCAAGGTCCCTTCCAATTCTGTTCTTCTGTTAAATCAGTGGAACAGCTTGTCTTCAGAAGTTGTGGGTGCTCCATCACTGGAGGTTTTTAAGAAGAGACTGGACTGCCACTTGTCTGGAATGATAAGAGCTTTTCCTGCTGGAGCAGGGGGTTGGACTAGAAGACCCCCAAGGTCTCTTTCCACTCTGTTATTCTGTTAAGAGGAGGGGGTTTTGGAATGTGGAGGAAGCAGACTCCCATTGCCACCAGCAGCTTGCTTTTAGCATGAATCGTTTCTGCAAATAAATCCAAATTTGGAACTGCTACTGTGCCATTAAAAAAACAACAACCTGCATTTAGGCCCTTTTGATACCCTTGCAGTTTCTGGTGTCCTGTCACCAGCCTGATGTCCTGTCACCAGCCTGATGTCCTGTCACCAGCCCAGTGCCAAACCCAGGTTAGCAAAGGAAAACAATTTGCATTAAAAAAAAAAAAACACCTGGCACATGAGCCATCCAGCATGACTTGGCCCGTGGTGTCATTCCTTGGAGCTAGGAAGATCACGGCTTGTTATGTGGGCTGAGCTTTTACTGGCAAACCGGCTCTTTTGGTGTGATCCCTGCTGCTCTCCTTCAGAGAAGAGGGGGTCCTCTGTGCAGAGGCAGAGGATTTGGCATCCTTATTTAAAAAAAAAAAAAAAAACACAGCTCCAGTGCCAAGCAGGGAACAGGATGACTTGAGCTACCGCCATCCGGCATTTGTCTATTTCCCATCTTGGTGCATTTCTGCCTCTCCAGCAGCGTCTCCTCTGCCAGCCTCGAGCTGAGATCTTGCCTTTTATGCAGAAAATGGAAACTGACCAAGAAGCGTGATTCAGAGATTCCACTTTCCTCCAGGGCAAAGCCGAGGCAAGCCGGCCACTTCCTCCAGACCGCACGGTATGCACTTGGCGTGCCTGTTAGCCGGCGGAGGGGCATGCCACCGACGCTTATGAAAAGCTCAATTATGGGAATCTGGTGGGCAGGAGCAAGGTATGCCTCAAGAATACACAATCTGCTTTGTGTATTGTTGCTGTCCAGACAATAGCTTGGAGCTGTCACGGAGAGGGGGCCAAAATGCAAACCCAAAGCTTAGCTTTGCAGCTGGGCTCACCCACACAGATGGGCCCAAGATTGAATTGGAAGGATTTTTTACTCTCGAACCAACTGCAATTTTCTGGGTTAATTTTCCCCCCTGAATTGCTGGATCCTATCCTTTTCTAGCAGAATATCTGGCAAAATGTTCTCGCCCCCCCCCACACAAACACTCCGCCCATTAATAAAAAGTCTGCCCTCTTTGCCCTTTCTTCCGTTTCTTCCAAGTTTATCATGCTTTTTCTCCCCCCCCTCAACTTTTTCTTCGATTGCTCTAATCATCTGTGGGACTTGAAGCTACAGTCGCTGGTTCAATGGACAGCTAGTCCTCGATTTACAACAGTTCATTTAGTGACCATTTAAAGTTAGAACGGCGCTGAAGAAAGCGAACTGACTTGTTTTTCACACTTATGACCGTCGCAGCTTCCCCAGGGTCACCTGATTCATAGTTTGGACCCTCGGCCCACCGGCTCATCTTTATGACAGGTTGGGGTGTCCTGGGGTCACGTGATCCCCTTTTGGGACTTTCTCCACAAGCAAAATCCATGGGGAAACCAGATTCGCTTAACGGCCATTTGGCTAACTGTACCACCGCCGGCGAGAAAGCTCGTAAAGTGGAGCAAAATTCACTTAAGAACCGCCTCGCTTAGTAACAGAAATTTGGGCTCAATTTTAATCACAAGTCAAGGACTACCTGTATAGGCAATAAATTTCGAAGGGGGTTGAACCGTTTCATCCTCCCTTTTTTTTTAAAAAAATAATAATTATCCTTTGAAAGTTTGCGGTCCAGAAACAGCACGGAAACTTTTTAGAATGTCGTGCTTAGAGGCTGAATGGATGCCAGCCGCCGTCATTTCTGCTATTCTCCACCCTCCAGAGACTCCCCTAACATCTGGTAGTCTGCAGGGAGCTTTAAAAAAAAAAGGTTTCCTGCATTAACAATGGAATTTAATTCTTGAGATTGTTTGGTACTGTAAAAAAATAATTTAATGTTTTTTTTTTTTAAAAAATTGCTTGGAAAAGCTTGCAGACGTTTAAGCGAGGCCGGCTGCTTTCCCCACCCAAAACATGGGGAGGCCTTGAAGATCGACATCTTTTTAGCAGGACGTGGAAGTGTTCTTTTCGCCTTTGATTCCCAAAAGGCCGAGGCCACCAAGAGAGCTGGAGAGCCTGCAAAAAAGGTAAGCGAGGAAAAAGGTGTTAAGATTTCTCCCGAGAAACGTGCTCGCTGCTTAACGCCGGAGGGCTGGGTCGACTCTTTGATAAAGTGAATTGCAGTGACAGAAAAATCCCAAACTGCATCAACCTAAGCATTGAATTGGAGGCAGTCCTCGGTTTACAACCGTTCATTTAGCCACCATTCAAAGTTACGACTTCGCTGAAAAAAAACTTCTTAGGGAAAATTAAGTCACGGGCTTCCTTTTTGATAACTGTAACCTTGAAATCCACCAAGCGGAAAGGATCATGCAAGGCCCAACGTGCCAGATTACAGTCGGTGGAATAAGCCACAATGGAGAGTGCCAAGCCACAAACTCCTTATTATGGCTTAGTGCAGTGGTGGCGAACCTATGGCACGAGTGCCAGAGACGGCATTCAGAGCCCTCTCTGGTGGCACACATGCCACCGCCGCCAGCAGCAGGTCCATCAGGCTGCCACCGCTGCCTGGAGCAGGAGCTCCACCCAGCAAAAAGGAGGCAAAGTGGCCGACTAGCAAGCTTGAATAGAGGTGGTAGAGCAGAGGTCACCAACCATTGTCGATTGGTGGACTGGAAGAAAAGGGAGGGGGAAGCATTTTACATGTGTGCATGCGTACACGGGGCCGCAAGCAAGCACCTGCTGCAAATGGGGCAGGGCTAGTGCCTGCGTGATACTCACTAGCCCTGCCCCATTCTTACGTGGTGCAGCGCCTTGTATCTGCACCTTGCAGTGGCCATTTTTGCGCCTTGCAGCATGGTGGCCTATTTTTGTGCCCCAGTTTTTGTGTGCCAGAGGTGGCACTCAGTGCCTCCCTGCCCCCCCTCCCCCCGAGGGCACCACAATGCTGATGCAGCCCTGGCACTTTTCAATAAATAAGTGGGTTTTGGGTTGCGGTTTCGGCACTCGGTCTCTAAAAGGTTCGCCATCACTGGCTTAGCGTGAGAAATCGCAACCGCGCTGGAGCCAGCTTGGGGATAAAGACCAGAGCCAGCTCTGCTTTGCAAGAGACCTTCCATTTAAGAAAAGCCAACAACAGACCAGCAATCCTGCTGAGACCACAATGGGGTCTCTTTCTTTCTCCGGCTCCCCCTGAGCTGAGAATCAGAGGGCTGACTGGGGAGGAAAGCGCCTCGGCAACTCGGCTTCCATATTGCATCCAAGCCTGCGATAAGCTTGGATGCACTTCTGAAGCTGCAAAACCATTCATCTGGCTCCAGCTTCCCCCTGGAGGTGACCTGCGTCAGGCCTAAGGCAAGACGCCAAGTGGAGGCCAGCCTTGTTTGCAAAATCGTCTGAAGCGTCACTCCAAGAAAGGAAAGATCTTAAACTTGAGAGCCCGAGGTGAAAGAACACTTCTCCGTGGAAAAAGAAAAGGGAAGTAAATAACAAGATGTTTGTTTTTTCACCTGTCGGTGCCTGGTAACAGAACGAGGCAAAGGGTGTTCTCTGGAACCTGCTCATAGAGTGCTTTGACCCTGCGGTCCAGTTTCTTGATGGCTCTGGTTAAGCCAAGTTCCTGTGCAGAAATGATAGAAGTGTTTTCAAAACAACCAAGGAAGAGATGCAAGGAAGCCATGGCTGCAAGAAACTCAATCCCTCCGCCTCCTTTCCACAAACTCCCTTCCCCTCCAGCCCTGATGATGTTACCTAGTTGGGTCATGAAACGTCTGCAAGAAAAGAACCAAGCTCAGAGAGCCTCAAAGACCACAAAGTCCTCCTCCTTCTCTTCCTCCTCTCCCCCCTCCTCCTCCCTAACCCCACGCCCTTCTAGCATTGATGATGTTGCCTAGTTGGGTAATGAAACGTCAGGTAAGCAGGGTGGAGGTAAGAAAATATTTGTGAACATCATTCCTCACCAACAATACCTTGGACAGAGGAGGACACTGTCTGGAGAAGAATGGTGTGCAGTTGTGACACCAGGGCCTGATGTAACAATATGTGCCGGCTAAGAAAAAGTTTGCAGTGGCAGCTTTAATTTTGGCGTGTCCTGTTTCTGGGTGATTCACCTCATAGCTCGGACAACCTTTGGAGGTTTAATTCTCTCCTCCTCCTCCTCCTCCTCCTTACTCCCCTTTGCAAACCACATTCCCTTCTAGCCCTGGTGTTGTTACCCAGTTAGGTAATGAAAAGTCTGCAAGACAACAACCAAGCTCAGTGACCACCAAGTTCTCCTCCTCCTCCTCCTCTTCCTCCTCCTCCAATCCCATTTCTTTCTAGCCCTGATGATGTTACCTAGTTTGGTAATGAAATGTCTGCAAGAAAAACAAGCTCAGAGAGCACCAAGGACTAAGGACCCAATCTTCCTCCTCCTCCTCCTCCCTGCAAACCCCACTCCCTTCTAGCTCTGATGATGTTATCTAGTTAGGTAATGAAATGTCTGCAAGAAAAGAACCAAGCTCAGTGACCACCAAGGAACCCAGAATCCGCCAACCCAATGCACCCATTTCATTGACGACACCAGGGATGGGTTTCTTCCAGAGACAGCAATCGCAAGAAGGGCGGCCAGACGGGGCAAAACTCACTTCACAAACGGCTTGCTTAGCAATAGATGTTTGGGGCTCCAATGTGGCCGCAAGCCGAGAACTACCTGTGCTGCGCTTTAACCACTAGGCCCCCAAGGCTGATGGTGAAGCATCCCTCATCCCAGAACTGAAAAGGGAGGCCTGCGAATCTCACTCTGCGTCTGGCACCCCGTGTAACCTGGGCTTGCTCACCAAATCCAAGACCTGCTGCTGCTTCTCCTGCCCTTCTGCTCCTCCTGGGCCCTTTTCGTTCACCAGACGGGCCCACCGGAAGAAGGTGGGAGACGAGAGGGCCCTCCTGCTTCGAAACATGCTTCCTTGGAGGAGTCGGAGGGCCTCGGAGGCACACTCTGGGCTCTGGAATCCTAGCAGGGAGACACCCCAGCCCCCCCAAATAATGCAAATTAATCAATTGTTTGAGAAATCAGAGCTGTGGCCTTGAGAATCGTGTTAGCCAAAGTTGGCTAAGAAGTGGGGACAGCCCGGATGAAAACGGCTTAAATTAAGACATTTCCTATAATTTCTTCCTCTTTCCTTTCCCCCTCCCTCCTTTCTCTTTCCTTCCCTTTCCCTTCCTTTCTTCCTTCCTTCCCTCTTAGCCATTCACCTTTCCTTCCTTTCCTGCCTCCCTCCTTTCCTTCCTTCCTTCCTTCCTTCCTTCCTTCCTTCCTTCCTTCCTTCCTTCCTTCCTTCCTTTTTGTCCTTCCTTTCTCCCTCCCTCCCCTTCCTTATTCATTCACCTCCTTCTTTTCTTTTCTTTTCCTTTCCTTTTCTTTCCTTCGACCAACATATAAAGGTAATAAATGAGTTGTGTGGGTCAAGAATTACCTCTAAGAGCCGTGGCTGTCAAACGGGAAAGGTTTTTAAGAGCCAGAAGAGGGAAAAAAAGAGAGGAAAAACTAGAAAGGAGAACTTTAGAATCTTAATCCACAGATAATTATCTCCTGCAGCCATACTGTTTTGGAGAGCAGCCCTCATTTATGGCCACACTTACTCAAAAAGCAGTAATTCCTCCGTCTTTCGGTCTGGAGACCTCTTGGCCAAAAAATGGACTGTAAGCCTTTCAAAGGGCCCAGCTGTTCTTGCAGCTCCTTCTCATCTTGACCTTTCCTCAAGCCGGCCAAATAAACCATGCCTTCGTTTTCAGGATCCCTCTCCAGCTCCTGCACCAGCACCTCACCCTCCAGGGTCGTCTCGGTTACGGGCCTTTGGATCTTAGACGAAGCCAAAATACAGGACAAGAAGGTGGCCGGTCTAGTTTGCCTATACCAGAGAATCTTCCGGCTGCATTGGGCAGGATGGGCCCTTGGCCTTGTTCCACCCTCTGTGTTCTTTGGATAAACCACAGTTTACCCACACAAGAGAGTATTTGTAGTTGGGGCTTGAACTGTGGAGTTGGGAAAATCCAATCGCAGCCAGAGTGAAGGGACTTTTAGAGAGAGAAACGAAGGGCCTAACGTTTTGACAGACGCCAGGCACCCGTTCTCTCCCCCACCCTGGGATTTAAAGGTGAGCCTACCTGGAGGGCAGATCCTCCTATTTCTGCTCCGTTCAGCTTTTCCAAAGCCAGCTGTGCACCTTCCAAGACTTCATATTGAATACAGAGGTGGGGCTTTGGGAGAGACAAAAAGGTGCCAGCAGTTAAATGAGGGGTTTGGTGCATCCCAATTCTCAGATCCTTCCTTCCTTCCTTCCTTCCTTCCTTCCTTCCTTCCTTCCTTCCTTCCTTCCTTCCTTCCTTCCTTCCTTCCTTCCTTCCTTCCTTCCTATCCTATCCTATCAATAATGAATGGCTGCAAACTCATTCTCAGTGACTCCAGACAGCTTACAAGGATAGAAGCCCAATTTAAGAATGATAAAAAAGCAATCCCCCCACCCCTTATCCTATGAACCTCTTGATGGAATCCATCCCACTCTGGGGTCCTCAGGTCCATTGGCAAAAAAAAAAGCGTGCATTCCGGGTCTTGTGAAAGAGCATCGAAGTAGTGACCAATCTCATCTCTCAAGGGATGATGTTCCACAGAGAAGGAGCCACCGTGGAGAAAGCCCTTTCCTCTTGGTTCTGCTAGATGGAAGAGCCAGTCCTTCAGATAACCTGGTTCCAAGCCACGTAGGGCTTTGAAGGTGACAACCAGCACTTTGAACTGGACCCGGAAGCAGCCAATGAAGCTTCCGCATGAGACATGACACCTGTACAAATCTAGGCTTGCACAAAACCATGCGGGACACCCCGGTTTTGAACCAATTAAAGCTTCTGTACATTTTTTAAGCACAGCGCCATCATCTCCTTGTCCCAAATCCTGCTGGCTGACCAGTGAGTTCCTTCTGTTGTTCCACCAAAATGACCAGTTCAAGTCAAGTTCCTGTTTTAGGAAACGGAAGATGGCCCAGAGATCGGAGAGCGAACGGAGAAATTCAGCAGCCCAGTTTTCCACACACACCCCTGGGATTTGCACTGCCCACTGTCCAGGACAGCAAAACGGCTTGACTACTTGCCTTAACTGTTTCTGGAATGACCCGGATCGTCTGAATATGGCCACATTTCCTAAAGGCTTTTTTCACGGTCTTCAGACAAACATTTTTGGACAAAGGGCCTACGTAGATGGTCAGCAGGTCAGAAAGCTTGGCCCTCATCTAGCAAAAGGAGGATGGAACTCAGAAATAGAAGCAACAAGTCTGTTACTAAGTGAGACAGTTGTTAAATGAGTCTTGCCCCATTTGGGGATTGGGAAGATCTACTTACCTTTGAAGTGGTTTCTGCAAGCAGGTCAGCCGTAACCTGCTTCGAATCCAAAACCAATTGAATTATGTTAATGGGAGATTTAGGAATCTCTTCCGGGGCTTTCTGGAGAATCTAAAAGGTTAACAGTGGAAGTGGGAGACATTTTTAGAGATCCACCCGTTGAAGAAAGGCGAGATGCTTAGAAAACAAATATAAATAGTGTTACCACTGATGTTGTTACCTAGTTGGGTCATGAAACGTCTGCAAGGACGGTATGTAGATGTTCTTTATCTCTATGTGCCTGCCGATGGCTGATGTGTCTAAGAATTTTTTAAACTTTTCGGGACATGGCTTGGTCTAGAATACGCACAGTTTCCTAGCTGAAACTATGGAAATTATAGCACTGATAATGTTACCTAGTTTGGTAATGAAATGTCTGCCAGAAAACCACCATGCTCAGAGAGCAGCAAGGACTCCAGTCCTCCTCTTCCTCCTCCCCCTGTCCCATCCATCTTCTGTCACCAAAACCCCTACTCCGTTCTAGCACTGATGATGTTACCTAGTTTGGTAATGAAACGTCTGCAAGAAAACCACAAAGCTCAGAGAGCACCAAGGACCCTTCATTACAAAAGATGCAGGTCCCTAGGCTTCTCAGGTTTGTAAAATTAAAACTATGGTAGAGAAAAGCAACCAAATACTCTTCATAACTCACCTGCTCATTTAGGGAAGCCATAGGATTCTGAACGTTATTTTGTTCTCCCTGAAGCAACGTTTTTTGACCGATAGACTGTAAATTTTCTAAAAGGCTAAAAGACAAGAAGAAATAAATAAATCTGAACAGGTCCAGGTGATCCTTGATTTATGAGTTTGTTTAGTGACCATTTGAAGTTACGATGACACTAGGAAGAAAAAAAAAACACCGCAAAAGACCTCCACCCGAACTTTCTCAAGCCAACAGGATTTTTTTTTTTTTTTTACAGAAAAAGAAATTTTTACCCTTTTTGGATCTTGTCGTTTTGTTTCGCCTTGACCCCGGTTCCTGACTCTTCCATCTTCCTTTGCTCTGACCATCTGGCTTCCAGATTCAACTCTGCAACCTAGGGTGGAAAAAAACCCCACCTCCCTAATCTTACAAATTCTTCTCCGGCGTGTTTTGCTTCCAATCAGTTCTTGAGATTGTTGGTTAAATGCCTTATTTCCCACTGAAGCCAAACCTAAGTACCAATCACAGGCCTTCCGGGGGCGTCTTCCTATTTGTTTGCACCTGGGGCCATCCTGTCTCGCTGTAAGGGATGGAAAATGTGTCCGGTCCTTTCTGAGACCCTTAGGATCTTCTCGTGACATGGTCCCAACCTTCATTCTCCAATCCACCCACCTTAAATTTAAGATGTCTGGTTTTTCAACTCCCAGAATTCCCTGTGCTAGCTGCGGAATTCTGGGAATCGAAGTCCACATTTAGGATTTATGGAGGGGGGGGGGGTTAACCTGTGTTTACTTTCAGTTTCCAGCAAAAATCGATCCATTGGCCAAAAGGGGTTCATTCAACAGCCACAGCAAAACAGGCTGTAAGGTTGGGCGCCGTCCCACGATGACCCACTTAATGACACGGGTTTGTGACTGTCACAACATACAACCTTAATGGGCAAACTCCATCACTGTCGTATGCTGAGGACTTCCTATAAACACTTACATATTGGGGAAGAGGTTACATTCTGCAGGCAGAATGCAGCATTGCAGGCAAACTCTGCCCACGGCCTGGAGTTCGATCCTGCCCAGCTCAAGGTGGACTCAGCCTTCCCTAAGGTTGGTCAAATGAGGACCCAGATTGTTGGCGGCAACGTGCTGATTCTGCAAACCGCTTAGAGAGGGCTGTAAAAACACTACGAAGCGGTATATAAGTCTAAGTGCTATTGCTAAGTGCTATTAAGTGCTACTGCTGTATGTCAGATCCCTTGCTAGTTCCCCCCTTTTAAAAACTCTGGGATTTTTTTCCTCCTTGGCATCCATTATCTACTCTTTGATCACAATTACATTTAGAGAGACTTGGCAAGGATTGTTGTTGTTGTTAATTGCGAAGTCGTGTCCGACCCATCGCGACCCCATGGACATTGGCAAGGATAGTACGGTGTAAAGATACGTTTATTCCTGTCTTTAAACAACAGTCTTAAAAGAGCCAAGATACCTACTTTCCTGGCTCCTTGTTCAATGAAATACTGGGCCAGCTCAAGGGCGCACTGGGCATCTTCGGTGGGATCGTGACCCAATTGGGCCTTGCTCTGAATTTCTTTCCTACAAGAAGGAACCGTGCATGTAGTAAATCCATGAACACTGACATACTCTATTGGGTAGCAAAGAAGCAGGCGAATTTAGATAGAATATTTGGAGCTCAGGGTTGAACTGAGGGTCCTGGGTCTTTTTTTTGTGGACGTTTCATTACCCAACTAAGGAATTTCATCAGTGCTAGAAAGAAGTGGGGTTTGTTCTCTGTTTATATACAAGTGTCAGTGTTGGTGAGGTGTTACTGGTGGATCCTTGATTCAGCTGTTGTTGATTGTCAGCTTGGTTGTCTGAGTTGGTGGCTTGACTGGGGTATTGTTTACTTCCTGACTATTGGTCTAGTGTTATTCTTGGGGTTAATCTCTGTTTGTCTGGATGTTGATTACTCGCCAGAAGGTGTTTGAGTCTCTTTGCTTGCTTTCAGACTTTTTGATTGTCTCTTTTGAATGGTATGTAGATGTTCTTTATCTCTACGTGCCTGCTGATGGCTGATTTGTCTGAGTGTGCCTAAGAATTTTTTAACTTTTGGGTCTAGAATACACAGCTTCCCAGCTGAAACTATGGAAATTATAGCACCGATGATGTTACCTAGTTCGGTAATGAAACGTCCGCAAGAAAACCACCAAGCTCAGAGAGCACCAAGGACAGCATACTCCTCCTGCTCCTTCTTCACCCCCTTTCCTTCTCCTATGCCCCGCAAATCCCACTCCCTTCATAGTACTGATGGTGTTCCCTTGTTTGATAATGAAACGTCTGCAAGAAAACAACCAAGTTCAGGGACAACCAAGGACTAATTTCAAACTGGGGAATTCTGGGAGTTGACGTTTACAGGTCTTAAAGTTGCCAAGGTTGGACACCCTTGCCCTAAGCAGGTATACTTGTAGGACTGACAAGTCTTTAATTATCTGTCTACAACCCTGCCCTCCCTTGGAAATGGAGCAATTCACAGATGTCCTAATTGAAAAGTGTCAGGGGACATGTCTGGAGGCAGGAACTCAACCCAAACCATCTTACCCTAGAACAGCAGCTGCTAAGAACTTCAGCTTGAACCTTCTGCCCCCTTTACGGGTGTAGAGAAGCGAAGTGTCTATAACTTTCGGATGAATCATCTGGAAATGTGGGAGGGAAAAAGGAAAGATGTTTGAAAACATTCATTTAGTGACTGTTAACAACGGAAAAAAGGGACGTCAACCAGTCCTCGCACTTATGAGAACCCCAGTCCAGTCATGTGATCAAAATGTTTGGAAAGTGGCATGTATTTATTGCGGTTGCAGCATCCCGGGTCACACGACCGCCATTTTTTGGACTTTCCCAGCTGGCTTCCGACAAGCAAAGCCTTTGGGGGGGGGGGGAAGCGGGCTTTGCTTTAACGACCCACGTGATTTGCTTAACAACGGAAGGGATTCGCTTACAAAACATGCCCCCCCCAAAAAAGGACATAAAATTGGGCACAACTAACTCACAACTGCCTTGCTCAGCCACAGAAATTCCAATCTCAATCGTGGTCATATAGTGAGGACCCCCTGTACATAAAACTTTCAAACTGGGACCCAGAATGTTTTGCTCTAGTCTGTTTCTGTATCTTAGGCTAGAGGTCTCCAAACTGGTAACTTTTAAGAGTTGTGGACTTCAATGGCTGGCTAAGGAATTCTGGGAGTTGAAATCCACAAGTCTTTTTTTAAAAAAATTAGTTTACAATATAAAATACAAAAGAAAATAGTCGGAAAAATAGCGGAGGAAAAAGGGAAGGGGAAAGTGTAGGAAAAGTGGGGGGGGGGGAAGAAAGATAAGGCATTGACTCCTGACTCCCTTTTGGTGAAGTAGAATAAGGTGATAACATCAAACCTCAACTTTTTACTTTTACCTAACAGTATAAACTATCCGTTTCTAGAACAACAAAGCTATCTAAATGGTAAAACCCCAAATCAAAGTTTCGTTTTTTCCCCCCACCTCGAGCACAAAGTCCAGAAGCGGTTTCCAAGGGCAAACAAAAGGAATTGTGTGGGTTTTTTTTTTCTTTGATCAAAGCAGTCCATTTAGCCTTCTCTGCTAACTCCATCAACTTTTGCAGCCGTCCGTTCCTTGTGGGAATCAACACGCCCTTCCATTTTTGAAGTCCACAAGTCTTAAAAAGTTGCCCCATTTGGAGGCCGCTATCTTAGGCCAAGACCTGGTGGGTTGAGACTGTGGAATCGATATACTCACTTCTAGAGCTCGGAGATCAGCATCTAGGGAATGGCCCACCAAAATGGCGTCAGGAGGCAGCATATTCCTTAATCGGCCCTGGATTTCTGAGAGGGTGGTTTGTACCGGCTGAAGCAGCTTCTCTGTGATGCCGGAGTAGCTTCAAAACACACACACAAAAAAAAAAACCATTTCAGGGCTGTCTGAGATGATGCTTTCCAATGAGGGTCTTCCAACAAAGTAATAGATTCCAGCCCAGATAACAATACCTGTACAAGTTAAGTCCTCAACTTACGAACACAGTTAAGCTCAACTCTAGAAAGAGTGCAGAGAAGAACAACAAAGATGATCAGGGGACTGGAGGCTAAAACACATAAGGAACGGCTGCTGGAATTGAGCAAGTCAAATTTAATGAAGAGAAGGGCGAGGGTGACATGATAGCAGTGTTCCAATATCTCAGGGGCTGCCCCAAAGAAGGAGTCAAGCTGTTCTCCAAAGCGCCTGAAGGCAGGACAAGAAGCAATGGCGGGAAACTAACCAAAGAGAGAAGCAACCTAGAACTAAGGAGAAATTTCCTGACAGTGAGAACAATTAACCAGTGGAACAACCTGCCTCCAGAAGATGTGAATGCTCCAACACTGGAAGGTTTTTAAGAAGAGACTGGACAGCCATTTGTCTGAAATGGTATAGGGTTTCCTGCCTAAGCAGGGGGTTGGACTAGATGACCTCCAAGGTCCCCTCCAACATGATGATGATGATGATCGCACAGTCAGCCAGATGTTCAGACTGGATTTGGCATTTTGTCTACCTATCAAGTCCTTACAAAGACCTGGGATAGGCAGATGTGGATGTTTGATGGTATTAAAAGGTATCGTCGCAGGATGGAAGCAGTTCCTAGTAAAGCTTCTCTGCTCTCTGGGAATCCAGATTACATTCTACTACACCCACATACCATGGTCCCAATCACACACCTCTCCTGCGTAAACACACCCAGGGGGTAAAAAAAGTTTAAAACAAACAGACATGCACACACCTTATCTAAATATGCGGCTTGGCCTTAAAAAAGAAGCTGTATCCAATTGAAAAGCATTCATTTTAAGCCACTACCGTGCCAAAAACCTTCAAAATCCTGGATAATGTCCAACTTTTACAACAGTTTTATAGGTTTAAGCAACATACCAGGTAAGATAATTCCTTATGGGCCATTTGGGTTTGACCAGCTCATTCATAAGGCAGCGTCCGCTAGTATCCACCACTGCAATCCGGGTGAGTTCTGACCCCTTATCGGTGAGACACTGGTTAAAATGAAAAAGGGTGAAAAAAAAAAGGCTAAGGATTCTCGGTGGTCCTTTCCTCCCTCCAATGAGACGCTGAATCGATGGATTCTTTTACGGAAGGATAACACCTCTCAAATGTCATCCTTTCCAGTGGTGGGATTCAGATAGGTGAACAACCAGTTCTCTGCATGGATGCCACTTCTGGAAGTCCATTCTGGGCCTGGGCAACAAAAAAGTAGCTACCGGTTCTGCTGAAGTGGTGCGAACCGGCTGAATCCCACCACTGTTCCTTTCCCTTCCTGGCTGGAGATGAAGTTGGGGGGTTTTGCATGCACTCAGTCAGACATTAGAGCTGTCCCCCGAATCAAGAACTGAAAACTTCAAGGTACAGTTTTATAAGTAAGAAATCCTTTTTTATTTGCTGAGATCCAGCCCTTTGCAATGGGAAGGAGATTAACGCAACACAAAATAAATACCATTTCGCAGTCCAATCCAAAGAGGGGGCTGCTATCTGTCACCAGGTCGTTGCAGTCAGTCTGGACAAAATGGCTGTAGTCATCACACCCTGGAGAAGCAATGAACAACAGTCACATTTGCAAAAGGGCTAGCCAGCACAGTGTAGTCTCTGGATCCTAGACATGGATGATGATGATGATGATTATTATTATGGTTTGTTGCACAGTCAGCCAGATGTTTAGACTAAATTTGGCATTTTTGTCTACCCATTGAGTCAGTCCCAAGGACCTGGGAGAGACAGATGTGGTTGTTTGGTGGTGTTAAAAAGTATTGTTGCAGGATACAAGCTGTTCCAAGTAAACCAAACCTTTTGCAATTGATTGTTGGTAAATTTGCCAATGCCGATGGTATTCAAGTGTTTGTAATAGTAATAATAATAATTAATAATAAAAAAATATCTCTCCCTGGGACTACTCTATGTCACTCATAACCATAACAATGAAGAAATAAAGGATGGCAGAAACTGTTGTGCCAATCATGGACTAGAGCAGCGGTTCTCAACGTTTGTGTGACGGCGCCCCCGTCACACAAACGTTATGCGCATGCGCGGCGCGCATGGGGCGCCCCCTGCGCGCGGTGCGCATGCGTGCCATGTGCAGTGTGCATGCCCCCATGTGCGGTGCGCATGCGTGGTGCCCCCATGTGCGGCGCGCATGCGCCCCCATGTGCGGCGTGCATGCGCGGCAGCGCCCCCAGAGGCGTGCCGCCGCCCCCATGCGCGGCACGCATGCGTGGCGGCGCCCCCGGAGGGGAGAAAATGGCGAATCACCGCCTTTGGCAACCCCCGAAAAGTGGTCGATCGACCCCAAATGGGGTCGCGACCCATAGGAAAAAAAAAACAATTTAGAACTATCATTCTGTTATCATTTTGGAAGGAACAGACAATCGAATGAAGAATTTTATCGATATACCACTAAAATTCTCATTCTCGTGACCTTTAACTGGGCGAAACAATGCATCCTAGGACAACAGCTTTTGATCCAAGGTACCTCAAATGGGCTAACTTACAGAATGCGTCCAAAATTTGGGACTCGTGACTCTCGAGAGAATTAAAATTTGGAGAATCTGTGGCGGCGGCTGCTGCTGTGCTAAAAGTAACGTTCAGTTTCAACGTTCTGTGACAGTTTCCCAGTCACTCTTGCAATCCCTCACTCCCTCCCCCACTAAGCAGCAGTCACTTATCTGCCTGCAGGGGAGGGGAGGACAGGGAAGAGAAGGGAAGATTTCCAGATTCCCACAAGAAGACTCAATGGGGAAGCCAGCGGGAAGTCAGAAATAGCTTCTACTTCCACTGCTTTTTTTTACCCACCTGTGGTCATTATTTCCCCATTTAGGCAAGGCCAAATTTCTGAAAGAGCAGGTAGTTCTAACTACTTCTGGACATCCAGAAATTGATCATATATGTGGATTCTAAGACAGCTTACCTTTTACAGGGTAATCATGGAGTTGCATCTCCTCGCCAGTTAAAATATAACTTGAGAGACTGCAGCCCTTTTCGGCGTATTTCTGAATTATGGGATCTTCATCCATCGCTGAAACCAATGACACATTTGCTCTAAATATCCATATTAGCATTTTTGCCCCGTTTCCGTCAGCAGTCTCTTCAATGTATTTTGAGAAGAGAGAAGGGGTTTTTTTTTTTTACATGTCATTTGATTTATTTTACGAGTTACTGCTGCTTATCCACCAATTCAGTGGTTACAGGGCAGTGGCCAGTGTAATCAAAGTAAAATTAAGGTGTCATAAAATATCTACAATGCCCCTTTCAGATACATTAAAAAAATAACTGTAAAATAAAATCAAGCTGCAAGAAGACCAGCAATAATAATAATAATAAAAAAAACAACACACTTTCATTCTTCACATATGCCAATTTGTTGTTTAACTACGTTCTGCCTGAGACAGTATTTTCCATTTATTCTCTGCTTGGAAACGAAGCACTTTAGAAATAAGAGAATTTTCAAATGAGTCCGTTTCAAGCTGCCCAATTTCATAAAGGGGCACAATTTGGCTGTTGTTGTTTGTTGTTGTTTTAAAAAAAGTCACCCATGATTTATAAAAGGCCAAATCATTTGCACAAAGGTATAGGTTATAGACCAGGGGTAGGCAACCTTAGCTCTTTTATGACTGGTAGACTTCAACTCCCAGAATTCCTGAGCCAGCCATGCTGAGGGGAAAGGGAGAGGTTTCCAAGCTGAACCATGATGGCTCAGGAATTCTGGGAGTTGAAGTCCACCAGTCATGAAGGGGTCAAAGTTTCCCCCATGGTGGCTCAGGAATTCTGGGAGTTGAAGTCCACAAGTCATAAAAGAGCCAAGGTTGCCTATCCCTGTAATATAGACTATACAGATAGTCCTCCATTTACAAACATTTGCTTAGTGGCTGTCTGAAGCTACAACGGTGCCATATAAAGTCCAGTTCTCATATTTATGACCGATTCTCACATTTACAATGGTGGTGTTCCCTTAATGACCAGGATGGTTTGTTTAGCCACTGTTGTAATCATGTCGTAAAATAGGGTCAGACTTCACTTATGACCATTGGGTCCAACTCAACTTATGACCGCAATGGCTTTGGGTTGAAATTTCAGTTGCTATTGTGGCTGTAAGTCGAGGATTACCTATAGCATTGCACACCAGATGTATCCACCTGGACTTTCAGGAAATCACAACAGTATGGATGAGGGAATTGAAAAGAAATATATTAGTACCTTCCCTGCTGAGCTGTTGACAGTCGTTTGTGCCCGATCCACCACGTTTTTCGATAAAGTCACCAGAAAGGGCAGGCAGACAGAAACGCTGATAAAAAAACATAGAACAGAGGCAAAAAGGAAGACAATGCATAACACCACATTCCTTTCCATTTATTCTGTCAGAGGAAGGAGTTTTCTGATGAAAGTTTCAAGGACTACCTGTACAAATACACCTAATCAGCCATGACACAGCCTTGAAACAAACAAACAAAAAGGCATTTGTTTTTAAGAGTAATTTCAGGGAAGAGAGGTGGCTTCTTCAATAATCTCATAAATACAAATTTAAGACTTAAGAAACACAGGGTGTAATTAAATGTTCAGAAGGGCCCCAGACACTTTCTTGCTAAATGTTCTGAGGAATTGTTCTCCCTTCGTTTTAACAACCCAGTGATTGATGCTGCCTTTGCTATTGTTTTTAGAGCTTCAGTTCCTCCTCAAGCGCTTTGCAAACACAATTTATGACCACGAAGCAGCTCCGATGATATCTCCTAGCTGTGCTCGTGTGTTTTTGTGTGTGTGTGTGAGAGAGAAGGGGGAGCAGACTTTTTAATCACAGGCCAATCAGCGCCAAAAAATTCATTTGCAAAAGCCTCGGCTTTGTGGTCAAAACAACAGTGGCTTCCCCCCCCCCCCCTAACTTTCTCAAACTGTGGGCTGGTTGTTTAAAAGGGGGGAAAGGTCCGGGAGAGACAGATAACCCTTTCTGGAGAAAATTCCCAAGAAAAACAAGTCTCTTTTGTGTCAACCCAGCCGTCTTATTAATGACCTCGACTTCCAGGCAGCAGCCAGAGGAAAAAAAATTGAAAGATCATTCTTGAGACGAATTGTTCCTGGAAAGTCTTGAATACTCTCTAAATTAGAGCCATATGTTTCCTTGTGGCTCCAAAACTGTTCCCCCCCCCCCCCAATCACTCTCTCAGCCTCCCTGGTTCGAAGTATCCTGTTACAGCAGAGAATTGCAAGGGCAGGCAAAAAAAAAAAAAAAAAAAAGGAAAAAAAAATCAATAATGGCATTCGGAAAAGTTGCAGTTACTTCTGTTCTGCTGAAAGAAACGGTGATTTCAGGAGATTTTTGCCTGCCTTGGTAAAGCAAACCACCCTGGTAAATAAACTATTAGATTTTAATTTGAATTATGGCACCAGGCTACAAGCCAGGAGATGGTGAGTTCTAGTCCTGCCTTAGGCATGCAAGCTGATTGGGTGACTTTGGGCCAATCATCAGGAGACGGTGAGTTTTAATCCTGCCTTAAGTATGAAAGTCAGCTGGATGACTTTGGCCCAGACACTTTGTCTTAGTCCACCCCACCCCCCAGGGTTGTTGTTATGGGCAAAATAGGAAGAGGAAGGAGTTTTATATATGGTATAGGATTTCCTGCCTGAGTAGGGGGTTGGACTAGATGACCTCCAAGGTCCCTTCCATCATCATCATCATCATCATCATCATCATCATCATCATGTCTGCTATCTCGAGTTACTTATAAAGGAATAAAGTTGAGATTTTAAAAAAAGAAACATAATTGGACTTTTTCGTTGTTATGCTCCTGTTTGGTTCTACTGTGAGTTATTTTAGACCCAAGGCCAGACGGTCTACGAGATCTCCATGTTGCCATATAATACATAATTTTCTAGACTAGCCATCTCACCAAATGGATAAATGTCAATGACTTACGTGTTTGAAGGTCTTTCGGAGATGTTTGAACTGCAGGTAGTATCGGTAGAAATGGAGCTGATCCACGTGATGCAAAATTAGCACTGTGACACCAGCCAGCTGCCTTCGGTGGTGGATGCGACACCAACTGTATCACAAGGGGCCACAATTATCTCTGATGTTCCTTTAACCAGACAAGCCCACACAAATCTATTTCTCAGTTATTATTCTGGCTTCTAAACATTTAGGAAACAGAAATCCTGGCTCTCCAATGAATGATCTAGCAAGCGGTATGGCAGGTGTTGGTCTCATAGAACAGGGGTCTCCCAACTTGGCAACTTTAAGACTTGTGGATTTCAACTCCCAGAATTCCTCAGCCAGGCAGAGCTGGCTGAGGAATTCTGGGAGTTGAAGTGCACAAGTCATAAAAGGGCCAAGTTTGAAGACCCCTGCACTAAATGAACTGTTGTAAGTCAGGACTACCTGTACTGTTGACCACCTAAGGTGGACAGATATCTTGCATAAGGTTAAAAGCACATTTACCTGGGCTGAGTGACATTGTGATGTTTTCCCTGTGCGGCATACTTCAGTAATTCACCCAGTTGCTCATAGCTGATTTGGCTTCCTCCAAACATTTGAGTAGAGAAACGGGGTGGGTTCACCTTGGAAACCAAGAGAATTGACTCAGGAATGTTTACATTCCCAAAGAAAATATCAGGAGACACCGCCCCATTCCCACAAATAACATCCAGAAAGGACAATTCATTTCTTGCAAAAAGGATGCCACAAAAACACATATAGACGCAAAGGAGAAACACAGTTAATAGACCGAACTGTTAGATATGTATGAACTTCACAAAGCTTGGACATTATTTACATAAACACAATAAATGCCAAATAATTACCAGAGGTAATTTTATAAAAACAGCCCTCCCACATTGACAAATTCAGCTATGGACAAAATACAAGCAGTTTCTAAAAAGTTCCTGGAGCTTTTGCAGTATTCAAAGTATTAAACTTCTGTCTAATTCTGGATATGAAACTTGGGGGGAAAAAATAAGGCAAAGCTGAAAAAGATGCAAGAACAGCTAACTGGAATAATACATCATTCTAATTATAACTTTTATGATTCATAGATATAAACAACGAAGTGCAGCATTAAAAATATAACACAGACTGAAACCCCCAACACTACAGCAAACCTCTCAGGAGAACTAACGATACAAAAACTTTAAAAGACACAAACTGAAGCAAAGCCAGAAAAACATTTGGAAACTCCACCCAATATTTAAATTGATAAAAAAAATAATAATGTGGGGAATGGTAAGCTAAAACATGCAATCCTCTGGAATAATATATCCATAAACAAATCTTACTTCACTGGAAAGTTTAATGTTCCGATGAGCTGGGCAAATGTCATTTCTCTCAGTCTTCCTCTTTTTTTTAGCCTTCCGGTTCTCTCCTCCAGTTTCCCCATCTTCACAATACCTTTTTTTTACAACTTCACTAGTTTGTGCAATCATTTTATTTTATAAATCTCTCTTCAGGTGGAATTTATCTGTTAAACAAAAACAGTACAGAAAAGAATTGAAAAAGTAATAAACTAATGGAAAACATGTTATAATTGGAGCAATACTAATAAGTTGAAACTAATGGAAAACATCTATTATAATTGGAGCAATACTAATAAGTTGAAACTCTATTTAATTTTGCTTAGGGTTCAAATTAAGGAGAATTATTTGTCTGTCTACCATCTGTTTATATCTATTTATCTCCATCCATCCATATCTATATATCCATCGATGTCTAGTCCAATCTAATCCAATCTAATTTTATAGCTACCCATATCACCAGAGATGCAAATAAGATTTTTTCCCCCTCCATACAGTAATAAGACTCTGTTCGTAGGTAATATGTAAGTAATATGAATCATATAAATAATCCAATTAATGAGAACAGTAAATGAAAGTAGTAGCAGTAGCAGCTACATTACTTAGTGCTTTGAACTATTCTACAAACATGGACTGCAACTATGTTTTCCAAACTTGGCAACTTTAAAGTCTGTGGACTTCAACTCCCAGAATTCCCTTGCCTCCATGCTCACAGGGAATTCTGAGAGTTGAAGTCCACACACTTTAAAGTGGCTAAGTTTGAAAAATATTGCATTGAAATGACAACTCGCATAATGTAATTAAGGCCATGATCATAATATAAAATAAACAGCAGTTCTCGGCACTCTTTTTGCACCTAGCCTCGCCTGCGGGACAGCAGCTCCCATAATCCCCAACCAGGTGGAGATCAGCAAGTTCCCCTTGATTTTAAATCTGGCTGGGGGTGGGGTATGGGGAGAGTGGCCCAGCAGTGTAAAAGCAGCAGGTTTAAAGCTGGAGCAAGCTGCTCTAAAACAGCGCGTGGTTCCACCCGTGCAATTCTCAAGGGTTGGCAACCACGTGCGAGCCTGCAAACACGTGTAAGGGAGAATTGCAATCTATCTTCTCTCGCCTGCAAGCAACTGCCTCCCAACCATTAACCTGGGATCGGCTTTCCTTGCTAACACCCACTCCCCATTAAAAAAAATGGGGGACAAGGGGAAAAAAAATGAAGTTAGTGAGAAGCCTGACCTGGATCTCTGCATCCCATTCCCAAGGAAGCCCTTCTTGCAATCGAGGAGAATCCTTGCTCGGCAATCGTCTGCTCGGGCCTGAGCTGCCGATGCTTTAAAGGAGGAAGCAAGAGAGCGAATGGAAGGCGGCAGACCTTCTTAGTCGATGAGCCGAAAGCATCGAGGGGAGGAGGCGGGGCCTGCGTCGCGGCGGGCTGTTTGAAATGGCGGCCGCCGACTAGAACGAGCCGGGTGGGACCGAGGCGCGGGGCGGCGGTTGCCATGGCGACGAGGCAGCTGGCCAGGTAAGGGGCCCAGGTGGCATCGATCTTTCGGTTGGTTGGGGCTGCAACCCCCGTTTGGACCAAGCTGTAGAGCAGGATCTCCAAACTTTGCAACTTTAAGCTTTCTAGACTTCAACTCCCAGAATTCCCCAGCCAGCATGAACCCTAAGTCATTAAAATACAGGAGCTTTACATTCAGGGATGGCCAACCTTGTCCAACCTTGTAATTCAAGGCCATTCCTGTTGGTTATTTTCCCTTTGGCAACTTTAAGACTTGTGGACTTCAACTCCCAGAATTCCCCAGCCAGCATAGGTACTAGGGAATTCTGGGAGTTGAAGTCCACAAGTCTTAAAGTTGCCAAAGGGAAAATAACCAACAGAAATGGCCTTGAATTACATCCTAATGGGGCCTTTGCTTTAACCCTGTAAAATTTGCAATGATGGATTTTTGTCTGTTTCTTTTGTTGGATAGGCAGCTGGGCATTATTCGAAGTGTTTCTAAACCCTCTCCTGGTGGCCAAAGTCACAACCAACGCAAGCTGCGTGAGTATGCCACTTCACAATGTCAGTGTTTGTTATTATTTGCAGGTTATGACAATAAGATAATATATGATTTTTTCCCCGATATTGCAGGGCAACTGTTTGACTACTTAATAATTATTGATTTTGAGTCCACCTGCTGGAAGGATGGCCGAAGATGTCAAGAAATAAGTAAGTCAAGCCTTGATAATTTTAACAGTTGCTTCCGTATGAATGGGGTGGGGGTGGGGGGACAAAGAGAAGGCTTGAACATAGTTCACACAAATGCAATTAGTGCTTTACACACAATCTTCATTTAGTGATGGTTTGAAGTTACAATGGCACTGTTAGAAAAGCATTGTTGGAGACCCCCCCACACCCCTTCACAGTCTGTATCTGTTGTTCCCCTCTGCTATAAATTCTTTGATAAGGTGCTGCTAAAAAACCTGCTGAAATGTTCAGCTCAGCTTTGAATCTGGTATAAGCACAATAGTTTGAATTTGTATTCCTCTTAAAAAGAATGCAATGTGCTTTAAATTCATTCTTTGCATCTTTGCTATCTGAATGATAGCTCTGTGATTTAAACTAAGGTTAGATGGAGAGTGTATTATTAGCCTGATGAACTTCATGGCTTACTGTTTACATGGTAGAACTACCATTAGAGGTAGAACTAATATAATCTTTTTTTTTTTTTTTGACATAGTTGAATTTCCAGCAGTTCTCTTAAACACCTCAAATGGAGAAATTGAGACTGAATTTCATATGTACATCCAGCCCCAGGAACATCCGACTCTCTCTGAATTTTGTATTGAGCTAACTGGAATAAAACAGGTATCATTTCAATAGATTGCAGTCAAGAGTCATTAGTTACATTTTGTTTTGAAGCATTTTACTTAACTTTTGATGAATGTGCTTAAAGGAATTTGCTTGCTGGCTTGAACATATTTCTTTTATCATCACAATATGATTTTTCTTTGATGTTCCAAGGCTCTAGCAATTGCTGAAAAAGTTTTCATTTTTATTGAATCATTTAAAAATTGCTGATTTAAATTCTTTTCTGTTTTCAGTTGTTCATTTCTATTCATTAAAGTGTGCAGTCTTGGAAATCAAATTAAAATGGATATATATTGGTTGTTTTCACCATTTTGTGTATTAGAGGATTTTTAATTTTTTTTGGTTCTTATACAATGCTGATAGAATTTGACCATGGTCCAATCAGAAATATCAATATCAGTGTCGATAAAACCAAATCTAAATCTAGATTCTGAATGTCATCAGCAAGATCTTTTTTCTTTGAATTAAGAATCAAGTTGACGAAGGAGTTCCTCTGCATATAAGCCTATCCCAATTTTCCAAGTGGATTCAGAAAATCCAGAAGGAGAAAAACATTATTTTTGGTTCGACTTGTGCTGCCCCCGAAGAAAAATTATGTGCCTTTGTTACGTGGTCAGGTAATTCATAATGTTTATCAACATTATCTACGATAAAGTTTGCTCGTTTTTCATTGCTGGACTTGTTGAAGATTTAAGACTGTGTTTTCCCTGATAATAAAATGGGAAAATGGCTATTTTGTTATGCTTTTTGATTTCTGACTCCATGTAGCACTCTGGACTATTCAAATAATAACCAGGTCTGTCTTTTGCTTAGGTTTTTGAGACCACCCATTGTCAGCTATTTTTCTACCCTGTCACATGGTGCTCGTGAAAATCAGCTGCATTTCCCCTGGCTCATGTACCCTCTTTGCTGTGTATTTTCATGGCTTTCCCACCATTGTTAAGGACTAGAAGCTTGCTTGAGGGAATCAGAAATCCTTTGGTCCTGCAGACAGTGCATGATCTGACATTAGAACTATAGGTGCTCTCCATCAAAACAGGAATGAATAATTTACATTCCTAAGTATTGCTTTATGAATTCCAGAATCAAACCCCCAGAATTGGCAGGTTTTATTTAGTTTTCCGTTATGCTATAAACTTGGACAGATTCACAACTGGACTGCACAGGATAGGTGGCTAAATAAATAGCTTCTCTTGCTTTTGATTCATGTTTCCATCGCACGAAATCATGACAGTTGCACAAAAAGAAAATTTCACACCGAGGCTGAAAAACGATGGAGGGGGAGCGATCAGGAAACTGGAAACCTTTATGAACATTTGTTTTTATGCAGACTGGGACCTGGGAATTTGCCTGCACTACGAATGTAAAAGAAAACAGCTACGGAAGCCTGATATTTTAAATTCTTGGATTGACTTACGGGCCACGTACAAGGTGAGGGTATTTGAATCTGGTAGTGATCACGACAACAAAGTATGCATTTTATTTATTTGTTGGTTTCTATTTCACACTTCTTAATGTTCCATCTCTCTCCCAGAGGGGCTCTGGGGGTGCATACAATTTAATCCAGATACATCCAGCTCTCTTTAAGTTGCCAAGACTGAGAAAATACTGGAGCCCTCGGCAATTTACATTTAATTGAGCAAAATGGCAGATATAACGAGGGTTTTATTTTCACCTTTTGTTTCTTAGAATTTTTACTCTAGGAAGCCACAAGGTTTAAATGGTGCACTGAAAGACGTGGGCATCCTATTTCAAGGACGGGAGCACTCTGGTAAGTGAGTATATGTACCTAGGTCAAGGAACTGCTGAAAAAAACAGGGATGTGGGTCTTGTTTTTATGCAAAAAAGGGCCTGCAAGTACGGAAGTGAGTTAAAATGAACAGGGGTTCAGTGCAACTTAACTGGACTTTAATATATGACGTTGCCAGCAAGTAACATTCTATATTAAAATCCAGACAACATAGTCCATTCTGATCACCTTTGTGTATGAGATCTGTTAACTAAAAGTAATCAAGTGAACCTAAGGGCTTTTTCAAGAGGCAACTGGATTTTCTTGTTTTTCTTTGACGATGTTTCGCTTCTTCAGCTGAAGAAGCTTCTTCAGCTCTGATTGGATGGTGGGGAATGGAAGGATGCTGTCGGTCAGAGCTGAAGAAGCTTCGTGGGTGAGAAGCGAAACGTCTTCAAAGAAAAACAAGCACCTTGGGGACAACCATGACCTGGATGACGGAGAACCTCCATAGACAAGTGGACCTCAGATTGTCTCCCTCTATTGCTCCAGAACGGAGTTTACGTTCCATGTAGAAATTAAATACAGGAAGTCCTGGACCAAAATGGACCCCAAAATTTCTGTTGCTAAGCTGGTAAGGGAATTGCTGTGGTTGTTAAGTTAGTAACACAGTTGTTGAATGGATCTTGCTTCCCCACAAGGTCGCAAAAGAGGGTCACGTGGGCCACTGCCACCATCATAAATATGAGTCGGTTGCCGAGCATCTGAATGTGGATCACGTGACCACAGATGGATGCTGCAGTGGTCACGTGAAAAACGATCAGAAGTCCTTTTTTTCATTGCTGTTGTAATTTTGAGCTGTTGTAAGTCGAGGCCTACCTATAGGAGGTGAAGAGGGACCTGCTTTGGGAATTGCTGTAGGTATTATTAGGCTAACTTAGGATGCCAGGATGAGCAGTAAGGACAAATAAGTTCATTAGTCCTTTCTACTAGCAACGACACCTCCTGTTTTCTGTAGGACTGGATGATTCTCGGAATACCGCTCGCCTCGCTTGGAAGATGATTCGCGACGGGTGTGTAATGAAAATCACAAAATCCATCGATAAGGTCAGTGGATTCTCTTCTTGGCACCTGTGACTGATGAACGTTGAACCAAAATAAGATTTTGTGGACAGAGCTTTGACTTGGGAACTTGTTTGAAGCTACGCTGGCCACTTGGGGGAGGGTTGACCTCCTTTGTTTATGGAATCCTTAGGCACCTCCAGCAAAGAGTTCCATCGCCAGATTTGGGGGTGAGAAACCCACCCATGGTGGCCCTTTGGGAATCAACCCTCTTGTCAAAGCATCACCTTTGGGTGAAAGGGAAAATGAAGATCCTCCAGAAATCAAAAAGAAAGAGGAAGATCCACTGCAAGAGACAGTTCACATCGGCTTGTTTGAGGACCCACGTCTTATGTCTAGAAACAGCAAAAAGACTGATGAACTTTGTAGAACCACAGAGAACCTAATCTCGTCCTTGGGAAGACTCCATTGGCCTCTGGGTAATCTTCAGCACCCCTGCTATAGACCTTCAGGTTGGGGAGACAAGGGGCATCTAATTTCAAACCTTTCTAGACCCAATCAAGGGCTAGTTTTGGTCCCCACGACTCTTTCCACCGTCAACATTTCCGAGACTGACATCAGCACCACTCCAGAGTGTCTATCTTTGTTGGCCGATTGGGAGGACGTGGCCATCATTCCAGAAAAGGAAGATGGCCCAGATGCAGAATCCTTGCCATCAAAAGATAATCCTCCACCCAAGAGGTCATTAGCGACAGAAGATAGGAACAAACTAATGAACTGGGCAGCTGAAAATATGCTAGATGCTCCTCCGAGCACAGAGCTCTCAAAATCTATTGTCTACAAGAGTCCAAATACAACTGTTTATAACGTGGGCAGAGCGCCAAACAAAGCTTCGGATGCTTCTACGTTTAAACTCCCTGTTGCGACGACAGAGGTATCTTCCCCCAACCCACCGGATAGAAATCGTCCGGCATCTTCAACCGAGGCCATCAAAAGGAAGCCCTCCAGCCCCAAATCTTTGCCTCCGACCAAAAAACCATCGTTCAGAATCTACAAGGACGGAAGCCCGACATCGAGCAGCTTCCTGTTGCCCGGGGCAAATCCGTGCGGCGTCTCTCCTGCCCTCTTGAGCTCTTCGGGCAATTTCAAGCCAACTTTTAGGGCAGCCGAAACCGGGAAGATGACCCCTCCGCTCTGCGAGTGTGGCCGAAGAGCTAGAAGGTTGAATGTTTCAAACGGTGGCCCTAATCAGGGCAAAGGATTTTACAGCTGCCCGGTGAGAAAATGCGAAAGGAACACGAAGGGCTGCAACTATTTTCGATGGGAAGATTCACTTATAAAGGAGAAAATGGCCCTTCCAACTTTGACTTTAGAGGCTGGGGGCTTAAAGCCTTTAAAAACTCAAGGCCCCTCCCTGGGAATTGTTAAGTGCCTGCGTCTCCGGCCTTCCATGCGAAACTAAGCAGATTTTTTCCCCCTGCTTTTTATTGGGGAAATTGAGTATTTCACCTCTGTAAAGTTAGTGTTCTTTTCTACAAAGTATAATTAGAAGTATCGCCGAAGTTGTGTGTGCACTGAGCATCTGGTCTCGTCTGAATGCAACACAACAAATTGTCTTGTCTTTTAAGTGTGTTCTTTCTCTTCTGTGTTCTAGGCTCCTAAGCTCGATTATTATTATTATTATTAGGAATTGTGTTGTCTATACTTTAAATCAGTAAGTCTGACTACTGAGCAATTGTTTTTTTTTTTTAAAGAACTGGCTTGTAAAACTTGCATCATGCTTTTAAACGTTCATTTAAGAATATCTTTGATTCTGAGAAATGAAATAAAACGAACTCTTTCTGCCTCCCACTCAAAAAAAATTAAGTGAAGTTTGTTCATTTTAATACGGCATGAAAACTGATTTATTTGTAGTTGTATTCAGCGTGCTATTTAACTGTCCCAAATTTCCATAGCACAGCAGGCATAAAATTCCAGAAAAAGGATGCAGCTGCTGTAATGAGTCACAGACAAGGTGCTGGGGTATTGTGAAGCATCGTTTCCCAATTCTATCTGAAACATTGCGCAGTCAGGAGATCATAAAAATCTGGTGAACAGAATGACACATACAGATTCCTTCAGGAATTCAGAAGAAGCTGGCGTGGTGGGAATGTTGCCTGGGCTATAAAACATACCAAGGAGATTAAGCTTTCAGCATTCAAAAGATAAAAGGGATGATATGTTCTCGTTGATGAAATTATTTTAATTTGGAATTTGGTAATTAGCTGAAATGCTTGCAGTTAAAATCAAATCCTTGCTTTTTTTTTCTTTCTATTGATGGCTTGACTTTTACAGTGTGTTAGGTAACTGTGAAAAGGGTAAGTCCAACAATATTAATAGCTTAGCTTGAAAGCCGGCCATGTTCAACCTTTGAACTTCAAAGGGGCTCTATTTGACTGTGGAGCTCGGCTGGCTGGGGAATTCTGGGAGTTGAAGTCCATTTTCAAGTGGTCAAGGTTGAGAAACACGGTTCTATTGTAACAAATTGCAGTTCTACTTTCTTCAGTAACCTAGCTTTGAAAAACCCGCACTATCATTGCTTAATTGAGCTGGTCAAAATGTCTCTGTGTTCTCCTATGGACTTTTGTCCTTTAGTGATTAGAAATGTTAGAATGTTCTGATTTATGTATTGTTTACATATCTGGCTTGGTCATGCAGCTCCCTGTAGGTTTATGATGCCGCTAACATCTGGACTGTGAAAGATACTGGTTTTTTGGGTCTTTCTCCAGGGTACTCTGTGTTCTTTCTGACTGAAAAATCGACATCTGGAAGCAGAGTTGCATCTTTGCTTAACCTGGCCAGCTACGGTTAGGGTTTTGTACGAAGTTCAACCGCTGATAAGTAAGCAGAGGAGAGCTAGTTGGACAAACAGGCTCACGGAGGGACCGCCAATGTGAAGCTTTTGGGACTCAAAATTTCTAAATTTGGAGAGTAACGCAACAGCCTTTTATTCCTGGAACGATTGCTCACTCAGAAAGTAAACAGATGAGGAATTCTACGCTTGTTCCCATTCTTTCTTGCGCAATTCGTTTCTTCTGATTTTCCCACTGATCGTCTTTGGCAAATGTGGAACAAACTCCATCTGTTGGGCAAGAGCAGAAATGAGGGCTGGCAAAAAAAAAAAGGAAGGACGTGTTGGTAGATACAGCTGGAATAAATTCAGACATTGCAAAAGTGCGAAACGAAAAGAAATACGTCTGACGCAGCTTTTCTCCTGGGTATAACGAGCATTGAATTTGCATCTGTTAAAATAATCACCATATTCCTAATCTGTAAATCACTCAGTACACAAAAGGTAAGGACTTGATAGGTAGACAAACATCTGTCTGACTGTGCGATGATTAATACTAATACTAATAATAACCTTGGAGATAATCTAGTCCAACCCCCTGCTCAGGCAGGAAACCCTATACCATTTCAGACAAATGGCTGTCCAGTCTTTTCTTAAAAACTTTCAGTGTTGGAGCATTCACAGCTTCTGGAGGCAAGTTGTTCCACTGGTTAATTGTTCTGTCAGAAAATTCCTCCTTAATTCCAGGTTGCTTCTCTCCTTGGTTAGTTTCCATCCGTTGCTTCTCGTCCTGCCTTCAGGACAGCCCCTAAGATATTGGAACACTGCTATCATGTCCCCCCTTGTCCTTCTCTTCGTTAAACTAGACATCCCCAATTCCAGCAACCGTTCCTTATATGCTTTAGCCTCCAGTCCCCTGATCCTCTTTGTTGCTCTTCTCTGTATTCTTTCTAGAGTCTCAACATCTTTTTTACATTGTGGTGACCAAAATCACAGCTTACCTTTCTAGGGTACTTGTATGGGGCAGTGACTGTCTTGACGTAGTCCTGTAGTTCCTTAATCAAGGCTTCTTGGTCATGGGAAATGTATTCAGGGGCCAAAACTACAAAGGCTTTCACCACCTTGAATGTAAGTAATTTGATCAGGAGAATGACATTTTGAAAAACGCAGGCAGTTTATAAAATGGGGGATTTCTAGTAGTACCACAGTAGCTGAAAAGTGCCAAATGAAGTGTCTTGGGCCCAGTCGCTTGTACTTTCCAACATTAAAAGCTTGAACTTTTTTCTAAAAAAAAAAAAAAAAAATCTGAAGATTGTTTCTTGCCCTGACAAGCAAAGCCAGATTCACTTAACAACTGAAGTGGTTCCCTGAACAGCTGTGGCAAGAAAGGTTGTAAAATGGGGCAAAGCTCACTTAACAAATGTCTCACTTAGCGACAGAGGTTTTGGACTCAATTATGATCTTAAGTCAAGGACTACCGATGAGTTCAGCCTTCTTTACCTCGCCTCGAATAGGGTCTGGGCTGCTGACGACGGCCGCTTCAACCACCGCATCGTGTTCTATTAAAGCATTCTCCACTTCAAAGGGTCCGATGCGATATCTTTGAAGAAAAAAAAGAGAATTGAATCGCTTTGATCTTTTAAAATCTTCAAGAAAAGTGTTGTACAATTGGGGCGCGGTTGAATTAACCTTACTGTTGTGATTCCTTGCCAGCCAGTGGACCCGGCAGCTGAGTCTGAGGAATCAGAGGAGGAGGGGCCTGGAGTGACATCAGAGTCAGAGGAAGACTCTGAGGAGCTCCAAGACTTACAGTCGGATGAGGAGCCTGGCCCCTCTACTCGCGCTCCGGCAGAGACACAGCTGTGCTAGGAGTCTGAGATGGACAGTGATGAATCAGAGCTGGGAGATATCCAGGATGCATGAAAACGCCAACAAGTAAGGAGAGTAGGACAGAGGAAGGCAACGGGGCGGCTCCAAGGCAAAGGAGAAGGCATTAGGAAGCCACACCTGGGCTACATAATAAAAGGGAAGGTGTGGGAGGTGCTGGTTGCCGAAGGCAGCCATTTGTGTTGAGAATCGAGTTTCTGTGAACTGTGTTTGTTTGCCTTGGACATTGACTCAGGTCTGTGAATAATAAAAGGGGGTTGGTTTTTTCCTGTGGTTCCAGCCTGCTTGTTGGAAGAGGGGTTTCTCCTTGTGAGCTTAACAAGGATTCACGTAGGCTGGGACAGAACACTTACCCAGCAGAATTTATTACATCGTCTCTTCGTCCCACCAGCCAGATGTAGCCCTCCTCATCTTGAAATGCTCGGTCCCCAGTGATATAAAAGTCCCCGCGAATGGTTGAAGCTGTTCTTTCTAGATCATCCTGGACAGGGGATCAGCTATTTAGAAAGACGTGACTCTGCCAACACTGGACAGAGGAGATCACGTACTTTATGAGTTTCAATAAATACCACATTATGCATTTACCCATATTTAAGAGTATATCGTTCCAAAATTCATGACCGGATAAATGTTTTATGAATTGTCGGAGGTCACTGCCTAGCACTAATGTCAATTTGTTTGGGCTTTTTTTTGTTGTTATAAAGAAGATTATCTCGGTTTCCTAGCCGAGGGAGCCAGCGTTGTCCAAAGACAATTTCTGTGGTCATGTAGCCAGCATGGCTATATGCCCACCAAGACGCACAGAACGTTATCTTCTCACTGAAGTGGTACCTATTTATCTACTCGCATTCGCATGCTTTCAAACTGCTAGGTGGAGAGGAGCTGCAGCAAGGAATGTGAGCTCACGCCATCGCACTTAGCTCAGCTCTCGAACCGAGCTGTCAACTTTCCAGCTGACAAACTCAGTGTCTTTAACTGCTGAGCCACCACATCCCCAAAGAATATTATTAGACTGCTACAAGAAACACCGAGGAACCTTTTTTTTTTTTTAGTTGAATTGGCAAACATCCAAACCGCAAGAAGGGAGCTTCTGAATAGTTAGGCAATTAACAGCAGTCTTGTGTCAAAGAGTTTTTGTCTAAATGCCACAGGAGTCATTGATATACCGGCTGGTGAAAATTTCTGTTCCAAGGTTCTGCTTGTATTTATGCTAGCCAGGGTGGAGCACAACTCCAACACTAGTGAGCATTCCTCAACGGTCTAACATTCCCACGATTCCGGAACCAGGTTATCCTCAAATGACTTCATTGCCTTTTTTTTTTTTTTTCAGATTTGCCCACGGCCAATAAATACTTACTGTATACTGAGCGAAGAGGCAAAATGGTCTTGCTGGTTTGATTCGGAGAGCGAGATCTCCTTCTGTCCCAGGAGGCGAAATGTTACCCTTTTCATCTATTACCTTAAGCACAAAGAGCAAAATGAATTTTATCAAACGAGTACAGGCGGTCCTCAAGTTACAACGGTTCATTTAATGCTTGCTCGAAGTTACACAACGGCACTGAAATAAAGGGGACTTAGGATCGTGGTTTCACACTTACGACCATTGCACACCCTCCCCCTGGTCACGTGATCAAAATTGGGACACGGACTCGTATTTATGACGATCGCAGTGTCCCGGGATCACGTGATCCCCTTTTGCAAACTTCTGACGAACAAAGTCAAAGTACCTGAGTATCATAGACTGGTGTTGGTTTCCCCACAGATCCTGGCTTGATTTTCATCCCCTTGAAAGTTCCACAAACCAGCACCTAATTCCAGGGATGGAAAGTAAAGCAGATTGAGAAGCAAATTTGTGTAGAAGCCTTTCAGGTGGGGTGGGGGAACATGTGTTCATTGTCTAGGATATCTAGTGAGGAGGCCGTAGGAAGAATCTCAAACCCCCAATCACATGCAGGGAACTCAGTTAATCTTAACTCAAGGAACTATCAAGAAGAAGACAACACTCCCGCCAACACTGACAGAGTAAGTATATAAACAAACTCTACTCCCTTCTAGCATGGATGATGTTCCCTAGTTGGGTCATGAAACGTCCGCAAGAAAACCACCAAGCTCAGAGAGCCCCGAGTCATTGTTGTCGTCGTCCTCCTCCTCCACCACCACCACTTCAAACCCCCCTCCCTTCTAGCACTGATGATGTTCCTTAGTTGGGTCATGAAATGTCTGCAAGAAAACCACCCAGCTCCGAGAAGCACCAAGGACCCCACAGTCTTCACCATCTCCTCCTCCCTGCAAATCCCCTTCCCTTCTAGCACTGATGCTGTTATCTAGTTGGGTCATGAAATGTCTGCAAGAAAACCGCCAAGCTCAGAGAGCACCAATGAACCCACAGTTCAACCCTGAGTTATAAATATTCTTTTGTGTGGGTACAGTTTGTTGAACAATTCAAAGGCCAACCCTTTCCATCCAGTCCCATCAGAGATATTGGGTTTGTAATGGGTTGTTACTATTTTGAAATAGATTAAAGAGTGAAAGATGGGGGCGATTTTAACCGACAGGCCCCCTTTCTTCCCCAAAGAGCCTTCAAAGCTCTTCAAACTTTCATGAGTAGACGGTCCTCCCTTGACAAAATAGCGGAGCTTACCGTTTCCGTCTGCCCGTAGCCTTCATAAATGTCCAGGCCGGTTTCTGCTTTCCACTGGTCCATCACTTCAGGGTTGATGGGTTCTCCCGCACTTACACAATGTTTGAGGCTCTGGAATTTATAACTTGGAATAAATGAAGAATAGCAGAGAAGGAAAGACATCATGTTTAAAAGGTTAGCTGTCATGGTTATTAGCAGTCGACTTGCTGAGTTGGCGGTCTAGGTTTTGCAAGCATAGGCGTGAATCGGCTTAGGAAAAATAAAGCCTTGTTTTGAAGATGCTGTAGGATGACCCCATGGACCTGCAGTTTGAGGAAATATTGTCCCCCCCTCCCCCCAAATCTAGGGTTTAAAATGAAAAGACACCTACAGAATCTATCTTTAAAAGAAGTGTTTGGTTGGCAGATGCTTTCTCAATGCTTAAAATGTTTCTGCTTATAGCATAGTGGCTTATTAGTTTCTCTTAATCAGAGAAGACTAATTCCTTTTCATCAGATAAGCAGAGATTAATCTCGGGATTAATACAGACCAACAGTCAAGCAGTAAGCAATACCCCAATCGGGGAACTGCCAACTCAAACCAATGGTAAACAACTGCCTAATCAAGGAACCCACCAAGACTGTTCCCATCAACACTGACAAAGCAAGCTACCAGTATATAAATAAAGAGCAAAGCCCGCTTCCTCCTAGTACTAATGATGTTACCTAGTTGGGTAATGAAACGTCTGCGAGAAAACAACCAAGCTCAGAGAGCACCAAGGACCCCAGAGAAGACTAACATTTTTCTGTACAAACGGAGATCAGCATCCATTGGGTGTGTAATTGAGTTCTTGCTAACATCCCACCTAATTGAATCACATCATGCCCTCGGTTTCAGCTCGGTCAACATGTCCTGGTCACTTGATTTTGAAGAATAGTCAACCATAAGCCACAGTTTATAAACTGCAGAGCCATGTTGCCTTCAACCCACCACAATAGGGCATCAGGCGTTGGGTGAATCCAGCTGAGGCTTTCATGGGGCTTGTTCCCAATCATCTAATCGTGGTTTAAAGGAACCCATCTCGAAATGACTTAACTTGACAAATGACAATTACCACTTTACCTGCTGAAATCATGTTGGACAAGCATCCGATAAACAGTTGGCGCACAACATAAAGTTGTGATAGGAAATTTGGACAGCGTCTAAATAATTAGAAAAAGATAAGGACAGATGATGGAATGCACAGTGGCCTCAATGCAACCTTAAAAGGAGATGCAACCAGCTCATGGCAAGCCACACCCAACATGGTTAAGGAAGCAAACAATGGTTAAAAGTGAGTTCACAATCTACTGTTTTGCTTGTGCACCCGGTACTGTGTCCCTCTAATGGTTAAATAAACCTTGGTCCAGTTGCCATGATTTAATCTCTTTAGAAATGGTTAAATATTAATATACTTGACGCTTACTTCAAGGACAAGTTTAGGATCAAAGCGTGGCATGTGATGGACAAACACGCCTGCTCCTTGGCTCCAAGGACCAAAAACACTACTCCACGCTGATTTTGCCCAGCCAGTGTCTGAAGTGTTCCAGATCAGGTCTGAAGGAGTCAAATCAAGCCAATACCTAAATAACAGGAAAGTATATTAAAATGAGTGAGACTCGCTGGATTTTGCATTGGGGATTGAATTGGTAGATCACTGATAAATCATGACCGGGCTTATTGGAAAACGCAAACACTAATTTCAAGACTGGTGCAGACGTTTTTACGAGGACCTGCTGATTACATGGGTTGTTTTAAGCCATGGTTTGCTTTTAGAAGCTAGAAGGGCTGCATTCACATCACCCAGCATGCCAAAACCACGTGAGTCACAATTGGACAAACAGATCTGCGTCCGTTGAGGCACAACACCGCAACTCAGATGCTCTTCCCTACCTTCCATTGAAGCCAAGTCCGATTCCGTGGCTGATGTGGGAATGCTCAGTCATTTTGGGAGCTCCTGTTGTGCCACTGGTAAAATATATAGCCATTGGGTCACTGCTTTTTGTGGCTACGCAAGTATGCTCTGGAGATGCAGTCCTGTACAACATTGTGCATAAGCCCGTTATCATTTCAACAGGACCTCTCTTCATGATGCTAATAGCTTTCATAGGAATGCAAATCCGGAAAATGGACCAGTTATTTATTTTATTTATATCCTGTCATTATTATTTTTTATATAAACAACTCAAGATGGCAAACATATCTAATACATTTTATCTCTTCTTTTTCCCTCCACCACAACAGTCCTGTGAGGTGGGCTGGGCTGAGAGAGAGAGACTGGCCCAAAGTCACCCAGCTGGCTTTTATGCTCAAGATGGAACTAGAACTTTCAGTTTCCTGGTGATTGGTACAAGGTCACCCAGCTGGCTTTCATTGCTAAGGCAGAACTAGAACTCTCAGTCTCCTGGTGATTGGTCCAAAGTCCCCTAAATGGCTTTCATGGCTAAGGAGGACTAGAATTCTCAGTCTCCTCGTGTCTGGTCCAAGGTCACTCAGCTGGCTTTCATGCCTAAAGCAGGACTAGAACTCACCATCTCCTGGTGATTGGCCCAAAGCCATCTAGCCAGCTTTCATGAGTAAGGCCAGACTTGAACTCCCGGGCTCCCAGTTTCTATCCTGGTGCCTTAGCCACTGGAACAAACAGGCTCTCCCTGTCCATCCTGCATTTTTCAATCTTATTGTTTCGGCACTGCTGGCTGGGGAATTCCGGGAGTTGTAGTCCACGCATCTTAAAGTTGCTAAGGTTGAGAAACATTCTTTTAAACGAATGCTTCCGTTTTACCAACCTGGCTACTTACTCCATCAAGTTGCTGAAGCTTAGCCAGCTTTCCCTGGGTTCCTTGGATACTATGAACTTCAGCTCTAGAGATGGGCATTTGGAAGCCACCACATCCACCACAGAGGCCAGGGCAGAGTCCGTGATGACACATTTGGCTTTGGAAGTCTCCAAGCGGTGGTGAAGATCTTTTGCTGTCAGCTGTGTGGTCCCAGGAATCAGCACGGCTCCTAAGAGAAGAAATCAGGGTATCTCTTATTGTTTTTGGCATTCAAACATGGCACAAGGAGAATCAGACCCTCCACCATCTCCCACCCAACTTTTGAATGTGAAAGAATGGAGCAAGAAAGGACAGTGGGGTCCTTGGTGCTCTCTGAGCTTGACTGTTTTAATAATAATAAAGTTGGGACCTCAGAGGTCATCTGGTCCAACCTCCTGCTCAGGCAGGAAACCCTATATCATGTCAGACAAATGGTTGTCCAGTCTTTTCGTAAAAACTTCCAGTGTTGGAGCATTCACTGCTTCTGGAGGCAGGTTGTTCCACTGGTTAATTGTTCTGTCAGGAAATTTCTCCTTACTTTTGTTGCAAACGTTTCATGACCCAGCTAAATAACATCATCAGTGCTAGAAGGGAGAGGGGATTGCAGAGAGGAGGAAGAGGGAGGAGGAGGAATAGAAAACAGGAGGAAAGAAGAGAAGGGGAGAAGAAGAGAAAGGAGGAGAAGGTGGAGCATTGTGGGGTCCTTGCTGGTCTCTGAGCTTGAAGACATTTCATTACCCAACTAGATAACATCATCAGCACTAGAAAGGAATGGGATTTGTGGGGAGGAGGAGGAGGAGAAGGCAAAGTAGAAGAAAGAAGAGAAGGAATAGAAAACAGGAGGAAAGAAGAGAAGGGGAGAAGAAGAGAAAGGAGAAGAAGGTGGAACATTATGAGGTCCTTGCTGGTCTCTGAGCTTGCAGACGTTTCATTACCCAACTAGATAACTAGGTCATCAAGTAACATTGTCAGTTCTAGTACTGATGATGTGGCCTGGTTGGGTAATGAAATGTCTCAAAAAGAAAATAACCAAGCTCAGAGAACAGCAAGGATAAGCGAGAGAAAAAGTGAGTGAGTGGGTGGGTGGGCGGGGTAGAAAAACCACATATATCGTATATACACATATATAATGCCATGTTTCTCAACCAGGAGTTGAAATCCACACATCTTAAAAGTAGAAACACCGGTACAAGGTATTAGCTGATGCCAACAGAAAAGAGATAAGTTCTGGTTGCCTGTCCAGAAGGATCTCCTCCTCCATTCAATCAAAAACTCAGGCGGATGGGTGGACATCGTTCCTTCTCACCTATTCGGATGCAAGCCAGGTTCATGAGCCACCATTCGGGAATGCGAGGGAGAATCACCACCACGCGGTCTCCTTTCCCCAGGCCACCCCGCTCGGACAGCAGGGCGGCGGCCTTTTTGGACTCCAAGGCCAGCTCCTCAAAACTCCACTTCACTTGGATCCCTTGCTCACTGACCCACCAAAGAGCAGGGCTGGAGAGGCGCCTTCCTTCCTGGGGACAAAGGGGGGGAGAAGTCAGCCATGAGTGGATCTGCTCAGATCTGGAGAGCAATTGCTGCATTCTGCCCAGGGTGTAATAGCTACGTGCAACAACGTGGACATGAACGTGGCCTTTGGGGAGAGAAAGAATTGACTTCTTAACAACTAACTGCAGGGATTCACTTAAGAGCGGTAGCAAGAAAGGGTGTAATTCACTTAGCAACAGAAATGTCCGGCTCAATTTCATGGCAATCATTAAGTCGAGGACCACCTGTATTCCCCCAACAGGGGATCCCTTAAAGGTGATCACTGGCGCAAAAGATGGGGGAAAAAATGATACCTTTTCTGACTGGGCCCAGTTATCCACCACATCTTTGGCAAAATTGAAATATTCCGGCACCTCCGGCTTATACTGCTCGCAAATGGATTTGTAGTCTGTAAAATTTTGAGCCGCTGAGGCAGTTTTGCCCTTGCTGAAGCTTCTGGAAGAAACAAGGCAGAGAGACCGCAAAATCCTCGCAGCTGGGCCTTGACACCTTATTGTCAAAGTGACATAAGCCATGATCTTTTCTTCCCCAGGTTCTTTGTTTCGCCTGTTTTCTGTCAATCACCACCTATCTGAAACATAGAATGAAAAAAAAAAACGTTCTGATTGTTTATAGCCTTCTCGGGGCAGAGTAAGACTTCATTTCCTTGACGTGTCCGTTTCTGCTTTTAATTAATCTTGTTTTGTACCCTACTCTGACACTCCCTGAGAATTTCAACATTAAAAAAAACAAACCAAAGCTTAGTGCCAGCAAGAATGATTGCAAGAAGATGAGGAATTGCAAGCATGCAGACGTGGCGGTTAGCTTGTTTAAGTAGCTTGGAGGTTACAGGATTACGCTGTCCATGTTTCACAGTAATAACATGGAAATTGAGGACTTATTGTTGCCAAAGCCCTCACGCCCATCAGCCACAAAGGGCAGATTCAGAGATAACAGGGTTTGTAGTCCAACATGGACAGAACTAAGATTTGTCTTTGCACCCATGTCTGAATTAACTTGCCAGTCTCAGCCCCGATGTTTGTACTGTGCAATCCAGACTCATTTGCAGCAAAGATCAAGTATTAAGGCTGTAATTTAAGTATTTGCAAGCAGTGCTCTTGTAGCTAGGCACAGCCTTATGGATTAATCTATTTATGAAATTTGCTGCTGGTCTCACAACAAAGGACTATCTGTTGTAGGTAGTCCTCAGCTTACAATCATTCATTTAGCAACCGTTCTAAATTTTGGCGGCACTGAGGGGGGGGGGAAAGAGACTTACGGCGGGCCCTCAAAATTTATGACCATCGCAGCATCCCCAGAGTCAGGTGCTCAAAATTTGGGTGCTTAGCAACCAATGGTTGCAGCATCCCCAGGTCATGTGATCAACATTTGCGACCTTCCGATAGAGCAGTAGTTCTCAACCTGTGGGTCGGGACCCCATTTGGGGTCGAACGACCATTTCACGGGGGTCGCCAAACAAGGCTGTCCGCCATTTTTTCCCCCTTTTCTTTGGCCACGCCCCTGGCACCCGGTGATGTATAAGTGGTTGGGGGTCACCACAACATGGGGAACTGTATTATGGGGTCGCGGCATTAGAAAGGTTGAGAACCACTGCGATAGAGAAAGTCAGGAGGAGAAGCCAGATTCACTGACTGACGGCTTGGGTTTGCTTTACAACACCCATCTTTCCCTGAACAAACTGGGAAAAAAAGGTTGTTAAAATAAGGTGCGAGTCATATAACAACTGCCTTGCTTAGCAATGGAAATTCAGCTGTGGTTGTAAGTGAAGGACTACTCGTACTCTCTTTTTTTAAATAAATATTTCATTAATTTTCTCTTTTTACAATCAAGTGCTTAATAGACAACGTGATTCCATTAGTAATTCTGTAAGCTTCTTCAAACTAAATCCAATATTACACCATCCAATACATCAGGAGTCCTCAACCTTGGCAACTTTAAGATTTATAATAATAATAATAATAATAATAATAATAATAATAATAATAATAATAATAATAATAATAATAATAAAGTTGGAAGGGACCTTGGAGTTCATCTAGTCCAACCCCCTGCTCAGACAGGAAACCCTATACCATTTCAGACAAATGGCTGTCCAGTCTCTTCTTAAAAACTTGTAGTGTTGGAGCATTCACCGCTTCTGGAGGCAGGTTGTTCCACTGGTTAATTGTTCAACTCTCAGTATTCCTCAGCCAGCACCAAGGCATATGATGCTTAATGGACAAAAGTTATTTTTAATCTAAAACATAAGCAGTGCTGAAAAGCAGCCAAGAAAAACAACAGAGTGTTAAATGCCATCTTGGAAACCAATTTCCTTCTTAATAGCCTGCAATCCACAGCCAACAAAAGGTATTTCTACCTCTCTGATCCAGAGTCTAGTATAGTTAGTGTATCTGGAAAGACAGAAAACTCAAACTGAAATCTTTCCAGTCCTACGTTCATTGAGTGACCTTTACCTGCTAAGTAGGTCTCAGCTTGATCTGCCCACAAAACCACGAGCATAAGCAAAGACACAAATGCATAAAAAAAATTGCAATAAGAATAATTCTGAACACGAAGAGCTAGATTTATTATTCTCTCACCTCCTTGAAAATTCAACAGGTACCTGCCATTCCGATTCTGGGGTTCCCCCCCCCCAAAGAATGCCCTCTTCTCGATGATTTGAAAAGCAGCTGCCCTTAGCCCCCACCTCTTTACAGGAGCTGTAGGAAGCTAATCCCAGCCAGGTAAAGAGAGCCAAAGCAAACTTCTCTGGGAAACAGGTCTCTTGTCCTCTTGGAAACTGTTCAGAGAAGGACGTGGTTTTTTTCCTAAGAGTGAAGGACAGAATAAGTCACACCCTCATAGAGGCATTTTTGCTACAAGGGGAAAACTGGTCAAGCATCTCTGAAGCAATCTGTAAGCTTCCACCAGGGCCAGATAGCAGAGAAATTGCAGAATGGATGGAAAGGGTTGGAGAAAAGGGTTATGGGCAAGACTACAGAGACCATATGCCCTTTCTGATAAAGGACTGTTCCAGAAAAGTGTCCTGTGAATTTCTTGGTTGGTTCTTTGGGTTGCTTTAACTTTCACCATGCATGCTTCCACTTACTGCACAGTCTGGCTGCAGAAATATTGTTAATCTTTGCTTCTTCATCTAGAAGACAGTAAGATTGCAATTATCAGTTGAAGAAACAGCTGGAAATACCCCTAGATTTCATAACTTAGTGTGTTTCGGTTTTTTTTTCTTTTCTTGCATGCTTTTCTTTCTTTTCCATCTTTTCCTTTGATTTTTTACTGCACGTAAATAAAGATAAATAATTGTGTCTTTTAATGTTGTGGCTTTCTATGCTTTTTAGATATCTTTATTCAAACAGGGATTTTTCTAAGTTTTTCTTGCCTTTGCTGTTGAATGTTGCTTTGGAAGGAAGGGATTATAAAGAATTTTTATCCTTGTGAACCTCTTTTGGATTTGTGCGTGCTCTCTTTCATTCTATATCTATCTATCTACCTGTTTTCTCTCCATGTCTGTCTGTCTGTCTATCTATCTATCTATCTATCTATCTATCTTCCATCCATCGATCCGTCTGTCTGTCTGTTTGTCTATCTATCTATCTATCTATCTATCTATCTATCTATCTATCTATCTATCTATCTATCTATCTATCCATCTATCTATCTATCTTCTATCCATCGATACATCTGTCTGTCTATCTATCTATCCATCCTCTCTCATCTGTCTGTCTGCCTATCTACCTACCTACCATTTAATCTCTCTCTCTCTCTCTCTCTCTCTCTCTCTCTCTCTCGTTTTATTGCACAAAGTGTCCTTTTGAGTTCATTTCAGTTCAATGCATTCTTGTCTGTCCCACATCAGATCTGGACTGCAGAACTCGGAACGGCCACTAGCTGGAGCCACAGCAGCTGAGCATCCTCTCTTGAATTGCTGCACTCCGACTCTATAGTGAAATCGCCCTCTACCGTTTCTTATCTTGGCGGTCTTTACCACCCACACGCTCCGGGCGCGGTCGGATGACGCCATCAAGGCCCGCCGTCCGGGTTGTGACACCTTGCTGCGCCTGCGCCACCCTCCGCCTCCCCATGGCTACCGTGGAGACGCCGCCGGTGGTGGCGGCCTCGGCCTCGCGTAAGCGACGGCCGCCCAAAGGGCAGTACGTGCAGGCGGCCAAGCGGGCCCGGCCGGGCGGGCGGCGACAGCCGCTGGAGGCCGGCATGTGCGGCATCCTGATCACCTGCAACATGAACGAGCGCAAGTGCGTGGCTGAAGCCTACAGCCTGCTGGGCGAGTACGGAGAGCAGCTCTACGGGCCCGAGCAGGTGAGGCCGCGGCCTGGCTGGTTGTCTCTCCCGGGGACGCCTCAAACGCTCGGGACCACAGCTCCCAGGATTCCCGCTCAGCGAAGGGCCGGTAGGAATGCTGGGAAATGTAGTTCCACGACGTTTACAGAGCCCCTGCTTTTCTGCTTGCTTGTGGGATGGTGGGACGGGTGTTTTTCTAGGGCAGGGGCCCTCAGACTTGGCCCTTTTATGATTTGTGGACTTCAACTCCCAGAGTTCCTCAGCCACCGTGCCTCAAGGGGGAAAAGGTAAAAATGTTGCAATACAGGGAGTCCTCGACTTACAACCACCCATTTCATGACTGTTCGGAGTTACAACGGCACTGAGTGACATATGATTGGTTTTCACACTTACAACCATTTTAGCATCCCCAGGGTCACATGATCAATATATATATATATACACACACACGCATACACACACACACACAGAGAGAGAGAGAGATAATGATAGATAGATAGATAGATAGATAGATAGATAGATAGATAGATAGATAGATAGATAGATAGATAGATAGATAGATATGTGGTATAGGTTCTCCTGCTTGACCTGGAGGGCTGGACTAGAATACCTCCAAGGTCCCTTCCAGCTCTATTCTACTTACATATTTATATTTAGGAAGGTTGCACTTCCCTTGGGTCATGTAACCATCCCTTGTAACCTTCCCAGCCGGCTTTCGGCAAGCAAAGTCAATTGGGGGAAAGCCAGATATTCTGCTTAATGACAGTTTCATTTAACAGTTGCAGTCATTCACTTAACTATGGTTGTAAAATGGGGCAAAATTCACTTAACTGACTTAGCAATGGAAATTTGGGCCTCCCTTGTAGTCGTAAGTCAGGGGCTACCTCTGTGTACTTTTGCCTGTGCTAAGTTTGCAGAGCGAAATGAGGACAGTCTCTCTGGGAATGAGGAGGAGGAAGAAGAGGAGGAAGATGATGCCGAAGCGGCTTTGAAAAAAGAAGTGGATCAGATTCGTACCTCCACGGAACAGAAGCAGCGTCGGTTCCAGTCGGTGGAGAGCGGGGCTAACAATGTGGTTTTCATTCGAACGCTGGGTGTTGGTATGCGGCAAAGAGTTTGTCAACCAAATGACTATGATTTGTTTTATCCCTAATTTTATTTACACATCGCCCTCCCTAAAAGAGCCCAAGTGGCTTAGAAAAGAATAAAAAATAACCAAAACATCTAAAGCAGAGGTGTCAAAGGACTGTGCTTCTCACCCTCGAAATCACCTCCCTTCGTGTCTCCTTGCAGAACCCGAGACGTTGGTCCACCACATTCTGAAGGACATGCACGCCACCAAAAAGAAGAAGACCCGAGTCATCTTGCGCATGCTGCCTGTGTCGGGGACCTGCAAAGCCTTTCTCGAAGACATGAAGCGGTATTCAGAGACCTTTTTCGAACCCTGGTTCAAAAGCCCCAGGAAGGGCACTTTCCAGATAGTTTACAAGGCTCGAAATAACAGCCACCTCAGCAGGGAAGAAGTCATAAAAGAGCTGGCAGGTAAACAAAAGGGCAAACTCTTTTAGAGAAGATCTCCATCCAAGGCAGATCTGCAGTGCTTTCAGAACTAGGATGAAAGGCTTTATGTTCCTTTTGCAATCTAACAAGGGCTTCAACCAGGGCACCCTAAAAGCTGCATCTAGATCCTCACTTCCAGAAGTGAGCGTATCAATGCTGCTATTTCTGTTTGATTTTTCAGTGGGAGGGGGTGAGTGGATTTTCAAAAAAAGGCAACATGGCTTCCTTAAGCCTTGCAGAAACGCAAAATGCGCTCACTTCATCTCTTTAGATCAGGGGTAAGGAACCTTGGCTCTTTTATGACTTGTGGACTTCAACTCCCAGAATTCCTGAGCCAGCATGGCTCAGCTTGGAAACCTCTCCCTTTCCCCTCAGCGTGGCTGGCTCAGGAATTCTGGGAGTTGAAGTCCACCAGCCATAAAAGAGCCAAGGTTGCCTACCCCTGCTCTAGAAGAAGAGAATGACCAACCAGTTCTATTATTGTCAAGCCCATGGGTCTTCAAACTTGGCTCTTTTATGACTCGTGGACTTCAACTCCCAGAATTCCTGAGCCAGCATGGCTCAGCTTGGAAACCTCTCCCCTCAGCATTGCTGGCTCAGGAATTCTGGGAGTTGAAGTCCACGAATCATAAAAGAGCCAAGGTTGCCTACCCCTGCTTTAGATCGTCCATTTTTCCCAGTGCACAAAAATCAGACATTTTATTCCCCCATTGCTTGGGTAGCCTTTGAGATGTTTTACAGAGCCAGGCATGGCTCAGAAACTCGGTGGGAATTGCATGGTTATATTCTAAAATTTCTGACCGTTGGCCAGGCTTCTGGTTGATGGGAATTTCTGTCTAAAATGCCCGAAGAAGACCAGGTTGTCTCACAATGCAATTTTGGGTGAAAAGAGCACCAAAATACCTCAAACTTCAAGCAGATCACCAATCCAAAAGTTATTTCTAAGAACACACCCAGTGCAATCTCTTCCTTCCCATAAAGCCGCTGTTTTTTAAAGATGGTTTTCTTTTTAAAGATACTCAACAATAGAACCGGGGGGGGGGGGGAAGGGAAGGAAAGACAAAGATAAAAATTTACAAAACATTACAAAAAAACCCAAAACACTTATTTCAAAAGGCAACTGGACTTTGTTTTCCCTTGAAGACGTTCGCTTCTCGACCAAGAAGCTTCTTCAGTCCTGACTGAAGAACTGAAGGAGCTTCTTGGACGAGAAACGAAACGTGTTCAAGGAAACACAAAGTCCAGTTGCCTTTTGAAATGAGCACCCTTGGGACAGCCGTGACCTGGATGACTGAGAATCTCCTTAAGACGGTAAAACAAAACATCTCTCTATCATTTCACCAGTTACGAAATTAAATTTAAGGCAATAATTCCCAGCCTTCTTTCTCCATCGCTGCCTTGCAGGCATTGTGGGCCACCTCAACCCAGAAAACAAGGTCGACCTGAGTAACCCTGAATACACCGTTGTGGTGGAGATCATCAAGAACATCTGCTGCTTGAGTGTGGTGAAGGACTACGTTCTCTTTCGAAAGTACAACCTTCAAGAGGTGGTGAAAATCAAAGCCGAGGGGCAGCCAGAAGCTCCTAAAGCACCCCCTGAGAATGACACCCCCGGAGCAAAGACACCCGAAGCACAGAGGGAAAACCAAAACGAGCGCCAAGGCAAGACAGAGACCGCCGCCAACGACAATCACGAGGACTAGGAGCCTGAATGAAAGAGCCGAGAAGAAAAAGGGAAATCTGCAGGATGGGTGACCGGTTGTTAAATCAGGGGTTGATGCTTGTTTTTGTTTTGCTTTTAACTTGTCTTTTTAAAGACTCTAGGTGATTTGGCTAAAGCACAGCTGGTTTGTCTCAAGGCTATGCCTAAGGCACTCTTTCCCACCATTCCTGCCTTGTTTATAGTAGTCATTCTGGATTGGGGTGGGGGGGTTTCCAGCTGAACGACGCAAGACGTGATTTTCACAACCTGTAGATCAGGGGTGTCCAGCCTCAGCAACTTTTAAGAACCCCTCCCCCCAGTCAGCTATTCTGGAAGTTGAAGTCCATAGTTTTTAACGCTGCCAAGGATGGACACCCCTGCCTTAGGGTTTAGTGTTACAGACAGAACAGATCATTGTAACTGGATCAAACTACGGCTAGCTTTTTCCTGACCCTTTTACGAGTCCTTAGGACTAAAAGACACTATGCTGACCAGCCAAACGTTTATGCTTTCTTTTCTTCCAGTTGGAGTGTTGGCCCAATGTTCCACCTTTTTAAACTTAAAACTGCAAAAATGCAGCCAGGATTCGGAGGTGGGAAGTGGTATGTGTGTGTGTGTTGGGGAGGGGTAGATCGTTCCTAAACAATGCCTGAGGTTGGGAGTAGAAGCAGCTGATCCTAGAACAATTGGGCTATTAATGGAGGTTTTAAAATTGCCTCTTTCTGTTCTGATTATCATGACGAAAAGCTCCCAGGTTTACTTATTCAGGAGTAAGCAGGTCAACTAGACTCTTATAGTTTTGCAAGGTGGTTTTTAACTTTTCATCCTCGGCAACTTGGTGTTTCCAAGTCGTATAATATTCCCAAGTAAGTTATGACAAGTGTTTACTGCCAGATTTTCGTGTGATCACTGCCAGCATCCTGATGTGAAGTCTAGCATGACTGGAGAAGGGATCGTCTCCTCTTGAGCTGGGGATCTGGTATTCCAACCACTCTGGCAAAACAGCACCTCTTCAGATGCCGTTCAGTCCGCGACGGGGATCTCTAATCTTAGCAACTTTTAAGACCTGTGGATTTCAACTCCCAGAATTCCTCAAGCAGCCAAGCGTGAATCCTGGGAGTTGACGTCCACAAGTCTTAAAAATTGCCAGTTTTGGCGATCCCTCGTCTAGGAGAATAGGTAGACTAACGTTCTGGTGCTTTTTCTGATTTGGAAACATGTTCAGGTTTCTTCTGTAGCTCTTTTAACATCATTGACCCTAGAGGAACTTTTAGGGGTCTGTTTGTAGAGAATCTTCTTAACTATCTGAAGCAAATTGTAAAATATTAGCCGAGCGGGACTTTTGGGGAAAGATACATCTTCTGTTTAAAAATGTTCTCTTTGCAGTTACATGGTTAGAAAGACAAGCTAATGCTTCAAACTCCTAATTATTGTGGGGGTGTCAAGGAGAGGAAATGGGGGAGTCTGCAGACATTGGCCTTTGCTACCTTTAAAGAAAAAAAAAAAAACCCAGACAAAAATCTCTGGGAGGAATTCCTTGTTTGAAAATAAACGTTCACGGCATAACATCTTTGCAGGGGTATAACATTTCCCAGTTTGTATGTGTGTTCTTACTTTTTTGTATGTTGTTTTCTATTAAATTGACCTCCTTTTGGTTTGGAACAGATTGGCTAACACGTGTTCTTTGCTTCTGTTTTTTTTTTTTTTAATTGCCCTTCTCTTTGTAAGTGATTCACTCCACGCCAGGGTCCCCGGTTCAGAAAGCGAGGACCTCTCAAACTGATTGGCCTATTTATTTTGAGGAATTGGGGAACGTTACGCAGAAGTTACACACTTCACCAGACCCAGGTGAAGCTGCTCGGCTTTCGGCTTTTTAAATGCAACCTTGACATGAAGAAGTCTGCCCGCGGATCTTTCTGCAAACGGTGACGGGATGCAAGACTGACGCGGAACTACATTTGACCCCATTCCCATTTTCGCAGTTCGTTCCTTCTGATTTTGCCACTGGTTGTCTTGGGCAGCGCCTGCACGAATTCCACCTTATGGAATTGAAAAAGAAAAAAAGAAAAGAATCATAGCTACTTCCTTCCTAAGGCTAGAGATATTGAAGTAGTTCCCAATCGGCAGCCAAAAGGGTCTTTCGTGAAAAGAAGGACTACGGGTGATACGATAGCAGCGTTCCAATATTTGAGGGGCTGCCACAAAGAAGAGGAGGGGAGGGGGGGTCAAGCTATTCTCCAAAGCACCTGAAGGCAGGAGAAGAAGCAATGGATGGAAAGTAACCAGGGAGAGAACCGACCTAGAACTAAGGATAAATTTCCCGACAGGGAGAACAATTAATCGTTGGAACTGCTTGCCACCAGAAGTTGCAGCTGCTTCATCACTGGAGTTTTTTTAAAAAAGAGATTGGGACAGGAGAAGATAAGGGCATCACTGCTGCAGGATTAATTCTGTGTAGGTGACAAGTAGTCTCTCCAAGAGGAGTGGTCATGGGGGGAGGGAACATTTCACACACCTCCTCCTTGCCTCCCAGAAGTTGTGGGTGCTCCAACACTGGAGATTTTTAGGAAGAGATTGGACAACCATTTGTCTGAAATAGGGTCTCCTGTCGGAGCAGAGGGTTGGACTAGAAGACCTCCAGGGTCTCTTCCAGCTTTGTTATTCTGTGATCCTCCAGAGCGGGCTTCTGTATGATTCAGGATCGCCTTGCAATAACACTCACTTTCCTGGGATACTTGTAGGGAGCTGTCACTTTCATGACGTGGTCCTGCAGCTCACAGGCTAGTTTCTCTGGGTTGTGTGAAGCAAACTCGGGGGACAACACCACAAATGCTTTTACTACCTGGAAAACAAAACTTGCCTGTAACGGCTGCTTTTCAAGAGACAAAAAGCGGACAAGTTCTTTATGAAAACAATATTTCAAGGGCTGCCCCAAAGAAGAGGGAGTCAAGCTCTTCTCCAAAGCGCCTGAAGGCAGGACAAGAAGCAATGGATGGAAACTCATCAAGGAGAAAAGCAACCTGGAGCTAAGGAGAAACTTCCTGACAGTTAGAACAATTAACCAGGGGAACAACCTGCCTTCAGGAGCTGTGAATGCTCCAACACTAGAAGTTTTTAAGAAGAGACTGGACAGCCATTTGTCTGAAATGGTCTAGGGTTTCCTCCCTGAGCAGGGGGTTGGACTAGATGACCTCCAAGGTCCCTTCCAACTACTACTACTACTATTCTTCTTCTTCTTCTTCTTCTTCTTCTTCTTCTTCTTCTTCTTCTTCTTCTTCTTCTTCTTCTTCTTCTTCTTCTTCTTCTTCTTCTTCTTCTTCTTCTTCTTGTTGTTAAAAAGCGGGTGGAAACTTGGGTTTTCACAGATCTTCAAGCAAATACCAGGCATCATGCAAGGACAGACTCTTAAATAGGCACCCAGTACAATTATTAAAGCAATAAAAATAGATCCAACTTTTTCTAGTAGCACCTAAGCAGGCAGAACAGAATAAAAGGGTCCTTGAGGTCTTCTAATCCAATCCCCTGATCTGCCAGAAAACCCTATACACCATTTCAGACAAGCGGTAATCCAATCTCTTCTTAAAAACCTCCAAGGTTGGAACACCCACAATTAATTTGCAGATTTACACAAAAGCTTCATTACCTCCCCTCGGACTATATCCGGACTGCTGACAACGGCTGATTCAACCACTGCTGGATGTTCAATCAAAGCACTTTCTACTTCAAAAGGGCCAATGCGGTATCTGGGGAAGAGGGAACCAAATTATTGTCTAAATGGCACCCGTATGACTTTGAATGGAGGAGTGGCGTTTGGCGGATGGGACCCAGAACAAAATCAAAATTTGTATATTTAAATATAATCACAGTTTGACTGCCCAGTTTTGGGGGCTGCTCCTTAGCTGATCTTGACTTAGTTCAAAAAGCTGAGCAAGATTGGATTGGATTAGATGGGAAAAGAGATCCCCAAGCCAGGATTGGAAATGTAAAAAAATGAACAAGGAACAAAAGAATATTAGAAATAAGCAATCAAAAGATTGGAGGCTGTTCGTTGATTGTCTCAGTCTAGGTGGCAACAAGGAACTGAGAAGAAATATTTCACATCTTCAAAGAGATTCCACTTTAATATTGCCTTTAATATTTTAATAATCAGGTTAATGAAATAATAAATCAGGGTTAGCAATTCCCCTCTCCTTTCCCAGATTCCTTATTTACCTCCAATTCTATGGGATCTCTGCTAAATCTGGGTTCCTTGATCTTTACTAGCTATGTGGGGTTTATCAGAAGTCACCACGAAGGAGCAGGAGTTGGCCAACGTTTACATCTAAAGGAAATCAATGCTCAACAGGTTCCTTCAAGACCCAGATGATGCTAAGGATAACTTTGTGATGCTTTCCCACCTTTGCATGTTTTGTTGAAGATCTGTTGAGATGGACCTACCCAGAGGAGATGATGACATCATCAGATCTTCCAATAAACCAGAAATAGCCATCTTCGTCCATCCAGCCTCGGTCACCAGTGATGTAGAAATTTCCCCGGACAACTGCTGAGTTTTTTTCTGGGGAGTCCTGGATATTAACAAAATGACATTCATGTATTAATTCAAAACACGGGAACAGGAGGATTGTGGTTAAAGTATGCCCTGTTGGGAAAGGAGCAAAGTCTTCCTTCTCCAGGGTCCACAATCCAATTTAGAGCTAACGTTTGTGTTACTTCCGTGCTAATTGAGTGAAGGAGGTCAAGATTTTGGTTGGATTTAGATTGACGCATCAGGCTACTCTCCTAAGTTTCTTGCTTACCACATAGCGAGAGAAGAAGCTAAAAGGGCGTTTGGGTTTTATCCTGATAGCGATGTCTCCTTCTTGTCCAGGGGGCAAAATCTTACCTTCTTCATCTACAATCTAGAAAGAAAGGCAAGGAAGATGAAGGAAGAGTTAAGGTTAAGGGGGAGCAAAGGAGCCAAATTCCTGCTGACTTTGGGGGCCCGTTCGTATCATGTTCTTGACAAGAATAGAGAAGCGGGCTTCCAACTTTAATTTCAAATATTTTTTCATTTCTTTTTTCATTTATCTCAGATCGGCCTCCGATCCTGGGATGTCCTGGGTCAGTGGTGGCGAACCTATGGCACGCGTGCCAGAGGCGGCACTCAGAGCCCTCTCTGTGGGCACATGCGCCGTTGCCCCAGCCCTGCCTCCCCCAGCGGCCCCCTCGTCACTAGCAGCCCCCCTGGAGAGTCGCCCCCAGGCGTGGCCCGCGTGGAACAGTGCAGCCAAGAACATGGCAGCCAGGCAGTAGGGACAAGACTCCGCCTTCACGCCCCGACATGTGTGGATGCTGCTGCTGGGTGTGGGTGGAGGGCGTGGCTGCCATGGCGCTACAGGGGACGCCTGGGCGATATGCAGTGGGCCGTGGAGGTGGTGCGTGGCCCTGTGAGTGGGCGGGGCAGAGCAGGGGGAGGAGTGGGTGTGGAGCGGGCAGGTGGAGCGGGCGGGCGGCCCAGGAGGCGGGGCAGTTTTTGGACACTCAGTCTCTAAAAGGTTCGCCATCACTGTCCTGGGTTCTCAGATCTAAGTCCTATCCTGGCCTGATCCTACTTACCGCTGTTCGCCTTCTATTAGTTGGAAGTTGGTGGAGAAGTTAAAAAACAAAACAACCATCCCCCAACAAATACATGTTTTCCTCCTCTGCTAAATAGACCTTCCAGAGTTGATCCCACCTGGTCCTACCTGGACGTCGTAAGATGAGAATGCAGTTCCCATGGAGCCTGGTTTAACTGGTCTCCCTTTTTTGTTGGCCGTTACCATCCCCTGCAGCAAAGAATTTGGGATATTCCTGGAATTGCAGTTCTTCTTAAACATTTGGTTTAAAGATCTATGCAATATCTGTACCTCCAAAGGGTATTTATTTCCCAATCATTAAATACAGGTAGTCCTCAACTTAAAACTTTTTAACTTTTTTGATGCCTTGAGCGGTGCTCCCAATTACATTTTTTTCATGCAGCTCCATGGCCTTCAGCTGATACCTCTACTGCAGTGCTTCTCAATTATTTTCTGTCATGCCCCCCTAGGAAGAAGAAAACATTTCGCGCCCCCCCGCGCGACTGTCTATCCAATCGGGTCCTTTGCGTGTGTCACGTGCATCCAATATGACAGTATTTGCCGAGGTCAAACGAGCCCCCCTTTACGGAGCCTCGCGCCCCCCCTGGGGGGCCCGCCCCACTATTTGAGAAGCACTGCTCTACTGTAAAGTTGGGATCGCCCCACAGACTGTCCCTGTTTAATAAATTAACCCAGTTTCTTGATTCAGACAATACCTCTTGCGCGGTGAGTTAATAAGACGGACTGCATAGAGGCTCAGCCATTAAAAATAGTATCAATAAAATCTCGGCCCTAAATTTAACCCCCTTTAGCCACTGGGTCCTTAACAATCCTGGTTAAGAGAAAGGAGCTTTTTATGATCAGGCACATACGACTTCAGTTTGTCCATAGCCTTCGTGGATTTGCAACCCGGTCTGTTTCTTCCATTGTGACACCACTTCTGGGTTCATTGGTTCCGCTACAGCCAAACAGTGAGACAGGTTCTTGAATGTGTAGCTTTATGCAGAGGAAAAGAAGAAACAGATTGGTTTCTATAGTTATTCAGAGCGTCTATCATTAAGCAGGGGATAATGAGGGGTATTTGGTGGTCTCTGAGCTTGGTAGTTTTCTTGCAGACGTTTCATTACCCAACTAGGTAACATCATCAGCATTGAGTGAGCTACAAATATTCTTCTTTATTGGCAGGTTGAGATGGCTACTTTTAAATTCTAATCAGAGACAGCCTTGGGTGGTGTTGCTAGACAAAGCTGTGTGTACTAAGAGCCTGTCCTGCAAATTTTAGCTGCTTGGCACTTCTGCCTCTGTCTGTCTAGGCTTGTATAGATTTTCCCTTCCCTTTTCACTTTATTTTTTTAAAAATTTAAGTTTATACAAACAGAAGTTAAGAAAGTTAGCAAGAGAAGAGAGGTACAAAAAGCAGGGGAAAAAGTTTTGGGGTTGCTTTTAGATTGGATTATGCTCAGAAGTGATACTCATCACTTTGTGTTATGTATGTGTACACTTTTAGAGCAAGCAACTAAATTTCATTTTTAATGTGTGCTATTGTGCCCACAATAAAAAATGACAATAAAGGCAATCTAATCTAATCTAATCTAATTATTTTCCTCAGTTAAAAAAAGAACTCAAAATTAAAAAAAATCCAGTGGGAAAATAAACCACTAGTACAAAGGGCAATTGAAGTTTTCCTGAAGAGGGAGAAAGGAAGGACTCAATACATTGCTGACAGAAATATACAGGTAGTCCTTTAACATGGGCAAAGAATTTTGGACATAACATAGAACTAGAAAACTGGCAAAGCCTTTGGGATAGAAATTCTAAAATAACAAAAGCAGTAGCGTACAAAGAAAATTTATATAAAATATTTTATAGATGGCATTTAACACTAGTGAGGTTAGCAAAAATGTCTAAAAATATATCAAGCAATTGTTGGAAATGTAAACAAAAACCAGGCACTAAAGCTAAAAGATTCCGGTTAAAGATACATACATGGTTAGAGAAAATGACTAAAAAAACATGTAGATTTTAAGCCAGAATTATTTTTGTTAGGCGTAATGGTAAGAAATTACGAGAAAGAATGCATATATTTAATTCTACATATATTAACTGCAGCAAGAATTGTGTTCGCTCAACACTGGAAAAATGAAGATTTACCAACAGAGGAAGAATTAATTAAAAAAAATCTTAGATTGTGCAGAAATGGATAGATTGACACTGAAAATGAAAGAGAAAGAAGATTCGGTTTATTTTAGAATATGGATATCTTTTATCAACGGCTAGAAAAGCAAGGTAGAGAGAAAGGAACTTAATATCTATTAGTAAGTTACATGTTGGAACCCAGACAATATGTTAGCAGCAAACTCTTTGAAGGTTTTATTTTTACAGATTCCTTTGGCCTCACAGTTAATCAACCAACCAATCAATCATCAATCATGCAGATGGGTTAACTGATAACCACCTACCTGCTAAGATCCTCCTGCACCAGCATGCGGTAAGCTGTTGGAGCAGTGCACATTGTTGTCACTGGGTACTTGGAAAGTGTCTAGAGAGAAGAAAAAAGGAAGGAGGAAGAAACAGAAATGAAAGGATGGAGTTGCATCTTCCTCATTCTTTAAACTTCTTCCTGGGTTGAAGGTTGGCGAAGCTATTACTTTCTAGATTTTGCTGATCTGGAGTAGCCCATGGTGAGATAGGTGGCAAGTAAATTTAATAATAATGATAATAATCTACAAATCCAGCAGTGCAACATTGGCATGGTTAAAAGCAAGAAATAAGGGGAGTTGGGGGAAGTCAAGAAGAAATGATAAATATGTAGCAGGGACAATAGTGAAGGAATTCAGAGCCAGCAGGATACTAGGTGCCATATCTAGTCTTGATACATTAAAAAAAAAAAAACTGTTGATATTCTTGTTCACTTTAGGTTCATAAAACATAGAAACATAGAAAACGGATGGCAGAAAAAGACCTAATGTTGCATTGAATTTGCCCTTTGAGGGTTTTTTTTAATTTTTGTTGGACGATAGATCTGTGTTTATCCCAAGTCATGTTTAAACTCAGTTACTAATGATTGACCCACTACCTCTGTTGGAAGTCAGTTCCAAGCTTCCAAAATACATCACTGGGTTCCTGTCTAAAGCAGCAGACGGATGGACCAAGGAAGGAGTTGGTGGTTGAGGGTGTCAAAGGTCAAAATACTGTACATTCCCCCAAAGATTGGATGTATCATTCTTACATTTAGAACCTCCTTTGGGTCAAACTGTGGCATGCTGTGTATGAAGACACTGGTCCCTCGTAGCCAAGGGCCGAAGACACTCCCCACAGACACCTTCACCCAACCAGTATCGGACATGTTCCACATGACATCTGAAGGTTTGAAGTCCAGCCAAAACCTGTGAGATATAGACAGTCAGGATGGGATTCTGGATTCCCTTCGAACAAACTCGTTCTCACCTCATTTTAGGTGGCCTTAAATTTTCTGTAGATCCTCAGTTCTTTGGTGGCAATTGTCATCTGGAGCCATCACTTCTCCAGAGGCCTTTCAGGAAACCCCGACAGGTAGAAGAGACCAAATTCTGGTTGGCTGGGGTCAAGTTCAAGACGTACAAGAACATTAAGAAGGATACCTTCCAGGTAGAGCCAAGCCCAAGGGTAAGCTGGTTTGAGAGTGTTCAACCATCTTTGGAGATCCTGTGGTTCCACTTGTGAAGAATATAATCATTGGTTCATCACTCCGGGTTTGAACACAATTGTGGCTGGAAGGAGCTGCCCTGAAAGGGACCCAGGGAAGAACATCAGCAATGAACAGAAAGAGGAGTCATTCCTTTCACTTAAAAAAAAAACGTAAATTGACCAACGAGGTTAACTGATTAACTGATCACGCCACTCCTAGAGGGATGTTTTATCTTCAGTGTTGTCTACCTCAAGGCTCCCTGTTGTATTCCTCGCCTGAATAAAGTAATTATGTGCCAGAAATTTGCAGCAGAGTCTAATATGTGTTGACTTGAAAGAAAGCCTCACTTTGTGTGTGGAGAATTACTCCCAGGTAGGTGTTTCATTTGCAGACTTAAATATCTCTCTGGCCCATAATGATAGTGGAACACGGCACTTACAAATACAAAGGATCTGAGTTGTTTGTTTTAAACACCTGCTTATTTTATTTTCACAATATTTTAAAACGCACCACCACTGAGAGCGTCTTTGATAGCTTTTTTTTTTGCTACCTTTAAAATGGCTACCTTTAACATTTCATTCACAATTTGCATTTCTATCACTCGCTGTTCCATGGAGAAGCTGAACTCAAAGGTGGCTCCAGGGATGTAAACAACTATGGAGGACGGGTTTTTCAAAACTGTTTTGAACAGGTACATTCTCAGATTTCTGGAATACAACTCCAATGTAACGCTCTCACTTGCCCCTTCTCAGGTCTGTGAGCCTATCTACCCTTGCCAGATCTGTTTCCTTATTTGTCACAGTACTCCCGGGTTCAAATTATCCAAATATAGGCACATTATGTGAAGACCCAGCTCTCTGGAGAAGACTCTGATGGTGGAAATGATGGAAGGAAGGAAGGAGAAGAAGACAACAACCAACAAGGTGGAAAGACTCAATTACGGTGACAATGTGGGCACCATTGGAAGAAGTAAAGGAGCAGGTTAGGGATAGACCATCCTGGAGAAAACCCATCTATATAGGTGCTAAGAGTCAACAATGAATTGATGGCATTTAGTCAATCATAGCATTCTAGAGCAGTGGTTCTCAACCTTTTTAATGCCGCGACCCCCAACAGGTCGTAAGTCGAGGACTAAACCAGTTGTAAGTCGAGGACTACCCAACCGATCGTAAGTCGAGGACCTCCCCTGCCCGGGAGCACCGCGCATGCGTGGTGCCACCCCCTGCGCCGGCCAAGGCCTAGCTGGCAAGCGGCAGAGACGGAGCAGGCCGACCACCGGCTGGGCCACCAGCTGGCCCAGCCCAAGGGAGGTAAGGCACCTGCCAGAAAAGGGGAAAAAAATGGCGGACAGCCTTGCTTGGCAACCCCCGTGAAATGGTCGATCGACCCCAAATGGGGTCGCGACCCATAGGTTGAGACCACTGTTCTAGAGTAATGTTTTGGCCTTTGTTTTGTTAGATTCTATCCCACTATTTCTTAAAGAAGTGAAGGAGATCTACCTTCATTTTAGAGACCCAATTTGGTATAGTGGTTAGATTAGAAATCGGGAGAGATTAGAAATTAGAAGTCAGGGCAGCCTGGGTTCCTTGCCTGAGGCACAAAGCCAGCTGGGTGACCTTGGGCCACTCACTTTCCTTGCCAAAAAAATTTCAGGCAGCCTCCCTCAAGAATCAGACACAGTTGAACGGAAGAAAACTATCTATATTAAAATGGCTCAGAAATTAAAATGGCTACTAGTCTCAAAGTGCCTGTCCTTCTGGGCGCACAGGTTTGTTGCATTCATCCTCCTGGGCAGTCATTTAGCCAAAAGGCCTCGCTCCCTTCTAAAAGGTTACCGAGTGCCTAACACACTTCCCAATGTTGGGTGCTATTCATTGTGCCTTACGCAAACAGCTCCTTGAAATGTTGCCATCCTTCTCGCCTTCTTTCGGAGATCAGCAACTTGATTTGCAGAGAAGGACATGCCGAAGAGATGGTCTCCACCAGAGGGGCCAACGAATCATTTGTGATGATGCCTTTCGCTTTGGAAACCTGGAGTCTATACTGGATATCTTTAGCTGTCAGCTGTGGGGTCCCTGGGAGGGAGACGATCCCTGGCAAGGTCAATAAATACATCACTTTGAGGATGTTCTTACAACTTTGCTCATTCACAAGGATTCACCTTGTTCTGTCCCAAAAGCAAGAATGGATGATGAGATTCTGGGTCATCATTCCTACATCCATTATTTTGACTTTTGGGAAGCTTGGAGGCAGGACACTGAAGACAGTGACAAGTAACAGAATAATAGAGTTGGAAGGAACCTTGGAGGTCTTCTAATCCAACCCCCTGCTCAAGCAGGAGATCCAATGTTGGAGCATCCACAACTTCTGAAGACAAACTGTTCTACTGGTTGATTGTTCTCACCATTAGGTCTTCTTCTGGACATGGAAAGTCCATGCCTTAAATTGGGTATCTCTGGTTTAATGAAAAGAAGGACTAGAGGTGAGCAGAGTTCCAATATCTAAGGGGTTGCTAATTGAAGAGGGGGTCAAGCTATTCTTCAAAGCACCTGAAAGTAGGACAAGAAGCAATTGATGGAAGCTAATCAAGGAGAGAAGCAATCTAGAACTAAGGAGAAATTTCCTGACCAGTAGAATAGCTTTCTTCCAGAAGTTGTGGTCGCTCCATCACTGGAGATTTTTAAGAAGAGATTGGACAGCCATTTGTCTAAAATGGTACAGGGTCTTCTGCTTGAGCAGGACTAGAAGTCCTTCAAGGTCCCTTCCAATTCTATTATTCTGTTATTCAAGGATGGAAGCAATTGCTATGACATACCTGAACAGGTCTTCCTATGCCTACATGGGTTTTTTTTTTACCTGCTCTCATACATGCCACGGTTAACATCCACCATTCTGGGATCCGAGGCAGAATGAGGATCACCCGATCTCCTCTCTGCAGGCCACAGGGTCCCGTGAGTACGTTGGCCGCTTTCCTAGAGACCAAGCCCAGTTTTTCAAAGTCCCATTTCACTTCTCCTCCTTTTCCATCGATCCACCAGAGAGCTGGATAGAAGGCCCTCTCTCCATTCTGAAAAACAATATTGAAAGGGACAATACTTGTTGATTCCTCCACCATGTTAAGGGAGATGATCTGGGGAGGTCCAACCAGACGTGTGTTGTGTCTCTCGATTGGAGTGGTCAACCAAAAGCTACGTCTTCAGTTCTTAGAATGAGAAAGGAAAATAGAGAAAAACAGGCTGGTTCTAATAAAATTTCAGAACTGTCTTCTTCCAGAACGGATCATTGTTGGCTTCAGAGTTATGGATATCTGGTAGGTTGAAGAAGATTGAAGAAGGATATGTTAACGTTTTCATCTGTTTGGTTTTATAGTTTTAATATTATTTTATATGTTTTTTTAAAAAAAACTCTTGTTTGGAAGTCGCCCAGAGTTGATTAGAAGATGAGCAGCTTCTGCATATAAAGGTTTTCAATAAAATAAAGTAAAAACCACAAGAGAAATATTTTAGAAACCGAAGAAAATTCTAGTGAGCAGGGCATAGATTTTTAGGATCCAGCTGTTTTTATTTTCTTATTTCTTCTCCTTCTCGATTCTTCTTAAAGGAAAATTTTTTCATATTCTCCTGTTTGTCTCTTATTTTCTTATTTCTTCTCCTTATGTGTATATTAAGGCGTATCTATTGTGTGTATAACTGTGTACGTGTATTATGTGTATATATAATATTTATTTCTACATTGCCTGTTACTTGAACCCCCTGCTCAGGCAGGAAACCCTATAGCATTCCAGACATATATTTATGGTTTCATTATTTTTTTTTTGTATTATTGTATTAATTTTCTAATTTTACATTTAAGTATTTAAAAAACAACGTGGTGGCTGGGTTAATCGATAATTCAATAGCATACAAAAATTGTTAGTACAAATCTCAAGGCACAACATCAAATATTTTCTCTCTTTTCCCCTTAATATATACTGTCTCATATTTGAACTAATACAGTTCTCATTATATCGATTGAGTAAAATGGTTTCATTTTAATATTGTAAGTCTCCCAGAGTCGCCTTGTGTCAAGACGGGCAGTAAACAAATTTAATAAATAAAAATAAAATAAATAAAAAGCAAATATGCAGGTTAACAGGGTAAGTGGCGAGACCCTGATTATACTTATAATTTCCAAATTTACAACTGCCTAAATTCATGCACTGTCCTTGAACTGAACAAGGGAACGGAGTTCAAAACAATATTTTCTTCTATGGTCCCCTCTCTTAATACTTCTTTTTTTAAAAAAAAAAAAAAATACATGATTTGCTTAAAATTTGGGGCCCACAAAAGATTGGGTCTCAATCTGGTACGATGCCTCATTTCTCTTTAATTAGTTGAAGGGGGAAAAAATGAGATATGGGGACATGCACATCAATCAGGAACACCCCTTTCGCCCCCCCTCCTTGGAAGGGGTCTTACCTTTTCAATTTTGGACCATTTATCCAGCACGTCATTTGCAAAATTAAAGTACTTCGGCACCTCTTTGTCCCCACGGTTAATAGCTTCAAACTCGGAAAAATCGAGGGAAGTAAAGATCTTCATGGCTTGGGGGACCAATCCACCAAGTTTTCTCCTGCTCCAGATGGACTTCAGCCACTGGCCTTTGATGAATAACATCTTCATGGCTGAACGGAGGCTACGGTGAAGACCACACAGTATCTTTAGAGTTGGTTCTTCAGGGAAGGAAGAGATTAGAAATGGATTTGTTATCATGTTTAGCATGTCAAACAACACTTAAGCTGGATGGCGAGATGCGTGTTGATTCTTCTCCTTCTAAAAAGTCTGCAAGCAGCAGGCACGGTCCAGGAAATAATTTTATTGAGGAAAAGGCAATGCAATTCATAAATCAGTGGCCCAAACCCATTGAGATTGTGATGACCCGTGGCACAGCACAGGGGCAATGTAGTCAGCTGACAACTCAAACTGCCCTTTAATTGCTCCAAATTTTCCCCAAATGCTCCCATGTCTCTGGCAAGCCCCAGAACAAAGTAAGACACACATACCTTCAGCAGCCTCTGGCTGCAAGTAGTTTCACATACAATTAGAGTAGAAGAATAATTTACACAAGGAATGAAACATATACCCAAAATCTAACAAGTCTGTGGAAACACAAGCTTGCCTGAGCTGTTTCAGAAGAGAAGCCAAAATGCAGTCTGAGGTCTTTGAATACCAAATCAAATTTGTCAGCCTGTCCAATGGTCAGAGTTTCAGGGTTTCCCCCCCCCCCCCCGAACAAGAGATCAGAGAGCTGTTTCCAAGATCAGCAACAGCACACAAAACTCCAAGAAATCAGTGTTTGTTCACAACAAATGCCCCTCCCCACAGTGGCTCCTTCAGTCTCAGTGTCCAGGTGTGCCCTGTGGAGATGGGTGGGGCGCTCTCCTCCCGAGTAGTTGAACCTGCTTGCGTTGTTGTTCCGTCCGTCTCTCCACTCTCCCTGCTCTAGGATCAGGAGGGGGTGGCCTTGCCTGAGCTCTTTCTCTCATATTCATCCTGTCCCAATTCTGAAGGGCCCTGGCCTGCCATGGTCTGCTCTTCCCCACATTCCTCTGAAGCCACAGACACCCTCAGGCTCCTACTGGAGGCATGACAGAGATGAACTAGCTGGGATAAGGCATGTTCTACCATCACGTTAGTAACACTGGGCATTGCTTGTTCCTTCTCCTCTCCTCAAACCCATTCCATAGAATTAGTCCAAAGAAATCAACCCCTCGCAAATTCATATCTAACTTGGCCACAAGGAGACCATAGAACCCAAGGTTCTCCTCGCCCCCTCGCCACACTCTTGCGAAGGACAGATAAGAAATTGTGGAAACCGTAGCAAAGCGGGGGGGGGGGGAAAGTTAGGTAGGAATAGCAAAGAAGGGTAAAATAACATGGTTATTCTTACTTGAAAATGATCGGGTGTGTGTTTAATTTGCCTTTCAGAAGCACCTCCTCTGTTTCTCTTTTGCAATAGGCTTGCATAAGCCCAGAAGATTTATCTTTGTGAAGTAGGAAAGAATTATGCCTTTATGGGAATATAATTGTTTTTATTTCTCCAATTACACCCACCTTTTTTTTTTTTTAAAAAAAGGCAAAACAGTGAAAAGGAGAATAGAAGGGTATCGTTTCTGCAGGATTAATTCTGAGCAGGTGACAGGTCATGTAATCTCTCCAAGACAATATTTTGTTGAGATTATGCAAAATATCTGGGAAAGGTAGCCAGATCTCTCATATCTTAAGCTGAAACCAGTTTTAAACTGGGATTAAAGGATTTTTTAAAAAATAAAAATTTCCTTGACACCCAGCACCTGACGGATCTAAGGATACTTCACAGAGTTTCTCTTGGTGTCCATGAAGCCGCAAGCCCTACTGGATCCTAATATTCTTAAAGATTAGAGATCCCTTTTTTGTGGATAAGCTAAGGAGGGACAAGGACATGCTCATGACATTCTCCAATAAAATTCAGACTCTCGCTGAAGTTCACTGGATTTTATGGTGCACGTGCTTTGTCTTGATGGACCAGGGGGAAAAACTGACGCTAAAGATGAGAATACCAGATGACCCATCATTTGAATTTAGCTACTCCCTGCCATCAAAAGTGTCCGATGGAGAAATAATTGGATCTCAACAGGCTGCAAAGCGACAGCTGATATCTGCTTTGTGTTTGTGTGCTTCTAAAGCAGCCTCAGTAGAAAAGAGCACAATTAAGTGTGATGCAAACAGGCAGGCACACTGGGGATCTCATTAGAGTGGACTCATTGCAACGAAATTGGTCTTCAGAAACGATGTCTTGTTCCTCTCTCATCCCTTTTTTTTTGCTCCTATTGTGTGCAGTGTAGAACACACACGTTGGCTGAATCGTGTCTCCCTCTTCTTCAAGCAATTTAGTCTTGTTATTACAGTATTAGGTCCTCAGAATAAGCTTTCCTTTTACGAGCCTCTCACTGTTTTTTTTTCTCTCCAAATTCTGCCATGGCCGAAAAACTAAGCGCATCCCTGCAGCCAAGATCCAGGAAGCAAATCTGTGCAAGTCAAACATGTGCAAAAGGCCATGTGCTTTAACAAAAGAGCTTGCAGTGTTTAGGAGATGTTTTCAGATGCTTCACCATGGAGACAGGGAGAGCATCAATTCATTTGTACAGCTGGTCTTTGACTCACAAGAATTCATTTAGTGAAAGTTCAAAGTTACAATGGCACTGAAAAAGGGGACTTATGTTATGACTGATCTTCACACTTATGACCGTTGCAGCATCCCCGGTGTCACATGATTGAAATTCAGATGCTTGGCAACTGACTTGTATTTATGACAGTTGCAGTGCCCTGGGGTCATGTGATCCACCTTTTCTGACCTGACAAGCAAAGTCAATGGGGGAAGCCATATTCACTTAACAACCGGGTTACTAGCTTAACAACGGCATGTCTACAGGTGGTCCTTGACTTACAACCACTTGTTTAGGGGCAGTTCGGAGTCACAGTGGAGACGAAAAAGGGACTTAGGATCTATTCTCAAAGTTACAATGATGCAAACACCCCTGCATCATGTGGTTGTGATTTGGGCACTTGGCCACTGGCTCGCATTTATGATGGTGACCGTGTCCCGGGGTCTTGTGATCCTGATTTGCAACTTCCCAGCCACCTTCCGACAAGCAAAATCAACGGGTGAAGCTGGATTCGCTTAAGAGCTGCAGAGTTCACTTAACCATTGCCTGATCTGCTTAAGAACCAATAGTAAACATGTTTGCCAAATCAGGTCTGGTCATGCGATGGATCCTTTTATGACTGTATCATTTAGCATCACTTAAATTCTGTAACCTCAGCTGTGGTCCTAAGCCAGTGGTGGCGAACCTGTGGCATGCGTGCCAGAGGCGGCACTCAGAGCCCTCTCTGCGGGCACACGTGCCTTCACCCCAGCCCTGCCTCCCCCCACGGCCCCCTCCTCACCAGCAGTCCCTCCAGAGGAGAGTCGCCCCCGGGCACGGCCCACACAGAGCAGCGCAGCCAAGGACATGGCAACTGGGTAGCAGGGACAAGACTCCGCCCTTGCACTCCGTCACACGCAGATGATGCTGCAGGGCATGGGTGGAGGTGTGGTCACCATGGCGCTGCTGGGCCGCCTGGGCGATCTGTTGCGGCGAGCCGTGGAGGCGGGTGGCCCTGCGGGTAGGCGGGGCCCGGGATGGCAGGCAGGGCAGGGTGGTTTTGGGGCACTCGGTCTCTAAAAGGTTCGCCGTCACTGTCCTAAGCCCTCGACTTATGCTTTACAACCACAGTAAAAATGGTTGTAAAATTTCAATGACAGCCTTGCTTAGCAACCTAATTTCTGCTCTCCCTTGTGTATTTCAGAGAAAGTACAGAAGCCAGGGGTCTGTCTCTGCACGGAACGTTAGAATCTTTTCCCCAGGTGCAAAGAAGTGGCCGTTTTCTGTTCTTTCTCAGAAGCAATTAACTGCTTAGCCATTGGAGAAGCAAGCTATTCTTCCCTTCCAAAGCCGAGATTATTGAGGTATTTAAAATCCACCTATGGGAAAAATGCTTGGTGTGGTTCCCTTGGGGAATGGATATGCTTGTTTGCACTGCAATTATTATTATTGTTTTCTAAAACGTAACAGACTGCTTTGTAACGGAATCGCTTTCCCAAATGCAGGGATATGCTCCCCCAAGCGTGTTACCTGTGGAGAAACCTAAGCCAGATCTCCAATGCGGCCAAAATTCCCTTCTGTGGGAAAATTGCTCTTCGTTTTAGAGAACGATAGAGTGAAAAAATCTACGCGGAAAAAATCAATCTGCGTCTGCTTGCGAGGAGACTGAAAAGTCAACTAGGCCTTTGAGCTGCTGCCTTAGAAATTTTAATATCCCACGTTCCAGACCGATGTATTTATTTTTCTAACGGGAAAACCATTTGTTGAAATGGTAGGGGGTTTCCTGCCTGAGCAGGGGGGGGGGTTGGATTAGAAGATCTCCAAGATCCCTCCCAACTCTGTTATTCTGTTAATTGTTACTTTCAATTAGCCTAGACTACCATTTTGCCTTGGTGGGTAAAGTTGAGGTTACTGGATTCACACTTTATGGCAAACTGTTAGATTAAGCTAAAACGTGACTGACAAAGTAAGAATTGGCATATTGAAGGAGCTAGTATGTATGTGAATCGTGGTCTCTTTGCTAAGCCCTAACAGGGTTTATTTCTTTGGGACAGAGCTTCTGCCTTGTGTACGTCCGATAATTAAGCTCGTCTTTCTTCTTCGTTTGATGTTGTAATTTCTGGCAGAAGAAAATGTCCATCTTTGGGTGGATTTCTCCTAAAACATTTTCATAGATGAGAATATATCTTAGGATGAGACTCGGTGCTTTCTGTTTGGAAAATTCTGGCATTTCCTAATGTGATATTCTGATGTTACAACACAGAAGCCTTCTTCTCTTTTACTGGCTATGAAGACAAAATTATACTCCAGATATCAACTTTTGGGTGACTGAGACCTTCACTTACAATTAATAGCAGTCAGAGCGTATATGAGGATTTTACTTAGTGCTCTTTGAGCCTGCAGATATTTCATTACCCAAACTAGGTCAGATCATCAGTGCTCGCCAAAGGTTTAGATGTTTTATGAAACATCTGCATAAAAAGATGATCAGGGGACTGGAGGCTAAAACATATAAGGAACAGTTGCTGGAATTGGGTATGTCTAGTTAATGAAGAGAAGGACGAGGGGGGACATGATAGCCCCAATATCTCAGGGGCTGCCCCAAAGAAGAGGGAGTCAAGCTCTTCTCCAAAGCGCCTGAAGGCAGGACAAAAAGCAATGGATGGAAACTCATCAAGGAGAAAAGCAACCTGGAACTAAGGAGAAACTTCCTGACAGAACAATTAACTAGGGGAACAACCTGCCTCCAGAAATGGTGAATGCTCCAACACTGAAAGTTTTTAAGAAGAGACTGGACAGACATTTGTCTGAAATGGTATAGGGTTTCCTGCTTGAGCAGGGGGTTGGACTAGATGATCTCCAAGGTCCCTTCCAATATCATCGTCGTTATCATCATCATCATCATTATTAAAACAATCAAGTTCAGAGAACACCAAGGACCCCTCAATTCCACCCTGAGCTGCAAATATTCTTTATCAGAACATAGGTGGACATAATATTATCAATGGGTCACAGCAGAAGTTGGAACTGTTTTTTTTCTGATCAGTTTAGGGAAATTTTCTAGGAAGAGATTTTTATGTTGCTGTTATCCGTATCAAGTCAGTTCACACCCTTTGGTGGATCAAGAGAAGGGAAATGGCTCTCCCAAGTTTCACAGGGTGAGGTGAGGATGGTGGTGTGTGTGTATATGTGTGTGTTGAGAATTGCAAAAGAAAGAGATTTGGGGTTATTATGGGTTGGCTGTGGGTTGCCTGGCCCATGTGTGTATTTATTTATCAAATATTTATTGATTTGCGTCCTGCCTTTATTATCTTTACAAATAAGTCAAGGCAGAGAACATTATCCAACACAACTTCCTCCTCCTATTGTCCCCATAACAACAACTCTGTGAGGTAGGTTGGGTTGAGAGAGGGGGGGGGACTGGCCCAAGGTCACCCAGCTGACCGCCCATCTCACCGCTGACTTTGGCAACATCCTAAAACTACAAGAAGAAAACCCTCCCGGAGTCCACTGTTAGCTCCAGAGTCCGTTAGGCTTTCTCCCATTCTTTATTTCTCAGCAGCTTCTTTTGAATTTTTCCAGAAATGGTCTTGGGCAGGTCTTGAACAAACTCGATCTAATGAAAACAGAATGCATTGCATTTAAAAGAAAGAGAGAGAGAAAGAGAGAGAGAGAAAAGACTGTCAACCCTTTGAGGCAGTCTAGACAAGAAAACTAGGAGGACTAGCATTACCTATTGTATGTTTAAGGTTGCATTAACAAAATCTTGCACGTCTCACACTACATCTCTCGTCTCTCGCCTTTATAGTCTACGAAACTTTTGAGATGTTTGCCACACCCCATTCTTTCTATGGACACAGCTGTCTGTTATCTGATCATTGGTGCCTCTTCCTCCTCTTCTTCCTTCTCCGCCTCCTCCACTCCCTTCTGAAGGGAGACATTATGAAATGTCTCCTTTTGCTTAGCAATAGAATTTCTGGACTCAGTTGTGGCATAAGTAGAGGGCTGCCTGTCCACAGTGTTCACTCTGATTTTTATTGCATCTAAAGCAGAGGTCCCCAACCTTTTGGGCACCAGGGACTAGTTACATGGAGAGATGTTTTTCTGCAGACCGGAGGGGGCGTGGCTTCATGGGCTGCCTGCATCCTGCGGATGGGGCTTTGCTTGTTTGCGCGAATTGGTTGCTGGCTTACCACGTTCTGGTGCCGGTCCATGGACTGAGGGTTGGGGACCTCTGATCTAAAGCATTCGCCTATTTTTTTCGCGAACAGAAGGAGTTAGCACAGCCACTCAGGCTGTAGCCTCTGGGTGGCCCTTAGAGACTGTGGATGGCCTCTGGGTGGCCCTTAAAGACTGTGGCACTTCAGCCACCTTCAAGGTCCTACCAATTCAAGCCAAACAAGACCTGAATCTCCTGTTGTGGCAAGGACTCACCTTTCTGGGATATTTATATGGAGCTGTAATTTTCTTCACGTGTCCTTGCAGCTCCATGCTTAATTTCTCTCTGTCTTGTGATTGGTAGGCAGGAGTTAGGATGATAAAAGCTTTTACCACCTACAGCGAAGTCAGGGTAAAATAAGATGAATTAGCATGACTTTGTGCAAAGTTAGCTTTCTGGAATAATCTTAATAATAATGTTAGTGATAATAATAATGATAATACCAATAGTGATAGTTGCCTTGGGTGCAACCACCCCCCCCCCAAATGAGACCACTGCTTGAACACCATCACAGCATTGACAATATTGCCATCGGTCAATTGCAGAAGGCAGCTTTATAAGGAACAGTCTACATCCAATATCTTTAACATCATTAATTAGGATGATGTTGTATGGATAAAAATGCCAAATCCAGTCTAAACATCTGGCTGTGTGACTAATCATAATGATAATTAAACTTCCATTTGTTCCCTAGAATATTGTTGTTGTCTACTGATTGTCTACTGATTGGGACTACGAGTCTATCTTGCTTAGCATGACCTACATTAGTTTTCTTCTGGTGTCCTCAAGATGTCTCTGACCGCTGCCTTCACCCATCAAGGAAGGGACATCAGACTAAAAGATTATCACATTAAGATTTAGCATGTTGTTCAAGTTGGCACAATGTGCTTAATGCATTGAACCATGGCTAATACGGTGGATAACAAAATAATAGAATAAACTTTCCTTTCTTCCATACTGAAACTATGGTGTGCTCTTCTCCTTACACAAATGGGACAAGATTTCATAGTATTGTGATTTTTAAAATGCGAAACCGAATTCGATGAAATCAGTGAAAGACTGGTTAATTAGGGCAGAAGAGATACCAATAGAGCAGGGTATGGTTATTGTCAGGACCCTGGACAGCTCCCCATGGACTAAAATAGTACTGAAGAACAGAGCTGTTAGAATAGATAGAATAGAATAACAAAGTTGGAAGAGACCTTGGAGGTCATCTAGTCCAACTCTCTGTTCAGGCAGGAAACCCTACACCATTTCAGACAAATGGTTGTCTTAAGAACTTCCAGTGTTGGAACATTCACAACTTCTGGAGGCAATTTTGTTCCACTGATTAATTGTTCTCCCTGTCAGGAAATGTCTCCTTAGTTCTAAGTTGCTTCTCTCCTTGATTAGTTTCCATCCATTGCTTCTTTTCTTGCCTTCAGGCGCTTTGGAGAATAGCTTGACTCCCTCTTCTTTGGGGCAACTCCTGAGATAGTGGAACACTGCTATCATGTCACTGCTAGTCCTTCTTTTCATTAAACTTTCATTAAAGTTATGTTGCTTCATAACTTCCTGCGCTCACTCAAGCCTTTGGAGAGAACATCTCTACTCCTTCCTAATGTGGACTATGGAATAAAATTACTGAAGCCTTTTCTTGACTGAGGAACAGCAGAAGCTAAGGAAGAATGATCACAAGATCTGAGATCTCAGATTATGGGAGACTATGGTCTCAGATGAGAAGGCACATAAGGGTAATGAGGGATTCTCAGAAACTGGGTGACCTAGGGTGGTCATGTTCTAAACCCTTGTTGGGTTCCTGACTGTGAGAACCTAATACACAGCATTATGGCCACCTCACCTCTCCTCTGATGGAATCTGGGCTGCTAACAACAGCTGCTTCAGCTACTGCAGGATGCTTCATCAAAGCTTGCTCCACTTCAAAAGGACCAATGCGATATCTAAATAGGAAAATACCATAATTCAAGCGAGACTCTTTAGGCTGCAGGCCAAAAACTCCAGTTTGATCTCTGAAGAGTCACTGACCATCAGTAGCCACCCAGATGTTGATAAGCCAAAGCTTAAGAGATACTGGGAGCCACACAGAAAATTAAAATACTTAATTGCTTTCCAAAATTAACACGAAGCATTTACTTTTGGCAAGTTGAGCATGCATAAAAAGTAGAGAATGGAAACCGGAAGATCACTGAATGAAAAAAGCTAATCTCTACACCTTGGAGACCTCAAAAATTCTGTTCATTGATGGAAATGTTTTAATAGTGTGGGTGGAACTGTTGACCTCATGTCCATGAGTTTTGTTATTATTATTATTATTATTATTATTATTATTATTATTAACAACAATAACAACAATAACAACAACAATAATAAAAGTTGGAAGGGACTTTGGAGTCATCTAGTACAAACCCTGCTTAGGCAGGAAAGCCTATCCCATTTCAGACAAATGGCTGTCCAGTCCCTTCTTAAAAACTTTCAGTGTTGGAGCATTCACAGCTTATGGAGGCAAGTTGTTCCACTGATTAATTGTTCTAACTGTCAGAAAATTCCTCCTTAGTTCTAGGTTGCATCTCTCTTCGGTTAGTTTCCATCTGTTGCTTCTTGTCCTGCCTTCAGGTGCTTTGGAGAATAGCTTGACTCCCTCTTCTTTGTGGCAACCTCTAAACACTGCTATCATGTCCCCCCTTGTCCTTCTCTTCATTAAACCAGACATACCCAATTCCAGCAACTGTTCCTTATATGTTTTAGCCTCCAGTCCCCTAATCCATCATGTTGATGGAATCTTGCTCTCTCTGTGTGTGGTATGTGTTTGTTTGTGTGTGTATAAGTGGGGGAATGGGGATGGTGGTCTGTACCTTGTGGTACAGGATTGAGTATCTAGCCTATGATTTTGCATTGCCATTGTTATTGTTAAGCATCTCAGATAGTTTGCAAAGCCTTAGCAAACATTGAAGGTCTACCCAGAAGTCAAGATAATGTCATCTGCTCTTGAAATGAACTGGACGTATCCCTCTTCATCCATGAGTCCTCGGTCTCCAGTGAGATAGTAGTCCCCACGTTCAGTAGCGCTGGTTTTTTCAGGATCATCCTAAGGGAAAAGAAACAGGCAATCTACATATTCTTTGCTGGATGGCTGCAACATTGACGAAGTCCACACTCGTGAATGTGATCCATCCGTCCATATTGAACTCTCAAGCTTCCTCCTTCCATGATATATTCAAGATGAACAGTGTATATAATATTTATTTGTTATGTATATCTAGGGGTGTGGGTCCATACATATGTTGTGTATAGTATGTTTAGGTGTGTGTCATGTATCTGTTTACTTTGAGAGTGGGCAACTAAATTTCATTTTTGAGGTGTGCCGTTGTGCCCACAGTAAAAAATGACAATAAAGGTTATCTCAACTCATCTCATCTCATCCCATATCCCATCTTCTCTTCTCTTCTCTTCTCTTCTCTTCTCTTCTCTTCTCTTCTCTTCTCTTCTCTTCTCTTCCCTTCCCTTCCCTTCCCTTCCCATCCCATCCCATCCCATCCCATTGTATCCTATATCCCATCCCATCTCCCCTTCCCTTCCCATCCCATCTCATCTCATCATATATGTGGAAACCCCACATGCTCTGCCTGGGCCCTAGCCTCATATTTCAGCTTGCCAAGACCCACAGCATCTCAACCCAGAATGTTCTCAAATCATCTCAGTTCAAAACTCTTTCCCACCCCCCTTGTCCTTCACTGGCCAGCAATTATCCAATGAAATCTCCCCTTACTCAACACAAGGTCACTGCCTTGCCCAATATGAACTGGGCATGTTGGGGAACAGAGAAGGACAGAAGCTTCCTTTGAAGCTTCACCCCCGATCATTTCTATCGCTTCTCACGAGGGCTGAGGGACAATGGCTTATGCTGTCTCCCCAGAGATAACCTCTTCTACTTCTTGAAATTTGCTCAGTTGTTTGAGGGCTTCCTTCCTTACCACATAAGCACTGAAAAGTCCCACAGGCCTTTGCGGCTTGATCTTTACGGCGATGTCTCCTTCTTCTCCAGGGGGAAGGCGATTGGCTTTTTCATCGATGATCTACAAAGGAAGGGAACCTATCAATGGTCATTCGCGCTTCCCTTTGGACTTCTTTCGATAGGACCTCTTTGGCTAGCAGATTAATTGTAATGTACAATTCTCAGGGTATTGGGTTATGCCAGGGGTCTTCAAACTTGGCTCTTTCATGACTGATGGACTTCAACTCCCAGAATTCCTGAGCCAGCATGGGGGAACTGTGGCCCCTTCATGACTCGTGGACTTCAACTCCCAGAATCCCTGAGCCAGCATGGCTCAGCTTGGAAACCTCTCCCTTTCCCCTCAGCGTGGCTGGCTCAGGAATTCTGGGAGCTGAAGTCCACGAGTCATAAAAGAGCCAAGGTGGCCTACCCCTGGGTTATGCTATACAAAGGAATTTTCCCACCTTACGATAAGGTAGTTCTCGACTGTCGACCACAATCGAGCCTGTTGTTAAGTGAGAAATTTGGTGAGTTTTGCCCCATTTTACCACATTTCTTGCCACAGTTGTTAAGTGGATCACTGCAGCGGTTGAATTAGTAACCTGGTTGTTAAGGGAAATTTGGCTTTCCCCTTGACTTTGCTTGTCAGAAGGTGGCAAAAGGGGATCACATGACCCCTCCCCCCAGAACACCGCAACGGTCATAAATATGAATCAGGGGTCAAGCATCTGAATTTCGATCGGGGAATGCTGCAGGGGTGGTGTGAAAAATGGCCACGAGCTCCTTTTTCTCAGTGCCCTTGTCGCTGCGAACGGTCACTAAACAAACTGTTGTAAGTTGAGGACCACCCGTATTGACGCTATCCATTACAAAATGGTGGGCTTACCTGGAGATCAATGCCAGAAAAAGGCTTTCCAATGAATCCAGGTTTAATTTTCATTCCTTTTCTGGTGCTGCAGAGCAGGGACTGTGAGGACAAATTATAGGAGTGAAATTAAGTTAGATTTTTTTATAATAATAATAATAATAACAACGACAACAATGATGATGATGATGATGTTGGAAGGGACCTTGGAGGTCATCTAGTTCAACCCCCTGCTTGGGCAGGAAACCCTATACCATTTCAGACAGATGGCTGTCCAGTCTCTTCTTAAAAACTTCCAGTGTTGGAGCATTCACTGCTTCTGGAGGCAGGTTGTTCCACTGGTTAATTGTTCTAACTGTCAGGAAGTTTCTCCTTAGTTCTAGGTTTCGTCTCTCCTTGATGAGTTTCCATCCATTGCTTCTTGTCCTGCCTTCAGGTGCTCTGGGGAATAGCTTGACTCCCTCTTCTTTGGGGCAGCCCCTGAGATATTGGGACCCTGCTATCATGTCCCCTCTCATCCTTCTCTTCATTAAACTAGACATATCCAATTCCAGCAACTGTTCCTTATATGTTTTAGCCTCCAGTCCCCTAATATTCTATTCTATTCTATTCTATTCTATTCTATTCTATTCTATTCTATTCTATTCTATTCTATTCCATTCCATTCCATTCCATTCCATTCCATATTGGAAGACTGCTATCATGTCCCCCCTCGTCCTTCTCTTCATTAAACTAGACATATCAAGTTCCAGCAATTGTTCCTTATATGTTTTAACCTCCAGTCCCCTGATCATCCTTGTTATTCTTCTCTGCACTCTTTCTAGAATCTCAACATCTTTTTTACATCGTGGTGACCAAAACTGGATGCAGTATGGACCGCTGGGCAGGACGTTACCAAGTCCATGTTTGAGACCCGAGAGTTGCCCTGAGACAGGGTTGAGCTCCCGTCCTTCAACCCAGCTCCTGCCAGGGAAGTGAAAGGAGCCCCCAACTGGGCGTCCCCAGGACAAGGGTGACATCACTGGCTAATCCTTTCAACCCAGAAGGCCTCGGTGCCTCTGACACAAGTGCATGCATGCGCTGATCACATCACATCCTGGCTTCGTGGGCTGAAGTCAGGGTCTCGGCTGAGTAAGTCTGGAACAGTTCCATGCCTTTCGCCTTTTGAACCCTTTCCCTCTGAGTGTTCATTAAAGACTCAACGAGTTGCAGACTTACACTTTCTGTCTGCCCGTAGGCTTCACGGATCTCGCACCCAGTCTGTGCTTTCCACTGTTGCTGCACTTCCAGACTGATTGGTTCTCCGCCACTCGTGCAGGACTCCAGACTCTTGAACCTGTACCTGAACAAAGAGGAGAAGAAAGCAACATTCTTCAGGAAAGGATCTTCAAAGCTTGGACTACTTGGACTCCAAAATATGAAAAACGGATTGCTGGGATCGATCATCAGTTATCTTATCTTACATCAGTTCATTTAATGACTGTTTGAAAATTAATAAAACATTATGACTTGTGGATTTCAGCTTGCAGAATTCCTGAACTAGCCATGCTGGCTCGGAAATTCTGGGGATTGAAGTCCACCAGTCATATAGAGGCCATTGTTCCCCATCTCTGGGATAATTTGTCACCATCCTGGTCCTTCACATCTTCCAAAAGTGGTACAAAATAACACAAAGCACCATAGAAGGGTGTTCTTCTCATGCAAGTTATTTGTACCTGCTAACATTGTGTTGGAGCAGCATCCGAAATATGGTTGGTGTGCCACAAAAACCTGTCACCGGATACTTGACAAGAGACTGAATAAAGGAGAGAATAAAGAAGAGGAAGCAATTTTTAATACCACTGAGTAAGATTTGGCAATTGGCATCGAGAAATACGAGTAACTGAGTAATACATAAACAAATAAGCAAATCTGTAGGGTCCCCCTAGAACTCTAATTTAGATACTAGTGCGCAGTCAATTTACTAATGTGCAGATAATTTTTTATCTCTTATGATTGTAAAACACCAGAATTACTTTGAGGTAAGATGGGTGGGCTGTAAATTTTATAAACAAAATGTATAGCCCACCCATCGTACCTCAAAGTAATTCTGGTGTCTTACAATCATAAAAGATAAAGAAAATTACATAAACTACAAACATAAACGAGTTAATAACCCTGGGACAGCTATGACCTGGATGACTGAGGATCTCCATGAAAGAGGCGATGGAGACATTGAGTGGCTACTGATTCTCAAGTTTGAATTTTAGTGAAGAAAGCAGTAAACTTTTTCAGAAAATTTGGGAGGGAGAATCAGCTGTTGTATGTATCTTTGGGGATTATTACCGTCTGTCTGTACGGGACCTTTCAAATAAAACATCTGGTTCTTACCTCCAGAACTACTTTGGGATCAAACTGAAGCATACCATGTTGAAATATACACGATCCTTGGCTCCAAGGAGAGTAGAAACTTCCTATGGCAAATTTTATCCAGCCAGGATCAGAAAACCCCCACATAATGTCCGAAGAAGTCAGACTCAGCCATTCTCTGTTAATAAAGAAGCCAAGAGACATTTTGGGGGTGACATTAAGACTCATACTATAGCAGCCAGTGTAGGGGTGATTATGCTTGAAAGGGGTCAAATCACAGAAGCCGTAAGATGAGTTTACTCATCTTTTTTTGAGGCTGTTGTAACTTTGAACCCATGCAACTTTGAACCGAGGAATAGTTATAAGTCAAGGACTCCCTGTAATCAATCAGTTAATCAATGAAGGAATAGGTAGAGAGGGGTCAAATGCAGGCACGTAGAACTACCTTGCAATCTTGTCCAGCCCATACCCCAAACTGCCGTGGGAATGTTGCACCATTTTGGGGTAGCCCATGGTCCCACTGGTAAAGTAGATGGTCATTGGGTCAAGGCTCTTTGTCTGAACGGGTTGATGCTGGTCAAAGGCAGCTCTGCAAAATAGAAGCAGGGTGTCAAGTACTGATTTAACAGCTAACCAGCTTATGTAATGTAAGGTGTAAGATGAAATGTAATGATGGGAGTGACTCAGCAGGGTCTGTGTCTCTTTAAGAGCCTTTGTATAAAGGGAAGACTCTGCTGATGTGTTCTCTCTCTTCCGTTTCCTGCTGTAATTGTGGTTTGTTGGATCCTGCTGTATTAGCACGTGTATGTGTATTGTTCCTGGTGTATGATATTGTAGACAGTGTAAGATAAACCACCATTTAATACAAACCACTGTTTACTGTGTTTACTCCTGGGTTATCTCGGCACAATAAGACTGCACGCTCTGACACAGGGAAGGTCAGAAGGGCCAAGCAACATATGGAGCTGAGCCCGAGAAGTCTCTAAATTATAGTAAAAAGGGACACATGTGGGGTGTCACACATTTGTTCTTCTGAACAAGATGCCAGATGTTGCCCCAAAGTCACACTTTGGCAGCTTTGAAGCAAAATTCAGGTAGTCCTCGACTTACGACCACAATTGAGCTCAAAACGTCTGGTGAATTAACAGTCGTTAAGTGAATTTTGCCCCATTTTACAACCTTTCTTGCCGTAGCTGTTAAGTAATCACTGCAGTTGTTAATTTAGTAACACGGATAAGTGGCTTCCCCATTGACTTTGCTTGTCAAATCCGCAAAAAGTGATCACATGATGCTGGCACACAGCATAAGTACATGCCAGTTGCCAAGCCTCTGAATTTTGATCATGTGGCCATGAGGATCCTTCAAGGGTTGTAAGTGTCAAAAGTGGTCATAAGACACTTTTTTCAGTTGTAACTTCGGATAATCGCTAAATGAATTGTTGTAAGTCAAGGACTACTTGTACAATATAAAGCTTGTGGGTTTAGATATTACTTGGCAGAAATGCCAGGGTTTTCATCATGCTATATATGATATTTATGGATGATATCTCTTGGGCCTTGAAGCGTCAGGAAAGATACTCACTGTAGTAGATCATGGAAGTTCAGCCAACCTTCCCTTTTGCTGCTCTTAGAAACCAGGATCCGAGTTTTCAGCCAGCTGCATTCAGACCCCACGGCATCTACTAAGGGTGCAATAGCCTCATTGGCAACAACGCAGCTGACTTTGGATTGCTGGAGTCTGTATAATATGTCTGGAGCAGTCAAGAGAATAGTAGCTGGAATGAAGACAACACCTGCCAAAGCAGAATAAAGGACTGTGAGAAGAAAGGAAGAGGGGGAAAATGGTCTGCATTTCTCAGGTTTACTACGTTGACCCGATAGGAAATAACAATCAGATGAGCTAATTCTACTTTCAGAGGTCCTTGGTGCTTTTCTTCACCTAGTTTGGTAATGAAACGTTTGCAAGAAGGCCACCGAGTTCAGCGAGCACCAAGGACCCCTCACTTCAACCCTGAGCTGTAAATATTCTCCTTTTGTTCTACTTTGTTGTAAAGCTACATTAACACAATCTTGTAAATTTCCCCTTGCGTCCTTCACAGCCTGAGAAACTTAGGGTGGGCCTCTTCTGAGCCTTTTGCTCCTCCATTGTGCAGCTTCAGGCTATTAGCTGACCATGCCCTAGGCCAGGGGTAGGCAGCCTTGGCTCTTTTATGACTCGTGGACTTCAATTCCCAGAATTCCTGAGCCAGCCACGCTGAGGGGAAAGGGAGAGGTTTCCAAGCTGAGCCATGCTGTCTCAGGAATTCTGGGAGCTGAAGTCCACGAGTCATAAAAGAGCCACGGTTGCCTACCCCTGCCCTAGGCAGCCTCTCTTTGCCCCATCTCCCAAGGTCTTCTCCATATACTATTACAAGATCTTTGGTGCATGAACACTCTTTGGACTGACCTGTTCGGATGCAGGCCAAGCTGATCAGCCACCACTCGGGGACCCTTGGAAGTATAATGAGGAGTCGATCTTCCTTGCATAGGTTACAGGCCTCCGAGAGCACATTGGCAGCTTTCCTAGATAAGTGGCTCAACTCCTCAAAGGTCCATTGTACCTCTTCACCATTCTCTTTAACCCACCAGAGGGCTGGATTGGAAGGCCTCTTCCCCTCCTGGCAGACAATTTAGAAGAAATGATATCAATAAAGGGGAATATTTGTGGCTCGGGATTGACATGAGGGGTCCTTGGTGCTCTCTGAGCTTGCTTGTTTTCTTGCAGACGTTTCATAAGCCTAACTAAGTAACAGCATCAGTGCTAGAAGGGAGTTGGGGTTGTGGGGAGGAGGAGGAGGAGGAGGAGGAGGAGGAGGAGGAGGAGAATGATTCTGGGATACTTGGTGCTCTTGACAAGGAAAGTCAATGGGGGAAGCCAGATTGGCTTAACGACTGCATGATTCACTTAACAACTATGGCAAGGAAAGTTGTAAAATCTGGCACAACTAACTTAACAACTGACTTGTGTAGCAATGGAAATTCTAGCCCAGGGGTCTTCAAACTTGGCAACTTTAAGATTGGTGGACTTCAACTCCCAGAAGTCCTCAGCCAGCCAGGGCTGTAGTCCCTTGCAAATGGTGATCATGTGACCCCGGGATGCTACCACTGTTGTAAATACATGCAAATCTTGATCATGCAACCCTGGGATGCTACAACATTGCAAGTGTGAGAAACAGTCATAAATCCCTTTTTCAGGGCCACTGTAATTTCAAACGGTTGCTAAATAAATGGTTGTAAGTCAAGGTCGACCTGTATGATGATTAAATTAACAGCCTGAATTAACCAAGATGAATTGCCAGAGTCACCTGTCAAGCTGATTTCTTTCTCTATATACCACCAGAGAATTAATGGAAATTCTTGGGAAATTCTCAAGAAATGTCATGCTATCTTAAGATAAGATAACCTTTAGATAAGATAACCTTTATTGTCATTTTGATACTGTGGGCACAATGGCACACATCAGAAATGAAATTTAGTTGCCCGCTCTCAAAATGAAACACATACATGACACACACCTTTTCTCGTTGACTCCATTTATCAAGAACATCACTTGCAAAATTAAAATATTCTGGCACGTCTCTGTCTTGGGGCTCAGTATCTGGGATAGCCAGAGATGAAAACCCATGAGGGGTCTGAATGTTGAATCTACACGGGAACGTAGGAACACGGGCAGACTGGAACCCAGGAAGTCTGGAGCGAAACTTCATAGCACCAGCCATGGGTAATGTCTCCGTCTAGGTAAAATAAAAAGGGAGTAAGTTGAAGCTAGTTGTGAAGAAGGCTAAAGAAGGAAGCCAACGAGCTTGTAGGTTCCATGCTGCCTAGTGGCAAGCAAAATTTTATTCTTATAGCCTTGGGTCCTAGGCTATACTGTTAGGGATGACTTTGATAGACCTTGGTAGATCTTCATAGCCGTGAAGATACTGAAAAATGTTGGGATGTGTCTACATCTACACTTGAGAGAAGTGGAAGGAAAAAGAAGACCAGGATTATCAGCAGTAGGGTGGATGGATTCAGATATAATGGGGATGAGTTTATCGCTGAAAGAACAGATTAGGAGATCATGATGGGAAACAACCTATCTAGAAGGCTGCTAAGAATCAATAATTACTTGGTGGCACATAGTCAATCAATCCAAAAATTAATGTGAGAGATCCTTCTCTAGAGAAAATAATTTTTTAAAGCCTAGTTTAACTTATATCTGCTGGGATGGAGCAAAAATTATGCATTAAATCTCAAAATACTTGGGAAACGTAACCATTAAACCCACAATTTCTGTCTTCTACCTTGTGATCATCTTCAACAAGATATATGTTCTATGTATATTTGGATGAATTACTTCATATTTTCACCCTTAAGACACATGCATCTAGGCCAAATCACATTAATCTCTCTCAGATGCTCACTTTAAAAAAAAACAAACCCTTCTCAATCTGGAGTTTGCAAATATTTTCAGACTGTATGAATTTTAAAAAAAGAATATATACCTGTGCAGATGATTTAAAGGCCTCCTCATTAGAAAGTGAGTTCCCCAAAAGAAATGCATCTGAAAAAATTGGATGTTTTAATACTTAAGAGATAAATTATTATTGAAGTTAATGTTTCACTTTGAATCAGAACCTCATGTTGTGCAGGTTAATGGTGGTTACATTTTCCTGAACTATTTTGTAATTAAATGTTAATCTTAGACTATGTCACTCATGTGAAAAGTTTCTTTTTCTTTCTGTAGGCTGTGTCAATCAAAAGATGTCAAGATTTTTATTCTCCACCTCCTCAACCTTCCCACCAATATCTCCAAAAACGTGTTTTAATATTTGAAGTGATGGGATGGACAGAGCATTTTTCCATCCAATCCCACAAAAATAAGTATTTTAAAACAAAGATGATTAGGGGACTGGAGGCTAAAACATATAAGGAACGGTTGCTGGAATTGGGTATGTCTAGTTTAATGAAGAGGGGGGACATGATAGCAGTATTCCAATATCTCAAGGGCTGCCCCAAAGAAGAGGGAATCAAGCTATTCTCCAAAGCGCCTGAAGGCAAAACAAGAAGCAGCGGAGGGAAACTCATCAAGGAGAGAAGCAACCTAGAACTAAGGAGGAATTTCCTGACAGTCAGAACAATTAACCAGTGGAACAACCTGCCTCCAGAAGTTGTGAATGCGCCAACACTGGAAGTTTTTAAGAAGAGACTTGGACAGCCATCTGTCCGAAATGGTATAGGGTTTCCTGCCTGAGCAGGGGGTTGGACTACGTGAAACATTTGTTAAATGAATTTTGCCCCGTTTTACGAATTTTCTTGCCGCAGTTGTTAAATGAATCACTGCAGTTATTACATTAAGAAAATCTGGCTTCCCCATTGACTTCTTGTAAGATAGTCGCAAAAGGGGATCACGCGACCCCGGGACACTGCAACTGTCATAAATACGAGTCAGTTGCCAAGCATTCGAATTTTGGTCACATGCTGAAAGGGTCGTAAGTGTGAAAAATAGTCGTAGGTTACTTTTTCAGTGCCGTTGTAACTTTGAACGGTCAGTAAATGATCTATTTTAAGTTGAAGACCACCTGTACTCAATCACTACTTACATCTCTTGTTCAGGTGGAGGCTTAGCCATCATCGGAATATTTTGCTGTTGCTTAAATTGCTTGTTTACCTTTTGAGTTGAGCTTTATTGCCGTTGTAGACCGTTATCAAGCAATGAAGATGCCTCAAAAAAAAAAAAAAAAAGAGGACACATCATTTGGGATATCTCCTGTTCGTGATGGTGGTGTACAGTTGTGATAAACCTTAATTGAAATTGACTCAGGATGTAGTAGAAAGAAACTAGGGTCAAATCAGCGTCCCCTTTCTTTTCCTGACCTGTTTTTCAAGCGGAAAACTTTGCATCTCATGAATATTCCAGGCTTAGTGTCGTATTAGCTTGATGAACACCTTATACGAGTCACCAGCCTCTTGGCCCCTGACTGATCACGCTGCAGATCGAGAAATCAGACGGTCTTAAACGGCGCCGGACTTGATTTCTTACCTTTCAAACGAGCGAGCTCTAGGCCAATTCTGAGAGAAGAGGGTGCCTTTAAACTCGTTCACTCCAGAGCCCATAAAACTTATGTAACCGAAGAGTCTGTGCAAGGAGCAAAGAAGAAGTGGAAACGGGATCTCCATATTGCAATTCTGTGTCGCAATTCTTGCCCTTTGGTTTGCATCGAACCATTCATTCCGTTGTACAAACCGTATTGGTTAAAGAATACCTCCTAAACTTCAATTAATTTAGGACCAAGATAGGATGGGCACTTTCTTTGGAAAGCTGGAATGGGGCCAGAAAAAAATGTGGAGGAGCCAAAAAGAAAAAGTAGGCAGAGTCTGATTGTAGGAATGCAGTGAATGCTTTAAATCGGGGTGGACAATCTTGGTTTTCTCCTCTCTATGGTTGAATGCCTTTTATGACTTGTGGACTTCAACCCCCAGAATTCCTGAGTCAGCCATGCTGAGGGGAAAGAGAGAGGTTTCCAAGCTGAGCCATGCTGGCTCAGGAATTCTGGGAGTTGAAGTCCACGAGTCATAAAAGAGCCAAGGTTGCCTACCCCTGGCCTATACGAATGCGGCTGTTCTCTTTAGTGACCATGATACAACTTGTATTGTTGTACTGTATTCATTTAGTCCTCCCAAACTCCATGAAAAAATTATAATTACAGGAGGTCCTCAACTTACAACATTCCGCTTAGCGACTCTTCAAAGTTACAACAGCACTGAATTTTTTCCCCACACTTATAACCGTTGTAGCATCCCCAGGGTCATGTGATCAAAATTCAGATGCTTCGCAACCAACTCATACTTATGACGGCTGCAGTGTCCCAGAGTGAGGTGATCAACTTTTGCAAACTTCTGGCAAGTCAAGTCAAGTCAATGGGGAAGCCAGATTCACTTAACATCTGCGACAAGAAAGGTTGTTGAATGAATGAACCGTTAACAACGGTTTCGCTTAGCTACAGAAATGTGGGGCGCCATTGTCGTTAGTCAAGAACTACCGGTAGTGGCAAACTTTGGAAACATCCTCAAGAGAGATTTAGCTAGAAAGGCATGCAATTACCTATCGCTGCTAGACTGGAATGCAGTATTAGATAGCAACTGTTTTGGATGCAAATTAATCTCTAGACTTGCTTGGAGAGTTAATCACTTTGTCAGACTGTGAACTGTCTGGAAAGGGGTTTTAAGGAGCACCGCTGATGGCACTGAATTTTATTTTATTTTATTCTATTTTTCTCTCAGCTGTGGCAGACACTCAGCTGTCCAGCATAACCCAGGGCTGAACATGGTTAGCAGATCTAGCATAGGGAGGGTTGATTTTGCGGAGTTCACCTTTTTCAATCCTTCGCATTATAACCTTTGTTAATACTTAAACACGTGAGTCAGCATTTCATTTGAACCCATCTTCTCCATCTATGAACCCGTCTGTAGCATGATTATTAAGCCTGTCTTGTCCACGTGTGGGGCAGGTGCTGTCCAACCATCAGCCCCAATGGTTTAATCATTTGTGATTCAAGTATTAATGTGTAGATCTAGTATGACTCCCAATCAGTTGACCTCTTTTGTAAAAAGGCAGAACGGTTAGCCACAGAATAGAAAGTCCAGGATCTTAACCATCCCACCTCATTCCACTTGTCCTCTAGATTTCTCTTTCATTTTGACATCAACATCGTCTTACTACATGGTTTTGAGGAAGATCGCTTTTAATGTATGGCATCTATAGGTTTCAGTGGGAACACTCAACACTGAGCCAAAAAAACAGGTCATTTCAACAGTAGCAAGGTTTTGGATCACATCTGTGCCAGAAAACTGTGGAGATAAAGCAAGCTTTCTATAGATTTAAACTCGGCCCCATTCTTGGTCTCTTAATTCATTCCGTTGGATCTTCCCTGTTGCGGATTTTGGTAGCTGCTGGACAAATTCCACCTATTAAAGACAGAAAAGTGCAAAATAAGGGCCATGTAGGTCTTGATGAGATTGTCTTTGCAATCTTGATTACTCATCAATAATGAATACTCTGGAATCCATTTTTTAATTTCAGTGCCTCTCTTAAATCAGCTGGAACATCAACGCTGAAATTTCGATTGCTAAAAGAAGAGGATCCTAGTGTTCCAGTAGAGAACGCAATGGCTAACATTTCCTATTGTGAAGACCTGGACAGCCTCATTTCTTTTTGGAAGCAGCCATCAAACCAGGAAAGATATCAGGTGACTAGGTTTTCCAAGAAGGGACACCATTTTTGTCATTGGAGTTCAAAAAGATCACTAGTAGAGAATTGCTTAAGGAGAGAAAACTCTTGACCTTTTATTCATGGTCATTCATAATGTCAATTATAAATGAATGGACATTTATAATGTCAATATGTATTGACATCATGATTGAACTACGGTTGTCTTGTCCAACAAAGAAAAGGAACAGGGGGGTGATAGGATACCAGTTTCCAGTATTTGAGGGGATTGATTTATTTTCCAAAGTGCTAAAGATCAGGACAAGAAGTCATGGAGAGAAGATCATTAAAGAGAGATTCAGTCTAGAACTAAGGAGAACATTCCTGCAAGTGAGAACAATTAATCAGTGGAATAACTTACCTTCGGAAGTTATGACTGCTCCATCACTGGAGCTTTTCAAGAAGAGATTGGACAATCATTTGTCTGGAATTTTACAGGGTCTCCTGTTCAAGCAGGAGATTGGACAAGAAGACCTCCAGTTTCCTTTCTAACCCTATTTTTCTACTCTTCTATTTTCAATTCTGTGTCATTGGGAGCTACAAGGATTCTCAGATTCATATTCATATCTTCAGGTGTCTTTCAACACATTTCCAATATAGGAATAAATATTTACCTTTCTTGGGTATTTGTATGGAGCAGTCATTTTTTTGACATGTTCCTGAAGTTCCATGGTTAATTTCTCCTTGCTGTGTGTTGAGTAGCCCGTAGACAACACCACAAACGCCTTTACCACCTAAAAAGCAGAGGTGGAAAATGCCCAAGTACCTCAAAACAAGAACTTACTGTTTTGAATGTTTCCTGTCTCTCCTGAAACTTTCTCAAATTCTCAGAAACTAAATTCCAGCGTGCACTTTATAGAAGAATATAACAGAATAACAGATATAAGGAATCATAACATAACATAACATAACATAACATAACATAACATAACATAACATAACATAACATAACATAACATAACATAACATAACATATGAAGACAAGATCATTGTAGGCTTTGACTTCTATTTAGGCCATCTTTCTTCCCAAGGTGAAAGGTTTTTATTTCAGAGCAATCTTACACAGTGGTGGGATTCAAATATGTGAACAACCGGTTCTCTGTGTGGATGCCACTTCTGGAAGTCCATTCTGGGCCTGGGCAACAAAAAATTAACTACTGGTTCTGCCGAACTGGGGCGAACTGGCTGAATCCCACCACTGTATCTATCTGTCTGTCTGTCTGTCTATCTATCTATCTATCTATCTATCTATCTATCTATCCAGTGGTGGGATTCAAATATGTGAACAACCGGTTCTCTGCGTGGATGCCACTTCCGGAAGTCCATTCTGGACCTGGGCAACCCAAAATTAGCTACCGGTTCTCCCAAACTGGTGCAAAATGGCTGGTATAGAGATTATTGCTGGAGTGGGGTCTTCTTACCTCTCCTCTGACTGGATCTGGACTATTGACCACTGCAACTTCTGCTACTGCTGGGTGTTTCAAGAGCACACTTTCTACTTCAAATGGTCCGATACGATACCTAGGAAAAAGGGATCCGAATCAATCAATACTGGGGAAATTTATACATTTATAAACCAGAAGACAAATGGTTCTGACATCTACTGTGGATGGGCCATTTGGGGGAACATAATGCACGTAGTGGCTCTTCCATCCGTACACAATTCTGCCTTATAGATCAACCCAGTACAATTACAAGCCTGTAGAATTACAGGTAATTGTCGACTTACAGTCAGAACTGGGCCCAAAATTTCCATTGCTAAGTGAGGCAAGTGAGTTTTGCCCCGTTTTACTATCAGTTGCTAAGTGAATTACTGGATTTGCTCACTGCATCAGGCTTCCCCCCGCCTTGATTTTGCCTGTCAAAAGCCAGATGGAAAGGTTACAAATAGGGGTCACATGACTTGAGGACACTGCAACCATCATACATATATGCTAGTTGCCCATTGCCCAAATTTTTTATCACGTGAACATGGAGATATTGCATTGGTCGTAAGTGTGAAAAATGGCCATAAGTTGCTTTTTCAGTGCCATTGTAAATTTGAGTGGTAACTAAGCAAATGGTTGTAAGTCCAAGGACTATCCCTATTTTCTATCCTGCTGAGAAAATTGTTGCGCTTTCTTCTCACGAGCTCAGATTATTGGGGCAGAAGACCAGAGGTGTGGGCTAATGAGCTACAAGTTTATCTCAACTTTTCATCTCAATTCAGATCGCCCGTTCAAGTTCTAACCCAGGGTCTGATCTCAGTGGAAATCCCAAAGGAAAGTACAGATGGAAGGAAAATAGGGGTAGACCTGACCGGTTGACCTTGGCATCAAAGGGGACCCAGGTTCAGCTCTCTCTTTTTTTAAAAAAAAGAGAGTTTTGATTTGTAAGTGACCTTTTGATGTTCGCCTTAGTGCTCAGTGTTTGCCAAATTGGAAAGTTCTCTCAACTCTGGAGGGCTATAAACAACCCACAGGAAGGCAACTGACCCAGATGATTTGATGATATCGTCAGCTCGTCCTATAAACCTAAAGTAGCCATCTTCACCCATCACTCCTCTGTCTCCAGTGCAGAAAAAATCCCCACGTTCTGTGGCGGCTGTTTTTTGTGGCGCATCCTGATGAGAACATTTCAGAAGGACACAATCAGCCATATAACTACCGTTTCAATGGAAGTCTGTAGGGAGAGTTTCATTGGCCACTGTGATGGGTCCGTGAAGATGTATTCTCCCATATAAAGAAAAGGACACAATCTAATTTACTCTCTGGACCAGTGGTTCTCAACCTTTTTAATGCCACGACCCCCAATCGGTTGTAAGTCGAGGACTACTCAACTGGTGCAGCACCGTTTGCAGAATGGGACTTTTGGCGGGCTCAGCAGGGCAGACACAGCCTGGACAATTCCTATTGGCTTTTGAAAGCCAATAGAATTAGACTCTATTCAAAAGCCAATAGAATAAAAGGGAGTAGCACAGCTAAGGAAAAGGGGGAAAAAAATGGTGGACTGCGTTGTTTGGCGACCCCTGTGAAATGGTCGTTCGACCCCAAATGGGGTCCCAACCCACAGGTTGAGAACCACTGCTCTAGACCAAGGGCGTCCAACTTTGGCAACTTTAAGACGTGTGGACTGCAACTCCCAGAATTCCTCAGTCAGCTCTTGTAGACCAGGGGTATCCACCCTTGGCAACTTTAAGACCTGTTGACTTCAACTCCCAGAATTCCCCAGCCAGTCCACAGGTGCCAAGATTGGACACCCAGTTTTTAGACATATTTGGGTTTTTTCCCCACAGGAACAGATTAAGAACTCTAAAAACTCTGAGTAAAATTAAGGAAGATTGTGACACATTTTCCTATTAAATAAAACAGTTTCCCGAGCGTTAGAGAATTACTGGGATTTTTCCAAGGCTACAAGAGAGTTTACTTACAATGTACTGAGTGAACAAACCAAGGGGTCGTTCGGGTTTTATTCTGATCCCTATTTCACCTTCTTTTCCAGGAGGTAAAATATTTGCTTCTTGGTCTACAATCTAGAAAAGAAATAAACGACTCAACCACTGGCCTTTATCTGGATAGACAAGTAGTCCCTGAGTTACAACCACTAATTTAGCGACGGTTTGAAATTACGACAGCACTGAAAAAAAAAGTAATTTATGGCTGCTGCATGTGATCAACATTTGGATGCCTGGAAACTGGCATGTATTTGCCAGTTTGGGCTCGATCGTGATCATAAGTCAAGGATTCCCTGTAATCTGTTTTGATAACTTGAATGCATTTAATTTGAAAATTAATACGAAGGAGAAGATTGAAAATACCAACCTGGACATCGTAAGGAGAAAGGGCTTTTCCAATGGTGCCAGGCTTAATTTTCATTCCTTCGGGCACTGAACAAATTGATCCCTATAAGAAAGAAAATTACTTTATTCAGAAATAAACGCACATACACGTACTCCCAAACACACACACAGCCTTCTCATTTTTTCCCTGGCTTTAGAAACACATACAATTTGGCCCACCCATATTCACATCTACCAAACTATGTCAATTATAATTTTTTTTCTTTACTCTTCTTCTAAAGGTAAAACAATATTCCATCCTCTGGAGCAGTATTTCTCAAACTCAGCAATGTTAAAATCGATGGATTTCAATTCCCAGAATTCCCCAGCCATCCGTGGGGAATTCTGGGAATTGAAGTCCGCACACCTTAAAAGTTGTTGAGGTTGAAGAACACTGCTCTAGACGTATCTGGGAGTCTTGCAACGTTTTAAAATAATTGTGGGAAAGTCACTATGAATTAAATAGAACTTACGGCTTCTGTCTGTCCATATAATTCATAGATGTCCAGTCCTGTCTTTTTCTTCCATTGTTCCATCACTTCAAGGCTTATTGGTTCTCCTCCACTTATACAGTATTGGAGGCTCTTGAACTTGTAACTTAATGAGAGTGTACATAAGATTTTTAAGATATTAATATCCCGGGGCAGTTTATATACAAAGCATCAAGAGAATTCTGCTACAAGTATTATTGAGAGTGAGGTTCATTTTAGGAACTGTTAACTGTAGAAGAGTAAGCAGAAGAAGGGGGTGGAGTTATGTGTGTTATCAGCTTAGAATCATTGCATTCTCACAAATGATCCAAGGTTAACTTCTGAATTCCATTGATCTTTATCTGGCACCAATTTAGTGTTGAACTTTAGTTGACTTGATTCTTAAATATAAGCCTTGAACAAATCTTTCATGGTGCAACTAACGGATGGCCCTGATTCTTGGTCACTGAGATTAACAAGGTTAAGGAGGAGACTTCTGTATCAATGGGAGCTTCACTATAGAACCTTCACATCTCCTTATTGGGCTTCTCTTGAGTTCACTTTGGACGTTAAACCAAACTCGGTTAGTGTTAAATCATTAAACCAGGGATAGTCAACCTTGGCTCTTTTATGACTCGTGGACTTCAACTCCCAGAATTCCTGAGCCAGCTAAGCTGGCTTAGGAATTCTGGGAATTGAAGTCCACGAGTCATAAAAGAGCCAAGGTTGACTATCCCTGCATTAAACCATTACTGTTTATTACATAAATCACAATTGAGTTCCCACCTCATGCTCTACTAGAAGACATGGTTTATAAGCAATTACAGCTGAGTTTGTAAAACACACTGAGCCAAAACCAAGAAAACCAACCTGCAGCTGAACACAAAGTATAACCTAGATCAAGAGTGTCCAACCTTGGCAACTTTAAGTCTTGTGGACTTCAGCTCCCAGAATTCCCCTGGTTGGTTGTGGAATTCTGGGAGTTGAAGTCCACAGGTCTGAAAGTTACCAAAGTTGGACACCCCTGACCTAGGTTTTACCTTTCTGAGACCCTGAAGAGCAGGCTAGAATGATAAACTTCAAAATGGGCTCTGAAAGGAGACACGTCCTTAACAAAAAAACACATACCTGGTGAAATCATCCCCCAAGAACATGCGAAAGAAGGTAGGAGGACTCACGAAAGTGGTGATTGGAAATTGGGAGAAAGTCTAAAAAGAACACACATGTATAATAAGAAGCCAAGCAAAGGCTGTGCACGAATTACACACTGAACTAATCCAAGGGTTGATAAATTCAGTGTTAGGCTAATTGTGTTGCGTTCCAACACAAATGAGCTGATACAGACAAATAATAAGACACAAAGGTGAGGTTCAAGATACTTCACCTACTCATACTGGAAGTCTGCACACCTTCTAGGCTGGAGAATAATACTTGTGAGGGTAGCTTGTCTCCTGGGACAAGCATGTTTCGTGGGTTGCTATTATTTAACAATATAAAATGTTGTGATTTTATAAATGTGATAACTGTATACTTTTATAAATGTTGCACATTTGCAATTTTATAATCTTCTAAAATTTTAATTTTGAATTTCGACTCTAATAGTTTCACGCTACTGTTTTATATTTTGATACTGTACTGTGCATCACCCAGAGTCCCTCTTTGAAGGAGATGGATGGTCCAGAAATGCAAAATGTAAACAAATAAATTTATCGCTAGGTATACGGTATCAAGCAACTCATCAAGAATTGAGCTAGGTTAGATCTTGATAAACAGTCTTCAAATCTTGGTTGTGAGACATTTAGGATTGTTAAGTGAAGTAGGTGGCCATATAGGTTCTGTCAATGAATAAAGAAGCATGAGCGTCAAGAAATGCCAACTTACCTTTAGGATGGTCGTTTTCTCTAACATTGGTAGGTTATGGATGAAGACACAGGATCCCAAAACCCATGGATCAAAAAATGCACCCAGGGCAGCCACCACCCAGCTTGTATCTGCTGTGCCCCATACAATGTCTGAAGGAGTTGTATACAACCAGGATCTGGTAAAACAAAGAAAACCATCTTGGGAGGAGCAATTTGATGGGCCCACAAAGCCAGCCACTGAATGGAAGTTGATGGAATGGAAGCGACTGATGAAATTGATGGGACGGAATTGACCTCTTATCGTTTGGCATTAAAGGCAACTAAATAGTTGACAGACATTCAATGCGATGAGTTTAACTCAATGATGGACAAGTCGTATTCAAGGATATGGCTGATTGGCATCTTAGTTACTTGAATGTTGGGGGTTTTTTTCATGCGTTACACTTTTCTCCAGAAGGACTTTTGAAGAACTCAATGTTAGCTTCCTCATCTTAATCATCACAATAACCATGCATGCTAGCTTAGGCTGAAGATTAGTGAGCAGCCCATGTTTGCTCATTAGATTTCATTCCTCTTGGGCTTGTGGGTGCTCCATCACAGGAGGTTTTCAAACATAGACTGCTCAACCATTTGACTGGATGGCATAGGTCTCCTGGTTGAGCAGGGGTTGGACCAGAGGACTTCCAAAAACCCCTTCCAGCCCACGATTCTATGATATTCTTATATCTAAAATTGTTGCCCTTGTTTCTTAAGCAGCCATGTTTAAAATCTGTTAACACACAGCCTCTGAACATAACAGTACTACTTAATTATAAAGAAGAGTACACTGATCATATATTTGTCTATTAAAATTAATATGCAATATATCTAACAATGAATTCACTCTTATGAATTTTCACTGAGATTTTGAGGGAGTTTCTTTCAGACCTTTGACTAATGATGGGTCTGAACCCCAGACTTCCTTGCGTGTGTTCAACCATCTTGGGAGCCCCTGTGGTTCCACTGGTGAAATAAACCAACATAGGATCATTCATCCTGGTTTTCGCACAAGTGTGGCTGGCAGATGCCTCTCTGTATAATAAAGAACATCCCAGCAATTGAAAATGTTAGAAACACAGGCTATTGAAGCAGTCACAATCAACCCCTGTATGATATTATTATTGCTGATTAGCAGATCACAATATTTATTCCTCTATCCTTCTGTTTATATTCTGGCTTGAAGAAACTCTTTGTTTTTAAACACATTCACACTTTTAATGAGGTTTTACTGATCCTTATTTAGAATTGCCATGGAACGAATTTTGAACTATCTTCAGGGAAAATGGGGTTCCAGTTTTGGATTCTTCCTCCCATTTTCAGTATATTTCTTGTTTGAGAATATTGCTCTTGATACACAACCTTGACTTACCACCATTTGTTCAGCCATGAGTTTGGACACTTGGCAACTGACTTGTATTTATGACTGTTGAGATGTCCCAGGGTCACATGATCACCTTTTGCAACTTTCCGACAAGCAGAATCAAAGGGGGAAACCAGATCTGCTTTATGACCTCTCTGTCCACTTGGTCTTAATTCAAGGACTGTCTGCCCTCCAGTGTAAATCTAGACCGGGGTAGGCAACCTTTGCTCTTTTATGACTCGTGGACTTCAACTCCCAGAATTCCTGAGCTAGCATGGCTCAGCTTGGAAACCTCTCCCTTTCCCCTCAGCATGGCTGGCTCAGGAATTCTGGAAGTTGAAGTCCAGTCAGTCAACCTTGGCTCTTTCATGACTCATGGACTTCAACTTCCAGAATTCCTGAGCCAGCCATGTTGAGGGGAAAGGGAGAGGTTTCCAAGCTGAGCCATGCTAGCTCAGGAATTCTGGGAGTTGAAGTCCACGAGTCATAAAAGAGCAAAGGTTGCCTACCCCTGGTCTAGACTGACCTCAAAATCAGCATGTTGAATCAAACTTGTGGGGGGGAATAATTTAGACAGTCAGGCTAAAACCAAACTGTTTCTTTCATCCACCAAGGCAAGATCACCCCGGGAGGAATGATTATAGCTCATAAATTCACAATGGTGCATCCTGAGAAGTAAACTATCCGAGAAGCTCACCTGAGCAGTTCATCGAAGTTCAGCCAACCTTCTCGCTTCCCTTCAGAAGACACCAGTAGCTTGGTTTTCATGGAGGGGCACTGTGGGGCAATGGAATCCACTACAGATCCTAAGGCCTCCGTAGTGATGAGGCATTTGGCTCCCGAAGTTTGGAGTCGGTACTCGATGTCCTTAGCAGTTAGCTGCGATGTTGCGGGGATGGCCACAATTCCTGCAAAGTTGATAATAGGTCAGTAATAGTCCTTGATTGACAATCACAATCCAGGCCCAAAACTTCTGTTGGTAAGCAAGGCAGTTGTTGAATGAGTTGCGCCCTGTTTTATGACATTTTTCCCCAGGGTGATTGAGTGAATCATGCGGGCATTAAGCGAATCCCCTGTTGACTTTGCTGGTCAGAAGACAGCTTGGGAAGGTTACAAATGGTGATCCAAGGTCCTTGGGACACCGCAGCTGTCACAAACACATGGTGGTTGCTAAGACCCTGAGTTTTGATATAGTCCTAAGTGTCCTAAGTTATTATTTTCAGGGGGGTTGTAACTCTGAACAGTCCCTAAACAGATGTAAGTCGAGGACTGCACTTATTGTTTGGTTCTCTTTTCCTAGTCAGAAAAGTGCCTCTGCTTGTTTTAGAAGTTCTACGTTTTTTGTTTGGTAAGTTCTCTTGAAGGGAAGAAACCTGGTCAGATCAAGATCTGATCAAGATCTGAAAGCTGCTTTCAAGAGTTGGCTTGGTCACAGTTCTCTACTTTTTCTATCCTAGTCTGTTGATTGTAATGGATTGGATTGTGACAGATGGATAGCAGACTCCACCTTCCCCCTTCCTCTCTGCTCTCTACCATCTATCTTTTTTATTATATTGATATATGCTCTCTCCTTCCTTCCTTCCTTCCTTCCTTCCTTCCTTCCTTCCTTCCTTCCTTCCTTCCTTCCTTCCTTCCCTATCTCCTCTCTCCCTCTCTCTTTTCCTTCCTTCCTTCCTTCCTTCCTTCCTTCCTTCCTTCCTTCCTTCCTTCCCTATCTCCTCTCTCCCTCTCTCCCTTCCTTCCTTCCTTCCTTCCTTCCTTCCTTCCTTCCCTATCTCCTCTCTCCCTCTCTCCTTTCCTTCCTTCCTTCCTTCCTTCCTCCCTCCCTCCCTCCCTCCCTCTTTGAATTAGTTTATCAATTTTTACACTTTCTCTAAAACCTATCCTTTTTCATTGTTTATTTTATTCTTCTGTTATATTACTTCTGTTACATTATATTTTTACATTCTTCTCATTTTTTTCCTTCTTACTGTGGCAAGCCACCTAGGACAGCTCCATGGCAAGACAGGCGGAAAAGAAAAGAAACAAATAAAATAAAAAATAATGTCATTTTTTAAAAAATTGACCTGTTCTGATGCAAGCGATGGTCACCAGCCACCATTCCGGAATCCGGGAGAGAATGAGGAGGATTTTGTCGCCTTGGCGTAGTCCACATTGGTCAGTGAGGATATTGGCCACTTTCCTGGAGTACAGCCCCAGTTCTTCAAAGCTCCACCTGACCTCACCTCCTTTTCCATCGATCCACCACAGGGCTGGGTTGGAAGACCTTTTTCCAGCCTACAAAATGAATCCCCGCAAAGGAAGAGGAGGTCAACTTATTCTTCCAAAGTCCCAGAAGGCGAGACAAGAAGCAACGGATGGGAAGTAATCAAAGAAAGAAATAGGGAGAAATTTCCTGACAGTGAGAATAATCAACCAGTGGAACGACCTGCCTTCAGAAGTTGTGGATGCTCCAATACTGGAGATTTTTTAAGAAGAGATGGGACAGCCATTTGTGTGAAATGGTGTAGGGTCTCCTGCTTGAGCAGGGGGTTGGACTACAAGACCTCCAAGGTCCCTTCCCACTCTGTTCATGTTTTATTCTTAAAACAGAGAGAGAAATAGTTCTTGTCTTAAAACTTCATTAAATTAAATGTTTCTCTGTGAGCACAGCTTGATGGACAAAAACTTGTTTTGCAGCTGACTTTGATCTGCTACTTTGGTTCATTCAATGTCCCCTATCCCTTTTCTGAATGGGAACGTGATTCCTGGGGTCTGCTACAGGCAGTCCTTGACTTACGATCACAAATGGGAGCAAAGTTTCCATTGTTAAGCAAAGCGGTTGTTAAGTAAGTCATGCCCAATTTTTATGACCATTATGACCTATGATTGATAAGCAAATCAGGCAGTTAAGTGAATCATGTGGTCATTAAAACAAATCCAGCTTCCCTCATTGTCAGAAGCCAACTGGGAAGATCATAAATAGTGATCCCATCGATTGATTGATTGATTGACTTGCCGCCCATCTTGTATCCAATTATTCTGAATCACATGAACAAGAGGCTGCAATTATAGTAAAATATATTTAAAACAAATTAACAGTCCTCACATTTAATGAGGATCACAGTATCCCCATGTTCCTGGGATCAAAGTTCCAGTTCTTGGTTGCCAAGCGCCCAAATTTTGACCACATGAACATGGGGATGCTGTGATGGTCGCTATTGTGAGGACCGCTTGCAAGTCATTTTATTCAGTGCTGTGGTAACTTCAAACAGTCGCCAAATGAAAGTTGAGGACCACTTGTAGTTGATCTCAGCTAATTGGAAAAATCACACAGGTAGGGTAGCAAGGTCATCCTAGATTAATAGGATAGAGTGACGTGTCTGTGTCAAAAAGTCCATTCTGAGCGATGGCAATACTTTAGAATTGAAGAAAGACCTTACACAAATAGAAAAACATCTACCTTTTCTACTTGTGTCCATTTATCCAGCACATCGCTTGCAAAGTTGAAATACTCTGGTAATTGGTCCTGTCCCTGGCTTACAGCTTCGTACTGTGCAGATATAGGATTGGTGATGTATCTGGAATATCTTGGAAATAATCTAGGGATCTTTTTCCATATCGCATAGAAAGAAAGTGAAGTCTTCATGGCTGGGGAAAAAAATTCAAGTGGTGTTAGCAAATATTAGCCCCTGCAGACTGTTAACTTACAAGATGAGAGAGATTAAAAAGGACAAAAAAAAGAAAGAAAGAAAGAAAGAAAGAAAGAAAGAAAGAAAGAAAGAAAGAAAGAAAGAAGGAAAGAAAGAAAGAGAATAAATCAGCAGGGAAGCTCTTTCCAAGTATTTCTTGTTGCAGTTTTTTTATAACCACCCTTTCAGCTAAATGTGTGCACCATTGTAAGAGTTGAAGGAACCACAGCATGAAGGGATGTGTCTGGTAGACATGTAAAAGAGCCATAAATAAAATCAGACATAAATACATATGTTCATTCAGAAAATTTGGGAGATTTAAAGTACAACTGAATCCAGAATCTGGTCTTTGGGGACAAACAGGCAGGCAATTAGGAAAAGTTATGGAACTTTGTTTTTGTAGGTGACAACTGCAAGCAAGATTATTTTAGGCTAAAAAATGGGAAGAGTCGAGCTATCCACAATGGAAGAATGGTTGGTGAAGACGATGGAACTTGCAAGGGATGACTAAATGAATAGCATCTACTTTTATGGCTGGCTAGAAACCTCTTATAGACTTTGGCTTGAAATAGGAAAAAAATGCACCTATGACTTGTGGTTTTGATGATTAGGAAAAATAATGATAATAAAGAAAGTGACCTCGTTGAGTAAAAGATAATTTTGCAACCGTATTATATTTGCTGCAAAGAAAATTGGAATTTTCCTTCCTTTCTTCTCTCATCCATTTATTTCTCTCTGTCCTTTTCTTCCTTGCTTCCTTCTTTCCTTATTCTCCCTCCCTCTTTGAGTTAATTTATTACTTTTTATTGTTTTCTGTACAATCTTTAATAAGATCTATATAAAAAAGGGAAGAGCTGAAGGATCAACTTTCTCCTTCCTGGAGAAAGTCTATCTGTGTGGTCTCTTAAGAGTCAACAGAAATTGGATAACACAATTTCAACTAACGTTGTCAATGCCCTCTTGAAGATTTGGGAGCAGTTTTGGAAAAGACTGACCTGCAAGTTGTGCTAGAGGAGAAACTGGTTGGAGAACCCAAAACTTGTGAAAGAAGAATTTCTTTGTAACGTCGGCTGTCTTTCCAAGTTCTCTGATGGTTTACAAATGGAACTCAGCTTTCCTTGGAGAAACTGGACAAGGTACCCCTTAAATACAATTCCATTGTTGCGGAACACGGTGCAATTCAAAACAGCTCACTGCGCCTCTCCTTTAATAACTGATATGCTTGTAAAATATTATCCCAAAATTGACTTTGAATTCCTTCTTTGAAAGGAGGAAACTATGAACTCTGGCCTAAAAATAAGCATAGCAAACAACACACATGGAGTTCAGTTATCTTGATTTTTTTTCCTTAGTCCAATCCCCTACATTCAAGGATCAGATGTCTTGGGAATTTGAGGTTGTCCCATTAATCCTGGACAACTATCTTTCTTTGAAGCTTGATTTCTCCTACTCAACAATGTAATTAAGTCTTTGGGAAACTTGGACCGCAGTCTTTCCTCAAATCTTTCCCTCCTGCCCCTTCAGTGCTTTTCCCAATGGCTACTGACAGAACACTGAATTACACAATGATCTTAATCCAGCCGCTTCAAGGTCATGTCTTCCATACCACGGATAACCTGGATGGGCTGGCAAGATTGCTCAGATCTTTATTACAGCTTCTTCTGACATGAGCGTAGCCAATCTTGCAGACAAGACAATAAAGAAAGGGTAGGAATGATGAAAGATAGGATGGAAGGTATACAAGCATCGGTTGGTTGCTCAAACAATATGCTTAGTAGGAGTAATAGCAACTGCTTAATTTTTTAGAAAATGTGCTAAATATTTACTTAGTTCTAGAGCTGCATTTCAACCTGTTCATTTATTCAACTTTGACATGCTATGGCCAAAAGCCTCATGGCTGTCTGCATAAGTATTGAATTATACTAAAACAAGCCATTAAAAATCAGAGGGGAAAAAAAGAAAAATAAAGTTAAAACTAGCATATAACTCAATACAGTGAAATTAACCTAAACAAAACATGTGGATGATGATATTCATGATTCAAAAACAATGGAACAGGAGATAAAGTCGATAGGAGAAATTCATGATGAATGCAATTATTATGTCGGTCACAAAGCCAGCCAGATGTTTAGACTGAGTTTGACACTGGGTTATTGATAAAAATTCATTTCAAATGTGGAAACCTAGACCTTTGTTGAGCTGGGCTCGTTCCTAATACTTGTCCAACTTGTTGCATCATCTCCAGGTTCTCCAAGAACGTTCATTTTGAATGTGTATGCTACAGTTTGGGATATCCAGCTTGGTGTTCTTAATCAAGGCAGTTTCATTGTTTATTTTTTTATTAGCTATTAGCCCTTCGGTCATCAAACTATTCAGGAAATAGATTTCACATTAGAAAAAAAGAGTGCCCAAAATGAATGTAGGTAGTCCTCAACTTACAACCTCAACGGAGACCAAACTTTCTCTGGCTAAGTGAGACATTTGTTATCTGAGCTTTGCCCCATTTTGCGACTTTTTTTGCCACAGTTGTTAAATGAATCACGGCAGTTGTTAAGCTAGTAACACAGTTGTGATGTGAATCTGGCTTCTCCGTTGACTTGGCTTGTCACAAGGTCACAAAAGGGGATCACATGACCCCGGGGAACATGGCGACTGTCGTAAATATGAACCAGTTGCCCAGCATCTGAATTTTGATCACATGACCCCAGGGATGCTGCAACGGTCATAAGTATGAAAAATGGTCATAAGTCACTTTTTTGGGGTGCCGTTGTAACTTTGAACGGTCACTACACAAACTGTTGTAAGTTGAGGACTACACGTAATTAAACCCATGACTGAAAGATGATGGTCTCAATTACTGCTGTTCTTCTCTGTCATGAAAATCAATCAATCAATCAATCATATCATATCTTTCCATATCAACCCGTAATTATAAGAACAACTCATTCTTTTGAGTGCCACCCACCAGGGACCCCCAAATTTGACTCAAAACCTTCTAGCATGGAATCAATTGGCTTGGAATAATAGAATGAATGAAAACGGGACAGCACAGAATGGGGAAAAAAATATTTTATTTGGGACGGTCGAGCTGACGCTTGACTTGGTTCCATTCTTGTTTCCGCAAGATACTCCGCTGAATTTTTCCAGCTGCTGTTTTGGGAAGCTCTTGGACAAATTCTATCTGTTTGGGAGAAATTAAAAAAGAAACATCTTTCTTTTTTTGCCCCTTCGAGGCAGCCCTGAACTATTTTGGAGGGAGAGGGCACATGGAAATCCCAGGACTTTTGGCCAGGCGAGGAAATAAAATTTAATAAAATAAAATATAAAATAAAGAAGGCAAAGGGAAATTGCTTTGGCAACACTGCCAAGAATCAGCCTACATTTCAGTCCCCATTAATCATCACACAACTTGATTGCGTGTTTGCTTACCAATTCAGACATATGGCTATATTGCAAGAGCAATCATTCTCTTATAGAGAAAAGCTTATAAATCAGGTCCTCAAATCCCATAATTTACATGCTGGACCAACCTATAAATTTATATAATCCTATGCTGCAAGAGCATCCACAGGATATAGTTTTAAAAAAAAAGCCAGGATAGTGTGCCACAACAGTGCAACACAACAATGTGAATCGCCTTGGCTTCAGTTGCACCATTGTGGTCCACCATCTTGACTTTTTCGACCGTATGTAAAGGGCAGAAAGAATAATCTGAAGGAACAGGAGAAAGAGCTACAAATAAGGCAAGATAAAAGAAGGCAGAGTCCAGGACAGACGTGTAATTTGAGAAAGCACCTCAAACGGAATGGATGGGGAAAAAAAATGATGGAGCTTGCAGAGATAGCAAAATTAACTGTTCTAATCAAAGAAAAGAGTGTATCTATGTTTTTTTTTCCTATTTGGAAACCACTTCCAGACTTTGTGCTTGAGACAGAAAAAAAAAGTGAAACTTTAATGTTGAGTTTAGCTGATTAAATGAGCTGTTGTTATATAAATACACTAAAAAGTTGAGTCTGTAGTGTTAGTATATATTTTACTTCACCAAAAAATGTTGGAAGCCAATGCTTTTTTTCCCCTCCTTCTCTCTTGCTCCTCAATATTCTTCCCCCCCTTTCATTTCCCCATTTTCCTATTACCTTTATTTTCATTTTCATTTTATATGTGATAATCTTAATACATAATTTACAGGTGGTCCCCAATTTACAATGAAGCAACAGAGATTTGGGGCTCAAAGTCAAGGACTACTGGAATAAAAGTGGAATTGGTAGGTGTGACTCGCTTCCTAGTCTGATCTACCTTGAAGGTAGACACCTCACCTATGCTGCATTTTCCAAAGCCACCAAACATCAATTCATCAATCCAGAGGTAAATAGCCCTCAATTATTCCTCCTTCCATCATTCTCTTCTGCAACTTCCCCACTTAGACTTGCCTTCCTGGGATATTTATATGGAGCTGTAGATTTTTTCACGTGGTCCTGGAGTTCTTGGATTAACGCCTCTGGATTGTGGGACAGAAAAGCTGGAGACAAGATGATGAACGCTTTGACTACCTGTATGGGCACAAACACACCTGGGAGTGAACGCCTTGAGAAACAGGTTATAAAGCTGGTCCATGAATTATCTCAATCGTGGTTCAGATTAGCCAATGCAGGTGGGTGCACAATTCAAGCCTGCTCTTGTAGACTTTCCAAGACATTTATTTTCTACCGTGCCTATTTTCTATTTTTCCCCCCAAGAGCTGACTTCTGTCCATTCAGCCTGTACACTGTTCTTTCTTGCCGTCCTTTCTCTCGTACTGGTTGAGAAACAGTTCCTGGGGAATGGCTAGTTACAGGTAGTGTTCAATTTACATTCATTTGTTCACATTACAGGGTACTTCTTTGTATGTGTAATATGATTTGTTGAGCTCTTCATGCTCTTGTTGGCTTGCAAACATGTTGTTGCCCAACCGGATGCCATAACATTATCAGGGGGAGTGAGTGATGCTACCTAGTCAGGTTTCCTACAGTAGTTGAGCTGATGATATTACTTAGTTGGGTAATGAAATGTCTGCAAGAAAGCCACAAAGGTCAGAGGGCACCAACAAACCCTCAGCCTTCTTCCTCTTCTTCCTCCACTCTGCAAACTCCTCTCCCTTCTAGTACCAATGATATTACTTAGCTGGGTCATGAAACATCTGCAAGAAAACAATCAAGCTCAGAGAGCACCAAGGACCCCACAATCCTCCTCCTCCTCCTCCTCTCTGCAACCCCACTCACTTCTAGCACTGATGCTGTTACCTAGTTGGGTCATAAAATGTGTGGAAGAAAACCCCCAAGTTCAGAGAGCACCAAGGACCTCACAGCTCCACCCTGAGCTACAAATATTCTCTTCTGGGGGATAATTTGTGGTATTTGGGCCTAGCTTACCTCTCCTCTAATAGGATCCGGACTGCTGACAACAGCTGATTCGACCACTGCTGGGTGTTCGATCAAAGCGCTCTCCACTTCAAAAGGACCAATGCGGTACCTAAGACAGAAGTTGTGGTTTTGAACTCTTCTGCAAGCGGTAAAGGAAAGAAACCGACTTAGGTCTGGAGAAGGAAGCCTACCCTGAAGAATTGATGATGTCATCTGCCCGGCCAACAAACCAAAAATAGTCTTCTTCATCTTTGACTGCTCTGTCTCCAGTGATATAAAAATCCCCACGTTCAGTGTCTGCCGTTTTCTCAGGTGCATCCTGTAAAGAACCAAGCATGACACTAGTACACTATAAAGCGGTATGAACACGTCACGTGATCTGGATGCCATCTCTCTGTTGATGCAACCTAGGACTGCGCTGGCTTTTTTGGGCAGCTGCAGCTCACAGCTGGCTCAGACTTAAGTGGTGGTTCACTAGGGCTCCAAGATCCCTCTCACGGTTACTGCTGTTGAGCCAGGCACCACCTATTCCATACCTGTGCATTTAGTTTTTCTTGCCTAAGTCCAGTATAAGCTATAAAACCTGGAATAAATGTATAGTAATCCCATTTATTGATGTGTATGTTTAAAAAAAATCATACTTACTGAGTACCTCAAGAAAAGACAAAATGGTCGTTTGGGTTTGATTCTGATGGCCAAATTTCCTTCCTTCCCAGGGGGCTGAATATTTCCCTCATCATCAACAACCTTCAGAAATAAAAGCAAAGAGTCCCTTGGGTGAGCTGGGCAGTGTAGAAATATGGTAAATAAATAAAGTATTGCTCTGATTGCATTTATTGTTAGAGGTCTTCTAGTCGAGGGGTCTTCGAACTTGGCCCTTTTATGACTTGTGGACTTCAACTCCCAGAATTCCTCAGCCAGGCATGCTGACTGAGGAATTCTGGGAGTTGAAGTCCACAAGTCATGAAGGGGCCATAGTTGCCCCAGGCTGGCTGAGGAATTCTGGGAGTTGAAGTCCGCAAGCCATGAAGGGGCCATAGTTGCCCCAGGCTGGCTGAGGAATTCTGGGAGTTGAAGTCCGCAAGCCATGAAGGGGCCATAGTTCCCCCACACTGGCTGAGGAATTCTGGGAGTTGAAGTCCACAAGTCATGAAGGGGCCATAGTTCCCCCATGCTGGCTGAGGAATTCTGGGAGTTAAAGTACACAAGTCATGAAGGGACCATATTTCCCTCACACTGGCTGAGGAATTCTGGGAGTTGAAGCCCACAAGTCATAAAAGGGCCAGGTTTGAAGACCCCTGTCCTAGTCTAATTCCCTTCCCAAGTCAAGAGTCCTTATACCATCCCAGTCAAATGACCAATCGCCATTTGTGACCTTCCCAGATGGCTTCTGACAAGCAAACTCAACGAGGGAAACCAGACTCACTTAATGACATGATTCAACAGCTGCAGCAATTTGCTTAACAACAACTTTTGGGGGGGGGAAAGGTAGCAAAATCGGGCGCCATTCACTTAAACAACCGCCTTGCTTTGGTCCCAATAGTGGTGTTAAGTCAAGGACTACCTGTACAGTGCATTATTTTTCTTTTAGAGGTGACCAGCAAAAGGAAAGCCATCAAGAGGATGACATCAATGACCCCAACATAAAAACAGCCTTTAAAAATTTGTATTGTACCGAATAGGAAAATTGGTCCTTCTTACCTGGACATCATAGGGTGAAGATGCTTTCCCCAATGAGCCTGGCTTAATTTTCATTCCTTGGACATTAGCACAGATTGTTACCTGCAAGGAGGAGGAGGATGGAACACAAGGCGTCAGGACCCATGTTCAGAATGAGGGGATGGGATCAGACCCAACTTTGAAGGAAATTAAAATGAATATACAGTCGAGTCCTTAGTGCTCTTTGAGGTTGGCTTGCAGACATTTCATCACCTGACTAGCTGACCTCATTCGTTCTAGAGAGCTTGCCCTGGGAAGTATTGGTGGGGAGACATTATTATTCTATTATTCTATTATTATTCTATGAATAGAAATAATTCATAAACTGTTCAAAAGAGACAATAAAAAAAAACAAGAAACAAAAAGAAGGTCCCAAGAAGAAAATACAACCTCTTTAGCAATCACTATCTAGATAAGCAGGGATTAACACCAGACAAACTATGAATAATAATAGTAGTAGTAGTAGTAGTAGCAGTAGTAGTAGTAATAATAATAAAAAATAATAATAAAGTTGGAAGGTACCTTGGAGGTCATTTAGTCCAACCCCCTGCTCAGGCAGGAAACCCTATACCATTTCAGACAAATGGCTATCCAGTCTCTTCTTCAAAACTTCCAGTGTCAGAGCATTCATAGCTTCTGGAGGCAGGTCGTTCCACTGGTTAATTGTTCTAACTGTCAGGAAGTTTCTCCTTATATTCTAGGTTGCTTCTCTCCTTGGTTAGTTTTCATCCATTGTTCTTGTCTTTGCCTTCAGGCACTTTGGAGAATAGCTTGACTCTTTCTTCTTTGGGGCAGCCCCTGAGATATTAGAAGACTGCTGTCATGTCCCCCCTCGTCCTTCTCTTCATTAAACTAGACATCTCCAATTCCAGCAGCCGTTCTTGATATGTTTTAGCCTCCAGTCCCCTGATCATCTTTGTTGCTCTTCTCTGTACTCTTTCCAGAGTCTCAACATCTTTTTTACATCGTGGTGACCAAAACTGGATGCAGTATTCCAAGTGTGGCCTTACCAAGGCATTGTAAAGTGGTATTAACACTTCACGTGATCTTGATTCTATCCCTCTGTTAATCTAGTAGAAAACAATAGCCTAATTATGGAACTACTTTCCCCAGCAACATTGACAGGACAAGATGCTGTATATAAACAGACCACGCTCCCTAGCACTAATCATGTTACCTAGTTGGGTAATGAAACGTCTGAAAGCGAACAACCAAGCTTATAAAGCACGAAAGTTTCACAGTGGAACTCCAGAAATTCTCTATCGAAATGAATATACCGTTTCAGTTTGTCCGTATGCTTCATGGATATCCAACCCAGTCTGAACCTTCCACTGCTCAAACACTTCCGGATTGAGTGGTTCTCCACCAGTCACACAGTGCTTCAAGCTCCTGAATTTATAGCTTGAAAAGAAACAAGAGTCAATAAATAATTCACTTTTTCCTCAGCCAGTTGATTTTGCATACGTTTGGAAGGAAATGTGACTTTTGCTGCCAAAGGAGCCAATTATTAATCTCCATCCCGCTGCTCCATCACCAAGAATGGAGCTCAACCTGAAGATTTACATTTATTTGAGGTCATCGTAGCAGCTCAGGATAGAGTAAATATTGCCTGTTTATCTGGCTTTGAAATCCCAGGTGAGAGGGTCCAAAGAATGGAACCCTTAAATTCACACCTCCTTCCTAATGCAAGACATAGTCACTATATGGGCTACACCTTCAGTTGTGCAGGAAGGCAATCTTAGGAAATTATCTTACCCCAATTTTAAAAGGGCCATCCTTCCAAATTGAGCATTCCTGAGAAAATAAGGACTGTCCCATGCAAGTTCATAGTAATAGCAACAAAGCAAAGAAACAAACAAACAAAACCTAGACAATTCCATTAAATTTCTAGACCAGGCGTAGGCAACCTTGGCTCTTGTATGACCCGTGGACTTCAACTCCCAGAATTCTGGGAGTTGAAGTCCACGAGTCATAAAAGAGCCAAGGTTGCCTACCCCTAGTCTAGACTTTCAATTTTCATGTTGTCCTCATTTTTCAAGTTTTGTGACAAAAGGTACCTGGTGGCATTATGCTGAACCAACATCCTGTATGCAGTAGGAGCCGTACAGAAAGTTGTTATCGGATACTTTACCAGAGTCTAGAATGGAGGGAAGGCATATGCAATCAACATGAAGAAAATGAATATGCAATCAAGGTAATACGCAATCAGACTTGACCTGGGGTTTCCCTAAGAGGGAAAGACTCAGCCTGAAGTTTAAGACAGGCAGGGCTGCACTCATACAACATGCTAAATCCGAAAGTCAAGTTTAGGAACAGTTGTTGCATCTGCCTAAAATTCTACACTCAATAGTGTTGGCCTGTAGGGTCCTTGGTGCTCTCTGAGCTTGGCTGTTTTCTTGCAGACGTTTCATTACCAAACTAGGTGCCATCATTAGTGCATCCTTACATTTAATATGACTGTAGGTTCAAACTGGGGGAGACGATGCACAAAGACACAAGACCCATGGATCCATGGGGCGAATAAGTTGCTCCAAGCAGTCTTTACCCATCCTGGATCTGAAGTATTCCAGAAAACAGTTGAAGGAGACAGGTTCATCCAGTGCCTGTTCAAAAAAAAATAACGTACAAGTAGTCCTTGAATTATGAGCACTTCGGGACCAGAATGTTCATTGTTCAGCAAGTGAGACACACCCAAAGTTTTGATCTTTTTTTGACATAGTTGTTATGGGAATCACGTGCTTCCTCATTGACTCTGCTTGTTGGAAGCTGGCTGGGAAGGTTGCCAATGAAAATCACGTGACCTGGGATGCGAACAACCATGGTAAATACATACCGGTTGCCAAGCGTCCGAATTTTGATCACGTGACTATGAGGATGCTCCGAGGGTCATAAGTGGGAAGACTGGTGGTAAGACCCTTTATTTCAGTGCCATTGCAACTTGGAATAGTTGCTAAGCAAATGGTTGTAATCTGAAGGTTACTTGTTACTTGGCACTCTCCCAGTTCATCGTTAAGCAGAGCAACTGTGCAATTCAAGCCTTGTTATGGAATCATAATGTGGATAATCAATAATGCTGTAAGCCGCTCAGAGTCGCCTTGTAGTGAGATGGGCAGCAATCAAGTTAAGTTAAATCAAGTTATGTCATGTCACATCAAGTGAAGAAGTGAAGTGAAGTGAAGTCAAGTCAAGTCAAGTGTCAAGTCAAGTCAAGTCAAGTCATGTCATGTCAGGTCAGGTCAGGTCATGTCATAACTAAATAAATAAATAATCCAGGACTTCAAAAGCATGCCATGATACTACCTGCCACTGCATGCAAATCCAATGCCATAACTACAGTGGGAATGTTCCACCATTTTGGGAGACCCAGTGCTTCCGCTTGTAAAGTAGATCAGCATTAACTCTTCACTTCTCAACTTTACACAATCATGGTCACCAGAGGCTGCTCTGGAAAACAAGCAGATTATTATTGTTGATATGTAATTAGACTGGAAAGGGACATTTTGGGGTGGGTGACTGGGAAGGGTCTTTCATAATTGGGATTTATATAGATCACGAATGGAATTTTGGGAAGTTTCTGCATGTCTGGAAGGCAACATCTGTAACTCTTCCAAGAAATTCAGAGCATCTTAGTCAAGTATGCAATGCAGCTATATTTACAACCAGAACTTAAGGAATGTGGGACAGCTGATTGTTAAAAGAACCAACCTTGGTTCCTATTTATTTATTTAATTTATATCCCACCTTTATAATTGTTATAAGCAACTCAAGGTGGCGAAAACCTATCTAATACTCTTTTCCCCTCCTATTTTCATCACCACATTTGCAAGACTGGTTGGGCTGAGAGAGAATGACTTGTCCAAGTCACCCAGCTAGTATTCATGCCTAAGGGAGGATTAGAACTCATGTCTCCTGATGATTGGCCCAAAGTCACCCATTTGGCTTTCATGTCTAAGGCAAGACTAGAACTCACCATATCCAGGGGACTGGCCCAAGATCACCCAGCTGGCTTTCTTGGCTAAGGCTAAACTTGAACTCCTGATCTGCCGCTCACTAGCCTGGCGCCTTAACCATTACACCATTCTTATATTGCCCAATTTTAAAAAAACCCTCATAAAATAATATTCCAGCCCAGAAGATGGTGATGTAGTTCTGACTTTTATTGGAATACGTACTGCAATAAGTCCCTGAAGTTCAGCCAGCCCTCTCGGCTTATATTGGACACAACAAGCTTGGTTTTCAGAAGCTTGCAGTCAGCCGTAATTGAATCCACTGCAAGCACAGACTGATCGGCTACCACAATGCCTTTGGCTCTGGAAGCTTGAATTCTATAGGAAATGTCTTTAGCTGTTAACTGAGGTGTTCCAGGAATAAAAATAATCCCTAGGGGGAAAAAGCAGGGAAGAAAGTGCTTCAGAGAAGAGCAGCTAAGATGATCGAAGGCCTGGAGACTAAAACATACGAAGAACGGTTGCAGGACTTGGGCTTGGCTAATCTAAAGAAAAGAAGAAATAGGGGAGACATGATAGCAGTATTTCAGTATCTGAGGGACTGCCACAAGGCAGAGGGGGTCAGGTTGTTCTCCAAAACACCAGAGGGAATGACAAGAAACAACGGTTGGAAACTGATCAAAGAGAGAACCAACCTGGAATTAAGGAGAAACTTCCTGACAATGAAGACAATTAACCAGTGGAACCGCTTTGCCTTCAGAAATCGTGGGTGCTCCATCACTGGAGATTTTTAAGAAGAGGCTAGACAGTCATTTGTCTGAAAAGGTATAGGTTCTCCTGCTTGAGCAGGGGGCTGGACTAGAAGACCTCCAAGGTCCCTTCCAGCTCTATTCTACTCTGATCAGAGAAACCAACATGAAGGGTCCATTCCATGGATAAAGTGAAGCTAGTGTAGGGTTCTTCTATTGTAGGGGCCAGTGACAGTTGATGGATTTTCCAACCTGGCCACATTGGCCAAGGATAATAAGAGTTTGGTCTATCGTATCTAGAGGACTGGGCCTTTCTCAGGTTGGAAAATGATGATTAAAACAAAAAAAAAATCCTTCATTGCTAAGTTCATGAGGTGAAATTGAGCCTCTCAGTGTCACTCAGCCTACCCTACCCTACAGAATCTTTGGGAGATGGACAGGTAAGGACATTCACTGGCACTCTTAGGAAGAGTGTCCACTGGTCACTTCTTAGGAATGTCCACCGGCACTCTTCCTAAGAGTGCTGCACACTGGGACATCCCTTAGGAAAGTCCACTGCCACTCTTGGGAAGAGTGCCCATTGGCATTCTTAGGAACAATGTCCACTGAGACACCTCTTAGGAAAGTCCACTGTCACTCTTGGGAAGCACAGGCAGAGGGTTGTCTTCCTTATAACATTGACTAACCTGTTCGCATACAAGCCAGAACGAGTAGCCACCACTCTGGAATACGAGGCAGAACGATCATAACTTTGTCCCCTCTTTGGAAGCCACAAGGACCGGTGAGGACATTGGCAGCTTTTCGGGACAAGAAAGCCAGCTCCTTGAAGCTCCACTTCACCTCTTCGTCCTGGCTGCTGACCCACCAGAAGGCTGGGTTGTGGGCTCTCTTTCCATCCTAGTGGGCAACTCAAGAAGTTAACATTCAAGAAGGGATAGGTGAAACCTGTCCTAATCCAAACAAGATCTCATGGTCAACTGCAAAAGAAAAGAAAAGGCAACCTGGAAGCAGAGAAACAGGCACATCCTTCCCTCTCAAAGGTTGCATGCTTCCAGTAATAACTGTGTGGGAAGAATCCAGAGAAAGAAAGATTTTGGGAAATATTAAAAAGGCAGAATATATTTCCCCAAAAGATTTTAGAAGCAGAAACCAACCCCCCTCCCCCGCCTTCCCAGTCTCTCTGCCCCAAACAGAAACCAGGTCTGCAGAAATGCAGATGTGATAATCTTGTCAGAAAGATTGGAGTCAGGAAGCTGATGGGATTAGAAAGATAAAGATCCCTAGAATCAACAATCCCTCACACCAAAAAAGTCCAACTGTCATCAGCCACAGGGAAGCAGTATATGACCTTTTTGGACACAATAGGATTAACTCACCACCATCAGAATACCAGAAAGACACACTCAGAACAGCTCCAGACAAAAGCCCAAGAAGGTATAAAAACCCACCGCTCCCTACTACATGTGGTCAGTTTTTCCCAGAGCCATCTTTCTATCCGGCTCTCCTCTTCAATAAACTACAACCTTCTTTCTAAAGCAGTCTCCACGTTGTTTATTCCCGGCTTGGACTGGACCCTAGTGAAGATTTTTCTTTTAACAACTTCATACCCTACCTAGCTGTGGTCCTTTCCCCCCAAAAGAAGCGCAAAATGTTACCTTTTCTTCTTGGGCCCATTTGTCCACTACGTCGCTTGCGAAGTTGAAGTACTCGGGCATCTCTTGTTCGCCCCGATTAACAGCTTCATAATATGAGGGGATCAACGAAGCTAAGCACCTCTTTGCTTGTTGAAGGAACACCCAAGGAGACCGCAGATGGCCAAAGCACTTGACTAGGACTTTCATGACACCAGCTTGGGATCAGCAATCAGTGGTTTGACTTCCTGCAAAAACAGGAGAGGGGAAGGAAACGAAAGGAAGGTGATGAAGGGATGGAGAAGCGAAGGCAATAACCCTGAGATTTTTTTTTATCAAGCTAAAGGAACAGCTGAGGAATTCTGGGAATTGAAGTCCACAAGTCATAAAAGGGCCAAGTTTGAAGACCCCTGTAATAGAGCAAAGATACTGTATGGCTCTCCAACATATTGACTTATTGCTTGTCTGAAAAATGATCCTGACAAAGGGTATAAAAAAACCAATTTCATGGTCTACACCTCACCATACACAAAATAGCTTATTTTGCTATCAGTGCCCGATCTTGGCCACTTATAGGTTGAGACTGGTATCTCTGAAGGCTGATGCCTACTCATACATTTTGCCCAACAGACTTGGTCAAAATTTAAGAGATGTGGATTTCAGCTCCCAGAATTCCCCAGCCAGCATGGAATTCTGGGAGTTGAAGTCCCCTCATCCGAATGCTGAGGCTGAGAAACACTGCCCTACTGGAACAGGGAAAGAGACAGTTATCAGATCTGATCTACCTTATAGGACACACACACTTGAGCTGGGAACCAACATGAAGGCTCCAGCAGTTTGGGATCTGAGACCATTCCTTAAAAAACAAAAAAGCAATTTTGCCATTTCTGCTTTCTTAAAGTGGGAAGCAGATGCCAATTGTAGCATACACCCCCCCCAATGCATCCTAGTTAAAATACAAAAGGGAAAAATAAACTCCCCAGAAATAGAAATGTACACTTAGAAAGTTAGCCTGCTTTGAATTCAGAGTAATGGTTGAAAAGTCAAGCTATTTCCTAAAGTCACCACTAGATGGCGCTTTGCCACACAGGACGGTACTAAACTGGTGGGAACCATTTTTCCCCCTCTCTTTTGTCTGAATTTTTTTTCTATTTATTCCTTTAAGATTAGGAAAACCAGCTGTCCCTTGAAGGATCTGGAAGAACAAAGGAACAAGAAGTCTTTGAATGACGGGTGAAGTGCAAGAATGACGGGTGAATGACGGGTGAAATGCAAGAACTGTTACGCATAGGGATACTTTACGCATATTAGGGAAAGTTTCAGTTTGGTTCCCATCTCCAGGTTGTTTAAAAAAAAAATACTCCGAAATACTGTGGAGATGCTTTCCATCTTCCTAGGAAGGACCTTTTTTTTTTTTTTAGAGCGCATTTCCTTGCTTACTTAATCTCCCACTTCTACATTACTTTGCATCTTTTCGCAACTATTTCTGCAATTCCAGAAACGTTCAGCTCCACGTACAAAATTTGGACACAAAATTCACACGCACCTTTATCCTGCCTCCCATTGGCTCTTACAGGGAGTCCTTGACTGACCACCTTTCGTTTAGCAACCGTTCAAAGTTACAACGGCCTTGAAAAAAGTGACTGATGACCGTTTTTCACACTTACGACCGTTGCAGCTTCCTTATGGTCACGTGATCAAAATTCAGACCCTTGGCAATTGGCATGTACCTACGACGGTTTGCTGTGTCCCGTGATCCCCTTTTGCGAGCTGACGAGCGAAGTCAATGGGGAAAGCCAGATTTACTTAACCACCATGTCACTAACTTAAAAACCGTAGTGATTCCCTTAACAACTGTGGCAAAAGAGATTGTAAAGTAGGGCAAAGCTCACTTAACAGGTGTCTCACTTAACGGCAGAAATTTTGGGCTTCCTTGTGGCCGTTAAGTCGAGGACTCCTTGTACTCAGTTGCATAAACAGAGCTGGCTTCTGACATTTCTTTCCAAGGAGCAGACAGCGTTGTCGTGGGTGGGTTGCATTTCTCTGTCGGTGGTCTTAACTCATTTGCCAAAATAGCCCCCCAAAATCTAGGATGATTATAACACTGGACGTGTTCATTTACGGCAGGATCGCTGAATTAAGGAAAAGTGGATTTCTGTTGCTGTTAAAGAGGACCTTCCCACCAGCTTCTAGATCTTATTATATGGAGATACCAGGAACTGAATTTGGAGCCCTTTCTGCTTGAAAAACACAGATTATCTCTGAATTCTAGTCCCCCCCTTTTTTAAAGGAAGTTTGAGGGGGGAAAAATCCAGATATTATATTAATCCACTTATGCTTGCGAATGTTCGTGATTTGAGGGCAAAGAGGAAGTTGGCAGGACCTCCGGGCTTCGTTTTGAAGAACAGCCTAGATTTACCGCAAATCTAGAACGCTGTCTTGAACTTACCAACTTCCAGTCTTCTAGAAGGGGAAGGGAAGATTTGGCTGAGTGGACTTCTCGCAGTAGCTGCCCGAGGTGTCAAGTTGTGCTCTGTTCATCCTGATCTGTGTCTCAGGGATGGAGCTTTTTAAAGGGGAAAATAGGAAAGACTGAACTGACCATCAAGTGAATGGGGCCAGAGTGATGGGACAAAGTCCTGTTTGTCTTCAGAGCAATGACCGAGGTGGAATTGACTGTTTCCTCTACCTTATCTGCTGAGGACACAGATAAGAGTTGAATGAGAGGAAGAGAAAGGGAAAGAAGAAGGCAAGGAGAAGAAGGAGGAAGGGGCAAGGAGAGGAAGAAGGAGGAAGGAGGAAGAGGCAAGGAGAGGAGGAGGAGGAGGAGGAGGAGGAGGAAGAAGAAGAAGAAGAAGAAGAAGAAGAAGAAGAAGAAGAAGAAGAAGAAGAAGAAGAAGAAGAAGAAGAAGAAGAAGAAGAAGAAGAAGAAGAAGAAGAAGAAATAATCTTATATCACCTTATACGTGACACATTGGGGGCAACCTTCAATCCCAACACTTCATGTCACTTTCAAGCTTTCCTCTCCAGAATATTCCATAATTACACTGCTAAAAATCAACTTGTTCCCTTCTGCCCTTGTCTGAATAATATAGCATTGGGGTGGGGTGGGGAATCAATTTAGCAGTCAAAGCCGAGGACTTCAGCCAGAAACTTGCAATTCTCAATGACTCAGTTTTAACATCTCTGGTCCTCTTTTTCAAGTCTCTCTAGTAGACTAACTTCCTTTTTATTTTATTGTCCCAATCCTCTGTTTCCTAGAGACAACACCCCCATTGACACATCTCGTTTAATCCCTGAACGTTTCACTTGCCGATTTCAAAACTTGGTGAAAACTTCGGTCGGGCAAGTCTTGGTTTGCTGCAGGAATGAAAATTGAATTCTTTCCTCTACATGGGAAGAATTTTTCAAAGGAGATAATTAAATGTGAAAAGGAGGTTTGGGATATTATTTTTAAGCGGTTGGTGACCGAGTCCGGCCAAAGGATGATTAATGGCGAGCTCCCAATAATTAGAATGAAATTCAATGATTCATAGATAGGGCACTGATCAACGTGAGAAGATTAAAAATCTCCCATTTATCAACCTTTTCTCAGAAAAGTCGCATTGGGGAAACAACGGTGTCCCCATTTAACAGTGAAGAGGTTAACATTCAAGCTCCTTTGAAGATCCATGGACATCTTGAATGGGGCTTTCAGAAATTGCTACAGTCCTGTCCCTACTCAGTTAGACCGAGGGAAAAACAACGAACAGTCCTGCATTTACGACCTCAAGTGAGCCCAAAGCTTCTGCCATTAAGCAAAACAATATCTCACTTAGCGAAAGAAACATTGGATTCCATTGTGGTCGTAAGTTGTGAGGACTACCTGCACACTTTTTTTTTTAAAGAAAGATTCACCAAATAAGAATAGTGTTTGTGTGAAGAAGTTGAGATAAGGGAAACTTTTGGTCACCTAAACATCAAATCCTTGGAAATCATAAATAATAGCGTTACTTTGAATATTGATGGGAAACTAAAGCCTGAAAAAAAAACCTAAAACAATAACAGGACATTGGTTGTATAAAAGGATTAAGTGCAAACGCAATGAAGATACGTATAAGCTAAAAATGATGGATAACTGTAACAAAGATCTTTTTATTTACTTGATAACAATAAGAATTGTACCAGCCCAATATGAGATAACAGACATTAATGGAAAAAGAGAGGAAATATTTAATGTTGTAACGTGAGAGTTATACTAAAGATTTATGTACATGATTGAACTATTGATTAACCCAGTCATCACGTTGCTTTTTAAATATCCAATTGTAAAATGAGAAAATCAATAAAATATTATATATATATAAAAAAGAATAGTGTGTGTGTGGGGGGGGGAGAGATCAGCGCCCACCACTTGAAAGACAGAGCAACCTGAAGCATGAACCTCTAGAGCCAAATAATTCCATTCAATACTATGTTTTCATAATTAAAATGCGTCTCAGGTTTATATCCCCTGCCAGTCCCCGTACGCGCCTTATATTCAAAGACATCTCCCTTCATTTAATCTCCTTAAGCAAGCCCTGTGGGTATACATATGGATGTACGTACATACCCAGATGCTACAAAGCTAGCAATTATTTCTTGCCTTTAGGGGGCGTGAAAAAGCACAGCTGACTCAGTTCTCTGCTCTTTTCTTTCTTTTTGGATGGAAGGGTTTTGTTCTTATTGATTGCTTTGAGTATATTCTCAGTTTCTAAATACCGTATTTTCTGGCGTATTAGACGGCTCGGCGTATAAGATGACCCCCAACTTCGGAGCCGATTTCAATGCTTAGAAAGTCATCTTATACGCCGGAAACTATCGTAATTTCCGGTGTATAAGACGGTGTATAAGGAGAGAAGCAACCTAGAACTAAGGAGAAACTTCCTGACAGTGAGAACAATTAACCAGTGGAACAACCTGCCTCCAGAAGTGGCAAATGCTCCAACACTGGAGGTTTTTAAGACGAGACTGGACAGCCATTTGTCTGAAATGGTATAGGGTTTCCTGCCTGAGCAGGGGTTTGGACTAGATGACCTCCAAGGTCCCTTCCAACTTTATTATTATTATTATTATTATGGATCATCGCACAGTCAGCCAGATGTTCAGACTGGATTTGGCATTTTGTCTACCTATCGAGTCCTTACCCAGGACCTGGGATAGGCAGATGTGGATGTTTGATGGTATTATAGATATCATTGCAGGATGGAAGCAGTTCCTAGTAAGGCCGCCTTTTGCAATTGACTAATAGCGAATTTGTCAATGCCAATGTTGTTCAAGTGGTGCTCCAGTTGTTTTGGGATTGCACCCAAGGCGCCTATGACTATTGGTACTACCCTTGCTTGCTTTTGCCACAGTCTTTCTATTTCTATTTGTAGGTCTTTGTATTTTGTTATCTTCTCCAGTTCTTTCTCTAAATATTATTATTATTATTATTATTATTATTATTTCAAACTTAAACTCAAAATATTTCTACTTGTCAGTTTTGGATTATTTCTGTTCCTCCTTTTATGATGGAGAAGGATTTAAAGAGTACTGCTGATACCGCTATGTTCTCGGTTGATCTTCCCTCTAATTGTTCAACAGAACACCGTATCCACTCACTTTATTGAAGAGATAACACCTGTAAGCTGATGAAAAATTTCAGAAAACAAAGGAGAAAAATCTAATTATACGGAATAAGATGTGCTGTGAATTTACGATTGAACATAAATACTTATTAGAGGGGGGGGGGAAGCTAGATTCCTGATCTTATCTGCAGTTCTTACAATTACAAATGGAACTAGTATAATCCATTTTTCTTGCTCTACAGCTTCCAAAACTGTATGACGTCCATATTCCCTCTTTCACTGTAAGGACCCACCCCACTTTGCATCTTAAGAAGACAGAATTTTTGGAATATTTCTTCCAACAGGCATCTTTATTAAGAGAAAATGGTTGCAGGCATTCTAGACAGGACTTGGGGGCCAAGCCCTACGGTTCAAGGTTTTAAGGGGTCCCCAGAAACCCCACCCCACCCCACCATCTTTCCAGCGACAATCCCAGGCGTTACATTTCCACCCCCTTTTTCCTCACTGCCGGTGGAAGGCAGACTTCAGAGAGGAGTAGATGAAAGCTGATGGCCCCATTGTTATGAATTAGTCCTTTTGGTGGTATCCACATTCAATCCCTTTGAAGTTGTACCGAAGGAAGTGAGGGCGATAAAACCCCTTTGTTCACCCCCTTCCCCTTCATCGTATGACAGAATCCAGAGAGGGCAAAATGAGGTTTTCCATAGTCAATAACTAGAGATGAAATATAATTGGATTCTGACATTCACATTATATTCGTGTAGGTTTATCGTTAGGTCTAGGTTAGAAGATAAAATCTTCTTCAACTTAAACCCGATTCACGGATATTTCAAGTTATTTGCTTGGAAACGATACAGAAACACGTCCTTTTAGGAGGCTTTTTCACTGTCCACATCTAGTACAGTGATCCAGGCATTTCTTTGTGGTCTTCCATCCACCTCCTAACCTGGTGGGATCCTACCTTGCATTTGCAAGCACAACTACTGGTATGTGTTGCCACCTAGTGGCAAGGCTAAAGATTACAGACAGCCTTTCACTTGCAAACCATGGAATAGGACAGTGGTTCTCAACCTTTTTAATGCCGCGACTCCCAACCGGTCGTAAGTCGAGGACTACTCAACTGGTGCAGCACCGTTTGCAGAATGGGACTTTTGGCGGGCTCAGCAGGGCAGAGACAGCTGGACAATTCCTACTGGCTTTTGAAAGCCAATAGAATTAGACTCTATTCAAGAGAGTCTATTCTATTGGCTTTCAAAAGCCAATAGAATAAAATGGAATAGCACAGCTAAGGAAAAGGGGGAAAAAAATGATGGACTGCGTTGTTTGGCGACCCCTGTGAAATGGTCGTTCGACCCCAAATGGGGTCCCGACCCACAGGTTGAGAACCACTGGAATAGGAGAAGATCCTCTGTAATCTTCCCAGCTGGCTTTCAACAAGCCAATGGGGGAAGCAGATTTGCTTCACAGCTGCATGATTCACTGCAGCAACTCGCTTTACAACCCTGGCCAAAAAAGGTTGTAAAATCAGGCGTACCTCAATTAACAACCGCCTTGCTTAGCCATTGTGGTCTTAAGTCAAAGACCACCTGTACGTAGTGGGACTTAGTTGCTAACTGCTGAATAAGCCTCAGCAAACCTGCTGTTGCTAGGCTCTTTCATGCTGAGTTGCCTTTGGTTAGCTGGCAGAGTAGCTTTCCATAAACGTCCGATAAATATTAATGAAGTTTTAAGAGAGAACTTTATTGAAATGCGGGTGGATTTGCAATATTCTCAAACAAATGTCATTTGCTTGGCAGGGGGACTAAAGTAAGCAGAATCCTAATTAGTCGGGCAACAGAATGCGTGTGTGTGTGTGTGTGTGTGTGTATGTGTGTGTGTATGTGTGTGTGTTCAAGCACCAGAGATAAAGCCACATCCCTTTATTAAAGGACAATTTCTTCAATTTGGCATGCATTCCTCTTTGCTTTCCAACCCACATCCCCGGCAGGTGTATGGATTGATTTTGAGGATGGAGTTCTACTAAATAATTGGCTTCACAATCTGGCCTTGTCAAACGCTCCTTGCTCACATAATTGCAACCACAAGAACTATACAAATTCCAGACTTTGCCTGCCAAGCCCAGAATGCTATCACAGAGGATCTGGAGTGTGTGTGTGTGTGTGTGTGTGTGTGCGCGCGCAGTGCTTTGAAAATGCTGGGGAGGGGAAAATGCTTTGAATTTTTTTGCACACAGGAGCCCCAGGCTTCTTTTGCTGTTTTAGAATGAGGAATTGCAACTCCTGCTTTTAGAAAAATTGCCTCCTGGTATCGCAGCCTCCGATTTTGCAGGAATGCAAGTAGGATTGTGTGTTTCTCACCTGAATGGACTTTTGGCTGAATAAACGCAGCTTTATTTCTTTTTCTATTTGTTTATTAAACCTTTCCTGCCTCCTCAAAGTTCCTGGGTTAATTAGCTGCCTTTAGCGATGTCCGCTCACAACACTGGAACCCCGATAAGGCAGCCAGCATTCTTGACAATATTTTCCTTGCAGGAAAAGTGGGGTTTGCCTTGGATTTCATACACTGGAACATCCCTCGGAGTATCGCAATGTGATCTGTTGGTTGGGATGTCGTAACAAATGCCTCGGTCTTTGCATATTCTGTAATTCTATTCTATTCTATTCTATTCTATTCTATTCTATTCTATTCTATTCTATTCTATTCTATTCTGTATAAATACTCTATTCTATTCTATTCTATTCTATTCTATTCTATTCTATTCTATTCTATTCTATTCTATTCTATTCTATTCTATTCTGTATAAAGATTCTATTCTGTTCTGTTCTATTCTATTCTATTCTATTCTGTTCTGTTCTATCCTATTGTTCTAGCTTGTGTATTGAGTACCAAACGATGAGTATCAGGACAAAATTGAAATGCATTGAGTACCAAAACTGATGAGTTTCAAAGCAGTTGAGTACCAAGGTAGCTCCAAACCAGCAAAGATAAGCCCGTTTATCTGCAGAACAGTGTTTCACAACCTTGTCCACTTTAAGATGCTTAAGCGTGAAAAAGGGCCGTAAGTCGCTTTTCCCGGGGCTGTTGTAACTTCAGTCACGAAATGAACTGTTGTAAGTTGAGGACTATCTGTGCAGGAGATGAGCAGAGGAGAGATGTATCCCTTCAGCTCATGAGGATGAAGGCGAGGGCTCTGGACCTCATCCACCTTCCCAGACTGTTCACATAAGTAGTTCTCTGAACCCAAACAGGTCATGTGCTAGTATGTGAGAAAAACATACTGCTATGAGACAGGGCAAAGATATTCTGCCTAGGAACTAAGCAGATAAGAGACAGGGCAGCCCTCAACTGCACAATGGATGGAAAAAGAGACTCAGAAGCGACCTTCCCTCGTTTCTCCGCTATAAAGGAAACAACAGGAGAATTGTACTTTTAGTCTTAAAAAAAATAATTAGTGCTCAATACGCATCCTGGCCTCACCAACAGCACTGCTTATTTGGATTAAAGTAAAGCTATCGGACTTATCTGAAAAACCGTGTATCAGATTTCCTACTCATACCAGGCAGGCCACAGGCAGATGTTCTATCTAAATCCCAAAGATGCTTTTCAAGAGGCAAATGGACTTTCTTGTTTTTTGTTTTTTTTCCCTTTGAAAACGTTGGGCTTCTCACCCAAGCAGCTTCTTCACTTCTGGCTGAATGGTGGGGAGCAGAACGATTTATATCCCTTAGTAGTCACCTGGCCATTAGCACTTTGAAGGTCAGAACTGAAGAAAGTGGTTGGATGAGAAATGCAGTGTTTTCAAGGGGGGGGGGAACATAAGAAAGTCCAGTTATCTTTTGAAAAGCACCTTTGGGACAACCATGACCTGGATGATGGAGAATCTTCACAGACATTCGCTCTAGCTAAAGAGAACAGTGTTCTCAAAGGTTGAATGATGGAAGACATTTGAGACACAGCCTGCTGGATCTTGGGCAGGAATGAGGGCCTGATTGCTCAGTTGTGACCTATCAGCATGGGTAATAATAATAATAATAATAGTAATAATAATAATAATAGAAGAAGAAGAAGAAGAAGAAGAAGAAGAAGGAGAAGGAGAAGGAGAAGGAGAAGGAGAAGGAGAAGGAGAAGAAGAAGAAGAAGAAGAAGAAGTAGTAGTTGGAAGGGACCTTGGGGGTCATGTAGTCCAACCCTCTGCTCAGGCAGGAAACCCTATACCAAACAAGTACCTGCAACATAACACCCCGGACTTAATAATTGTCGATAAGAAAGACAAAAAAGTCTGGATAGTGGACGTGGCAGTGCCTGGAGACAGCAGAATAGACAAGAAAGAACTAGAGAAGATAACAAAATACAAAGACCTACAAACAGAAAAAGAAGGACTGTGGCAAAGGCAAGCAAGGGTAGTACCAATAGTAATAGGGCCTTGGGTGCAATCCCAAAACAACTGGAGCACCACTTGAACACCATCATTGGCATTGACAAATTCGCCATTAGTCAATTGCAAAAGGTGGCCTTACTAGGAACCGCTTCCATCCTGCGACAATATCTGTAATACCATCAAACATCCACATCTGCCAATCCCAGGTCCTTGGGAAGGATTCAATGGGTAGACAAAAATGCCAAATCCAGTCTGAATATCTGGCTGACTATGCGATGATTAATAATAATAATAATAATAATAATAATAATAATAATAATGTGGGAAGGGACCCTGGGGGGTCATCTAGTTCAACCCCCTGCTCAGGCAGGAAACACTATCCCATTTCAGACAAATGGCTGTCCAGTCTCTTCTTAAAAACTGATTCTTTTCCAGATGTTTGGGGGGGGACTGAACCATGCCAAAAAGACAGAAAACCACGCCAGAGATATACAACTATTTTGCTGCTGAAATCCAGTAGCAGGATCAAGAACCTTGGGCTCCATAGAAGGGCCATTTGGAGTACAGTTGCAGCCTCCCTTTGAGTGGTTTGCCTTGCATTATTTCCTTTAAAAATTGATTCATTGATCCACGGGTCTTTAATTCTGCTTTCTATTTTATAACGAGGTCAGGTGATCCCAGCTTGATCAGACCAACCCCAAAGTCCATTTAGCTCAGGCCATAAATGGTTTTGCATGAATTCTTCTGGCACCCTGAAACGAGCGGGAGTTGAAGGTCAGACACCATTAAAACTCCTACGGGGTTTTTTTTTCTTCCCAACGGTGGATTGAAAACGTTCTCGTGAGTCATCAATTAGGGAGCGAAGCAATGAAGCTTTGTAAGCAAGGAAACAATACTTCAATGAATGATGGTTGCACAGGGCAGGAGCTTATGACAAATATCCTCTGGTGGGTCATCACCATTTTATTTCATCTTTCTTGGCATTCTTCCCTCTTCATCCCAATCATTGCAAGAGCCAAGAAAGATAATTGACACATCATACTTAACTCTCCAGGGTAGGGACACTCATCATTTTGCTTCCTAATCATTTCATCGCACGTTGCCAACAAAGCCAGAGTTTAGCATCCGTGTGATGTGGAGATGGATGTGTTGGGTTTCCATAATCCATCAAGAAAAGCACCGGGTCCAAGGCAGCATTCGACAAGCCAACTATCCAATTAGGTCCTTACAGAAAGGAGGCTGTGCCATGTCAACCATCTTGGATGGCCGCCTGGTCAAACAGGTGTTCCGTTCTTCAACTCAATTTCTGAAGGAAGAAAGGTGGGAGAGAAAAGACAGAGGGAGAATCAGGACCACACATCAAGATCCAGCATTGAATAGAATGGAATAGAATAGAATAGAATAGAATAGAATAGAATAGAATAGAATAGAATAGAATAGAATGGAATGGAATGGAATGGAGTGGAGTGGAGTGGAGTGGAGTGGAGTGGAGTGGAGTGGGATGGGATGGGATGGGATGGGATGGGATGGGATGGGATGGGATGGGATGGGATGGAATGGAACGGAACGGAACAGAATAGAACCCCAGCCCTGCCCACCCAATCTGCCGTGACAACCACAGCCACGCCCACCCAGTGTGCCACGCCCCCATGCCCCACCGAGGACACCACAATGCTAATGCAGCCCTGGCACTTTGTGATAAAGAAGTGGGTTTTGGGTTGTGGTTTGGGCACTCGGTCTCTCAAAGGTTCGCCATCACTTCCCTCTAACAACAACCCTTGTGGGTTGGGCAGAGAGAAATGGACTGGCTCAAAGTCACCCAGGTGGCTAAGGCAAAACTTGAACTTGTGGTCTCCAGCTTTCTAGCTTGAGCCATTCTGGTTCATTATTTCTGCTCAATTTTTATTTCAGACTCAATCTTACAATGTTTGAAACCATAAATTAGCTCGTTTTAAGTTTAATCATTGTAAATAAGAGAACCATCGACAATGATGATCCCTCTGCTGTCAGTTCACCTCTTGATTTTATTTTACGTCCCACTTGACAACATTCCAGCGGCTTGTGACCAGTTTTGATAATTAATGCAATGTTTAAACAATGTGGCAGAAGGCTCTGTCTAAATTGTGGGGTGGCAGGAGGAATAAAAACACGAGTGAAATAGAAGTTATTACAGAATGTCCAGGAGATGGGGAAGATGGTATTTACCTGACTTGAAATTGTACTGTATTTTGTAGCTTGGTGTTTGGTTTGAATGAAAGAGTGGGCGTTTCTGAGAAAAATAAGGTTTAAAGCTAGAAAGACACGGCCTGAGATTTGGAATAGCCTCAGTATTTGGGTTAGGGTTAATGTGGATTTTGAAAATCCAGGATGGTTGTTATGTCACAGCGAGAAAACAGAAGAGATGCAAACGCAGATTGGGCTTGAAAACACATCTGTGACTCCCGGCCCAGGAAGCCTTTTATAGATGAGACATAATAGGCAAAGATAAATGGATAATTTCACTTCCCAGAACTAAATTTCCTGGAATGTTGGCCTGACATAACAGATTATTACAGACAGAGGCTGGTTTTTAACCTGAAAAAAATATGGGAGGAAATCTTTCAAAGTTCTCTTGAAACAAAAGTCAGATAGCAAGAAGGGGAAAAGCACCAGTGGGAAGTCACAAAGCTTCTTTTAAATTCTGAAACAAATGTGAATTGGCCAACACGAGCTAACCCATTCTCCCTAGTACTTTATCCAGCCTTACTGCTCTTAATAAGGTTTAAATGATTAAGATACAATTCTGCAGTAACTGTGAGAAGGATCTGGAGCTGAATAAAACTTTTATTTACTGGGAATTTCATGAGAACTTGGCTTCCTTTGGTTTTTCCTAATCCAATGTTTCTCAACCTTGGCAGTTTGAAAAGGCGTGGACTTCAACTCCCAGAATTCTTCACCCAGCATAGCTGGCTGGGGAATTCTGGGAGCTGAATAGTCCACCCATCTTCAAACAGCCAAGGTTGAGAAACACGCTATTCCAATCCAAAAAGCTCCATTACCATTTTCAGTAATGCCTGCCAAATGATGCTGTATCCATCTCACCGAAAAAGCTGTTTAATTTCCACTGGAGGTGATTTATGAATATATGAAAAAAAGGAATACAGGACAGGAAATTGGAAGCATAGGAAAACTAACAAATCACACACACACACACACACACACACACACACACACACTCACTCTCTCACTCACTCACTCTCCTACAGATGGTCATTGGTTTCAGTGCTGTGGCAAAATCCAGCTTGGGCTGCTGCTGAGTCAAGCTTGCCAGTGTTGAGTTTGACTTTTCATGCAGATATTGTAGCCTGCAGGAGTAAAAAAAAAAAAAAAAAAGAAAAGAAAGAAACTAATTACATTTAATAATTCAGGGAGACTTGATAAGCTTCATTGTTACTCAGAAACTAATTACTTCTCTTCATCCCAAAGCTTTCCTTCGCGATATACATAAAAATGGGTGGAGACAATATCGTTCCAAATGAAATACAGGGATTTACAGGATGAAGGTCCTTCTGAAGCTGTGGGTTTAGAGAGAGGGGGCAATTTCCCTCCCCCCAATGATGGTCATATTGTCTTGGGGTTGGGGTATGGAACCGTACAGTGGGGGGGGGGTTAAAGCACATCATAAATGGAGACACCTGCTTTCTTTCTAGTTGTATCTTCTCTTCCCCAAGTGAGCTGCAAGTCCAGTGGTAGATCATTTCCGCCAACAGAAGACAACATTTGTAGCTCAAGGTTGAACTGTGGGGTCCTCAAAGCTCTCTGAGCTTGGATTTTTTTTTTCTTGCAGACGTTTCCTTGCCCAACTAAGTAACATCATCAGTGCTTGAAAGGAGTGGAGTTTGCAGAGTAGAGGAGAAAGAGGATTGTGGGGTCCTTGGTGCTCTCTGAGCTTGGTTGTTCTCTGACAGACGTTTCATGACCCAACTAGGTAACATCATCATTGCTAGAAGAGTGTGCGGTTTGCAGAGTAGAGGAGGAGGATGATTATGGAGTCCTTGGTGCTAAGCTTGGTTGTTCTCTTGCAGACATTTCATGACCCAACCAGGTAGCATCAGTAGGTTGCGTTCTAACTAGTTCTCATCCTGCTTAGCCTTTTTGAAATCAGACATAGTTAGCTAGGTGCATGGGCTTTTTTGAAAAAAAAATATATTAAAAATATGAACTGGGGGATGAGAACCTAACACTTCTGCCAAGAACTTCATTCAATCTATATCACGTTAACTTCTGCTCCACAGCCAATGATCATTTGGGTCCTTTCTGGACTAGATGCAAGGCCTGTCACCCATCCAAAGTCATGAATAAATGGCAATTTCTTAATGGAAAAATTCTTTTAATGCTTATTAACTGTGTTTATTCAATTGAATTCCATTAAAATCCAAATGAAAGCAAACTTGAGCTGTTGGCCCCTTCGATTCCTTTTAGGTTCTGGAGAGTCTGGCTCTTATAGAGCAGCTGTATATAACCAGGATGAGTCTGATGATGATGATGATGATGAGTCTGATATCCATTCGGTCACGTCCAACTTTTGGCGATTCTATGGGTGGGTCTCTCCACATTTCCCAATCTGGCTGGTGGCAGTTTTGAGGGTGTCCAGCCACCGTATTCTTTGACGGCCTGGTTTCCTTTTATCACTAACTCTTCCAAACACAATTCTCCAGTAAATCTTCCTGCATGACATGGCCAACCATAGATAGCTACGGGTTGAGTCCAAAGGCGGAGTTAAAAGAGTCATTAGTTTGGAATCCTTACACAGCTATAAGAGACTCAAGTCCTGCCTCCTATGAATTCTGTTGACTCTTAGCTAGTGCCTGGACCATTAGAAGCTCAGATTCTTGTGTACAGGGAGCATAAAATAAAACTCTTAGTACTTTTGAACTCCATCCTGGCTCTTTGACAGCAGCTCTGCTTTAGAGACTGCCAAAGCTGATCAAATTGTCCATCAAATTATTTCTTTCTTTTTTTTTTATTAAAAATTTTTAAAATTTTACAATAAGAACCCTTCTCCATTCCCTCCCAACCCACCCCAAAACCCTCCCCCATTCTTCCCAGAGCTGAATACAGGCTTAACTAGAACTTAAAAGAAAAAAAGTTTTAAACCCAAATAAACCTTAAACAGATATAATTACACTCAATAAACAAATTATGAAATACTTTAACTCCATTATATATAAAAAACAAAAAGAGGAAAAAAAAGGGGGGGGAATAAAAAAAATAAAAAATTAAAAAATAATAATAATTACACTTCTAAATAATATCTTAAACTTTAAATATAAATTATTCGAAAGCTAAATGGTATTTTCTTATATCATACTTATATTGTATAAAATTTATCCATCTTTTCCACACCAAGAGATACTTCTCTTGCGATTGATCTTTCAAGAAAGCCGAAATTTTTGCCATTTCCGCTAACTAAGAAACTTTAAAAAACCATTCTTGCAAAGTAGGCAAAGATTCCTTCTTCCAATATTGCCCTATTAACAACCTTCATCAAATTATTTCTTAAAAAGAAGTCTTTACATTTAATTTCTGCACTGGGAAAAAAACATACTGATAAAGAATGACTTATCTTTATATTTTCCTCTAGCTTTCCTTAATTTCTCTTTGCTTATTAAGGTCATTGACAAGAGAGCAATTTTTCTAATAAACCTTTATTGCTCCAACTTTCAAAGGAGGCTGGAATGTTATTTTACAAAGGAGACATTGTGCCAAAGAATATAAATTGGAATCATACTTTGAAAAGCAAAGAAAAACCTGATTTTTTTTTTCTTTCTTTCTTCCTTTTTTTAAAAAAAATCACTTTGGAAAAATGCCAGAATAGCCTGTGTTATTTGTGTTATAACATTGGCTCTGCTAGAACTGTATAAGGACAAAAAAAATATGTCAGCCAGACTGACCAGGTAGATGAAGGATGGATTTCTTTTAGCTGTCTGACCGAAGTACATCAGCAGATTGCTAATTCAGTACCCAAACGAATAAGAAAGTTACAACAGGGTTTTATAAGTGGGTCTTACATAAAATCTTTCAGATAATGATCTAAGGCAGGGCTAGGCAATCTTGGCTCTTTTATGACTTGTGGACTTCAACTCCCAGAATTCCTGAGCCAGATGATTGTTTTGCCTCTGTGCTGTGCCCTGGATCATCACAATTTGCTTCTAAATGGGATTTTCCCAGGTATTTTACAGGGAGATGCTGATAAGGCAGGCTTGAAAAGTCAACATCCTCCTAAGCATACAAATGCTTGGACTATAAATCCGTTGCTGATATCCATTTTGCTTTTTGAATTCATGAAGACCTAGTATTAATACCACTTTACAATGCCTTGGTAAGGCCACATTTGGAATACTGCATCCAGTTTTGGTCACCACGATGTAGAAAAGATGTTGAGACTCTAGAAAGAGTACAGAGAAGGGCAACAAAGATGATTAGGGGACTGGAGGCTAAAACGTATCAAGAATGGTTGCTGGAATTGGGAATGTCTAGTTTAATGAAGAGAAGGATGATGGGGGACACGATAGCAGTCTTCCAGTATCTCAGGGCCTACCACAAAGAAGAGGGAGTCAAGCTATTTTCCAAGGTGCCTGAAGGCAGGACAAGAAGCAACAGATGGAAACTAGTCAAGGAGAGAAGCAACCTAGAACTAAGGAGAAACTTTCTGACAGTTAGAACAATTAACCAGTGGAACAACCTGCCTCCAGAAGCAGTGAATGCTCCAACACTGGAAGTTTTTAAGAAGAGACTGGACAGCCATTTGTCCGAAATGGTGTAGGGTTTCCTTCCAACTTTATTATTATTATATTATTATCCCACAAAGCGATTTTACCATGTATTTTACCCTGAAGCGATTATAAGGCAGGCTCAAAAATCAGCACCCTCCGAAGCATATCCATACGATAGGAATCCCTTGGCAAGGTCTATTTTCTTCTCTGAATTCATGTGGCTCTATCCCTAACTTGTAACACTAAGTGGATTTATACCCCAATGGGATAGAACGTACAATACAGAGTAATAGCTTTGGAAGGGAAAGCTTATGTCTTTTCTTGCTGCGTGGGGAAAAAAAAATCACTGCATTTTTTTTCTTAGCGGTTCTTATTTATCTGGAAAAATGTGATAAAGCCACGGCTGTCATGGGCCCAAGCTTAGACTGGCTGTCTTCCATGTTCAGCCTCACTGCATCCTTAAACATCACAGTCCCTGGGATTTCCAACTTGCTAACAAGGATGGAGGAAAAGTAGCTTGCGCAGCTGAGAGATGAATTGCCCCATCATTTTTGTTTTTGCTACTTGGAGCTGCAGAGACATCAAGTTCAGAAATGAACTTGGTATCCTAGGGATCCATAACTCTTCTCTGGCTGGGCTAAGGGGCCATAATTATCATTATTTAGATGGCTGTCAGCAGCAGTCTAATGAGATCCAGCATAAAGTTCTTTCAGAAAAGGCGAGAGGGAATTGGCAGGGTGGTTAGAGTTGAACAGCCCGCAGATTCTCTCCCAGGGGTTGGTTTCTTAAAATTATAGAAATAACTGCAGTGAGAAAGTAACTCCCCATAGCTGTGGTGATGGGGAAATTCAGCCTTTTGTGGGTCACTCTAAATCAAGGGTCTTCAAACTTGGCAACTTTAAGAGTTGTAAACTTCAACTTCCAGAATTCCTCAGCCAGCCCTCAGGGCTGGCTGAGGAATTCTGGGAGTTGAAGTCCACAAGTCTTAAAGTTGCCAAGTTTGAAAATCCCTGCTCTATTGGGTGCAGAACTGTGAGAGGGTGAAATGATTTTCACCTGGTGCAAATCGTGAAGGGTTGTGTCAGTTGTGTCATTTGCATGGTGTGACAATGGCAGGTGAAATTCCCTTGGATTTGGGTAGGGGTGGTGGGATGTATTGATTTATTTCCCGCCTTGATTATTTTTGCAAATCATGTAATGGATGCTCACTTTAGGTGTCCATTCCAGGTTCCACAGGTACATTATTTTACTAACGTATTAAACAGATTTATATGGGTAACGTGGCGGCCTAGTAGTAAAGACATTCACCTCCCACTTGGAAGGTTGAGAGTTCAGTCCTAGGTAGTGGCCGATATTTCTCTCCTAGTGTGCAAAGAAAAAATATCTGCTGTCAGGAAGGGCATCCAGCCAGTAAACGCTCAGCTCCATCCAGTTGCCTTGATTGTACCCTGAATTAAAGGCTCACAGCGTCATAAAAAAGGAAGGATATTTTTTAATTAAACAGATTTATATGACTGCCCAACTCACAAAATGAAAAAAACAAGGACTTGGGATATGAATGTTCTGCTCAATCAAGGTGATCCTCTTCATAGTTGCCCATGCCGCGCAATATAATGGAACTGAATGAAGAAGATCACTCTTAATTGCACAGAATATTCATAACTCAAGACCTTGTCGTTTCCTTCAAGAACAGCAGGGTGTGTTCCGCTGGTGTTTCCATTTGGGCCCCATCTTTTTTTTCCTACTCAGATGTCCTTAAATGGACTCAAAACAGGTATTTTCTCATGTGGCACGTGCACCAAAAAAAAAAAAAGAGTAGGAAAACACATCTATTGATCTTTGAAAGTGCTTAAGCATAAGGTAAAAAGTATGACAAGGTTCAGCAAAATCAATACGTATAAATTAAAGCTCCTCTATGGAAAACAAAGAGGACTACGGACATGAAGAGGTTTTAAATGGACATTTAAAAACCTCAGCACAGCAGAGGACCAAAATAGTTTGAATAGGCCTTTTTAAAAAAATAATAATAATAATTTTAATATGTGGAGTAAAGCCATCCATTATGCATTTCTGAATTTTGAAAGGCACGGGATCTTACCTCTGCAAAAAAAAAAAAAACCCCAGACATACAGTAGGATGCCTGCTTTGACCTCCACTACAAAGACAGTTTGTCCTCCATAATTCCTCTCATGTATCAACTTTTCTATGCCTAAATGAAGACATCTTTTGGATGTCCTTTTCTAAAAAAAACCATTTATCATTTCTGCAATTGACTGTCAACAATATGACAAGCCCTTGCTGAGAGGGCTTTAGAAGAGAATGAGACGTATTCATCAAGACTGGAGTTTCTTGGTAAGCGATCAAGTGCCAAAATGATTCGTTCATCTTCAGAAGCCCATCAGTTGTTAGTGGGCAACAGCAGAAGCAGGGATATCTTCATGAGTCAGAGATGGACTTCCCTGAAGTATCTCATGATCTCTTTTGAGAAACAAGAGGTTGCATGGTAGAGACTTCCATCCTGAAGCTGTTTGGTTCTTTTCTTATGAAAGGACCATTTCAGACCATCAGTTTTCAGCAGGTGTGAATTGGATCATCTACAGATAAGTTGGTTTGGGAAAATCGGTTTATGTTGATCCTGGTGCGCTACATGAACTTTTGAATCCTATGGAAGAAGATTAGGAGATCAGCCAATTTTGGTCACCATATCACAAAAAAGATGTTGAGAGTTTGGAAAACAAAATTCAGAGAAGAGCAACTAAGATGATCCAAGGCCTGGAGGCTAAAACATATGAAGAATGGCTGCGGGATTTGGGTTTGGCCAGTCTAAAGTAAAGAAGAAATAGGGGAGACATGATACAGAGTTCCAGTATCTGAAGGGCTGCCGCAAGGCAGAGGGGGTCACGTTATTCACCAAAGCATCAGAGGGAAGGACGAGAAACAATGATTGGAAACTGATCAAGGAGAGAAGCAACCTGGAATTGAGGAGAAACTTCCTGACAGTGAGGACAATCAACCAGTGAAACAGAAGTTGCCTCCAGAAATCGTGGGCGCTCCATCGCTGGAGATTTTAAAAAAAAAAGACTAGACAATCACCTGTCTGAGATCATGTAGGTTCTCCTGCTTGAGCAGCGGGCTGGACTAGAAGACCTCCAGGGTCCCTTCCAGTTCTATTCTATTCTATTCTATTCTATTCTATTCTATTCTATTCTATTCTATTCTATTCTATTCTATTATATTATATTATATTCTATTCTCCTCTGGTCTAGCTATGATTTGCAGAGGCTGTGTTGGAATCCCATCGTCTTTGTCACTGTGTTTTCATACTTGCAAGGTTTTGTCAATGTAGCTTTAGAATAAAGTAGATGTAGCTCACCAAGTTGTGGTTTCTATCTGGTTCCCACAAGAATGACCTCAATCTAGCAGGCATGAAAGTACATTTCTTCACTGCTATCTCTTTTACACTAGGGAGGATCTCTTCTGGGCCTCTTATCCCACTCACTATCCAGCTAAGGGCTGTGCTGTCCCTTATCTGACCATTCCTTTGGTAGCGTCTCTTCACCCAGTTTCCCAAGGTCTTGTTCACATACCATTACATTTCTGCAGGTGTACCTAGATCAGTGGTTCTCCACCTGTGGGTCGGGACCCCATTTGGGGTCGAACGACCATTTCACGGGGGTCACCAAACAACGCAGTCCGCCATTTTTTTCCCCTTTTCCTTAGCTGTGCTACTCCCTTTTATTCTATTGGCTTTTGAAAGCCAATAGAATAGACTCTCTTGAATAGAGTCTAATTCTATTGGCTTTCAAAAGCCAATAGGAATTGTCCAGGCTGTCTCTGCCCTGCTGAGCCCGCCAAAAGTCCCATTCTGCAAACGGTGCTGCACCAGTTGAGTAGTCCTTGACTTACGACTGGTTGAGTAGTCTTCGACTTACGACCGGTTGGGGGTCGCATTAAAAAGGTTGAGAACCACTGACCTAGATCCTTTCCTCATAGAGTTGCATCAAGGGTCCCCTTCATTATTCTGACAGTCCCCTTCAGTTTGCCACTGTCCTCTTTCAACTCTGGTGCCAACAAGAGGACACAGGACTGATTCCAAGTGGGGTGTGACCGGTGCAGAGTTGAGCAATTAACTTCCTGAGATCTGGACTTGTATGCTGGCCAGTTCCCTTGGAGAGTCTTGTTTTTTGCAAGTTGTTTTCAGTAAATAGATTCTCTCCCAGACATGATCTCAACCTTCTCGGGGCCTTACGACTGGTGTGTTATTAGTGGAAGCAATTGCAACAGGAAACATTCAAAATTCTCGCCTTTCTCTGACATTATGACCAGCTTCATATTTCCATCTAACTGTATTACACACTTCCCCGGTATCACACCATCGTATTGCAGTCTTTGCAATATTGCTGGCAGACCAGACGGGAGGCAAAAATGCACAAAGATTAAAATAAGACAGAAGCAGCGTTGAAAGTAACTCTCGACTTATGACCACGACTGGGGAATGGCACCTCCGTCGCTAAGCGAGGCAGTTGTGAAAGGAGTTACACCGGATTCTACGACCTTTTTTTGTTGTTGTTGCTGAAGTCAGACTTTGCTTGTGGGAAGCCAGCTGAAATGGCAGTCCAGGATCCATGGGATGCTGCATATATACATGCTGGTTACCAAGTGCCCCAATTCTGATCACATGATTGTGGGGATGAGGTGATGGTTGGTCATAAGTGCAAGGACGGTCATTAACTGCAAGGACTGACATTTTTCAGCTCCTTTGTAACTTTGAATGGCCGCTAAACAACTCGTTTTAAGTAGTAGTAGTAGTAGTAATAATCATAATCATAATAATAATAATAGTAAAGTTGGAAGGGACCCTGGAGGTCATCTAGTCTAACCCTCTGCTCAGGCAGGAAACCCTATACCATTTCAGACAAATGGCTGTCCGGTCTCTTCTTAAAAATTTCCCAGTGTTGGAGCACCCATAGCTTCTGGAGGCAGGTTGTTCCACTGGTTAATTGTTCTAACTGTCAGGAAGTTTCTCCTTAGTTCTAGGTCGCTTCTCTCCTTGCTTAGTTTCCACCCATTGCTTCTTGTCCTGCCTTCAGGTGCCTTGGAAAATAGCTTGACGCCCTCTTCTTTGTGGCAGCCCCTGAGATATTGGAACATTGCTATTATGTAATACTACCTGTATTATCTACTCCTTATTACCTCCAGAATGGAGAACTTCTATCTCTTCATGGTTAGTTCCCCTTCACTTCAGAGTGGAGAAGAGAGAAACATGAATTGAATTCTTTTCCTGATTAGTGTGAAATATAGATTAAGGGAAACAAATTAACAACTTTCTTCTGGGTGATCAAAAGCCCCCCCCCAACCTCTCCCACTCCCAATTAAGGTTGACTTCACCCAACTCTAATTGGCAAAGAGAATCCATAAATGTAGCAACAGGCCTACATTAAACTATAGGAGACCTCAGTGCTGCAGCTGTCAATAATTATTATTTTGGCATTGCAGTCTGAAAGTGTTGGCAGCTGAACTGAAATAGCACACAATTGGTTGTTTTTTTAAAATAAATAAATAAATAAAGCAACTACATTTGATATGTTGTAACAGACCAAGCAAGGATGTTGTTCCTTGCCAGGAAGTCTAAAACATACATTTTTAAAAGTCTGCATGGCTTTGGGCATGCAAGTGTTTCTGAAGGGTGTACACAAGTAGAATTTAAAGAGGCTCCAGATATTTTGCCTCTGAGTTCAGTTGGATATTTATTTGGGATGAACACGCATGAACTGGGAACAGGCAGGTTAGATGATGAGATGATTGTGTAGAAAGTCCCCTTGATCATTTAATTAAATGCAGGTGGGTGGCTGCATGGGCAACCTTTTGCCAATTATCTGCACCATTTTTCCCTCCGTAAAAATGTTTATTGGGGAATTAAATATTTGTCTTGCAAAACAATTGCCTAATTGTGTTAGGGGATTGTGTCGTTGCCATGGACCTCCATTTCTATCAGAAAGCATAACTTTGGCATTGATGCTATTTTTTTTTTTCCTGCTCTAGAAAAACCTAGTCTCTGATATGGTTTTGGGGGAGGAACAGAGCTGAAATTTGTTGTGCAAATGTTCTTTTTACCTCCCCCCCACTTTCATAGAAGCTATCTGCCGTTATCTAGTAATATTGAGATAATGGGTCTTTTCATAGCTGTGATTTTATTTTTCTTTGTCAGGTTATTATACCCAGAACTGCTTTAATAAAATCAGGAAATCTCATTTCAGGTAGTCAGGGGCCCCTGAAGGGAGGTTAAAAAAAAAAAAAAGGCAGGAGGGCAAAACAGAAGCTGTAGGTCAGTGTTTCTCAACCTTGACCATTTTAAGGCATGTGGACTTCAACTCCCAGAATTCCACAGCCAGCAATGCTGGCTGTGGAATTCTGGGAGTTGAAGTCCACATGCCTTAAAATGGTCAAGGTTGAGAAACACTGCTGTAGGTCTTTTGGACATGTACTAAAGAAGACAGGCTTGTGTAGTAATAACCCTGTCCGCCATCTTGCTTTTTGAATGCACATATACATGGATGGATGCCGTTGAAGGCAATTTCTACCAGCAAGGTTCAAACTAGACATTGGCAGTCCTTTGGCTTGATTTTGGAGTGAAATGTACAGGCAGTCCTCCACTTACAACAATTCATTTCATTTAGTGACCGTTTGAAGTTATAGCACTGGAAATAGCGTACTGATGATCATTGTAGCATCCCCACGGTCATGTAATCAAAAAATCTGGAAACTGGTTCATATTTATGACAGCTGTAGCGTCCCTGGGGTCAGGTGATCCCCTTTGGCGACCATTTGACAAGCAAAGTCAATGGGAAAGCCAGATTCAATTAAAAGCCGGGTTAACTACAGTGATTTTGCTTAACAAGTGTGCCAAGGAAGGTGATAAAATGGGACAAAACTCGCTTAGCCACAGAAACGTTGGGTTAAATTGTCCTCATAAGTCAAGGACTACCTGTAGTCCTGGGAGGGAGGGGCTGCAGAGCAGAGAACCAAGAGACAAGGGAAGATGAGATAGGAGAGAGTTAAGATGGCTTCTCCTTAGCATTTCTCAGAATCTCTTTAACAATGCAAGCAGTTGGCTTTAATTTGGCCAGATGTCTGTCTTTGGGTGAGGAACAATAAAGAATACTGTCCAGAAGAGTCTTCCTTGGTTTTTGCAGCCCGTCACAATGACATAATACAGTCATAAAAAGTGCAATACCTTTTCAATAAATGGATGCACATGGTCTACACCCAGGAGATGTGGGGATGTGATTGGTGATCTTTCCTCAAACTTAAAGGGCAAGTGTTGTGTTGGTATGAGTCAATCAAAGACTGGGTGCCTTCCATATACCCCCTTCTCTCATTTCCATTCATTTATTCCAGGTTTCCCCCAGCTGCAAAGCTGACATCATCCCTGCCTGAGTTTCTTTCGAATAAAAGCAATGCTCGGAATATGTAATTGTTATTTGAGCTAAATTACATTGATTCTGACAGCTTTATAGTAGTTTGAAGATTAGAATTGGCAAACGGTCCGATTATTGGTGGAATAAATCCAAGCAAATGGATTCCTGACAACAGGAAGTTAAGAAAATGAATGTCTTCGATAGAATATAACTTATGTGGTGCATCTTGACTTTTGGAATTGAGTTAGTGGCTTTGATTGCTTTCGTAGTCTGGAAATCCAGGAGATATTTATTATATTGGTTTAGAGCCTGTTCATTAGTTGCTTTCCTCATAACTGTGTTCAAGCAGCCCATCAATCTCTAAACTAACAGCAGATTTATGCACGTGTGGTCAGTTTCTAAATTATTGGCTTAGAAGAGAAAGGGCTAATCAGATTCATGGAATGAAAAAAGTTTAAGAGAGAGGGAGTCTGTAATAAAATAAGCCAGTTTGGTGTAATAGTTAAAGTGCTGACTCCTGAAGCCAGGAGTCTGTGAATTCTAGTCTCACTTTAGGCATGAAAGCTAGCTGAGTGATTTTGGGCCAATTACCATGAGACTGAATTCTAGTGCCACCTTGGACATGAAAGCTGACTGGGTGACTTTGGACTAGTCACTCTCTGTTAGCCCAACCCCCCCTCACAGGGTTCAGTTGCATGTTTACTTGGGATGAACATGCATGAATTGGGAACATGCAGGTAAGATAATGAGATCATTTTGTAGAAAGTCTTCTTGATCATTTACTTAAATGCAAGTGGGTGGCTGCAAGGGAAACCTATTGCCAATTATCTGCACCATTTTTTTTCCCATAAGCAACCTGAATTTCTTGCCTGAGCAGGGGGTTGGACTAGAAGACCTCCAAGGTCCTTTCCAGCTCTGTTATTCTTATTCATTTCCCTAGAAGCTGTTCCCAGTTGACATTAGTCCAAAACATCTCCTGTACTCTGTGTTTAGGTATCATAATTTTATTTATTTTGTATTACATTTTCACATTTTCTTTAAACAATAAATACTGTATTTTAAGGGGGGGGCAACCTTTTCAACTTCTTGCTCTCTGTTGCAAGAAGACGATCCCCTATCAACACCCCCACCCGGGAAGTGGCTGATGGGACTTACAATCCAAAGCACCCTGATCTCTCAGCCCTCAAAGCACCTCTGCAAAGTTAATAAGAGATCATTTACAAACTGGACCTTTGTAGCGGAAGGCAAGCCTCCACCCAAAGAAAAGCTAAAGCTACCCCGGCCTCTCGTGCAAAAGGGGCGATCGATGGGTGGGTGGTTGGCGGATGGGATTTGTAGTCCAAAGGGTCCCTCGGTGGGGCAAAAGGTCCCCAGGCGGGGCGAAGCCTGGAGCAGAAGGCATTAACACGCTCACAGTCACGTGCACAGACCGCGTGCCTCGGCCGCCAACCGCCCTCTATCACCTGTGCGGCCGCGGCACACCTGTCCACGATGAGCTGCCGCGGGCTGCTTATCGCCGTCTCCGTGGCAACCCCGGCCCGGGCGAGATGGCACAGCTGCACGTGTGATTTTCCCGCCGCGGCTTTCGGACCGCCTCCCGGTCCTTCTCCACGCCCACCTCGCCTGCGGATTGGCTGCGTTGGGAACGCCTTCTCGCGGATTGGCTGATTGGCCTCTCCCTCCACCTGCGAAGGGTGGGGACAGTTTAAAAAGTCGGCGGGCTGCTCAGACCGAGGCAAATGGCAGCGAGAGCGCTGCAAGGGCGGAGGGCCTCGCCGCCGCGTCTCTAGTTGCTCCAAAGAGACGCTGCTGCGCGGCGCGAGAGAATTAAAAACTCTCGGGAAGAGCAAAGCAATAAAGGCGCTGAAGGGGGGTTAGCTTGCCTGGCAACGAAACTTTCAGAAACCCACCCACAAGCTCGGAGAACGAACTTTAATTCTCCTCCTATAGCCGAGCTGAAGCCGTTCGCCACTATTGCAAGCAAAGCATCTCTTCCCAGTTGCGCCTCCGCAGCCGAAGCCTGGCCGCCTTGGACTCGCCTCCGGAGGTAATTATAGCAAACTTTTAGACTTTGTGGGGTATGGAGGGCGGGTAATGAATTCTCCGGGGGGGAAAAATAGCATTTGGGGTCATTTTTTAAGCACGGTGTATATTCTTAGGAGTAAAACGCCAGTGGTGGCTGAGGTAATATTTCAAGGGCGTCTTATTTAAAGGACTCCAATATGCCTATGGGGAGTTATCTCAGTCCCACGAAGGGGTTTAACCTCGGGGAAATAAGGCAAACATCTGGGTCCTGAATAATTTTAGCCAAGGCTCAAGTTTTTAGGAGTAAAATGTGGGTGCAGCCTGAGTTAATCTCAGCCATGTCCTCTTAAAAAGAGCCAAACCACCATAGGCAAGTCAGTTAAAAATAGCTTTAAGGGTAAAACCCTGGCTCTAAAAGAATTAGTGAATTCTTGGGACCTGGGGCAATTTTAGTCAAGGCTCCAGTTCTTCAATTCCTTGGCCAAATAAAGTATTCTATTCTAAAGTTAACTCCAATGTCTTCAAGTTCAGGAGTGGACCTTGTTCTCAGAAATAAAGCCAGTTTTGGGGACCTGAGATAGGGAATTCTAGCCAAGGCTCAAGTTCTTAAAGTAAAATGTTGGCTGAGGTAATTTCAGCCATGCCCTGTTTAAAAAAAAAACAACAAACCACCACAGGTGAATAAAGAGTTAAAATTAGCCTGGGAGGAATAAGGCAGTTTTAGCCAGGTGCATTGAGGAGGGCTAAATTAGCACAGGTGAAACAGTGTTAAAATTAGCTTAAAGGCAAAATTGCTCCAGTCCCTGCAGCTCCCCTGCCTTTCTTGAATAAAGTCAACTCTTGGGACCTGGGGTAACTTTAGCCAAGGGTCAAGTTCTCAAAAGAAGCAAAACAGGTAAAGGACTAGCTACTTCAAGTAACTAAAGGCAAAAGTTACTTTAAAAGACAGGAGTTGACCTTACTTTCTTGAAATAAAGTCAACTCTTGAGGTTTGAGGTAGACTTAGCCAAATCTCAGACATGTCCTGTTAAAAAGGACCAACCCATCATAGTGAGTCAGATTTTAAAATAGTGATGTTGATTTTTTTTCATTTCAGAGGAACTCACTGCGTGGCATCATTGAAAACTGAAGACATCAAAGGTAAGTCAGTTTCGTTATACACACCTTTAGCCAAGAAGCCTGACAGGTACTGCTGGCAAGATTCCGAATGCCCACAAAGCGTGGAGATGGGGGTGATGCCCCTACATTGGAGGTTGTTCAATCCCTGAGCTTCCAGTCTCTCACACACTGACTGAATGAGGGTGGGAGTCAGCCGCTCCATCTCATTCAGTCCCTGCACACACGCACACCCTGGGAGACTCACACTGGACGACCTCTGGGGCTCCACTGGGTGCCTCTTTCAGTCCCTGAGCGAGCAGTGAGGGCAAATTGGCCTGGAGGACTCTAGAGCGCACAGCTACAAGGCTCCTCCAGGACCTGAGTACCCTCCCTACTCCGATTGGACTGGAAGGGAGTCCTTTTGGATGACCTCCTCCCTCCATTGTACCAGTCAGACTTCTTAGCACCAAAAGTGCACCACACACAATAAAGGAGAAGATTTGTGGCATCAATCAAGACTGAAGACATCAGGGGTAAGTCAGTTTTGTTATTTATACACACACACACACCTACCTCGTGTGGCATTCGCTGAGTGGCATCAATCAAGACTGAAGACATCAGGGGTAAGTCAGTTTCATTAGCTATACATACCTCATTTAGCCAAGACGCCTGACAGATACTGTTGGCAACATGTGGTTTATTACTCCAAAAACCTTTAGACCTTGCTAAGCTTACCCTAAGGCTTGCTTTAGCGGAGTTTTTTTTTAAAAAGAACAAATCCCAAAAACTAATGAGAAGGCCCACAAACATTCTCCATACCTACACAGCATGGAGATGGGGGTGATGCCCCTACATTGGAGGTTGTTCAATCCCTGAGCTTCCAGTCTCTCACACACTGACTGAATGTGCATAGGAGTCAGCCGCTCCGTCTCATTCAGTCCCTGCACACACGCACACCCTGGGAGACTCACACTGGACGACCTCTGGGGCTCCACTGGGTGCCCCTTTCAGTCCCTGAGCGAGCAGTGAGGGCGAATTGGCCTGGAGGACTCTAGAGCACACAGCTACAAGGCTCCTCCAGGACCTGAGTACCCTCCCTACTCCGATTGGACTGGAAGGGAGTCCTTTTGGATGACCTCCTCCCTCCATCGTTGCCAAGTACAGTCCCAGTCAGACGTCTTAGCACCAAAAGTGAATGTGATGCATTTTAATATGATGCCATACAGAGTAAAGGAGACTAATAGATTTTATAGTTTCCTTGCCTGGCATAACATTGGCCATGGCGATGGTTCTTAGAACCAAAATGTAGAGCTCAACAGCCCATTTCAATGCTAGGTGAGGCTGTTGACTCATACTGGATTTTATAGTTTGCTTGCCTGGCGTACCTTTGGCCATGGCAATGGTTCTTAGAACCAAAATGTAGAGCTCAACGGCCCAATTTAATACTAGGTGAGGCTGTTGACTCATACTAGATTTTATAGTTTGCTTGCCTGGCGTAACGTGGCCATGGCGATGGTTCTTAGAACCAGAAAGTGGAGCTCAACGGCCAATTTAATGCTAGGTGAGGCTGTTGACTCACACTAGATTTTATAGTTTGCTTGCCTGGCGTAACTTGGCCATGGCGATAGTTCTTAGAACCAAAATGTAGAGCTCAATGGCCCATTTTAATGCTAGGTGAGGCTGTTGACTCATACTACATTTTATAGTTTGCTTGCCTGGCATAACTTGGCCATGGCGATGGTTCTTAGAACCAGAAAGTGGAGCTCAACGGCCCATTTTAATGCTAGGTGAGGCTGTTGACTCATACTAGATTTTATAGTTTGCTTGCCTGGCGTAACTTGGCCATGGCGATGGTTCTTAGAACCCAGCTCAACGGCCCAATTTAATGCTAGGTGAGGCTGTTGACTCATACTAGATTTTATAGTTTGCTTGCCTGGCATAACTTGGCCATGGCGATGGTTCTTAGAACCAGAAAGTGGAGCTCAACGGCCCATTTTAATGCTAGGTGAGGCTGTTGACTCATACTAGATTTTATAGTTTGCCTGGCGTAACTTGGCCATGGCGATGGTTTTTAGAACCAGAAGGTGGAGCTCAACGGCCCAATTTAATGGTAGGTGAGGCTGTTGACTCATACTAGATTTTATAGTTTGCTTGCCTGGCGTAACTTGGCCATGGCGATGGTTCTTAGAACCAAAATGTAGAGCTCAACGGCCCATTTTAATGCTAGGTGAGGCTGTTGACTCATACTAGATTTTATAGTTTGCTTGCCTGGCGTAACTTTGGCCATGGCGATGGTTCTTTGAACCAGAAAATGGAGCTCAACGGCCCGGTTTAATGCTAGGTGAGGCTGTTGACTCATACTAGATTTTATAGTTTGCTTGCCTGGCGTAACTTGGCCATGGCGATGGTTCCTAGAACCGAAATGTAGAGCTCAACGGCCCAATTTAATGCTAGGTGACGCTGTTGACTCATACTAGATTTTATAGTTTGCTTGCCTGGCATAACATGGCCATGGCGATGGTTCTTAGAACCAGAAAGTGGAGCTCAACGGCCCGATTTAATGCTAGGTGATGCTAGATTTTATAGCATAACTTGGCCATGGCGATGGTTCTTAGAACCAGAAGGTGGAGCTCAACGGCCCAATTTAATGCTAGGTGAGGCTGTTGACTCACACTAGATTTTATAGTTTGCTTGCCTGGCATAACTTGGCCATGGCGATGGTTCTTAGAACCAGAAGGTGGAGCTCAACGGCCCAATTTAATGCTAGGTGAGGCTGTTGACTCATACTAGATTTTATAGTTTGCTTGCCTGGCATAACTTGGCCATGGCGATGGTTCTTTAGAACCAGAAAGTGGAGCTCAACGGCCCATTTTAATGCTAGGTGAGGCTGTTGACTCATACTAGATTTTATAGTTTGCTTGCCTGGCGTAACTTGGCCATGGCGATGGTTCTTAGAACCAGAAAGTGGAGCTCAACGGCCCATTTTAATGCTAGGTGAGGCTGTTGACTCATACTAGATTTTATAGTTTGCTTGCCTGGCGTAACTTGGCCATGGCGATGGTTCTTAGAACCAGAAAGTGGAGCTCAATGGCCCATTTTAATGCTAGGTGAGGCTGTTGACTCATACTAGATTTTATAGTTTGCTTGCCTGGTATAACTTGGCCAAGGCGATGGTTCTTAGAACCAGAAACTGGAGCTCAATGGCCCATTTTAATGCTAGGTGAGGCTGTTGACTCATACTAGATTTTATAGTTTGCTTGCCTGGTGTAACTTTGGCCATGGCGATGGTTCTTAGAACCAAAATGTAGAGCTCAACGGCCCAATTTAATGCTAGGTGAGGCTGTTGACTCATACTAGATTTTATAGTTTGCTTGCCTGGCGTAACTTGGCCATGGCGATGGTTCTTAGAACCAGAAAGTGGAGCTCAACGGCCCAATTTAATGCTAGGTGAGGCTGTTGACTCATACTAGATTTTATAGTTTGCTTGCCTGGCGTAACTTGGCCATGGCGATGGTTCTTAGAACCAGAAAGTGGAGCTCAACGGCCCATTTTAATGCTAGGTGAGGCTGTTGACTCATACTAGATTTTATATAACTTGGCCATGGCGATGGTTCTTAGAACCGCTCAATGGCCCATTTTAATGCTAGGTGAGGCTATTGACTCACACTAGATTTTATAGTTTGCTTGCCTGGTATAACTTGACCGTGGCAATGGTTCTTAGAACCAAAATGTAGAGCTCAACGGCCCAATTTAATGCTAGGTGAGGCTGTTGACTCATACTAGATTTTATAGTTTGCTTGCCTGGCATAACTTGGCCATGGCGATGGTTCTTAGAACCGAAATGTAGAGCTCAACGGCCCATTTTAATGCTAGGTGAGGCTGTTGACTCATACTAGATTTTATAGTTTGCTTGCCTGGCGTAACTTGGCCATGGCGATGGTTCTTAGAACCAGAAAGTGGAGCTCAACGGTCCAATTTAATGCTAGGTGAGGCTGTTGACTCATACTAGATTTTATAGTTTGCTTGCCTGGCGTAACATGGCCATGGCGATGGTTCTTAGAACCAGAAAGTGGAGCTCAACGGCCCAATTTAATGCTAGGTGAGGCTGTTGACTCATACTAGATTTTATAGTTTCCTTGCCTGGCGTAACATGGCCGTGGCGATGGTTCTTAGAACCAGAAAGTGGAGCTCAACGGCCCGATTTAATGCTAGGCGAGGCTGTCGACTCACACTAGATTTTATAGTTTGCTTGCCTGGCGTAACTTGGCCATGGCGATGGTTCTTAGAACCAAAATGTAGAGCTCAACGGCCCATTTTAATGCTAGGTGTGGCTGTTGACTCCTACTAGATTTTATACTTCAGATTTTAGCCAAATCTCAGCCATGTCCTGTTAAAAATGACCAACCCATCATAGATTTTAAAATAGTGATGTTGATTTTTTTTCATTTCAGAGGAATTCACTGCGTGGCATCATTGAAAACTGAAGACATCAAACGTAAGTCAGTTTCGTTATACACACCTTTAGCTAAGAAGCCTGACAGGTACTGCTGGCAAGATTCTGAATGCCTACAAAGCGTGGAGATGGGGGTGATGCCCCTACATTGGAGGTTGTTCAATCCCTGAGCTTCCAGTCTCTCACACACTGACTGAATGAGGGTGGGAGTCAGCCGCTCCATCTCATTCAGTCCCTGCACACACGCACACCCTGGGAGACTCACACTGGACGACCTCTGGGGCTCCACTGGGTGCCTCTTTCAGTCCCTGAGCGAGCAGTGAGGGCAAATTGGCCTGGAGGACTCTAGAGCGCACAGCTACAAGGCTCCTCCAGGACCTGAGTACCCTCCCTACTCCGATTGGACTGGAAGGGAGTCCTTTTGGATGACCTCCTCCCTCCATTGTACCAGTCAGACTTCTTAGCACCAAAAGTGCACCACACACAATAAAGGAGAAGATTTGTGGCATCAATCAAGACTGAAGACATCAGGGGTAAGTCAGTTTTGTTTATACACACACACACCTACCTCGTGTGGCATTCGCTGAGTGGCATCAATCAAGACTGAAGACATCAGGGGTAAGTCAGTTTCATTAGCTATACATACCTCATTTAGCCAAGACGCCTGACAGATACTGTTGGCAACATGTGGTTTATTACTACAAAAACCTTTAGACCTTGCTAAGCTTACCCTAAGGCTTGCTTTAGCAAAGTTTTTTTTAAAAAGAACAAATCCCAAAAACTAATGAGAAGGCCCACAAACATTCTCCATACCTACACAGCATGGAGATGGGGGTGATGCCCCTACATTGGAGGTTGTTCAATCCCTGAGCTTCCAGTCTCTCACACACTGACTGAATGTGCATAGGAGTCAGCCGCTCCGTCTCATTCAGTCCCTGCACACACGCACACCCTGGGAGACTCACACTGGACGACCTCTGGGGCTCCACTGGGTGCCCCTTTCAGTCCCTGAGCGAGCAGTGAGGGCGAATTGGCCTGGAGGACTCTAGAGCGCACAGCTACAAGGCTCCTCCAGGACCTGAGTACCCTCCCTACTCTGATTGGACTGGAAGGGAGTCCTTTTGGATGACCTCCTCCCTCCATCGTTGCCAAGTACAGTCCCAGTCAGACGTCTTAGCACCAAAAGTGAATGTGATGCATTTTAATATGATGCCATACAGAGTAAAGGAGACTAATAGATTTTATAGTTTCCTTGCCTGGCATAACATTGGCCATGGCGATGGTTCTTAGAACCAAAATGTAGAGCTCAACAGCCCATTTCAATGCTAGGTGAGGCTGTTGACTCATACTGGATTTTATAGTTTGCTTGCCTGGCGTACCTTTGGCCATGGCAATGGTTCTTAGAACCAAAATGTAGAGCTCAACGGCCCAATTTAATACTAGGTGAGGCTGTTGACTCATACTAGATTTTATAGTTTGCTTGCCTGGCGTAACTTGGCCATGGCGATGGTTCTTAGTGTGAGCTCCTTAATGCTAGGTGAGGCTGTTGACTCATACTAGATTTTATAGTTTGCTTGCCTGGCGTAACTTGGCCATGGCGATGGTTCTTAGAACCAAAATGTAGAGCTCAACGGCCCATTTAATGCTAGGTGAGGCTGTTGACTCATACTAGATTTTATAGTTTGCTTGCCTGGCGTAACTTGGCCATGGCGATGGTTCTTAGAACCAGAAAGTGGAGCTCAACGGCCCAATTTAATGCTAGGTGAGGCTGTTGACTCATACTAGATTTTATAGTTTGCTTGCCTGGCGTAACTTGGCCATGGCGATGGTTCTTAGAACCAGAAAGTGGAGCTCAACGGCCCAATTTAATGCTAGGTGAGGCTGTTGACTCATACTAGATTTTATAGTTTGCTTGCCTGGCGTAACTTGGCCATGGCGATGGTTCTTAGAACCAGAAAGTGGAGCTCAACGGTCCAATTTAATGCTAGGTGAGGCTGTTGACTCATACTAGATTTTATAGTTTGCTTGCCTGGCGTAACTTTGGCCATGGCGATGGTTCTTAGAACCAGAAAGTGGAGCTCAACGGCCCATTTTAATGCTAGGTGAGGCTGTTGACTCATACTAGATTTTATAGTTTGCCTGGCGTAACTTGGCCATGGCGATGGTTTTTAGAACCAGAAGGTGGAGCTCAATGGCCCAATTTAATGCTAGGTGAGGCTGTTGACTCATACTAGATTTTATAGTTTGCTTGCCTGGCGTAACTTGGCCATGGCGATGGTTCTTAGAACCAGAAAGTGGAGCTCAACGGCCCGATTTAATGCTAGGTGAGGCTGTTGACTCATACTAGATTTTATAGTTTGCTTGCCTGGCGTAACTTGGCCATGGCGATGGTTCCTAGAACCGAAATGTAGAGCTCAACGGCCCAATTTAATGCTAGGTGAGGCTGTTGACTCATACTAGATTTTATAGTTTGCTTGCCTGGCGTAACTTGGCCATGGCGATGGTTCTTAGAACCAAAATGTAGAGCTCAACGGCCCAATGCTAGGTGAGGCTGTTGACTCATACTAGATTTTATAGTTTGCTTGCCTGGCGTAACTTTGGCCATGGCGATGGTTCTTAGAACCAGAAATGTGGAGCTCAACGGCCCATTTTAATGCTAGGTGAGGCTGTTGACTCATACTAGATTTTATAGTTTGCTTGCCTGGCGTAACTTGGCCATGGCGATGGTTCTTAGAACCAGAAAGTGGAGCTCAACGGCCCAATTTAATGCTAGGTGAGGCTGTTGACTCATACTAGATTTTATAGTTTGCTTGCCTGGCGTAACTTTGGCCATGGCGATGGTTCTTAGAACCAAAATGTAGAGCTCACGGCCCCATTTTAATGCTAGGTGAGGCTGTTGACTCTACTAGATTTTATAGTTTGCTTGCCTGGCATAACTTTGGCCATGGCGATGGTTCTTAGAACCAAAATGTAGAGCTCAACGGCCCATTTAATGCTAGGTGAGGCTGTTGACTCATACTAGATTTATAGTTTGCTTGCCTGGCGTAACGTTGCCATGGCGATGGTTCTTAGAACCAGAAAGTGGCGCTCAACAGCCCAATTTAATGCTAGGTGTGGCTGTTGACTCATACTGGATTTTATAGTTTGCTTGCTTGGCGTAATTTGGCCATGGCGATGGTTCTTAGAACCAGAAAGTGGAGCTCAACGGCCCAATTTAATGCTAGGTGTGGCTGTTGACTCATACTAGATTTTATAGTTTGCTTGCCTGGCGTAACTTGGCCATGGCGATGGTTCTTAGAACCAGAAAGTGGAGCTCAACGGCCCAATTTAATGCTAGGTGAGGCTGTTGTCTCATACTAGATTTTATAGTTTGCTTGCCTGGCGTAACTTGGCCATGGCGATGGTTCTTAGAACCAAAATGTAGAGCTCAACGGCCCATTTTAATGCTAGGTGAGGCTGTTGACTCATACTAGATTTTATAGTTTGCTTGCCTGGCGTAACTTTTGCCATGGCGATGGTTCTTAGAACCAAAATGGAGCTCAACGGCCCAATTTAATGCTAGGTGAGGCTGTTGACTCATACTAGATTTTATAGTTTGCTTGCCTGGCGTAACTTGGCCATGGCGATGGTTCCTAGAACCGAAATGTAGAGCTCAACGGCCCAATTTAATGCTAGGTGACGCTGTTGACTCATACTAGATTTTATAGTTTGCTTGCCTGGCATAACATGGCCATGGCGATGGTTCTTAGAACCAGAAAGTGGAGCTCAACGGCCCGATTTAATGCTCGGTGAGGCTGTTGACTCATACTAGATTTTATAGTTTGCCTGGCGTAACCTGGCCATGGCGATGGTTTTTAGAACCAGAAGGGGGAGCTCAATGGCCCAATTTAATGGTAGGTGAGGCTGTTGACTCATACTAGATTTTATAGTTTGCTTGCCTGGCGTAACTTTGGCCATGGCGATGGTTCTTAGAACCAGAAAGTGGAGCTCAACGGCCCAATTTAATGCTAGGTGAGGCTGTTGACTCATACTAGATTTTATAGTTTGCCTGGCGTAACCTGGCCATGGCGATGGTTCTTAGAACCAGAAAGTGGAGCTCAACGGCCTGATTTAATGCTAGGTGAGGCTGTTGACTCACACTAGATTTTATAGTTTGCTTGCCTGGCATAACTTGGCCATGGCGATGGTTCTTAGAACCAGAAAGTGGAGCTCAACGGCCCATTTTAATGCTAGGTGAGGCTATTGACTCACACTAGATTTTATAGTTTGCTTGCCTGGTATAACTTGACCGTGGCAATGGTTCTTAGAACCAAAATGTAGAGCTCAACGGCCCAATTTAATGCTAGGTGAGGCTGTTGACTCATACTAGATTTTATAGTTTGCTTGCCTGGCATAACTTGGCCATGGCGATGGTTCTTAGAACCGAAATGTAGAGCTCAACGGCCCATTTTAATGCTAGGTGAGGCTGTTGACTCATACTAGATTTTATAGTTTGCTTGCCTGGCGTAACTTGGCCATGGCGATGGTTCTTAGAACCAGAAAGTGGAGCTCAACGGCCCATTTTAATGCTAGGTGAGGCTGTTGACTCATACTAGATTTTATAGTTTGCTTGCCTGGCGTAACTTGGCCATGGCGATGGTTCCTAGAACCGAAATGTAGAGCTCAACGGCCCAATTTAATGCTAGGTGAGGCTGTTGACTCATACTAGATTTTATAGTTTGCTTGCCTGGCGTAACTTGGCCATGGCGATGGTTCTTAGAACCAAAATGTAGAGCTCAACGGCCCATTTAATGCTAGTGAGGCTGTTGACTCATACTAGATTTTATAGTTTGCTTGCCTGGCATAACTTGGCCATGGCGATGGTTCTTAGAACCAGAAATGTAGAGCTCAACGGCCCATTTTAATGCTAGGTGAGGCTGTTGACTCATACTAGATTTTATAGTTTGCTTGCCTGGCGTAACTTGGCCATGGCGATGGTTCTTAGAACCAGAAAGTGGAGCTCAACGGCCCATTTTAATGCTAGGTGAGGCTGTTGACTCATACTAGATTTTATAGTTTGCTTGCCTGGCGTAACGTGGCCATGGCGATGGTTCTTAGAACCAGAAAGTGGAGCTCAACGGCCAATTTAATGCTAGGTGAGGCTGTTGACTCACACTAGATTTTATAGTTTGCTTGCCTGGCGTAACTTGGCCATGGCGATAGTTCTTAGAACCAAAATGTAGAGCTCAATGGCCCATTTTAATGCTAGGTGAGGCTGTTGACTCATACTACATTTTATAGTTTGCTTGCCTGGCATAACTTGGCCATGGCGATGGTTCTTAGAACCAGAAAGTGGAGCTCAACGGCCCATTTTAATGCTAGGTGAGGCTGTTGACTCATACTAGATTTTATAGTTTGCCTGGCGTAACTTGGCCATGGCGATGGTTTTTAGAACCAAAATGTAGAGCTCAACGGCCCATTTTAATGCTAGGTGAGGCTGTTGACTCATACTAGATTTTATAGTTTGCTTGCCTGGCGTAACTTTGGCCATGGCGATGGTTGTTAGAACCAGAAAATAGAGCTCAACGGCCCGGTTTAATGCTAGGTGAGGCTGTTGACTCATACTAGATTTTATAGTTTGCTTTCCTGGCGTAACTTGGCCATGGCGATGGTTCCTAGAACCGAAATGTAGAGCTCAACGGCCCAATTTAATGCTAGGTGACGCTGTTGACTCATACTAGATTTTATAGTTTGCTTGCCTGGCATAACATGGCCATGGCGATGGTTCTTAGAACCAGAAAGTGGAGCTCAACGGCCCGATTTAATGCTCGGTGAGGCTGTTGACTCATACTAGATTTTATAGTTTGCTTGCCTGGCGTAACTTGGCCATGGCGATGGTTTTTAGAACCAGAAGGGGGAGCTCAATGGCCCAATTTAATGGTAGGTGAGGCTGTTGACTCATACTAGATTTTATAGTTTGCTTGCCTGGCGTAACTTTGGCCATGGCGATGGTTCTTAGAACCAGAAAGTGGAGCTCAACGGCCCAATTTAATGCTAGGTGAGGCTGTTGACTCATACTAGATTTTATAGTTTGCCTGGCGTAACCTGGCCATGGCGATGGTTCTTAGAACCAGAAAGTGGAGCTCAACGGCCTGATTTAATGCTAGGTGAGGCTGTTGACTCACACTAGATTTTATAGTTTGCTTGCCTGGCATAACTTGGCCATGGCGATGGTTCTTAGAACCAGAAAGTGGAGCTCAACGGCCCATTTTAATGCTAGGTGAGGCTATTGACTCACACTAGATTTTATAGTTTGCTTGCCTGGTATAACTTGACCGTGGCAATGGTTCTTAGAACCAAAATGTAGAGCTCAACGGCCCAATTTAATGCTAGGTGAGGCTGTTGACTCATACTAGATTTTATAGTTTGCTTGCCTGGCATAACTTGGCCATGGCGATGGTTCTTAGAACCGAAATGTAGAGCTCAACGGCCCATTTTAATGCTAGGTGAGGCTGTTGACTCATACTAGATTTTATAGTTTGCTTGCCTTATGGCGATGGTTCTTAGAACCAGAAAGTGGAGCTCAACGGCCCAATTTAATGCTAGGTGAGGCTGTTGACTCATACTAGATTTTATAGTTTGCTTGCCTGGCGTAACTTTGGCCATGGCGATGGTTCTTAGAACCAAAATGTAGAGCTCAACGGCCCATTTAATGCTAGGTGAGGCTGTTGACTCATACTAGATTTTATAGTTTGCTTGCCTGGCGTAACTTTGGCCATGGCGATGGTTCTTTGGAGCTCAACGGCCCAATTTAATGCTAGGTGAGGCTGTTGACTCATACTAGATTTTATAGTTTGCTTGCCTGGCGTAACTTGGCCATGGCGATGGTTCTTAGAACCAAAATGTAGAGCTCAACGGCCCAATTTAATGCTAGGTGACGGCTGTTGACTCATACTAGATTTTATAGTTTGCTTGCCTGGCGTAACTTGGCCATGGCGATGGTTCTTAGAACCAGAAAGTGGAGCTCAACGGCCCATTTTAATGCTAGGTGAGGCTGTTGACTCATACTAGATTTTATAGTTTGCTTGCCTGGCGTAACTTGGCCATGGCGATGGTTCTTAGAACCAGAATGGGGAGCTCAATGGCCCAATTTAATGCTAGGTGAGGCTGTTGACTCATACTAGATTTTATAGTTTGCTTGCCTGGCGTAACTTTGGCCATGGCGATGGTTCTTAGAACCAGAAAGTGGAGCTCAACGGCCCAATTTAATGCTAGGTGAGGCTGTTGACTCATACTAGATTTTATAGTTTGCCTGGCGTAACCTGGCCATGGCGATGGTTCTTAGAACCAGAAAGTAGAGCTCAACGGCCCTGATTTTAATGCTAGGTGAGGCTGTTGACTCATACTAGATTTTATAGTTTGCTTGCCTGGCATAACTTGGCCATGGCGATGGTTCTTAGAACCAGAAAGTGGAGCTCAACGGCCCATTTTAATGCTAGGTGAGGCTATTGACTCACACTAGATTTTATAGTTTGCTTGCCTGGTATAACTTGACCGTGGCAATGGTTCTTAGAACCAAAATGTAGAGCTCAACGGCCCAATTTAATGCTAGGTGAGGCTGTTGACTCATACTAGATTTTATAGTTTGCTTGCCTGGCATAACTTGGCCATGGCGATGGTTCTTAGAACCGAAATGTAGAGCTCAACGGCCCATTTTAATGCTAGGTGAGGCTGTTGACTCATACTAGATTTTATAGTTTGCTTGCCTGGCGTAACTTGGCCATGGCGATGGTTCTTAGAAAACTAGAAGGTGAGGCTGTTGGATTTTATAGTTTGCTTGCCTGGCAACTTGGCCATGGCGATGGTTCTTAGAACCGAAATGTAGAGCTCAACGGCCCAATTTAATGCTAGGTGAGGCTGTTGACTCATACTAGATTTTATAGTTTGCTTGCCTGGTATAACTTGGCCAAGGCGATGGTTCTTAGAACCAGAAAGTGGAGCTCAACGGCCCAATTTAATGCTAGGTGAGGCTGTTGACTCATACTAGATTTTATAGTTTGCTTGCCTGGCGTTTTGGCCATGGCGATGGTTCTTAGAACCAGAAAGTGGAGCTCAATGGCCCATTTTAATGCTAGGTGAGGCTGTTGACTCATACTAGATTTTATAGTTTGCTTGCCTGGCGTAACTTGGCCATGGCGATGGTTCTTAGAACCAAAATGTAGAGCTCAACGGCCCAATTTAATGCTAGGTGAGGCTGTTGACTCATACTAGATTTTATAGTTTGCTTGCCTGGCGTAACTTGGCCATGGCGATGGTTCTTAGAACCAGAAAGTGGAGCTCAACGGCCCATTTAATGCTAGGTGAGGCTGTTGACTCATACTAGATTTTATAGTTTGCTTGCCTGGCGTAACTTTGGCCATGGCGATGGTTCTTAGAACCAGAAAGTGGAGCTCAACGGCCCAATTTAATGCTAGGTGAGGCTGTTGACTCATACTAGATTTTATAGTTTGCTTGCCTGGCGTAACTTGGCCATGGCGATGGTTCTTAGAACCAGAAAGTGGAGCTCAACGGCCCGATTAAATGCTAGGTGAGGCTGTTGACTCATACTGGATTTTATAGTTTGCTTGCCTGGCGTAACGTGGCCATGGCGATGGTTCTTAGAACCAAAAGTAGAGCTCAACGGCCCAATTTAATGCTAGGTGAGGCTGTTGACTCATACTAGATAACTTTGGCGATGGTTCTTAGTTTCAACGGCCCATTTTAATGCTAGGTGAGGCTGTTGCTAGATTTTATAGTTTGCTTGCCTGGCGTAACTTTGGCCATGGCGATGGTTCTTAGAACCAGAAAGTGGAGCTCAACGGCCCAATTTTAATGCTAGGTGAGGCTGTTGACTCATACTAGATTTTATAGTTTGCTTGCCTGGCGTAACGTGGCCATGGCGATGGTTCTTAGAACTAGGTTTTTCTCTTGCAAAGAAGGTGTCTTCCAGGCCAAGATGTTTTGGTTTGCACAGGTGGCCCTTGAGTGGGGCAGTCCGGCACTTCTGCTATTACTGCAGTGTGCAAGAGGAACAACTGGATGAAAATGCAAGCTAATCTGAGCTATGCTACCCCCCCCCCACCCCACGATTCCTGCAAGTGTATAACCTGTCTTTGAGCCCACTAAAATATTGAAGCGCAAAATACTGTTGAGGAACTAATGCTGGCTCTGCCAGCTGATCATTAGTTATCTTTGGTTTGACATTTCATAAATTATTTGCAGTGGGTCCCTGGTTTTACGAATGATGATAAAATAGTCTGTCATTAAGCATGAGCCTCAAATGGAGTTTCAGGATAAGAAATGTGAAATATGCCTGACTTAGTAATCTGGGGGAGCCAGATTAAAAGCAGCGGCCAAGTTGAAATATGATGTAAAAGTGTGCGATTGATCAAAGAAACAACAGGCACCCGGTTTTTCCTTATCTCCAGGACAGAGAGTGGAACTGCTCAGAATGGAATGATTCCAAAGACCCAAATGCCAAGAAGAGTTGGGATTTCTTTAAAGAACCTTGACTCTATCAATGCATTGGCTAAGAGAATTGTTCTGTGCTGGTAAAAGCAGAACAATGTTCACCATCTTTGGGGGAGGATGGTAGAGATAATCCATTGTCACTTTTTTGAGATGTGTAGGTGGTCCTCAACTTAAACTGCACTGGAGCATGCCCATTGCGGTCATAAGTTGTGATAGTTGTAAAATAGGTGAGGGTTCATTCTCTGATCTTGTGAGTTGGCTTCCAAACGTTTCGTTAGCAGGTTAGGTAACACTTTCAGCGGAGTTTAGGGGGGATGTCCATGTTCTCCTGTTTAATAAGGGCTTCGGATGTGGGTGTGCCAAGTGAGGGTCTTGTGATGGCTTCAGGTGTGAATCATCAGTGAGAGGCTTGTGATGGGGAGGATACATCAAGTCAGAGCCATCAAGAAGTGAACTGGTGTGGTGAGAAGGAGGGTTGTGTGGGTTGGTTGGGGGTCAGTGCTGTCTCTCGTTGGCTGTGCAATCGATTTGGATTCTGAGGTTCGTAGGCTGGTTGTAGGTCAAAGTGTGTATTGACGGAATTGTTTGTGGCGTGCCAGGTTTCGATGAACTCATGAGCGTGGCGGGTGGTAGTTTAGTGTTGCTCCAGTCGTACTGGTGTTGTGGGTAGAGATGGATTTGGGATCATGGTGTTTGACAGCTGGTGCTCGTGGATCCTGGTTTTTAATTGGTGTGATGTTTGTCCAACGTAGAATTGATTGCAGTCGTTGCAGTTGATTTTGTAGATTACATATCTTGTCTTGGTTCTGGACAGCACTGACCCCCAACCAACCCATGCAACCCCCCTTCTCACCACACCAGTTCACTTTTTGATGGCTCTGACTTGATGTATCCTCCCCATCACAAGTCTCTCAGTGATGACTCACACCTGACCCATCACCTCACTTGACACAGCCACCTGACCCATCACAAGACCCTCACTTGACACAGCCACCTGACCCATCACAAGACCCTCACTTGACACAGCCACCTGACCCATCACAAGACCCTCACTTGACATACACCCCTGACTCATCACAAGACCCTCACTTGACACACACCCCTGACTCATCACAAGACCCTCACTTGACACACCCACATCTGAAGCCCTTATAAACAGGAGAAGTTGGGCATCCCCCCTAAACTCCGCCGAAGGTGTTATCTAGCCTGCTAACGAAACATTTGGAAACCATCCCACAAGCTCAGAGAACGAACCTCGCCTTTATCCTACACCCGAGCTACAATTATTCACCACTTTGGTTTTTTATATGTAGACCCAAAAGCAACAAACCTCCATGCTATAAAGCATCTGGTTTATATATTGATTGGTTTTACTGTTTCTAATCTGTGAAGAAGGGATAAGAAAAAACAATAACCAAATATAAAATGAAGCGATAACACAAAACCCAAAACAAAACCAGAAAGAGACAGGAAATTAAAAAAAAAAATAGCAAAGAGCATGAGCAAGTAATACCCATCAGAGTAAATAGAGCAAAATTCAGAGCCTATGAGAACGGTCAGCTCTGCCATTTTTGCTATGTTTCACTAGGCTTGCTGGTATCCTGCCCTAAACGCAGGATGAGGGGATGGGGGTAGAGAAAATTGGGGAAGATAGCTGTTAGGGGGGAGGGACAGAGTGGACGATGATGATGCCCTGCAGCTGTGCAACTTCAACTTTCATGGCAGCACTCCAAAAGAGATTTGAAAATCCTCTCACTGGTCGTAAAGCCAGAAAGTGAATAAAGACTATCTGCCAGGGCCGGAGACCTGTGGCTGCTGACACCCAAGAATTTGGCTGGCTGACTGGCCATAGGACATGTTTATCCAGTGTTTCCAAGACAGGCTGAGCAACGACGTCTACAACCACCTGCATCTCCCAGGGCACCGAAAAAGAAAAAAGCCTTGAAGCCAAAGTCAAGCAAAGGCCATGGTGACGCTCCACTGCTTGTTTTAAGTGTGGAAAAGAGGGGCACTGGGCACCGACTGCTGAACCAGCCCTAGACCTGCGAGGAACCGGGGAAACAGTGCTGGAGGGAGTTGAAGCTGTTGCATTCACCCTATCAACTAACGATGGTGCGCGAAGTCTGACCATCCCGGTGGAAGGCCCCGTGGAGAACGACACCAACTCGGACAACTACCTCTTGGTAAGTCACCCCATAATCCTAGTAACCATCCCCATGGAGTTGGTGGTGCCATCCTCCAGGGATTGATGGCTAAATTATCCAAGTGCAAATTCAGTCAAAGCAGAATTGACTATCTTGGGTACTATATCTTCCACAATGGGATAGAAATGGACCCCGAGAAGGTGCATGCGATTCTAGAGTGGGCTCCTCCCCGCACCAGGAAACAACTCCAAAGTTTCTTGGGATTCACAAACTTTTTACTGTCAATTCATCCCATCATTTGCTCAGATAGCATTCTGTATCACCAAAACAAAAGGGCAGGGCAAGCCCATGAGAACCTAGAAGTGCTCCCCCCCCCCAAAAAAACTGTCCCCCAAGCATGTGCAACGGGCTCAGTACTTTAACAGTTTTAATTTCACTTTACAGTACCTCCCAGGCGGCTGGAACTTCTTGGCGAATGGCCTCTCACGGCTGCCCCAGTACAACAGCTGTAAAGGTAAGATAGTTGGACCAGTCATTCCATCCAAGTGATGGGCAGCACCAGTCACCACTAGAGCTCAAGAAAAATGCTCCCCAAAGGTGCCAGATGATCTTGAAAGTAGATTTGAAGGAGGACAAGTGGTTCAGGGACCACCAGACTGTAGTATACATGATGGCTTAGCTTGGGAGAGGACCAAATTGTATGTGATTGAAAGCCAACAAACTGTGGTGATGTTGTAAAAATGCCACGATTCAAAAACTTGGGGGGGCACTTTGGCTTTGTGAAAACCTTACACGCACAAAGCGCCAGTTCTGGTGGCTGATACTAAAGAAGAGCTCAGGAAATATAGCAATCTGGGTGATAACAGTCCTTTTTTCAAAGCAAGTGCCCTTTGTGCCAGGCCCTAAGATTCCTTCGGCATGCTCATTATACACTCCCATGCCCCATCCACACTTATTTGTGTAATATGTGTAAAGACTGTATGGCGTTCTCGAGCACATCATCTAAAACTGCGGAGTCCAATTCACTTCGAGGTTTTGGCAAGAATTTTTAAAATTGCTTGGCACCACCCAGGGACTTAGCTCTCCCATCGTCCTGGAATGAAGGGGGTCCCTGCACTAATGGGGTCCTGGAGTTGTACCCAAGGTGCTGTATTAAATACCAACAGGACAATGGGACCAACCTCCCTTTTGCAGCGGTGGTATATAACAACTCAGTATTCAGCAGCACTGGGTTCACCCCCTTTAAAGTGGCATCTGGGCAGGTCTTTGTAGCTTTGCCCAAATTACCCCAAACTAAGCCACATGCCCAGTGGAATGGGTTGCCCAGCTGCAGAGCACCTGGCTGGTAGTTCGCAAAGCACTAGATGAAGTGTGAGAAACTTACAAGAAACAAGCACACCAAATCCAAGGACTTTAAAGTTGGGTGACAAGGATTACCTGTCCACCAAATACCTTGAAACGCTTTCATGCATTCTATAGAGAATACCTAGATAAGCCCCAATGAAGCCAATCTAATTGTTCTTTTCCTACTTTTTTTTTCCAGGACTAACATCCCTGTCAAGGTGGCCCAAGGAGAGAAGCAACCCAGAACTAAGAATTTCCTTTCAGTAAGGACAATTAATCAGCGGAACACTGGAAGTTTTTAAGAAGAGACTGGACAGCCATTTGTCTGAAATGGTATAGGGCAGGGGTCTTCAAACTCGGTTCTTTTATATGACTCATGGACTTCAACTCCCAGAATTCCTCAGCCAGCGTGCCTGGCTGAGGAATTCTGGGAGTTGAAATCCATGAGTCATAAAAGAACCAAGTTTGAAGACCCCTGGTATAGGGTATGCTGCCTGAGCAGGGGGTTGGACTAGGTGACCTTCAAGGTCCCATCCAATGTTATTGTTATTGTTAATAATGTTATTAATGTTAATATTGTTATTGTTAATATTGTTAATGTTAATGTTGTTGTTAATAGTATTGTTAATATTATTAATAGTGTTAATATTATTAATAGTGTTAACATTGTTAATGTTAATATTGTTATTAATGTTAATGTTAATATTGTTCATGTTAATGTTATGTTATTGTTATTGTTAATATTGTTAGTGTTAATATTAATGTTTTGTTATTGTTAATATTGTTATTAATGTTAATAATATTATTGTTAATGTTGTTATTATTAAATGTCAACTCTGCCATCTTCATTATGCTTCACTAGGCTTGCTGGCATGTCATAAATGGGGGGTGGTGGTAGGGAAAATTGGAGAAGCCGTGCAGGGGGGAGGGTGAACATTGACAGGAACCTGAGGGGCTAAGCAGCTAGCTTCCACCACTTCAAGATGCCTGGCCTGGGAAAGAATGTGAAACCTGTTCAAGATGCACTTACAATCAAAGCGGTTCTCAAAACATCAATCCGGGATCTATTGAACACTGATGTTCTGGTCAGGGGAGAAGCCCATGAACCTGGGAAAATTCTGTAACTTTGCACGGGAATACTCAGACCTTGCCTTACTTTTACTGCAACCTCTAATCTTTAATAAAAGAACTTATTGCTTCAACAAATGGAGTTGAGGGTCTTTCTTTCAGGGACTTAGCTTGGGCAGGCTTAGCAATAACCCCAAATGGCAAAATATATTTTTGTAAAATAAAATGGGAAAGAAAAGTTAAAATATGAACTCTCCAAATCACTTTGAGAAAATCTCATACAATCGGGGGAAAACCCCAAATGGTTTTTGATACTCTTGAGTAAGATTTCAGATTCCAGGGACTGTCTTTTTGTTCTGAGTTAGTCTGTTGTATGAACCTGTCCTTTAAGAAGTCAACAAAGATTAGGTTAGGGCTGTATATTTAGGGTGCTAAGCCTAGAAAAATGATGTGGGAAGGGGGGGGGGTTGTCACTTCAACCTTTGGAAAACTGAAGCTGTTCCTTTGCTTCCGTTCAAGCTGTCCATGTCAGGCCCAAAGGATCAGGACCATCTGTTAAGTTGTAGTTCAGAAGATTTGTCATGCCTAAACACAAGAATCTAGTCGATCAAAGTTCAACACTAAATTGATAAGAGTCAATGGATTTCAAGAGGGGTTCGAGTCGGACTGTTTGCAGGAACGTAACACCTCTAGGCTGATGCCTCGCTTAATTCCGCCCCAGCTCTGCCTACTCTTCTCCTACATCACCCATAGAAACAGACAACTACAGGTTATCCTAGCTTAAGGAACACTCGCTCAGCAACTGTTCAAAGTTAACAAAGGATCTCTTCAGAACTACCTAGGACCCATTTTTGAAGTTCCAATGTCTGTTCCCTTCTCTCCCCCCCCCCCCGCAGTCACATGATTGCATTTTGGATGCTTGGGAATTGAGCTTGCCTTTTGCAATGTCCACAGTTTTCATCATTTTTTGCTGTGTTTGTGTGTTTCCTTTTGGTTTACTGCCCATTAAGAAAAAGGGGTTCATTTAACAACCACATTTGTTTAATGACCGCAGCGTTCACTTAACAGCCATCTTAAAAAGGTCGGCCATGGGCACACGGTTATCTGTTTATCAACCACCACAACTTAACAACTCTATTCTGGTTGTGCATTGGGGTATTTGTATTTTTGTGTGTGTGCACAAACAGACACAAATATAAGTGATTTCCTTCCAAAGGGAACCTCAAGCACAAAATCTTAAGTGCCCTTGAAATCATTTGCTGCTCACAGGCATGATGTCATCTTGTGACCTTTGTCTGAATTTCCACAAATGGGGGCTTAATAAGTGAAGGGGATTACCCCAGATTTTACGAGGAAGCTTAGACGTATTTACTTTCTCCATTTATCCCTGAGGTCATAAATCACAGCAGGCCCTTTAAAAATAATGCATTTGATTTACAGGATATTAGTAAACCTCAGACTGTTCACTGCACTTTCATGCACGCACACTTTTAACGTCCCTCTTACAACACTGAGCTATTCAGCAAAAAAGGCCCAAAGCAGAAACAAACAGCAAAAGTGCTTAATGCACAGAAAATAGGATTCCGATCAACAGCCGACGTCATCATTTTTAATGGACAACTTTAATAGTCAAGTGACTATAAATCAAAAGTACAACAGATGAGCCTTCGGTTTTGCAAGGAGGGCTTCATTTTTTCCCCCTCCAGGTATTGGATTGACAGGTTTCACCATGACTGCCCTCCCCCCCCCAAGGAACCGAGGTTATGTAGGTCAGCAGAAATGACCTTCAGGTGGAAAAAGTATATACTGGTGTGAGGTGTGAAAGCAAAACTCCCCAAGTCCATCTCCTTTCAGCCTTATGTGAATCATCTGTAAACATTGCCCTGCTCTGAGCCTAGTTGAGGAAACTAGCCATTAATGATTGGGAGATTCCTTAATTACTCGGTAACTTGATATTTTGTTTTCTCCCCGGCCGGCTGCAGCTGATTGGGCGCTGGGAGTTTTGTGTTTCAAAATACAATTATGAGGCTTGCGCCGTTGCCAATTTTTTGTGTGTCAGAGGTGAGCAATTTGGTTAATGTGACATTTGGTACACTCCCATGCCCTAACTGCTATCAAATAAACAAGCTCCAAACAAAACAAAACTCTTGAAAATGCCCTTAAGGCTCAACTTGATACATTTCCCTGTCTAAAAAAAAAACCTTGAAGAAATGGCACCACTGGGCACGTTCTCTACATTTAAAAAAAAAATCACAAAAAAGAGATTTCCAGCAAATTAAAAGTATAAAACTCAGGTTAAGAGACAGCCGAAAAATAAGTTAGAGCTATTTGGTGGAAGGTTAGAATCCAAGGGAAAGTACAATATTAATGAAGGCCGGTTGGAGGAAAGTCTGATCAAAACCAGAGGAGAACCAAGGTGTGTATCAAAGTCTTCCCCATTTATCATAATTGGTCATAATTCCAAGCTGGCATGACCAAAGATTGCTCCATCTTGAAAACACAACATTAGAAAGATCCACCAGGATGCTTAATAAAATCAGGACCTTGGAGAGCTCAAGTGTGATCAGTGTATGCAAAATCCTATATTAACGAGATACATTAAGGCTAAGCCACACTGTGGTTTCTTTAGGTGTGGCCTAGAAATAGGCGAGAATCTACTGTCATCAGGTGTAAACCAGGTAGTCCTTGACTTATGACTGGAATTGAGCCCACCAGTTATGGCCATTAAGTCACGGCATCATTAAAGCAGGTCACCATATGACTGAGCTGGTTTTTACAAGCTTTTTTTGCAGAGATCGTTAAGCGAATGTCACTGTGATTACATGAATGTCTCTGTCATTAAATGAATTCATTGTTTGCCAGAAACTGAAAGTGAATGCTGGTTTCCAGCAAAAACATAAATCGTGGTTATTTGACTATGAGACACTGTAAGCAACCATAAATGTTGGTCAGTTGCCAAGTGCTCAAAATGCAGTCGTGTGATGGTGGGGGGTGATGTCAGAATGTCAAAACTGGATCCTAAGACCCTTTGGGGGGGGTCCTTCGTAATTTGGTATGGTTGCTAAGTGACCAGTCGTAAGTCAAGGATCACTTGTAGCTCAGTATGTTCTGTAAATACCATCAACCATGGCTTATTTGTAGTAAAACATACCATAGCTGCACATAGTGTATGTCAACCCAGGTTTTGGGTGCTTGATATTAAGTTACGGCTTATTTTAACCAATGCTTGTTGAACAGGCCATAAGGGCTAGGTATGACGGTTTCTTTGAGAAGAAGGAAGACTCTATGGTAGGGAAACCATTTTTAATCATATTTAATGTTGTGCCTAGGCTTTTATAGAAACAGAAATCAATATTTGACAGTATAGATCAGCGCTTCCAAAACTAGATTTTTTTCAAAGTGCGGAACTGAGCTGCATTAAAAAAACAACAACACCCAACCAGAAGCTACCAATCCATGATGGTGTTTTGCAGAATGAAAAAAACATTTTATAGATAAGTTGAAGCGATTTTGCTTACTCGACTGCTCAAATTCATTCCTACAGATATATACTGGCAATCTCCAATGGATCCCCTTGGCTTTATTTATGATGAGGAGACTTTTTGCCCTGTTCAAATGCCACATCCAGCTCTCCCTTCACCACCACCACCTTTTCTATTTCCTTGCAGCATTTGAGCCCACCCGCAAACGCTGAACACTTCCAGAAATGTCAAAATGAAACATATGCTAACAAAGCTGCAGACTGAAGCTCCCAAAGCAGGCAGCACAACACTCTGCCACTAAACAAATAAATAGCAGGCAAATGTCAGCAGAGACTGGGATTCAGAGAAGGGAATGGAAGAAAATGAATTCCATACATGGAGATATCAAAAAAATCCAGTATTTCCCCCCCCCACACACACACACAAATGAAATGACTTGACCTAGCCAGTGTCCTCTGACTTATTGCAGGGGAACACAACCTCACATCCTCACGAAACTGGAGAAAAACTATACAGGTAGTTCCTTGACTTACAACTATTCTTTTAGTGATTGTTCAAAGTTACAACAGCACTGGAAAAAAAGAGACTAACCAGTCTTCGTACTTACAACTATTGCAGCACCCTCACAGTCACACAATTTGGGCCCTTGGCAAGCAGCATGCATTTACCAAGCGTACATGTATTTATGTATTCACTAAGAAGACATTTCCTGACAAAACAATTAACCAGTGGAACAGCTTGTCTTCAGATGTGGCTGCTCCATCACCGGAGGCTTTTAAGAAGAAAATGGACAGCCACTTGTCTGGAATGGTAAAGGGGGGGTGGACTAGAAGACCTCCAAGGTCCCTTCCAACTCTGTTATGCTGTTTTATTCTGTTTTTATTCTGTTATATTCATGACAGCATCCCAGGATCCTGTGGTTGCCATTTGTGACACCTCAGCTTACTCTCACAAGCAGATCAGTGGGGGAAGCCAGACTGACTCAGCCATTTTAACTTCAAACGGTCATTAAATGAACAGTTGTAAACTGAAGATTACCTGTATTGCAAACATAGACATGAAGTGCTTCAGTTTTGTTTTTTCTGGAAAATAATAGAATATGGACCTCCCTCTCATCCAGGTTCTTAATGAAAGCAGAATACTCAACGTTGCGTGGGTGTTGCCTTTTTTCTGCTTTCCCACAAACTCTTCCAGATTTGCAAGATCCAATCTGGGTTGGTCACTGGGACCAGAGGTTTAGCTGTCCCAGCTTTTGGACTCGTGCTATTGCCCATCCTCAGAGAACTTCTCTCTACTAGAAGGTGCGCTTTGAGCTATTCTATGTGTTGTATTTATGTGGTGCCTTCCTATTGGTTGAGTGGTATGTTGATGGTTGGCGATTGGCTGGTGTTTCCTTGTGCTGCCAAGTCCTTGGCACCTAAGTACCTGATAAGCTGGTGATAAACCAGACCTCCTGTTGACTGTAACAAGGGGCCCGTTTCCCAGGCTTCAATCATTTCCCTGGCTGTTTTTGTACCTGCTCAGCCAACAATCTTAGTAACTGCGAGATGGAATGTTTGTCCTTGTTCGTTGCAATGTTTGGGTCTCCTGGTCTGTCCGCTAGCTTGAAATCCTTCAGATTTCCCCACAATCAGACTTAGATGGTTACCACTTGGAAAACGAAGCCGATTCTCTTATGCCACAGATCTCATGGAAAGCTGTATTTATGAGGTGTGCTAAAGCATGGAAATGCCTTGGAGAAAAATGACTTCATTAAAAGGAAGGCTGGGCGATGAAGGGAAAGAGGGAAAATGTGTCCTCACATGAACTTGGAGAACAGTGCTGAGGGACTTAAGAATTAATGTGTCGGCGTCTCGTTCACCTTGAATCATGATTCTCCAAGTTGAATGCCTCTTATTAGCATCTTAGCTTCTTCGCCCGGTCATCATAATTTAAAGGGAAAAAAAGATTGGTACGTCAGATTATAGTCCTCGGGTTATTTCCTCTTGAGTTACAGGGAGTCCTCGATTTACGACCACAAACGAGCCCAACATTTCCGTTGCTAAGCGAGACAGCTGTTAAATGACTTTTGCCTCATTTTACGACCTTCCTTGCCACAACTGGTAAGTAAATCACTGCAGTTGTTAGTACCAGGCTTGTTACGTGAATCTGACTTCCCCCACTGTCACAAATACGAGTCAGTGGCCAAGGGCCTGAATTTTGATTATGTGACTGTGGGGATCCTGAAATGGTCGTAAGTGTGAAAAATGGTTATGTCACTTTTTTTCCCAATGCTGTTGTAACTCTGAACAGTCACTAAATGGTTGTAAGTCGAGGATTACCTGTACATCTGAAAATCCAACGTGGTGTAAATAGGTTGCTTGGGAAATTCAGAGTGACTTTGGGCCACAATCACATTATCACAGTCCAGCCTACCTCACAGGGTGGTCATTCCTGTGGGAATAGCCTCAATGGAGGGAATGCCTTGTACACTCTTTGTGTTAAGAAAGACAGGATGGTCATGAAAAGAACAAATACAATGGAAAAGTAGAGTCAAGAATCCATGTGCCTTGAAACAAGAGTGATCAAAAACTTGACCAAGCCATGATTTGAGGGGGAGGCTGTATAAGATGTTTCATTCTGAACCCTGTATCTCTGTTTTAGGGGGCTCCAAATGTGGCTAGGTGGGAAAACCAATTATAAAACATGTAGAAGCCTCTGAAACAGCCATTAAAGGAATGATGAATTCAAACCTCAAGGAGCACGATTCAAATTTGAAATTTCAGGGAAGGATGCTCCAGAGCTTGCAACCAACACAGCAAAAGGCTTTATTTTTTCTTCCAGACTCAGGAAATGATTCTCTGAAAGCAAAAAATTGATATGGAAGGAGGTTGTGGGTATCAAAGAAGGGCTGGTATTGGTTTGAAAAGAGGCCAGGCAGAAGCTGCAACTGGTAGGGGCAGCAGAGTTGCAAATAATAGTAATGCAATGTTTCATTTCTCACCTAAGAAGCTTCTTCAGTTCTGAACTGTGGGAAGTCAGCCCCCACCCCAGAGAAGGAAATATTAAAAGGGGAGAATCTTATATTTCCTCAAAGGATCTTAAAGAGGCAGAAAAACATGCCCAGTTTTTCTTAATAGCCCCAAGTCTCCCTCCCCAAAACAGAAACCAGCTCTGTGGAAATGCAGAGGTGATAATCTTGTCAGAAACATTGGAGTCAGGAAGCTGATGGGATTAGAAGGAAAAGATCCCTAGAATCAACAATCCCTCACACCAAAAAGTCCAACAGTCATCAGCCACAGCCTCAGGGAAGCAGGATATGACCTTTGGAACATAATAGGATTAACCCACCATCATCAGAATACCAGAAAGACACACTCAGACTCAAAGTTCATGCCACAGGAACAACTCCAGACAAAAGCCCAAGAAGGTATAAAAACCCACTGCTCCCTACTACATGTGGTCACTTTTTTTTTCCCAGAGCCATCTTTCTGTCTGGCTCTTCTCTTCAATAAACGATAACCTTCTTTCTAAAGCAGTCGCCAATGTTTTGATTATTCCCAGCTTGGACTGGACCCTGATGAAGCATTTTTCTTTCAACGGTGCAGTCTGACTTCAGCTTTCCTTTGCTTGACAGACCTGTGAAGTCAGGGATGCAGATCCCTAGAATCAACAATCCCTCACACCAAAAAGTCCAACAGTCATCAGCCACAGCCTCAGGGAAGCAGGATATGACCTTTGGAACATAATAGGATTAACCCACCATCATCAGAATACCAGAAAGACACACTCAGACTCAAAGTTCATGCCACAGGAACAACTCCAGACAAAAGCCCAAGAAGGTATAAAAACCCACTGCTCCCTACTACATGTGGTCATGCCATCTTTCTGTCTGGCTCTTCTCTTCAATAAATGCTAAAGCAGTCGCCATGTTTTGATTATTCCCAGCTTGGACTGGACCCTGATGAAGATTTTTCTTTCAACGGTGCTTATTGTCTGACTTCAGCTTTCCTTTGCTTGACAGACCTGTGAAGTCAGGGATGCAGGAACTGGTCATAAAGTTACTTTTTCATCACCTTCAAATGATCGCTAAATGAGGCAGCTGCTAAACGAGGATTGGCTGTACTATGGTGGGGAATGTTCAATGGCCAAGAATACATTAAGAGAAGGAAGAGGTGAATTTTGTCCTTCCTTCCCCAAAAACACTTATAATCTTAAACATTGAATATTGAATAAGGAAGAGAATCTGTGCACCTATGGCCCTTTTATGACCTGTGGACTTCAATTCCCAGAATTCCTCAGCCAGCTGGATGAGGAATTCTGGGAGTTGAAGTCCATAGGTCAGAAAGGGGCCATAGCTGCCCGCCCCTGCACTGGAATGGTACCGTTCTCCCCCCCTCCATGATTATATTGGAAAATTTGCATAAAAATACGACTCCTGGGCATGTCTATGGTACAAATAAAATACAAACACCAGGAGAATATAAATATAAAAATATACTTTACTAAAAGCTGCCAAGTTTTCGTTTGGAAACTCCAAACATCATCAGGGCTAAGGAGCCAGTAAACAATGATGACTTAAATGGGTTTTGCCGGCATCTGCACCCGGCTCATGGACCGCGTCACCGGTCCCGGCCGGTTAATTAGTGTTCCAGATGTTAGTGTTCGAAACATCTGGAACACTAATTAACCGGCCGGGACCGGTGACACGGTCCATGAGCCGGCTGCAGATGCCGGCAAAACCCATGTAAGTCATCATTGTTTACTGGCTCCTTAGCCCTGATGATGTTTGGAGTTTCCAAATGAAAGCTTGGCAGCTTTTAGTAAAGTATATTTTTATATTTATATTCTCCTGGTGTTCGTATTTTATTCGTACCATGTATATGTATATGTATATGTATAGGTGTGTGTGTGTGTGTGTGTGTGTGTGTGTGTGTGTGTGTATATATATATATATATATATATATATATATATAAATAAAAGAATAAAACACGATCACCGGGAGAGTTGAAGTAAAAATACTTTACTAAAAATATATTAATACTAAAAAGTTGCCAAGCTTTCGCTGGGGGAACTCCCCAGCATCGTCCCCAGCATCGTGTTTTATTCTTTTATTTATAATTATGCCCGGGAGTCGTATTTTTACCAATATTCTTGAATATATATATATATATATATATATATATATATATATATATATATATATATATATACACACACACACACACACACACACACACACACACACAATTAGAAGGCTCTGAGCACCCAGCAAATTATCCCGTTTTTTCTTTATTTCCCTTTCATTTCAAAGTGGAGTTTTCCTCGGCTTACACCCCCACCCCCAGGTGTATTCCTCCAACCGATTTCTCCTGCACCGAGGGAGAAAAAAAATCAAAAGAGCAACGCCATAAAATAACCCAGAAACATTTCTTTGTCTCTTCCCTTCTGGAACTCCAATATTGTCAGAAGTGGCTTTGCACGATCCGCAGCCGGCTTGGGTTCTGAGCTGCAGGAGTTTTGACAGAATGGAGGAGAGGGGAAAAAAAAAAAGCTGGCAATTTAAACCAGCTTTCCCGGAAGGTGTTAAGAAGAGGAATGACTGTGTACATTTTAAAAGAGCATGTTAAAGGAATCACCGACACAAAGCACAGGGGAAGTAGGTCTGCCATGCCATTGCTTAGCAACCGCCTGTTAACCCCCTGCAAGAGAAGCAGCCAGAGGTGTCCCAGCTACAGCAGAGAATAGAGGGGGGGGGGACATTCAAGACAGACAGCTGAGATAGAAGCTGAGATCTTAAGAGGCTGAAAGTCGCTCTTTCCCATCCTATCTTCATTGCCATAACATGCACATCTTGACAGCATCAGATAATAATCTTCCGGCACAGAGGTACCCAAAGATCTTCAGCATCTCTTCCAAGCAATTGGGGGGGGGGGGGAAATATCCTGATTCTGAAATTTCTTGAAAGAGAAACCAAAGAAGCTCGGAAAGTAGGATTAATTGGCCCGGTATTGTACAGGCAGTCCTCGGCTTACAATTATTCATTTAGTGACCGGCCGAAGCTACAGTGGCACTGAAAAAAGCGCCTTAGGGCCACACATTCTGCACTCACAACTGTTGCAGCCTCCCCGTGGTCACGTGAGCAGATCGGGATGCTTGGCAACAGGTTCGTATTTATGACGGGCATGCAACGTCCCAGGGTCCTGAGTCCACCTTTTGTGATCTTCTAGCAAGCAAAGTCAATGGAAAAGCCGGATTCTCTTAACAACAGTGTTACTAATTTAACAATTAATAATAATAATAATAGTTGGAAGGGACCTTGGAGGTCATCTAGTCCAACCCCCTGCTCAGGCAGGAAACCCTATACCATTCCAGACAAATGGCTGTCCAGTCTCTTCTTAAAAACTTCCAGTGTTGGAGCATTCGCCGCTTCTGGAGGCAGGTTGTTCCATTGGTTAATTGTTCTCAGTCAGGAAGTTTCTCCTTAATTCTAGGTTGCTTCTCTCCTTGATCAGTTTCCATCCATTACTTCTTGTCCTACCCTCAGGCGCTTTGGAGAATAGCTTGACTCCCTCTTCTTTGTGGCAGCCCCTGAGATATTGGAAGACTGCTATCCTGTCCCTCTTCATCCTTCATTAAACTAGACATCCCCAATTCCAGCAACTGTTCTTTATATGTTTTATCCTCCTGTCCCCTGATCCTCTTTGTTGCTCTTCTCTGCCCTCTTTCCAGAGTCTCGACATCTTTTTTACATCGTGGTGACCAAAACTGGATGTAGTATTCCAAGTGTGGCCTTACTACACTTACTTACACTTTACTCACAGTATTAATACGGTGACCCCCTCCCCAAAACCCATCCGCGTTGAAGAACATTTGGATTTCAAGATGTCAACGTTGAAAGCACGATGCTTCTGTTCTCAGAACACTGGGCTTGTGAGAACCTCTCACCTTGAGAAGTGTTTGGGTTCTCCTGCTGCAGAATTGTGGGGATGGTGAAACTTTCATTGCCACTTCAAACTGAGGAGCGTGTCACAAAGTCAACAGGATGCTATTTAGCATAATGATTTCTGAGGTGCTCATCAGGCGGAACAGCTGTTGCTGCTAATTAAAGACAAGTGAAGGAATAACCTCTTCAGAATGACATTGGTGTCCAAATGGGCATTGGAAAGAAAGCTTTTTTATTATTATTAAAGGATAGCAATTAGCAACGTAAGAGTCAAATGCAGTTCTTGGTTATTTTTTTTTTTATTTTTTTAGCAGCTGGTGCATCTTCCAACTAGAGTTGCGGAACATATGAAAATCTCAAATATATGAAAGTCGCTACTTGTTTTCAACCCCCCCCCCCCTAAATACAATAAAAGCTCTTACAGTGTAGAAGAAGGAGAGAGAACTGAGGGCAGAGTCAAACAAGTAATCAGCCTGGAGTCGTTATGTTCCCACAATCTAAATCCATCTGTCTGTGTCTCTCTATGTATCCATCCATCCATCCATCAATCCATCCATCCATCCATCCACTTACCTATTTACCTATCTATATCTCCATCTCTGAGGGCAATAGAAGAATGGGACGACAGAGAATGAGATGGCTGGATGGAGTCACTGAAGCAGTAGGTGTGAACTTAAATGGACTCCAGAAGATGGTAGAGGACAGGAAGACCTGGAGGAAGGTTCTCCATGGGGTTGTGATGGGTCGGACACGACTTCGCAACTAACAACAAATCTTCATCTCCCTCTCCATTCATTGATCCATCTACATATCCATATATACATACATACTCGTCTATCTTCCTACTTATCTATCATCCATCCATTCCTCCTCCTCCTCTCCCTCTCTCTCCCTCCCCCCTCCTCCTCTCCCTCTCTCTCCCTCCCCCCTCCTCCTCTCCCTCTCTCTCCCTCCCCCCTCCTCCTCTCCCTCTCTCTCCCTCCCCCCTCCTCCTCTCCCTCTCTCTCCCTCCCCCCTCCTCCTCTCCCTCTCTCTCTCTTAAAAGGGAGATCATACCCCACTTCCTGCAAACCTGGCCTTTCTGTTCCAGGGTCTGAAAATTCCCTCAAAGTTAGCTCCACTCCTTTTTTTCTTCTTCCATCCATTCTCAGATTTGATGGCTTCCCCTGAAGCTTTTTCTTTCCAGATGGAACACATCCCACCCTTTCTTTTCGCTAAGTCTTGCCTTCGAGCAACTTATTGTTCTGACTCACAACTAGATGGAGGATGTGCAAATTGTTTAAAAGCCACTTTATGGGCCTCATTAGTAGGGCAGACAGTAGTCCAATGTGGGGTTTCTCCCTCTCCCCCCCCCCCCGTTCTTTATTCTTTCTCTCTTCTTCCATTCATACTAATAAGCCTGTTGATAACTTTCTGGAACTGAACACAATTATCAGTAAGGACCCGAGTCCAGTCCTTCAGGCCACCATGAACTGAATTAACATCATTAAAGTCTATTGGCACAGATCAGCCCAGCCACAAATGCACACCCAGGAAAATATACATAGCCTCCCCGTTCTTTTCTGCAAGGGAAACTGCTTGATGCTGCATAGAAAGGTGACAGAGGCAGAGACGAGGAGGAGAAAAATTAGGATGGGTGGACACGAACGAAAGCAGACGTGATGGCTGGAGACCCAGAAGGATGTCTTCTCTTCCCCCTGTGGGGAAGGATGTTTCTAGAGTCAAAATCAGATTACATCTCTGCCATTGGTTGGAGAAGATTTGTCCCGTGAGAAGAAGTGAAAACTAAGGCAAAGTAAGGTGAGGAGAAGCGTGGAAAAGGTGTATCATGTGTTCCCTGGTGGTGAGGAAGTGGTTCTAAAGCAGGGGTCTTCAAACTTGTCCCTTTTATGACTTGTGGACTTCAACTCCCAGAATTCCTCAGCCAGGCACGCTGGCTGATGAATTCTGGGACTTGAAGTCCACAAGTCATAAAAGGGACAAGTTTGAAGGCCCCTGTTCTGAAGGACTATCCTCCCTCCCTTCAGAGTCTTGGGTCATCCGATGAAAGAGAATGGCAGTGATGGAGGATCTGGGTCTGAGAAAAGGGCAATCTTCACATAGGTTATGTGCTTTGTATAGGTTACATAACCATGTGTTTTGTGGATGGCCTTTTATAGAATAAAGGGAGGGGGGCTTCAAGGCCAATCTTCCATTCATTGAGGGACTGAAATTAAAGTGTCTGGCCATACTCACCTTCCTAGATCAAGGGTCTTCAAACTTAGCCCTTTTATGACTTGTGGACTTCAACTCCCAGAATTCCTCAGCCACTTCTGGGAGTTGAAGTCCACAAATCATAAAAGGGCCAAATTTGAAGCCCCTGCTTTTGAGCATCTATTCCACCACTGAACTGCTTTTACTGTTGGTTATCTATCATCAACTTGGCATTGACTCTTGGTAGTCACAGAGATAAATCTTCTCCAAGATGATCTGGAGAATCTGACCCTTCAGAGCTCCGGGCAATCTATTTACTACCACTCTAAACAAGTCCATCAACCTTGGTACAGGTCATTCTCTTCTCTTTCCTTCTAGCTTTTCCATCAACATCAGGTTCTCAAACAAGCTAGTACTTACTGTTAGGAGTTTTTCTTTCATATTCATCAGGAATCTGTCGTCTTGTACTTTAAGACCATTATTCAGTGCTCTGTACTCAACAAGAAAGAACAGCGTGTGTCTTATTGTGTGCTTGAAAAATACAATTAAATCCCCTCTCAGACTTCTCAAGGCTAAACAGATCCACCTCTCTTGGTCTCTTAAAGCCCTTGTTAAAATTGGTCCCAAGAAAGGATTCAGGATTTGAAGAGTCTTATCTAACCAGAGTTCAGGACCAGACAATCTCTAGAGCAGTGGTTCTCAACCTTTTTAATGCCGTGACCCCCCAACTGGTCGTAAGTCGAGGACTACTCAACTGGTCGTAAGTCGAGGACTACTCAACTAGTGCAGCACCGTTTGCAGAATGGGACTTTTGGCGGGCTCAGCAGGGCAGAGACAGCCTGGACAATTCCTATTGGCTTTTGAAAGCCAATATATTAAACTCTATTCAAGAGAGTCTATTCTATTGGCTTTCAAAAGCCAATAGAATAAAAGGGAGTAGCACAGCTAAGGAAAAGGGGAAAAAAATGGTGGACTGCGTTGTTTGGCGACCCCCGTGAAATGGTCGTTCGACCCCAAATGGGGTCCCGACTCACAGGTTGAGAACCACTGCTCTAGAGAATCCCTTCCAAACCAAGTTTAAATTCGCACGCTTTCCATCAGACATCTACAAGAGATGCTCGTATCCTGACCTGATATGGTCCAAGGTGATTAAAATGCTGGACCGGGAGTGCTAAAGCTAGTCTTGCCTTATGCATGAACCCCACCTGGTGACTTTGGACCGATCGCTCCTCCTTGATGCTAGGAAGAAGACAGGTCCAAACCACTTCCATCATGCGAGCTAGAAACCTTCATGAACTTCTCCACGTAACGTCAAGGAATTCGAAGGGTCCAAATTGAAAGACTGAGGCGAGAAAGAGCTAAGCCAGTGGTTCTCAACCTGTGGGTCGGGACCCCATTTGGGGTCAAACGACCATTTCACAGGGGTCGCCAAACAACGCAGTCTGCCATTTTTTCCCCCTTTTCCTTAGCTGTGCTACTCCCTTTTATTCTATTGGCTTTTGAAAGCCAATAGAATAGACTCTCTTGAATAGAGTCTAATTCTATTGGCTTTCAAAAGCCAATAGGAATTGTCCAGGCTGTCTCTGCCCTGCTGAGCCCGCCAAAAGTCCCATTCTGCAAATGGTGCTGCACCAGTTGAGTAGTCCTCAACTTACGACCAGTTGAGTAGTCCTCAACGTACGACCGGTTGGGAGTTGAGAACCACTGTTCTAAGCAATGTTGCCCCACTTTTGCAGACAAGGGCGATTCTCTTGGATCCCTGTAACCCTGCTCCTTTCTTGGTTTTTTTTTTTTTTATGCATTTCTCTTTACTGATTAAGTTGCTTTGGTGACTCATGTGCCTCGTTCCTCCTGAGCTACTATCTGGACAAGGGATAATTGCAGGAACCTCTTTTTTACATTCAGAGAAAGCGCCGTCACCCTCCGTTGATTCTGTTGCTAGACCTCACAAAGCAATTTGAGGCTTCTGAAGGGAAATAGGTTTAAATGATTACATTCCTGCCTGACATATATATGGAGGCCACATTTTGTGTAAGTTGGCTGCCAAATGTATGATTCACAGAGGGCACGGCAGGCTGGGCCGAAGACTTTTTTTCCAGAATGCTGCTGGATGTGCAGGGCAATTAAGTCACTTCTCCGTGTTGTGCAAATATACAAAAATGTGCATCAAATGCAAAAGAGGAGAGGAGAGAGGGAGAGACCGGTCTAGCTACAAATAGGCCCTCCATGGCTGACGTCTCTCCTCCTATTAAGCCAAGATACTTACTTTTTAGCTTGGCATCTTTTGCAAACCTAGATTATGGTTTTTGAGCAAGATCTAAGGCTTAGCCCATTCTTTGAATCCAGTCAGCTACAAGAAACCACAACTGAAGACCTCATGTGGTCCTTGACTTACGGACGCAACTGAGCCCAAAATTTATGCTGCTAAACAAGACAGCTATTGAATGAGTTTTGCCTTACTTTACGACCTTCTTGGCACAACTGTTAAGTGAGCCACTAATAACACGGCCGTTAAATGACTGGCCTCCCGATCGACTTTGCTTGTCAGAAGTCACAAAAGGTACCACATGACCTCAGGACATGGCAACCATCATAAATATGAGCTGGTTGTCAAGCCTATGAATTCTGATCACATGACCCTGGGGATGCTGCAGTGGTCATAAGCGTGAAAACTGGTCATGTTTACCTTTTTCAGTGTTGTTGTATCTTCGGTCACTAATGGATGGTTATAAGTCAAGGGATACCTGTAATTATTGTTGTGCATGTGTTTTCTCAGCAAGGAGGGGCCCTCTCGGCCAGGGGTCCCCAACCCCAGGTCTGTGGACCGGTATTGGACCGCAGCAGCCTGCCAGCAACCGGTCCACACAAACAAGCAAAGCCCTATCCACAAGCACACAAAACCACACATTTTCCAGTCCACAGAAAAACCTCTCTCCACGGAACTGGTCCCTGGTGTACAAAAGGTTGGGGACCTCTGCTCTAGACAGTTTGCAAGCAAATCAGATATGAAGGAAACGTTCTCTTTGAGCTGACAGTAACCATCTGTCAATGCTGCTAACATCGGATGTTAGCAGCGTTGACTCCATCATTGACAACACGTTCTCCTGCTGAGTTCGGACTTCAAGGAAGAAAGCTTGACGTAAACTTGGTGTTCTGCCTTTTCACACCACTCTAGTACGGAAAGCAAATGTCTCAACTCAGAACATGCTGAAAGGCACACTCTGATTGAATTCTAACTATATATCTGTGACTCCGGTGGCCGACAGCCAAGACCTTGTCTGCTTAAAAAAACCAAAACCGAGAGATTAAAACGCACCTGTCTTAAAGTGGTTGAAAGCTCCTGTTCAGCTTATAGAGATAAGAGAGGGACTTTTTCTTTTGGATAAGTTGGCAGTCAAGAGTTTCCTTGCTTTTGGGGGGGGGCTGTATATGGATCCCGTTCGCACATGCATCTTTCCCCAGCAGCTAAAGGATAACTAAGGTTCTACAAATGCAGATAAAGCTTCTGTCAAAGAAAAAAACAACAACCTGGATTTTGCAAAGAAGAAAAGAAACCCAAGGTTGCAGTTTTTAATGTACCTGAAAAAGAAAGATATTGCCTACATAGGCTGTGATGCTCTTGAGAGCTGTTAGCTCAGTTTTGTCCAATTTAAATTAAATTTGAATAAAAGCCAGGGTGGTACAGTGGTGAAAGTGTAAGATTGATCAGGCCCAGCCAGACTCCAGTTCAGCATCAGCTGTGCAAGCTTCCTGGATCACTTATCTAGTTGCGATTTGAGCTCTAAAATATGTTGCAGAGGAATTTTGCAAAAAGAGTGATCTGTATCAATAATGATACACATAGGTAGCTAGTCAGGCTACTTATTTTGGAAGGCCAGTAGGTTATTTATTATGATTGTTGTTGTTGTTAAATTTATTTGCTGCCTACTTTGCCATGGCGCTACTCTACGCAGCTTACAACAATAAAGAGGAAGAAATGAAGAGTGTAAACAGAAGTAAAATCATAAAACAATAAAATAATGAAAAAGAACACAAAGAGAATACATTGATATGATAACAAAGAGATGGATGGGGAGAGAACAGGTGTAACAGTTATAGCAGTTAAGTCACCAGAGTAGAAATAGAAAGATTCTGATTCAGATCAACCATCAGCCATGTAGGACTAGTCCAGATACACCTAATCCAGTGAAAAGGAAAAGGAAAAATGGTAGGATTCAAATCCTGAACCGGTCATCTCTCTCATCCCCTCAAGCAACCAAGAGGGGAGCAATTTATCAGATAATAACTTGACTGGCTGACACCAGATCCTTGTTGACTGCTCATCCCTCAGCAGGGGAAGGACAAGTGTTTCCTTGCTTTATGACCCGTGAATTATCACCGCCACTTTCAAAAATTAGCCCATCCTAGCTGTATTTCATCCTGCTTAAGGCCTGGTACTGCTGCTTATTCTGGGAATTCCTTTGGAGATTATTTACCCACCCTCAAAACGCTCTGGAAACATTACTGAAGCAAGGAGGGCATGGAGCGAGCTTCAAATTTAAGCTTCAGATTCACATCTTTAAAACAGGGGTGTCCACTCTTGGCAACTTTAAGATCCCGTGGACTTCCAACTCCCAGAATTCCCCACTTCCACGTCCCCATCTCACCACACACACCAAGTGTGGTTGGATCAAGTACTGATAGACTGTTAACACACACACAAGCACACACACACACAATCAAAACTCACCTTTCCCCCCCACCGAAGCCTCACCACATTAGAGACAATGACTAAATTGTGCTTTTTAAAAAGAAAAAAAAAGGCAGAAAATCCACCCCAGTTGCTTTTCTCAACTCGTCCCAAGACAGAAGAGCAATTGGCGGTTGGGATAAAGCGAATTATATCACCACATTTTGGTGCCAGGGTGAGCTTCTCAGCGGGAGGGCTGATAGCCCAGTTCGAGACCCAGGTTCCATGCGATGGGACGAGTTCCCGTCCCTTGCCCCAGCCCCTTTCCATTGAGCAGTCCAAAAGCATGCAAATGCAAGTAAATAAATAGGTACCATTTGGATGGGAAGGTATCAGCATTCTGTGTGCCTTTGACCTGTAGCCATGCTGGCCACAGAAATTGTCTGGCTCCCTCAGCTAGAAAACAGAAATGCTTAGAATCGGACAGGACTGCAGAGGGGAAACTTTTACCTTTATCTTTATTTTAGTGCCGCCTTAAAGCCTGGGGGAAAAGAAAACACATTGAAGGAACTGTTTGGATCAACCCAGAGCAAAACAGCAGTGGCTCCTCAGACTGCTACATAATTGTATTTTTTATCCAGTTTTATACGATCATAAAATTAACCGAGCTTGGGCGTCCTTCCAAGTGTTGGCCCCAGTATTGTGGTTGCTATTTTTCAATTAAATACACACACACACACACACACACACACACACACACACACACACACTATCCATTAATTATGGATGTATCTTTGCTCTTCGCTATTGTAGGGCATCCTATAGTAGACAGGCTGGTTCTGTTTGATTTTATTTGACAATAATTGGTTCCATTGTGTTGGTGGTTAAGTTGTGAATTAATTTTGCTGGTTGGAATTCTGGGATTGTTAAGTTCTTCTTTGGGACTAGACTTCAGAAAAGATTTATTATTATTGCTCTTATTTGTAAGTAGTCCTGACTTTTCTGTCCTCTTGTTAGTTCCTATCCTGTTTGGTTGAGTTCTTGTAACCAAATCCCAAGAAATGCATAGCTCTCCAAAAAAATCAGTAGGTCTTCAAGAACCAAATTAAAACGAAAAATCAGATCTGTCCAAAAGGGACTTATTACAGGGCAGGACGCAAATCAGTTTCAACTGCAAAACCCATCTCAAATTTCATCCTCAAAAGATTTGGAAAATCCAGCACGTGGGAACTGATAGTTCCCACTGAACTCCTCCTAATTTGAAAAGTATGGAACCACGTTCTATTGCACTCCCCAACAGTTTTTGCTAAACAAGGATTTACAGGCCAGTGTGGGTCTATTCTCACAACATGCCACCCCGCTATCACACGTATGACCAACTGCTCAGTCCCTTGTCTGAAGCTAGCCATAAATACAGTGTGGAGGTAAAACAGACACATAAAAAAAAAAGTCCAATCTAGCCTAATGTGGCGGGATTTCTCAGTGGTCTCCAGCCCAGTGTTAACCAGGCCCTTGTTGAGCTTTCCGGGGAACAGGATCAGCTCCATGCTGGGGACTTCCTGTGAGCTGGTCCTACAGCCGGCTCCCCTAATATCCCTCCAAAGAAGGGTACATTGTTGAAAATGAGGGGTGCTAGGACCCAGAAGGAAGGCGGGGAAAGAATATGTGTGTGTGTGTATATGTGGTATACATTGGTGTGTGTGTGTGTCCGTCTGTATTTCAAGGTGGGCGCCGCGCCTCCAGTCAGGAAGAGGCATTAACCCTTTGCCTAACCGGCGGCTGGAATTGCCTCCTCCCTCCTTCCCTTCTTCTTCTTCTGTCTCCATCTCCGCCTCCTCTTTCTCTCTCCTGCCACCCTCTGCCAGACCGGCTGGAAGGTCCATGTGCTGCCGGGGCTGAGTTCCTCCCTCTCCAGTGACAAGTGCCCAGCCGTCTCCAGGAGCAGAGGCTGGGATGTGGAACAGCCGATCCCGGAGCCCGATTCTGCCTCCCCACCTCCTAACCCGGCTCAGCTCGGCAACCCAGAAGGAGCAGGTCAATGGAGCAGGATTACATTCACATGTATAATGCTTCCTTGCGCGGCTGCGGCTTAGGATACGCACCAATCATTTACTACAGTCTCCTGCTGTGCTTGGGGCTCCCTGGTAAGATATTTATCTCTCTCTCTCCTTCCTCCTTCCCTCTTTCTCCTATCTTTCCTTTTTCCTTCCTTCCTTTCTCCTATTTTTCCTTTTTCCTTCCTTCCTTCCTTCCTTTCTCCTTCCCTTCCTTTCTTCCTTCCTTTCCTTCCATTTCTCTTCTTTCTTTCTTTCTTTCTTTCTTTCTTTCTTTCTTTCCTTCTTTCTTTCTTTCTTTTTCTTTCTCCTCTTCCTCTTAAAACTTATAGACAACCTTTCCCCACCCATTTAGAGGTTCTGCCTACTCTAATCTTCACCAAGAAGGTGTATGAGCGTGGAGATGAGTTTGTTGTCCCTCAGAAGGGGACAGAGGACATGCTGTCAGCTCAGGCACTTGACAGAGAATTCTAGGCTGTCTTTTCCGACTTGAGGTGGATTGGCCTCAAGAAATTCTTTTTAGGATCAACGGCCACTGTCGGGGTTACCCCGCTCAGCACTGTGTTATTGATATTTTTTTTTTAAGGAGAGTTTCAGAGCTCCAGGAAGGAGCAGGGGCTAGTCCTTGTCCTCGAGGTTGGAATTGGGGGTGAGGGGTCTGCATGAGGAGGGTTTTACTCCAACTTGGGCAAAACTTGGGCAGTTTTGGATTTGAGGAACGTGTTGCTGTTATTGGAGGGGGGAAGGGGACATTAATAACTCACGATGTCAAGCAAAGATTGCTCTCGTTAAGCCTTCAAGTGCCCCTTAGGGACTGGGGGGCTTGGAGAGTCATCCCCCCCAGTTGCAGGACAGAGGACTCGCATTTAATTAGGCTCTGGGGGGGGGGCTGAACCCAAACCCACCCTTTTGGATAGTCTGGAAGTCACATTCAAACAGTCAAGATTGGGGAGGAGAAAGCTAAGGGGTAAAAAAAAAAAACAAAAACCCGGGCTTGGAACAATCCGTTACTAAACCAGCAAATTCACTTTGCTGGTAGACTGCCTCGATTCTTGGAGGCTTTGCTGTCGCCTTGCTCTTTAAGTCACCGTTTTTATGACACTCGTCCTCTGTGAATCAGCCGAACCTTGTTCTCTTCTTTCATTCTTCCTTCCCTTCCTTTTTCTTTTAAATTGTTCCGATATCTCCAAATCTCTAACCTGATGGAGGGAAGAGGACGCAAATCTCAAAAGGTCACACACACACACACACACACACACACACACACACACACACACACGATGAGCCCGTTGACGGCTCTCTCATCCTCTTTCCCAGCTCGCCTGGCTGGGGAGGATGGGAGTTGGGATTCAGACTGCCTGGACCCAGGGCATCTCGACCTGAAGAAGGCAAGGGTTTGATTCCTGGAAGTCTGGGGCTAAGGGAAATTGACTGGCGGGAGGCGGGGGGGGCGGGCTTAGCCAGCCCCTGCAGTCATAGGGATCTCTCTCTCTCTTTCTCCTCCCTATTAGAATAAATAAATAAAATAAATAAACCGGCTGAGCTGTCCGTGGTGCTGACACAGCAGGAGCCTCTCCGAGAACGCTCCGCAGCTCACGTTCAAATGTACTGAAGAGTTTTTGGAACCAAAAAAGAAAGAAAGAAAAACGCCTCTCTTGGCCAAGCCGAACGAGGAAGAGATTTATGGGCTCGTTGATTTATTTATTTATTTATTCGTTTATTTTATTTGCTCGGCTTTCCTTGCCCCTCCAATGGCAGCCGGGCGCTGCGAAACGTGGGCTGTCCTTTATTATTAATGATATTTAGAGAGAAAACCTAGAAAGGAGAGCTTGGGGGGGGTGGGTGGGGTGGGGAAATTTCCGGCAATGTGGATTTTTTTTTTTTAATTTTTATTCGGGGAGGGGGGGGGAAGAAAGATTGGAAGGGGGCCGTGCCATCCAGCCAGTTCTTCAAAAGGCAAGTCCTTCAAGAAGCTTGGGGTGAGGGTCCCTGGTCTGTACTACGGAACCCCACAGGGCAAACCTTTGCGGATGAGAAATGGGTTTTAGGAAGATTGGGAGAGGACCATCGTTTATTTTATTTATTGGGATCTCGCCTTATTTTATTTTTTATAAAGAAGTTTATAAAGAACATATTTAATGCTCCCAACAGCGACAACCTTGTGAGGTGGGTTGGGCTGCAAGAGAAGGACTGGCTGAAAGATACCCAGCTGGCTTTCATGCTTAAGGCAGGACTAGAACGCACTGTCTCCTGGTGATTGGCCGAAAGTCACCTAGCCAGATTTCACGCTTAAGGTTGGACTAGAACTCATAATCTCCTGGTTTTTAGCCTGGTGCCATAACCATTAGACCCGATTGGGTCGCATGTATGTTGGTTGGGGAGTTAAACTTAGCCCTTGCCCCTGGCTCAAACCTGCTCCCTTACTCTTGAGTAAGTCTTCAGGCACCTTGTTCCAATCTCTTTTTCCCTTTCTTAATAAAAACCTTCAATTTGGTGAGACCTCTGGGCTTATCTAGACTGACCCCTGTTGATGGAAAAGAGGTCATCTCTCTTCCAAGTGCACTGATTGGAATGTGGTTTTTCCGAACCGAAAGGAAGCAGTTAGGAAAAAATTGAGAGTGAGGATATATATATACCCATGGACATCAATTTGCTCTTTTGGTCTGTATTTTTAGCCCACCCCCTCCTCCAGCTTCATCAGGCCAGCATTCATAAATCATGTCTTTGTCCTTTCAAACAAGGCTCCCAATTAAATGAGGCTAAGAGGACAAATGCTATGTAGGGCAGCAAATTTTGTGTCTAAATGGAGTTTAAAGCTGGACTCGCCGCTATTTGTTTCCTGAGCCATTTTGCTCTATATTTAAGCGGTCAGCAATTCTTTTTAAAGTGATGGTATGCGAAAGACTATACAATATGCTTTCTTCTTTTTTGGAGAGGACGTAGTGCAGAAAGCACTATAGAAAGGAAGCCGGGAAATTGTATTTGTTTGACCTTGAGGGAGCTGGAAAAAATCTCATTTAGCAGATATCAAAGTGATAATCTTTCCCGTAGGTCCATCTGTTGCTGAAAGTTGAACCAAACTTATCAGCCAGCCTCCTTCCTTGGTTTTCTGCCCTGCAATTAAATCCTGAACTCCAACAGGTCAAGAGTATGCCAATTTGGCAAAGCTGAACTCTGTTCATCTCCAGGAAACATAATTATGTGGTCCCTCTGGAAGTTGGTGGGTGGTCAAGATCATCAGAAGCTTATCTGTATTTCTCCCACGGTTGGTGATCCGTCATCAAATCCCGAGAATCACATTCAATAGCGGAAGTGTTTGGTATTGAAGTATTTTTTTCTTGACCAAAGGTGAAGGCTCCATCTTGAGTTACGGAAGCAAAGTTCTGGAAATGAAATTGTGTGTAATCTGCATGCGTGTCTGTCCTGCATGACACACAAACGCCTATGTGCTGTACAGTTGTAGAACCCCGAGCAAGCCAAGTTCAAATCTAGACTCAACAAGGAAAGCTCAGGGGGAGTGACTTTGAGAAAGTCACTTTTTCTCAGCCCAGCCTAATTCAGGTAATCCTCGACTTATAACCATTTGCTTAGTGACCATTTGAATTACAACATGGAAAAAAGTGACTTATGGCTGGAATAATAATAATAATAATAACAACAATAATAATAAAGTTGGAAAGGACCTTGGAGGTCATCTAGTCCAACCCCCTGCTCAGGCAGGAAACCCTATACCATTTCAGACAAATGGCTGTCCAATCTCTTCTTTAAAACTTCTGGAGGCAGGTTGTTCTACTAGTTAATTGTTCTAACTGTCAGGAAGTTTCTTCTTAGTTCTAGGTTGCTTCTCTCCTTGAATAGTTTCCATCCGTTGCTTCTTGTCCTGCCTTCAGGTGCTTTGGAGAATAGCTTGACTCCCTCTTCTTTGTGGCAGCCCCTGAGATATTGGAAGACTGCTATCCTGTCACTCCTCATCCTTCTCTTCATTAAACTAGACATACCCAATTCCAGCAACCGTTCCTTATATGTTTTAGCGTCCAGTCCTGGACAAGACTCTCTTAAAAGTCTGGCACAGGGAGATTTTTCAGGACATTGCTCCAGACCAGGGATGTTCAACCTTATCAACATTAAGACTTGTGGCCTTCAACAGCCAGAATGGGAGGCTGCAAGTGGCAATCATGCGGCCCAGGCCCATCATAGATGCATGCTAGTGGTCAAGAGCCAAAATTTTGATCACATGACTGTGAGGATGCTACAGCAGTCCTAAGTACAAGGAGTCACTTTTTTAGGGCCACTGTAACTGTGCAATCATTAAACACATGTCTGTAAGTCAAGGACTTACTCCTCTAACGTTTAAACCAAACCTATTCTCTTTTTAATTTAAGCCCACTTGATCTGGGAAAGCTCCAACCAGAGAATTAGGTTCCTTATTGCAAAGTATTGGAAAGCTAATATATGAACTTTGCCCGAAGGAAGACAGTTTTCAGTTTTATCCTACTGATATAAGGATGAAATAAATGCTGCAGCAACGGAACTTTCAACTCTAAATGCTAAGAGTGGGATAGAGTCTGGAGACGACAGAGGTCTCAGTTGATCTTATTTAGATTCAGAGGGGTGTCTTCTCACTTACTTACATCAGAAATTCCTCTCTAAACTACGTTTCTGAATTTATAGCCCAAGGGCAATGAAACAGCTTGTAAAAAGAGTGCAAGTTGATAGGCTGATGTCAGACAGGGAGAAAAAAAAAAACCAAAATATTTACCGTGATGGTTATTGTCTATTTTTGTGATGGAGGGAAAAGGAGTCATCCCAACAGCTCAGAGGAAGAGGAAGGAAGATAAAACTCTAGGGCAGGTGTCCATAAGGAATATGCATTAAAAACACTTAGCCTCGGTCAATAGGACACTTGGCAAAAGGGTCTGCTTGATAGTCCTTGCCTGAAAACATAATTTCCAGAAAGGATGGGAGAATATGACGGCAGATGCTCTTTCATTGCCCAAGACAGGGGAAGGATGGGGCTGCGTGCATATCTTGGAATGAAGCGGGGAGCATTGAGATTCCACGAGCAGGAAGCATCAGCTGGCAGCTGGTCTGAAATCAAGGTCAGAGCTGTTACACATCAGCTGCTGAAACAAAGTGGAGGCTGGAAGATTAGCCATTTGCAGAAAAGCATACAGGGAGAAAGATTTATGACAAAGGAATGGGGTCTCAAAGCAACCAGCCCCAGATATCTGTGGGGCCAGATTAATGGACACTCCATTATGGCTAAACTGTACAATGAATGACTTGAGGTAACTAGGTATGTCTAGAGTCTAATGAAGGGGTAGGGTGGGATAGGATAGGATAGGATAGGATAGGATAGGATAGGATAGGATAGGGCAGAGCAGGGCAGGACAGGACAGAGAAGTGGAGAGGATAGAGGAGTGGAAGGATAAAGGAGTGGAGAGAGTAGAATAGAATAGAATGCAGAAAAGAACAGAATGCAGAGAATAGAGAATAGAATAGAATAGAACTCAGAGGTCTTCTAGTCCAGCCCCCTGCTCAAGCAGGAGAACCTATACCATCTCAGACAAGTGACTGTCCAGTCTCTTCTTAAAAACCTCCAGTGATGGAGCACCCATGATTTCTGGAGGCAAGCTGTTCCACCAGTTAACTGTCCTCACTGTTAGGAAATTTCTCCTTCTAGGACTAGGAAATTGGAAATAGTCTTCCAATATTGAGGGGCTGTCACAGAGAAAAGAGAGTCAACTTATTCTCCAAAGCACCTGAGAGCAGGACAAGAAGTAATGGATGGAAGCTTATCGAAGAGACAACCAACCTGAAACTAAGGAGAAATCTCCTGACAATTAGAACAATGAATCAGTGGGACGGCTTTGCCTCCAGAAGTTATGGGTGCTCCATCCGAGGAGGCTTTTAAGAAGAAACTGAACAGCCATTTGCCTGGAATGGTATAAGGTCTCCTGCTAGAGCAGGAAGTTGGACTACAAAACCTCCAGCCCTATTCTATGTTCCTGAGAATAGACTGAGATTCCACCTGGATAGCAGGAAGGAATGACAGTGACTAACATTCAGTACCCACGAGCAGAATTTCACCGGCAACCCGCTCTTCCAGGTAAAACATGCCCACACTCAACTCTTTGGAGAAATGCACGGTGGGGAAGTGTGCTAATAGAAAAGTCGTTGTATAATTGCTGCCTTGATGTAACTTGGCACAAGTGGCCTTAAAAGCAAGCATAAGAGAAAACTGGTAACAAAGATCAAGGATATTAGTATAAATGATCTGGGGGGGGGAATGACTCTAATAACTGTCTCCTTTAGGGAGATTTTGCATGCACATTTTGTGTAAGGGGCTGTATGGGTGTCTGTGTGTATGCACAGACCGAGACACTGATCTGCTAAGGTCAATATTGCAAGAAGCCAGATTTCTATTGATCCATTCAATTTTTAAGTGCCTTAGCAAGTGGCAGAAAAGTGGCTATCTTGAAAAAGCTAAGCTGGTAAGGCCTGGCTGGGGTGGGGGTGGGGGTCACTGGGGAACCGTAAGTGGCTGCCTCGGCCGTTTGTGTGATGAAAACAGAAATCCTAGAAGTGGGCAAATCTATTTTCTGGAAATCTATTTTCTGTAATCATGCAAGGAAAAATGCATGGCAGTTGAGTTTGATGTAACTTTGAGTGGTCGCTAAACGAACAGCGGGAGGTGGAGGACCATCCGTACAAGGGGGATTTAAGCACTGAGCGAGGGCATGATTTCCATAGACAGACTCATCAAGGCAATATCGGGGGTCCTCAACTTTCAGCAGTTCATTTAGTGACCGTTTGAAGTTACGACAGCACTGGAAAAAGGGGCTTAGTGACCGTTTTTCACACTTACCACCCTTGCAACATCTCCGTGGTCACGTGATCAAAATTCAGATGCATGGAAACTGGCATGTACTTATGACTGTTGCAGTGTCTCTGGGGGGGTCATGTGATCCTCTTTTGCGACCTTCTGACAAGCAAAGTCAATGGGGAAGCCAGATTCACTTAACGTTACTAGCTTAATAACTGCAGTGATTCACTTAACAACGTTACTAGCTTAATAACTGCAGTGATTAACAACACTGGCGAGGAAGCTCGCAACTGGGGCAAAATTCGCTTCACAACTGCTTAGCGACAGTTTTTGCCTCAACTGTGGTCACACACCGAGGACCAACCTTGTATGTACTGACTCCTTTTTATCCTTCCGTACAGGGGACCAATGTTCATTTAGGATATTTGGGGGCGGGGGTAGCAGTGAGCCCCCCCCGCCCATTCCCATCTCCCTATTTCCCACCTGTATCGTTAAGAGCTACGTGGCGATCAGCACGAGAACAAAACTGCTATCCCACTGTTCAGATTTGTAGCCCTTCCAGAAAGTCACGTCAATATTAGCCTCCGAGCAGGAGTCGACTCTCCTAGAAACCCGGGGTGAGAAGGCAGTTGGGTTGCCTCGTTTGCTCAGAGCTGCAGCCTCAAAGTGGATCATGAAAAATCAATAACTGCTTTGGAGAACAAGAGAGAGAGCTGTGTCTGCCTATGGATTTTGCTGCTCCTTGGCAGTGGGACAGGCTTTCTGTGCAGCTAGCCCAGGGTTATCTACACCAGGAACAGAAAACGTGCAGTTCTCCGCATCTTGCTGAGCTTCAATTCCCATCGGACCGAGACGGGACAACAGTTGGCTTGCCGGCTTTGGGCGTTTGTCTCCAGTCAGGCTACTGTATTTGGCCTGCAAAACCCAGAGAACCATTAGAACTGGTATCAAATAATTAGAAGATCCTGCCTCTTCCTTGCTGGCCCCTAGTGATTATTCAGATTTTTGCAAGCTCAGGTTTGGTAGCTTTAGAGCAGGGGTCTTCAAACTTGGCCCTTTTATGACTTGTGGACTTCAGCGCCCAGAATTCCTCAGCCAGGCAAGCTGCAAGCTGCAGGCAAGCTGGCTGAGGAATTCTGGGAGTTGCAATCCACACATCTGAGACTTGCCGAGGTAGAGAAACACTGCTTCCAAAGTCTCCAAAAGGTTCAAAGCTTGGGGTGACCTAACGTTTAAAAAATCAAATTAAAAAAAGGCAATGGCCTTTTGAGTAAGGATAAATTGTATTGAATAAGTAAAGGGCTCATTTGTCTCAAAAATGCTTGTGCAGAATCTGAACTTTGGACAAAAACAATCCGTACATGGATTTGCATCTGGGTGCTACGAACTGCCCTTGCAGCAGTTGGCGCTAACACAATGATAGTAGCTATCAAAACAAGTTAAACAGAGTCAGACATCTTTAGTATCTGGATGGAAGACCTTTGTAAACATCAAGAGTTGAAAGTTAGATTTCGAGGTCCAGCCTACTTCACAGAAGTACACACTGATAAGCCACTTCCATATTATTATTGAGAAAACATTATGGGTCTGTTCATGTAGACTCAAGAACTTAAGTTTGACTAAGGTCCAACCTATTTCCCATTGGAAGACACTTCCATATTATTGTTGAGAGAACTTTATGGATCATGTAATCTCAAGGACTTAAGTTAGAGTCAAAGGAGTCACGGAAAGCTAGACCTGGAGGCCTAACCTACTTCCCAGCAGAAGACAAAGGTAAAGCACCCCCATATTATTGTTGGGACAACTTTATGGATCACTCCACATAATCTCAAGGATCTCAACTTGACTCAAATGAGCCCTTCCCATCTAACTATGAAGCATCATCTTGGCAACCATGCAATCTGCTCAGGGACCTTATGCCCCTCCTGAAACATCCCCGCTCTAAGGCTTCACCCACCATTGCTCCATAGTCAGCTTTGAACAAGGGAAAGCACTGGGAATGAAGCCCCCTCTGTTCTCAAAATACAGGTGGCTGAGTAACAATCCTCTTTGGCATTTAGTAAAACAGAAATTAACTTGAGAGCTTGAAGATGCAATTCTTTTTTTAAAAAAAAAAAACCCGGCAAAACAAAATGCCAGCAGCCTCTTCTCCACCCCCATGCTGTCACTGTTTGAGTTTCTTTTTTTTTTTTTTCTTCCTGGGAAATCAAGTTTCAGCAAGATGCACTCAGATTGTTCATAAATATTTGGCAGTTAAGCGGCAAATAATATGCGCTTGTGCTCGGATGTGCAGCATGCATCCAAGGGAAGCGTCTTCTTCCTGTCTTTTGGTCCCACCTCTCTCCTCGGTTCTTAGCTGGAGGAATCCGTGTCGTTATTCTTGATCGGCCTTGGAAAAAAGAAATTGGCACGCTCAAAAGTCGAACATTAAATGTGCTGCATTTGCTCGACGCCAAAAAAAAAAGTAATTACTTGAATGCATATGAAATTTAAATACTTAGCAACTCTCCCTCTCGCTGAACCAAACCTCTGTACTTTGTGAATTAATTAAATAGGTTGATGGGGTAGCAACTGTTGGGAAATGTTTGTGTGCCTTTGAGCCAGAATGTCTTGCAGCCAGAATGGAATTAAATCAGAGTCCAGTTAAAGAGAATCAATGATGACCCATATTCTAAAGATGATTATCTTGCACTTGAGAGGCATCTCCTTATTTGTGCTGGCCTGGTCGACTGTTATTCAACCTTAGCAACTTTAAGATGTGTGTCTAGAGCAGGGGTCTTCAAACCTGGCCCTTTTATGACTTGTGGACTTCAACTCCCAAAATTCCTCAGCCAGGAGGTGAAGTCCACAAGTCATGAAGGGGCCATATTCCCCCATGCTGGCTGAGTAATTTTGGGAGTTGAAGTCTGCAAGTTATGAAGGGGCCACAGTTCCCCCATGCTGGCTGAGGAATTCTGGGAGTTGAACTCCACAAGTCATGAAGGGGCCATAATTCCCCCATGCTGGCTGAGGAATTCTGGGAGTTGAAGTCCACAAGTCATAAAAGGGCCAAGTTTGAAGACCCCTGGTCTATAGAGATTCTCAGTCATCCAGATCATGGTTGTCCCAAAGATGCTTTTTCAAGAGGAAACTGGACTTTCTGTGTGTTTTTTCTATTGACGACGTTTTGCTTCTCACCCAAGAAGCATCTTCAGTTCTGACTGACTGGTGGGGAGTGGAAAAATTTATATTCCTTGCAGTCATATGGTGATTAGCACTTTGAAGATTGGTCGTTGAGGCCACTTGTGGGTTCATCTGTGCCCTCAGGGTCACCTGAATCAGAGTGCAAACGGATGTGGGATCTTCTTGGATCTGCTGAAAGGACTGGGCTGGAAACAGGAGAGAGATGGTGTTGTATCCCTCCCGCTTTGTTGAGAGAGGGGCTGTTCTGTTTTAAGATAGATGGTCTCTTTTACCTCTCTTTCAAGCAGTGGTCCTCTTTGTCCAGAAGGTGGACTTTGCTGTCTTCCACAGTGTAACCTTCATCTTTCAAATGCAGATGGACTGCTGAATCTTGTCCCAGACTTCCCCAGCCAGCATGCTGGGAGTTAAAGTCCACACATCTTAAACTGTGGGGTCCTTGGTGCTCTCTGATCTTGGTTGTTTTCTTGCAGACATTTTATGACCCACCTAGGTAACATCATCAGTAGGAGATGAATTTGCTCTCTGTTTACATACAAGTAATTTGTCTTGTCAGAGTTAGCGGGAGTGTTCTTGAGGGTTCCTTGTTATTTACGGTTTGATGTCTGAATTCAAAGTTCCCTGATTGGGGTATTGTTTACAGCTTGATTCTTGGATTATTTTTCCAACATTAATCCTCATTTTCAGTTGATGTTGATTACATTTTCATTACTATTCTCAGAAACCCAAATAAGGTGCGTTAAATGTATTCTGGTTTTCTTTTAAAATTCTCTTAAGTAGCTCCAATTGTCGTTTTTGGCTCTTGGGGCCTAACAGTAATTGCTAATCTTCTAAAGTTAACATCATTTTTTTCCTCTCTCTTTTCTCTCTCCTCTTACAGCTAACATTTTGACGGTAATCATTCTGTCACAGCTGGTGGCTCGGCGTCAAAAGTCCTCCTATAACTACCTTTTAGCTCTTGCAGTGGCTGATTTGCTAGTCCTTTTCTTCATCGTCTTTGTCGACTTCCTCTTGGAAGACTTCATCTTGAAGAAGAAGATGCCTGAAGTCCTGGACAAAATTATCGAGGTGTTAGAATTCTCCTCCATCCATACTTCCATCTGGATTACTGTCCCTCTCACGATCGACCGATACATTGCCGTCTGCCATCCCCTCAAATACCACATGGTCTCCTATCCAGCTCGCACTCGCAAAGTCATTGTGAGTGTTTATATTATTTGCTTTCTAACTAGCATCCCATACTATTGGTGGCCAAACATCTGGAAGGAAGACTACACAAGTACTCTTGTTCACCACGTCCTCATCTGGATCCACTGCTTCACCATCTATTTGGTGCCCTGCTCCATTTTCTTCATCTTGAACTCCATCATCGTTTACAAGCTTCGGCAGAAGTGCAACTTCCGCCTGCGAGGCTATTCCACTGGGAAAACCACCGCCATCTTGTTTACCATCACCTCCATTTTCGCCATCCTCTGGGCCCCGAGAATTATCATGATCCTTTACCACCTTTACGTCTCTCCCATCAACAACAGCTGGTCTGTCCACATTGTCTCCGATGTGGCCAACATGCTAGCCTTGCTCAACACTGCCATCAACTTCTTCCTGTACTGTTTCATCAGCAAGCGGTTCCGCTCAATGGCGGCCGTAACGCTGAAGGCGTTCTTCCGGTGTCAGAAGCAACCTGTTCAGTTCTATACAAACCATAACTTTTCAATAACTAGCAGCCCATGGATATCCCCGGCCAACTCCCACTGCATCAAAATGCTTGTCTACCAGTATGATAGAAATGGGAAGCCTATAAAGATCTCTCCGTGAAAGACCCATAATGGATGGTCCATGGAAGCACATTCTTTTTAAGCTGTTCCATCGATGACATGGAAGAGCCAGGGATAATCGCTGCAAATAGCAGCCATTGGATTTTGTTCCTCTCTGAGCGGCAGGAGGTAAATGGGCTACAATCGTTTATAGGCGTCTTTGACACCTGCAGGAGAACAAAGTCAAGGGAGAAAGCTTCCCGGCTTCATCTCTTGCAAGGCTTAATCAATAGTCTTGGATCAAAAGACCCATAGGACTGAGAGATGTTCATTTACTTGTATAAGGCTTTGGGTGAAAAGCATACAGTGCAACTTTCAATTAAGTGTCAGTCTATCATCCTACCAAACACTTCAGAAGATGTAGAAATCTGAATATTTATATATTTCATAGACTTTGATGGAGACTTTGATGGATTTTAAGTCGTTGCTTGCTCCTTTTCCAGTTTCGGTTGGTTTATTTTCATTCTGGCATGGAGTCTTATGACCTGGATGTTTGGACACAACATAAAGGAAGTTAGCCATCTTTAGAATATTTGTATGGTGCACAGGCTACTTTTTGAAGGTTTCCTTGGAAGAATTACTCAGAAGCAGGGCTTTTTTTCTCATAGAATGCCCAGAACGGAGTTCCAGCACCTTTTTTGGATGGAACCTTGTAGGGTTGGCAAGGCGGGTTGTATGACGTGTGTGAGTTCCGGCACCTTTTTTTTTTTTTTTTTTTTTTAGAAAAACACTGCTTAGAAGGATGGGGATCACTTTCTCTTTGGGTTGTTCCCCTGCCCCCATCTTGGCTTGGAAACCTATATAATAGATGGTGGGATCGCTGAGTCAATAAGACAGCCATCCTTAGAATATTTGTACGGTGTATAAGTTGATCATTGCAACTTCATCGGAAGAAGGATTAATGCTTAGAAGGAATCACTTTCTTAACAGTAGCATGTGAAAAAATATAAAAACTCTGAGTCTTACCCTATTTACATTCTGAGCAACGTCCAAAATAGATTTAAAAACGGAAGGATTTTTTTTTCTGAGCAGAGAATAAGAACAATCACATGTATTATTTGTACACATTTTTTTTTTAAAAAAAACCTATCACTCACTAGCCCTGCCGGGCATTTTGTTCCTTTAAGGCACCCAAGTCATTGGTGATTTTTATGGACTCCATGACGTGCTCAACAGTTAGTCAAAGTTTTCAAGGGTGAGATAGGGGTGATATGCATACATTGGAAATGGCCGAGAATGTATACACAATGGAATACAATGGGTTTGTGTGTGTCCATGTTTGGGAATTCAAGTATTTCACTATTCACCTTCACAAACATAGGCACCAAAAAAAAAAAAAAAAAATCTGTTTATGGAAATGGCTTCTTAGAGTCTTTTTAGTTTTGCATAACTGAGATTCTGTTAGTTGGATAAAAGACTTCCAGCTACCCTTAAGAAGTCTTCACGAAGATCGCATGTTGTGGGACAAGCTAAAGAAAGTGCATCATCAGTGATACCAAAGTTGCTGAATATTTGTAAAAAAAATGCAGAGGAAAATCTGTGCCAAGTCCCCGAAGAATTATTTTGAACTCTTAATGCCGGACTTAGAAAACATGAAAAGTAATATTTGGGATGACACGCACCACCTTTTATATGGTTGGGATCTTGGGGAAATAGTGATTGCTGGATGCATCATTTTAGCGCATGTTTCCAATCAAGTTATCTATTTATCAGTCCAATCTGCAATTTAGAACTTTTAGGAATAGCACAGGGAGTCCTTGACTTACGATCGCAATTATAAGTGAATTTCCGTTGCTAGACAAGGTGAGTCATGCCCAGTTTTATGACCTTTTATGGCAGTGGCCCCCCAACCTTTTGGGAACCAGGGACCAGCTCCACGGAAGAGAGGTTTTTCCATGGACCGGTGGAGATGTGGTTTCATGTGCTGCCTGCATCCTGCAGATGGGGCTTCGCTTGTTTGCATGGACCGGTTCCCGGCCTGCCTTGGACTGCTGCTGGTCCACAGATCAGAGGTTGGGGACCCCTGTTTTATGGCAATTAAGCAATTCAGTATCTACGAAATTAAGAAATTTAAGAGCACACGCCCAAAGGGAATTATGTCCCTTTGACTAGGAAGGGACATTTATTGGTTCAGTTGATGCTGGCTTCTATAAGTATAAAATTGTAGAAACAGTTGGAAAACTAACCAACCAATCCCAAGGCAGAAAGTCTCAGAGAATCAGCTCTGTAAAATTCTGCAATAATGGAGACCCTGTGTCTCCAGAGGCACGGGGTTGCTAGCGTTGGAGAGACACACAAAAAATGTGCTATTGATCCCAGTTAATTAGAGGTTTTTGAGGAACAGCATCTCCTCCCCTTTAGCTTCTATAAGCAGCTGCTGATTGTGCAGGGGTTGTGTGCAGCTGTTTAGGTATGGGCATGTATCAGATAGCACGGTTACTCTCCGATTGTTCCTCACGCATCTACACACATGCCAGCATGAGATGGTTTTCTTAACATTTCTTGACATTTTCTTTCCAAATAAAGCACCCTTGGTTCCTTTGCCCTGAAAAAAAATCTCATTAAAAAGAAGAAATCTGAGCATGAAAAAAAAAATGTTTCTTTTCTTTTTCTTTTTTCTTGGCTTCACAAAGGGAAAGTTGCACGGAATGACACCCTTCCTGTGTGTGTTTGTTTGTTTTTTTAACAAGGTTGCTTTGAAAAGAAAACCCTTTCACGCACAATTGAATAAAATGAGCAACTGGAGGCATAATCTGGTTTTTCGGTAAAATTGTCACTTTTGTTGGGGCTAAACAACTGCTTTCATCAGGCATGCTCTCAGCAAGCAGCAGAAGAGGCGGTCAACGTTGTCCAGCTGTGGCAGACATTTCTGAGGGTGGCAATCATTTTAAATGTCCAACCTGGTAAAAAAAAACACACACACACACACACATACAAATGAAATATTAAAAAAAAACACTTTAGAGCAAAGACAATGTTGGACAACAGAATTATAGGTTGCGTTATGGAAGCATGAAATATATGTGTAATTCTTTAAAGGAAACGGCATCTGATAATTCAGATGGTATAAAACAGAGGTTGCGATTCTGGAAAGAGTGCAGAGAAGAGCAACTAAGAGCCCGGAGGCTATAATATATGAAGAACGATTGCAGGAATTGGGTATGGCTAGTCTAGTGAAAAAAAGGATGAGGGGGGACATGATAGCAGTCTTCCAATATCTCAGGGGCTGCCACAATGAAGAAGGGGAATCAAGCTATTCTCCAAAGCACCAGAAGGCAGGACAAGAAGCAACAGATGGGAACTAATCAAGGAGAGAAGCAACCTAGAAATAAGAAGAAATTTCCTGACAGTGAGAACAATTAACCAGTGGAACAGCTTGACTCCAGAAGTTGTGGCTGCTCCATCACTGCAGGTTTTTAAGAAGAGACTGGACAGCCACTTGTCTGGAATGGTTTAGGGTCTCCTGTTTGAGCAGGGGATTGGACTAGAAGACCTTTGAGATCCCTTGAGATCCCTTCCAATTCTGTTATGCCGTTATTAACTTGGGATGGAAGGGATAAACTATTTATGTGTGGCATTCCATATTCACAACTACAGAAGCAATTGCACATTTCAGTTAAAAAGAAGATGTAAACTTTCTGTATGCCCCTTCAACAGCATAATGAGGAGCTCAATTAGCCAGTTGCAAATCGGGAAGCCCACGCTATTTGTGCTCCTTTAGCCACAAATTCTGTTCTAGCTTTTGATCAGAGTTGCGGTGTGTGTGTGTGTGTGTGTGTGTCAGGCCAATTAGTTTTCAAGTCAATCTGATGCTCAGAAATGCTCTGAGTATTAGAAATCAGATTGCACAAGGGGAATCCATTGCTGTTGGCAAAATGTGTTTTCCAGTGATATATTTGGACCGTTGTGAGCCCGTGGTGGGTACACTCACAAAATGGAGGCCAGCAGATCCTTGCCAATTCTTAAAAGGGCTGGAATGGTGGTTTGGCTAGACCCCCCCAACCTCCACTGACCAAAGGCAGCCCTTGAAGATGTGCTCAAGCAATTCACAGGGACTTTCAGAGAGGGCCGAAGACAGCTGGAACACGTCCCACACCAAAGAAAGGGCTTTTGATTTTCACCAAAGCAGCTCTCTATTTTGTATCTTTATTCAAAGAATTCATTAAAAAATAAAGGAGGTCAGGCAGCCCAGCAATACCAAACCAAGTAAAAAAATCCCTGAGCTGTTTCTTTGTGGCATGATTGACAACTTTGCCATCTATCCACTCATTTGGAAGTCATGGGGAGCCAGTTTGGTTTAGAGGTGAGTTCTAGTCCTGCCTTAAGCATGAAAGCCAGATAGGTGACTTTGGGCCAATCGCCAGGAGACGGTGAGTTCTAGTCCCTTCTTAGCCATGAAAGCCAGCAGTTGGGAGACCTTGGGCCAGTCAGTCACCCTCTCTTAGCCCAACCTACCTCACAGGGCTGTTGTGAGGAAAATAAGAGGAGAAAGGTGTATTAGACAAGCTTGCTGCCTTGTGTTATTTGTAAAAATAATAAAGGCAGGACAAAAATAAAACAGCATAATGCATTGAAAAGGTGACCATTTACTCTGGGATGGCCTTTCCTCAAGAATTTCTCCGTTTCCTTCTTCACGTATTAAGCCTCACATTAAATCCCACCAAAACGAAGAGCCGGCTTAGCAAACACCACCAGTTAAATAATAATCAAGCTATTAGCTCTCTGAGCCTGGATTTCAGGGCTCAGCCATTGTAACAAAAGCAATTAATATGATTACTTCCCAGAGAAAAGAATGAGTCTTCCAGGCCTCAGGAACGCAGAGAGATGGGAATCCATTTGCAACGAGATGGCTTCAAATCCACCAGGCACGCAGATTTTAAAACTATTAACAAACGTTGAAGCTATGGAGAATGGCTGTGTTGTTAATATTGGTTGTTGTTTTTTACAAGACGTGGAGCCAAACTTCCATTGTGGTTTTTACAAAGGGAAGAGTTTTAGTTTTTTCTTTAAAAAAAATGGCTTGGTAAGGCCATACTTGGAATCCTGCATCCAGTTTTGGTCATCGCGATGTAAAAAAGATGTTGAGACTCTAGAAAGAGTGCAGAGAAGAGCAACAAAGATGATTAGGGGACTGGAGGCTAAAACATACAAGGAACAGCTGCTGAAATTGGGTATGTCTAGTTTAATGAAGAGAAGGATAAGGGGGGACATGATAGCAGTCTTCCAATATCTCAGGGGCTGCCCCAAAGAAGAGGGAGTCAAGCTATTCTCCAAGATGCCTGAAGGCAGGACAAGAAGCAACAGATGGAAACTCATCAAGGAGAGAAGCAACCTAGAACTAAGGAGAAATTTCCTGACAGTAAGAACAATTAACCAGTGGAACAACCTGCCTCCAGAAGCGGTGAATGCTCCAACACTGGAAGTTTTTAAGAAGAGACTGGACAGCCATTTGTCCGAAATGGTGTAGGGTTTCCGGCCTGAGCAGGGGGTTGGACTAGATGACCTCCAAGGTCCCTTCCAACTTTATTATTATCGATCATCGCACAGTCAGCCAGATGTTCAGACTGGATTTGGCATTTTGTCTACCTATCGAGTCATTATTATTATTATTATTATTATTATTATTATTATTATTATTATTATTATTGATCATCGCACCGTCAGCCAGATGTTCAGACTGGATTTGGCATTTTGTCTACCTATCGAGTCCTTACCCAGGACCTGGGATAGGCAGATGTGGATGTTTGATGGTATTACAGATATCGTCGCAGGATGGAAGCAGTTCCTAATAAGGCCGCCTTTTGCTATTATTATTATTATTACTACTACTACCTCCAAGGTCCCTTCCAACATCATCATCATTATCATTATCATTATTATTATTATTACTATTAATCTTCCTGAGACTGAATGGAAGTGCAAGAAGCTGGGGAGGAAGGTGCTCTGCCTTCCCCCACAGGATTGGGGTGTTTTTTGCTTTCTCCCCTTCCCTTTTCCTTTTCTGCCATACCCCTTTGAGCATAAGTGTGACAGCAGGAACAACAGTTTTAACTGTGGGTAAGAGCTCTGGACCCGTTTTGGCTAAACACGGGAAGGACAAAGATGCAATCATGTTAAAATAAAGAAAAGAGGGGGGTTTTTTTTCCTTCTTCTTCCTGGAATCGTCTCCTCTCCTAGGTGAAAACACCAGCCCTTTTTTTTTTGAAGACCACAAAAGACCAGCTTAGTTTTTCCCAGCTGCCTGAAAGAGGCAGGGTTGCTTACAGTCATAATAACATAATAGCTCTGAGCCAGGCTCTCTCATTCATCCCTGGGGTGTGTGGGGAGAGAGAGAGAGAGAGAGAGAGAGAGAGAGAGAGAGAGAGAGAGAGAGAGAGAGAGAGAGAGAGAGAGAGAGAGAGAGAGAGAGAGAGAGAGAGAGAGAGGGCTGGAATGCCCGCCTCTTCGGCCTCCCCCTGCTACGAATCACTTGATTTTTCCAAAGAAAGCGTCCCACCTCCGCCCACAACCCTTGTGGCAGCGCCCAAAGGCCTCAATCCCCCCAAATTAATCTGTGCAATTATAATAAGCTCTGAGTTTAAGCGGACACCCCAGGGATCAACCATGTGCTTTGCTGCTCTTGTTCTTTGATCTGTCTGGCACGCGCGCGCATAACCACGCACCCTGCATTTTAATGGAAAAAGCCCCTTCTTATATGCCTCTTCTTCAATTACTTCCTCTTCTCCTCCTCCTCGCTTCAGAGAAATAAAAACGTAGAACAGGAATGCAGGGAAACGAGAAAAGAGACCCACTGGATCACTCCCGGCTAGCCAGCATTCTGTCTTAGGACGTGACAGACCAGACACATCAAAGAAGGCCACAACTTTAATGAAGAGAAGGATGAGGGGGGACATGATAGCAGAGTTCCAGTATCTCAGGGGCTGCCACAAAGAAGAGGGAGTCAAGCTATTCTCCAAAGCACCTGAAGGCAGGACAAGAAGCAACAGATGGGAACTAATCAAGGAGAGAAGCAACCTAGAAATAAGAAGAAATTTCCTGACAGTGAGAACAATTAACCAGTGGAACAACCTGCCTCCAGAAGTGGTGAATGCTCCAACACTGGAAGTTTTTAAGAAGAGATTGGACAGCCATTTGTCTGGAATGGTATAGGGTTTCCTGCCTGAGCAGGGGGTTGGACTAGATGACCTTCAAGGTCCCTTCCAACTTTATTATTGTTGTTGTTGTTGTTATTGTGATTATTACTACAAGTTACCACGGCACTGAAAAAAGGGACCTGGGACTGTTTTCCCATGCTTAAGGACCGTTGCAGCCTCCACCAGAGTCACATGGCCAAAATTCAGATCCTTGGCAACTGGTTCATATTTACGACGGTTGCGGTGTCCCGGGATCATGTGATCCCCTTTTGCGAACTTCTGACAGGCAAAATCAAAGGGGGAAACCAGAACTTAACAACTGAAGCGATTCACAAAATCTGCATGGCACGAAAGGTCATTAAATAGAGCAAAAGTCACTTAGCCACCGTCACACTTAGCAACATAAATTCGAGGACTATCAGGAGAAGATCACGTCAGCTCGTCTCCCTCTGCTATGGCTCCCGGGCGCCTGGAAGAGAGACTGGCTGTGGTTCAAGCAGCATATGGAATACCTAAAGCCAAGGCTGGTTTTCAAATGGCATCTGCTAGCCACAGGAGGGCAGCCGGTAAGATGCCAATCAATGTGGCTTAAAGCAGGGGGTCCCCAACCCCCGGTCCGTGGACCAGTAGCGGGCTGTGGCATGCCAGCAACTGGTCCGCACAAACAAGCAAAAGTCCCATCCGTGGGACGCAGGCAGCACACAAAACCACGCAGAAATAATCAAAAAAATGCTGGAATGCGCAGAGATGGACAGATTGACCATGAGACTGAAAGAAAAAGAAGAAACAGAATATTATCAAACTTGGGACTTACTTTACCGATGGTTAGAGGAAAGAATAAAGGATTAGGAATTTAATATGTATTAGTGCCTTTGAACTCAGACAGCCCGGCTGAAAAATTATTATTATATGTATGGAAAAAAAATTAATAAAATCTTACAAACCCCCCCCCCCACACACACACACTCCGGTCCGTGGAAAAAAAAACCTCTCTCCACGGAACCAGTCCCTTGGTGCCCCAAAAGGTTGGGGACCTCTGGTTTTTAAAGGCAAAGGATTTCTGGGAGTTGGAGTCCCAATACGTCTTCAGAAGTTTGGATTGGATAAGAGCCCTAAGGAAGAGCCAGTGGGGCGTGGATTGGTTACCTGTTGCCAGCAGTCAAGGGAAGCCGTGCAAGTTGAGCCCTGTTCAAAACAGGCCGCGGCGACTGCAGTTCATGGCAAAGGCAGCTGGTGCACGGCCCCCTCTCCACCTACGTGACTGCGGTCCTATCGCTCCTGTCAGGACTGCGCCTGTTCCCCCTTAAACTGGGGCATTAAAAAGCCATCCATTTTCCCTCAATGTGCTGTCACTGATTAGGAATCTAATTACCACCATACACAAGGAGAGCTTTTAATTTCTCCTGCCTTATGGGAACCTCACCGAGGCTGTGCGGCTGATAATTTGTGTGCACTGGGATTCAGGGTGACGTGATAAGACATCTTGGCTGGGAAAACTGCACGGGCCGGTGGGCTGGGTGGGCTTTTGTGGGGGGAGGCAGGACTACACTTCCCAGCAGCCTCAAGAAAGAAGGGCCACAGTGAAGGATGCTGGGAGCCGAAGGGTGCTCGCTGCTCTCTGAGCTTTCTTGCTTTCTTGCAGACGTCTCGTTAGCTAAACTAGGCAACATCATCAGGGCTAGGCGTGCCTGGCTGAAGAATTCTGGGAGTTGAAGTCCACAAGTCATAAAAGAGCCAAGTTTGAAGACCCCTGCTCTAGAGAGAGGTTATCTTATTGCCCTCCTATTGTTAGAACTCGGATTGCTTGCTTTAGTCTGCCTGTCCCATCCAAGCAGAGATGGCCCTCTGACAGTGGCCATCTGAATTTACCATAATTTGATCCAAGAGTCCCACAGTAAGGATGACCCTATTAGCATTTCAAAAAGATCTGGGCTTTGAATAATTGATTCTATTTCTTTTCAAGCACCTCCTCATTAATTCATTACAGAAAAGACAGATGTCTTATGCAAGCCCCCCCCCCTCCTCTCTCTCTGTTTGGCCTGTAGATCAGGATTAACAGAATATAAGCGTTAACACTTGAGAAACGGATCGTGGTTCTTTCCACAATCTGTTGACCTCCAGACTGGGTCATGACGACAATTCCTGGAATTTTCCCACTCCTTGCTTAAAAACTGGAGCTAAATTGGCTTTTCCCCCCTAGCCGGATTAAAACAGACGCTTATTCTAGGCAATTAGCAAACCAGCCATTTTGGGGTCCTTAGAAACTCTTTAGATGTCTGAATTGATTTTATCCTCATTTTGTCATCTCTGGATCACTTTTCCACACATTAAGATCACTGTCGCAACATTTTTGGTAATGGCTGTAGGCTTTAGCGAGCTTGTGTGTCACTTCCATAGTTTTGAGAAGAAAGAAAGAAAGAAAGAAAGAAAGAAAGAAAGAAAGAAAGAAAGGCCATCAGGTTGAACAGGGGAATAATGGAATTAATGGAAGAGGTAGAGAAGAACTCTTCATCATCTGGAAATTGGCTGAATGGTGCAAAAAAGGGAGAACATCTGTATGTCCTTCAGGCTTCTCTCATTAGATTCAAAGTCAAGGGAAGGAAATTATATATTAGATCAATGGGAAGCAGCCCGAGGAAAGATGCATTGATTGGATGCATCTTGGTTAGGCAAGGAGGTGGAATGGCACTAAATGAGAACACAAACTCTCCATTAATTAAGTGTTGCCCTATGTCAACTGCGACCATTCACTGTATTTTAATCTGCCTTTTAAAATCTAAAATAGTTTACTCTAAAAGATTAGATCTTTAATAAGAATTTCTGTGAAAGGAGTCAAAGCAGGGACTGGGTTGGTCCAACACGCTTAAGACAATAACCTTGGAGGACTGATGTTGGGAGAATATGTAGATTTTAAACTGGAACTTTTTTTATTAGGTATAATGCCAGAAAAGATTAACAAACAAACCCTATATTTGATTTTACACATCACAACAGTGGCAAGAATAATATTTGCGCAATATTGGAAAAATGAAGGAATACCACCAGGTGAAGAAATAATCAAAAAAAATATTGGTATGCGCAGAGATGGACAGATTGACTATGAGACTGAAAGAAAAAGAAGAAACAGAATATTACCAAATTTGGGACTTATTTTACCGATGGTTAGAGGAAAGAATAAAGGATTAGGAATTAAATATATATTAGCGTGTTTAATCTCAGACAGCACGTTGGTTGAAAAATTACTGTTATATGTATGGGAAAAAACTAATAAAATCTTATAAAAAAATAACCTTGGATGACTGAATAAACCACTGTCTGCAAGGATCACTCAAACACACTAAAGTAGAATCCCTGATATACAGACCACAATGGCCAGGTATACATTAGCCGCAAGTACACCTGTCTCTTTCAATAACTGTCTTATAGGAACTGGTCAGGGGTTCAACTGGTTTCTTAACTTGTTGAGCTTTCCAAAAAAAAGGAGTTTGTGAATTTTAGATACCAGAGGAATGTGAAGGAGATAAGACATTGTCCGTGTTTCTGGAGCTCTCCGTGGTGCTGAATATGGAGCTCTCCATGGTGCTGCATCTGACCATCTCCACAATCTGGCTCTTTTAGTAAGATTCAACTGGAAAGGGACCCTTTTTGTACTCCTTCCTGAAGTCAATGGCCCCTTTGGATGAGTGAAGCCAGCCCTGGTTCAAATGTTCATTCATGGGACTATTGCCCGCAAATCAAGCAACGGAAGATCCACCTTTGCTGGATGATGTTGGCTATTGAAAGGAATGGGACATGAGGCGATGGGCAAGACAGTTCCTCTGTGAGGTTACATAGGTAGTTTAAGTTTTTTTATTAAGTAATAAATCTCTTACTGTTCCTAAAGTCATATAAGAAGCCATCAGCACATCGCATGGTATTTATTGCTAAGGTGAATAAATATTTCCTCCGCTCTATCTTGAATTTCCAACTACTTCAGTTGACCCCAAATTCGGTTATTATAGAGCAAGCAATAATTCTCTCCTGTCAATGACTCACCGATAATTTTTTGGGTGAAGTGCTTCTCCCAAATGCTCTTTAAAAAAACAAGAGACAAAATTGTATCCCCCGAGCTAAAACGCCCCTTATTGCTTTGGTTGTCCTGCTCTGACATCGGCCTCTGTGTTGCAAAAGGCAACCAAGCCACGGTACCTTGGGTTAATTGCTTCCTTGTGTCCTTGGCAGACTTTCTCGGGCTCCCGACACCAGCGGGAGCACTTGATCCCTTTAAAGAGATTGCAAATACTCATCTAGCAGCAAGAGTCAATTAACTGCATTTATTGGTTTCATCTGTCTCCCAGGCTGGGGAGGGGGGGTGTTTGCCGGTTCTGGTGGCTGCTGTCAAAACAGCTCCAGCTGTTTTAATAAAGCTTCAACTTGCTATCTAAAGGTTATTTCCCTGCCTTTCCTTCTCCTTCCTCCCACCCCCATTCCAACCCATAATAATCTGGACTCAGAGGCATGCTTGCAGAGTTCCCTTCCCCGAGCCTCTTGACTCTGCAGATGTGATCTCCATCTTTACAATGTGAATTCAGTATGTTTAACCAGTATGTTTCCAATGCACTGAATGATCAACTAACCCACATGATGGTTTGCACAACACACTAAAGCCATGAAAAAGACCAACTCAGATTGACTGCCAGGCAAAATAATCAGGGCCGTACATTGTTGCAATTCAAAAGATATATGGCTTAAGCCTACGTGCAAGAATCTAGTCAGCTAAATTCAGTACTAAATTGGTATCAGATAAGGGTCAATGGAATTCAAGAGGGACTGGATTTAGACCATTTCTAGCAATGTAAGGATTCTAGGCTGATGATGCACTTCACTCCGCCCCCACCTCTGCCTGCTCTTCTCTTATATCAGGGGTTTTCAAACTTGGCCCTTTTATGACTCGTGGACTTTCAACTCCCAGAATTCCTCAGCCAGGCACGCTGGCTGAGGAATTCTGGGAGTTGAAGTCCACGAGTCATAAAAGGGCCAAGTTTGAAGACCCCTGTCCTATATCAACATTTTATTTAGTGTGTCATGTAAAGACACCATTACGTTTGCAGCTGACCTGATGAAGTATGTTATAAGGTCACCTATAAAAACTTGCTTATTTAAAATAACCTGGTTTTTTTCCCCTAAATTCCAGTTGACCTCCTGCATTAGAATTCTCCTCTCTCAAATTGCCTTTAGATTTCCTCAGAAAAATTCAGACGTGAGTTTGAGGGGGTTAATCTGCAACTTACATTTTGTTTGGCTACTTTTGGGGTGATCTACAAAACGCTGCAGTGTAGGGAGTCACTATTCTCTGTCCCTCCTCCATTTTTCTGCCCTCTGTCCAAATAATTAGCCAATGTAGCTAGTTAGCATCATCTTTGTTCCTCATTGGTGAATGGAAGGAGACAGAATGCAATGGAGGAGCATCCCCCCTCTGGTTTTGGGGCAGGGTGTGTGTGTTTTGCTAAGGAGTATTTATGCTAATGCAGCTTGTTGATATCCTTTTTTTTTTACATCTAATTTCATTTAGGCAACAGAAGCATAAGAAAGCAAAGCCTGAAATCTGGATTCATGGCAGACATTTGCCTTTCATTCTACCTTTCTCAGCTAGGCAATACTCAAACTGGCTAATGTACCTCAAACCGAGACCTTGGAAAATAAAGAATTTTCATCCTTCAAAGTATTAGGAACCCATCATCCATTGCGATTAGGCTGGCCATTGAAAAGTACAAGAGAGAAAAGCATGTACAAGAATTCATTATAAACATCCAAGGTGTCCTGGCATAAACAGATTTCCAAAGGGTCATTTAGAACTAAAAGAAAGGAAAACCGTGGACTATAAACATGCTTTGTCACAAACTGTTTCAGAATCGTATAACATGCCTGCTTTCCCACTCCTTGGAGCGGTGAGAGCTTTCTTAAGGTCAATATGCTCAAATGTATATTTCACTGAAGACTGGAATAGCAACCAACCAGACTTCATAACCTTTCAAACAGGGCACAAGCTCTATTAAACACAAGTGAATGTTAAACAATGTCAACCTAGGTATAGCTACAAAGATTGCTTGCTTGCTTATTGATTAACTGAGAGCTGGTTTGTTGTTCTGGTTAAGGCCCCCAAGCTAGAAACCAAGAGACTCTGGGTTGTAGTCCTGCCTTAGGTAGCAAAGCCAACTGTGTGACCTTGGACCAGTCACTTTTTCCCAGTGGAAGGAAGGAAGGAGAGAGAAGGAAGGAAGGAAGGAAGGAAGGAAGGAAGGAAGGAAGGAAGGAAGGAAGGAAGGAAGGAAGGAAGAAGAGAGAGAGAAGGAAGATAAAAAGGAGGCTGGAAGGAAGAGAGAGAAGGAAGGAAGGAAGATAAAAAGGAAGGAAGGAAGGAAGGAAGATAAAAAGGAGGGAGGATGGAAGGAGGGAAGGAAGGAAGGAAGGAAGGGCCAACTGCTTCTTTAAAAAAAACCCTTGCCAAGAAAACTTCAGGGACATGTTCAGACAGTCTCCAAGAATCAGATACTGTTGAATGGGATAGATGACAGAAAGATGGATGATAGAAGGAATATGGCTAGAGGGATGGTAGAGGGATGATAGATAATAGAGATATAGATATTGGTAGATATATTGATAGATGATAGAAGATAGAAGGTAGATTGACAAATAGACAGATAAGCATTTGATTGCATGAGAATTAACTTTTGAGTGCTGGCATGATGGTGCAATTCTAATCTGAGGAAGACAAGTCATCACATGGAAGGATTGGAGGGGGAATTATTCATATGCTAAGTTTTATTGTCACATTTCTCTGTCCATGAATCTAATGACTCATCGCTTTACTAGGATTGTCTTCTGGTTCATTTGTCAAGAATAAAAAGCACAAAAGAAGTGTGCTTGTCAATCCAGAGGCACGGGGCAGGTAGCCAAAAAGGAATTGACAGCAATACAAATATTAGTAATACAGACTTGAGACAATGCATAACAATGAAAAACAAGAATGTCAGTTCAACTTTTAAATCTCAAACGAGGTAGAACAGAATGTTTCCCCAATAAAATAATAAACCATAAACTAGCTTCTTTCAAGCTATTACGCTGTCCCGTGCCATCCTGAGAAACGAATGAACTCTCTGGATTACAACTCACTGCAAAAAATACCTGCCTGAGAAATAAATTAATCCACTGGCCTTATCCTTCTTCGCTTTGCTTACACAAACCAGAAAAAAGCCATCATGTTCGACTCCTCTTTACTTAATCCAATTCCTAGCACCGTAACGCACGATTATATTGACAAATGACATGTTTTACAGGCTTGCTAGCGACTTCATAAAATCTGCTTTGAACCTCTCTTGGAAACTGCATCAAGAATATTGGATAAGTGGCAGGAGAAAAGTTACTTCTGTCTTCTGGGCCTTGAAGTCCCCATTAACTCACTTTTCTCATCTGTGAAAACCTTGGCATCTGTAAGCTCCTCAAGCTGTGATTTAACCCAGCAATTAGTAAATCAAATGCCTTTCTTGTTTAGTCTGATCAATGTACAGCGTGCTTGGCTGCAGTCTATGCCTGTTGCCAAAAGGGGTTGTTCTAAGATTGTTGGCACAGTCCTACTTTTAGGAATTGGGAAATGGGAAACAGGAGACATGACTTTGCTGGTAGTAGCTTTAAGGCAGAGGTGGGGAACCATGGCCCTTGTGGACTTCAGATTCAGGAATTCTGGAAGTTGAAGTCCACAAGTCATAAGAGGACCATGGTTCCCCACCTCTGCTCTAAGGAATGGGTGAAACCTCACTTTTCCTCTACCCCAGGGGTCTTCAAACTTGGCCCTTTTATGACTTGTGGACTTCAACTGCCAGAATTCCTCAGCCAGCATGTCTGGCTGAGGAATTCTGGCAGTTGAAGTCCACAAGTCATAAAAGGGCCAAGGGGAAGACCCCTGCTCTACCCCATAAGGACCAAGGGGCCCACAGAAAAACAGCCAAGAACTTGCACAGAAGTTGTATCAATGACTATGACACTGAGAATCCTTGTATCCCCAGTTAAATATAAGACCAGAAGGATAGCCAATGGCTCCTGATTCCAAATGTGATTTCTTCTTGGTTCCATGTGTCAAATCAGGGGGGTCCAACCCCGGCAACTTTGAAGATTTGTGAACTTCAACTCCCAGAATCCAACCTTGGTCACTTTAAGGAGTTGAAGTCCACCAGTCTTAAATTTGCCAAGGTTGGACAACCCTGATCTAGATGGTCTCCAAGGTGCCTTCCATCCCCTGCATTCTGTGATTATCTGAGACTATAATAAATATTTTGAGGTCGTAATGGAGAAGGCTACATCCCCTTGCTGGCTGGGGAATTCTGGGAGCTGAAGTCCACATATGCTGTCTGGGGGATTCTGGGAGTTGAAGTCCACAAAATTTAAAAGTTGCCCAGGTTGGACACCCATGATTTGACGCATAGAACCAAACATGGGTGCGCCATTTACAGAGGCAGAAAACTTGCAGGAAACTAAAAATAAAATTAAAAATAAATAAATCCAAAGGGCAATTTTGGCCCAAGATCAGTCTCTGAGCTGCTACGTGCAAAGGCTGTGTTCTAACTCAGCCCTGAGTTCCTAGCAGTTGGCCTGATGTTTTGAAAAGATGCTCCCGAGTTCTTCGGCCTTTGGAGGAGAGAGGAGAACTCTCAGAGCCAAAGCTTTTCCATGTGGCTATCAAAAAAAAATTCCCCAATCCCAGATGCAGACACCAGGACTTCCAAGCAAAGGAGAAATGCCACTTTAATCCTATTAGCACAGAAGCTGATGACGGCTGGCCAAAATCCAGGACTGGCAAAGTGGATTTTAGGTATCAGAGCAAATTTCCCTTTCAAAAGGACAAAGTCTGACCTCACTTTCATAATTTTCAATGCTGGCTCTCTTTCTTTCAGCCCCTCCTTCCTGAAACAGCACCCACCTCCCAGTTGCTAATACCCAAATAGTTTGGCCAACAGCGCCATCTAGTGACTTCCACATGGAATGCAGCCAGAGCAGAATTTGGAATTTGCAGCGGCTGTGATGCATATTTCACCACACTAATGCAGCGGTTTGCATGAATGTATTTCACTGCATTCCTGAGCAGGATGCAGGCCAAAAGCAACTGAACTGCAGTGGTTGCTTGCAATTTGAGTGCTGGGAAAAGCAAGTATAAGGGTTTGTTTTTTCCCCCCCTTTTTGGCTTAAATATTGTTTTATACACATGCAAAATAAAGATCTGAAGATCTGTTGCTTGGACAGCATGAGGAATAACTCCCAACCGAATACTGTAAATATTATCCATTTTCTGTACAACTCTCTTACAGGTAGTTACTTGTCCAGCGTTGTCTATATCAGTTTTATTCAACCTTGGTCATTTTAAGGAGTGTGAATTTCAACTGCCAGAATTCAGTTCAGTTCCCAGCATTCAGTTCAACTCCGTGTCGGCTCTGTTATTTTGGGAGTTGAAGTCCACATGACTAAGGTTGAACAACACTGGTTTATATCAATAAGTGGGAGTGCTTGTTTTGAAACTACCATTCCAAGAATCGTTCATCCTTGTCCATGTGGGCAGAAGGTGCTGGATGTTTATTTATTTATTTATTTATGAGACTTATATACCGCTTTAAGTGCAAGCACTCTCTAAGCGGTGTACACCAGTAAGCAATGTATATATATATTTACATTGCCCCCAACAATCTGGGTCCTCATTTTACCTACCCCGGAAGGATGGAAGGCTGAGTCAACCTTGAGCCGGTGAGATTTGAACCGCTGACCTGCTGAACAGTCAGCTAAAGTGGCCTGCAGTACTGCACTCTAACTGCTGCGTCATCTCGGCTTTCAGCAGTTCTAGATAGACACAATGCCTCACTGGTACAGGACACTGTTTTCTCAGTGGCCTTTTGTAGGATCTATAGAATACAGAAAAACAGAGTTGGAAGGGATCTTGGAGGTCTTCTAGTCCAACCCTGTGCTCAATCTCTTCTTAAAAACTTCCGGTGTTGGAGCACTCACAACTTTTGAAGGCAAGCCATTCCACTGGTTAATTGTTCCAATTGTCGGGAAATTCCTCCTTCGTTCTAGGTTGGCTCTCTCCTTGATGAGTTTCCATCCGTTGCTTCTTGTCCTGCCTTCAGGCGCTTTGGAGAATAGGTTGACCCCTTCGTCTTTGTGGCAGCCTCCCAAATATTGGAACCCTGCTATCACGTCACCCCTAGTCCTTCTTTTCACTAGATTAGCCATTCCCAGTTCCTGCAACCGTTCTTCATATGTTTTAGCCTCCACTCCCCTAATCATCTTCATTGCTCTTCTCGGAACTCTTTCTAGAGTCTCAACATCTTTTCTGTAGATGTTTTCTAGAGGAAATATTTCTGCAGCCTGAACTATGAAGCCTACTGATGCAAGAAGCGAAATTAAAGCAATCACAACAGTCCATTTGATTTCAATTAGACACACTGCCTCAAAGGAAGAATTACTCAGAGAAGGATCAATTAAGCCAAGAAGCCTTTTAATGTTTTGAAAAGCTAGCAGGCTTCTTCTCTCTCCCCCCCCCCCAATTCATTTGTTTTCACTGGGGAGAAATTATTCCTCGCAGTCTTCTTCTGGATTTATGAAGTCTTAGAGTCAGTAGTAAATGAAGAACATTTCACTCAAGGCAAGAGGTCTTGTTAGCAGCCTCTACTGGTCTAATTTTCAAAATATAAATAAATAAAATAGGGCGCTTGTATATTCGTCAAGGGATGAGTCTGGATATGTCTAGCACGATTGTCACCATCCAGAGCTTCTGAAAGATTGAGGGGTACCATGCTAATATTAGAGTAATTTTTCTTCTCTTTCCCTCACCCTCCCCTTTAAATCTTTCTCCTCCACCACCTCCACCTCCTCTTTTACCACTTCTAGTGTTGAGGGAGATACAAAGTTGTGGGTTTTTCTTTGCTCTTTGGGCTGTTTCAACCATTGTTAACTGATGTTATAGTGCAGTGATGGCGAACCTTCTAGAGACCGAGTGCCCAAACTGCAATGCAAAACCCACTTATGTATCATCGGGTGCCGGGTGGGTGTGGCCCATTGGGTGGGTGTGGCCCATTGGGTGGGCGTGGCTGCGGTGGTAACGGCAGACTGGGTGGGACTAAAAAGTTCAATCAATCAATTCCAACTTTGCAAGATGTTTTTTTCCCGCAAGAAGATGAAATTGACTGATTGAACCTTTTTTTTTTTTTTTTTTTGCACACGGCAGCGGAGGCCTAAAGCGAAAAGGTTTTATAAAACCCAGCTGAAGGCCCAGGACTGGGGCGACGGCGCGCGTGCCCACAGAGAGGGCTCTGAGTGCCGCCTCTGGCACCTGTGCCATAGGTTCGCCACCACTGTTGTAGTGTGTCCTTTACTAGGTAGCAATAGCATTTTGTCAAGAGTAAATGTCTCTCTGGACAGCATTGTTATTATTTTTTTAAACCAAACTTCCCTTTGCCTTTACTTAACCCTCAACCCCTCCATCTCGACTCTCTCCCAAAAGGGGTTATTTTATGCATAGGGCTGTGCCAAGACAACCCTTATATGAATGCATCTCAAGGACGCTATCAAAATGCACGGTGGCCTTCGCAAACTGTCAGCCACAATTCTGTGCACATGACTGCTCATTTCTATATCCACAGCATCTCTCGTGTTTTAAAAATTTATGTACTTACCTTTCCACGCATTTCTAGGATCAGACTGTGATTCTGTTAGAAGCAATCACTCTGAGCCAGCCTGCAGATTGAAAATGAGATTGAAATTATACAAAAGCCTTTTTCTTTTTTCTTTCTTTCTTTCTTTCTTTCTTTCTTTCTTTCTTTCTTTTTCTTTCTTTCTTCTCTCTCTCTCTCCTTCCTTCCTAAACATTAATTGTTCCTCTAATATCTGTAACACTGCCCGTTGCTAAAACAGGCACCTCTTTCCTTCTTCCTTAAAAGCTGAGCTTCTTATCCAAAATGAATTACAGTCTGAGGTACATCTCAGGCTTGGGCAACAATAGGGAAATCTGTTCAACTACACCTCCCAGGAACTCAGTCAGTGAGGTCCAAGCCGAGGGATGCTGGGAGCTGTAGTTCCGCAATGCATTGGCCCTCAGTGCTTCGGCTTCCCTGTGGCTTGTGCGTACCTACACATGGTGAATGTTTCTAAGCTAGTGTTTCCCACCTGGGATGACTCCTACTGAGGTGGACTTCAGCTCCCAGAATGCCTCACTCAAGTGTGGCCATTGCTGAGAATTCTGGGAGTCCAGCCAGCCGGCACTTTCACAGGTTGGGAAAGTTTAAAATGGAGTACAGGTAGTCCTCAACGTACGGCCACAACTGAGCCCAAAGTTTCTGTTGTTAAGCAAGACATTCGTTAAGTGAATTTTGCCCCCATTTTACAACCTTCCTTCCCACGGTTGCTAAGTGAATCACTGCAGTTGTTAAGTCAGCAACACGGCTGTTAAGTGAATCTGGCTTAGCTTGTTTGTCTGAATTGGTCGTTCCTTGCGTGGAAAACAGGGAAGCTCAAAAGCCCACGAAGGACCCCACAGTTCAACCCTGAGCTGCTATGGATGTGAGTGAAGGTTTAGCACCCCTTAATAAGGTCCCAGAAGCTCCCAGACTTCCTTCCAACTTTTACGACAGGGAAGCACATCGTCCTTGCAGTGTCTACCAGGAAGATTCCAGGTTCTGCTTTTCTTTTCTTTTTTTCAGACAAAAGAGAGAGAGAAAAAGATCCTCACACAAGAGGAAGGAAAGGGGTCTTTGTTTAGATCTCCTCCCCAAGGCTGAGACCACCAGCCATGGGGAGGAGATATTAATAGCTTGATCTATTAATCCTGACCCACTTCCTGCCATCCTCCTGACGCCCATCAATCTGTTTGGAAAGACACACACACACACACACACACACACACACACACACACGCCTCAGTTTAATATATGTCTTGGGCTGTGTTTGTACAAGACCCTTAATCTGGTTATTGGATTAACCTATTTACTGGGTTGCACACCCCCGCCAATCTCTAGCCAAATTCAGCTATCTGGATTTGCCCGCAGATTAAAGGATCCTTCCCCCCACCCTGCAGAGTAAAATTAAAATAAAATAAAATAAAATAAAATAATAAAGGATGGCACTGAAGAGCTTGGAATTCTGGACAAAGGCACAGTGGTTGCGCAGCAATCCATGAGGACTTGGCACTCAGATCCAGGAGACACTACACTACACACACACACACACACACACCCTAATCATACTCTCCCGAAAGAGAGGCTGGCTGCAAAACCAGAGGGAAGTGAAAGTATTCTGGTGCCTGAGAATAACGACAGCTTGCATTCGCACACGCATTCTCCTTTCTTGGTGGCACTCCGACGTCAGGCTTCCCTGCACCTGAAGGCAGGACAAGAAGTAACGGACGGAAACTAATCAAGGAGAGAAGCCACCTAGAACAGGAGGAGTTTCTTGACAATTAACCAGTGGGACGGAAGTTGCCTCCAGAAGTTGTGGGGGCTCCAGCACCGAAGGTTTTGAGAAAGAGACTGGACAACCGTTCGTCTGGAATGGTATTTCAGGGTTTCCTGCCTGAGCAGGGGGTTGGACTAGATGACCTCCGAGGTCCCTTCCAGCTCTCTTATTTCTGTTATTTTGGATCATTCTCGGGGCTTGCAAATGTACGGAACCTGAATGGAATAGAGAAAATAGAATAGAACAAAATAGAATACAGAAGGAGAATAGAATAGAATAGAATAGAATAGAATAGAATAGAATAGAATAGAATAGAATAGAATAGATGCAATGGGGAATGGAATGGAACAGAATGGAATGGAATTATTAGAATTAGAATTATGGAATAGAATAAAGCTGGAAGGGACCTTGGAGGTCTTCTAGTCCAGCCCCCGGCTCAAGCAGGAGAACCTATACTTGATCGGGGTCAATCTGGGTTAATCTCCCAGAGTCTCAACTTGGAAAATGACATTGATCTGGTAACCCGGGTCGCGGAAGGTGGGGGGGGGGGGCTTTCCCTGTGAAGGCAGCCTTGGGGATGCCTATATTTCTCCACCCGGCTCGGGAGCCTTTTCCTGGCCAGCTGGGGGCGCTGCCGACCGCAGCACCCCCGAGAGGGCGGGGCAGGGAGGCGGGGCTTGGGCGGGGCCTCCGGGACAGCCCTCCCCGGCTGGGAGGGGAGGGCGCAGAGCCGAGGGGCGAGCGGGGCCGGCCGGGCACTTGGCGACGGCTCGGAGGCTGCAGCAGCGCGGCCGGTTGCGCCGCTGGTTCCGTTCTATGAGCCCGGCCGGGGCTGTGGCGCCGAGCGTCCGGCTGCCCGTGGCCCAGGGGCCGGCGTGACCGGCGGGGGGCTGCGCAACGGCCAGCCGGCCGAGGAGAGACGGAGGCAGGCCGGGTGAGCGGGGGCAGGCCGGGCTCGGTCCCCGGGATCGCAACTTCGGAGCCTTGGGGGGGGGGCGGGGGGGTCCTTCAGTCCCGCGCGCGCTAGCAGCGACGGCTCCGGGAAGGCGAAGACCGGGCGAGGGTCCCGAGTCCCACCCGGGAAGGCGGGGGAAGTGGGGAAACCCCCCTCGGGGGGAAGGGAGGGATCTGTTGCCCCCTCCCCAGCCGCCGGATGGACTTCCAGCTCTGGCGATGCCCGTCGCTTCGGCCGCGGAGGATGGAGTCTAAGAAGGGCGAGAGAAGCGGGCTTCAAAGTGGGGATGATGGGCGTTGGAGTTTGGTGCAGCCGCCGGGAAGGGGGAGGGAAGCTGGCTTTAAAGTGGGAGGGGGTGATGGGTCCTGCAGCCTGGCGCGGTCGCCGGCAAGAGGGAAAAAAGCTGGCTTCAAAGTGGGGATGATGGGTCCTGGAGCCTGGCGCGGTCGCCGGCAAGAGGGAAGGAAGCTGGCTTTAAAGTGGGGATGATGGGTCCTGGAGCCTGGCGCGGTCGCCGGGAAGGCGGAGGCAAGCTGGCTTCAAAGTGGGGATGATGGGTCCTGGAGCCTGGCGCGGTCGCCGGGACGGCGGAGGCAAGCTGGCTTCAAAGTGGGGATGATGGGTCCTGGAGCCTGGCGCGGTCGCCGGGAAGGCGGAGGCAAGCTGACTTCAAAGTGGGGATGATGGGTCCTGGAGCCTGGCGCGGTCGCCGGGAAGGCGGAGGGAAGCTGGCTTTAAAGTGGGGATGATGGGTCCTGAAGCCTGGCGCGGTCGCCGGGAAGGCGGAGGCAAGCTGGCTTCAAAGTGGGGATGATGGGATCTGGAGCCTGGCCCGGTCGCCGGCAAGAGGGAAGGAAGCTGGCTTCAAAGTGGGGATGATGGGTCCTGGAGCCTGGCCCCGAAAGGGACTGGAGTGTCGCGGCAAGGCTAGGGACTGCGGAACGCCATGCAGACGCAGCCCGGCCTCTGGAGAAGCGACGGGGGAGGAGGGGAGGAAGCCCCCCTTCCCCGCCCCGGGTCTCGGTTGGGCTTGAAGGCGACCGCTCCTGGCCTCGCTGGCCCCGAAAGACGAGCGCGGAGCTCCCGGGCGCGCTTTGCAGTCGGATAAGCGGACGCTGAGTCCCGCGGCTTGCCTGGCACTGGCTCTCGGCTAAGAGCGCCTGACCGTGCGGGGCAAGCAGGCAGGCAGGCAGGCAGGCAAGGCTGACGAGCCTCCGGAGAGGAGGGATCGTGCTAAAAGACTCTTAACAATAACTTTCCACGACGGTTGCAAAGTGTTGCCGAAGGTCGGGGCTGAACGCTTTCCCCCCTCCGGAGAGTGAGGACTACAGCTCCCATCATCCCCGGGCAGACAGAGAAAGAGGCACCCAGCCCGCCTGGAGTTCCGACGGCCGGGTGGAGAAGAGATTGCGAATCGGAGACGCTTTGGCAGTGAAGGCGGCGAGGTTTCCAGTTAGCGCAGGGGTTCTCAACCTTGGCAACTTTAAGACTTGTGGACTTCAACTCCCAGAATTCCTCAGCCAGCAAAGCTGGCTGAGGAATTCTGGGAATTGAAGTCCACAAGTCTTAGGGGTTCTCAACCTTGGTAACTTTAAGACTTAAGCTTTGCTGGCTGAGGAATTCTGGGAGTTGAAGTCCACAAGTCTTAAAGTTGCCAAGGTTGAGAACCCCTGAGTTAGGGGGTGCTGGTGGAGGGGGGGGAGAGAGATTTGCAAGGATCTGTGGGGTTTGGGAGGGGGGGAGACTGGTCGTACTCCGAGGGGACCGGCTGCCCTCAGGAGCACCAGGGCGCTGCCAGGTCAGGCCCTCCATAAGTGGAGACTGGGAGCAGTTTCTACCTCTGCCCCTAGACCAGGGATCTGCCACCTTGACAGTTTTAAGACTGGTGGACTTCAGCTCCCAGAATTCCTCAGCCAGCTGAGCTATGCTACGCTGGCTGAGGAATTCTGGGAGCTGAAGTCCACCAGTCTTAAAGGGCTCAAGGTGGCAGACCCCCTGCCCTTAGACCAATTCCAGCTGCTGGGGAAAACAAAACAAAACAAAACGACAGAGCTGGAAGGGACCTTTGGAGGTCTTCTACTCCCACCCCCTGCTCAAGCAGGAAAGAGGTTTTTCAGGTTGTCAGCCTTTGGAAGGCACCACACACACACACACACACACACACACACACACACACACACATCATGAAACTGTCTATCTTTTGCCCACCTCCTCTCTAAAGTAGCTATTGGATTTTGACCCCGGCTTTCCGTGACAAGAACAGCTTTGAGGACTCCTCCACTCCCATACTAGGAGTGGAGAAGATCTGCTTTCTGGTGCTATAGAAGCCAATAAATCAATGGGGGGGGGAGGAACCCTCTAAATGGAAGGGGGAAGAGATGTAGCCATGCTGGCAGTTTTCATCCAACGGGTCCAGAGAGGACCTCAAATTGGAGCACACTGCTTGCAATCCTTGGGGGGGGGGTTGGTTTTGACTTCCCTCCCCACCTCTATTCGAAACAAATTTGGGTGATTATGCAGATTGCTCTGCCAGAAGAGATAACGCTTAGCCCTTGAAGATGAAGGGTTCCAGGTCTGACAGCAGCAGCAGCTGATTGATGTGGGTTGAAGTCTCTCTTGCTTGGATTTATTCTGATTATTCTTTTTGAAAAGCAGTTTGGCAAAGAGAGGGCCAAAAAGAAAGAGAATGGAGCCTTCCCCTCAAGAGGCGAGGACTGTAAAATAGAAGATGGATATGTGAAATGGTTAAGGAAGAAGGTGCAATGTTTGCGAGGTGGGGGGGGCGGGGGGGGGACAGCATCCTGAGGAGTTTTGCAGTCTTTCATAGCTGTGTTTGGAAACTTGCCTTGGATAAACCTTGAACCCACCCTGTCATATGTTCTATATCCAGTGGCGAACTTTTGAATTCCAGAGACTTCTCTTCCACAGTTTTGAGGTGTTGGTGTGTTGTTTATTCCTTCCACACCAAAGTGTCCTTGATGAAAAGGGTAAGTCAATGGGGGTTCAACCTTGGCAACTTTTAAAAGACTCGTGGACTTCAACTCCCAGAATTCCCCAGCCAGCTGAGTCGAAGTCCAACGAGTCTTAAAATTGCCAAGGCTGGGCACCCCTGATGTAAACAAACAAAGTTGTGTAGAAATATTGGAGGGGAAACAGTGTTTACCCTTCCTTGGGCCATGTTGGAAAAAATCAGAGTGTGTGCAAGCTCAGCCTATAGTAGAAAACAGCTTTTTTTTCCCTCCGACCGCCCAGACAGAATTCAAACTGGGGAGGGGGGGGGGGCAAGGAGGAAATCAATGTAAAGCATCCCATCTCAAGCTTTCCCGAGAGAGTTTTGCTTGGTAACAGAAAGAGGGTTAAATCCACAGAGTAGAGGTGTGGGAGAAAGAGGGATTTGGTCAGATATAGGACAGATGTAGAAAAGGGGAAGGTAAATATCAAGATACGTTGTGGTCAAGTGGAGAAAACAGAAGGGTTGTTATCTTGATGCAAAGCTGTGGGGGACGAGGGAGGTTAGAGAACTGGCCTGGGATATTTATTTATTTTGCATAGGGCATAGGACACACAGATTACGATAATAAAACTATATAGAAGGTATGCATCATATTATAGTATGTGTACGATGGAAATATGTAGTAAATTTGGGTAAGGTTTGAGAAAGAAAAAATTATATGTAAGTTAAAGTTAAAGTTTACATTTTGAAATGACAGTTGACTCCTAAGAAGAGAGTGGATGTTCTCTACATTAATGATCTAGGCTCTTTATCCAATTAAGGGTGGCATTTGCTGGTTGGAGACAGTCTGTTTATCCTCCCTAAGATAAAAGGAATGAGAAGCTGAACTGCAGATTCAGAAGGATCCCAAAGAGGTTGTGGGTTTGTCCAAGTAGAAGGTGTTGTTGACATAGCCTGGAGGAGAGACGACTTATGGATTTGTTCTTAACACTCCTCAGATCTGATCAAGAGAGACGGATCTGGGGAAAGAATCTCATTCGAGTAGAGGAGTAAACATGCTCAAGCCTCCCCCCCCCCAAACAGGCATTGTTTATCAAAAAACATAGATTGACCCGCTTATGCATGAAAGTTGAGAAGGGATGATGGACTTCTGGATTGGCACTGTTTGGGGAGAATACATTGTAAACCCTGCTGCTTTGGGTCAGGTGGTGGAGTGAGTTATGTGTTGGCTGTATGCACTTGTACCGAGCCTGGGTGGGTGGGTGGGGTAGGGAGGAGAGAGAAAACAAGATTTTGGCAGGCAGAGCAGCCACAGCTGGAGGTGGCGAGTGCTGAGTTAACTGGTTGCTTCTTCTTTGTATCAGGCTCCTAAAAACAATATTAAAAGGGGCGTTGGCTGCAGAAGCCGCTTTGCTTAACCTAGAGTGTGCTGAAATTCACAAGATTGGGCTGAAGCCGCTGGCTATCTGGGCCAGTTGTTGGCTCAACAGAAATCCAGTCATGCTGCATGCTCTTTGGGTCCTCCTCTGAATGATAATTTCATGCCAATTGCTCCTTAAAAAAAAAAAAGTAACCAGGAGAATGAAGAATACAGATTTAGGCTGTTGGTACAATTGTGAAGGTGCCAAAGCAATTTTACAGTTACGTGGCTATGAGAATAAGTCCTGGTTTCCATGCAAGACAGCTGTTCGGTTTCCCAAGGCCAGGTTGGACAGTTGTGGCTTCTGATGAACTTTTGATGGTGTCCTGTTGATATTATCCTTGGATCCTGTTGACAGAAAGGCACTGCAGCCCAGAATTATGGGTTTTGCTTTCCTTGAAAGTCCTGGGTCCAGCTCTGGTTTCTCCACTCAAAAGAATCAGTGACCAGTCCAGGTAAATCCCACTGATCTTGTTGGGCTAAGTCTGATACAAGTTTGCTTCCTGTGGTGGAGATCCAGATGGGAGAACATCTAGTCTTTCAACTGCTGAACAGTAGCCACTGCAGTATACGAATAGTTTCTCCACCTAGTGCGAACTCCCAAGTTTCCTCTATTAAAGTGGGATCTAGTAGGATCTAGGAGATGACCCTTCTCTGTTGTAGCACCTGTCCAATGGGATAGACTACTTCCTTGGATTCCATGGGCCTTGGCCTTGTATTAGGTCATGAAGCCATGGCTCTCCCCCAGTGGTGGGATTCAAATATGTGAACAACCAGTTCTCTGTGTGGATGCCACTTCCAGAAGTCCATTCTGGGCCTGGGCAACAAAAAATTTGCTACCAGTTCTGCTGAACTGGAGATCAACTCTAGAAGCCATGTTTTTTCCCAACCAGTGTCCACCATCCATAAGTGGAGTGCCTTCTCTCTGTGATGGAGACCGACTCCAGAAACCATGGTTTTCCCAACCAGTGTCCACCATCCGTAAGTGAGGTGCCTTCTCTCTGTGATAGAGACCAACTCTAGAAGCCATGGTTTTCCCAATCAGTGTCCACCATCCATAAGTGGAGTAGCTTCTCTCTCTGATGGAGACCAACCCTGAGCAATTTACGGCACTCCAACCTGGGCTCCAACTCTGGATCTCTGTACTCCTTAAAATCTGGTTCAATTCCAGAGCAGGCAGGAACTTAAAAGGCTGCTGTTTGGCAACCCATGAAGTGCAGGTGGCCTCTTGATTCTTACACAATCTTTGGAATGTTCCAGTTTGATTCACAGAAGGGTGAGCCGAGATGATTTTGTTATTCTCAGGAGTGCCAAAGGAAGATCTTTTACATGTGACAGTGGGCCTGCTATATTTGGGAGGTGGGGTGGGGGAGGAATTGATGACCAAACTCTACATCCCACTTGGATTCCAGTTGGAGTCAGGTCTTCTAAAAATACCCCCATGGCATTTTTCACCCGACTTCTGTCCCTCTGCATTCCTCCAAGCAGCAAAGGTGCAGTCTGCAGCATTATGATGCAGAAAGGGAGAAAACAAGTTGTGGCACTTATTTTTTTTTTTTTTTTTGCACGGCAAGCACAATGTCCTCATCAATTACAGTTCAGGAGCTGATGCAGACTGAGCTTTGCTCAGCTCTCTTTGTGCTCTGCCATCTCCCCCGAAGCTGATTCTTTTCAAAGGAGCTGGGAAGAAACTGGGCAGAATTCCCACTCGTTGCGATATTCCCTGGGGAAGGAGGGTGGGGGGTGGGAAATGTCAGAACTGCAGCAAAGGTTTCGGTTCTTGAAGTCAAAGTAGCATTTTTTTTTTTAACCAAATATTTCGCAGTAGTGCTGCAGTGATCGTCCAAAGCCCTCAATTCCTTGAGCAGCTGAAGCGTGGATGACGAAAACTCTTTCATTGTGGTTGTCTAGTTGTTAAGGTCCAGAAAGTCAACCCAAAGTCTTGGTGACCCCCCAGGAACAAGTCCCTGCAGTTTACTTGGCAATCTGAAGGTTGGCTCGTGGCAACTGGAGTTAGTGTTTGTTAGTTTGAGACATTTCACTGCTCAGAAATAAATAAATTTCCTGACGGTGAGGACAATCAACCATTGGAATAGCTTGCCATCACTGGAGATTTTTAAGAGGAAACTGGACATTCACCTGTCTGAGAGGGTGTAGGTTCTCCTGCTTTAGCAGGGGGCTGGACTAGAAGACCTCCAAGGTCCCTTCCAGCTCTATTCTATTCTATTCTATTCTATTCTATTCTATTCTATTCTATTCTATTCATTCCTATTTCTATTTCTATTCTATTCTACTCTACTCTACTCTACTCTACTCTACTCTACTCTACTCTACTCTACTCCACTCCACTCCACTCCACTCCACTCCACTCTAACCTAGTCAAAATAAACAAACAAGTAAGTAGCAAGTTAAGTAAATTATTTATAATTATTTATTAATTATTTTTAACTGGGCTCATAAATAAGTCCAGTTGCCAAGACTCAACCTTCAGACAACTTTACCTGGATGACTGAGAAGCTTCATCAACATATTTTTCTTGGCCATGTTTTCCAGAAGTGGCTTTCTAGCATCTTCCTCCTAGGGTTGAGAGTGAGTGACTAACCCGCCTGGTTTTTGCATCGAAGGCAGGACTAGAATTCCCAGTCTCCTGATATCTAATGAAGCACCTTTAATGGGTAGGCCAAACTGGCTCTCTCTGGAAAAACTAGGAATGTAGCATTTGCAGAAATCACTGACTGTTCGGAGGGAGGACCTCAATTTCCAGTTCATTGACAGTGAGCAGGTAACCCAGAGGTTGTGGAAGACAAAGAGTTCTCTACGTGGGATTTTCTACCTCAGAGGTGTCCAACTTGGGCAACTTTAAGACCTGTGGAACCTCAACTCCCAGAATTCCCCAGGGCTGGCTAGGGAATTGGGGAAGCGGAAGTCCACAAGTCTTAAAGTTGCCAAGGTTGGACGCTCTGTTTCTAAGTATTCTACATTTAATTTCCAGATTTCAGCCAATGCAGTCATACTGGCTTGGCCTTCTGGCAGTTCTAGCACCATCTTCTCTCAAAGAGGGGGGAGGGGAAATTGCCTAGGAGGAGGAATTAGCAGGTAAATTATCGTCTTCTGTTCTTTTCTTTTTGTTTCCAGGTAGAAAAATGTCTACTTTCCTTACAGTTGGCCTTCTCCTCCTTTTTGTGGTTGAGTATGGTTCCTCTGAGAACTCCAGTACTCCACGAGGATGTGGACTGGACCTCCTTCCTCAATACATTGCCCTGTGTGACCTGGATGCTATCTGGGGGATTGTGGTTGAGGCTGTGGCAGGCGCGGGAGTCTTGACCACGCTGCTCCTCAAGTTGATCTTGTTGGCCAGGCTGCCCTTTATCAAAGGCAAAGAGAAGAGGAGCCCGTTGGGCATCCATTTTCTCTTCTTTTTAGGGACCTTGGCGCTGTTTGGCTTGGCCTTTGCGTTCATTATCGAAGAGGACGAGACCATCTGCTCCATCCGCAGGTTCTCCTGGGGAGTCCTCTTCGCTGTCTGTTTCTCCTGTTTGCTCGCTCAAGCCTGGCGGCTCCGGAGACTTGTCCGCCACGGCAAAAGCCCATCTGGATGGCAGCTGGCTGGAATCGCTGTCTGCGTTGCGTTGGTCCAGGTCATCATTGCCACGGAGTGGCTGATACTGACGACTGTGAGGGAAGGAAAGCCGGCTTGCAATTACGAGCCAGTGGATTTTGCAATGGCCTCCATTTACGTGATGTTCTTGATGGTGGTCACCGCGTGTTTTTCCTTCTTCACGCTGTGTGGGAAATTTAAGAAATGGAAGAAGAACGGGGTGTGCCTTGTCCTCACCAGCTTCTTCTCTATCTTCATTTGGGTGGCTTGGCTGACTATGTACCTGTATGGTAACAAGGAACTGGGGAGAAGAGACCAGTGGCAGGATCCCACCCTTGCAGTGGCTCTGGTAGCCAATGGCTGGGTCTTCCTGATCTTCTATGCCATCCCAGAGGTTCACTGCGCCATCCTTCCATCTCAGCAAGAGAACACACCCAACTACTTTGACACTTCACAACCACGGATGCGCGAAACTGCTTTTGAGGATGACCTCCAGCTTCCTCGGAGTTACATGGAGAATAAAGCTTTTTCAATGGATGAACATAATGCAGGTGAATGTTTATTTGTTTAACATGGGACTGAAGATGCTTGTCATAAGTCGTAATCATGTGGAAAGTTTGACCAAATAAAAATTTGAGAATGGAATAAGTAGCAATGACTCAAAGCAGGAGGTGCTTGTAGGAGAAAAACAGGCATAGCCTAGGGGTGGAGTCAAGAGAGGAATCAGCCTAGAATCGTTACATTCCCATAAAATATCCAAGGCCAAACTCTTGAATTCTGTTGACTCTTATCTAGCGCCAAGTTAGTGCTTACTAATAGTTGACTAGAGAGCGTGTTGGCTCAACAGTTAAAGACGTTGAGCTTGTCAGCTGGAAAGCTGACAGCCTGGGTTCGAGACACAAGTGCCGCACAATGGGATGAAATCCCATTCTTGCCCCAGCTCCTGCCCATCTAGTAGTTCAAAAGCATGCAAATGCAAGTAGATAAATAGGTACCACTTCAGTGGGAAGATAACAGCGTTCCATGTGCTCTTGGTGTTTAGCCATGCTGGCTGCATGACCACCAAAAATGTCTTCAAACAATGCTGGCTTCCTCGGCCAAGAAAAAAAGATGAGCACAGCATCCTAGAGTCAAACAGGACTGGACAGGGAAAACTTTACCTTGATTAGTTGACTAGATTCTTGTGTATAGACATGAGCAACAAATCAGTTTAACTGGGACTTAGCTTGTGGTCCAGATTCTTCCAGCCTGGCACTGCCCCAGACATTGATGGTGTCATAACATCGTAACAATGCTTTCTCTCCTGGGATCTGGAATATAGATTCACTAAGTATCTCCTGATCTGCATAGCTATGAGTCTGAAGCTGCATTTTGTTCCCAGGCCTCTTTGTGATGAATTGCAATTTCCTGTCCAGTTTTCACCTTGAGTTAGACGCCATGCGTCATTCCTGTTTGGTGTGCAACGCCAGCTGGAATCCTTAATAGCCGTGTTGAGGAGAACAAGGCCCTCCCTATACCGTTGAACTACAATTTCCAGCATCCCTCAATTCTGGTCCTCCTAGTGGAATGATAGGAATTATAGTTCAGCAACATCTGGATGGGAACAGATCCAGCAGATTTTCTTTCAGGCTAATCGCTGTTCACTGGCACCGAGAAGATTTAACAGCCATTTGACTGCTTTCTCCTCCCCCCCCCCTTTTTTTTTCTTCCTTTTCCTTATTGAGAAAGATGGCAGAAATTGACAAGCTATAATACCGAGTCTAAAAGACTTATTCCTAAAAATAAAAATAAAAAACACCTGAATGTGCGTTTCCTTTTCTGCCTGCTGAATCAATATCCTTGCACACTCACAGTGTGCATCGTAGCAAGATGGTTTGATCTTAGTTCAATAAAGCAATAAAGCCACTGATTTACAGTATCCTGACATTTTCCCAAGGAGAGTAGAAGGCGTCAATAAAGTGGAGCAAACCTATCATTTGGTGCATCTTTGGCGTTTTTAAAAATCGTGCACCTTTGATAGATTCTTCTTCTTTTTAAATCTCACCTGCCACATTGAGCACACATGTCCAGCCAAAGCAGGCATCTGGAATAGTCAAAATTTATAAAAGAATCTAGGAATAAGATCAGTTCGACACTGTGGGCTTGACTCTAAAAGACAATGCTTCAGTGCTCCAGTGAGATGTCCCAATCTAAGCATGCTTAACTCATAGGAATAATTTGATTGTGTAGCAAAAGGGCAGGCAGAGCCTGGGGGGGTGGAGTCAAAAGAGTAATCAGCCTAGAATCATTATGTTCCCACAAATTTTTTTCACCACTGTTGTAACTTCAAACGGTTGTAAGTCAAGAACTTACCTGTCATCTCCTCCACTAATCTGCCTAATCAACTTTTCTTGTTTCCTAGATTAGTGGCCATCACTTAGGAAGTGCATTTCCCATGTTAACTAGGAACAGAGGAAATAATTTCCCAAGATTTACCTTTCTTTGGCTTCTGGTATTTTGAGAAAAACATCTCAAACGTTTCTGCCATCCATAATTCCCTATATCATTGTCAAGCGTGCCGTCTTTTGGACTTCTTTACAATTTGGGTTTCTAATGTTAGATACATTTTCAGCTGTCTCCCGTTGTCAGTTGAACAGAAGTATTACATATTTAATTATGACATGAAGCAAATTCTTTTACACCCAAGAAAAGATCTTGATAACGATTTGTGAAACCCTACATTCCTTGTGAAGTCACGGTTTAAAAACTAAACTTAAAAAAAAATTAAGTAGGTGGTTTATATTTATTCCTTCACATTGGCAGATATATTGCTCTTATATTTTTCTTCCCATTCAGCTTTAGATTTCTCTGTTGTTGAAGAAATATTTCAGCTTGTGGCAAATGTATAAGGCCTCACTTTGAGATGCCAGGTGGGAAAGATCAGTCCCACCCATGAAGGTCCAATGAATCTGACTTATTGCTATTTGTGCCTATGTACAGGAATATTCCCAACAACCCAAACACCTGCTTGAAATTAGATAAGAGTCAACGGAATTAAAGGAGAAATGGACTTAGTTCACTTGTGGCTATGTAAGGATTCTAGGCTAATCCCTTGTTTAACTCCACCCCCAGGTTCTGCTGTTCCTTATCCTATAGGTGGTGATCTACAGGTAGGGTTTAATTCCAGGCAGGATCTAGGCAGTGGTGGGATTCAAATATGTGAACAACCAATTCTGTGTGGATGCCGCTTCCGGAAGTCCTTTCTGGGCCTGGGCAACAAAAAATTAGCTACTGGTTCTGCCGAAGTGGTGCGAACCGGCTGAATCCCACCACTGGATCTAGGACACCTACCTGGAGTTAAAAATCCTATCTGTAGATCTCCACCTCACCTTAAAGCTGTCTATGGAGAGCTTCCATCCGCTTCTGCTTTTGTGTGTTTTTCCCCCTTAAATCACCTGTCCCTCTCCTTGTCTTCTTTCCCCATCTCTTTCTCGATTCTGCACAGCGCTACGGACGGCAGGATTTCGCAACGGCAGCTTGGGAAGTCGTGCAAGCGCCCCCTTCCGCAGCAATGTCTACCAGCCCACCGAGATGGCAGTTGTCTTGAATGGTGGGACTGTAAGTATCAAAATGGGATGCATAGAAGAAGCTGCCCCTTAGGGCAAAAGGCTCCACCACTGCTTTCTACTCATAACTTCCTTTGGTTGGATGCTTACTGATTATTGGGGAGAATGATGGGCGGGATGAGACTGGGATGCGGGAAGCTTCAACACCCAAGGATGCATGCAAGGGCGATTTTCAAATTCCATGTTGTCGAGCCACTCAAGTTTTTCTTTGCTAAGATTGTTGTCCAGGGACTAACAGAAAAATGCCATCTCCTCCCTTTTTGGGGAAGGGGGGAAAAATGATTTATCTTGTCCAATTTCCTCCTAGTTAAGTCAGTGAAAAAAATTTGGACCGCTTCACTTTTGCAATGTTCTTCTGGTCTGAGAAACTTGAGATGATGTCTCTAGGAAAGCTTCTTCGTCCATTAGCATTGACCCATTGCTCCTTTTCCCAACAAATCACCGCCTTGTGTTGTTGCTGTTGTTTCGCTGAACTACCATCCATTGGTGGTGTCTTTCCTTTAAATTTGTGTGGCTTTGCAACCAAGGGCCATTTCTCAAAGAGTTCCTACCCACCGTAGCCAAAATCCCTGATGCCAAGTTGATTGCTTCAAAAGATTAGGCAGCCCAACGGGAATCCTTATCTCCTTTGCGTTGCCTAAGGTCAGTGTTGATCGAGGAGCTGCCCAAATCGCTTGATCCTTTTTGCTCTTTACGTTCTTCCAGTTTTGTTGGCCCACCAATGATGCTCTCTCCCTCAGCTGCTTAACTGTCATGATCTGCTGCCAGGTGGCCTGCTTCAAAATGCCACTCGTTTTTGGCTTGTGCTCCATAGAACTTGGGTTTGTATTCTTTTAAGCCAACCCCTCCCTCCATAAGGCAATTTTGCATTTTTTTTTTTTCTTTGAGACTTGTTTTTGGGAGAGATGGGGAAAGGCTGATGTTGAAAAACATCCAGTTGATCTCCTTCCCAGCTTGATGCAGTCTGTTCCAGACCCATATCAGGAAGGATATTCGGTTCAGCCAACAGCAGAGGGATCTGACACGCAACTCCACGTTCAGAGGGTTTAAATCCCGAACCCTTTTCATCTCCCACCCGTGGTTGAGCTGATTTTATCGGCTAGCAGCTGCCTTTCTGAAACCCAGAAGCCTATTTGCAATTCTTGAGCCAAATCCCAGTGGGGTTTTTTTGGCAGGTGGGAAGTTGAAAATAGAGCAATGTAGGCAAGTTATGTGTTGCTCCCTCGTACAAGGGGTTTTGTCCTTTAGTAAGATTCAGGAGCTGAAAATGTCTGATCAATTCAAGGCAGTAGAAGCAGGCCGTGAAAATGGGAATCCGAGGGTTGTTTCATAACTAATGGAGGAAGAAGAAGAAGAGGAAGAAGAAAGAGTACATGTAGTCCTTGACTTACAACAGTCCATTTAGTGGCTGTTCAAAATTATAACCGTGCTGAAAAAAAGTGGTTTGTGACTGTTTTTCTCATGACAGTCACAGTATCTCTGCAATCAAAATTTGGATGCTGGGCAATCGAGTCATATTTTACGACGGTCGCGGCATCCCCCTTTTGTGACCTTCTGTCAGACCAAGTCAATAGGGAAGCCAGACATATTTAACAACCAGGTTACTAACTTAGCAACTGCAGAGATTCACTTCACAGGGAAGAAATGTAAAATGGGGCAAAATTCGCTTAACCACTGACTCGCTTAGCAACGGAAATTTTGGGCTCAACTGTGTGGTCGTAAGTCAAGGATTACATGTACCAGATCAAGTGCCCTGCAGGGCTTTGTAATGTGACTGTCTTAAAGCAGCGCTCAAAAATGCTTAATCCTGGATGTATTATCCTTATTTCCAGATTCCAACCGCTCCACCGAGTTACACGGGAAGACACCTATGGTGAAAAGCTTAGAGGTCATAAAGGAAGAGAGAGAGAGAATCCATTAACAAAAATTGATTGCCCCCCCCTCCCAAAAAAAGTGTGTTGTTTTCAGAGGGAGGAAAACCATGGGGGGGGGGCTGTGGAAGGTCCTAGAAAAACTGATAGCTCGGAGTTGTTCTCTCCTTTTTTTCTTTCTTTTGTTTTTAATAAAACGAATAAACGAAAACAGAAAAAAAAACATGAGCACTGTCAAATCGATAAGCTAAGCTACCAGGAGCCTCCAGGATGCAATAGAAGCTGACCGAATTTAAAAGTAGACCTAGGCGCATTCTTCTTTTTTAAAAAATAGAAAAAGGGAGGGGAGGAGAAAGGGATCGAGTAGCAAAATGAGAAGAAAGCGTTTGGTTAGAGAAAGTGGGAAGGCTTCGGAAGGGGCAGAATTATAGGAAGGCAAAGGTCTTTAATTCATGGAACCGTGCGTGATGCAGGAGTGTCCAACGTACAAGGGGTCTTTGCTACTCTTTGAACAGCATTCGTGGGGGGGGGAAGCCCACTTAAAGCAGGGGGGGGTGTCCCCAAACTTGGCCGCTTTTAAGACTGGACTTCAACTCCCAGAATGCTGGCTGGAGATTTCTGAGAGTTGAAGACCACCTGTCTTAAAGTGGCCAAATTTGCAGACACCCGGATTTAGAGCAGGGTTTTTCTCAAGCTTGGCCCCTTTAAGATGGGTGGACTTCATGTTGGCTGAGGGATTCTGGGAGTTGAAGTCCACCCGAAAAAGGCCGATTGAAAATAAGTTGTGGAGCTGCACTATGGAACCTCAAGCTATGGACAGGGTGCTTTCTCTTCACATCCAAGCTGCTGGTGCGAGCTTGTGGGGTTCCAGATCAGGCGGCAACAGTGACCCAAAGTCATTGGTGGCTTCGCAGGTACCGTCCAAGGTGCTTAAGCTCTTCTTGAAACCATAAGAGCTTTCACCCGGCTTCTCTTCTCCCAGAAGCAGAACAGAGCAGTTGACCATCAGGGTGTGCTTGGTAGGACCAAGGAAGCATCTGCCCTGCTTTCGTGATTGACCAAGGTCAAAGAGGGGCAAGGTCACACAGACTGTGTCTCCAGAGGGGAAAATGACTGGTGCCAGAGAAGTAGCTTATGTAGCTCAAGAGAAGGACCAGGAAGGGAAAGACAATCCATGGGAACGATCCCTCCATACTTCCCAAGATTTTTCACGAAAAGGAAAATGTATCTCAGTGGATCACCCAATGTATTATCCCCACTACGCATTTAACCCTGAGGTCCTTTGCGTGCCAGGAAATCCTCTCCACGGGACGAGCTTAAAATCTCCCAGTCTTCGCTCCCAACCCTAGTTGAACACTGAAGAGCTCGTGGACTGCAACCGTTTTTGTTTTTGTTTTTGCACATTGATTACCTTTTCTCGTGTGTATCTGGAACGTTGGGTTATTATTATTGCTATGATTTGATTGCTTTCATCTGGATGTGGGGAATCTCTTGCCCGCCCGCCCCGCTCCTTTGCCACAATGCCCTAATTCTTTCTGCCTTTTCACATTGCTATGATTTCACTGATGTTTGGCGAAGCATTCCTTTAATGGGTGAGCATTTTAAAGCCTATCAAGCATGTAGATTTGTCATTTTTTACATTCGGCTGGCTAGCTAGCACCTGCTTTCTGCTTTCCTAGAGACTAAAAAAAAAAAAAAGCAAGTGTGATTTGCTTGGTTAAGGTGTGTGTGACTCTGTGTGTGCGAGAGATAGAGAGATAGAGAGAGAGAGAGAGAGAGAGAGAGAGAGAGAGAGAGAGAGAGAGAGAGAGATCAATAAAACCAGGACGGTATAAAATATCTCAAAAGGATGGAGGGTTTTGGGGTTTTTTTTCACTTGTTCTAAAAAGATTTGCTTTTTAAATGGGCAACTGACAGTGATAACAGAAATAAGATTGCTGAATTCTTCAGATTTGCAAAGCTGATCACAGGTTCTTAGAAAAGAAAATGAAATGTAATTAATTGGTGTGTTTGAGGATTTTTTTTTTTCTTCTTCTTCACGTCCGCGGTTTTTAATTTATCTAATTCTATCGATTCCATTCTGCTTGTTAATGTACCCAACCTCGCTGTCTGGGTAATATATCTGTAGGGAATAAGGGGCTAAACTGTCTAAATGCTTTTTTATATTATATGTCAGTTCCTTGCACTCAGAACTGTCCATATTCAAATGATGCATTCTGTCTTCTCAGGAAAGATTCTAAATGAATCTCTCTCTGGCGTGCTAATTTTCTATATATAAATACTAGCATTAGGAATAATAATAATAATAATAACAATAATCATATATATATATATATATATATATATATATATATATATATATATATATATATATATATATATATATATATGATTATGTAAGGGCATGCCATTATGTAATATACCCTGAACCGAGAATTATTCTGAAAATCTTAGATATTGGCTATAGCGCTAGCAAAGGATCTCTTTTACTTATAAGTGGTCCTAAAGTCAGTCTTTATTCAGAAATAGGGAAATAAACTCCTCGTCCCATCAAATTTGGTGCACTTTAATGTTTTGCTAACATTAAAACTTTGGGGGTTTTTTTCTTCCTGTTAAGAACTGCTTTCTTTCTTTATGATTTTCTTTATGAGTCTTGTTGCTATTTGGCAGAAGGAAGGGCTAATAAAACTCTGTTATAAATTTATGTATCCGCTCTTGTCAGCTTTGAATCTCCTTGTTTGGTGTGAAAAAAGCAGAGTGTGAAAAACCTTGAAATAAATGTGATGGTAGATGCCACGTTGATGCGCTGTACAAGGCACAATGTTGGCATCACTTCTGTCATAACCTGGATTATTTAGGAGTGTAACTGGTGCAAAACGAGACAGTGTGTGACACACACTTTTCTTTGTTCCATGACTTCTTGTCGCCATAATCATTTTAGCAAGTTTAGTCTTTTTTAAAAGAATTGCCGAGCAGGTAACGGCAATAATTTTTGTGTCCCACAAAGGTTTACCTATAAGAGGAAAAAACTGCAATATTGTGTTCCAGGAATTTGCAAAATTTTATTTGATGCAAATCTTATTTCATCATGTAAGATTGTGAGAAAATGGGATGATTTGCTGTTCTCCTAATCTTTTTTAAAGTACAAAGCAATATTTTTAATAAGAGGGACGTTCCTAAAAAAATGTAAAATTTAACTGTGTGTGGCTGCTTCACATACACAGTTGGCACTTTGCTATGGATTTGTGCATGACAGAGGTTTGATACGTGTGAAAATGGGGTTTTGAAGCTATTTTTGTTACCAAAATGCATATGATGAACTTGCATTAAACGGTTGGAATTAATTAATTTTCCCAGTTGAATGTGGACAATAGGAGGGAGGGAGGGAGGAAGAGAGACGAAACTGTGTGGTTTTTAACTGGAGGAAAAGACTATTTTTTAGAAAATTCTGAGGTTGTCCAATTTGTGTTTATTTTTTTCTTTTAGACAAGGAAGGATTTAGCAGTCCTACTTCCCGTTAAATCAATGGCAGTTTGGGAGCTTAAAGACAGGGCTGGATCTTGGAAACCCAGGACCCCTTCTAACCTCTCCTGTGAACCTGGGCCATGTCTCCTAGTGGTGGGAGGTGTGCCAATAAAATTATAAGAAGGGATTATTATTTTCTTGAACTATTATTATCATTATTATTAGTCAGCCTGTGGTTTCTGATGTTTGTTGCTCCTGCAACTCTTCACCCAAAACGCCTCTGTTAGAAACCTTTTAAAAGGCACCCTTGTGTTGAGTTGTATCTTTGTTAAAAAGTTACAAAAAAGTTGTATGTTTGCTTTCGGTCAAAAGTTGTGATGACTGTAGAGCATCTGGGGAGGCACTTGACACACAGGAAGCTAAACCACCTGGATTTCACTGTAGCTTGCTTTGGAAAGCATCAATGTTATTCTGTGCTTTGTGATTGTTGATTAATGTAACTAGAAATATACAGCCACTCCCCCAGCATAGAAAAGCAGGGTAGAACGCAATTTATACTGAAATTGCGGGAATGAACTGGATCAAATTCCCCCCCCCCGGCAAATTGGAAAGGAACATTTTGATTGACAGATGGCAGTCCGAGCATTGCTGTGTTGTTTGGCACAAGTGGTGGCTTTTCATTGGACTTCCAGAATCGGGCTGAAAACATCCAATTGACCACCAGATGGCAGAAGAGAGATAGAGCTTTCTGAGCTCTTTGCAGCCATCTAGAGGATGTCTTGATCCTTGCAGCCCAGATTACGGAGCTCCGGCATCAAGCAGCAAATGCCACTCAGCAAAGGATTGAAGGAGAAAGTTGGGTAACGTTCTGTAAGCTTGCTTGCTGCCTTAGGTGGAGGATGGAAGGCCATTCTCTCCATGAGAAAGCATGATCTGCGACGAACAAAGTGGGAACACCACCTTGTTCCTTCTCTCTCAGGCTGCTTGCAAACTGCACCTCCTCAAAGCCGGTAGCAATCTTTCCAGTGACATTAAGCATGCTTCCGTTCTAGTAATCTCGGTGCATGATCTTAACTTCCTGTCAGCTGCACCCCTTTTCCACAGCTGAATAGCTTGGAGGGTCATGCATGAAATACACGGAGAACAGGGCTGGCCAATCAGAACCCAAGGAGGTTTCTGGCTTGATGTCACTGATGTTATCTCCATTTACATTCATTGCCTGTCAATTTCCATGAAGCGTTAGTTCTGTGGGGATCAGCTGGATAGTGAGTTTTTCCTTCAAGCTCAAGCTTGGCACTCTTCTGATGAGAGCAAAATTAGGAATCTTGGGACTCCCAGAGTTCTCAGGAACATTGACCACCCTGGTGGGGAATTCTGGGAATTAGAGTCCATGCTGTCATGGTTCTGAAAAGAAGCAGCTTTTCAAAGAACTTTGAGGCTTATTTACCTTAAAGAATCCTTTATTTTCTGCTTAGCTTCGGCACATTCAAAGTTAAGCCAAAAACTGAATCCTCCCTCCCCCAAACACCTGTAACAAAGCATAACTCACTCCTTCATTTTACAGTCATCAATCACATTCTCCAATTAATGTGAAGTATGAAGTGCCCCTCCTGTTACAGCTGACCTTGGCAACACGGTGCTCAGACATATTTTCCCATCCACTAGGCTAGTATTATCTGCTTTAACTCTAGAAGTGCTATACAGGCTAAATAAAACAGGTTTGCTTCTTCATATATGGCAAGCAAGAACATCCAATGTTAGCAGTCTTGACACATGCATCTGAAGGGTGTCCAAGCTGGGGAAAGAGAGTTCCCCCATCATGGCCAATGTTTGAGAAGGCCTGGACTTCCATGTCTGTTATTGTAGAATGACTGTAGGTCCCCAGGAGACATGATCATCTCCAGGCTAAATCCTAAATTAAGTAAGATGTCTTCCAATACTAGCGGAAATCTACTTTTTGGGAACATCGTTGCTTTGGCTAATTTGCTGCTCGAAGCTTTCGTTCTAACCCAAAACAGCAGAATCAGAAGCAAATGTAGCTTTGATTAGGAGATTTGAAAATATATATTTATATATATACATTACAATTTGACTACTCTACTAGCCTATCAGATAACCCAACCGGTGCTTTTTAATTAAATGACAAGTGCTCTCTTCTTCTTTTGATAATATATGTAAATATTTATTAAATGTATTAATGTGCATTTTTATAATATTCTCCCCTTCCCTATCCTGTTTGACTGTTGCGTACCATGTCATATTCTACATCTCTAGAAGGTTTTTGAGACAATCAGTTGTGTACCAATATGGACTGTACATAAAGAGATATGGAATTTAAACTAAACAAAAATGAGAGTTGTAAAGCCTGGGCAGATAGATACATTTTATTTTCAAAATGCTGTTCTTAATGAAGAAAATTAAAAAAAATAAAATAAAAATAAAAAAAATAAAATAAAAGAATTACTATTTACTTACAATGGCCTGGTCATTATTTGTTTTTGTTTTATTTTGTTTGGCTGAAAAGCTTTTGTGTGTCAATGTTTGTGTGACGGGTACAGTTCAATGAATACAGCTGCCATCGGCCCAAATTGGGTCCCAAGAGATCCTTTTTTGATCCTTTCATCTGCTAATGCTTCTAGAACTGACGGGGGTGTGTGGAAGAAAAGGACTTTGCATATTGCTCGGCGTAAAGCTCTTAGGGTGTTTTTCATAACACGTTTGCTAATATTTAAAGAACACGTTCTCGGCGAGCGCGTAAGATGGTTACAAACCAAATGGACAGACTGGCTTTGGGACACGTTCCGGATGACGTTGAAATGGTTAGTAAGGAGAACACGTTCCCTACGCAGCCATCGGTGTTTGCATTTCCCAAACATTTTGATCTCAGGACCCCCTTTGAATTCTTATAAATGCATCACTTTGGTTTATAGGGGTTATATCTATGGATATTTACTGTATTAAAATGAGACCAAATTTGGTATCGTGGCGAAGGGACCAGGCTAGGAGCCAGGAGATGGTGAGTTCTAGTCCCGCCTTAGGCATGAAAGCCGGCTGGGTGGCTTTGGACCAATCACCAGGAGATGGTGAATTCTAGTCCCGCCTTAAGCATGAAAGCCGGCTGGGTGGCTTTGGACCAATCACCAGGAGATGGTGAATTCTAGTCCCGCCTTAGGCATGAAAGCCGGCTGGGTGGCTTTGGACCAATCACCAGGAGATGGTGAATTCTAGTCCCGCCTTAGGCATGAAAGCCGTTGGGTGGCTTTGGCCCAGTTACTCTCCCTCAGCCTAACCCACCTCATAGGATTGTTTTTGTGGGGTAAACAGGAGGAGGAAGATGCGTTGGTTATGTTCATCGCCTTTTATATTTATAAAAATAATAAAAGTGGGATACAAATAAATAAAATGTTTCTTGCCTATTTTGGTCAAGGACACCTCCCTCATGTCCCACACCAGCAAGCAGAGGATTTGGGGCCCAGAACCCATCATTCTGAAGAATATGACTTTATAATTAAAAGAGGCTGATGCATCCTACCTGCAATGAATTCTCTGCAAGCTTGGAGTTGCTTAGCTGGTCCTTATTAATCTTTGCTTTGACTTCAGGTGTCTTTGACATTCCCGCCATTATAGTTTTTGAGTGAGTTGGACTGGGCTCCTCAGAGTCTTCCAGTTTGGTTCCCACTGGAAAAAAAATAATACACATTTTTGGTTTATGTTATTAAACCAACATTTTCGGCTCTCCAAAAAACTGAAAACATTCGCCTGCAGATGTTTAAATGAATACAGAATGGGTCAAGAATGAGTAAAATGCCATTAAGGTGGGCTCAATTCTTGGCGACTCCTTAAATCAGGGATGTCCAACCTTGGCAACTTTTAAGACTTCAGCTCCCAGAATTCCCCAGCAAGGCTGGCTGGGCAGTTCTAGGAGTTGAAAGACCACGAATTTTAAAAGTTGCCAAGATGAGACACCTCTGTTTTAGAGAGTCACACTGCTATAAAGTTTGAAAAGACTCATGCTCGGCATTAATCAGTGGTGGGATTCAGCTGGTTCGCACCAGTTCAGCAGAACCGGTAGCTAATTTTTGGTTGCCTGGGCCCAGAATGGACTTCCGGAAGCAGCATCCACGCAGAGAATCGGTGGTTCACCTATTTGAATCCCACCACTGGCCTTAATGTATGTTTGCAAAGCATTTGAACGGAATGTACTTTGCCCCAACTAAGTAAGACTTATTATAGCTTTGTATGATGCATGAATCCAGATAAAGGTGCCTTTTTTTAAAAAAATAAAAATCCCCAGTAAGAACTTGCTTTTCAGACTTACTACGATCTTCTGGATTTGGCTGCCTTTCAAAGTCCAACTTCAAAGACACCTACACATGTATAAACCCACAAGGAGAGAATGTGGACCCCTCTATGGGGCTGTGGCGTTTGGAGTCCTGCATTCTCAGCTGTTGCTGACCAGATCAAATGTCCGTGCCCTCTCTGGCACCTGATTGGCACTGGATGCAAACACACATTTTAATATCCAGACTCACACAAGGCGCAGGGTGGTGTGGCTTGATTATGAAAGGATGGTTCATGATTTTGTATGCGTGTGGATGGCAGTCAGAGGCCAATCCAAAACAACAACAACAACAAAAACAAATGAAAGGCTATCATTTGGTATAAAGCAGGCGTGTCCATTCAACTTTAAGACTTGTGGACTTCAACGCCCAGAATTCTCCAGCCAGCATGGCCGGCTCAGGAATTCTGAGCGTTGAAGTCCACGAGTCATAAAAGTGCCAAGGTTGCCTAGCCCTGGGATAGACAATTATTAGACAGACTTCAGCCTCCACAATTCCCATGCAGGATACCTCCTTTAGGAAGATCGTAGTATTTGTGAACTAGGAGAAGAATCTCAAGCATTCAATCAGGAGAAAGTTGCGCACTTCTGCCAAAGCAGACACATGCCCATTGATTGGTTTCAACCCTGAACTACGAAGTTTTGGGAAAGAGAATGCTAGCTTTTGTGCACATTTTGAATGAAGGCTGCTGTTTGCAAAGGACAGATGTGCCATTGTCTGGGTGGTGTGGGGGGAGAAAAAAACCCTGAATAAACAATTTTGTTATCATGTGATGGGCCCCAGAGAGGCAGGCTTTATGAAATCCCCCACAAAGTTCAGCCTTTGGTCTGCCAACTCATGGTGAGTAAAAAGTGCTTTTGAAAAAAGGACGGCTCTTTTAAACAAACACAGACCAAGCAAAGGGGAAATATTTTTTCTCTTTATCTGATCATGTGAGAGGGGATTTTTTTTTTTTTTTTTTTTTGCAAGTTGAGGAACGGGGAACCTTTGCATCGTGGCCATGACTTCAGGAAGAACCAGAGGGCTCAAATAAATGGTGAGCGAAGATATCTGGGTTTGGGACACAAGGACTAGTTGTCTTCGCATAACCATGCTGGCACACAAGGGGTGGACATCAAGTGCTATCACGATGTCCCTTCTATGCAAGGGATGAAAAACATGTTTGGATAGGTCGAAAAAAAGAAAGGACAAAACATCTTCTAAGCCCTTTTTTTCATGCAACCCATACTGGTTTCTTTCAAGACTGCACCTTTAAATTGCAAGAAAACTTTACAGATTCCTAGGGCAAGGGTAGGCAACCTTGGCTCTTTTATGACTCATGGACTTCAACTCCCAGAATTCCTGAGCCAGCCATGCTGAGGGGAAAGGGAGAGGTTTCCAAGCTGAGCCATGCTGGCTCAGGAATTCTGCGAGTTGAAGTCCACGAGTCAAAAAAGAGCCAAGGTTGCCTATCCCTGTCCTGGGGAAACAGATATGGAGAGATTGAGGGGGGCAGGAAGGAGGGGTCTATTTCTGAGCAATATTTTTCTCTAGTTAGATAGTGGTTGATTTTTTTCGTCTTCTTCTTGATTGCAAATCTTTCACTTATGCACAAGAGCTGCATTTCCTAGCGGGCACCGTAATCCGATGCCGTCTTAACATACACCGTTGAGAAAAGCTGAACTGACCTTATCAATCAGCCTAAACATTTTTCAGTTGTGACACCGACAGCTTGAGAAGAAACCATTTCAGCCCTAGTTACCTTTCTTTTCTTGATTGGCCCAGAATTCCCGTACGCGTTTGTTAATGTTCTTTGTCTCCCTCAAATGTTTTTGCCACTGGCGTAATTCCTGGACTTCAGAATCGCAACGGACCTAGAAATGGGAAACATACGTGTCTGGGTAAGAAAGTCTGGAGGTATCTGTTGAGTCAATCTCAAAGGTGCTTTTTCAAAAGGCAAATGGACTATGTTTTTTTCTTTGAAGAAGATGAAGAAGCTTCATCAGTTCTGATCAGATGGCGGTGGGGGGAACGTAAGGGTAGCAGAACTAATCCATCCTCCCCACCATCCAGCTAAAACTGATGAAGCTTCTTGCATGAGGAAAAAACATAGTCCGGCTGCCTTTTGAAAAAGCACTTTTGAGACCAACCATGACCTGGATGCCTGAGAATCTCCACAGACATGTTGAGCCGATATTAAATAGCATAATAATAATAATAATAATAATAATGATGATGATGATGATGTTGGAACGGACCTTGGAGATCATCAAGTCCAACCCCCTGCTCAGGCAGGTAACCCTATACCATTGTGGATAAATGGTTGTCCATTTATCCACAATAAAAACCTCCAGTGTTGGAGCATTCACTGCTTCTGGAGTCAGGTTGTTCCACTGATTAATTGTTCTCACTGTCAGAAAATTCCTCCTTAATTCCAGGTTGTTTCTCTCCTTGGTTAGTTTCCATCTGTTGCTTCTTGTCCTGCCTTCAGGCGCCTTGGAGAATAGCTTGACTCCCTCTTCTTTGGGGCAGCCCCTGAGATACTGGAACACTGCTATCATGTCCCCCCTCGTCCTTCTCTTCGTTAAACTAGACATACCCAATTCCAGCAACCTTTTCTTGACAACATGCTGTCAACTCCCCAAACTCAGTTCTCTATAGGCGACTGTTAAGTATTGTATATAGATTTAAAAAGCTGTGGAGATGCTTGGCCTGTATAATTGCCAAGAGTCGGACACAACAGAATGGAAAACATGATCATTGTTTAGGAATGACCAAAAGTGCTTTCTCAAAAGGCAACTGGAGTTTGTTTTCTTCCTTGAAGTTTCCTTTCTCATCCAAGAAGCTTCTTCAGCCCATGACTTCATGAGCTGAAGAAGCTTCTTGGATGTGAAGTGAAATGTCTTCAAGGAAAAAAAGAAAGTCCAGTTGCCTTCTGAAAAAAGAATTTTGGGATAACCATGACCTGGATGACTGAGGATCTCCATAGATATTCAGGACTGATGTTTTCTAACTGATTAGTACAAAGAAACCAGAGAAACACCCGTTTAGTTTCTGACTATGATCTTTTGGGATCTTCCTTTATCCATCCATCCATCCATCCATCCATCCATCCATCCATCCATCCATCCATCCATCCATCCATCTCTCTCTCTCTCTCTCTGATTGAGCAGAGAGTCATCAAGACAGAATAAGCTACCAATAGGATTACTTCTTACAATGGAAACTATTAGGTCCCTGCTGTGTCTGGCTTAAAATAGCCAGAGGAGTATACTGTAAGTAGCAAATCTCTAGCCGTATCCTTTCTGTGACCTTTAAATCCAGAATGAGAGGATGTGTCTCAGACAACACTCTCTCTACTCTCCAACCCTATGTGCTTTCCTGTGACAAAAAAAAAGCAGGACAACCAGCAACATGCTGGGTCACAGCAATCAATCCACTAATCAACCAACCAATCAATCAAACATATAATTTCCCTAGTAAATCAGCAGAGGATTAAAGCAAAGGACCGTTAGTCCAGGATCATGTTTCCAACAGAAGCTGGACAGAAAATCCCCACAAATGGAACATTGGGCTAAGTTTATCTCGCACATTGTACGGGCTTACTCTGGAGCTGCTGCTCTCGGCCCAGCCTTTCCCAATTTCACGAGCTGATCTGAGCCTCCAAACTAGAGGTCAGCTACAAGGAAATAGTCATGGCCGCCATGTTGCTACGGTGGCCATTTTGGGGGGACTGCAATCAACGTGCGTTCGAGTCTCTCCATCTTTCCAACAGATTGATATGGTTTAGGCATGTCAGGACACAGATTTAGCATTTAGTGGGCAAGACCGCTGGGATTTAGCTGGCAGAAGTCAGGGGATTGGCCATGGGTGCGTGATTAAATGTACAGCAATTATTTAAACTCTAAAGGACTTTGGGGTCAGATGGGTTAGGATTAGGATCAAGGATAAGAAGTTAGAAATAAAAGAAGGTTGCCCTCTCATAAAACATCTTTGTGTGTCTTCTTGTTACGATTTGTTTTCAAATTACCCTCCCTTCTTCTCTCCTACGTTCTCTTTTTCTCCTTCCTTTTCAAATGCCAAGCATCCCATTCTTCGCTTGTTCTTCTCTCCCAATTGGCTGAATCCTTCCTTCCTTCTTCAATGACACATGCGATTTCTATTAGATGATGATCTGGACCAGTGTTTCTCAATGATGATAGCTTTAAGATGTGCGAACTTCAATTCCCAGAATTCCCCAGCCAGCCATGCTGGCTGTGGAATTCTGGGAGTTGAAGTCCACAAGTCTTAACCGTCAAGGCAAAATTAATATAGAGGGGTGGTGTCTTACCCGATAACCTTTCCAGAAGGTTTGGATGATGAAGCCGGCTTCTTTCTCGGTGAGCAGCAGAGACAAAGGAATGGGAGGTCTAGGACTAGAAGAAATATATATTTTTATTATGTATTTATATGTCCCTATTATTTTTATACATAACTCAAGGCGGCCAATATATCTAACACACCTTCCTCCTCCTATTTTTCCCATAATAATAAACCTCTGTGTATGTGTGTGTGTGTGTGTGTGTGTGAGAGAGAGAGAGAGAGAGAGAGAGAGAGACTGGCCCAAAGTGATCCGTCTGGCCTTCATGCCTATGGCAGGACTAGAACTCGCAGTCTCCTGGAGATTGGCCCAAAATCACTAGCTGCCTTCATGCCTATGGCAGGACTGGAACTCACAGTCTCCTTGTGATTTGCCCAAAGTCACCCAGCTGACTTTCATAGCTAACGCAAAACTTGAACTCATGCTGAGGATTGTATCGCAAAATTCAAGGCATGAGGCAGTCCTGAAGGCATTGTGAGCTGGGTTTATTTCTGCCTGTGAGCGAAACAAAATTCTCCAGCATTCTGAATTCCTCAGCTTGGGCAAAAAAAATAAGATCCTTTGCTTGAAGGTTGAGATAAAGCCCTGCATTTCAACTGTTCAATCTCCCTTTCTTGTTTTCATAATTCAAGTTTTAATCTCCCAAGGCCATCAGATGAACAAACTTGGAAACTTCTTTGTCTAAAAGGACTTGGTAATTTATCTCTGGAGAAGACTCCTGCGAGTTCCCTGGACTGCAAGGCGATCCAACCGGTCAGTCCTAGAGGAGATCAACCCCGACTGCTCTTTAGAAGGCCAGATCCTGAAGTTGAAATTCAAGTACTTTGGCCACTTAATGAGGAGGAAGGACTCCCTGGAGAGGAGCCTGATGCTGGGAAAGATGGAGGGCAAGAGAAGAAGGGAACGGCAGAGAAGGAGGTGGCTGGATGGAGTCACTGAAGCAGTAGGCATGAGCTTCAATGGACTCCAGAAGATGGTAGAGGACAGGAAGGCCTGGAGGAACGTTGTCCATGGGGTCGCGATGGGTCGGACACGACTTCGCAACTAACAACAAAATTTATCACAAGGAGCATCTTACCAGCCCTCCTAATTTAAAGTTTTATCACGGAAAGAGGGAAGGGCAAAATAGTCCCAGCACGCTTCTTTTCACTCGGTACAGACAGCCGTGCACTTATGATCACAACTCAGCCCCAAATTTCTGCTAAGCGAGGCAGTTGTGATGCAGGTTTTGCCCCAGTTTACGGCCTTTCTTGCCAGTTAGGTGAATCCCTGCAGTTGTTAAGTGAATCTGGCTTCCCCAATTGACTTTGCTTGTCAGAAGGTCGCCAAAAGGGGATCACATGATCTGAGGACATGGCAACCGTCATAAATAGGAGTCGTCCAAAGTGTGATCACATGACCACAGGGAAGCTGCAAGTCGCAAGGGTGAAAAATGGCTGTTAAGTCCAGGACCACCTGTATCCATACAACCTTTTGGGAGAAACAGGTCTTCGTTTCTTTTTTTTTTCTCCCCCGTGATGTTTACTTCCTGGCCTTCTTTTATGGAGAAATATAAGCTTGCCCTTCCTAACATTGCAGTATGAATTCCATCCTTGCCTGCACCGGGCTTCGTTTTTCAAACTCACGAGGATCTGTCGATCTGTCGGGGAAACTGATCCCAGACTAAAGTAGGAACAGGAGGTATATAACTCAAGTCCGGTGGGGAAGGGCTTCGGGTCCAGAAAGCCACCCCTTCCAGTCTGAAGGAGCCCAAGTCAGCCCAGGTCCATTTTGCTCAGCTGGAATATTAATAATTGACTCGAGGTCGAATGAAAATAGACTATCAGCAGGGGCAGAAGTGGGCTGGGCAAGCGGGAATAGATTATTTGTGGCAGGAGACAGCTGGGACACCCCAAGATGAATGGGCTGACAAACCAATGTGCAGGGTGTATCAGCTGCACAAAATTAAAGGCTCCCTGCGGAGCATCCGTCAATACAGCAAAAGTACTTGGCTCGTGTGCAAACTGGATTTCCCAGACCGATCTGGCATCGCCTGGCGGATGGCTTGCTGCCTTCCTGTGCGAAGTTTTCAGCCAAGGAAACAGATCAATCTAAAAATGGGAGAGCAGCTAGATTAACTACGATCGATATCAACATATCTTCTTCTTAGTGGCTTCTACTGAGGCAATTTGATCAAAATGCCCCGGGCTGGAGAACTGTTTGGGAAAGATCACCAGAACTTGTTTATTCCTTGGCGTGGTTCCTGTTGCAGCTACTTTGAGATGCTAAATTCCATCCTGCGTATGTTTTGGGTTTTTTTCTCTTTTCCCAGAAAAACATATGCGCTGGGAGTTGTCTGCCTGGGCATATCCCATCTTCTTTGGATTCAGATTAGCTCAGGGAATCGCACACATGTTATTAAAAGAGGCATAAAGATAATTTCAGCTGCAAGCAAAGAGCAGCTATTGAATACAAGAAGTCGTGATGGGACAGATTTTGCTGGTCTGGTTTGGGAAGAAGCTAGATATATCAGATTTAAAAAAAACTGCATACAGGAAAGCCCAACCAAGTTCATTAATAATAATAATAATAATGATGATGATGATGATGATGATGATGATGATGGAAGGGACCTTGGAGGTCATCTAGTCCAACCCCCTGCAGGAAGCCCTATACCATTTTAGACAAATGGCTATCCAGTCTCTTCTTAAAAACTTCCAGTGTTGGAGCATTCACCGCTTCTGGAGGCAGGTTGTTCCACTGGTTAATTGTTCTCACTGTCAGGAAGTTTCTCCTTAGTTCTAGGTTGCTTCTCTCCTTGATTAGTTTCCATCCGTTGCTTCTTGTCCTGCCTGTCATCCAAACAACTGGGGAATAGCCTCCTATTTAGCCAATCGAAGTCCTAGTTTTTATCGGAACACTTTTGCAGAGGGGCTTTTAAATGCCTTTTCATCACAGGACCTTCTAGGAAGATTCCAATCTATGGCCCTGCCTTTGTCATCACTCAGAACTAGAGACCTATTTTTGGTTTGTACGCTGATCCGAGAGAAATTTTTATTTCCTCTCTATCGGTTTTCCCTTTAAATCATGCATTTGTAAACTTTCTTTTATCTGAGCCTTGATCAAATGTGACTCTGGCAGGAGCCAAATTTTTGGCAGCGATGTTTAGACGTAGGAAGAAACCATTTGCTGGACAGTTTGTTTCCTATGAAACATCAACATAGATGCTGTTTTCTTTTTAGTGTTGCTGGTTCTTAGGTCTTTTGTCCTAAACCTCCATTCATCCAAGTACTGGTAGTCCTTGACTTACAGCCATTGGTTTAGCAACTGTTTGACATTACAACATTGTTGAAAAAAGGGTCTTAGAACCGGCCCTCGCGCTTACAGCCTCACAACCTCCCCAGTCACACAATCAGAACTCAGAGGCTTGGCAACTGGCATGTACTTAGGATAGTTGCAGTGCCCGGGGGCCATGTGATTCCTTTTTGCAACTTTCCCAGCTGGCTTCTGACGAGTAAGGTCAACAGAGGAAACTGGATTTGCTTAAGGAGGGTGTGATTTCCCCTTAACGGCTGCCTTGATTGTTTAACAACTGTAGCAAAAAAAGTCATAAAATCAGACGTGAGCCACTTAACAACTACCTTGCTTAGCAGTGGAAATTCGCAACTTTGGTCGCAACTTGAGGACTAACTTCTGTTTGGGATGCTCCTGTGTGCAACGGTGATGTGGGGCTGGATTCGGAGAAGAACCAATTTCTAGTCCTCCTTCAACTGTAAAAACTTCCCAAGGGATTGCAGACTGCAGGTTGTCCTCTCCATACGGCAGTTTGTTTAGTGACCGTTCAAAATTACGACGGCATTGAAAAAACTGACTTATGACCGTTTTTTGACACGAGCGTTGCAGCATCGCCACAGCCACATGATCAGAATCCAGAAGCTGGGCAACTGACTTGCGTTTATGACAGTCGCAGTGTCCCGGGGTCACGTGGCCCCCTCTTGCAACCCGTCAGATTCACTTAACAACCGTCTTACTACATGAATAACTGCAGCGATTCGCTTAACACGTAGTAGGGCAAGAAAGGCTGCCAAATGGGGTAAGATGCATTTCACAAATACCTCACTTAGCGACCGGAACTTGGGACTCAATTGCGGTCGTTAAGCTGAGGACTGCCTGGAGTCCCTTTCTCCCAGGCTTCACCAGGTTGTTGTGAGAAACAATGGGAAGCCTCGGAACTCCTGAATGAAGGGCCTGAGATAATCCTGACAAATAGCTATTTCTAAACTTTGCTGGAGGAAAGAATGTGCAGGGACAGCTGCGCAGGCTATGGACGGCAGCCAAGTGAATTTACAGCAGGGGTAGTCAACCTTGGCTCTTTTATGACTCGTGGACTTCAATTCCCAGAATTCCTGAGCCAGCATGGGGGAACTATGGCCCTTTCATGATTGGTGGACTTCAACTCCCAGAATTCCTGAGCCAGCATGGCTCAGCTTGGAAACCTCTCCCTTTCCCCTCAGCATGGCTGGCTCAGGAATTCTGGGAGTTGAAGTCCACGAGTCATAAAAGAGCCAAGGTGGCCTACCCCTGGCCTAGGCCTAGGCCGCTTTATGACTTGTGGACTTCATCTCCCAGAATTCCTGAGCCAGCCATGCTGAGGGGAAAGAGAGAGGTTTCCAAGCTGAGCCATGCTGGCTCAGGAATTCTGGGAGTTGAAGTCCACGAGTCATAAAAGAGCCAAGGTTGACTACCTTTGATTTACAGCTTCGGTACAGACCTCTTTCCAAAGGGCCAAAATAGAAGCATGTCAGAAGTGATCCTCAAGGCTCTTTCTCTCTCTCTCTCTCTCTCTCTCTCTCTCCAAAAAAGACATGAAATCAGGATCATTTGTTTTCTGGCCAATTTGGCAATGGACGGTTTGGTCTGGACACAAAATAAATAAAGGGTGTTGCTGAGTAAGGGAGGAAAAAGAAGTCAGGATGTTGCCTCCAATTGCTCCTCTTTTTTCACACGCAGAACTCATTAAAAAAGGGGGGGCAGGGCTTCCATTATTTAGGGATTCAATTTAAAACATTCACACAACCGCCCATTCGGTAACCAACTCCGGGCTGCTCCCAATCCAAAGCCAAAGCAAGCATAAAAAACCCATAATAAAACCGTAAAACTGGACACGTTAAAAAAATCAGGCAAAGCACCGTTTGCCAAAATTAGCACAGTGAGGGCTGCCGTCTTGAATTTCTTGACCTTGCCTCCTTGGGTGGAGGACTCTCTATCTGCTGCAAAATTGCCCCCAGATCTCCTTGTGCAGATCCCTTGATCTGCCGTCACCCCGCCATGCCGGCGTGCGGATCCCCTCGTGGATAACTCCGCTTGTTGACGCAAATCGAAGATGCCAAGCGCGGCTTGACGTTCATTGGGGTTGACAGGCCGAACGCGCCAGCCTGCGGGGTTTCTTGTGCCGATGTTGCGAGGCGCAGCACCCTCCCCACACGTTCCCTTCCCTGAGTCAGGAGGGAGACACACAAGAGAGGGGCGGGTTGATGTGGAGACACTGGGACACGGTTGGGATTTGATTATTTTTTTTGGGGGGGGGGAGGTCTGGGATGTCTTTCTGGAGTTGCTTTCCGATGGACAAGCTGCTTGACAGCTTTCTGACAGACGTGTTGAATTAAAGAAAGGGAAAACAGAGACAAAGAAGTAGCAGCAGCAGCAGAAGAAGAAGACCTGGAAAACAGCATGCAAACACGACAGGCCCAGATGGCAAGCGAGATGTGGCTTCTCCGTTCTGTCGGAAAGGGGAAAGAGCAGAGGGTTTTGCAAAAAAAAAAAAAAAAAAAAGAACAGAAAGCCTCTTTTTAAAAAATAATTATGAGAAAGAACTGGAAAGGATAACCAAATACAAAGACCTGTAAATAGAAACTGAGTGACTGTGGCAGAAGAAAGCAAAGGGGAGTGCCAATAGCAACAGGTGCCTTGGGTGCAATCCCAAAACATCTGAAGCACCGTTTGAGCACCATCGGCATTGACACAATCACCATCGGTCAATTGCAAACACCAGCTTTACTTGGAACAGCTTACAACCTGCGACGCTACCTCTAACACCATCAAACATCCGTATCTGCCTATCCCAGATCCATGGCTGGGGAATTCTGGGAGTTGAAGTCCACACATCTTAAAATTGCCTAGGTTGAGAAACACTAATAATAGAGTTGGAAGGTCTTCTAATCCAGTGTTTCTCAACCTTGACAATTTTAAGGCATGTGGACTTCAACTCCCAGAATTCCACAGGCAGCAATGCTGGCTGTGGAATTCTGGGAGTTGAAGTCCACATGCCTTAAAATTGTCAAGGTTGAGAAACACTGTTCTAATCCAATCCTTGCCCAAACAGACTTTTCCGGACCTCCTGCTCTGATTAACTGTTCCCACAGTCAGGAAATTCCTCCGTAGTTCTAGGTTGGATCTCTCCTTGATCAGTTTCCATCGGTTGCTTCTTGTCTGGCTCCCAGGTGCTTTGGGGAACAGGTTGTCCCCTTCTTCTTTGGGGCAACCCCTCACATATTGGAAGACTGCTATCGTCTCATATCATTCATCAAATGAATGGCAGGAGAAAGGGAGCGCAAAGCCCACTCACCCATGCAAAGTTAGCCCTGGAAGGTCAAATGAAAACTGAGCAGTGACGGGAGCTGTAAAGGCCATTGAGACTTGGGGGCATTAGAATATGAAAAGGAGAAGGGATGGGGTGGGGTGGGGTGGGAAAGCCGCTTGGGCGAACACTTGACATACCAGCACCCACTTTCCGAAATCTGTTAGCGAAACCAAGTAAATAGCAGCCGCGTTGGAGGATTTGGAGACGGAGGGGGGGGGGTGGAAGCTGGAGAGAAATTCTTTGGAGTAGAGAATGAGGAGGAGGACATAAAAAGCTCTCACAAATTGGGCATTCCCCAAATCTTCACAATACCAGCTTACTGAAGTCTACAGTCACCTGAGTCAGATGCCCCTGGGAACCAGCTGGCTGTGGGCAGATGGCACACAGGAAACCACACCAAATGTGGGTGATTTCCTTTCAAGGCCCAGGCGAATTTGAATGCAGGGCCAGGCCATCTGAATATTGCACAATGTTCTTATTATATCTTACCGCCTGCCCTCTTTCTCGGCAGCGTCCTGCGAGTCTCGCATCATCCGTGACGTGCGAAAGAAACCAAGCCACTTTCTGGCTGCACTCCAACCATCTTCCCAAGGAGAATGGAGCCAATCGGTGGTCTTAGGAGCGGCATCAAACATGGAAACCCACGGGGGGGGGGGGAAGTGTCAGCGTAAAACGGAGCCTTTTGGTTTTTCTCCCAGAGAAACTTTATTTGTTTATGTATTCGATTTTTACCAGGCCTTTATTATTTTATAGGTAACTCAAGGCAGTGTGAATACATAAATACTCCTTGCGCCTCTATTTTCCCCTCAACAACAGCCCTATGAAGTGAGTTGTGCTGAGAAGGGAGTGACTAGAATTCACCGCCTCTTGGTGATCGGCCCAAAGTCATCCAGTTGGCTTTCATGCTTAAGGCAGGATTAGAACTCACCATTTCCTGGTGACTGGCCCAAAGTCACCCAGATGGCTTTTGTGCCTGTGGCGGGACTAGAACTCACCGTCTCCCTTTTTTTTTGGTCTGGAAAGACTTGGTTCCTCTGGACTGAATGGCAGGGATTCCATTATCCTATGAAATTTATTCTCTGGGGGAAACTTCTTACAATTATAAGCCACTGAGAATTACTTAGTTTAACTGGTTAATCAAATAAATAAATAAACAGCAGGGTGTGAGTCAGTTCTACCCCTATCCAAGCCACGAAAACCCCAAGCCGGTCCCTCTCTCTCGGCCCTAGGAAGGAGGCAATGGCAAACCACGTCCGAAAAGCCGTGTGAAAATTCATTTTTTGGGCCACTCCGCCTTCCCCTGCGCAAACAAACCTAATGAAAAAAACACAACTTTGCAAGGGAGTGGTGATCAAATTATTCTACCTGTCAAGAAAGAGGGTTGCAATTGTGAGGAAGAAAGAAGAAACAGAAACTGAAAAAAAGGGACAAGTTGAGTGCATTTCACTCTCCCGGGGTAAGAAGGGCAGCCAAAGATGGAACTGGTGTAAACCATGAGTTAATACTTACTGGTCCTTTAGCCAATCCTTCACGAAAGGGATCTCAAAAAATTCCACAAACGGTTCGCCTTTTCTCTTCGCATTGTGGCTGGGAGGATCAGCGGGGTGGGGAAAAGCAGACACACATAAAATGGAGAATGAAAACTAAGCATAAAGGTGGTCCTCAAATTACGGCCACCACGGAGCCCAAAATTTATGTTGCTAAGTGAGACGTTTAAGTGAGTTTTGCCCCATTTTACGACTTTTCCTGCCACAGTTGTTAAGTGAATCACTGCAGTTGTTAAAGTGGTAACACGGTTGTGAAGTGAATCTGGATTCCTCATTTTTATTCGCTTGTCAGGACCCCGGGACACGGCAACCGTCGTAAATATGAGTTAGCGGTCTAAATTCTGATCGGGTGATCGTTGGGATGCTGCCATGATTGTAAGTGTGAAAAATAGTCATAAGTCACTTTTTCAAGGACATTATAACTTCCAACGGTCACTAAACGAAGTATTATTAAGTCAAGGACTCTCTGCATTGGTCTCATGGAGGCGGGGGGGGAAGTAACGGAATTATTTTCAAATACTTAACCCTGAGCAAGAAACTTACTTGTATAACCACTCCGTGAGGAAATCAAGGGCGATAAATCTTGTCTGTTTCCTCTGGAAGAACAGAAGAGACACCAAATTCAGGAGAACAATGATGAAAACTGATAGGGACTTTTTATTTTTATTCTGCTTTTTCTCCAAAGGGCATGCTGAGATGGAAACAGCCACGTTCAACAGACAAAAAAACTGTGGGCATTCACAGGACGGCAAGGAAGGATAGGACCACGCCGGACCCTCTCTTCTCGGCCCAACCCACCTCACAGAGTGGTTGTTGTGGGGTAAATAGGAGGCAGGAAGGAGTATTGTGTGTGTTTCTCCTCTTGAGTTGTTGTTCAAAATAATAAAAGGTGGGACATAAATATTCGTGCAAATGATTATATTTACGTGCGGTCATTGCATCAATGGGAGTTATGTTATTACGGCAGTTGTACATAGATATCCCTGCATCCCACAGAGGAGTATAAGGGGTCCCGACTTGTAACCATTTACAACAGTGTTTCTCAACCTTGACCATTTTAAGGCATGTGGACTTCAACTCCCAGAATTCCACAGCCAGCATTGCTGGCTGTGGAATTCTGGGAGTTGAAGTCCACATGCCTTAAAATGGTCAAGGTTGAGAAACACTGATTTACAATGGCACTGGAAAAAAGGGACTTATGACCTGGTTCTTGCACTTACGACCTTCACACAGCATCCCCACCATCGAATGATCAAAATTTGGGCACTCTGTCTTTACGACGCAGAGGGCATCCTGGGGTCATGTGATCGCCACCTGCGACCTTCCCACAAGCGAAGTGAACGGGAAAGCTGGATTCGCTTAATGACACGATTCACTTAACAACCGCAGCGATTTGCTTAGGAACCGTGGCGACAAAAGGCTAACAGCCTTACGGTATTTATTTTTCAGGCTCTGACTGTCTTTAAAGAAGGCAAGGAGGCCGGTTCTGAGCACAGCTGGGCTGGGTTAAGCACCCCCGGATGTGCACAGGAAACCTCCCTAACAATGTGCATTGTTCAGTGGCAGATGGGCTGCCTGCTATTTTCCACAAGGAGAATAATCTCCCATTCTCGGCTGTGTTTGTGTTGCCCTCTGGAACACAATGCAGGGCATAAGATAATTCCACCACCCTGTCTGCTTTATTTTACGGAGACGCCCACTGCTGCCACAGACACTTTTACACAGTGCAGGACTTCTCATAAAACACACAACCTCACTCACACAAACGCACCCACGCTCGCTTGTTTTTATGACTGCCAATCCTGCTTTTAGCCTCGGGATATTTTGGAAGTAGCGGCTTTGCTGTGCTCTTAAAACTCAAGAACCGCCGTTCTGGCTGAATAGGACTTCAAATCCCATCATCCATTGCCAGCCTCCTGCTGGCTAAGGATGATGAGGGTTTGCGATGAAGCCCCTCTTCGGAGTGGAAGAAGTTGTGAGGCGCCATCACAACTTAAGTTTTGCAGACTTTTTGATTTGCTTAGGTCAGGGGTAGGCAACCTTGGCTCTTTTATGACTCGTGGACTTCAACTCCCAGAATTCCTGAGCCAGCCATGTTGAGGGGAAAGGGAGAGGTTTCCAAGCTGAGCCATGCTGGCTCAGGAATTCTGGGAGTTGAAGTCCACGAGTCATAAAAGAGCCAAGGTTGCCTACCCCTGGCCTAGTTCATTGGCCACCTCTCATAAAGATTCATTTTGTGTTAATACAATACAGATAGTCCTTGTGTTACGACCACAATTGAGCCCAACATTTTGGTCGCTAAATGAGACCGTTGTGAAGTGAGTTTTGCCCCATTTTACCTCCTTTCTTACTGCAGACGTTAAGTGAATCACTGCAGTTAAGTCAGTAATACGGTTGTTAAGTGAATCCGGCATTCCCCATTGACTTTGCTTGTCAGAAGATCACAAAAGGGGATCACATGACCCTGGGACACGGCAACCGTCATAAACATGAGTGAGTTGCCAAACCTCTGAACTGTGATCACGTGATCGCAGGGATGCTGCAACGGTCGTCAGTGTGAAAAACATCATATCTCCCTTTATTCGGGGCCGCTGTAACTTCAGTTTATTTATTTATTTTATTTTATTTATTTATTTATTTATGAGACTTATATACCGCTTTAAGTGCAAGCACTCTCTAAGCGGTGTACACCAGTAAGCAATGTATATATATATTTACATTGCCCCCAACAATCTGGGTCCTCATTTTACCTACCTCGGAAGGACGGAAGGCTGAGTCAACCTTGAGCCGGTGAGATTTGAACCGCTGACCTGCTGAACACAGTCAGCTAAAGTGGCCTGCAGTACTGCACTCTAACTGCTGCGCCACCTCGACTCAACAAACTGTTGTAAATCAAGGACCGCCTGTAAAAATCAAATTCTGGAAAGCCCCCAGTGCTGCTTGCTCAGCCCTCCTTAAACATGCATCGGTCTTTTCGAAATGCATCTCACAGACTAAGTGCCAATCGGCGATGAAACTAGCGTTAATTGCTGCATCTTAACTATGAAAAGCCAGTCCAGAAAAAAACAACAAAGAAGTAAAAATGGAAATGAAGGCTTAATAAGGTTAGTTTCCCTAAAAGCCGTTATTAAACCTGCAGGGAAGCAGCCTTTCAAGCCCACTAATGGGATGCTGGGAAGAACAGCTGCTTGAAAAGATTTAGCTGCAGGGCTGAAGGTTTCTAAATAACAAGGTAGAGGTAGTCTTTGTTTTACATCCTAACAGAGTTTGCCCATCACGATCGTAAGTCATAAAGCATGACAGCTGTCACATAACCATGATTTTATAACTTTTTGCTGTAGCCGTCTTTAAGTGAATGCTGCAGTTGTTAAATGAACCAATGACTTGTTGTAAGTCAAGGACTACCTTTATACCAGTGTTTCTCAACCTTGACCATTTTAAGGCATGTGGACTTCAACTCCCAGAATTCCACAGCCAGCATTGCTGGCTGTGGAATTCTGGGAGTTGAAGTCCACATGCCTTAAAATGGTCAAGGTTGAGAAACACTGCTTTATACTAAGATAGATAAGATATAAGATAAGATGATAAGATAAGATAAGATAACCTTTATTGTCATTTTTTTTACTGGGCACAATGGCACACATCAAAAAATGAGATTTAGTTGCCCGCTCTCAAAGTGAAACACATACATGACACACACCTAAAACATACTATACACAACATATGTATAGACCAGGGGTAGGCAACCTTGGCTCTTTTATGACTCGTGGACTTCAACTCCCAGAATTCCTGAGCCAGCCAGGGAGGTTTCCATGATGAGCTAGGTTGGCTCAGGAATTCTGGGAGTTGAAGTCCGCGAGTCATAAAAGAGCCAAGGTTGCCTACCTCTGGTATAGACCCACACCCCTACAAATATTTAACAAATAAATATTAAATACTGTTCGTCTTGAATATGTGCTGTGTTTCTCAAACTCAGCAACTTTGAGATGGGGGCACTTCAACTCCCAGAATTCCCCAACCACTGTTTCTGATCCCTTCATCCCAGACCTGGAAGAAACCAGGAACCAGGATTGTTCAAATGAATGCCAGTTTACTGCCAGCTCTCTGCAAGAACCTGAACTACTAACGGCCAAGGAGAATTTATGATAGGTGAGAGTCAAAGGAATTCAAAGTGTGCTGGACCTGTCGGTGTGGAGGGACACCAGACTGATTACGTGTTTGACCCTTCCCTCGGGCTCAGCCTGGTCGTAACAGAGTAACAGAGTTGGAAGGGTCCTTGGAGATATTCTAGTCTGTCTCCTACAAAAGCCATCGAGGTGTGGCTTTGTCAAGCTGATCCGGCAGTCTGGAAAGTCACACCCTTCCGGAAACAGTTTTGGGACTCACCTCAAAGCATCTTTCTTTCTTAGCTTGATGCAAAAGTTCGACCATCCCAGGAAGAAGCACTGGGAAAATGTAGCATTCCAAGAAGTCCCTGGGACTACCTGGAAAGACCGACATTTGTTTTTACAACCATGTAAATATTAAGTCTGTTCCATTTACCTGTCATATAAACCAGGGGTCTTCAAACTTGGCCCTTTGATGACTTGTGGACTTCAACTCCCAGAATTCCTCAGCCAGCGTGTCTGGGAGTTAAAATCCACAAGTCATCAAAAGGCCAAGTTTGAAGACCCTTGCTTTCTATAGTTCTTATTCCACAGATCCTCTAAAGCAGGGGTCTTCAAACTTGGCCCTTTGATGACTTGTGGACTTCAACTCCCAAAATTCCTCAGCCAGGCAGTGCCTGGCTGAGGAATTCTGGGAGTTGAAGTCCACAAGTCATCAAAGGGCCAAGTTTGAAGACCCCTGTTGTAAATAATCAGCTCTGTGGTTCAGATAAAAGGAAGATAAGCTGCAAGGACGACTTACATGTTTTTAGGTCAGGAAGCTCAGGAGGGACCAGTTCGGAAAGAAGAGACAGGGTCTTCTGGGAGAGCACTTCGTCAGTAATCACGGATCTGCTGTCATCCCCTTTCAAATCTGGCAGTGGCCCAACGTCTGCAGGAACCTGTTCAAAAGCAAAAACAAGGAGGTGAACACCCTGCTCCAATTTAAATGAATACTTAAATACACGAGTTGAAGAACAAAAAAGGGAGGAAAGTTTGATTTGTACTTCCTCTCAGTGCAACTGAGGATAATTCTTTAATATGTGTAGCTCAGGGTTGACCTGTGGGATCCTTGGTGCTTTCTGAGCTTGGTGGTTTTCTTGCAGACTTTTCACGACCCAACTAGGTAACATCATCAGTACTAGAAAGTGTGGAGTTTGCTCTCTGTTTATATCAGTGTTGGTGGGGGCATTTCCTTTTTGGTAGTTCCCTGATTGTTTATTGTTTATTTTGTTAACCTTGGTCAGTTTACTTACTTTAACAGAACACCTCCTCAATAGCAATCAAGACCCAAATAAGCAAAGATTAATACTAAGATTAACACTAGACCAACAATGTAGCAGTAAACAACACCCCAATCAAGAAACTACCAGTTGAGGCAAAGAAACAGAAAACAACAGCCTAATCAAGGAATCACCAATAATGCTCCCACCAACACTGACAGGGAAGATAAACAGAGACCAAACCCCACTGCTTTCTAGCACTGATGATGTTACTTACTTGGGTCAGAAAGACAGGAAAAAAAAACAACCAAGCTCAAAGAGCACCAAGGACCCTACACTTTAATGATAATTTCTCTGACTGGATACCTTCTACATGTATGGTATGTCTTAACTCCCAGAATTCCCCAGCCACCTTGGGGAATTCTGGAGGATGAAACTATATATATGAAATGTGCCTCAGGCAAGTTTGATCTAAGGCAGTGGTGGAGAACCTATGGCACGGGTGCCAGAGGCGGCACTCAGAGCCCTCTCTGTGGGCACGCACACGTCGCCCCAGTCCTAGGCCTTCAGCTGGGTTTTATAAAACCTTTTCGCTTTAGGCCTCTGCCGCTGTGTGTAAAAAAAAAAAAAAAAGGTTCAATCAGTCAATTTCAACTTCTCGCGGGAAAAAAAAAGATCTTGCAAAGTTGGAACTGATTGACTGAACTTTTTAGTCCCACCCAGTCTGCCATTACCACTGCGGCCATGCCCACCCAATGGGCCACACCTACCCGGCACTCAACGATGCATAAGTGGGTTTTGGGTTGCAGTTTGGGCACTCGGTCTCTAAAAGGTTCGCCATCACTGATCTAAGGGTTAGAAATGTATCTGGAATATCCTCCCGGATTGAGGCTTAGGTTCCTTGGTTTGATCCAGGCATTAGCCAAACTTATAAGGTCAGGAATTTATAGTGTATATATTTAAAAAGCCATATATATGTCATCCCAAGCTTCATTGTGGGGGAAAAACAATCATTAAATGATCATTAGGAGAAAAAAAAACAGTTCTTAATAATAAGGATTCTAGGATTTTTTTTTTTTTAGATGGGGAAAAAGGGGATTACAAAACTTAGGGAGACTCGCAATTCTTCTGATTAAGACCAGAAACTGAAATATGTAAGAACACAGAGAAAACAAGAGCCAAGTGCAGCTCAAGAGGGCTGATTTGTAAGGAGGAAGCTGGCTGCAGTGAACTGAGCTTGTCAGTTCATATTAAGACATATAATGGGCAAGCTGCAAAATGAGATTTGCTACATAGGGATGGGCTAGCCCTTAGTGGTAGACATGCATGCAGAAATATCTAAATTCAGCTTCTGGCATCTTCAGGCAAAGCTGGAGAAAAATCACGTGGAGGGATTACCAATCAGGGTTGCTGAATAGCTCAGAAGCTCAGGACAAACCCTGGTAGGCAATGTTGGTTTGGAAAGACACTACAAGCCAGGATTCCCAATTTGGAGTACCCTGAGCCCTTTAACTGACATTTTAAGGCTTCTTTGTAGGCTTCAACTCTCAGAATCCCCAGCCACACGCATATCTTGCTTGTAGAACAGTCTGTTTTTTTTTCCCCCATTGAAACTAAAATACCTCAAACATTGTAAGCTTTCAGTGTTTCTGTGCAAGTGGCCCGTGTATCTATAATAACAATCTTTTGGCAACGTTGTATGTAATATTTATCCTCTCGTGTTTTTTTTAAAGAGCATAAAAGAGTTCCAGAATTATTTTTTCAAGAAGCTGAAGAGAACCACCATCTGGATTTTTTTTTTTTTTACCTGTAAGGCAGGTGGAGGTACCTCTTTCTTTTCCAAATGATCTGGATGAACAGGCTGCTGGGCTTCGAATTCTTTTGTTTGTTTGTTTGTTTCCAAGAAAGTGAAAGAGAAAATGAAAAGGACAAAGAGAAAAGGATAAGAAATTAACTTGTGGAATCCTATTTGAAGGATGAAAGATCAAGGTTTTTAATTTGTTGCTGTTTCTGGAAGCTCTTAAAGGATTTCTCTGGCTCAATTAGGATAGCCAGGCTTTAAAGATTTATTTATAGATTAGAGATAAAATAGGGAAAATATTTTTTTCTGGTTGAACTTTTAAAGAAAATGATAAGCTACCGTGTTAAAAGGAAAACAAAGGAATGCAAAACCAATTTATCCAATTAAGGCTAAAATACCTGCTTTGAAATAATAGAAATGCATGCTATTTCTGGTAACTCAAGACTGGCTCCAAGGCACTAATCAAATCTTAATCTGGCCACTAATCAAATCTAATCTAAGCACGGGAATGCACAAACACTAATTCAGTGTTTCTCAAACTTGGCGGCTGGAAGACATGTGGGCTTCAACTCCCAGAAATCCCCAAGCGCCTGGGGAATTCTGGGAGTCGAAGTCCACATGCTTTAGGGCGGCCAAGTTCGAGGAACATTGCATGAACCAAAGCTGAAAGGAACCAAGGCTGTCGCATTCCCTTTGGAAGGGGGGGGGGTGTCTTTGCAATAAAAACGTTGTGGGCACGGACTTCTATTTCTGCTGCCCAGTCAGCCTTGTCTCCCGAAGGAGGAACACGCCCGTTTGCACACGCGCACACACACGTAGACCCTTTTGCACGCGCACACATCTATGCACGCCCTTTGGAGGGGCGAGCTGGGCTGCTCAGTTTTGGAGGCCCAGAAAAAAAGTCCTGCAAACTTTCCTGGGTCTCTCTGCCGCCACCTGCTGGTCGCTCACAGTTTTGCCGCCAGCATCCCTAAGTCAAAAAAAAAGGATTTGGGATACTTTCCCCACCATCAACACCCCGGGGACCCCCCCACGGCCCCCCCACACTTCGGCAAAGCCCCTCCAGAAGCCCCCCGGCTAGCGACTTCCATCTCCGCCCCTCCCCACCTGCGCAAATCTCCTCCCAGAGGCTCCGCAGCGGAGCCTCCTCAGCGACGGCGGCCATGGAAGGGCGCGAGCGAGCGAGGAAGCCGTTGCTAGGCGACGGCAAGCCGCGTCTCTAGGCCACGGGGCTCCCGCCGCTTTTTCACTTCCGGGTCGAGGCGGGAAGAGCTGCCTCCCCCCCACGCGGGAGAGGAAGTGCAGGGTCTCCCGCGTGGCCGCGTGGGAAGGGGCGCGAGGTGAGTGGGGAGGGGGCTTTTTGGTGGGTGGGCTGCGGGGGCGCCAGGTTGGGGGAGGGTTCCCCGGGCATTTTACTCCGGCTCTTGCAGGACTGCTGGGGTCTGGCAGGGGATCCTGGGTGGGTGAGTGCCTTGGGGCGTGTGCAGAGCGCCTTTGGGTTCAAAACAGATCCGATCAGCGGTGCAGCTGCGGGGTCCTGCGCAGCTCCCTCCGTGAATGCACCTTTACAGTGCTTGTATTTTGCACCCTTTGTAAAATAGTATTTTCTGGGGGAGGCTGGAAAGCAGGAGACGTGAGTTCTAGTTCTGCCCTAGGCATGAAAGCCAGCTGAGTGACTTTGGGCCAATAACTAGGAGATGGTGAGTTCTAGTCCCTCCTTAAGCATAAAAGCCAGCTAGGTGACTTAGGTCAATCACCAGGAGACAGTGAGTTCTAGTCCTGCCTTGGAAGCCAACTAGATGACTTTGGGCCAGTCCTCTCTCAGCCCAACCCACCTCACAGAGTTGTTCTTGTGGGGAGAAGAGGAAGGAGTATTAGGTATATTCTTGGCAACTGGCATGTACTTATGACGGTTGCAGTGTCCCAGGGCCACGTGATTGCCACTTGCGATCTTCCCAGCCAACTTCTGACAAGCAAAGCCAATGGAGGAAGCCAGTTTTGCTTAACGACTGCACGATTCACTTAACAACTGCAGTGATTTGCTTAACTGTGGCAAAAAAAGGTAATTAAGGTGGCCACAACTCACTTCTCAACGGTCTTGATTAGCGACAGAAATTTTGGGCTCCATTGTGGTCGTAAGTTGCCTGTACTTTGAAAAGACACTGGCCTTGTTTAGCATTCTGTTCCAAATAATTGCCTTTGCATATGTGTTGTGATATATGTATGCTGCTTCACAAGCGGAGATTGTTCATCATTTGTAGCAATCCTGTATCTTAAAACCTCTTATCTTTTGTGTTTTTGTGCCCCCCTCCAGAGAAGCCCCCCAAAATATGAAGAATCCTGAGCAAACAGCAAGGAAAAGGAACAAAGCTGAAAATCCTAATTGTGGCCAGGTTGTTATAATTGAAAGCCCCAAACGACGCTATTCAGATTTCGCCAAAAAAGCCAAGCGGAAAAAAATAAAATGGTTGGTAAAAGAAATCAGTTCAGAACGGCCAAATCCAAAGAAGAAACAGAGAGACTCCAAATCAAAGAAGGAAATCCGTGCAAGCTCTCCCGTGGTTATTGAAAGCAGCTCGGATTCAGAACTGTTAAGAGACGCCAAGAAAAGAAATAAGGTGTTCAAAAAAGAGAAAGACCAAAAGCTTTTCTGTACACAATTCCAAAACTCTGAGGGTGTGGATGAAGGGCAGCTTGGTATTCATTTTCACCTGGGTAAGAAATGCAGCAAGAGTATTCGTGAAGTTGACAGGCAAGAATCGATGATGAAAAGGAAAAAGAAGAAAAAGGAAAAACGAAAAGACAAATCTACCAGCCCTGAGCTTTTACACAGCAGGGACAGTGACGTGTCCGTGAAACAGATTTCAGGAAAACTGAAACCCAGTTGGCAAGAAATGCTCTCCAGTCACAAAAAGCGTAGGACCCTTGGCCAGAAAGTTGTGGGTGAAAAAGTCAAGAAGAAACACCCTGACTACTACAAGGGCGATCAAGAGAACAGCAACTGCATTTCAAAAGAAGACGTGGCCCAAAGTAGGGAAGCTGATGTGCAACAACAGGAAGATTTGGCCTGTAAATCAGAAAAAGATGGCGAAGCCACCAAGAAGAAGGAGAAGAAGCTGAAGAAAATAAGTATTGCTTCTCTTGCCTCCTTAGCCAGGCTCCAGGAAAACTGCTGCAATATTATGAGTGAATATAGCCTAAAATGCGGCTCTAAGAAAGGGGTGGGGGTCTGCGAGGCCCCTAAAGAAGTTAATAAGGCAGCCAAGAAAGAGGCGAAAAGAGAAACTGGAGGTGGAAGCCATTTTGCAGAAGCTGGCCAAGATATCTTAGCGAAGGTGGGAGCACCGGGAGGGACGGAAAAGAGAAAGAAAGCGAAGAAGCACAAAGTGGAACGAGATTGCGTGCTGAGGGGTGACCGTGACGGATTTGAGGGCAGCCAAGAACAGATCAAGAAAAAGAAAAAAAACAAGAAAGTTAAAAACTCTCATGATAGTAAGAAGAAAGCAAAGAAGAAAAAGGAAACTGAAGTGCACTTGGAATGGAGAAGACCGATGGTAATTTTTTTTAAAAAAAATTTATGGGCTAGATCTGAACTAAATTGGCACTTCGTTAATTTCAGTGGGACTAAAGCATGACTTAAAATAGTAGTACTAGTACAGCTAGTCCTCACCTTTCAAACCATTCATTTTGTGTCTGTGCAGTTAATGGCATTGAAAAATAGTGACTGACAGCTGGTCCTCACACTGTGGTCACGTGATCAAAATTTGGGCACTTGGCAACTGGCTTGTACTTAGGACGGTTGCATCGTCCCGGGATCACGTGGTCACCCTTTGCAACCTTCTCAGCTGGCGTCTGAAAAGCCAAGTCAATGGAGGAAGCTGGATCTGTTTAACGACTGCATGATTCCCTTAACAGCTGTGAATTTTATTGATTAAATTTATTGGTCTAGCTTTGAAGGGAAGATCCTCTGTGAATACCTGCAGGGAGGTTCATAAAAGACATTGAAAACCTGCTGTGTATCATTTTTTTGGGGGGGGCAAGTTCCCTTTAATAAGAGGATAGCCAACCAACCCCCTCTCCCCTCAGTCTTGTTTGTGGCCCTTGGAGCCCCCTCCTCAGGCCGCAAATGCAGATTGTAACCTAAGCGGCTTTCTTTTTTACAAAAGCACACAGACTAAAATAACAGACAAAGAAAAATAAACATAAGAGGGCAACCTGCAGTAGGAGACACTTTGCGGTACATTCCTGATCATTAATCAGAAGCCTCTCCAATTGTGGTTGAAGAGTAGCTCTGTTCCCCCCCTAATCCAAAGATCGCTGACTTATTCTTTAGAACTTTCTCTGCTTTCAATAACTGCCTTTTAAAAAAAAACCCCAGGCTTCTATCCGCTGCAATTCTGGCACAAAAACAGTCAGCGTTGCCATCATCTCAGAAACCTGGCAGTTTGAGAAAGCCGTAGGAAAAACGACAACAAAAAACTACAGGTAATATTTTGCTAGGCTAACCCTTTGAAAAGGGGCTCCAGTTTTCTGACTGTTTATGGAAGCAAAGGCTGCGTTAAATCCTATAATCCTCGCAGGAAAGTGGAATCCTTCAAGTCTGCGTTCCAGCTTCCCCTGTGGTCTTGGAAGGAGGCTGGGGAAATATTTGTTTCATATTCTGAGCAGCTGTGAAGGCCAAGAAAAAGCCCCTTAAGCAAAAGAGCTTAAATCAAGGGTGTCCGAACCTTGAGAACTTTTAAGATATTGTGGATTTCAACTCCCAGAATTTGTGGATTTCCACTTCCCCGTGGCTGGCTGGGGAATTCTGGGAGTGGAAGTCCACAAGTCTTGAAAGTTGCCAAGGTGGAATGCTCCTGGTTAAAGATTGCCTTGTTGATGGGATGAGTTGGTTGATCGAATAACTGCATTCAGCTGTAATAACGGAGAGGGGGCGCTTCCCCAGAGAAGCCATCATGCCCACAACTTAATCACAGCCCAGATATCACCAAGCCCATCCCATTCTTTGCACTGAACTCCCCGGTGTGGTGCAAATAAGCGTCTTAATACGTCCAAGCTATTTCACGCTCAGGCTGGCATTTCAAATGCCTCCACAAATGTACACTTAGCAACCTTTTCATTTAGAACGCTGAAAAGCTTCGGACAATTTTATTTTTATCTGCCCTGTCCAAGAAAGGCTGTTGTGATGGGTAGGATTATCTCTTGGCCTTTTGTGGCTTCGCAAATCTCCTGTACCCCAAGCAGTTTAATAGAAAGAAGAAGAATTGGCTATCAAATGTATCCTCTGGCCTTTTCGGCATGACAATCTTATTTAGGCTTCCAAAATGTTTGGAATTCAAGGGCTGCTAAAGAGTGGAACAGCTCAGTCAGGATTTGGATCCCATTTGGTAGGGTGCACGGGAAATGTAGCGTGACATCAGATTGGGGAGAATTACAATGTTTTTATCCTGCTGTACCCAACCCTGAAGAGGTTTCAACAGTATTATCTCTTTTAACAGTATTATCTCTTTTTTTTAAAAAAAAAAAGAAACAGGAGGCGGAAGACGAAGTGAAGCTGGTGGCATTCAGACAAGGAAACTGTGATGAAGTGAAGATAGACAAGGTACAATAATATCTTGTGGCTGTGTTGGGACCTTGTCAAAGGAGGGCTGGTTTTGATAATAAAGAGGAGAGACAGGGTGTCCATCACCTCGTCTGACCTCTTGGGATGTCCAGTGCTTCAGTTGTATTGGGTTTTTGTATGGAAGAAATGGAGGTAGTGACAGATTTTATTTTTCTGGGCTCCAAGATCACCTCAGATGGGGACTGCAGCCAAGAAATTAAATGACGCTTGCTCCTGGGGAGGAAAGCTATGGCAAATCTAGACAGCATACTAAAAAGCAGAGACATCACCCTGCCAACAAAAGTGCGTATAGTCCAGGCCATGGTTTTCCCAGTTGCAATGTATGGCTGTGAAAGTTGGACCATAAGAAATGCTGAGCACAAAAGAATGGAGGCCTTTGAACTATGGTGCTTGAGAAGACTCCTGCGAGTCCCTTGGACTGCAAGGCGTTCAAACCGGTCAGTCCTAGAAGAGATCAACCCCGACTGCTCTTTAGAAGGCCAGATCCTGAAGTTGAAACTCAAGTACTTTGGCCACCTAATGAGAAGGAAGGATTCACTGGAGAAGAGCCTAATGCTGGGAAAGATTGAGGGCAATAGAAGAAGGGGACGACAGAGAATGAGATGGCTGGATGGAGTCACTGAAGCAGTAGGTGTGAACTTAAATGGACTCCAGAAGATGGTAGAGGACAGGAAGACCTGGAGGAACGTTGTCCATGGGGTCGCGATGGGTCGGACACGACTTCGCAATTAACAACAACAACATGGAAGGGGATTTTGGATAATGCTTTTCCCCTTCTCCTCCACCACCTCTTCCCTTCTCACCTATTTAGAATCAGCTAGATTCATTAGAATAATCAGCATACACTTGTACGTACACTCAATCTGCACTAACCTCTTTACGGAGAAAATTCTGTTTGGCCGGTGAGTGCAGGCACTGGGAGGGGGAAGGGGGGGGACAACAGGACACCAGAGAATTTGAGGACCTCTGTGAAGAGATTGTGTGGTTTGCTTGGTTGTGTTTCCCTAAGTGCCGTTTTAAACCTCAAAGGGTAGCCGGTTATGCCAGTGCAGCTTTCCTTAGCTTTGCCTTCGCAGAGACCCTTCAAATAATATCAGCGTACGGTCCGCTTGTATTGCATCAACTAGGCCCTTTATTTTGGATCAAAAAGAAATATTCCTTAACGCTGTGTTTCTCCACCTTGGCCACTTGAAGAGGTGGTGGACTTCCAACTCCCAGACTTCCCCAGCCAGCAAAGCAAAGCTGGCTGGGCAAGTCCACACCTCTTCAAGTGGTCAGGGTTGAGAAGCATGGTTGTCACGCCTCTTTCCAAGTTTACTGACGTTTTCCCACCGGGGCACCGAAATCAAATCCATTCTTTCTTGCTCCAGGTGAGACGGCAAGCGCTTCAAGAAGAGATCGACCGGGAATCTGGCAAAACCAAAACTGCCAAGGAAGAACTGGTGAGCGCACACACACACACCCTTTTCTGTTTGGTCAGTTTCAGCTGAGCTGTTTAGCAACGCTGAAAAGCTTAACACACACTAGTCAACGTCCTTGACTTGATCCACCCATCTCTGCTCCGATTGGGAACCTGAGGTCGTGTCACAGGGCCAATTAGCCCAACCCTTAGAGATTCTGAAAGCAGATCAGTAGTGTGTGATTTTGGACAAATGGTAACTCTCCTCTTTGATCCTGAAAAGGGGCATTTTCCTTCTGTCCTCCCCCTATTTCCTTTAAGAGAATTAACGATTGTGTCTTTGTGCAAAAAGGACTCTTCCTGTTTATTACGGAACACAAATAGCAGCAGTTTTTGGGCCTAGCCGTCACTGGGATTTTTTTTTTTTTCTTCTTTTCACGATTGACCAGATAGTCCTCAGCTGCCTGGCTGAGGAATTCTGGGAGTTGAAGTCCACAAGTCATAAAAGGGCCAAGTTTGAAGACCCCCGGTCTACCTCTTCTTACTTTTAAAGAGAATTGAGCCTGCTAAGTTTTCTCCCTTGTTCTTCAGGACAATCGTTTGGGCCAGTGGAGCACAGCAGCATTTGAAACTCCGGAACAAAAGACGAAATTTCACAGACTGCTGGGAGGATTGAAAAAAGCCTCAGCCCCAGCTCAGCGTTCTCCAGCAAATGCTAACCAATCAAACATGGCTCTGGACCGGCCCAGAGAGCAAGTACTGCAACAAAACCTAGAAGCAGAATTCAAGAAAGCTGTGGAGTTTAAGCACCATCGAGGAATCGGCTTGGGCTTCCGGTCCGGTGCTCCATGCGGTATACACATAGACAAATACGCCTCCAAATCCATTAAATTCGAAGACTGACATGTCAGGAAGGAAAGGATAAATTGCCCAAACAGGCTGGGGGGGGGGGGGAATTAATTTTTTTTTTTTTTTATCTACAATGAAGAAAATGACTCTGGACTTTTAACTGAGGTGCTCTTTTCAAACCGATGAGAAACGGCCTCTACAAATACTTGTGATGACTACTTATGGCTAGGGTGCATATATGCAGATATATATTTGTATTGAATTGCTGCTTGGCAGGTTTAAGGGGCCACAATGGATTCATTCAGGATGGGCAGCTGAGCTACGGTCGTTTAACAGCGTAACTAAATAAGTGGCAGGTAAGAATCGGGCATATTTTAGCTCGCAGGCAGGCAACCTGTGGTTGGCCTCCAGTCCCAATTTTTCCTGCGAGTTCCCGTATTGTGCCTCTGAATCTTGTAGACAGAATGTGACATTTGTCCATTCAATACTTAGGCAAATGACTTGTGTAAATTTACGGTCCTGGCCTTGGTGTTGTGCTCTTCTGTCAGTGACTGTGTGTCCAGGGAAGAAAAGCCATCTTGTTATTTGAAAGCTACATCAATTTTATTAAAGGATTTTTTCTACAATTCATCTTTCTCAAGTGGTATCTCAGAGTAAATGTCCTACAAAGGAGATTATAATCTTTATGCTTGGCCAAGATGCATTTCTGCATGGGGCCGCCTTTGAAGACCATCCAGCAGTTGCAGCTAGTCCAGGAGACACCAGGACCTATTTGTAGTGTGTGGTCCTTAATGCTCTCTGAGCTGGGTGGTTTTTTTGCAGACGTTTCATGACCCAACTAGGTAACATCAGTGCTAGAAGAGTGGGGTTTGCTCTCTCTTTATACAGAAGTGGTTTGAGTAAAGAGTATCTAGTCAAGAAACTTCCAATGCAGAAAATCAAATAGTAAACAGCCAAGAAGAAACTCGCAAACACTGACAGGATAAGCCACCTGTATATAAACAGAGGGCAAACCCCACTCCCTGCTGGCATTCATGATGTTATCTAGTTATAATAATAATAAAGTTGGAAGGGACCTTGGAGGTCATCTAGTCCAGTGGTTCTCAACTTGTGGGTTGGGACCCCATTTGGGGTAGAACGACCATTTCACGTTGTTTCGCCAAACAACGCAGTCCTCCATTTTTTCCCCCTTTTCCTTAGCTGTGCTACTCCCTTTTATTCTATTGGCTTTTGAAAGCCAATAGGAATTGTCCAGGCTGTCTCTGCCCAGCTGAGCCCACCAAAAGTCCCATTCTGCAAACGGTGCTGCATCAGTTGAGTAGTCCTCGACTTACGACCGGTTGAGTAGTCTTCGACTTACAACCGGCTGGGGGTCGCGGCATTAAAAAGGTTGAGAACCACTGATATAGTCCAAGCCCCTGTTCAGGCAGGAAACCCTATACCATTTCAGACAAGTGGCTGTCCAGTCTCTTCTTAAAAACTTCCAGTGTTGGAGCATCCACAACTTCTGGAGGGAGGTTGTTCCACTGGTTAATTGTTATCACTGTCAGGAAAGTTCTAGGTTGCTTCTCTCTTTGGTTAGTTTCCATCCGTTGCTTCTTGTCCTTCCTTCAGGCGCTTTGGAGAACAGCTTAACTCTTCTTTGTGGCAGCCCCTGAGATACTGCAACACTGCTGTCATGTCCCTCCTCGTCCTTCTCTTCATTAAACTACTACACATACCCAATTCCAGCAGCCTTTCCTTGTATGTTTTAGCCTCCAGTCCCCTGATCATCATTGTTCCTCTTCTCTGCACTCTTTCTAGAGTCTCAACAGATTGGGTAATGAAACATCTGTAAGCAACCAACCAATCTGAGAACACCAAGAGTCCCATATCCTTTAGTCTCGTGGCCTTGTTTATTCTCCTCTGTGTCACACATCCCTCCCTTCACTTGGTATGACATCTCCTTTTCCCTTCGGACCCTTCCTCAAATCTAGCCTTAACATTTATACAAAATCAAGGTTAAAACGGAGATGAATGGCTTATTTTGAAGGCCAACTTCTGCAGTTTGGAATTTATTTTTGCTTTGTATGGAGGCATTGAACCAATCTGCACATTTTTCTCTGTACTAAAATGCTGCTCCTCCGTTCTCAAAGGATTACATCATCCAGCAATTTAAAGGCAAAAACCTCTTCACTCACTCCCTGGCAATTATAATTAAAAAGCAGATGAAGACTGCATCATAGTAACCAAGCACCATGATTACAAAAAAGAAAAAAAAACCCAAACAGCTAAGAACTGCTCAGAAAGATTAGTACTAAATATAAATGCCTCCTATCCATTGTTTTTAAAAAATGCATTTTAAAAGAAATGTGTTGTGAATAACTGATCTGTGCTGCAAACAATAGTTTCCACTACTTAACAGAATAAGACAGTTGGAAGGGACCTTGGAGGTCATCTAGTCCAATCCCCCGCTCAGGCAGGAAACCCTGTACCATTCCAGACAAATGGCTGTCCAGTTTCTTCTTAAAAACTTCCAGCGTTGGAACATTCAGAGCTTCTGGAGGCAGGTTGTTCCACTGGTTAATTGTTCTAACTGTCAGGAAGTTTCTCCTTAGTTCTAGATTGCTTCTCTCCTTGATTAGTTTCCATCCGTTGCTTCATGTCCTGCCTTCAGGGGCTTTGGAGAAGAGCTTGACTCCCTCTTCTTTGGGGCAGCCCCTGAGATATTGGAACGCTGCTATCATGTCTCCCCTTGTTCTTCTTTTCATTAAAGTAGACAGAATGTTTGGGATAGATAGACTTTGCAGGGTCTTTCCCAAATGTTAACTTTTTTCTCAACTGAGCTTTCTTGAATGGGTGGTTTCAAAGCACACACTTTAAAGACAAGAAATAATTCTAGCTTATCCCTTTCCTAAAGCCAGTAAGTACTGCCTTTCTCCTTGGTCTTGCCAACCCAAATCCTCATCTTTCTTTCCTTTGCAAGTCCGCCAAATTTGGATTTAAAAGTTATTTTTTCCACTCCGCAATGATTAAGATAGTATTTCATTGACCCAACATTAACATTAAAGTCAACGTTTTAATGATTAACAGCTGTGTAGTGGGAACAAAACCTCATTTAAAAAAAAAAAAAAAGATGACTGCATCACCAGGAAATTTTACTTTTTGTTCTCCAACCAAGTAAATCTATCGTGCACCGAGGGACCTTTTAAAGCAAAAAGATAACAAATTCTGATAATACTCTACAAGGCAGCCTGGGCATTTAAAGGGCCTGGAAAACTACCTTTTCAGGGAGGTAATTGCACGGATTGACATCCATTAAGTTCTTGACTGCAAAGGGAGCCGTAGTGCCAGCTCTGTGAAGTGGCTGAATTCAGGGTGTTTACTCTGCAGCTTGATGTATTCCAAGGTTTTGACCTAGAAAGGGGAAAAACGGAGGAAAAACAGTGAACGTTGAATTGTTCTGCATCTCTGCCTCAGCCTAAAGGGTGTTTTTAAGGTCCAGTGATTCAGGCATAAAATTATTATCCAGATTTCTTTTTTCAACAATAAAACTTGACAACTGGGTTAAGTGAAAGGCTACACAGAGGGAAAAGCTCATTGTATCAAGTCAAGGGCTTGTTTTATGAACTAAAAAAAGGTTGCAAATAGCAACAGCTCTTAGACTTATATACCGCTCCATAGTGCTATACAGCATTCCGAGCGGTTTATAAATATCAGCATCATACCTCCAAGAATCTGGGTCCTCATTTTACTGACATCGGAAGGACGGAAGGCTGAGTCAATATAGCAATAGCACTTAGACTTATATATCGCTTCACAGTGCTTTATAGCCCTCTCTAAGCAGTTTATAGAGTCAGCCTGTTGCCCCCAACAATCTGGAGCCTCATTTTACCGACCTCGGAAGGAGGGAAGGCTGAGTCAACCTTGAGCCGGTGAGGATTGAACACCTGGCAGTGAGCAGAGTTAGCCTGCAATCCTGCATTCTAACCACTACGCCACCACGGCTCTTTTCTCATCAGGGTCCCCCAGGGCCTTAGGTCTCTCCTTACTGTGGTTTTGGTGTCCGCAAAGCCGTGTTTCTGAGCCAGGTTCCACAGGTTGACGGCCAGCTGGTTGAGTTTGTTGTTCTTCAGATCAGCATGAGCCAAGAGGCTACTGAAGAAGCTGAGGGCCAGGTGACTTTGGCGCTTTAGAGTCTGCCGATAAGAAGAAGAAAAGGATTGGTTGGGGGAACAGCTAAGCAATACAGGTAATCCTTGACTTACAAACGTTCATTTATTGAGCAAAGTTCCCATGGGACTGAAGAGAGTGACAAATGACACTTAGGACCGTTGCAGCATCCCCAGTCACGTGATCAAAATTCAGGCCCTTCTGCAATCTGCATGTATTTATAACAGTTGCAGCATCCCGGGGTCATACAGTCGCTGTCTGCAGCGTTTCCAGCCGGCTTCTGACAAGTTAACATCCGTAGCCGGATTTCCTTAATGGTGATTCACTTAACAAACGTAGTGATTCACTCAACAACCATGACAGGGGTTGTAAAATCAGGCGTGCCTTGCTTAGCAGTGGAAATTCCGGGCTCAAGTGTGCTCGTAAGTCGAGGACTATCTGTATGCAAAATTGCAAATCACTTTTTACAGACTACAGGAAAGATTGGTGTTTCCTTCACAATGATTACGCCACTAGTTTCAAAGAGGTTCACCACAATCACAGTTAAAGATGTTACTCTCTTCTTGTTTGGCCAGAGTTATTTCACCAGCCAACCAATCGGTGCAGGCGAGTAGGCCATCCGGCGTCCTTCGGATGTTTGCTAATAAAGTTCCCCAATCTCTTGCCATTGGCCATATCTATTTAACACACAAATAAAGAAATCCTGGAAAAAGGACAGAGGAGTCAAAGTGTGAAACACCGAGAAGGGACCAGATGCCTAGTTTTGCAATCATACTTGCTAAATTTGGGGGGAAATGCCATGGCAAACTCAACCGAGCCCCCGTGTGGAAGACCAAAGGCAGTTTCTGAAGTCTCCCTTTGTGGGGATGTGCACTTCCCTGGGCAAAGCTTGGAAAGGAACCCAGGAAGTCCTCAGCTGAGAGTTAACCAGCCGTCTCCTCAAGCCCTGACATCCATCGAAAAATTCTTTCTTTGAGAGGAGTTGGCAAAGCGATCACGGTTGACCAGCCCCATCAATTAACATGTTTCACACTTCACTGGAACTCTCTTTAAATTCAGCCAGCCTTAACTGTCGCCCAGGGAAGGTGTGAGTTAAGTACAGAAGCAGACGGAGAAAACAAATGTAGCACCCCTGCCAAAATGCAGTCAGCTGGATTGCTGCGGTGTGCTCCACACGGGGCTTCCATTGAAGACCGTCCGGAAGCTCGAGCTGGTCCAGAGGGCAGCAGTGCAGATACAGGGAGTCCCAAAATTTCCGTCGCTAAGCGAGACAGTTCTTGAGTTTTGCCCCCTTCGTGACCTTTCTGGCCACAGTTATTAAGTAAATCACTGCAGTTGTTAAGTTAGTAACACCGTTGTTAAGTGCCTCGTTGACTTTGTCAATGCAAAAGGGGATCCCAGGACACTGCACCTGTCATAAATGTGAGTCTGTGGTCAAGTGTCTGAATTTTGATCACGTGACTGCGGGGAGGCTGCACATGGTTTTAAGTGTGAAAAACGATCACAACTCACCTTTTTCAGTGCCATTGTAACTTCAGTCACTAAATGAATGGTTGTAAGTCAAGGACCACCTGTAGTTATGGGTACACCTTGATACGGCCATATCCAACCAGTACTGGGCAAGCCGCATTGATTCCCATATAGTTTCTGGGTGGAATTCTCAAAATTCAGAAACCTGCCCAAACATAGATCATCCTTATACCAGTTTCCCCAACCTGGACAACCTCTAGGCGTGTGGACTTCAATTCCCAGAATTCTCATCAATGATCATGCCGGGCAGTGGAATTCTGGGATCTGAAATCTGCACAACTGGACGTTGCCACGGATATGAAACACTGCCTTATACTGCGGTGAGAGAAAAGTTCGTGAATCCTTTTAGAACTCTCCATATTCCGCACTACAGAGACTTGCAACTTGGCTTAATCAAGTTTCACAGATAAGGGATTCTGATTAAAGAGCACGCAAATCTGGGTTCCATGTCAGGCTAGATAGACAAAAGCAGGAAAAAAAGGTTATTTTTTTTTTTCAGTATGAAGCTGTCAACACTTCATTTCACTGCTTGTGTGAAGCTCCTTCTCACCTCATCTTTTCCAAGATTCTTCAAATGCTCCAAGATTTGGCTTATCACTGTTTCACACAACCTGTTCGTTTCTGCCAAAAATTTAGTGTCTCCCCCATACAAGGTGTCATTAGAATCAACTGGGGAAAAAGATTAAATACGGAAAAGGAGGTCAGTAAGAATGTAGGAGGCTAACCATATGAAAAATAAAATAAGCTGAAATAAACCTGGTAAGTAAGAATTGAGAAGGCTAACCATAAATAAAATACACTAAAATTTGGAATAAACCTGGTAAATTCAATGGCTAACCATATATGACATAAAACTAAAATCTGGAATAAACCTAGCAAATAAGAATTTAGAAGGCTAACCCTATCTAAAATAAAATAAAAAGCTGAAGTATACCTAACAATTGAGGAACCTTCTGCTACCATCTCCCTCCCTTGCCTTCTTTCTCACCTTTGTCTATGTGATAGATGTAGGTCTCCTGACTCATTGCAGAGAGAAGATGCACCACATTGGTGTAAATTTTGACTTTATCATCGCTGTTATCTTCCCAAGTGTAATCCTGGATAACGTTGAGCAAGCCTCGCACAAGGAACAACACACCTTGTTCAGGATGGTCCTAGGGAACAAAGATGGATGAGGTATTCCCACATATTAAGGGACTGAGCCACCCTCTTTGCATTTGAAGAATTGTATTCACTTCTTTTCTTTTTAACTTCTCAGAGAGAGAGAGAGAGATAAATTTTAATTTATTTTATCTTTATCTGGCTGCTGATTTATGGCTGCAATAGAGGAGTGATTTGATTTGAAAGCAGTTTGCTTCTTCCTTCTAGCTCCCACACTTTCAGCCAGAAGGGAGGAAAACTGTCTGGTCTGAGCAGCTGGGCCAACCTGCAGCTGGCAATTGCTAACGGTGCAACTAGCTTCCTTATCAGCGTAAACCTCTTCTCCAACTTACAGGAACGATTAACAGAGTTGAAAAGAAGTTGCAGAGGAATTCCAAGAGATAGGCTTCCGAAGGCCGCAGCTTCCCATCTACGCTGATCATCTTGGGAACCTCAGGAACCAGGCTGATCGCTGCTTTGAAAAAGGCATCCGCTATAAAGAGATCATAGTTGGGGGTCTTATTAGCACAGGGCTCTTCAAACTTGGCAACTTTAAGACTTGTAGACTTCAACTCCCTAAAACACTGGCAGCTTTAGGGAGAAATTGTAACTCTAAGCATCTGAACCAGCTAAGGTTGAAAAGATCTTTCTGAAATCCAAAAGTTTCATGAGAATGAACTAAAAAGAAAAGGAGAAAAGGAACTAGCTCGTGCTCATTAAATTAATGGATTGGGCTACTACTTATGTCTTAAATTTCAACAGCTCATTTCCCAGAACACAAGGCTTTATTGTCTTCCTAAAGATTATTAAGGCATAAGTCACAGAATGTATGAATGTCAGCCTCATTGTGGTTCTAAAAATATGCACAATCTTGAATCTAGACTATAATCATATCAGAGGACAAATTCAATTTTGCCACCAGGAAAATGTTCTACTTGCACACTGTTAAGTATCTAATTCCATCAACAAGAATGTTTGGGGCTTCTAAAATTACGCCCCTCCCTTATCTTTTTTAAGTGTAGCTTTCATCCATTCACTTATCCCACCTCAATTCACTTTAGGTAAAAAATAACAATTAGGGACAAACATTTGGGTACATCAGAGTTAACAATTTGCATTAAGAGCTCAGAGCTCCGTGTTATCGCTAAGTCAAACAACGCAATTAGCATTCTGAAGGCAGACATCTGACTCAAGTTGCTGCAAGCAAAAAGGGTGTAATTAAGATCAGCCTCTCATCATGGGATGATTTCACTTTTCACATAAACCACAGCGCCTGTATAGACCCAAAGTGATGGAAATGGTGGTAGGACTCCAATTGCGAATAAGCCTGGATCAAACCGTGATTGTCCACAAGGGAGGCCAAGGCCAGCTGCATGCCAAGTGAACCAATCTGATGAAATAGAAGGAGAAGTCGTAGTCCACACATCTTTAGGTTGCCAAGATTGAAATGTAGACATTTTGTCCTGCATTTCTCTAGAGCAGGCATGTCAAACTGCCGGCCTATGGGCCGGATGCATCACGACAAAACTGCGCCCACCTCATTGCCAGTAATGGGGAAAAAGTCGCAATACGTCGTGCGACGTCGTGAGTTGGACATGCCTGCTCTAGAGCCAGTGTCAAACAAGCATATAAAACCAGATAACCAGGATTGGACTGCAAAACTCCAAAGGACCCTGGACAGCATTGAAAACAGAAGCTGCAATTCGAGTCCACTTTCCAAAGCTAATTTTTATTGTCTTTAGAATTGTTTTTAATTCTCCCAGCCTCCTGCAAAGAGAGAGCATGTGAACATTCGGAGCAAACAAGCGCACCCACAAATTATTGGGGAGGGAACAACAACAACAGCAACAGCAATGAAGCCCTCACAGCTGGTGGGTGCTGAAAAGTGACTTCATGCGGGCTTGTCCACAAATAAATACAAAACGTCCCTCCCTGACTAAATCTATTGTTTTTAAAATGCGCCTGGATGGTACAGTCAGCTTTACTTTAAACCCCTCTGTTCTCATGATGCCCGCCAAATGACGCCTAAACAAAGGAAGCCGCAGCTTTGCAGGAAAGAGCTTAGTCAGTATCCCACATCAGCTTGTTTGTCTTTACCGCTGGAATTTGCTCGTAAGTGTGCAATGCTGACAACATTTGTTATTTGCCTGAATAGAGTAGGATCCAGTTCTCCTTTGCAAAGGCCAGGAACCATCTAAATCAGAGGTCCCCAACCTTTTGGGCACCAGGGAACAGTTCCTGCATCCAGTTTTGGTCACCACGATGTAAAAAAGATGTTGAGGTTCTAGAAAGAGTGCAGAGAAGAGCAACAAAGATGATCAGGGGACTGGAGGCTAAAACATATAAGGAACGGTTGCTGGAATTGAAAATGTCTAGTCTAATGAAGAGAAGGACGAGAGGGGACATTATACCAGCCTTCCAGTATCTCAGGAGCTGCCACAAAGAAGAGGGAGTCAAGCTATTCTCCAAAGCACCTGAAGGCAGGACAAGAAGCAACAGATGGAAACTTATCAAGGAGAGAAGCAACCTAGAACTAAGGAGAAACTTCCTGACAGTTAGAACAATTAACCAGTGGAACAACCTGCCTCCAGAAGTTATTATTATTATTATAGGATTTTTCACAGACCGGAGAGTGCGTGGTTTTGTGTGCTGCCCGCATCCCACGGATGGGGCTTTGCTTGTTTGTGTGGACCGGTTGCTGGCATGCCAAGGCCCGGTACTGGTTCACGGACCAGGGGTTGGGGACCCCTGATCTAAATTATAGACAAAATCCTGGGACCCTGTAACTTTCTCCCTCTTTTACATGCCTCATCACACACAAACCTGATTCTAAGAGAATTAATCATATTTTTTTTAAAAAAATATTTAACTGAAATCTTTTGTTTTTCTTCCAAAAATTTCAATCCACTGCTTTGGAGTCCTGCTTTCAAACAAACCCTGCTTTGTCCATTCTTTGAATCTCTCCCTTCAGACAAGATAAAGGGAACAATTACCTTTGGGTTGTTTCCTAGAATATTTGCAGGTTTATTATTATTTTTTTCTGGTTTTGCAGCTTTTTTTTTCTTTCAAAAGAATCAGAGGAGGAAAGAAACAAGATAGGCCATTACAAAGAAAATTGTTTTGCACTGCTTCTGATTGGACAACTGCATGAGAAAATGTAGAGGGGGTAGAGAAAAGAAAGCACTTTAATTAGGGAGATGCCTAATGTCTCTCTCTTCTTTATCTGTTTGCAAGGGACACTGTTTTGTGTTTTCGTTTTTAACGCCTTGTCCAAAATGCAGTCCTATTTATTTTTCTTCCCTTAGTTGCCCAATTATTTTAACTTCCTTTGTTTTTTATAGTCTGATAAACTAAATCGTTCGTTCAGTTGCGCTCTTTAAAAAGAAAACATAAAGAATACACAACCCTTACACCTTGACGATTCCAAACACCAGGTCCTGCTATTGCAGAATTTTTCCCTGCTGTATATTATTATAGTGGTCCTTCATTTACGCTCAAAAACTGAGGCCAAGAATTTCTGTTCCTAAGCAAGACAGTTGTTAAATGAGACATGCAGTCATTAAGGCAAATCCAATTTCCCCTACTGACTTTGCCTCTCGGAAGCCAGCTGGGAAGGTCGCACACGGTGATCACATGACCCTGGGACACCGCAATTCTTGTTAAAAAGATGCTGTTGCGGAGCAGCCAAATTTTGATCAGGTGACTACAGAGATGCTACGATGGTCATAAGTGGTGAGAACCAGCTATAAGTCACTTTTTTCAGTGCCCTTGTAACTTCAAACGGTCGCTAAACAAATGGTTGTAAGCTCAGGGCTACTTGTGTAGTAGAACTGTTTTACACCCACATATTCCCTCTGTCAAATGTCTCTCTTCTGCCAAGGAGTATTTCTCTAGCAAAGCCAATTGAACTCCGAGGATCTCGGTCAACAACCTTCTCAAACCCTTTACAGGGAAGAGTTAGAAGTCTGAGCAAGTCTCTTTTGTTTTGCCTCACTACTCTCTAGTTATTAACAACAATAACAATAACACCTTAGAAAACTCTGCAGCAGATTTACCTTGGGAAAGGCACTGATTAGCCAAAGCAACCTGTCCAGAGTGCAGGTACAAATTGAGACGAGTAAAAATGCTGGTCAGCGATGGGATCGTTATGAAGCAGAAGGCAACACACGCCTAAAACGAGAAAAGTTTTCTGAAGATCAACCACAACCAGGTTTTTGAGATTCAGACTTTAACATTTAATGTTAACCACGTTAACATTTCCTGTATTTTATTTATTACGTTTATGTGTTGCCCATCCTACTCTGCAAAGCAACTCTTTATCTGACGTATAATGCAATGTAAATAACATAGCCTTACATTTCATGTAGTAAATATAGTATAATATAATAAAGGCTAAACCTGTTGGTAAAGTTTCTGCAGGTCTTTTAAAAGGTGGATCCAGAGACTGGAGAAGATGTAAATCGGACTGAGGTCTTTTCCCTTAACAAGGAGTCGTCAAACCAAGATTTAGGGCTAGCTCTCATCCACCAATTGTTCTATGTCTGCACTTACCCTGACAAATGCTGCAGTTTTTCTGGAATGATTCCCTTTCATTACTTTTCTTGTTTCCATCGCCAGCTGATTCACGCTCTGTTTTGGAAGATAACGTTACCGACGTGAACAACTCTGCATCCAGCCACTTATGGACTTAACAATACCACAAGCACTGATGATGTTACCTGGTTGGGTAATGAAATGTCTGCAGAAAACAAACAAGCTCAGAGAAAACCAAGCACCCCTCATTTCAACCCTGTGCTACAAATAGTCCCCTTTGTCAATAGCAAAAGCCTTTTACGGGACAGAGCTAGTTTAATTAGATTCGAGACTGAAGGAACGAAGAACTCCACACACAAGATATGCAAGGTGTATTTCATTCTGCACGAAAAAGATCAAAAACCTGTATAAAGATAGACCAAGCACATGTGGAGAACTGAAAGTAAATGAGGCTGGGCGAATTGCTCAGGTAGGTCAAAGGGATGCTGGAGTCTGAGAGTTTCAGTAGATGAGCGGTGACACTGCATCGTACATTAGTTGACTGAGAATAGTGTATCCTGTTTTTTCTTAACCCAAGAGGACAACCTGCATGGGGATGGGTGCAAAGAATCAGGACCATTTGTAAGGTTGCAGCATAGAACATTTATTCAAGCTTATAAAAAGGAATCTGGTCAACTAATGGTCAGCACTAAATTGATGCCCGATAACGGCCAAGGGAATTCAAAGGTGGGGGCTAGATTCGAATTTCTTGTGGCAATGCAAGGACTCTAAACTGATTACACTTTTAACTCCGTCTCCCATCTCTGCTTGCTCTTCTCCTACACATGGCCTCCATTAAAAGCTATTAAAAGGACTTGAGGACTTCAAGTCCCAGAATTATGAGAATTGAAGTCCACATCTCTAAAAGTTATCAGTGTTGAGAAACACTGCCCTAGACAGTGCAAATATGTAGAATTAAAAAGTAGAAACTGCTTTAAAGAACAACAGCCCAAAAGTAACATTCTTGAAGTGTGGCATCAGCTTACTGTCCTGGAATAGCAGCTCAGGTTATGCATTAGCAGGACCACATTGAGACCCAGATCCTCTCCGTGCTGCTAATTCAAAAGGAGAAGCAAACGATGCCACATCCAACTACCTGGTGCTGACTTTCGGCCTTTTATAGCAACCACTTTTCAACGTCTGATCTAACACAGTGTCCAAATCTTCCTTTGCTCCTGTTCAAACCTGGAGGAAATTGACCTTGCAGGGCTGAGAGAAATGTCAGGAAGGATCATGCACAAAAACTCTAAGGAGCAAAAAAATAGCTGTGCCACTAATTTGCCCGTCAAACTATGCTTACGTGAATGAGCTGGACCAGCACAGGTTCCAAGTTGCAAAACATGGATCTGGCTTCCACGTAAAAATTCAGCTGCTGCTCAAAATCCCGGCCAAACGATACCTGGGATTAAAGAGATTATTCATAGGGAGAGATGTGACCTCGGTGTCCGGTTACCCATTCTTTCCATTTTTATTGGCAGCGGGATCTCTAGGGAAAGAATTGCAAAGGAGCGCCTGTATCTCTGTACCTCCCTGCCCATTCAGAAAGCACTTTTTCTTTCTGCTTTCATTTAGAAATGAAGATTCTCCTCTTTCTCACACTCTAAGGAAAAATGAACATTTGGCATCTACAAGCCAAACAGGACCTCTTCCCACGGATCTTTTCTGTTCAACAGCAAGGGAAGCAACATATGATCTGTTCCTCCTCCAGATGAAGTTGGGAGGCTTGGATTCTGCACAGTCTAAAGAGGGGAAAGGTGAATTTAAAGACCTATAGCAGTGGTTCCCAACCTTTTTAATGCCGCGACCCCCAACCGGTCGTAAGTCGAGGACTACTCAACCGGTTGTAAGTCGAGGACTACTCAACTGGTGCAGCACCGTTTGCAGAATGGGACTTTTGGCGGGCTCAGTAGGGCAGAGACAGCCCGGACAATTCCTATTGGCTTTTGAAAGCCAATAGAATTAGACTCTATTCAAGAGGGTCTATTCTATTGGCTTTCAAAAGCCAATAGAATAAAAGGGAGTAGCACAGCTAAGGAAAAGGGGGGGGGGAAATGGCGGACTGTGTCGTTTGGCGACCCCCGTGAAATGGTAATTCAACCCCAAATGGGGTCCCAACCCACAGGTTGAGAACCACTGACCTATAGGGTCCATCACAACCACTAGGACGTCCTCCACAAAATGAGCCCAAACAAAGATTTAAAAGGCAGTACAACGAAAGAGGAGAGGCAGTTTGGTGTAATGGGAAGGCACCAGGATAGAAAATCAGGAGACTCTGAGTTCTAATCCGGCCAGCTAGAAAGAGGCAATGGCAAACCACTTCCAAAATTTTGCCAAAAAACCTCCAGGCGGTCACCAGGAGTCAACACTTGACTCAAAGGCACCTTCCCCCCCCCCCCAAGAACAAAACAGATTCTCACCATTCTTACAAATCCATTTATCAAAGAGGCCAGCGTCCGCTTTTCATCTTCCAGGGTCAGCGCGCTAGAAAAGAACATTTTAAAGCATCGGTTGTTTAAAAATACAGTGTTTGTGTAATCCCTTATAGGTCTATGGGTCATTCTCGACAAAGCGCCTACATTTTTGATCATGTGATCACGAGGATGCTGCCACGATCACAAGTGTGAAAACCTGTTCGAAGTCACTTTTTTCTGTGCTGTTGTAAACCTTTGAAGGCTGGAATCTGAGCAAAAAACTTGGGAGAAGCATTCGAACTGTGAATAATTCTAAAGTACTATTTTAAACAACAGATGGCTTAGGGCAACTGTCTTATTATTGCACATGTTGTGAGTTACAACAAAAATCTTAATAGACTCAACATTGGATTTATAGTTACGGGCATGGAAATACATTTGTTTCTGCAGATTGGGAGACATTCATTCAAAAAATAATTGATTTTACATTTGTTTAAATTCAATTCTTGGACTTAAGCAAGCAAAGGGAGTGGGAAGCCTGGATTTTGTTTCCAGTGTTGGCAAAAAACTCCCAGGGAGATTGACTTTGCATCCCGGGCAAAGTTGAGATGTGGTAATATGCAACAGACTTAACATACAAGCTTCTGAAAAGCACGCGCACACACACGCACACACACACACACACACACACACTCCGTCAGTAGGGGAACAGATAGTATCTCTGCTAGGCAGACTGAAAAAGTATATTTCTGGCAAGGGTATAGCAAGGACAAGAGTTCCTTCTTGATCATACTTACTTGGCCACAAATATTCTGGCATCACAAGTCATTCACAGAATATAAAACGTAGAACCATAAGGCTGAAAGGGACCTCAGAGGCCTTCTAGTCCAACCCCCTGCTTAAGGCAGGAGCCCTTATACCATCCTGGTCAAATGGTTGTTCAGTCTATTTTTGAAAACCTCCAGTGATGGAGCAGCCACAATTCTGGGAGGCAAGTTATTCCATTGACTAATTGTTCTCACTGTCAGGAAATTTCTCTCTACTTCTAAGTTGTATCTCTCTCTTTAATGATCTTCCATCCATTTCTTCTTGTCCTGACCTCAGATGCTTTGGAGAACAGATTGAACCCCTCTTCTCCAACAGTCTCTCAGTTATTGGAAGACTGCTATCATGTCACTCCTACTCCTTTTCTTCGTTAGACTAGACATACCCAGTTCCCGCAACTGTTCTTCATATGTTTTATCCTTCAGGCCCCTAATCATCTTTCTTGCTCTTCTCTGCATCCTTTCTAGAGTCTCAACATTGACTGGATCTCTCTTTAATGAGCTTCCACCCGTTAATTCTTGTCCTGCCCTCTGGTGCTTTGGAGAATGGGTTGACCTCTCCTCTGTGTCAGCTCCTCAAGTACTAGAATGGCCAAGTATTATCAAGTACTGGAATCCAGAAAAGGGCTATATTTTCTGGAAGTCGGAGAGCCATTACAGTCAGACTGGGATAAAGCTTCCCACCTGTCCCGCTGGCTTCACATCAAAGACTGTGGGCTGAATCTGCCCAACAAAGCAGTCCTATCAACGTGAAAACCTGGCTGGCCATAACAAAGACAGAAGGCAGGAATGGAGCTTCTGTGTTCCTGGCACCCAACCGCTACTAAACAGGAGATCAGTTTTCTGTAGAAAGAGTGATAAAAATAGCAACCCGCAAGGGAGAATTCATTTCAGGAGAGGAAGATTTTTTTTTTTTCAGTATCTATAAGCCAGTTTCTCAAAAGGACCCACATCAATTCTGCCTTGTTTTCAGCGGTATGGAAGCTTTTTTCCCCAATAAAGCTTTTCTTATTTATTTATTTATGAGACTTATATACCGCTTTAAGTGCAAGCACTCTCTAAGCCAGTGGTTCTCAACCTGTGGGCCGGGACACCATTTGGGGTCGAACGACCATTTCATGGGGGGTCACCAAACAAGGCTGTCCCCCATTTTTTTCCCCTTTTCTTTGGCCACGCCCCTGGCACCCGGTGATATATAAGTGGTTGGGGGTCACCACAACATGGGGAACTGTATTATGGGGTCGCGGCATTAGAAAGGTTGAGAACCACTGCTCTAAGGGGTGTACACCAGTATATTGCCCCCAACAATCTGGGTCCTCATTTTACCTACCCTGGAAGGATGGAAGGCTGAGTCAACCTTAAGCCGGTGAGATTTGAACCGCTGACCTGCTGAACACAGTCAGCTAAAGCGGCCTGCAGTACTGCACTCTAACTGCTGCGCCACCTCGGCTCTTAAATTGAAAGCACATCTTGCAAAAAGTGTGCTGCTCATTTTACCCTTTTCAGTGCTCTTAAAATGTTGCTTTCTCTCTCTCTCTCTGTTAGTTAAACTGTGAAGTCATTTGCCAGACCTTTCCTTCAATTGGGATTTAAAACAACACATTCTCCTGCTGAAGGTTTTTCTTTTCTTTTCTTTTTCCATTCCCTGGACAAATGGCAGCCTTATTAAGGAGGCTTTTGAAAAAGAACTGGAACTCAGAAGAGATAATCAAATCCATCCTTGTGGAGGGGGGGGGGGAAAATGGAAGGAAAAGGAAAATAACTTACTTTACCGAATCGTGCATCGTTTTGCACACGTGCAGTAGGGCGTTGAGAATGACAGGATCCTTGGTGGATTCCTGTTGGTGCCTAGAAAGGAAGCACACCGTTTTCAAAAAAAAAAATGAGAATAAGAAACATTTGTGCTGCAGACTAAGTGGAAATGGGGGCTCCTTATGTAATAATGCATATTCAAATAAATTCAGAATAGCCGGAGAAAGTGCCCCCCACGCCAAATTAAAAACAAGTACATCTAAGTGCAAGGAATAAAAGACTAGATCTTTCAAGAGGCCTGATCAGAGATGGCTCTTTACAGATGTTTGATAGGCAGAGAGGTGGGTGGGGGTTTAAACACAACTCTTGAAGGAATGCATTTGATAGCACAGGAGTGGCAGCCAACCTGTGCCTGACAGTGTAAGCCTTTTGGGGAAGGGATGGGAGGGGGAGGGGAGGTAATGAATGGATGAAGAAGGAGAGGGGAGAGGAGCTCAGCGACCTCAGCTTTGTGGCACTATGCAAAAGGGACTGACCACTAGGGTCTGAAGATTAAGAGATCGAATTGCTAATAAGGACTGTGGGGTCCTTAGTGCTCTCTGAGCTTGGTTGCTTTCTTGCAAACGTTTCATTACCAAACTAGGTAACATCGTCAGTGCTAGAAGGGAGTTGGAGTTGTGGAGAGGAGGAGGTGGTGGTGGTAAAGGAAGACTGTGGAGTCCTTGGTGCTCTCTGAGCTTGGTTGTTTTCTTGCAGACGTTTCATTACCAAACTAGGTAACATCAACAATGCTAGTAAGGGAGTAGGGTTTCCTCTCATTTTACATATACTAGCGGTCTGCCCTGTCAGTACTGGTGGGAGTGTCCTTGGTGGTTCCTAGATGTTGTTTACTATTAGCTTGCATGTCTGAGTTGGTGCTTTCCTGATCTGGGGTATTGTCTGCTCCTGAATTGTCTGTCTAGTGTTAATCCTGAAGTTAATCTCTGTTCATCTGGGTGTTGATTGCTGGTGAGGATATGTTCAGGTCCTTTTGTTTCCTTTGTGACTTTTTCTTTGTCTCTTTCAGAGGCTGTAGACATCGTGATGAAATCAGGGCTAATGTTAGAAAGGAAGCCTTGTGTTTTGCCAAGCAAATCCTGCAAAAAAGAAGCCTCTCTTTCTTTTCTTTTTTTTTTGTCCTTCTCTCCGAACAACTGGAATATCAGGAAGTGCTCAATACTGTATCTTTATCCAACTTTATGGAGCACGATTCTACCCAAGAGTAGAGTTGCAAGGCAGAATTTTTATGTGGGTTTGATTTCTGCCAGAGGGATGCTTTCCTGCACTATCCAAATGCTCCCAATTAAAGATTGTTTTGAAGAAGGTAATCTAATTTTACTTCCTACCGCTGCAAACATTCCTTTGGAAAACGAAGATAGCTCAAGGTCGTCGGGAAGGACCTCTGCCTACTAGCACGGCCCAGTATTTTTTATTTGTAAATAAAAGATACATGTAAGACACCCATCGCCCCCCAAAATGCTACACCCTTGTACAAAATCAGCACCACGAGACTCTTCCAAAACAGAATGACAAAGTTTAAAAAAAATAAAACTTGCTAATCAACATCTATCAAGACTTAGTTGTCATCAAAAAAAAAAAAAACCCAAAAAGGAAACAAATATCTGAAAGGGGCATTCAGCACTGAAAAGGAAGGTATTTTGATGAATCTCGTTTCAATTTGAACAATGCTGAGTATTCTCTTTTCACAATGCAGCTTGTTAGCACGCCACTCCCAGTTTTTTTTCTTTTCCCCCTCTCAAAATCACAGTTGTCATCAGCAAAGAAGAGCAACATATCGCAAAAAGGCCGTTTCTGCCTTTTCAAGCTGCTTTGCAGGGAAAAACACGTTTGCCAACAGAAGCTCCGCATTCTGTGGAATCAAACCACTGCTTCAAAATGTTTTCGAGAGGCTAAAACAGAACCATTATATTTTATGTAGCTATATGGGTACAAAAAACAGGATTTGCAGGAAAAGGTTTCCTTCCTGTCCCCTCTCCCCATTTTACTTCTCCAAGCCAAGTCCCTGCACGTGTCCTTTTCTGGATTTCATTTTCATGAGCATTTACTATCGCAACTGGTCATTGCTTTCATCATATGCAATTCCCATTCTAAACAGCAAATAGACTACTTTGCTTAATCCGATATCAGGTCTGATAAGCAGATAACTATGTAGTGGTTAAGTGCTGGCCTAGAAACAATGAGGCTATGAGTTCTAGTCCTACCTTAGACATGAAAGCCAACTGGGTGACTTTGGGCCAATCACCAGAAAACAAAGAGCATTAATCCCGCCTTAGGCATCAAAGCCAGCTGGGGGTGACCTTGGGCCAGTCTCACTCATTCAGCCAAATCCACTTCACAAGGTTGTTGTTGTTGTTGGGAGAAAGAGGAGGAGGAAGGCGTATATTTGCCTGTTACAGCTTGCTGCCTTGAGCTACTTATAAAGTAATCAAGGCAGAATAAAAATCTAATCAATAAATAAATCCAACCCGACCCTTTTTAATAGAAACACTGCGTACCATCCAACAATGTAGCCTTTATACAAATGCTTCTTGCGTTCTGGCATGTACAGTTCAGCAACCATCCTAAACATTGATGGCTTATTTTCTGTTTTACTGTCTATTTGTTGTACCCTATTATGGCCTTATTTCTATTCCGCCTAGAGGCAGCTCATCAATCTTCCGAGTAAATAAATAAGCAAGCCAGCGTCCAGTTTTGCTTTCTGACCTGTCCTACTGCAAATGTTCCCGCCTCCTCTTTCCACTTCTGGATGGCACCCCTTGTGTCCAACAGCGGCGCCCGTTTTTACAAGCGCACAGCTGCTTCAATGCAGTCGGTGGCAGGGTCACTTATGTGGCTCAACAAAAAGATCAATAGGAATGAAAACATATTTTAAAAATCTCTATTTGGAGCAGTGCTAGGTGCCTTTCAAAGGCTTCCGATGCCAAATGGAGTGTAGCTGAATTCTATCCGTCACACTTAACAGCACCTAAATAGATCTGTCTCGATTCTCCGAAGTGCACTTAATCAGAAGGCATTAGACTTACTTAATAAAAGCTTGCATGATGCATTTACAGATCTCCACTCTCACGGTCTCCTTCTGAAACATATCCAGGAATGGCAAGAACTTCTCCTAGGAAATCAAGAAAAAACACTGAGATTAGAGCGCCGCGCTCCGTTCGATGTATCGGAATGAAGTTGCGCCGTCTTTGGCAAGACACAATTATCTTTGGAGCAAGTACCATGGAAATCGATGGGGAATGAGGTCAGCTTTCTTTAAATTTGCCTGAGACACAGAGAACCACCACCATTTATTCAATTGAACCTAAACGTATACAGGAAGCCCTTGACTTACAACCATTCATTTAGTGTCTGTTCAAGGTTACACCAGCACGGAAAAAAAGGGACTTACGACCGTTTTTCGCAGTTATGTTCGTTGTTAGCATCCTCTGGTCATGTGATCAAAATTGCAACTGGTTCATATTTACGACGGTCACCATGTCCCTGGGTCCTGTGATCCCCTTTTGCGACCTTCTGGCAAACAAAGTCAACGGGGAAGCCAGATTCACTTCACAACTGTGTTACTAACTTAACAACTGCAGCGATTCGCTTAACAAGGCTGGCAAGAAAGGTCACGATTGGGGCAAATCTCACTTAAGAACTGTCTTGCTTGGCAATGGAATTTTTGGACTCAATTCTGGTTGTAAATCAAGGACTACCTGTTATTGAAAAGGTTAGCAGTTTTCCAAATTCAGAGGATATGGAATATCAGCTAGTTAAAATTCCTCAACTCTGGGGAGAGAGCCAGTTGGCTGTTTGGAAAGAGCAAAATAGGTAGAGCATGACATTTAAAACTCCCATAGTATGCAGATGCGAACATTTAAGACTTGTGTGAAGGAGATTTGTTTTAATTTTCAGATTTAACTCCAGCTAATCTTAAATAACTTCCTAGAGAAATGCATGTTTTTTTTAGACAGTAGAAATGCAGGAACCTTGTAGCCCTGCAGAAACTCACCAATGAGAAGAGAATGGAGAAATCGTGGAGATAGGTGATGACTTTCTGAATTATTGATTGAAGCTAAAATCAGAAAGGAGACAGAAAAAAAAAACATCCAGTAAGAATATCCTTTCTTTTTATCAAGACTCACTTTAATTTCCTTTCATTTTATGCTAGTGCCTCTGTTCTGTCCTTCTAGCATATCTAATATGGTTTGGAAAGGAGCCATTCGTTTTGATCTCAGTTAAGTTTTACAATAACAAGAGTTCAGTTTTATTCCCTGCATATACACATATTCACAACCCCCTCACACACACGGACCAAACACACAGACCGAGACCAAAACAGACTCATGCAAACCAATGGATTCATCAGCTTTGGTTCGCTCTATATTTTCTTTTTCAAACGGATTCAGGGTGATAATATACGAATTTGCCAATTTAGCCCGATCGACGCTCTTTCTCCCCATTTTAGAAATGACAACTGAATTTCTCTCTTACTTGAGGATAGGCCTCTTCAAAAGCCCGATCTGGAGTCATATGTTTAATGACATCAGCTAAAATGGTATTGACTTCACGCTTCTGCAGACGCAATAAAAGAAAATGGCATCAGAGTGGCCGTAAATTCACAAACTATACAAAGCTAAGACACGTAGATTATGAAGCTGAATAACTCAGCAGCCTTTTGCTACATGACTAGCATCAAAGATGGGATTCTTTAAAGGCGATTCATATTTTAAGACAGCGCTGGCTGGCGAAGGTTATGGCAGTTCAAATCTATCACGTCTGCAAAGTGCAATAGATTTACAGCCTCCTGGGCTGAGAAGGCAGATTTCAAGAGTGAAGATTTAACCTGATATTAAAGCTTGTTATACTGAGAATATTCATGTTTCTGGGGTTGGATACACTGCCGTGCAGATATATAATAGTGATGATATACTGCTGCAGATATTTCTAGATTAATGTAGGCCACCAAACTGGAAAGGCTATAAAAAACAATTACTATTAGAATTTCAAGATTTATTCTCTTTTGTCCCATTCCTGAGACAACTCTCCCTAATGCTATGTGTCAAAGTGTGTTAAGTTCACTGGTGACAGACGCACATTCTCAGGCTGCCAAGACATGTTAGCACGGCCTGAGAGCAACTTCTAAATAAATAAAAACCAGGCGTACCTCCTTCCAATACGGCAGAAGCAAATGCTCTGAACGATCATAAAGAGAGGGAGAAGGTCAAGAAAGGAAAGGACAAATGTGGAAATAAGAAACATTGAAACCTGCGCCTACCGTAAAATGCCTACACGTATATTCCATCCAGATTTCTGCACAATTGATATAATCCTAAAAATAAATGCATGAGCATCACATTTAAAGGCACTCTGGCAGGTTTTCGCCCCACCCAGCCTGCTTTTTCCATGTTTAACTGATTCTCTAAACCAGTGGTTCTCAACCTTTTTAATGCCGCGACCCCCAACCGGTCGTAAGTCGAGGACTACTCATCCGGTCGTAAGTCGAGGACTACTCAACTGGTGCAGCACCGTTTGCAGAATGGGACTTTTGGCAGGCTCAGCAGGGCAGAGACAGCCTAGACAATTCCTATTGCTTTTGAAAGCCAATAGAATTAGACTCTATTCAAGAGAGTCTATTCTATTGGCTTTCAAAAGCCAATATTTATTTATTTATTTTATTTATTTATTTATGAGACTTATATACCGCTTTAAGTGCAAGCACTCTCTAAGCGGTGTACACCAGTAAGCAATGTATATATATATTTACATTGCCCCCAACAATCTGGGTCCTCATTTTACCTACCTCGGAAGGATGGAAGGCTGAGTCAACCTTGAGCCGGTGAGATTTGAACCGCTGACCTGCTGAACACAGTCAGCTAAAGTGGCCTGCAGTACTGCACTCTAACTGCTGCGCCACCTCGGCTCAATAGAATAAAAGGGAGTAGCACAGCTAAGGAAAAGGGGGAAAAAATGGCGGACTGCGTTGTTTGGCGACCCCCGTGAAATGGTCGTTCGACCCCAAATGGGGTCCCGACCCACAGGTGGAGAACCACTGCTCTAGGAAGTAAGGTAAAAAAATACTGACCATCCATTTATTTATTAGATTTATAATAAATTTAGGATCCCTGGTGTCTTTGAGCCCCAGAAATACCCTAATAGGGTGGTACATAGCATTCTGAAGAAGAAGCTAGTTTTCCTTCTGGAAAATGATTCTTTGGGACCTGGATATGCTCATCTTGGGGGTCATTCTGAGAACTGGGTGAATAACAGCCATTTTTGGTGTGCATCTCTCACCTCACTCAAAATTTCAAACCTTCTCTCAGTCTTATGTCTGAGCTGGGCAATATGCTTAAGGTTGCTAATTTACAGCTCATATATTTCAACCATCTGCCACTCCAACTAAATTGCCAATTTCTTCTGCTAATAACCCACCTGCGGACTCCTTAGCTTCGTAATAACTTTCCAGGCTTCATTTAAGATTTGAAGCCGGTCACTTTCCGGTGGGTCAGCTAAGGCCAAATTCTGTCCCAGGGAGCAGAAGAGAAGATGCTGTGAAAATAAAATGCGCCACGCGTCCTTTTTACTGTCTCCATGCATGTTCCCAGTTGAATAAATAACATTAATAATATAAAGACAGATATTTAATTTGTAAAAGAGAGAGATCGGAAATACCAACCGGGGGAAAAATTGCTACCCAGATGACAGAAACTTTGGTTAAATTCTTAGGGATTTTAATTTGTTTAAATGGCTTGAGTGTTTTTGTTCTGAATCAAAAAAAAGCAGCATTTTTTTTAAAAAATGAAGCTTACATTTGATGCATAAGAAAACCAGAATGCTTTATAAATCAAGTTTTTAAATATATTAATTAACTACTACAGCCACAATGGATCACTCCTGGACTGTTATAAAGAGAGAGGGAAGCTATTCTCCAAAGGGCCTGAAGGCAGGGCAAGAAACAACTGGTGGAAACTAATCAAGGAGAGAAACAACCTGGAACTAAGGAGAAACTTCCTGACAGTCAGAACAATTAGCCAGTGGAACAACCTGCCTCCAGAAGCTGTGGATGCTCCAACACTGGAGGTTTTTAAGAAGAGACTGGACAACCCTTTGTCTGAAATGGTACAGGATTTCCTGCCTAAGCAGGGGGTTGGACTAGATGACTTCCAAGGTCCCTTCCAACTAACTCTGTTATTCTGTTATTCCTAGACAGAACCAGCTATTATCAAAAGAACGTCCATGGAGAAATCAAGTCCATAACCATAAAAAAACATTTTTGAACCATGGAGTAATGCAATGCACATTTAATGGAATTATTTGGGGGGGGGGTCTATGAAGTGGCTGACAGCAATAATAGAATGGGGAGAATGCAGACGAATTTACCTTGGGGAACCCAGATTCATCACACTCTTTGATCATACCAATAAAATCCATCGCCCTGGCAGCGATAAATTCAGCGCTGAAGGCAGACATTATGGAATTCAAGAGCAAAGCGCTGGAAGAAATATTATTTCAGAGCATTACAAGACAGTCCCCCAATTGATATTTTTATATGTTGGCTTTTACATTAAGATGTACCCAGAACATACAACATTTATGCCTTTACTGCATTTTCACATCCGGAGACCATCAGTGGCCTATTTGGTAAAAGCTTTTTTTTTTCCTATTCTCTGAATCAATTCCATCCCTGTTTCTGGCCCATTGCAAGAACTCCCAGAACTGAATCACTACCACAAAACCAACTGTCACCCTTGAGTGGCAAAACAACAGGGCCAAGGTGAAAATCCACCTGAAAGGGAAAGAGCTAAATGAACATTCTAGGGAAAATTTCATTTTGCATCTCAGTTACGAAGGGTAGAATAATAAATGCACCAAGCAACATGTTCCTGTATAAATATATACTGGAGCAACGGCATATTCTGTCCAGGATGAGAATAAATGACATAAGTCTCTGATAAGTGAATGCTTAATGTGCAAGAATTCTCCAGTTCAAAACATCTGTACTGTAGCTTCATCAGCTGCCAATCAGGGTTGACAATGATAGTTTTTACTCTATGCCAAGAAGGAGAGTTAAAAAAAAAATTTATAGCACAGCACTTACTTGTTGCCTAGCTTCCTGCATCTCTCCATCATCTCTGTCAACAAGGCCTACAAAAAATAAACAGAAAAATATCAAAAAATAAAAGCAAATCAAAAGCACCTGGTACAGGTGGTCCCTAGAACTACAGTTTTTCCAGTTGTTAACCGGACCGACCCAATTTGACAAGATTTTTGCGGCAGTCATTAAGAAAATCACCGTGGCCGTCAAGCGAATCCATGGTCATTAAGCAAATCAATTGTCTGCAATGGGGTATTTTTTGGAATGAATGGTGATTAAGCAAATCACGATTGCCGTGAAGCGAATCCAGGGCCATTAAATGAATCAGTTATCTGCAATGGGTATTTTTGCATTTACAATACAAGGGACTAAACTTATTTATGGAGAAGCATCTGTTGTTTTTAAGACGCCTGGAAAACTGAGCTAAAATCTCAGCTTGTGCAAGATTTTGTATTTCCACATGCTTGCGTTTCAAAAAAAAGAAAAAAAAGAAAAAAAAGTTGGCACGTTGAAGTGTCTCATTAGAAATCAGATGTCTTGCTTCAGATAGTCTTAAAGGAGCGATCACGTTAAGCTGATGGAATTTAAAAATAAAGGGAAGTGTCATCTGCGTGACCAAAGTGAAAAAAAAGGAGGATTCCAAAGTAGGATAACAAGTTCCTTTGCTTTGTGCCAAGAAAGAAGCTGGGCTGTAGAAACTGAAAGGGTACATTACGCTCAGGGGCTTTGCAGAAGATTCTGCATACAAATGCTTTTACAAAAGTTTGCCTGCAGAATGTCTGAGCTTGCCATGTTTTTATTTATTTATAATATTAAAAAGAAACCTTAAAATATAATACACTCTGGGCTGGGTTAGGGAACTCCTCAGCATCAGCCTTGAAAGAAATGTTAAGTCAGATCCTTGCCCCCCCCCCCATTAACTCTTTTTCTGCTGAGCCAGTGTTTTTTTTTTCAACTCCCAGAATTCGCCTGCCAGCCAGCTGAACATACGAGAGTGATTATGGGCTTATGATTACTATTTTATTTATTTTCATGTTCTTGCCTTTATTATTTTTACAAACAAGGCGGCCCAACCACACTTTCCTCCTCCTATTCCCCCCACAATAATTTTGTGGAGTAGGTTGGGCTGAGAGGGAGGGTCATCCAGCTCAAGGTCATCCAGCTGGCTTTCATGGCTAAGGAAGGACTGGAACGCACAGACTCCTAAAGTCACCAGCTGGTTTTTGTGCCTAAGGCAGGGCTGGAACTCACCATCTGCTGGTGATTGGCCCAAAGTCACCCAGCTGGGGTTTCATGCCTAAGATGGGACTAGAATTCACAGTCTCCTGGTTCAAGCCTGGCGCCTTAACCACTACACGAAAGTATGCCATGGGCAAGAAAGATTCTACCATCAGTGCATCTCTTCATTCCCAACCTGTCTACTGAAAACATTGGGTGCATTCAGATGAACATTCTCCGTTATACCGAGCCCAAGAGACCTTCAAACTTTTTTCAGAATGAGCTTATTTTTTACCTCCGCAGCTCGGTAAGCAATGCATTGTAGGATCCAATCAATTGCCGGAGAATAAAGTGTTAGATACAACGGGATCTCAACACACTGGGCCACCAGCTGATTCTGGACAGTATCCCCATGAATCTGTGGAGAACATCCAAGGAGAACGGTCACCAAAAAGACCAAGTGGTGGAAAAAAGAGGAAGGATTCACCATAAAGTCAACACATGGGATGCCGACCTCAAGGAAACCTCTGGGAAAACTGATTGGGGGTGGAAGCATCCAAAGTCCTAGAAAGTGGAGAAATCCCAGTTGGGTCAGTCTGGTCATCTGATTGTGGGGATGCTGCAGTGGTTATAAGGGCTCCTTAATTCTGGTCATCTGATTGTGGGGATGCTGCAGTGGTTATAAGGGCTCCTTAATTCTGGTCATCTGATTGTGGGGATGCTGCAATGGTTATAAGGGCAAGGGCTGGTTGTAAGTCGCTTTTTCAGTGCCCTGGTAACTTCAAACGGTCACTAAAGGAATGGTTGTAAGCCAAGGACTATCAGTAAACCGAGACCTGCCATATGGATGAGCACTCGATAATTTGGAACGGATTGGCCCATTTTCCTAACCCCAAGATTCAATACACAGTCCTTTTCTGTCTGAACTAGGAGGCGGAGAAGAACCTTATCCAGGAAAGGATCCAGGTGCGGATTCTGCCGTAATAAGGACACGTCGTTTACTCACTTGCTTAAAGGTTAGAAGGAAGTCAAAGAAGTTCTTGTCCAGGTTGTCCTTCAGACGGGGAGCTACTTCCATCCCAACCTGTTTGAGGAACCAAATGAATGAAATACGTTCTCTGCTTCTCTAAATACAGTTTTTTGGGAAAGTTTAATAAAAACGGATCAGCGTATCGTGGAAGGTTAATTTTCTATACGGTAATGGCGGTGAGATTATTATAGGCACAAAGATGGAAGACTGTTCAAACACCCACAATGGAGGAAGGATCATAAAATGACCAGAATGAGCCAAAATGGCAAAACTGACCTTAACTGGTCAGGGAGAAAACAAGAAGTGCTTATTTTAAAGAACAAAAGACTGGAAACCTTTACGACAGGGGTCTCCAACCTTGGCAACTTTAAGACTTGTGGACTCCGACTCCCAGAATTCCTCAGCCAGAGTGGCTGATGGCTCGTGGATATTCTAATACAATAATCCCTTTTCTATTCTGTAAAACCAGACTGGTAAGGGAAAAATATCTTACCCTGCAGAGGTATGCCCTAGCATAGACAGCCACCAAAGGATCACCAATTCCTCGGATCATGGAAGTCAATCGGGGGAGACATTCCAAAATTCCCCTAAAAAAATCAATTTGAGGCATAGGTTTTACTTCTGACAGTGGGGTCCTTGTGCTCTCTGCGCTTGGTGTTTTTTACTGCAGTTTTTACTGCAGTTTTTGGCAGTTTTTTTGCTGGAAACTTGTTCGTTTCCAGTTCCCTGTTAAAAAAAAACAAAAACCAACACCATTGGGTACAATGGCTTTGCTTAATGACCATCAAAAGAAAAAGATCATAAAATCAAGCTTGGTCACATGGTGATCTGCTTAGTGATCACCACAACTTGTAACTGTAATGTTGAGCTCAATTACATACGTAATTATATTGAATAATCAAATGCTTATCAAGCCTTACGTTTTGGAAAGAAATTTGTTGCACTTCAGTATCGATGTCTCCACATAACTGGTACAGAGTTAGGGGAAAAAAAGAATTCAGAATAAAACTACACATAGCAAAAAAAGCAGATAATATATTTCCAGGATCGTTATAAAATTTTCCAGTGAAAGATGCAGATAAGTTAAAACCGTTTTGAAAAATGACCTGGTCTGCAAGTATGTAGGTGACCTCGATTTCACCCAGGGCTTTCCTATAATTCTGCCCGCTAAGCGAGGAAAAATTCGCTTGATATTATTTATACTTAATCATTCAATTTCCCAGACTTTGAGAGATCAGTGTTCAGGTATTGATCAAGTTTTATCGCAAACATCTCTCCACATTTCAGTAAGAGTTTCTGTGGCTACACCTACTCAGGCAGACAGATAATACGTATACTAACTTGGTTATTGCTAACTTGGTTATTGCTTTAGAGGCTGAGTTTTTCAACATCAGCAACTTTGAGATGTCTGGATTTCAACAGCCAGCTTGCTTCACCAATTGATTTCTACTGGCAATCAGGGATCTCTTGTTTTGCCATCTCTTGATACCCAGGTGGCTTATCTTTCTGGTTTCCCTCATTGGAGAATACTCAATGCAATTTGAAATAAAAGTATAAATCAGGTAATATTTCTTTCATCAAAGCCTTATTCCAATAAGGATACAATCTTGGGATGAGTTCCCGGATGGAAGCAATCTTGAAAAACCAGTTTAAGCAGGTTTCTTTGGCGATATCATTCACGCTTTCAGGAGTAAAATTGTCTGATTAAAATAAAAAAAAACAAAAAACAGAAGTCTTAATTAAGAATCCGCTTCCTTATACTCTCTCTCAATTAGACACGGTATTGTAATCATACAGATCTGAGAAAACAGCATTCAACCATATGAAAATATAGCATCATTTAAAATGCTAGTGTTAGAGGTCATTACTGTGTAATTTTGAAACTAGAGATTCCACTAATTTTGGGTTTGTGATGGTTCTTGGCAATTTCAAATTTTGTATTTGTGAAGGTTTGATTAATAATAGCACAGTGTTTAATAGCTAGATACCATTAAATAGCAATTAATAGCCATAGCAATAGTACTTAGACTTACAGTATATACCAGTATATAACATGTTATTTTACTAATACAGGCATTTATTGAGAGGAAAAAGTCTACAATGATACACCCGCTTATACCAGCATACAGCCCAGTAAACAGAATGCAACATAGTTCTGAATACGATGTCAAAGAAATCAGTCAAAGGCTATAACACACACAGGACAAATAGTAGCAGCAAATGGAATACACCAGCATCCACTGCTCTTTGTGGGGGGGGGGGGAATCCCCAGTTGAATCCATCAATAAAAACTTAATATATGTATTTGTGTGTGTAAGACTTAGATGACTGGTTGCGGTGTCCCCGCAGTCATGTTAATCATAATTCGTGCACTTGGCAACCATCACACATTTTGTAAACAGTTGCGGCATCCCACAGTCAGAGGACTGCCAGTTGTGACCTTCCCATCTGGCTCCTGATAATGGGGAAGTTAGCTAGCAGGGAAGCCTGCAAGTGGTGTCTCACTTAATGACTGCGGTGATTCAGTTAATGACCCCTGCAAAAAGGCTCATCAATTGGATGCTGTTGCGCAATGCCCCATTTAATTATTGTGTCGCTTAACTTATTACTTTTTTTTGGTCCCTATTGTGATCGTAAGCCACAAAGAACACATCTGGACACAGTGGAACGATTCTCCTGATCTGGTCTGCCTCAAGGTCCTGATGCCCTGGTCCACAATGTTGGCCTAAAGGCGAAAACAATATCACTGGGCAGCATCAAGACACTTGAGCTGGTTCTTGACTGACCCAGTTTTAATTCCATCAAGTCCTCTGAACCAAGAGGTCTCCTTGGCTGGTAGGAGAAAAAGGCCAGCTTTGTTTATTGTAAGGCAAAAGCGGAACAGATGGATTGATGGGGCGGCCTGGGGTGATTTTATCCCTTCTGTATTCCAAGAACCTCTTTGGCACAAAACAAGAGGAACAGCAGTTTGTTATTCCGCTGCCGTTTTCTTTCAAACACACAGAACCCAGGCACAGATTTTGGGAGACTGTAATCCTCTCCCATGTTCACCACTGCCCTCCCCCCACTTCCCCTCCTTGCAGCTGAGGACTCTTACATAATGGAGTGCTATGGGGATCCAGATTCTTCAGTTCAAGCATGTATTAACTGCTGAGTTGGTTAAGGACAAGCACTCTTAACCGAAGCCGCTCGACAGAGAACGCAACAAGAAAGATTAGGAATGCAACAAAGCACCGTTTCTAACCCTTCCGCAAAGCCAAACTAATTTCAGGTTGCATAAACATTTCAATGATTATTTATTTATTTTTTAAAAAGGGAATTTTCAACGCTCTGCTAAGAAGCAAAGTTGGCTTCGCCATTAAAGCTTTGGTTTTGTTATCAAGGGCACAGCGGAGTCCTTTCCAATTATTTCTGCTGCAGGCCGGTTTCTGGACGGGGTGGGCTCAATCAGAATCTGCTCTCTTTTATCCGAATGGAAAGAATGAGCACAAGGCATAACAAGCATGTTCTCGTCTTGCAGACAAACCGTTCAGGGAACAGCTTTGCCCAGGAAATTGTCCGCGTTTGCCATACCTGGGATTTCTCATTCCAGCTAGACTGCAAGAGGGAACTCTAAATGAGCTTCAGGCAAAGGAAACATATATCCTCAAACGTCTCAAACAGGAGTAAAGGAGCAATAAGCAGAAGCAAAAGATCACAAGGAATCTCAAACTATCCTGCGCTTCTAGAGACAGTTTGGTGTAGTGGTTAAAGGTGCTAGACTAGAAACTGGGAGACTGCAGGTTCTAGCCTCCATTAGGCATGGAGGCCAACTGGCTGACTTGGGGACCGTCACTCTCTCTCAACTCAACTCAACTCAACTCAACCCAACCCAACCCAACTCAACCCAACCCAACCCAACTCACAGTTGTTGAGGGAAAACAAGGGGCAGGAGATTTATGCCTTAAGTTGCACAAATAAAGGCAGGAGGTAAATAATACAACTGCATACACATTTTTTTAACAGGAAAAGCATCTTCATGTTGAGTTAGAGACCAAAATGACTTTACCACACCATCCCCTTGAATGAATATAAATGAATAAATGGACTTTTATTACAATGGACACCACCATGCTATTTTCTCAATAACTATAGGGAAAGGGTAAGCTTCTATTGGATTCTGCCAGGATCGTTTTTCAAATCCCTAATCTAGTTATAGCCTTGAGATGTCATGGTAGGGAACTACCCTAACTTTTTGGGGGGTTTAACTAAGATAAGCGAGGGCTTGCCTCTTGAATCAAAGTCCTTATGTTTATACAGAGAAGTAGAATTTGAAAATCGTCTTATAAGCAAGGTAGACACACACACACACACACACACACACACACACACACTCCATCGAAGTCAATATTGCTATATCTAGCAGAACTGGAGAATTCCTGTTCTCAAGAAGATTTGAAGAACAGTGCCCAGGAGCCCCAGTCAGCATGCAAAGTAGTTGGCAACCTGTAAAGACCCCGTAGCACTCCAGCCAAGGAACCTCTCCAGTCCTACTTGGAGTTTGGATTCTCTACATAGAGTTCTGCTCAAAAGTACAGTTATGTTTAATGGAATTATTTCAAATTCCTTAGTCGGTCTTTGTCCTCACTAACTAAAATATAATAAGGTAATCTGAGGTCAACCATCTCCACGCAATCTTCCCCAAAGGTTTGCTGGGCCTCTTTCTCTTAAAACGCAACAGAATTATGATTGGGAAATCCGTATCAGCAACAAGACTGTTGGAAACATCCTTAAGACTTAGAATGAACATTTAGGAAGTTAAACTTCTGAGATATTTTGGAACGCCTTTTAAAACCTTTCTCAGTTGGTCTTATTCATCTTTTCTACTGCTAATTCCGAATAGTTTGCCTCCAACTGAAGACAAGGATGCTAATGAGGGTTTGCTATCTTATTTGCTATGGGACATCTTACCTGGCAATGGGGTACAATGATCAGTACACATAGAAAAGATCCTTTCATACACCAACTTTCCTGAAATGACAACAAGAAGAAGATGGAAAAACACAATTTGCGTAGCCATTCTAGATGCAAGTTCTGGAAGAGACCATTAATAATTGGCTATGAAGTATATGAATTAAAATTAGAAAATTGAAGTATCCATAATTTAGACATGCTAGCACTGATGGTGTTATCTAGTTGGGTCATGAAATGTCTACAAGAAAGCAACTATGCTCAGAGAGCACTAAGGACCCCACAGTCCTTTCCTCCTCCTCCTCTCTGCAAACTCCACTCTCTTCTATCTAGCACTGATGATGTTACCCAGTTAGGTCATGAAACATCTGCAAGAAAGCAGCCATGCTCAGAGAGCACCAATTCAAAAATGATCTTCTATCGGTAAAATCTCAACTGTAAGGTTGTTTTGAGGTAAGTTAACCCCTCACACTATCTATTCCACTAGAACTCACAGGAGAAAACAGAGGATATTATGTTAAACCATCAGACATTTTAAGAAATGTGCAGAAAAACTGCTCTCTTAAAAATGCTATTAGCTGGATATCCTCTCTAAAAGGTTTTGTGCAAGACTCATGCCAGCTCCAGCTCTTGCTGTCAAGAGGAGAATGGGTTACAAATCTAAATACAGACTTCTTTTTCTCTGTCTCTTCTGATTCTAATCATGTTGTGCTTTTGGTTTGCCAAACGCACTTTTGGCATTACATCATGCTGCCCTCAAGTGGAAGAATGGCTACATCATTGTATCTTGCCTGACAGTCCAGACTTAAAAGAGGATATCATTTGCTTCGTTAAATTGCAGAGTGAAAGGGATGGCCGCTCTAAAAAAACTCCCTAAACTGCTATTATCCAAAAACTGTTTTTAAAATAAGTTGGTGGTGCTGCATTTATTCTATACCGTAACTTACACAGGATGTCTGTCAGGCTGTGTTTCCCAACCTGAGTCGTTTTAAGATGTGTGGACTTCAACTCCCAGGCTGGGAGGGGAGTTTGGCTGGCTGGGGTATTCCGGGAGTTGTAGTCCACACATCTTAAAATGGCTAAGGTTGGAAACATTGTTATAAGGGGTCTATGTGTACGCAGAAACATCTGTGCATATGTGGAAGTAATATCCATTATTATTTTTAGCTACCAGAAAATCATTCATATTTTCTTTCATTTAAACAAAAAAAAAAAGGAACACAGTACGGCTTATACTCACCAAAAGTATCAAGGATGTCTGTTATTAAGACAAATTTACTGGGATAAAACTGAATCACGGTTGTATCTGAAAGAAGTTTAGAACACTGGGTGGAGAAAAAAAGCGAAACGAAAATTAATCGGTTGTGTCATTACACAGAGGGTCATTTTGCTGATTAAAAGGCAGCTGGAGGATCGCCTGTTATTTGAAGGGCAGAGTTTATCCCCTTTTGCGAACATGAAGATTTCCCCTCCAACTCTCCAGCATTCTCTTATTTATTTCCTGGCTGACCCCTCCAGCTGCCTATGGATTTCTTCAGCACTAAATTCCTTCTTAACCCAACAGCAATGGAATGGAACCGCTGCTAAGCCCCACCGTATTATTTATAATATATTCCAGATGTCATTCCAGCAGCGAAAGATAAACAGTCCCAATAAATGCAGGGGAAGGAAAGGTGGAGCAGAGATGCCAGATTCCTCAGCCTTCTACAACTGAATATTCAGACAGCAAAAACCTGGGAAGTCTCTTTTCGAACCCTCCTCGACCAACTTTGAAAAAACAAAAATTAACCAGGGAGAAAGAAAATAAACAGATTATGAAGAGGTTGCTCTTTCTACCCATTATGGCTGTTATTAGTTGGGCTGGACCTCTCCCAAACGGGGCAGTCGTGCTGAATGCTCTGAGAGCAAGAATAACAGAACATCTGGCCCTTCCTGCATATCCCCTTTCCAGTGATTCCTCCGTGTGTTTGTGTGTGTGTGTGTTGTATGGCATGACTGGATACAGCAGTGGTTCTAAACCTTTTGTTCATCACGGAGCCCTTTAAATACCTTTTGTGGACCATGGCCACGGACCTCCAAGACTTGATTTAAATCATAGCATTTTTTCAAGCATTCGTGGTCCCCCTGTGACCCCCAGCGGTTCGTGGACCACAGGTTGAGAACCACTCCTTTGAAAAAGCTAAAAGCATCTTTTTTCATTTTTATAACCCTACTTATCGTAGCATAAAACAGTGTTATGCTCACCTGGATAACAATCTTAAGGGCTTTGACTTTCTGATCGGAGGCCCATGCATCCTTCAAGGATTGGTTGAGTTCTTCAATCCGGTTAGTGTAGTCTTGCTGGGTTAAGTTTAGTAATTCTTTTTGGGAACCCTGAGAAAGTATGTAGGGTGCAAACGATGAGTTATTTGCTAACAGCTTTTTCCTCTCCTTTTGGGAGAGCAGCCTGGCCCTGGGAAATGCAGAACTGCTGTCCTGTGTGGTACAAACCAGCTATCACTGCTATTCACTCCTAAAGAATTCCAGACATCATTCTTCCTTCTCCAACAAGCATTTCTGTCTCATGGTTTATGGCTTAGAAGAACATACAGATCACCCTCAACTTATAACCATTTGTTTAGTGATCCTTCAAAGTTACAATGCACTAAAAAAAGTGATCTTTTTCACAATTAACCATCACTGCAACATCCCCATGGTCATGTGATCAAAATCCAGATGCTTGGTAACTGACTCACATTTATGACGGTTGCAGTGACCCAGGGTCATGTGATCCCCTTTTGCAAAGTCAAAGGAGAAGCCAGATTCACTTAACTGTGTTACTAACAACAACTGCAGTTATTCACGTAACAGTTGTAGCAACAAAAGCCATAAAATGGGGCAAAACTCTCTAAACAACTGTTTTGGACTCAACTGTGGTCGTCAGTCGAGAACTACCTGCATTTTTTTTTTAATCTATTACAAATTACAGACTCAAAAGCTCTCATTTCAGTTTCCTCACCAGACAGTACAATAGAGTGTGGACTATGTGAAAACCCTACAGAATGCTGAAAGGAAGGACAGAAATTTCTTTGCTTTAAAAATGAATTTTTGCTCACTTCTTCAAGATCGTCCAATTCTTCTAGTCTGGTTCGCACTTTCTCTGAAACGGTGGATCCAGGAGTTGAGGCTTTTCCTGCAAGTAATTACATGCTTTAAACTCAAGAATTTAATTTACAAGGAAATTACAGTAATTTTGACTGAATTAAGGAATTATGCCCCAATAGTAGCTGAAGAAAACAATTACATGCAGAGTGAGACATTTTAAGCTTTTGTAATTGGCAGTATTTTAGACTCCGTGGGCCAAATTTCTGGTTTATAAAAGCCTTAGGAATCCTTTGTTTGGAAAGCAAATGTACAGCCGTCCAATTTACGGATTTTTTTTAATAGTGTGAAGACTCCAAATGTATCAAAATAGAGAGTGTTAGTTCAGGAAGAAGTTCTTTCACATCTATAATAATTTTCCAATTAAGCAACATGTTTTATAAAAAGAGAGAGAATAGAATAATGCTGGCACTTATATGGAAAAGTTTAAGTTAAACATTTGGAAGTGAATGCTTACCTTTTTCAGATCCCATGTATAAATTCTGCAAAGGAAACAGAAGTTCAATTTCAATTAGTGATTCTCAACTGCCCAGTTCTGTTACATAATCGAACGCTGACAGTCCCTATCAAAATTCATATTGTGAATTATCCCCTATTACGCAGAGCTACAAAGTGGCTGGCTTGATAAGTTCTAGGAATTCAATCATTATACTTTGTAAGCCCAGCCAATTATAATTTAAAGTATGGTTTTGCAGCTCCAAAGGTTCCAGCCGGGAGAAAAATAGGACCCAAGGCCAATTTTCAGCATGACTCCGTAAGTTCCTTTTATTTTATAACTAGATTTCCCTCTTTAGATTTTTTTTCTTGCATTTCCAACACCTTTGTATTGTTACACAAGATTAAAAGTGGACTCACTATGGACAGTTTCTCATTTGTTGTGTAGCGCGCCAAGATTTCACCACGTTTGCTTGACCAAGGTTCAAAGTCACTTCCCACAGACAAACTCTCATCTTTATCACGCTTCTTCCTGGCATTATCCTACAAAGGAGTAAGAAAGAAAGCAATCTTACATAAATAGAAATTGCTGCCTGTAAGTTAAAAAAGCCTTTTTATCTAAACTGAAGATAAAACTCAGTGTTACCAGACGACTACCAGAATGAATAAAAGCCAGTGACAAAGCATAAAACTGTCAGAAATTTACATTTAAAAACTCATAATTAATTGTAGGCAACGTCATCAGCTACCCAGTAAAAGCGCACAAATTGGCTACCAATGGAAAGAAGCACAAATGAGTCTGGTCTTTGCCTTCAGCACCACGGAGAGCTCCCTGCAAGACACGTTAAACCAGGCATGTCAAACCTGTGATGTCATGTGACATCGCACAACGTATCAGGCCAGTTTTGCCATTGCCGGCAATGGGGTGGGCATGGATTCCACGTGATGCATCCGGCCCATGGGCCGGCAGTTTGACACCCCTGTGTTAAATTGCTTATCTTCTTTGCAGCCTCCCCTTCCTTTGAGTGTATCGATGAATACCAGAGCTGAAAATGACACATTTCCTACCATTTTGAATAAACAAACTCCCAAAATATATTGTTACACAGACCCTGATCAAGCTTAAAATTGATTAATAAAAGACCTTCTCCCTTCTGTCCCTCCCTCCAAAATTGAGTGGCAAGCACATCGGGGAAGGAGCCCATAAGTGTGATGCCCTATCCACTGTAGTCTTCACTATAATTTAAACATAGACATATTTTTGCTGGCTTCCCAAAAAAGGGAAGGCAGCTGAACTCTCGTCCAGATAGCTTCAGAGTCTGAGTATGACCCACTGAGAACCAAAAAGAGAGAAGCAGAAGATCTCTATCTCTACTTGCTGCTAATTATAATTTAAAGAGTTTGTGTTCTTTGTCTAGAAGTTAGAAAATATAGAAGAAACATCGTGGAGACGTTATTGTTTGGCTAGGATGACATTAAAGAACATTCAGAAGGTTTCTTCCAGTTGGTTTGATCAGAACTTTGTTGAGTTCCTCCTAACTCAATTCCTAAAGAGTTTTGGACACACACACACATTTGCAGAATGCAGGGGCAGCAGCAACATCAGCCCCTTACCTAACTGGTCTGAAATGAAATTACCGTTGTCATGGTCAGCAATGGATCAGCAGTGGCTGCAAACAAGGATAAAGGATCTGTGCCATCCAGAACACTGCTCAGTGGGTCCAGCATTGAACTAGAGGAAGAAGATGATGTAGAAGATGTGCTTCCTTTACGGCCCAGTTTTTTGGTCTTCGATTCCGTAACCTGAGGAATAAAATAGCATATGTAAGAAGTTTGCAGCCCAATCCTTTCCAGGCCTATTCCAAAGGAAATGGCACTTATTCCAAGACCCAGGCAAACATGTGTAAGAGACCAGCTCTTGTCTATTTTGGGTTGAGACGTTCAACTCTGTGAGCGAGGAAGTTACTTAAGCAGACAATGGAGCAGAATAATATTCAATGCTACAGAAAGCCTAATTCTGAACAAGCTTAAAAAGTAGATCCATCTGCTGCAATTATAAAACTAAACATTCTACCACCAGCATTTACTGAAAATAGTATAGAATTTAATTTCCCTCATTTGAAGTCATACTGATGGTATTAGCAGACCTTTTTATGGAGGTATGACAAACCAAAAAGGTCTTGCTTATTTATTAATCAAACTTGATAATGACATTGTTGGTCTAGATTACACCCAAGCAGACCAACATGGCAATATCAAGTTTTCTGCAGATTACCAGGTAAACCTACCATAATGGGTTTGAGTGGGTGGAAATCTCCAAATTCCACAGACACAGCTTCCAGTCTGCATGGTTCCAATTCACGCTCATAGTTTCGTATTCTTGCATACCTGAAGGACAAAAGTAAATATATATATTGTATGTGTATATACATGAACATATATGTGTGTATGTGTATTTTCATGAACAGACATGATTTGCAAAATTCCACTCATAGGATGGAAAAATCTTATTCATATGTTCCACTAATGCAAAAGGGGATGAGATTCCGTCAGTTATGGCTTCACCAATGTCTAGCCAAGGATTCATTTGGGGGGAAAATAAATGAAGGAATCATAAATCACATCTGGCAGACATTTTGCAACTTGTAAAATATTTACTAACAAAAGAGAAGGAAGATTTATGTCCCAAGATGAATCACCAGCGACACCAACTGGCATCAGAAAGAAATGAATGTAAAATATTGTTCTTTCTTTCCAAAATCTAATTTTTGGACTGACACATTGCTGTAAGCTTCATGTTTAATGTTGGCAGGGCTTTTTTTCTCACAGAACACCCAGAACAGAGTTCCGGCACTTTTTTTTGGATGGAACCTTGTAGGGTAGGCAAGGCGGGTTGTATGACGTGTGTGAGTTCCGGCACCTTTTTTTTTTTTTTTAAGAAAAAAAGCACTGAATGTTGGTATATTGAAGAAACCATAATGGCTAGATTCAACCAACGTGGTCAGCTGTAAGATAGTTTGTCAGTGTGAAGCCAGTCACATTTGAAAAATATACACGACTTCTCTATAAGTTGAATTAGGAAATAAAGACCTGAACACTGGTGAAATAGAAGATATTTCAGCAATATTTCCGCACTCCCACATTTCCTTTGGAAGCCTACTTTTGTGGCATAATTAAGGGAAATCACAGTACATATAAAAGTCTAGAATTTTCTCAAATACGTAACTTTTCATCACACTTTTACACCTTCAGAGTAATTTACTTAAAACCTTTATTTTGGCCATTTAACTATTGTCTTATAAACAGTACCACTTGCTGCACAATGTTTTCATGTTCGTGTGACAATATGAAAATCAAATCATCTTTAAAAAAATAAATTAAGCTATACTGTTTTACTTTATTTTTATTCAAAAAGGGGTTTCTGTAGTTTTCCTCGGTCTGGAATTTCCCTTGGTCAAAGAGAGATACATCAAAATCAACCTTTTTTAATTCTTTTTTTTTTAACCTCTTAAAACCTGTCCCTTTTTTTCCAGATGGATCCTTCGTTCCCCCCCCCCCCCCAGGAAATAGGGTCACAGTAGGATATCCCTGTTGGATTTCTACCTGCCCAAGCCTCTCTGAGGGCCTTAAGGCCACAATTCCACAATTCCAACCCCACCCCCGGCAAAACAAAGTCCATCCTTCTCAGCATGTGCAGGATGATGGGCGTTGTCATTCCGACGCTTGTAAGGAGGACCACGGAGGGGGCCGTCCTTTCAAATCGGCGCCCCCTGCCCAGCCAAGTCTGAGGCCTAGTGTCCTCTGAGGGGGGGGGGGAATAAAAAGGGCGGGAAAGCCGAGGCGCCTTTATTTTGAGGGCCCCTTCGGCTTCTTCCTTTCCTTCCCTCCCTCCCCGCCGCGATTCTCACCAGGGGAAGGCAGCCATCTTGGTTCCCTCACGTGACTCCCCGCTCGCGAACGCCGCTCGACGCCGGAGCGGCCACGTTGGAGAAGGGCGCTTGCCCGGTTGCCTTGGCTACTGAGGGGCGGGGCGAGAGACTGCTTGGAACCGAGCGGGCGAAGGCCTTAATGAGAAGTGATGCTTATGTTGATACTAGCTTGTGCTGGTTTAGCCGAGCTATGTTGGCTTATCCGTAGGGCCTCAACTTTTTAAAGCAATTTTTTTCCACCTTGGCAGCTTTCAGTTGTGTGGACTCCCAACTCCCAGAATTCCCTGGCCAATCAGGGAAGTTCCCAGCAAAGGAATTCTGGGAGTTGGAGTCCACATAGCTTCCTACTAAATCATGACATTGCAAGGCAAGCAGCAGAAGGTGGCTTGTCCGACAACCAGAGCTTGGGGTGAACACGGCTTATAGTCAGCCAGATGTGACTGGGTGCAATGTTGGAACTGAATCTTAGAATTGTTAGGATTCTTTGTGTCCTCCCCCCCCCCACTTTCTAGAATTGTGTTGTTGTTTTCTCTAGGATCCTTGCTGCCTGGCTGATGGAACTTGTAGGGCAGTCCCAAAAGCATTTGATTCCAGAAACAGATGATGTGTGTGCTTTCAAGCCAAAGAAAATAAATAAGCAACAAGCACAAACCAATCCATTTAAAGTATTTGCTTTTTTTCAGTGTCCCCTGACTGATCACTGTCCCACAGCCTAGATATGAAGGTTTTATAAAGGAAAACTGAAGTCTGCACCGTTTTGATCATCCAAAATTATCCTTAGCATCACAGAAACAGGTTGAGGAAGAAAGTGTTCATGCACACAGACAAACACTTGAGGGTGTTTTTTTTTAAAAAAAGTTTAATTGTGTAATATACTTAAGGAGATTTAAAAAAGGACAGGTGAAAACCAATATAAAAAAATAAGGCTTATAATAGCATGGCATTCCACTCAAAAAAAAGCAAACAAATATCAAACAATAAATAAATATGAAACATTAAGTTACAAAAAGGCATCCTGGCACTTGTAAACAGAAGACCATAGGTGGTTAAATTATAAATACAAAATTCTGTTCTAAAATATCAAAAGGTCCATTTAAATTACTGAACTTGTAGATAAAAACATGCTCACAGCACACAGATTAGATTATTTTTAGCATCGGCATAACATGTAAACTGTAGTCTAACATGCAAGGTAATATCCACAATGCAGAAGCATTGAAAATAAGATTTAAAACCAAAACGCAGTGAATTATTCCCATGACAAATGCTTGCATTGTGCTGCTCAAATTAGCCAAGGGCAATCTTTAAAATCATGATTGGTTACATCACAATTTGTGGCTTGTCCATTTTCCCCATGAAAGCAGAGTTAACCTCTGTAGTTCATTGACTATTTCAGACCTTCCTTCAGATAAGCAGATAAAACAAACATAGAAGCTGAATGAAAAAAGCCAGAAATATAAAGCATTTGTGCAAAATTCAAATCGGATGCTTGTTTGACCAAATGCTCGTAATCAAGTTGGAGTTTGCTTATACATCCTGGTTTAGTCAGGATGAAAAATCTACAGGGGCTGGGGCTGGATGTTGCTTAAAATTTTACACTGTTGATTTGTTCATCCATCTGTGCTGGGGTTTTGTCTACAATAAACCAGGATAACCCAGCAAGTTTGGATTACCGTTCTATCAATAATCCTTGGCTTTTTTTTGTTTACACTGGCATCAAGACAGCCCCCCCAGTCCCAAATGTGATTTTAAAACACTGCATGATGTAATAAAAGCATTAGGAGATACATGTAAGTTTATAAGCATCTTAGTCTAAATAACTGTGTCCCTGTATAAAGTTAACCCCATTTTTTTAGCTGCACCTTAATTTTTCCATTCAATTGGGAATGATTTCAGTGATACCACATCTGAAACCACTACCACTGGCAAAACATTGATGTGAACATGTAAAATTAACATTAGACATTAACTGTGACTCAATAAACTACGGGGATAAAGCACTACTAAGCTAAAAACAGCACACCAATTTATTTCCCAACATGGTCTTGTTTCAATCTGTCAAAATCACATTAAAATCCACTTGGCTTTTTTCCCCCCTCCAAAACAATATTTACATGAATACAATTTTTATTTTGAAATGGTTTAGTTCATCTAGCTTTTCTGTGAAATTTAAGATTATGGTTAATCTCATCTTATACGTTGAAAGAGAAGATATGGGCAATGTTAGTCCAATTTACCACTAGTCCCATATTAAGTTAAGTAACATTGAGCTAACATAAGTTGGACAATGTTGGTTCAATTTACTATTAGGACTGGTCGTTCATTATTCATATGTTGTTTATAAAGAACGCCCCCCAGATATCTGGATTTAAAAAGATAAATGAGGCAAATGTTTACCAACACAAGTTTCCCCACCCAACTAATAGTTGTTATCATTTGTTAAAGAGATTTCTAGTTCACTTAGGACAAAAATCAAGTTTGATAGCATCTTTTAAATGAGATCTCACCGCATGCTCGGAAACAAGACCCCAGCCAGAAAAAGGAGATGGGTGAATACAGTATTTATACTCTCTGATTAACAGCATCATTGCTGAAAACTTAAACATATGTTCAATAAGCGCCATCATGACCCTCCTGATTTCCAGAGGACTGAAGTGCCCAAGAGAAGCTTTGTGCAACACAAAAGTGCAGCCACCTTTAGAAACAATCCAGAGAGACCAACAATTTCCTTTTCAGAAGTGCTTTGAAGCATCCCAAAGCACGACAGAGAGAAGCAGGAATGCAGGACATCTAAAGCAACTACACTTCAGGGTTATTTATTGCACAATTGAAAAACGCAGCCCGGGTTAAAAAAGATCCTTGAAACATCCCTAACAAAACATCTACTCGAGGGAATAAGCAAAGCCCAAAAACCCAGAACTCAAATGGAAGGCTCGCCTTCGCAGGCGTTCCTATTTCCTTCACACCTTCATTCATTCGTATTTCCTTCGCCTTCCTTTGTATTTCTTTTGCCTTCATTCATTCGTATTTCCTTCGTCTTCATTCATTCGTATTTCCAGAGTCTTCTGAGTCTCTTTAACAGGACTACGTACAGATCTGTCATTGACCTGCATTTCGGAAGGAACATCTGGAGAACGTTGAAGGACAGCGCTACACCACTTCCTAGCCTAGGGAATGCTGCCTTCTTAGGTTGTCACAACACTTGGCTTCTTTCTTGGGATTCTTCCTGCAGATACTCCTGAAAGCAAAAATCAGAAATAACTTGCTCTTGTTTATTAAAAGGCAACTAGCTTAAAATGCCAACCATTTTGTCAGAAGCAAGCAGTTTTAAAGCAGGTGCAAATGGATCTTCTGTTCTCAAGGGCAGCTTAGCAGAGGAATGGCATTAAGTGTCCAACTACATATAGAAATAAATCAAGGTTGTCCATGATAGCAACGAGAAGCAGCGACAAACAGCTGTTTTTCAGCATAAGCAGATTTGGGAAGTTTGATTTCCTGAACTTCTAAGAAACTCAGCAGGCCCACATTAAAATTCTGTGCATAGTCAACAGATTTCGAATTATTTTGTTAAAACACTTCATGATGGAGAAAAATCATTGTGATAATGCTAGACAAACTGTGGGGAGGTACAAAAAAGCTGTGGAAAAGGTAGAGAGGTAAAACCACTGCAAGGTCGGTTGGCTGATCTTTAAACAACTTGGATTCATAGTGATTTAATTTGCAGACTGTGGTCAGTCATGGCTTATTAAATAAACCACAATGGGTCAAGTTCATCCAATACACTAAAACCACCCAAAAAAAGTACTTCCCAACCCATGATGGCTGAGTTCTCTCTCTGCCCAAACCAATCCCCATTTTGACTTAACACAATGGACAAAGCCAGACATGACTTGAGTATCGTAAGTCACCTTTTTCAGTGCCGTTGTAACTTCAAACGGCCACTAAACAAATGGTTGTACCTGTAAACCCTTTCTGCCTTTTTTCTAAATTAATGTTAGCTTTCGGAAACCTTTTGTATCGCATCCAAAAGAAAGTTCCACATGCAAAGCTCAATTAGCATCCAAAAATCTTCTAAGGCCACACACTTCCCCTCATCATATTACATACATATGATGTATGCATGAGGCACAAACATGCATGATCAGGTGAGAAACAGGTTAATGTTCCAGCCAGGAAGTTTTAGTTAAGACACACAAAACCCCCCCAACATTCAGGCATCTGGTGTTATCCACAAATGAAACACAACTAAAAAAAAAAAAAATGCCATCTGCTCAGTTTATGAAGCTTTGCTCAGAGGAACCTACTATGGTGGACCCGAATGAAACTGCCTCTTCATGCAATCGGTGATCACAACTTTGGCATTTTGTGTTGTGTTCATTCCAGTGAGGGTTAGTACGGCGCTGTTAAGAGCACAGCTGTGGCACCAAAAGGAAACATCTGCTGCTTAAGCTGCTTCTATGGAAAGCTTCCTTTTTTTCTTTGAGACATCCCAACACCGGATTTTGTGTACACACCTGAAGAGGCCTTGCTAGGCCCTCTGCTGTCTGAGGGCTTCTTTCTATTTTGCTCAGCCCTTTTCACTGAGGCCTTAGAGGTTCTGATTGAATATAAAAGGAGGTCATAAGTCACCTGCATCCACGGTAAAATGCTATTTCCCCACACACCCATGTACGAGAGGTTCTTTCTTACCCTTGTCTGGACAGCAGCCTTTGGATAGGAGCATTTTGGCCTTGGTTGGGCTGAAGAACTCTGCAGAAGAAACATTTGGATTTTGTAATAATACCGGCTGCTTTCTGATAGAAGAGCAGGAGAAAGAGAGTAATGAAAACTGCTAGAAAATTCAGGGTGGAATGGGGGAAAAAAAAGCGAGGGACAAATAAACAAGACAAGCACTTCAGGAGTTATTGGAAACTGGGAGTGCGCAAGTTTTATTATCGGTTCACAATAATGTGACGATTAGTAGTATATGTGCAGATCCAAGCAATTATTATTATTATGGATCATCGCACAGTCAGCCAGATGTTCAGACTGGATTTGGCATTTTGTCTACCTATCGAGTCCTTACCCAGGACCTGGGATAGGCAGATGTGGATGTTTGATGGTATTACAGATATCGTCGCAGGATGGAAGCAGTTCCAAGGCCGCCTTTTGCAATTGACTAATAGCGAATTTGTCAATGCCAATGGTGTTCAAGTGGTGCTCCAGTTGTTTTGGGATTGCACCCAAGGTGCCTATGACTATTGGTACTACCCTTGCTTGCTTTTGCCACAGTCTTTCTATTTCTATGTCTTTGTATTTTGTTATCTTCTCCAGTTCTTTCTCATCTATTATTATTATTATTATTATTATTATTATTATTATTATTATTATTATTATGGTTGGTTGCACAATTAGCCAGCTGTTTAGACTGGATTTGGACGATGAGGATGGTATTACAATACTACTTCAAACGTTACAAACCTGTTTTCGAAAATCTTTTGCTTCCCAATTGCTTTTTTACTTGGGATTCCCATTTCAGCAGCCCTATTGGGGGAAAAAAGCACGTGAAAATAGAGTTTGGGGAAGACAAGATTGTGTTGTTGTGTGTAAGATATTATAAGCAAGCACAGGATTCGAGTTGCCTTATTTCTATCTCCTTGTTTTGTTGAAAACTGCAAACAAAGGGAGTGAGTTGCCAAACCATGTGCAAGCAGGATGTATATATAGCTTTAGATTTTGAGCATTTTCAGACATGGCTGGCTGGGGAATTCTGGGAGTTGAAGTTCACAGATCTCAAAAGTTGCCGAGGTTGGACACCCCTGATTCAAAACCAAGGTTCTCACTTTTTGACAGCAACTGACAAACCTTAAAACATCAAGCACTTTGCCAACACATCTACAATATCTCCGCGTGCTGCTTGCATGGTTGTGTTACCGTTTCCGCCACGTACTTTATATACTTCTTTCTATCAAGAGACTTCTGCGTAGCTGTAGAAAGTGTCACTCTTGGGGACTTGGCTTTATCCTATACACCCAACAATTAAGAACGTTAGTTTTATCACAAGACAATTTGTAGGACATTATGTTGAACAAAAAATAACCTCGCCTATATTACAGTTAGAACAAGCTGTGATCATGCGTCTTGGTGACAAACTGTATTTAAAACCAGCATTAAGGCTTTTCAAAGTCCCAAAGAAAACAAAAAACGGAGGTTACTACGTAGGACGAGCACAATAAGCAACCTGCGCCTGCAACGCACCAGCTGCCGAAGCATTTTTTCTTTGCGGATTTCTCGATCTTGACGCAAGATGCTCATCCTTTCCGACGCTTCCATTTTGAAGAAAATATCATGAATATCGTACAGTGCTGCCTGCAGCTGAAACAAACAAACAAACATCAACTAAACTTCAAATGCTACAATCTTGCTCAGATAACATTCACAAGAAACACCTAGATACCACACAGATTGGATCTGGGGGTGTGTGTGAATTTTCTGTGAATTTTAGGAAAAAATAAGTCTGACTTTCACAGTAACCCCAAAGAAATCACAATATTTCTTGGACCCCCCTGAAACACTCATATGTATCTTTTGATAAGCTACCCATGACTGATTTTTAGTTGCTAACCCCTAGTTCAGGGGTAGGCAACCTTGGCTCTTTTATGACTCGTGGACTTCAACTCCCAGAATTCCTGAGTCAGCATGGCTCAGCATGGCAACCTCTCTCTTTCCCCTCAGCATGGCTGGCTCAGGAATTCTGGGAGTTGAAGTCCACAAGTCATAAAAGAGCCAAGGTTGCTTATCCCTGGCCTAGTACATCTTGACACTATTTTTGTTTTACAGAATTTACCTTTTGTGTGCTTGAGGACAAGCAGTCCTAGATGTACAAACTGGCTTAGTGACCGTTCAAAGTTACAACGGCACTGAGAAAAAAAAGTGGCGTGAATGTTTTTCACACGACCGTTGCAGCATCCCCAGGGTCACGTGATCAAAATCCGGACGCTCGGCCACTGGTTCATCTTTATGACGGTTCCAGTGTCCTGGGGTCACGTGATCCCCTTTTGCGAACTTTCTGACATGCAAAGTCAACGGGGGAAGCCAGATTCACTTTACAACCGTATTACTAACTTAACAACTGCAGTGATTCATTTAACAACTGTGGCGAGAACGGTCATAAACCAGGGCACAGCTCACTTAACAAATAGCAACAGATTTTTGTATACCCCTTACCCAGGGATAGGGAACCTTGGCTCTTTTATGACTTGTGGACTTCAACTCCCAGAATACTTGAGTCAGCATGGCTGGTTCAGGAATTCTGGGTATTGAAGTCCACAATAAGTCATAAAAGAGCCAAGATTGCCTACCCCTAGCCCTTACCTGCGCGACCACTCTTTCTTGGAGATTGGCATCTTGAGCTGGGAGGCTCCCTCTCTTCGACAGTGCTTCGGATTGGAAATTTTTGATGAACTCCATGGTATCCTACAAAAAGCAAGCACATGTACACCGTTTGTCCTACAAGTACAGTTCTTCTCACAATGAATTCAAACGCTAAGCCACTGAGGTGACGGTTGCTTCAAGGAAAGCGGGAAAGTTCCTCCAAAGAGAATATCTGCCAAATAATTCATTTTCAGGGAAAACTGATTAGGAACAGGATGGCACTGAAGAGGCCGTCAGGTAGGCCTCTAATAACTTTGGTTTCATGGATGAACACAATCACCGCTGATTTCCTAATACAGTGGTGGCGAACCTATGGCACAGGTGCCAGAGGTGGCACTCAGAGCCCACTCTGTGGGCACGCACGCCGTCGCCCCAGTCCTAGGCCTTCAGCTGGGTTTTATAAAACCTTTTCGCTTTAGGCCTCCGCCGCCGTGTGCAAAAAAAAAAGGTTCAATCAATCAGTCAAATTCAACGTCTTGCGGGGGAAAAAAAAAGATCTTGCAAAGTTGGAATTGATTGATTGAACGCCCAGCCAATGGGCCACACCCAGCCTGCACCCGACGATGCATGTGGGTTTTGAGTTGCAGTTTGGGCACTCGGTCTCTAAAAGGTCGCCATCACTGTCCTAATATCACTTGGGAACTGAACTGGACAAGACGAAAAATGGATTTTCATTGGATTCCAGCTTTCGGGGTCACTGTGGCCAGTGGCAAAAATGATGGCATAGGTAGACCTATGACTATAGTTGGGCCTGGAATTTTGGTCCTACCGGTAAGTAGAGTGATAGTTGTACATTAATGTACCCATATGACTGGATGCAATTTTTAAACTATTTCTGCAGACAATTCAAGTTTCTAAAAGAGCAGCTGGTGCAGAGAAAGGAAGAGAGAGGGGGGGGGAAAGCATTCTGCATTTTAATTATGTGTACATGCACATTCACAGCCAGAGAGCCTATGCAGCTGGTTCCTTACGTGGACTGTTTGTCTAAGATGCTTCAGCTTCTCTGTTTGCAAGAGTCTTCTGATTAAAAATCCCTTGGCTAGAGCAGAGATCTTGTTGAATTTCCTTTTCATGGCAGGACTGTACACCTTCGAGAGGAAAGGTTAAAATCAGGTAACCACAAGGGTATTTCACCCATTAGCTTGCATTTAACCACCTAAAAAAACACTCTGGAGTCTCCATTATATCGGTCGGACGCTATGGCTTTTTATATGCATTTCCTGAAAACGGGATACCAAATTCCCATGCTGATATTAGTATAAGTAACAAGTATTAATAAAAAAAATGGGGTACCAAATTCCCACACTAATAAAACAGCAATGACCAAATAGCGACTTGCGCCAATCAAATGTTAATATTAATTCCTCTAGGATTTATTTGCCAACACTGCTCTTTAAATCCTTACCTGAGACCACCTCATTTTACTCCGGCTAATAGACCTGGATATCGAAACCGGTTTTCCACTTGCTGGCTGATCCCAGAGGTAGAATGGAGACCCGGTGTTCCCAAAACCTAGGTTTAAAAAGTTGTAACAGTCGAAGTCATAACTAAGCAAACGAATTATCAAAGCTAAATAAACGGGTATTGGCGATAGGCTATTCCTTATTCGTGCCAGCTAAAATATTTCATGATCATTACTCCGTCTGTCTGGATCATGGAAATACAGGTAACCCTTGACTTACCACCATAGCTGAGTTCACAATTACAATCATAGGTCTTTGACGGTTTTTAAACAGGTTGCCACATGACCAGGCCTAATTTTATGACCTTTTGACAGCAGTTAAGTGAATGCGGCAGTCGTAAAGTGAATGGCACAGTCATTAAGGCTACACATGGTTATTAAGCAACTGGTCGTAAATAGAGGACTATCTCTAGCCTTAAAAGGTTCAGTTCTGTCTTTCAGGAATTATACAGGAAGGGAATGCAGAGTTTCTGTGGCTTTTAATACTTAATTCAAGATAGTCAACCCAAGAAAACACATGAAACTTCAATCCAATGTGAAGGACATGTTCTTCGTGTTTTATTCCCCCCGGGGCTACATATTCATACATATTTTTGCTTTTACCCTCGTTCTCCAGGTTGGTGCTATGGACAGCCTCCACTTGATTCAGCACAGACTCCAACAGATTAGTATCCGTGATTTTTCTCCACTCCAGCGTTACACCACTGCCAATATTCATGGGAGGAATCCCACTTGGAGTTGTGTTTTTGTCCTCTTTTAATCTCCGGGCCTGATCTTCGATCTCCTGGCCGTTTAAGAAACAGAGAGGTGGATTACAAACCAGCATTCTGAGGATACAATAAATGTCTGAAGGACAATGTTTTTCTAATTAAATCTTGCCTTTTTTCTTTTGGAAAGTCAAAGGGGGGGGGGAGGGTGTGACCTCACACCGGACTTTTTCATTCTCCCAATCTGGTCGTTTGATTTTAAGGATGTCTCCCTAGATGTAATTTCATTTGAATCTTCGCCGCCAATGAAATCCACCCGAGATTAAAAATGTCCACTGACCTGACCTGATATTTATTAGATATTCTTTTCACAACTCAAGATACGGTTTTGGCCCTACTTTGTGCATTCCAGATGGGTTGCAATGACCCAGTGTTCCTCAGCTGGGGATTCTGGGAAATTTGCCCTGCGACAGATCCAGAGAGCACCAGGTTGGGGAAGGCTCACTGTGAGATCCCTATCCCGGCTTTTCAATCCCAACCCTTTGTTCACTATCAGAATCCCTGCACATCCAGGTTTATGGCAAAGTGGGAAAGGTCCAGGATCTCTACCTCCAGGGATTTCCTTTGGCTCTTCTCACCTTCTGGAGCCTCTCCTGTTCCCGCTCCTGCTCTGCTATCAACAACGACAACTGCTGGGCATGTTGCTCTTCCAGTTTCTGCCTCAGCTCTGAAAGGGCCTGCATCTTCTGCCTTAATGCTTCTTCTTCTGCAAAGCACCGAGATGAGACATAATCAATTCCTGTAAAATCCAGGGGTCTTAGAGTCAGTTTGGTCCGGTGGTTAAGGCAGCAGACTAGAAAGCAAGAGATTGTGAGTTCTAGGCTCGCCTTAAGCATGAAAACCAGCTGGGTGACCTTGAGCTAATCACCAGGAGACTGAAAACCGGCTGGGTGACGGTGAGTTCTAGTTCTGCCTTATGCATGAAAGCCAATTGGGTGCTCTAATCTCACTTTTCACAATCTCTCTCTCTCTCTCTCTCTCTCTCTCTCTCTCTCTCTCTCTCTCTCTCTCTCTCTCTCTCTCCTGGTTGCCAAGCCCCCGAATTTTGATCACATGACCATGGGGGATGTTGCGATGTTGTAAGGGCGCGTACTGGTTGTCGGTCACTTTTCCCACAGCGCCACTGTAACTTTGTCCAGTTGCCAAACAAACCATTGTGAAGTCAAGGACTACCTGCGCAGTGTCTATTTTCTTACCTCCGAGACATGGCACCGGTGTTTTGTTCTTGACCTCAAGTGCAGCTCTGCCCGGATACCTCTGATCGTGCAGCCGTCGCCTCTCCAGCATGTCCATTTCCGCAGACGCGACCCACGGCGTGTTTTCCTTCTGCACTGCATCCCCCTCCAGCTCGAGTCTCCGTTTCACTTTTTCCAACCCGTTCTCCAAAACTTGCTCCTTTCCAAGAGTCACTTCCGGGGTATCCAGAGGCGGCTTACCCTGCATCTGCATCAGCAAGGGCGATGGGCGCGCCACGTCGTAGGATTTGTTGAGTTCCATGGCCACGCTGCCCTTGACCTTGTCCGGCAAGCTCTCAGTCTTGGCTGGCTTCTGGGTCAACAGGGCACGGCTCACATCCTGCAGCTCCTGGGGGCTGAGATTTGCAAGGCAGCTGCTTGATGCGGTTCTATTTTCTAATGTCGGTCCTCCCTCTATTGTAGGATGGGCCAGGAAGCTTCCACCTTCTTGCTGATGGGCTGAAAGCTGACATACTTCATCACTGCAAGTATCTGAAGAGTTCTTGTCCACCGCCTGAGCTTTGTGGGGACACACGGGGACGAGATCCGCAGAGAGATTTGGCACAGGATCGGAGGCCGTCGGCCTCTCTCTGGCATCCTGAACGATCACGTCCGCAGCCCTTCCCTTTCCTTGGGGACTCAGCTCGTAGGCATTCACGGGGTTGGTGATGACAATGTGCCCAACGGAAGAGGGCCTGGGGCGTCTCCTGTGCATCTTGGGACTCAGACTTGGCTCAGGACTGGGAAGTTTTGAGTAAGACCCGGTGAAGCTCCGGAGAACGCTGTCCTTCCCGAAGAGAGAGATCTTTTTGAATTCTTCATCCGAATCCGAGTCCAAAACGGGAGGCGTTCCGGATCTCATCGGGATATCGACTTTAGAAAAACTGGGCGAGGCTGCTCCGCTGGATAGATTTTTTGAGATCGAGGAAGGTTGAGGAGCCCCGGGCTTGATAAGGCTGGACTTCTCCGGGGCTGGAACTGGAGTATTCCTGCCTGTCAATTTTCCTCTCTCTTTCCCCAACTCGTTCATTTTAATGGCGCTGTTTTCTTTATCCGGGTGGCTTCCGTTGCTGTTCCTCTTGGAACTGTTTCGCAGGCTGCGTCGCGTTTGTTCTCGCTGAATGTACTCCCTGGATTTTTTTAAGAGGTTCTGAAGACTCATGACGTATGGGTCGGGACCTTCTCCAGCACCTAGCCCAGGGTCAATGGAATCCATCTTCTTGGTAACCTCGTTTGAAGGAGAGGTGCCTGGAAGCTTAGAAAACAGACCTTCTGAGCCAATTTTCTCTTCTGAACGATTACTTGAAGTTTCCGTGGGATTAGGAGCGATAAATTGTTCTGTTCCCTCAAAAGAATTCCTGTTTGACGCAACCTGTGTATCTATTAGTTTAATGTCTGGGGTCTGTTTAGGCTCTAGGAGGCGTTCAGCGAAAGCAGTAGAATTGGGCAAAACGCTGCACGGTTCTGTTGCAGAGTCGTTCAATATTTCTGATTCTAAATCCAACTGAATAGTCTCTTTCTTAGACTGATCTAAATCGCTTTGGCTGGACATCTTTTTCATCTGTCAGGGTTAAAAAAATTGATTTAAGGTACTCGGTTAAAAAATTAGTAGGCTGTTCTAAATGTCCCCCCCCCAAAAAATGTAAAAGGTATACTGGATAGGATCCACATAACTGAGATGGTCAACCTGTTTACCCACTCAAACCTTTACTCATTCCATCCCATTCCCACAAACCTTTGGGTTTTTAATTGCCTTTTAAGATTGATTTTATTGTACAGCACTCCGAATCTTTACAAAGCTGGACAGGCTAATAAACGTGTGTAATGCGTAGCAAGTAACTTTTAGAACTAAAAAAAAAATAAAAAAAAATCAGTGATTACAAACAGAATTGTAACCATTCCTGAGAGATCAACTGATCAGTTGATTTACAGACAAAATGCAAATTTTGGGCCGATCTAGTAACCTAACCCTACAGCTTTTAATTCATCTGAATTCCTGAGCCAGCATGGCTCAGCTTGGAAACCTCTCCCTTTCCCCTCAGCATGGCTGGCTCAGGAATTCTGGGAGTTGAAGTCCACGAGTCATAAAAGAGCCAAGGTTGCCTACCCCTGGGCCAGTACCTTAACCACTACACCAAAGTGGCTCTCAATTTGATCTGTCACAATTTTTAAAAGGTTTTTTTTTAAGTACAAAGAGCATCAAGCTAATCAGCCAACTACTGTGTAGTTGCAGGCAATTCTTAAACAAGACAATTAATTGCCTGCAAGCTACGGCATGGTTAAAAATACACACTGTGTAGAAGAAATGTGACTATTATTGTATTCTCAAAGCGCTCTTGCCGTATCTTCTGAATCCCAGGCTAGGTAATGGTTGCCAAGTGCACACTAGTAAACACAGCAAGAAATTGAATGGGGCATGTTTGGGCTCCTGATATCACTCTAGCTAAACAAGCTGAGCTAACAAGTCAGCTACTTTAAAGCAACAAAGCTGCATTGTTGGCTGAAATCCACTTGCCTTGTGCCCGTCAAGCACCAGGACAATCTCATTCACCACTTCCAGTTACCACACAGATCTCTTTAATTCAATAGTAACGGTGTCAACACCCTAATGTGCCTGCTACAGAAAGAAAAAAAAATACACAGCATTTATGAGAGGGAGGGGCAGGCCCCTGGGCCTATTTACATTGGTTTGTTACAGTAAAACACAATAAAGAGGAAATGTCAACACTAACTGTCAGATTTGTTCCAACTCAAAAGTGCCCAAATGCTGCATTTAGCAAAAGTAAACTTGGGTTACCTAAAGGTACGCTCCAATAAATCTGCTAGGGGTGTTTACGGGTGCATCCAGATCCTTTATCACATTAAATGAAAGAATGAATCACGACCTATACACACACAGACAGAGAAAGACTAGCACTGATAATGTTACCTAGTTGGGTAATGAAACGTCTGCAAGAAAACCACCAAGCTCAGAGAGCACCAAGGACCCCTCATTTCAACTCTGAACTACGAATATTCTCCTTTGTTGGTTAACATACACACACACACACACACACACACACACACACACCCATACGTACATGCCAATTGCCATCCTGAAATCTTACTTTAATTCTCAACAAGGTTATTTAACGCAATTTAATTATGTGATTAAATGTAAAACAGAGATTTTGCTCCTGGAGAGCGAAAGGGCACAGGCACCTGTTCCCTTCGAAATATGTTGCAGATAAGGCAGCTTCCCCAACTATAAAAATAAATGTTTCAAGCTCACCTGTACGTTGGCCACTATTTCTTCAACGCGGGTCAGCAAAATCCTCTGCTTGCAATTCTGTCGCCAGCGTTCTAGATCCACAGCTTTCTGTCTGTCTTGCTGAAGTTCTTTCTTTTTCTCCAGAGTCAGCTGTAAAAGCAAGGGAGACAAATTACTATTGCCATCTCATATCAGTGGATATTCTTAAAATAACCGAAGAGGTGCCCCCAGAAACAGTACAAAAGTTACAGGTGACTAAGATTGTAAAGCTTCAGGAAAAAGACCCCCCCACACACGAGCAAAGATACCAAGCTTCGAAGCCAGACCCAAAGTTTTCTCAATGCAATTGCAATGAAGCCAGCAATTCACATTTTGAGAAATTTGGAAAGAAAAGACACTACATAAAAAGTAAACCGTAAAATATTAGCATGTGCGGAAATAGACAGGCTCACAATGATATTAAAAGACAAATGTGGATCAGTTTATTATGAAACCTGGGATAAATTTTACCACTGGAGGAATTTTAAAAGGACGATCGGGATTAAAGATGAATGTTAAGATAGAAATACATGTTATTTTAGAATAAGTATTGTATATAAAACTTAGATGTATATGTAGAGATGAAGAATTGATTGTAAAAAGTGGAATAATCTGATAAGAATGTATATACTAGAATGTCACGTTAAATCCAATGTTTGTTTGTTTTTAACTGTATTATAAATAAAATTTGGGGGAAAAAAAGTAAACCATTTTGGCCCAGCCCTCACAAAAAGCAAGAAACGGGCACATGAGCTCTGGTAAAGGACTACTAAAATTTTCCCCAGTGCACAACCTTAATGATTCTTAATTTTTTTTAATGGAAGAGGAGAAAAAATTATTTGCTCTAAAAATAAGAAAAAAGCAAGGCAGAAGATTCACAATGTACACACAGCAAGGTGTCCAACATAATTCAAGTGGAGTCACTGTCTTTTTATATGGACATGATGAAACCAACTTACCAGAGGAGAAAGCACGGGGACCCCATTAAATCGAATAAGGGATACATTTCTGGGTTGAACAACAGAAGGCATTCCGTTCTCCATAAACTCTCCTTGAATTCTAGCCAGGTGCTTCTTGCAGAATTTCTCATATTCCTCCATCTTAAAATGCAGTTGGGCTGCAGAATGACACAGAGAGAGAGAGTGAGTGAGTGGGGGAAAAAAAACCTCATTTGCAAATAACAACTCAGCATATACTGTATTCAACAATACTTGTCACTCTGCCTACAGTTCCCTGGTTAATCTGTCTCTGTTGTTAATGCTGGCCTGGAAAATTGCACTGCCCACTGAAGGAACTCTGCAACAGAGCTCTACAATTGTTATGGAAATCAAGACAAAAAACCAATACTTCCTCAACCGAAATCAAAAGACAGCTATTATTATATTGTACCAAGCAAAACTACTACCTAAGTCTAAATCTATATCTATGTCTATATCTATCTATCTATCTATCTATCTATCTATCTAATCTATATGTATGTGTGTGTGTGTGTGTATATATATAAATATAAGCTTAAAATTTAATGCTGCTTGTTAACATTAAGTGCAGCTCAATATTAACTACAGCCTCACATGAAGCAAAGCTTAAATACTTAAATACAGTTTAATAATAAGCCAAGTTGAAAATCGTATACATGTTAATATTAACATGTATACAGACCCAATTTAAGCACCGCCTAACATTAAGCGAAGCTTCACCTTATATGCAGCTTAAATGAATCTCCCCCCCCCCCTTTGCTCTCTGCAGACCAAACCCCCGACAATGCGGCCCCAGAGAGGCCCGCAGCCCCCGCGGCTTCCCCACCGAGGATTCCCCGGCCGCCTCCCCGCTTCCAACGAGCGCAAAGTGCGCGCCTTCGCCTCTCCTGCCCACCGAGGCCGGCCCTGCCCAGCGCCTGGCAACGCTGGGCACGGCCCCGCCTCTTCCGGCGTGACGAAGCCGCGGCCGTTGCAAGCCTCCCGCGACGTTTCCAGGCAACCGAAGGGAAGGGCCGGAAGTCAAGGGTTGCAACAGGCGGTCTCCCCGACTCTTGCATTCTGGGAGTTGTAGTTTCAAAGGGGAAAGGGCCCTTCAATAGAACTGGATTCTTGGATGGAAATGTGGTTTTCTTGGCCACTTTGTCTTTTTTGGGGTGGGGGATAGATATTCTATTCTATTCCATCTTCTAGTCTAGTATAGTCTAGTATAGTCTAGTTTAGTTTAGTCTAGTCTAATCTATTCCATCTCTTCTCTTCTATTCCATCTCTTCGCTTCCTATTTCTATTCCATCCTATTCTATTCTATTCTATCTTCTAGTCTAGTTTAGTCTAGTCTATTCTATTCCATCTCTTCTCTTCTATTCCTATTTCTATTCCATCTTATTCTATTCTATCTTCTAGTCTAGTCTAGTTTAGTCTAGTCTAATCTATTCCATCTCTTCTCTTCTATTCCATCTCTTCTCTTCTATTCCTATTCCTATTTCTATTCCATCCTATTCTATTCTATTCTATCTTCTAGTCTAGTTTAGTCTAGTCTAGTCTATTCCATCTCTTCTCTTCTCTTCTTATTCCTATTCCTATTCCTATTCCTATTCCTATTCTATTCTATTCTATTCTATTCTATTCCATTCCATTGCATCTCTTCTAGTCTAGTCTAGTCTAGTCTAGTCTAGTCCTTTTATTTTCTCTTCTGCTCTGTTCTGTTCCGTTCTGTTCTATTCTATTCTTGTGTGCCATTCCATTCCACTCCAGCCGGCCCAGCCAATCCCGAGCACGCCCGGGGCGCAAAAACAAAAAATCCGCCCCTTCACGCCCCTCCGCCTTCTTCTCTAACGCGATTGGCTGAGGCGGCCGGCGCGCGCGGGCCGCGATTGGCCGGCGGGCGGATTGTGTTGTCACCATGGTGAGGGGAGAAGGGCGACGCCGGGGCGGCCGGCGCTGGGCCCTCCGCCCTCCGCCTGGCTCCTCCTGAGGCGCGGCGCCCGTCGCCATGTTCTGCTACTCGGAGGGGCTGCTGGTGGCCTTCTCGGCGGTGGTGCTGGCGACGCTGGTGCTGAGCCGTAGCGCCGCCCTGGCCTGCGCGCTCTCGGGCGGCTTCTACCTGGCGCTGCGCCTCTTCAGCCTGGAGCCCCTCGCCCCGCAGCGCGTCCAGGTGGTGGTGCAGCCCCGCGGGAACCCCGCCCGCATCGCCCATCGCGGCGGCGGCCACGACGCGCCCGAGAACACGCTGGCCGCCATCCGGCAGGTCGGTGTGGGTTGTGTGTCCTTGTGTGATGGTAGCACTGGGGGCGTGTAAAGAGCATTCGGGGGGAGGGGTTACATTGTGAGTTACACGCGATCGTGTGTGTATAGTATTTGTTGGGTGGGTGTAGCGTGTGTGTGTGTGTGTGCGCGCGCGCGCTCACAATAGGAATTGTATGTCTGGGCTGCAAACATCTGGATGGCAGCAAACAGGCACTTCTTGTTGACAGCTGGTTCTTCTCCCCATGAAAATATCCATCTGTCTCTATCTATCTATCTATCTATCTATCTATCTATCTATCTATCTATCTATCTATCTCTGTATCTATCTATTTATCTATATCTATCTATCTATATGTATATGTGTGTGTATAGAATAGAATAGAATAGAATAGAATATTGAAGATTAGACTAACTGAAGTAGAGTAGAGTAGAATAGAATAGAACAGAACAGAAAATAGGGAATAGAATAGAATAGAATAGAATAGAATATTGAAGATTAGACTAGACTAACTGAAATAGAGTAGAGTAGAGTAGAGTAGAGTAGAATAGAATAAATAGAAAAGAAGTTGGAAGGGACCTTGTAGGTCATTTAATCCAACGCCCCACCCAAGCAGGAGAACCTAGCGGTTGGGAAAATGAGCTGGGTCTCCCATTGATACATTTATGGAATAAGATGAATCTTATGATTGAAGAGGCCCTTGATGAATTGAAAACCATTAGAAGCAAGTGATTGCAATTAAATGTGTGATCAACACAGAAAAGGCTGGGTTTGTTTGGTTGGCAAACAAAAGTGATTAAAACATCAAAGAACCTTTAGCATGGGAGATTACCTGCTGATGTTGGTGAATCATTAAAAATAATTATAGTAACTGCCTGTTTCCCAAGATAATATGCAGTAGACTTGGATCAGAAGGGAATTTGTGACAGAAGCTGTTTACACTGTTTCTTTTCCTAGTGGCTGGTAGAAACCAGACTCTTAATACTTTCGGGGCAGCCTTTGCTGATTTCTGAATGCGAACTCTGCCTTCTTTTGCACTGTTTATTGTACCACTTAATTGCCTGATATGCAATCATAAGGTGCCCCATTCTTTTGTTGTGTTTGTACAACATGGTTGTTCTGGTCAGTGGGAAGTCCTTTTAACCCATGTTGTGGCAGCACCTGGTCATAAATATTCTGTCCGAGGAGAAACAACTATTTTGATAATCTCTAATCAGCCACAAAAGAGACCTCCAACCCATCTGAGTGATGTCAAGGATGAAGCCAGGAAAAATCTGCCTATCCTCCCTCACTGAGTATTCCCTTTTAAGTCTGGGATCGCAACTTTGATACTCAAAGGATGAAATACGTCTGGCTTGAACATTTGTTTTTAGTTGTCCCCGTTTAAATAACATGGATTTGTCAGTAGCAATTTTACTTAGGCTTCATAGCTTGGGTCATTGTTTCTCAACCTCAGCAACTTTAAGATGCCTGGACGTCAGTTCTCAAAATTGCTCAGCCAGCAGGCTATAGCTGGTTGGATAATTTCCAAGGCAAAGTTATCCAAATGCACTGAATCAAAAGCACCCCTTATTATATTCTGAAAATGTTGACTTTGTTCCTTAAGGCAGCTGAGAATGGAGCCACAGGGGTGGAACTGGACCTTGAATTCACTGCAGATGGGGTTCCTATCCTGATGCATGACGAAACGGTGGACAGGACCACTGATGGCTCTGGAAGTTTACGTGAATTGACATTTGCTGATATTCAACAGTTTAATCCAGCTGCTAAACATAGATTATGGTAAGGGAACAACCCATAGTTCATTCACTGAGTCATGCCCAATTCTATGACTTGGGTTGCCATGGCAGTTAAGGGTGTCATATGTTGTCCTTCAGCGGATCCAGCTTCCCCCGTTGACTTTGTTGGAAACTGGTTGGGAAACTCACAAATGGCAATCCTATGATCCCAGAATAGCAATAGCAAATAGCACTTTGACTTATATACCGTTCCATAGTGCTTTACAGCACTGTTTAAGTCAGAGGTCTCCAACCTTTTGGGCAACAGGGACCGGTTCCGTGGAGAAAGATTTTTCCACGGACCTAAGAATGCGTGGTTCTGTGTGCTGCCTGTATCCCACAGACGGGCTTTGCTTGTTTGTGCGGACCGGTTGCTGGCATGCCACGGCCCGGTACCAGTCCACAGACCGTGGGTTGGGGACCCCTGGTCTGAGTGGTTTACATAAATATATGCTGGTTGCCAAGCGCCCAAATTTTGATCAAGTGTCCACGGGGATGCTGTGAAAGTCGTAAATGTGAGGGTCAGTTGCAAGCAATTAATTCTGAACAGTCATTAAACAGTTATAAGTCAAGGGCCACGGGTTTGCAACTTGCAAAATAGATAGTCATGTCTTCTGGTCTTTAAATGACTCATTGTTCAGGGATCTTTAAAGAACTTGTAAGGATTTGTTTCGCTTTTTTAGTGGAATATGTCCTTGGATTTTAGTGGTGGTACAGTATGAAGGGGGCAGTAACTCCTTTTTTTTTAATTGGATACTTTTCTGTTTGAGATGGACCCCTTTCAAGCTGGTGTGGTGATTTTTCTGCAGGAGGGATTATCGTGGGGAAAAAATACCAACTCTAAAAGAAGCTGTTTTGGAAAGTTTGCATCATGACCTCATCATCTACTTCGATGTCAAGGGACATGCAGATCAGGTACCAATTTGTAACAGTTTTCCTTTCCCATAGACCTCTTCCATTTGACAAAACGTTCTGACGATAACATGCTGAAACAAATGAAGTGCTTTTTTAAAAAAAAATACTACTATTTTTTTTATTCACAGCACTAAAGTAATGATTAGGTAAAGGTTTTCTCAGACATGCTTTTTTCTCTAATTCGTAGAGCTGTGTTAAGGAAGGGACAGAGCTGGTGGACTTTTTTTTTTTTTTAAGGCACCGATAAACAGCAAAATTTTTCTGATACTAGTATAGAGTATCAGAGTATCTGTTTACATAGAATTATTCTTACCTAGCACCAGCAAGTAAAACCCGTGCCTCTGACAAGGCTCTTTCTCAGTCCTGTTATTTGAAATAATCAAAAGAGCGAGGTTGGAAATTTGTTCACTGACTTTAGGGCTGAATTCTGACTCTTTCCCTGAATCCGTGTCCTTTAAATTAAGCTGAGTTTCTGTTTTTGAAAGCAACTTTTCCATATACAGTAGTACGTTCTGCTCCATTCACCTGTATTATTGTATGTATTATTTTCCAGAGCACAAATTATTGTGCGCCATCCCCTCTGCACATGCCACTTTAATTAGTAACATCTTCTATACAAGAATTCCTGAAGTGCACAAGAAAAAAAAAAACTTCCTTTGTCCATTTAAAAAAAAAATGCCATTTTCTTTTTGCTGGCAGGCAGTTGCAACCTTGACAAAGCTCTATCTAGAATATCCACGGCTGTACAACAACAGTGTGGTCTGCTCGTTTATGCCAGATATCGTCTATAAGGTGAAGATTTCAAAGTGCTATTAATATTTCATAATTCCGTGACATGATGATAGGGTGTTTTTGAGTAAGTGGTGTTATACAAGGTAAACAAAATGCTATCTGATAAACAGGGAAGCATAAGCTACTTATTTTTTAGAGCCTTAACATAATCTAGTTTATTTTAACATGATAAATAAACTGTGGGCCTTCCCTATATTGGAGAGTCAGTATAAGAAGAGTTTGTTGGGTTAAGCCTAAGGGTTGATCATATTGGTATTTTACCTTAGCTGGAGGGGTGAAAAAATATGTCTTTGTCTCAGTGCTTTTTAATGCTTGTGTGTTCAGTTTATAACACTAATGCCCTAATTCATCGCCCTGAGGAAAGAGTGAGTAATAGATAAATTTCTGTATGCAATAGGTAGTATATTTGGGTTTTTAGGCATATATGCATTGACTGAACTGCTCATCTTCAGATGTCCTATCAAATGCTGAAGCATTTCTGAACAAGATCTGTTCAACTTGGAAGGAAATGCTCACAGGGAAAAATCAGTGGAATATTCTTCCAAGTTTTGGATTGTAATGCAAAGCAAGGTGGAACTTCCTACCGCACACGATTTGCAGTTTGATTCTCACAACTTCCCAAACTGCCCAGAAAGTAGGCACTGTTAAATCTCTTGTATCATAACCTCATTTAGCTATCAGGATGCACGTACTTAGCTCTGTGTTGTTTGGTCTTTTAGATGAAACAAGCTGATAGAAATGTCATAACAGCTCTCACCCACCGACCTTGGAGCATCAGTCACTACGGGGATGGGAAGCCTCGCTATCCAGCTTTTTGGAAACACTATTTGGCTATGGCCCTTGATGTTGTCATGGACTGGAGCATGCACAACTTCCTATGGCATTTATGTGGCGTTTCTGTTTTCCTGATTCAGAAAAATTACATTTCACAGTAAGTTAATTGCCTAGAGAAAAGAAGGCCAGTTGGTCTCACATTTATGAAACAGAGACCTGGGGAACAATGCGATCTATAGAAAGCTTTCTCTGGATGAATCCCAAATATAAATGGCATTTAATGCTGAAGGGCATTGGATCTATAACGAGCCTTTTCTGGATGAATCCCGAATTTAAATGGCTCTAATTGCCTTTTTGGGTTTTTAAAGGAGAAACTGTATCAGAACAGTAAAGAAGTTTTAGAAACTTTTTTAAAGTAAGCCAGAATACAACTGCTTATCCTCTCATATCATTTTTCCCTTCTCTCTTTTAGGGATTATATAAATAGATGGTCCTCTAAAGGGGTTCACGTTGTCGCTTGGACCGTCAACACACTGGCTGAAAAAATGTATTATGAAAATGTTCTCCAGACCACCTATATGACCGACAGCTTATTAGAGGATTGCGACCCTCATTACTAGCTTGATCTTCAACAACCGATTGGCTTCATTAATCAGACTGGAGATTCAGTGGGACTTTTATGATTTTATTTCGCGAAGGCTGCATCGCTTCCCTCAGGGAGAGAAAAATGATTACATTTCAGGTTGCACCCAAACTCCTTCCTTTTTGCTTGGATGGAGATTTCTCATGATTATCCCTTTTCCTCCAAGGATGAATCAGCATTTTTAGTCAAGTAGATACGTGCAGCTTAAATGGGGAAAATAAAACACGATACACTACAAGGTAGGCAAAATTAAGGGAGTTGGGAAATGAACTTCTTGGAAACCTCATGAATGTTCCATTTTTCCCTTAGACTATCCCTGGTTGGGCAGTTTCTCAGAAGTAAATCCTCCAAAATTAGAAATGGTGTCAAGGTGTTCCAGGGGTCTCCTTTCCCCCAAACAGCCTTATTTTATCCAGTTCAGAAAAATGGCCAGTTACCCTGGCTGCATCATTTAGCAACAGAAATTCTGGCCCCAGTTGCTGTCATAAGTTGAGGACTACCCGCAGTGAGTTTGGGGAGAACACTTCCCACTGTGGCTAGTGCGCAAGTATTTTCCCTCTCCTGCCCATAAATTCAAGGTGCAGTTTTGATAATGCAATTAATCTCTTATCAATATGTAGCAAGGCAAAGTGCAATATATTTTGATGTGATCGGGCACTTAATGGAAGCTGGGCGTGGGGGCTTTGCCAAGGCTAGGATGATCAAAGGGGTGCATTTCTTGCGGTTTTGAAAGTTAGCTTTTGTTGAAGGTTGCATTTCACACTTGAAAGAAATGTTTACATCGCAACTGTTTGTGTAAACCTGAAACAGTCCTCTAGACTGCTTTTTTTTCCCCCAGTTCTTTTCAGAACTAAGACTTGCTCAAAATCGAAAGACTGCCAATCATTTGTAAGGATTGAAAATGTCCCCTCATAAAACATCACTGTGTTAAAGAATATAGCAATAAAGGTTTTTGAAATAATTCTAGAGAACTGTTGTAATGGAAACCACTACTAGAAAAAAAGAGAAAACTGGGAATAAATTATCTCACGTAGGCAGGTTATGTGATCATCTGTAACTGTGACATTAAGAAGATGCTACACCAGTGCAGAAGCTGGTGCCTTAACGTTTTACAGTCAAACAAATAAAATTCTTCGTATGTCTTAAGCAATCTGTCACTTGGATAATTTGGATGAAGCAGAAATGGGCATTAGGCAACTGCCATTAATTTTGTTCCCAAATAAAAGGTGATTTATCAATGGATATATAAAATGCAGCTGCTAAGTCAGACAAAATACGTATTTGCCGTTATAATATTCCAAGATTCATTTCCCTGATACATCACTAACCGCTGTTTAAACTGAAAGGAATGTAAATCTGTTTCTGCCTTTTTTGCCATGCTGCTATACAAGTTTTTTTTTTAAAAAAAAATCAATGTTTCCTTTATTATTCTCTGTACTGTACAAATCTCTCTATAATTTCTGTAAAATAAAAATCCTGACAATTCAAAGAAATAAATTTGGAGAGGAAAATAATAATGATGTCTAAGGAATGATTCCTGGTGGTTATATTACCCAACTATCAGATTTCCATGATAAAATAAATTAACGTAGCCCTTTTCCTCAAATGTACAGTAAGTTTTGATGAGACCTGGGGAGAGATCGTTGTCACAAAGAATAGTTTGGCACCTGCATTTCCTGAAGTCAATAAAGACAAACCTCAACAAATGTAAAAGTGCCCAGTCGCTTAATTAAACATTTCTCAATTTTTAGAGTTCTAGGAGGTTCCTGCAAATACTTTATTTGTGCAAACAGCAAAGTTCTAGATAAAAAGTGCTTGTTGTGTGCATATTACTTCATTCTCTACTTCCACTTCAAGCTTTCTTCATCTTCCATTTCCCATTCAGCTTCTTGTCTTGCTCTCAAAGCCAAAACCAGGGCGTCAGATACTCCAGCATTCTGGGTTATTTTGTTAGCCTCTGTTACAAGCAAAAGGAAGAAAAAGAGTTGGAAGGGACCTTGGAGGTCATCTAGTCCAACCCCTTGCTCAGGCAGGAACCCTACACCATTTCAGACAAATGGCTGTCCAGTCTCTTCTTAAAAACTTCCAGTGTTGGAGCATTCACTGCTTCTGGAGGCAGGTTGTTCCATGTTTAATTGTTCTAACTGTCAGGAAATTTCTCCTTAGTTCTAGGTTGCTTCTCTCCTTGGTTAGTTTCCATCCTTTTTTGTCTTTTGGTGCTTTGGAAAATAGGTTAATCCCCCCTCGTCTTTGTGGCAGCCTATCCATGTTCCTAATAGTCCCTTTAGGATTTTTCCTCCCAAATGCCACCCGCACTGAACACCCAATTCTCCTGCCTCAGATGCCCATGGACCTGTGGCCTCATGGTCAGTGAAATCACCCTGATTTCTACAGAGGTGTGTGTGTGTGTTTTTTTTTAAACCTCTGTAGATGTGGAGAAGCCAGGAATTACCACCAAACTTTGGGTTTGTCACCAAATTTCAGAAGTACAATTTGGGATGCTCTGAGAGGTATCTCAACCTTTTATAGAAGGCTACATGCCTAGGTTTGCTCTTTCTGTCAGCACCAGGAGAAGCTTTGTTGACTTGGGACTTCCCTACAGCCTCTTTCTACACCCTTGGCCCATTTGGTTGTTGTCACTTCCCCCTGCAGACAAAACTAGAGAAACCTTGTGTCAAGCTTGACTTCCGATGATTACAGAGTTGCTTCACCGAGTTCCTTTCTCCTAGCCGTGTTTTGATTTCCCAATCTAGCCTGTAGTCATAATAGTAATGTGCTAATTATAGTTTAACTGTTCTGCCTAATTAATATTTAGTACTTACCAGGATTAAAGGTAGCCATCACAGGGTGTCCAGCAAACTGTAAAGGAGACAAACATAAACTTTGATTTGAATCACAGACCAGTTTTAAACATTATAAAGCAGCTAATTCATCAAACGTATTCTGTAACTCTGTATCCTGATAGTACTCATTCATACTATTAATTTAAATTTAAATAATTATTCATAAAAACCCAGCATGTTAATATTTTTCTACACTTAGTGGAAATTAGGTTAGCCTTTCTGCTTTTCGTTAGCATCAAATTCATGATGGGACCTATTACCTTCATTGTATTTCCATTGTATTTTCATTGTATTACCTTCATTGTATTTCCCATGCCAAAACCTTCTACATCGGGGGTCTTCAAACTTGGCTCTTTTATGACTTGTGGACTTCAACTCCCAGAATTCCTCAGCCAGGCACGCTGGCTGAGAAATTCTGAGAGTTGAAGTCCACCAGTCATAAAAGGGCCAAGTTTGAAGACCCTGGTTCTACATCAACTAGTTCTGACTTGTTAGTTAAAAGAACGAAGTTAAGGATGTTCAGATAACTAAGGCAATGATCACAATTGCTGAGCAATTTGGAGCTACAGAAAATAAAGTTCAAGACACAAATAAGTTCATTTAAAAAAAAACCCTCAAAACTTTCAGGGGTTTTGCTGTCCTGTAAAAAGGAAGGAGAGCAAAAGAATTCCTGTAAACCTCATTTCTTCTTGTGTTCCTTCTCTGGCCTGCCCCCTTCCTCAATCTTGCTCTTTATTAGGTGGCTTGGCCACAAGGGCATGGGATGAAAATTACGGATGTTTTGGTCCAGCCCATCTAGAAAGTACCAAAGTGGAGAAGGCTGGGCCAAGAGCTACCAGAAGTCCAATATTGTGAGGAAATAAGCTTTCTATTTGGCGGAGACACAGCTAAGGCCATTTATGGTTAACCATCTTCAGGCAGGAAAGCCTATCCCATTTCAGACAAATGGCTGTCCAGTCTCTTCTTAAAAACTTCCAGTGTTGGAGCATTCACCGCTTCTGGAGGCAGGTTGTTCCATTGGTTAATTGTTCTAACTGTTGATTGTTCTAAGAAGTTTCTCCTTAGTTCCAGGTTGCTTCTCTCCTTGATCAGTTTCCATCTGTTGCTTCTTGTCCTGCCTTCAGGCACTTTGGAGAAGAGCTTGACTCCCTCTTCTTTAGGGCAGCCCGAGATATTGGAACACTGCTATCATGTCCCCCCTCGTCTTTCTCTTTGTTAAACTAGACCAGGGGTAGGCAACCTCGGCTCTTTTATGACTCATGGACTTCCAACTCCCAGAATTCCATGCTGACTCAGGAATTCTGGGAGTTGAAGTCCATGAGTCATAAAAGAGCCAAGGTTGCCTACCCCTGAACTAGACATACCCAACTCCAGCAACTGTTCCTTATATGTTTTAGCCTCCAGCCTCCTAAGGTATCCTTCAGATTATCATTTCCCATCTTCTCCAAACATCAATATGGCCAAGGTTGGTGAAGTATGAAATCCAACCTAACTACAAGGAGGAAAGTGCTCATACCACACCCTCAACTGCACCTGCTATTACCTCAGTAGAAGATTCTCTCCAGAGAAAGGGCTCCACGCAGCTGGGCAGCAAAACACAGCTTTGCCCCTTAGGCAGCTGGCTGAGAGAGGAGTCCCTCTGGAAGACCAATCAAAAGTTGACTTACTTTCTGTTCTTGACTAGCGTTGTGTGTGGCCAATTATGCACCCATCCCCAGCTTCTCATAACAAATTCAACATAAAAGGTCAAATCTGCAAAACTCACCTCTGGCTGCCTTCTCAAAGAGGGCATCTTAGAAGCTTGCAGTCCACGTAATTTCTTCAGTAGAAACATTTTATCTTTGCCGGCCTATAAAATCAAGAAACAAATAAAAAAGGGACGGTGAGTTAGATGAATTAATCTAATGTTTTATTTTAGAAAGTTAATCGCAACAGTCAAACGCCTTGCTTGAAAAGTAACCCTTCCTTTTTTTTAAAATCAGTGAAGTACATTTCTATTCCGATGCAGTCAAAAATACTCTTGATGGCTTACCTAGACCCCCTAAGCTTCCACAATATAATCTGAAATTTGATTAAAACTTGGTAAGTAACTATAAAAACTGCGATACCTCAAAACCTCAAGAAGTGTAATAAAAAATAAAATTACAGATATATTGCAATCCGTTCAACAGAGCAAATGGGTATCTTAGATCAAGATATTAGGAAGCCTTTTAACCAAAAACTAAACTTTCCTGAGAGTTCAGGGGTAGGCAACCTTGGCTCTTTTATGACTCGTGGACTTCAACTCCCAGAATTCCTGAGCCAGCGTGGGGAACTTTGGCCCCTTCATGACTAGTGGACTCCAACTCCCAGAATTCCTGAGCCAGCATGGCTCAGCTTGGAAACCTCTCCCTTTCCCCTTAGCACGGCTGGCTCCGGAATTCTGGGAGTTGAAGTCCACGAGTCATAAATGGGCCAAGTTTGAAGACCCCCTGATCTAGAGTGATAGGATTTCTCGTTGAGAAAATACTTACGTTAACAATTTGCTCTTGTAGCAGTTTAACCATTGTTTTTCGTCCACGGATGATTTGCCAGAAAAGGTATATGAGCATCCTAAAACAGAATTAGGGATGTAAAATTACCGCTGGCCCGTAAACTACAGAGCCAAGATCAGCCAAGATTCCAAACTCTGCTGTCAGACCGAATAAACCAATAAAGGAGAATATTTGTAGCTCAGGGTTTAAAGGAGAAGTCCTCAGGATTCTCTGAGCTTCATTGTTTTCTTGCAGATGTTTCATTACCCAAAGTAGATAATAACTACAAATATTCTCCTTCATTGGTACCACAAAGGGGCATCAAAGATTTCAGAAAGAAGACAAATGGGAAAAACGGTGCCCGTCAGTACGGTTCCCCCAAGGAACCACTTTTCTTCCACTGAAGTTATTAACTAGATGGGTAATGAAATGTCTGCAAGAATGTCACCAAGATGGTCACCAAATGTCACCAAGAGAGCAACAATGACTCCTCAGACAGAAAAAGCCCATAATTCGTAAGGCACATCATTTATAGATGTCCTGCGTTATTAAAGAGTCCCTTTAACAAACGGGTCACCTTCCTTCTTCATCCCACCTTTTTTTCCCCCTTTTGTGGGAAACTTACAACACAATAATTGAAAGGATGAAGAAGAAGTGTGTGCTCTCGATTAAGTTGCGGTAGATCCACACTACCCATCCTGAGCCCGGTGAAGAAGTCAAGACTGAAATCCAGCCAGAGATAGCTTCGAAGGGAGCTGTCAGACCTCGGAAAGGGCCACACGCTTCGGAAGGTTTCCGTCTTGGAAAATAAAGAGAGGGGGGGGAAGGACAGGTTCTTTTCACACAAACATAGTCAGTTTAGAAGTTTGTTGAAGGAAACACTCATAGATGGTAGGCAGCATCAGAGAGATCACTAGATATCAGCTGGCACCAGGCCCCTGAGGAGATCTACGAATCTTGAGATCTCTGACCTTGTTGATAAGGATTACCATGATGGGTGAGACTAGGGCAGGGGTAGGCAACCTTGGCTCTTTTATGACTCGTGGACTTCAGTACCCAGAATTCCTGAATCAGCCATGCTGGCTCAGGAATTCTGGGAGTTGAAGTCCACGAGTCATAAAAGAGCCACGGTTGCCTACCCCTGGCCTAGGGAGAGGAGCAAAGAGGAAACCCGCATGAACAGAGGAGCTGCCAGACCTTCGAGGTAGGCTAGGTCAAGAAGATGCATGGCTCTTTATTGTTGTAGGTCAGGGGTCCTCAAAGTTTGCCACTTGAAGACTTGTGGACTTCAACTCCCAGAATGAGAGATGAGAGAAGCAACCTAGAACTAAGGAGAAACTTCCTGACAAGTCAGAACAATTAACCAGTGGAACAACCTGCCTCTAGAAGCGGTGAATGCTCCAACAAATGGACAGCCATTTGTCTGAAATGGGATAGGGTTTCCTGCCGGAGCAGGGGGTTGGACTAGATGACCTCCAAGGTCCCTTCCAACATTATTGTTATTATTATTATTATTATTATTATTATTATTATTAAGACAATTGTGGCAGGAAAGGTCATAAAATGGGGCAAAGCTCACTTAACAACTGTCTGGCTTAGCAATAGAAATGTTGAGCTCAACTATGGTTTGTAAGGCGAGGATTACTTATAAACATAATCAAAGTGGGGGTTACTGGGAGTTTCTTTCTTACACCTCCCCTCCTCAAGACCGGATATTCTTTTTCCGAAAATCCCCCCCCCTTTAATGATTGGCTCATTCCTCCCCCCATGCCCAAAGCCAGCCCTCCATTTCCTTCACAAGGAACCAAGGGATCCAGGAGAAGCAAATACACCAACGACCAGCTGCATCGTGCCCAAGATTTCTCCAGAATCTGGGCTGAAATATCAAATAAAGGCCTGCAGCTACTTGAGCAGGGTGGACCCACAGAGCTCCTGACCTCCAGACAGTGACCGCGACGGCCGAGAGGACTCCGGTGAAAGAGGGGAAAAAGAGGAGGAAGACAAAAATGGTGTTCATTTGGGACCCTCGCCAAGCTTTGCGGGGCGGCTGGCAGTTCTTCAGCAGGCTGATCTGGAGGGGCAAGGCAGAGAGGTCATAGGCAGGCCAACAGCTTGACCCACACACACAGAACACCGAATGGAAGAGGGGCAGTCTTTTGGCCTTGCCGGCAACAAAATATTCAGCCCTGATGCTAAAGGGAGCAAAGCAGTGGCAGACACAAAAAGATAGATCACGTGTCGGGAAGCAACCAGTCTTCCCATTTTTTAGGCTCTATGGGGAGATGGGAGGAGCAAAGGCAGAAACAGGTGTTTACCACCCTGCCACTTAAAAATCGGCAATTTGATGGTGTCAACTTGGGGGTCACCGAAAGGAGCAGTGGGGCACATGCACACCTGGAAAAGCTATGGCACGGGGTAGGTTTTGCTCAATACCATATGTAGCTCCTGCATTAAGGCAGGGGTGTCAAACTGCCGGTTGCATCATGCAGAGGAGGCCCTGCCCACCCCAGCTCCAGCAATGGGAAAAAAGTCATGATACATTGCAACACGTCACGTGACGCGGCGAGTTTGATGCCCGTGCATTAGGGCTTCCTTGAGAGCCGTGGTGGCGCAGTGGTTAGAATGCAGCACTGCAGGCTAACTCATGGCTCACTCCAGGAGTTCGATCCTGACCGGCTCAAAGTTGACTCAGCCTTCCATCCTTCCGAGGTCGGTAAAATGAGGAGCCAGATTGTTGGGGACAACAGGCTGACTCTGAAAACCGCTTAGAGAGGGCTGGAAAGCACTGTGAAGCGGTATGTAAGTCTACGTCAGTGGTTCTCAGCCTTTTTAATGCCGCGACCCCCAACCGGTCGTAAGTCGAGGACTACTCAACCGGTCGTAAGTCGAGGACTACTCAACTGGTGCAGCACTATTTGCAGAATGGGACTTTTGGCGGGCTCAGCAGGGCAGAGACAGCCTGGACAATTCCGATTGGCTTTGGAAAGCCAATAGAATTAGACTCTATTCAAGAGAGTCTATTCTATTGGCTTTCAAAAGCTAATAGAATAAAAGGGAGTAGCACAGCGAAGGAAAAGGGGGAAAAAATGGCGGACTGCGTTGTTTGGTGACCCCCGTGAAATGGTCATTCGACCCCAAATGGGGTCCCAACCCACAGGTTGAGAACCACTGGTCTAAGTGCTATTGCTATTGCCATTGCATGCTATCGATCATTGTCAATTCTTGGTGACCACATAGAGCAGGCATATCAAACTGCCGGCCCGCGGGCCAGATGCATCATACTGAAACCGCGCCCACCCCATTGCCGGTAATGGGGAAAAAGTCGCGTGACATCACGTGACGTCGCAAGTTTGACATGCCTGACATAGAGTAATCTTTTCCATGATGATTGGTCTTTAACCTGGTCCTTCAGCTCTTCCAAAAGCATCCCTATCGTCACTGCAATTGAGTTTATGACTCAGCAACAAGTATGAAGCAGAGCTGGCTTAGCAAACTGCACGAGTCCTGATCGGGCCTCATCCTTGTGCTGTGCCCCCAGAGTGCTCTTGATCATCAAACTGAGTAAAAGGCAACTGATCTGGGGGGGGGGGGTCCACATATAATCCGTAACAGCAAGAATCTTGAGGAAGAACAATGCAATTAAGGCTGGCGAGGAAAAAAAAATCACAAAAAGCGGCCTAACCTTTTTCACACAAAATATGATGAAAAATGTTATCATCTGAATGGCTGGAAGCAGAGGAGCAAAGAAGATCCCAATCCTGAAGAAAAGAGAAAAAAAAATGAGATTCAAGGACAAGACACACTTCAGTGTAAGCAGAGAGTGGTTTTTGTGCTTGGATAAGGGTATTTATCGATCTGGATTTGTAGCCCCCAGCCTGTGACTCTTCAGAATGTGATTTCCCCCCCCCCCAACTCACCATGTCAAAGTCTGAGCGTAGATCAAATCCAAAACGTTTCGAGCAATGTCGAATTCTGGCACGCCAATTTTTTTACAGCATTCGGTGCCAATAAGTCTGAAATGGCAGATTTGTCAGTTAGGGAGTTTGGCAACCTCTTCCAGAACAGATTATGCAGCAGCTCTGCAGTAAAGACATTCTGGATGTGTCACCGTTTTTAAGGAGTCTTTTTCCAAAACGGAAGTTGTTCTTTTGCTCAATGGAAGATTATCAGAAGCACAACCCACTGGGATATAAATAAACTAATCTGGACCTGTGAGCGATCATCTATAATAGCACGTTTCCAACTCCTAGCATTACAATATTTTTTATTATTATTATTTTGGTAGAGGAAAGGAAGAACAATTGGGGTACAATAAGGTAGACCTTCAGCCAACCCCTTCTCCCAAGTTCCATTTGGAAACTGATAACAAATTCCTGATTTCTGGATGTTCTTTGAAGGATTCTATTTTTTTTCTCTACTTTTAAATGAACGTCATTTACTTCTGGTTCTGGATTGGGGGGGTGGTTTCTGCTGATATAACTGTGGCCTAGCAGAGATGCCTCCAACCTGCTTATTCCAATCTAGGAATTTCCAATCCAGATGTGGAAATACAAATAGTTCTCAACTTACAACCAGAATTGGGACCACAAGTTCTGTGGCCAAGCAAATCTGTCTTCCCCTTTCGATTTTGCTTGTCGGAAGCCAGCTGGGAAGTTCGCAAATGGTGATCACGTGACCCCCCAAGACATGGCAATGTTGTAAATATATGCCAATGGGCAAGCACCCACATTTTGATCATGCGACTGTGGGGATGCTACGTGTCGGTTGTAAGTGCAAGGACTGGTTGTCATGTTTTTCAGTGCCATTTTAACTTTAAACGGTGCCCAACGAATTAGGCTGAGGACTATCAGTATGGAAGTTTGATTTGGATCAAATATCAGACTTATGCACGTACCGTAGTACAAATTCACCGAAGAATGAACCCAGGAGGCAGCAGACAAAGTCTGCTATAAGCAGCCTGTATATATCTTGGCCAATGAAGGTTTCCCAGCACTAATGGGGAGAACAAGAGATTTAAAAAATGTCATTTATTCATGGAACATGTGAAACCTAAATTCCGGATTTGCGGACATCAACTCTGAGAATTCTCAGCAGTGGCTGTGCTGGCTGGGAAATTCTGGGTAAACCCATCTATATTCCTGGAAATCATTATCCAGGTCAGAGAAGGTTGAGCTACACCCCCAAAGAGTTTATTTAGTTTTGTGAAGTCAACAGCTGCCTTTTAATAATCTTAGTTTATGGCTTAATGTATTGTACAAAACTAGCCAATGGCAGCTTGCTCAATGAACCCTAGGTAGCTCAACCATGGCTTAGCACAATCTGTGAATCCAGCTTAAGTTAAAGAAGGCCTCTCATCACTTAGTAAGAAGTTTTGCACCCATACCAAAACATGCTTGAAAGACCTACCTCCACTTTGGAGAGAGCTACTACGTTGAGCCAGTAGTAGCAGAGGACTCCAATGGTGGATATTTTCAAGATGACATTCCTACAGAGAGGAAGCAACAGCTCTCAGGGTTTAGAAGCATGGGATGCTCACAACTGTTTCCTCAAAATCTGCTCTGAACAGGATAACCGGCTGGCCGCATACACAAGTTGAGCTGCATATGTGCGCACTGAATCACAGCTCGTGCGGCCTGGTTCCAAATAAGCCACGCCGGAGTGGGCCACAGCCCTTGAGGTTGGGACTCCTGCAGTAAATACTATTTAGATCAGACGCCCCCAACCTTTTGGGCACCAGGGACCAGTTCCTTGGAGAAAGGTTTTTCCACGGAGCGGAGAGTGCGTGGTTTTGTGTGCTGCCTGCATCCCACAGATGGGGCTGTGCTTGTTTGTGCGGACCGGTTGCTGGCGTGCTGTGGCCCAGTACCGGTCCATGGACCGGGGGTTGGGGACCCTTGATTTAGATGGTTTGTTAGGGTCTGGTTCTCTCCAAAGGAGGACAAAAACAAGCCCAATGTACCTGATAATAGCAGTGTAGATCTGGTGCCTAGGATAGTCAAACTTTTCAACCAAGCTGGAGAAGGAGTACAGGAATGGCATCACGTGGTTGAAGAGGCTCACCACGATAGGCAAGATCAACATGGCAGCTTCGTTTTCAAGCTGGGTGTTTTCCTCATTCAGAAATAACTCGAAAAGGAGTGAAGAGAGAGAGAGAGAACCTTTGTTAAGAGCTCAGAGTAATTTCCTGGAGTCTTAGTCATGCTATATTCGCAAATGTATTGCAGGAATGGGGTGGGGGAAAAGGCGGAGGGGAAGGGGAACTAGGTGCTCTTTGAGCTTGTGGTTTTCTTGCAGATGTTTCATTACCAAACTAGGTAACATCATCAGTGCTAGAATGGAGTGGGTTTGCAGGGAGGAGGAGGGGGGGAGGGAAAGGGGAGGAGGATCAACCAGCCACTTTGGAAGGGAATTCAAGCAAACAGGCTTATTTTACAGTTCCTGGACTTTTTAAGAAAGTTGGTGATTGTAATATCTCAGTCCATCCACCTCTCTTGAATTTGGAAAGCAGTTCTCAGCTCCATACTTGGAATCAGGGCACAGTTTCCTAGATGAAAGATGGATAGGCTGAGACTACCAGTAAACTCTGATCAAAGGAAGCAAATCCAGGACAAAGAACTGGATGCCTGCCCCCCCCATCTAGACTTAATTTCAATTTTAATTTCATAAATCTAAGTAGAGTTGCATCTCATTAATTCATTACATTCCAATGATGATTCCTCCGGGATTTTCAATATTTCTTTATCCTTCAATTCTGCTTCATTAAAAATGGCAACTTGTAGCAATGTTTTGGAGAGGCTTTATGGGTGGGTGGGAGAGAAATTTAGCATTCTCAGGAATCGGTCCTTCCATCAACACCCTGTCAAGAATAGACTGTCATCTTGTTCAAACCCATTCCCAGAACAGTGCGTGTTTATTTATTCGTGATTTAATGAAGGCATGAGAAAGCAAGCCACGGGGTGGGAAACCACGGAATTGCAGCTGACCTGTAAATTCACAAGGGAAAAGAAGTAAATGCCAGCACACGAAGCCACCGTGAAGCCCAGCGAGAGAAACCAGAAGGCCAGGTGAATCGAGAAGCGAAGAATCCTTTGCTGCAGAGATAGCTTCACAGATTCAATACGCATTTCAGAAAGGGTCTCCTAGGATGAAAAAAAGAAAGTTTAGATAAGTTTGAAGAAGGAGGCTGGAATTCAGGTCTGGCTTTGCATTCAATCGCTGCCCAGAGCTGCTGTAAGAGCCTTGGTGATGCAGTAATTAAAATGTAGTATTGCAGGCTAACTCTGCCCACTGCCAGCAGTTCGATCCTGACTGGCTCAAGGTTGACTCAGCCTTCCATTCTTCTGAAGTCAGTAAAATGAAGACCCAGATTGTTGGGGGCAAGAGGCTGACTTTTTAAACTGCGGAGAGACGGCTGTAAAGCACTACGAAGCAGTATATAAGTCTAAGTGCTATTGCTATTGCCACTGACTCATCCTTCATCCTTCCCAGGTCAGTAAAATGAGGACCCAGATTGTTGGGGGCAAGAGGCTGACTCTCTAAATCGTTTAGAGAGGGGCTGTAAAGCACCGTGAAGCAGTATATAAGTCTATTGCTAAGTTGGAAGGAAGGAAGGAAGGAAGGAGGGAGGGAGGGAGGGAGGGAGGGAGGGAGGGAGGGAGGGAGGGAGGAAGGAAGGAAGGAAGGAAGGAAGGAAGCAAGCAAGCAAGCAAGCAAGCCGTAATGGCGCAGTTGTTACAATGCAGGCTGACTCTGCTCAATGCCAGGAGTTTGATCCTGACTGGCTCAAGGTTGACTCAGCCTTCTGTCCTTCCAAGGTTGGTAAAATGAAGGCCCAGATTGTTGGGAGCAAGAGACTGACTGCTCTCATCAGTGCTCTAAAGTTCTATGAAGCAGTATATAAGTCGAAGTGCTTTTGCTATTGCTAAGCTTCAGAGGTTCCTGACTTGGAATTAATAAAAAAGAATATTTGTAGCAACCAAGCTCAGAGAGCACCGAAGATCCGACTAGGAACTAATTAGCAAAACTGAGAGGTAACGTTAAAAGATAGTTTGGGGGATCGTGTATGAATATCATCTTATGAATGAAAGATTTCTCCTTTTTTACTCCCCAAAAGGAGATGTTCAAAGGATGAGTCCCTTAAGGAATGGTGAGAAAGCCATGGACCGCTAGAATGAATTATGTTCTGCTCTGTCAACTCTCCTGAGACAAACCAACCTCTTTGATGCAGAAATATGATTCCAGCCGGACTGCCATACTCTTTACCTTGATCTGCATGCAGATATTTTTCTGATTCATCTGGACAGCTTTCTCGTCCATCACACTGAAGTCCCAGATGCAAAGAAGCTTGGCAGCGTTGCCCGAGTGCATTTGAGGCATCACAATGTTGTTACGGAAGGATTTTGCCATGCTGTAGTGACATGAGAGGGGCAAGGGGAAAGAGAAAGGACGGCACACCGCTTTAAGTACCTTTTCCGCAGCCACAATGGAAAAAGATTGCATAAATGTCATTTGGGATGTTATTTTTTCAATCTGGTTTATAATTTGCTCTGCGAATTGCTGACCGGGTGGCAGTAGACAGTCCCTGGCAGGGGCCCTAAAAGTTATATGCAAAAGCGTGATGTCTTGGTACTCAACTGCTTTGAAACTCATCAAATTTGGCACCGAATTAATTTTGACATGAACATTTTGTCCCGGTAACCATTGTTTGTTCGGTACTCCATGCACAAACTAGAACTTGTCGATATCAACTGCCTTGTGATTCACTACATTATTCCTTGTGGGGGAAAAATTATTTGGTACTCGTCGTTTTCGGTACTCGTCACTCCTCCCGGAAACTATTAAGGATGAGTAGTGACGTTACCACTGTACATACTTTTTTTCAATTTGATGGGATTCGGCAGAATTGGCTAATGCCTTGGTGGATTAGATCAGGGCTTTTCAACTGGTGGTACACTTGTTGTACTTTAGCACACCTGGCAGGTGGTACGCGAGCCCTAGGGGAGGGAACCAGCCAAAGCTGTGCCGCACAGACCTGGAAGAGATCAGCTGGAGCTGCAGGGCTAGGGAAAAGCCCCAGGATGTGCAAGCGTGTCTGCATGCTGATTGGAGCTTTTGGCACATCCAGAAGAGAAAAGGAGGAAGAGGAAGAGAGGAGAAGCTATAAAAGGAGGTTTTGGCGGGGGAGGAAAAAAAACACACGGAGAAAGAGAGAAAATAGAAGAGGCTCTTGTAAGCGAAGCGGTGAGGAGAGCATGAGCGAGCAGCCTTTGCGAGCGAAGAGTGTTGTGAATGGAGCAAGAGAGTTCCACTGTTGCAGTAGGAAGGAAGCATTAACACTGAACCTCAACTTTTCACTTTTCCATAATATTACCTAATATTACCTAAGCAAGGAAAGAAGCAACCTGGAACTAAGGAGAAACTTCCTGACAGTGAGAACAATTAACCAATGGAACAGCCTGCCTCCAGAAGCGGTGAATGCTCCAACACTGGAAGTTTTTAAGAAGAGACCGGACAGCCACTTGTCCAAAATGGTATAGGGTTTCCTGCCTGAGCAGGGGGTTGGACAAGATGACCTCCAGGGTCCCTTCCAATTTTATTATTATTATTACAAACTAGCTGTTTCTATAACAACAAATGAATCTAACCAGTAAAGCCCAAAATTCCCCCCAAGTTTTTGACACCTTGCTAAGCTCTGGTGGTACTCGAATAATGTCATGTCCTAAAAGTGGTACAATCTGTGAAAAGGTTGAAAAGCCCTGGATATGTGTGTGTGTGTGTGTGTGTGTGTGTGTGTGTCTGTCTGTGTGTGTGTGTCTGTGTTCCACTGAAAAGAAAACTACTCCACTAAGCTGAAAACATAAATTGTTCAGATTGGCTTTATTGCAGCTTATGTCAAGGCGCTCTAGCTTGTACTTAGGTCTCTGCCTGCACTGCCATTGTAGTAAATCAGCATTCTTAGGGCCCATTCTGTCTCCAAGGCAACTGCTAGGGAGAGTCTCTGTGCCCGGGTCCAATTACAAGCAACAGAATAATGAAACAAGGAAGAGAATTAAAAGAAGGGCCTAATGACATTTATTTAAAGAAGTAAATCGCTTCACCACACATGAAAGTGTAAGTTGCCCTGGCTGCTCCTTTTGCTTTTCATTCTTAAAAGAAAAAAGAAAAAAAAAAGAGCATCCATTTTAGGAGAGATTATCTGGAGGAGATAATCTACTAAACTTCTTGGGTCTGTAACCTTTAACTGAGTGAAACGCTGCATCGTAGGTTAACGGTTTTTGAATCTAGATGCCTCAAATGGGCTTCCTTAATACAAGGTGTCCAAAATCCAGGACTCCTATGTAACTGAAATTTGGCAAATTTTATAAAACATTTTATGCCGTAAACCAGAGGTCCCCAACCTTTTGGGCACCAGGAATCAGTTACGTGGAGAGAGGTTTTGCTGTGGACCGGAGGGTGCGTGGTTTTGTGTGCTGCCTGCATCCCACGGATGGGGCTTTGCTTGTTTGTGCAGACCGGTAGTGGGCATGCCGCGGGGGTTGGGGACCCCTGCTTTAACCAACATACCTGTAGATCAAGCTCAGAAAGCAGATGATAAAATAAATCCCGATTGTGAAAATGTAAGCCAGTTGCATGTAATATGGCGCGGCGTTCTCAATTTTTGCTATTGTGCCGTTGGTGTAAAAGCCATTGTAGAACACCGTGTTTGTAAAATAACCCTAGGGCGATAAAGAGAAAGCATCAGAATTCAAGAGGTCAGCAAAAGATTCTTCTTGACAGTATCCCTTGTCTAATACTTTTCCCTCGCCATAGACTTGCAGAGGTTCTCAACCTTGGCAACTTTAAGACTTGTGGATTTCAACTCCCAGAATTCCTCAGCCAGCAAAGCAAAGCTGGCTGAGGAATTCTGGGAGTTGAAGTCCACAAGTCTTAAAGTTGCCAAGGTTGAGAACCCCTGCCCATAGAGGCAGAGAAGATTGCATTGGTATTTAGCCTGTTTCACACTGAGCTTATTTTGTAATTTATTTATGTATTTGATTGATTTGATTGATTGATTGACTGGTTTGCTGCCCCTCCTGCCTCGAGGTAAAAGGAAGCTCCTTTTGGGACACTTCCCTTTAAACAGTCTTTCTTTAACAGGCAATTAGAGCCACATACCATACTAAAACATGCAGTGGTTTGCATGCTGGGCTTAGCATGTTGTATGAATCCAAACACTGAGGTGAGGGTGCTCTCTGAGAAATGTTTGCTTTCTTGCAGACATTTCATTACCCAAACTAGGTGATGACTAGGATTGATGAGGTTACCTGGTTTGGGTAACGAAACGTCTACAAGAAAACAGCCAAGCTCAGAGAGCACCAAGGAGCCCTCATTTCATCCCTGGCCACAAATATTTTCCTCTATTGCCAAAACTGAAGTCTATGAAAACTATGATTCAGGGCTTGGCAAGTCAAATGAATCCAGCCAACAGTGGCTGAATCAATAAACCACAAATAAACCACCAATCCAATTGGTTTATGAAAGAAAAAACAGAAAGCCCAGCTCTGTCTCTCTGTCTCTCTCTGTCTCTGTCTCTGTCTCTCTCTCTTTTTTTCTTTTTATAAACCCACGTACAGCTCCGGTCAAAAACTCCAGACTCGTGAAGGAAAGGTGATTTGGCTGGGCTGCGATGAGTTGAGGGATGGCAAGAAAACTGAAGTTGATCAGGAATGAGAAAACGTTGAACATGAGAAGCCACGTCAGGAAGACAAAGTAGGAATGGATGCTGGTCCCAAATTGGCTGCCAATGTCTTTGAGCGTTTTCTGCCAAAACCGGAAGAGCTGAAGGCAGTCGACAAAGCTGCTCTTTAACTGCCGGAAGGACTAGGAGAGGAAAAACAAAATAGCAAACAGGAGACTTGGTTAAATACAGCATCCAGTTCTGCTTCCAATAGCAGTTGATCATCTTTTCTATGAAGATCACCTTCGTGTGGTTTGCTTGACCCAATTTAATGAAGAAACCCTCACTGCTGGGCTACAGACTCTGCAATAAGCTGAATACCATCCAATTCCTTACTGATTCGATCACGTTTCTGATGCAAAATAACTCAGTCAGGCTTCATGATATATACTCTGGCTCACAAGGCAGGAAAAGCACCTGGAGATCCACATGAAGAGTAAACCTCCAGGCCAGCTTTGAGGCTTCCTCCTTCTAAAGTCAGGGCTTTCCAAACTTGGCAATTTTAAAACTTGTTGATTTTCACTCCCAGAATGCTGGCTGAGGAATTCCGGGACTTGAAGCCCACAAATCTTAAAGTTGCCAAGTGTTAGGACGTAGGTATGTAGATTGGGACAGAACACTAAGTTTGGAGACCCCTGTTCTAAGTCACTGCAGCATACTGGCAGTGATAGGCTACAGATCGTTCTTGACCTCCTCAAGGTCACGTGTTCAAAATTCAGACGCTTGGCAACTGACTCATATTGATGATGGTTGGGGTGTCCCAGGGCCACGTGACCTTCTGGCAAGCCAAGTTATTGCGAGAACCAGATTTACTTCATAACCGTGTTACTAACTTCACAGCTGCAATGATTTGCTTAATAGCTGTGGCGAGAAGAGTTGTAAAATGGGGCCAAACTCACGTAGCAAACATCTCACCTAGCAACATAAATTTGGGGACCCCTTGTAAGTCAAGAGCTACCTGTGCTTGGCTGGGGCTGTTGAGAGACTGAAGTCTAAAATACCAGGTGAGTACAGCCTGTTCACCTTTGCAACAGGTAATGTTCTTCTCCCTCTCAACAAGGGGTCCTTAGTGAACAACCTCACTCCTTACCAAAGCCGTGTTGTAAAAGCACTGGGTACAACAATTCAGATGAGCATCCTGTCTGTAGGATTTCTTTTTTTTTTCCGTTAGGACACGGTTCCTGTCAAAGAGCAAACAGCAAAATAATATTAGGCAGAGGGAGGGAAGCCAGCTCTTCAACCACTTCATTACCTCATTCTGAATTAGCAAGTCCAAAATACTAGCTTAACTAAAAAGTATAAAACTCCAGGAGTTGTTTTGAATCAATTTTTTTCCAGTTACATTCTCCTCCTTTCAAGGTAAGACTGACGTGTCCATTAGCAAAATGAAACCATGTGCACAACATGCTTATTTAAAGGTTTAAAGCAGTGGTTCTCAACCTGTGGGTCGGGACCCCATTTGGGGTCGAACGACCACTTCACGGGCGTTGCCAAACAATGCAGTCCGCCATTTTTTTCCCCCTTTTCCTTAGCTGTGCTACTCCCTTTTATTCTATTGGCTTTTGAAAGCCAATAGAATAGACTCTCTTGAATAGAGTCTAATTCTATTGGCTTTCAAAAGCCAATAGGAATTCTCCAGGCTGTTCCTGCCCTGCTGAGCCCGCCAAAAGTCCCATTCTGCAAATGGTGCTGCACTAGTTGAGTAGTCCTCGACTTACGACCGGTTGAGTAGTCCTCGACTTACGACCGGTTGGGGGTCGTGGCATTAAAAAGGTTGAGAACCACTGGTTTAAAGCCATTTGTCACCTAAATATAGAATATTTAGGAATTTTGTATCTATATCCACTTATAGAGTAGTTTAAAAGTTTTTATTTTCCATTTATTCATACAAAATACAATTAAATTCCTAACCATTGGTACCGCCTGCCCATTCCCCCCAGGCTGCGTCCACCCTCTCTAATCTTTCCCTACTTCCCTCCTCTTTCTCTCCTCCCCTCCTACTCTCTTCTCCTAGAGTAGTTGACAAAGCAAAGAGAAATCAGTTTCTACTTAAATCCAGAGGGAAAATTAAAGTGAGAACCAGACAGTATAAAAAAAAGATTTTTCCAGCTTTTCAATTAAACAATCTTTTTTTACGTTTAACAAAAATGTCTGCATGCAAATGTTTGCTAGGTATAACGTCCGAATGCAAATATACAGTACAGATGTTTTATGTATTTTATTTCCTTCCTAGATGCAGAGAAGAAAATAGAAGTGAAATAGTTACATTTAAAATGAGGCATTTTTAACCCTCCCACGTTAATTAAGTACCCTCAGAATACAAATATATGCTTGCTACCTAATTTCACGTTTTTCTTTCATTGATTTGGGAATCTTCTGGATTGCTTTAACTCTTTCATGGGTGGACATGCTTGACAGATCGTTGATTAATTTTTCTTCTGCAAAAATAAAGATGGCAACAAAATCAGGAGAGTGATGGGGTTCACGTATCCCAGGAAGCCATTATGATTCTGTTGATTTCAGATAAATTGCTTTGGGTGAACCATCCCATAAGTAAGAGGCAACAGAGCCCCACCCAACAAAACTAGAATATTTTGCATTCCAACAGTCAATAATTATAATAACAGCAATCAAGTTCTTGATGAGCCTCTAAAATTTGAAAAAGTATACGGAAGACCGCAGAATTAAATCCAATAAATAAATAACTCACCTTCTTTCCTCTTTGCTTCCATATATTCTGGGTCTAAATGAAGCAAGTTGGGCCTTGCAAAAGTTGCATAATTGTGTCGCCTGCTACGCCTCTGGACAATATTAACTGTAATAAAGAATTTACCGTATGCAGGTTTCAATGAATAAGGCACAATCATTACATGCATAAGCAGAAATGTTTGCCTTCCTAATCTAGAACTGCCCAGTCAGTTCGGTGCATGACAGCCAGTACATGAATTGCCTTAAATCTCACCTCTCTCTGATGCATCTGAATAACTGTCTGCATCCTGAATATCGACAGCACGGCTGGTAGTAGGTAATATCCCTTCAAGTTCTGGTTCATACTCAAAAGAAGGATTAACTGATGAAAAAGAAAAAAAAGAAAAATAGAGAATGAACTGTTTCCTCCTCTTGTATTGCATACAAACTGAAATCATATATCTTCTTAATCTAAGTTTCTTAATCCGTGATAGACTTAGTAAGCCACAGTGGGCTACTCTAAATCGTAAGCTACGGTTTGCAAGCCCAAATGGTTGGATTCATAAAACATGCTAAACCACAAACAAGCTAATCACACTTTATCGTAGCCTAACATATGAACCCAGCCACCAAAAATGAGGGGTATCTAGGCTATAGCAATTCCAACTGACAGGAGAGGGGTTTTTTTTACATGCAGGGAAATATGTACAGTATATGGCACAACATTAAGTCATGGGAATCTCCCCCCAATTTGAAGTGGTCTAACCCAAAACAAAACTGGCTAGTTCATTACAACAACAGACATAGCCTACTTCATGAGATTCATGCTGGCAGACTTAGACTCAGAAGCGTTCGGATCATTGCTCCAAACATTAAACAAAAACTGCCTATCCCTGACTTAGACAGTACAGATATAAACTTATTTCTATACCGTAGACCAGCGCCCCCCAATATTTTGGGCACCAGGGACCGGTTCCTTGGAGAGAGGTTTTTCTGTGGCCCGGAGGGGGCGTGGTTTTGTGTGATGCCTGCCTGCATCCCACGGATGGGGCTTTGCTTGTGGATCAGTGCGGCCCGGTGCTGATCCACAGACCGGGGGTTGGGGACCTCTGCTGTAGACACTTCAAAACTATCTGCTTTGTTATCTATATATTCAATGGAGCTGCATACCATATTCCTTTCCATGTGGGTTTGTTCTGGGCAATTCAAACCCATAATCGGTTGGTGGATATTTGGTCTCGTCTGGACTCAGTACTAATCTCAGAGGTATCAGAACTGGTGAATTCTGTCCTTGTCCTCCTTCCTTGTCGTCGTCCCCAAAGGGGGCGTAAGGATTGTCTGGACGGTGTGTACTTCTTTGAGAAGGTCTTCTGCAGAACAAACAAAAAATTATAAACTTTTAATAAACTTTTATTGTCATTGTATGTGTATACACAGTATACACATACAGCGAAATTTATGTGACATCTGAAGACCAGGTCCCACACACATAATCCCCAAACACACTCCCACCCACCACAATTCCCCACCCCTAAAACCGCCCAAACATCCACCCAACAGACCAATATAAGAGTAATAATAATTCTTGTCGACTGTAAACTACTTGTGCCTGAAGGTGCAGAGCACTCACTAAAAAATACACAAACAATAAATTAATTTAAAAATACCGGTCTCTGGAGTGTCGAGCCACTGCATATACATGCGCTGCCATGTTGATAGGAAAAGGAGGAAGGAGTGTTAGGTAGGTTGACTGCCTTGAGTTATTTTTAAAAATAACCAAGGCTGGGTTTAAAAAATATGAGTTAAAAATCTCTATCCAGATTCCTTCTAGGCACATACTGTGTGCTGACTGTAAACTTACAACTTGTCGATTTCCAAGGTTTCGGAATAGTGATAGTCAGGATTTTCAATGATGTCATTGTAAGGAACAGACATGATGGATCCAGGTCCTGGCCTTTGTAGGAAAAGAGCCCTTGGGAGATTTACTTAGATCATCTCAGTGCTGCCAATCTCATCCTGAAACTATTTTAAAAGAAACAAACAACACGGATGTTATGGCTGGAGAGTTGCGTATTTTGCACCACACAAGAAAATTCATCTGACAGGTATAAACACTAGATAACTTAGTACAGTGTCATATAAATTAATTATTACACTACCACATCATCCTTTTGCTCAGAGACTCCTTTTGTTGGTATGCACCATATCATATGAGTATCACAGGTCTCTTGTTTACAGGCTTTTCTCCTAATCACGTCCTGTAATCTAGTTGTAAGAATATTATTCTCACCAAGTGATGCGCTTCAACTTATCCAGAAACGAATCGCCTCCGATGACTTCTGCACCGCTCAAATATCACAGAGAATGCTTGAAAATTCAGAGAGGCACTGAATTTGTTTAATGGACTCAGGGAAATGCAAAGGCCTTTGTGATTTTTCACCCTGGCGTTAAGAGACGAAGGTCGGTTATTTGCATGTTGGAAAAAAATGCTTATGTTAGCTACATAAACAGCAAATTTCTAGATAGTCATCTAGAAATAGCTGGCAATTACAACATAGAATTTATTACACTGAGCATAATAAAATGTATTCTACTTTTATCTGATGTCAAGGTACTTCTCTTCTACTTCACAACTAAGTTCTTTACAACTACTTACATCCCATCACAGAAAAACAACTGTGATTGTTTTCGTGCTTCTCTACAACAGTTTGATGTTCTTTTTATTATTGCATTTTATTTATTTACTATTAAATTTCTATGATATAAATTTATTGGAGTTTAATGCAGCAAGTACTATTTTATGTTCTATAAGAAGCCACCACTGTGATTTATTTAACAAACCATGTTAAAATAAACTAAAGTTTAGAGATTGCATCTGATATTTTACTTTGTTTCATCAAGCTTTGGGGCTTTTTACAAATGTTCTTTCTTGGCCTTCCTGTAGAATTGTAATTATTTATATTAAACAAATTTATAGGGCTGCTCAACTCACACATAGTGACTTTATCTATTCTGATGGTAGAGATTTTGTTTAGATTGATCTTTTCACTGAGATCATGTTTTCATAGACTACGTTAAACTGCTTTGAAATTCTATCCAGGTTGAAAAGAAAGGACAAATTGTTGCAGAAGTCTGAAAAAAACTTGTATGGTTCTTAAAATTCTACCCCAATTGTATGAATGTTAAAAGGTATCGTACCCGTATATTTTAAAAAAGCACTCACCACTTCCACCATGCACTAAATTATTCTTGCAATAGCTTCTCAGATGACCCTGAGGTAGAAAGGTAAAACTGATCTGGCTTTGGTCCCAGTTCCACTTTATAATTTAATGAGACATATTGTTTTCACAAAACTTATTTGCAAGCTCCTTTATAGCACAAGAGAAAGAAACTCAAATAGCCTTAAAAATAATAATACACACTGGCTCACTGCCACTGCATCAAGTTTATATTTTGCAAAAAAAGGTAAAGCAATCTTTGCAAAAAGCTGTATAAGGCTGATGCCACTTCAAGAGCAGAAACTGTGACTTACTTCTCATTGATTAGTAAATTTGGATTATACAGTTTCAAATGAGCTGCATGGAGACAGACAGACAGACAGAGAGATAGAGACAGAGATAAGCAGCATGTTGGATAGACCCAGATTCAGTTCTAACTGCCAGCTTCCCCCCATAGTCAAGTAATTGCATTTGGGGTGCTTGGCAACCAGCCAACATTTACCACCATTTGCAGAATCTCGCTGACACGGGATCACAATTAATGGCATTTTTTGCTAAAAACCAGCCTTTAGTTGCAATTTCCAGCAAAAAAACACCAATTGCGGACAATGGATTAGCTTATTGACTGCCACCAAAAAAGTCATCAAAACAGGCATGGTCACATGATAACCTAGTTAACAACCAGAACGACTTGCGACCAGAACACTGGGCTCAATTACAGTTGTATGTCAAGGCTTATGTGTTACTAAGGAACCCAACAAACAAATCATTGATAGGATTGGAACACTGCCATGTCCAAAGTCAGTCAAAAAGAAAAAAAGAAATGTTCTCATCTGATGCTTGATGTTTATCAGTAATGATCCTGTGATGGGTACAGGTAAGAAATACAGGTGTGCCCCTGTATATTAAACCAAGCGTGTCCAACTCATTGCCCTGGATAGCTAAGAATGCGGTCCCACAAGTTCATAAACTTTTATTATGTGATGATATTATATGCATTAACTATATTATATATTTTATATGCTACCCAAGAGAATTCGTCTTCACTCAACACAGCCCAGGCAAGCCGAAAGGTTGGACACCCATGAACTAAAATTCATGAAGATCACTTGAAAACACACAGATACAGATTTGCATAGCTAAGTGCATTTAAATCCCTTCCATTTCTATAGAAATTAAGCCCAATTATTTATTTAAGTGCCCCACCTGAGATGTAAACATTGCAACTAACTGATAATGCCCTCTGTGTGTTTGAAAGGTTACTGTAATAAAATAATATTGATAGAGTTACTGCTCGGTATATATAACCCTTAGAATTTTATTTGTATTTTATATCCGTTTACATCCGAAAACACCAGGAGGAAATGAATTAATGTTCTTGCTGTTTAAAGTTACCCAAATTCACTAGGAAAATGTAATTCCTATACTGTAGTCTCAATAGGAAAAAAAAATCAACCCATTACTAGCTTGTGAGATAATCAGAAATTACTGGGGAAATTATTAAAAAGACTACCCTATATTTTTCAAGAACTTTAGCAAATCTTTCAGCATTAATAATCCTTAATCCAACTTGTCAGATCACTTTTTCCCCTAGTCTTCCCTGGTCCAATAAATTGCATTTACTTCCTTATGAATGAAACCCTTGAAAGTTCCTCGTAAAATTATTATGCAGTACCAAGACTTTACAGTGGAGAACAAGAGAAAAGCTTCAAGAATCTTTTTAAAAAGAAAAAAATAAATAGCTAATTTAAAAGGCCAACACTTCAACAGATAGCTGTCATAGTCGCACAACATACTTATATAGTTTGAACAACTGAGTTTTGGGGATTATTCATAACATGAACACAAGGACAGAGTTTGCACGATGCACAGATTTAGCTTGTATATGGTTTTAAGAACTGGACTTGGGAAATTAGGATTTTCAGAATAATCTTAAGGGTACTTATTGACTGAAGTCTTGCAAAATCATGGCTTGTTTTAACCATAATTCGCTGAATAAATTTTATCAATTAACAAATGACGTACTTTAGTTCATGCTAAAACAATGATTTGCAATCAGTGTCTAGGTTGGTACATTAAAGTAAGTCAAGTGGTTTTACACAAATTGCACACAATTAGGAATTCTCACAGCCTAACCAACCTTGCCACACTGTTGAGCAGAGAAAACAGCACCAAGGGATTAAGCATGAATATCCCCTAGAACTGCTTGGAGAAAGGTTGGGAGATAAAAAAAAATGAAATAGGTGAGAAAGAAGAGAAAATATTGTCTATCCCTCAAGGAAGAATAAAACATGTATTTTGTTTTTTCTAAAAAAAAAGGGATATCCTAGAAATGGAGGAACAGAATGAAGAAATGCAGGAAACAATATCCCTGCAAAGAGAAATGTTGGTCTCTGGATTTGGCAAAGCAAGGAATTAACAGAAGACAAAATAATGCCCCTTACAAAACAACAGTGCTGGGAAGGACGAGGGGTGACATGGTAGCAGTGTTTCAATATCTAAGGGGCTGCCACGAAGAAGAAAGGGCCAAACCTATTCTCCAAAGGTCCTGAAAGCAAGACAAGAAGCAATGGATGGAAACTAATCAAGGAGAGAAGCAACCTAGAACTAAGGAGAAACTTCCTGACAGGGAGAACAATCAACCAGTGAAACGACTTGCCTTCAGAAGTTGTGGGTGCTCCATCACTGGAGGTTTTTAAAAAGGGATTGGACAACCATTTGCCTGAAACGGCGTAGGGTTTTCTGCTTGAGTAGGGAGTCGGACTAGGAAGTGACTTCCAACACTGTTATTCTGAGCTATCCTGGTAGGAAGTCTTAAAGTTACTTACTTTTCACAGGATCAGTATAATCTTAAGATTCCTTGGCTGGCACCACCATCAACATTTGTTCAGATCATCTCATCTTTGTGTGTCCTCGTTTTCTTGGAAAAAGTTGGTATAAGATCCTGGGGAAGAAGAGAGAAAAGGAAGAAGAATTCTTCTTCCACAATGTATCTTATCTTTGGAACCGTGCTGGAGGAAATGCTAGCACCTGAACCGCAGTTGCCAACTCACCCAAAGTCTCAGAAATTCAATCTTTGTCCTGCAGGGTACACACACTCATTTGCAGTTTACAGAGAGGTGTGTGTGTGGGGGGGAGGAATTAACTCACCTTGCTGCAACCAATCCTAGGCAGCCAACCTGAGATCAAATGAAGTGGATTCTTCTGATCATAAATTACCCTGCCTTGGGCTGTTTTTGCTTGTGTCACCATAGTTTTACATATTTTGATTCACTTTGGATTTTTTTTCTACACTGCTGTGCTATTGCGATTAGAGAAGGGAGCATTATTGTTGTTAACAGGTTTTGCCACCTGTTCACTTTCAATCTTTCACTTATTGGCAAATACGCCAATAAGAGGGTCTTTAGCTGGACAGTTTTAGTCTTCACTGTCTTAAGTCCAAAGGATGTTTTGAATTTTAAGGAAGGCCTGAATTACAAGAAAAGCCATAAATTAATCATGGAGGCCTCACCGAAAGTACTTTTTGTATTACTCACATTTCAATTGTCCATATTGTTACAGGAAGCTAACAATGTGTATATTACTGGCAATTAAGTTTCTAGGAAAAGTAGAAGCTGAAAGTGTTTGTCTAGTTCAGAACAGACAAATCTTGCTATTCAATGAACACTTGATTTTCATGTCATAAGACCTTATAATAAGTCAGTAAATCTCTAAAATGCCCTAATCCTGTCTCCACAATTTGCGGTTACAGACTACAATGGCCTGCCTCTCACATCCCAATAAACCATACTTTGGCTAACCCTAGTTTATTGAGGTCACCACAAACAACCCACATTTTACTTAGTGCAATGGATGACACAAGCCTGGCTTAAACCTGGAGAAAACAATTACATAACCATACAAGAAATTACATTTTTCTAGGTACAGATTCAAAAGGATGAAAGCCTGGATAGCTTCTGTCTGAGACTCTGGACAATCTTGGTTATCTTATCTGATGTAAAGGATACTAGAAGCCGTAGTTTCAGTGTCTGCAAGGCCAATGACTGGTCAACTCTTGTCTTAATGGCATACCTGGCGTCAGTTCCTTCCTGGAAGCACAACGTAGTGGTAGTGATCACATGCAATCCTTGTCTTATGCTAAGACAAGCATTGCTAAGGCAATGCTAGAGTCAAAATAAAATATATGACATTGACCAAGTGCTCAAATTTTGATCACACAACTCTGGCGATGCTGCAACAGTTTTAAATGGAAGGCCATTCATAAGTTATTTCTTCCAGTCCTGTTGTAACGTTGAACAGTCGGTAAGCAAATGGTTGTAAGTTGAGGATCACCTGTACAAAAACTTTTAAAATCAGAAGGAAAAACTCTGCTTTAGTGTTCTCAGCTACTGACCCGCTTTTAGTTCAAGCAGTCCTCTTTTATTTTGAAACTTTTCAAACATCACAGCCAGAAAGCCAAGTGCTGAAAGCCAATTGATAAGACCAGATAATACAGACACTGACTAGAATGCTGTGAACTGAACTTTTGTTAAAATATTCAAAGCTCATGTTTACCTTTAGCAAACATAAAACATGTGATGAATGGAAAGTGGAAAATGCAAGTATTGTTTTTCAAAGAATGAAGTCTCGAGAATGCAAATGTGGATGGGAAAAAAAATTGTCCAAATTAACAGTTCCTGCTGTTAAAACACCTGTGCAATTAAAGCACAGCAACAACACGACTGGAATTATTTTTGAAAACCCTGTGAAATATTTTGCTGAATACAAATGGAAAAGATGATAATCCTCATTATCCTATAAAGGCCTTTAGTGATGGAATCTATCCTATAAAGGCCTTCCTTTAGTAATGAGGATAATCAAAAGGGAATAAAATCAACTTCACAAAAAGGTATTCATTCAGTAGCAGAAAGGGAATAATAAATGTTAATAAACTGTAAATCGAATTTACAGATGAAAAAGGCTTTCATCTGTAGGAGGAAAGGGAACAGTATCAAATTCAGATAGGAGATGGCAGTCATCAGATTAAAAAAGATCAAATGTAGAAATGAGATTTTCATTCACCATGAAATAAACCAGAATTTACAGAAAAGGTTTTCCCTTCATCTAACAATCAAGAAAAATAAAACTGAATTTGCAGAGGGAAAAAAAGACATTAAACTGAGAAGGTAAAAAAAAATAAGTTCAAAGAAGAGAAAGGCATGCCTTGACTTAAAACACCTCTAATTTACTTAAGAAAAAAAATGCTATTAACCAGATCATTGAATGAAAGGAAGTTGAATTTCCACAAGATCTTATTCCTCAAAAGGTGAAGCGAAATAAAACAGAAAAAAAGCCAAATAAATAATTCCCCACGGTGAGATGGGTGACAAATAAATTTAACAAAAAAAATACAAAAAAATAAACAAAATTGATTTTACTGAGGAGGAAAAAAAGGATTTCATGTCACGAAGAAATGGACTATAATCTTGTCTGAAATGATATAGGGTCTCCTGCCTGGGGAGGGGGCTGGACTAGAAGACCTCCAAGGTCCCTTCCAGCTCTGCTCTATTCTATTCTATTCTATTCTATTCTATTCTATTCTATTCTATTCTATTCTAATTCCCATATTCTATTCTATTCTATTCTATTCTATTCTATTCTAATTCCCATATTATTCTATTCTATTCTATTCTATTCTATTCTATTCATGGGAAAGTTTTTTAAAAAATCAGATTAATAGCAGAGAATGCCATTTATCACGGAATAACGTCGCGTGTCTAGAAGAGGGGTCTATTTATTCATGGGGACGAGAAATAAAAAGAATTTCCAGACGAAAAAAGGGGGAAAGGAAGGGGCCCAACCAGGACCCCCGGCCTGGCCCAGGGCCCGAACCCCGAGACGGATCCGCCCCGCCCCGCCCCGCCCCGAAGGCCTCCCCGGCCCGGAAGCGCGGCGGCGGCGGCAGCGGCGGGGGTGGAGGAGCTAGGCCGGGCCGGGCCGGCAGGAAAGCGCGGGGAGGCGCGGCGGGAGCCGGCTGGCGGAGGCCATGAGCGGGCGGCGGGGCTCGGAGAACCCGGGCAGCAGCGGCGGTGGGTCGGGGCTGCCGGGAGGGGGCGGGAGGGAGGCTTGGGAGGCTCGAGGGAGGCGGCACTTTCCTCAGAAGGAGCCCCCTTGGGTTGAGGGGAGGGGGGGTCGCAGGCATCGAAGGCCCTGGCCCTTCCCCATGGGTCTCCCATCCCCAGTTTTGGTGGTCTTCACCCCCAACTCAGGTTCACAGGGGTCTCCTATCTCCCATTTAGGTTTCTGGTGGTCTCCTATCCCCAACCCAGGTTCCCAGGGGTCTTCCATCCCCAGTTCAAATTCCTGATGGTCTCCCATCCCCAAGCCAGGTTCCCAGGGGTCTTCCATCCCCAAATCAGATTCCTGGTGGTCTGCCATCCCCAATTCTGGTTGCTGGTGGTCTCCCATTTCCAGTCCAGGTTCCCATGGATCTCCCACCACAACCCAGATTCTTGGTGGTCTCCCATCTCCAAATCAAGCTCCTGGTGGTCTCCCATCCCCAACTCAGATTCCTGGTGGTCTCCCATCCCCAATTCAGGCTGCTGGTGTTCTCTCGCTTCCAGTCCAGATTCCCAGTGGTCTCCTATCCCCAATCCAGATTCTTGATGGTCTCCCATTCCCAAACCAGGTTCCCAGTGGTCTCCCATTCTTAACCCAGATTCTAGTGGTCTCCCATCCCCTATTCAGATTCTTGATGGTCTCACATCCCCAATTCAGATTCACAGTGGTTTCCCACCCCAGATTCCAGCTGGTCTCCCATCCCCAACCCAGGTTCTTGGTGGTCTCCCATCCCCAACTCAGGTTCCCAGTGGTCTTCCATTCCTGACCCAGATTCCTGGTGGACTTGCACCCCAACCCAACTTCTTGGTGGGCTTTCATTCCAAACCTAGTTTCAGGCTTGAGCTCTGGAGCCACCTGGAGTCTAGCTCCCCTGCAAAGAATTTTTATTTCTAATTCTGAATTTACATGGTAGGACTTAGGAATCTAAATTCGAATCACGATGATTAGAGTTAATACTTACCTCTTTGAAACCTAATTGGGTGAGATTCATGCTCTGGGTGTTTGCAACTGAGTCCTAAAATGACAGGCACTTGCTCTTTAGCTGTTGCAAGAAAGGGTTTAAACAATGACAAAGATAATCTTTGGTAAAGATAACTGACCAGGTACCCTCCAGGGACTTGAAGTCCAACTTTGATAAGCTCCAGCTAGCATTATCAGCATGGTAAATGCAAAACTTTTTAGAATTCCTTGGAAATGCTGAGAACAAAGCTTTAAAAATATCATTAGACATCCGGCATTTAATTGGTCAAAGTTAGACCTACTGCTAAACCATAATGGTGAGTTTGTGAATCATTGTTCTGTGTGAAGCAAACCTGTAGGGCTTGTTCAAGAAATTGTGACTAAACAAACTTAGCTTAACATGCTTAAACCAGCCAATGAGCTTCTCTATGTAGCAAAATGACACAGGTCAAATTGGGTTTGTCACCTATCTTTCTCGTCCTCCCCTCAATAATTTCTCAAGTGTTTCTCTTGATTTCTTTTTACTCTTCATGGGAGGGGGGTGTGTATCTAAAATAATTGGAGTTTGTGAGGTCCTTGGTGCTCTCTGAGCTTGGTGGTTTCCTTGCCAATGTTTCATTACCCAACTAGTGCACTGATGATGTTGCCTAGTTGAGTCATTAAACGTCTGCAAGAAAACCACCAAGCTCAGAGAGCACCAAGGACCCCACAGTTCAACCCTAAGTTACAGATATTCTACCAGTAATTGGTGTTTATTTATGTCTTGCAATGATGGGGCTTGAGTTTTTTTTTAAAAAAAAAATACACGGTATCTATGAAATGTTATACATGTAGCCCAGTTGTGTGCGCACCTCTGTTGTCATTGAAAAGCAAGCTAAAAAAAGCAGACCTTTTCATGGTGAGCAATTGAGCACCTGGAGGAAGGTCTCATGCTACGAATGATAAAGGTCATTTATGATTTTTCTGGCAGATGTTTTTCTTCCTGACCCCCATGTGCCAGCGGTAACTTTCCTCCAAGAACTGCCCAGTTACCAGTCTATGCGGAGAAGAAGATTAGTAACCGGAAACGTAGGCAACTTCCGCAGTTTAGCGCGATCGGCTTCTGGAGAGACCAGGAATCTCATCCAAGGAACGGAATCAAGAAATGTCAACCCGGAACGTCCACTGAGGGAATGTGCCTTGCCAATCGCGGAGAAGAGACGTTTAAGGTTTAAATGGAAACACTGCAAACTGTAGAAAGGAGTGGGCCCTGGGCAATGGCGGGATTCAAATATTCTCTGCATGGATGCCATGTCCGGAAGTCCATTCTGGGCCTGGGCAACAAAAAATTAGCTACCGGTTCTGCTGAAGTGGTGCGAACCAGCTGAATCCCACCACTGGCCTGGGGTCCCTTTCTATTGGTTAAAACAAAAATAAAAAAACTATTTGGGTATTTGGCAATGGATTATAGGGGAGATCTCAGTGCCATTAAAAAGGCGTCATGGCTCAGTGGTTAGAGACGCTGAGCTTGTCAGTTGGAAAGCTGACTGCCTGGCTTCCAGAACTGTGTGCCGCACAACGAGATGGACGATTCTTCCTTCCCCAGCTCTGGTCCACCTAGCACGGGTAGGCCACCTTGGCTCTTTTATGACTCGTGGACTTCAACTCCCAGAATTCGTCAGCCAGGACTTCTGGGAGTTGAAGTCCACGAGTCATAAAAGAGTCAAGGTTGCCTACCCCTGACCTAGCACTTTGAAAGCAAGCAGATGCGAGTAGATAAATAGGTACCACTTAAGTGGGAAGATAGCAGCCCTCTGTGTGTGCCCCAGCGGATAGTCAGTGTCTTTGGACAACGCTGGCGCTCTTGGCTAGGAAACAGAGATGAGCACTGTGCCATAGACAGCTAGACAGGGGAAAACTTTACCTTAAGTGCCATTTGTAAAAAAAGAGTAATCCACAGCTTGAAGCTTGCAGCTCTGTTTAAATGTGCCTTTGCTTGGAGGATGAGCATTCATATTTTCCAAAGCTGCCTGCTGTCTTTCAAGCTGTTTCCCACAAAAAGGGTATATGGCAGTGATGGGATTCAGCCAGTTCACACCAGTTCGGCAGGACCGGTAGCTAATTTTTGGTTGCCCAGGCCCAGAGTGGACTTCCGGAAGCATCATCCACACAGAGAACCGGTTGTTCACCTATTTGAATCCCACCACTGGCATATGGGCTGTGTTTGCCAGCCTAGCAAATCACTGAAAATTTCAGGAACGCATTCGCACATCATGCTTTAAGAGAGCTTTTAATATTTAGGTTTCATAATTCTCATAAGGGGGCTTTAAGACATCATGATTTTGTTGCAAACTGCGATTGGGGAGTTGGCAGCATATATGAATGGTACCCCGTATTTTTTAAAAATATGCTTTATGGAAAAGAAACAGTTGGGGAGATTTTCGGAACTGGCTGAGCCATAAATCTTGATAAAATAACTGCTGTTGCTGCATTTGCATAATCCTGTAAAAACCAAAGAAATCAAGTTATGCTTAGCGTAATGTAAAAATTACCTAACCTGTATTCTGCTCATTCCAAAGTGAAGATGAGATGCCTGTAAGATGTTTGTTTTTCTGAGCAGGGAGCTTGAGGAAAAACACATCCAAGCCCAGTCAAGGTGGAATCAATGGAAGAAAGCAACTAATAAATCACTAAAAAGAATTATGGAGAATATCAAAGAATTAATCTCTTATCTGGAATTGTGGAGATACGACATCCATAGCATTGAGGGTAAGTCTTATTTATGGCTTTTGCACTTTGTTACATTGCTTCTTAGCTGGCAGATGTTGCCATATAGAAAGATACGTGGGGTCCTTGTTGCTCTCTGAGGTTATTTCCTTGCAGTCTTAGCTAAATAGTACTGATGATGTTACCTCGTTTGGTAATGAAATGTCTGCAAAAAAAACAAAACAACCAAGCTCAGAGAGCACCAAGAACTCCACAGTTCAACGCTGAGCTACAAATATTCTCTTTTATGAATACTGGGAAGATGTTTTGGTATCTGAAGGAAGATTTCCCAGATCGTTTACTATCATCCTATTTGGATGTTGAATATGGAATAACGCAAGGGGCCTCTCCCCAAAATAGGAATAAGTGATCATTTCACACGCAAAAGATTGCTTTTTTATTAAAAGACGACAATAAAAGTGTAGTTAACTCAGCACAAAAGATTAATGATGTCTCTTGAGTATCTCCAGAAAGAACATCCTAAAATCTGGGTGCCCCAGTGAATTATATTTTATTTTATGGGTGTCATTTAGAAGAAACAACCCTAAAACAGGGCTTGTTTGACCAAAATTTATTTAATTAACCATAATCAATTGGTTCATGGAGTTAGGTTAAGGCACAAACCGTGATGGGGCAGGCCACAATTGGCAGACAAAGCTGCCCCAGAAGGCAAATCAACTAAGGGGGCTGTGAGTCACGTGAAGTGACCGGTTGACTGCCTTCCTACTGAACGCTGTCATTAAATGATTAATTTGTGCAAAGCTAAAATATTTCTCTCTCTTTCCCATAGAGAAATTTGGCACTGGGATCAAGTCCTACTTCTCTTTCTTGCGCTTCCTGGTGGTGTTAAATGTTGTCATTTTCCTTCTCCAGTTCAGCTTTATCACCCTTCCCACTGCTCTCGTTAGACACGGAGTTGTTAATGGCAGCTACGTGAAAGTTCTCCCAGAAACAGGTAACTCAACCTTCTCTGAACCCTGTGGTGGGATTCAAATAGGTGAACAACCGGTTCTCTGCATGGATGCCGCTTCCGGAAGTCCAGTCTGGGCCTGAACAACAAAGAATTAGCCACCGGTTCTGCTGAACTGGTGCGAACCGGCTGAATCCCACCACCGTCTGAACCCCTTTCCAGCACACGATCAGCAGTAGTCCTCAATTTACAACCATCCATTTAGCGACCATTTGAATTTAAGAACAGCCATAAAAAATGACTTAGGATTGGTCCTCGCATTACAACCATCACAGCATCTCCCATGTGATCAAATCTGAAGGTTGCAGCGTCCCAGGTCACGTGATCCCCGTTTGCGACCTTCCCAGCCAGCTTCCAACGAAGCAAAATTAGTGGGGAAGCCAGATTCTCTTAAGAACTTCAGTGATTTGCTTAAAAAGAGAATAAAATTGAGGGTAGCTCACTTAACGGTCAGCAACGGAAATTCCGATCCCAATTGTCATAAGTCGAGGACTGCCTATACTTGACTGTGGAGAAACGGGCTACGCTCGATAAAAGCTTTTGGGCAGAATATTCAAGTTTTTTTGTTCCTTCTAACGTTTCTGTTTTTGCTCCACATGTTGTTCTTTAGATCCAGAGTGCACCGTTTATGCAATCAGCAACACCAAGGGACTGGTCTACTTCTACAGTTATATTATAGATCTGCTATCTGGCACAGTGAGTACTTGACTATAAATTTTCTACAACTTTTTGCCTTTTTTTTTTTTAAAACAAGTTCCTGGATCCAATCTGGGTCGGTCACTGGAACCAGAGGTTTTTGGTCTTCTGAGGTTTCAGATTCGTGCTTGGAGCCCACCTTCAGGGAACTTCTCTCTAGCCAAGTTCCTAGTCCCTTCTGATTAAAAAGCCATTCCTTTTCACAAGTCTTCCCTATTGTTCCCAGTTGTGTGTGATAGCAGTGATGGCGAACCTTTTAGCGACCGAGTGCCCAAACCACAACCCAAAACCCACTTCTTTATCACAAAGTGCCAGGGCTGCATTAGCATTGTGGTGTCCTCAGGGGGGCATGGGGGCGTGACAAACTGGGTGGGCGTGGCCCACTGGATGGGCATGGCTGCAGTTGTCATGGCAGACTGGGTGGGCATGGCTGGGGTGGGCATGGGCGTGGCCCACTGGATGGGCATGGCTGCAGTTGTCATGGCAGACTGGGTGGGCATGGCTGGGGTGGGCATGGCCACCTTGATGTTGCTCATGGGGGACGCCTGTGGGGGCCGGGCAGGGTTGGGGGAGATCCAGAGGGTCTCTGGCATGTGGGGTGGTGGGCGGAAGGCCCAGCATAGATGGGGGGAGGCACGCAATCCTAGCTGGGACTGGGGCTATGGCATCAATGGGGATCTGGCTTTCCCTGCTCGGGGTGGCCTTTGGCCGCTGGCAGTGGCGGCACATGTGCCCACAGAGAGGGCTCTGAGTGCCACCTCTGGCACATGTGCCATAGGTTCGCCACCACTGTGATAGCATATCTAGATGTGTTTTCCCTTTCATTTCCAGGGTTGAAAAAAAAATTCTACCTCTACCTCTATTGCTAAAACAAAGAGAGACCGGTTTTGCTTGAGGCTGGGACTAGCCCCGATTCTTTTCCCCATCTCTGCAACATTCTTTGACCTCCTTCAGTCTGGCTCACAGGAATAGACATTAAGCCATACTGGGACTTAGTTAATGAACCACTCTTAGCTAAGTGTCTTGCCATGCTAAGATAATGGGAGAACAGTGATCGGGAATCCTTTTTCCCTTTCCACAAATAAGAGGAGAAAAAAAATCAGTAGTGTCTTTTCTCTGTAACCAGTTTGCAAAATTAGCCAACAGACACTTGCAGCTCATAAAACATTTTAACAGTAAACGGTGTGACTCGGAAAAGATGCAATCAAGACTCCTGATTTTTATTTTATTTTATTTTATTGCTTTCAGAAATTAACGCACGATTGCTGCGCTACAGTATGTCAAAAGGGGTATTTAGCCACCTGGCTAAATTTGTTTGTCAATTCCTCCGCAGGAATACACTTAGAAAAAGTGAATTGCGTCAGGCTTCACTTGCGAATCTTTTATCTTTATTCCCACCTGAAGTCCTTAAGATAAAGAGGATGACACCAGCTCCCTAATCTTAACACCTGCTAAAGGCATGGGGCAACGACAGCACACCACAAGCAGTGTTCTCGTAGATAAATTGCAAAAGATAGATCACTTCTCTGCAACCCCATTTTTTTTTAATTCGAGATCATCCTGAAGTATAATTTGCTAGGGACCCTATCTTATTAAAAAAAAATGCCTCTGGCAGATGGTCTGCCATCTGAAGCTGTGACCAGGTGTTATTTTGTTTTTATTTAAGAAACAAAAGAATTTATACTTTGTGCTTAAGAGTGAAAAATATGGAAAGGTGATAGAAGCTCCTAAACAGAATTTCAATCTTGGCATAGGGCCCCAAATCCTAGGAAGATGCTGTACGGCCAGTGGGCCATTGCTGATCTTCTTAGAGTTCTTGGCAAGCTGGAAAGATGTGAATGTGTACATCTTTTTTTCTCTGTAACTCTTTTATTTATTCGTTTTAGACATTTCATCCTAGATTGAGCCTATAGTTTCTGAATCCTAAAGAACCTGCTGTTTTCAGCAGGCAGCTGGGTGGCCACACGTTGGATTCGCACAACATGCTATACTAACCCTAGTTTATAAGCCATTAGCTTACAGATCACTTCTCCTTGCCTCTTGGAATCCTTCATTGTGGTTGTATATAAGAATTAAGATGGATTTTATGCGCATATGCTGGTCGGTAGACGTAATACAGTCCTACTGACTAGCCCCTATGTTTGCAGCCAGCGGTTGCTTTTTTTTTTTTTTTTTTTTTGGGACAACATGCTAAGAAATCAGACTATGGCTTAATTCATTGCACAAACAGTCTGTTGCTGTTGGATTTTTGAATGAGCCAAAGATAGAGGGGGAACAAAAATGGCTTGTATAGGCTGCAACCTAATAACCATTGATGGTTTCAGATGGCTGTGTTGAGCGTTCAGCCACTTTTCTAAAGCATGACCGTTCCCCGTGGCGAGTCTGAATGAACTAGCTTGACCTTCCTTTGTTGAATTTTGTTTGCAGGGTTTTCTTGAAATGACAAGCCTCTTTTATGGCTACTACTCCGTGGACAACGTCCCTTTGGGTCTGCTGGAATACCACGTGCCCCTGGCGTATTTGCTGATCACGCTGGCTTACCTTTCGGTCAGCTTTGTCTGGATTATCAAACGGTAAATCCCGCTGGGAAAATGGAGCTTCCCTTTGCCTAGCCAGGGCCATAGAAACGACCCTTCTAAGTTGGCGGTTGAAGAACTCTAAAGGCCTTTGTGCATTATTATTATTATTAATAATAATAACAATAACAACAACCATCAGCGCCAGCCAATTTGAATGTTCAGTTGATTGAGGTTCATGTGTAATGAATAAAAAAAATAAGAAAGAAAGGGAGAGAGAAAGAAAGAAAAAGAAAAGAAAGAAAGAAGAAAGAAAGAAAGAAAGAGAAAGAAAGAAAGAAGGAAGGAAGGAAAGAAAGAAAGAAAGAGAAAGAAAGAAAGAAAGAAAGAAAGAAAGAAAGAAAGAAAGAAAGAAAGAAAGAAAGAAAGAAAGAAAGAAAGAAAGAAAGAAAGAACTGGAGAAGTTAACAAAATACAAAGACCTACAAATAGAAATAGAAAGACTGGGGCAAAGGCAAGCAAGGGTAGTACCAATAGTAATAGGTGCCTTGGGTGCAATCCCAAAACAACTGGAGCACCACTTGAACACCATTGGCATTGACAAATTTGCCATTAGTCAATTGCAAAAGGCAGCCTTCCTAATAATACCATCAAACATCCACATCTGCCTATCCCAGGTCTTTGGTAAGGACTCGATAAGTAAACAAAATGCCAAATCCAATCTGAACATCTGGCTGACTGTGCGATGATCATCATCATAATAATAATAAAGTTGGAAGGGACCTTGGAGGTCATCTAGTCCAACCCCCTGCTCAGGCAGGAAACCCTACACCATTTCGGACAAATGGCTGTCCAGTCTCTTCTTAAAAACTTCCAGTGTTGGAGCATTCACCGCTTCTGGAGACAGGCTGTTCCACTGGTTAATTGTTCTCACTGTCAGGAAGTTTCTCCTTAGTTCTAGGTTGCTTCTCTCCTTGATTAAGAGAGAATTTAAAAGACACGGGTAGATAGCCTGACCACATGAGGGTACAGCTAGTCCTTGAATTACAACAATTGGCAACTGGTTCATATTTCTGACGGTTACTTGGTCCTGGGGCCACGTGACTCCCTTTTGCGACTTTCTGACAAGCAAAGTCATAAGGGAATTTAAATAGTGAATTACTTGATTGGGGCAAGAGAGATTGCAAAATGGGGCAAAATCTCACTGAACAACCGTCTCATTTTCGGCTCAGTTTGTGGCTGTAAGTCGAGGACTACTTGTAATATCAGTTCCCCAAATCTGACATCTCGCTATTCAGACAGCGTTAATCTGTCCAGTATTTGTTTGTACAGTAACTTTATTATTTATAGCAGGGGTTCTCAATTATGGTGACTTTTAAGAGAGTGGATTTCAACTCCCAGAGTTCCCCGGCTAGCCTGGAAGTTTGTGTCGATTTTTTACACGGCGTCCTGAAATCTCTAACAGTGCTTTTTTTCTTTTTTTTTTTTTTAAAAAAAAACCCAAACCCTTAACAGCTCGGTGGAAGGTTTTAAGCGAAGCTTGATATACAACGAAGATCCGTTTCAGAGCTACTGTAATAAAATTCTGGCTGGCTGGGATTTCTGCATTACAGATGTAAACGCCGCGCGGCTGAAACACAGCAGTTTACTTTATGAACTTAGAGTATGTATATATATATATTTTTCTTAAGAATGTACTGAACCGTGCTCTACTTCCCAGATGTCCCTAGTAGTGAACAACGGAATAAATGTGCGATACGTACGAGAAAAATAACGCCAGAAAAATATGTGTGGGTTTTCTCTTGGCATTTGTCATAAGTTCTGTTAGAAAACTCAGCAGTAAATGTGAAAAAAAGAAAAGAAAAAAAAAAAGACTAGTCAACTGGAGGGATACCTGATTGTTAAATTACACAATTCTCTTGTCTTCTCACCAGAAATAAGTAATATGCTTTGTCTCAGATGATGGTGGTCTCTTTTTTGGACCCAAAGATTTGTTTAAAAATTATTTCGATTGATTGTTTGATTTATATATTTATATATATTTAACCTATAAATATATATCTGTTCACAGGCAGATCTGCAAGATGAAAGATCAAGGCAGAGGGCAGCAGGCAGAGGCCTCAAAGAGAAAATGCGTATTTATTCTTTGAGGATCTTCTTAAACTGTGTCGTTTTAGCTGTCCTGGCAGCTTGCTTTTATTCCATCTATAGAGTAACTGTCTATTCACAAGAACACGCTTTCCCCGTAAGTAGCAAGCAATGTTTGAAACTATGTTCTGATCCTAACTTATCTCCAGGAAAGCCTATGTCATTTTATTCTTGCAGTCAGTTGTATTTTCTCAACAGCTCTGGGGGAAAAAAAAAATAGGCTTAGAAGGATAGCTGCTTCACAAATTGGGCTAAACTAGGACTTATTTTAACAATGATTTGTTGAATCCAGCCATTGTGTGTGTATGTAAACTAGGAATCTTGGAACAAATCGAAGTAACTTTTTTCCCTGCAGGAAAAGAAGGTCAAATTGGACGACCTCTTTGTGCAGTATTTACCGTCTATGGTGATCACGCTCGCCAACTTTTTTGCCCCGCTGATTTTTTCATTTCTCATCAAATACGAAGACTATTCGCCCGTCTTTGAGATATGGTTAACTCTGATCAGGTAACTGGGTGGCCTTTCCCTTGCTTTTTTTTTCTCGTGGGGTGAGTGGGTGGGACTGTCTGTAGAGCTCAGGAAAGCCCCTAAGCTCCTTTTGTGGGTCCTGAAATTAGCTAGGATTCAGAAGGAGCAGTTTTCAGCAGGAAAATAATTAGAGGAGCTTAATTTTGCACATAAGAAATGGGACCGATGGTCATGTGGTCCCAATAAACGAGAATGTGTGTAGCTCCGGGTAGAACTGGGTGGTCCTCCATCCTCTCTCAGCTTGGTTTTCTTGCAAACACTTCATTACCCAACTAGGTAACATCATCAGTGCTCGAGGAGGAGGAGGAGGAAACTATGGGGTCCTTGGTGATCTCCGAGCTTTGTAGTTTTCTTGCAGACATTTCATTACCCAACTAGGTAACATCATCAGTGCTAGAAGGGAATGGAGTTTATGGAGGCAGGAGGAAAAGGAGGAGGAGGAGGAAATCATGAGGTCCTTGGTGATCTCCGAGCTTCGTAGTTTTCTTGCAAACGTTTCATTACCCAACTGATGTTAGAAGATGGTGGGGTTTTGGTCTTTGTTTATATAATCTGTTTATATTCAAGGAACCACCCCACCAACATTGGCAGGGCAAGCCACTATATATAAACAGAGAACAAACCACTTAGCAGTGCGATAACCCTTCCTGTACCTCCATTGTGTCTTGAAGGTGTGTCTTTGTACGCTTGGCCAACATCGTCGTCCTTTTGTTTTCGCTGTGGACTCGGATCACGTCCTGTGCTGACAAGTGCAAGATGTGTGGATATAATTACAGCCTTTATCCAGTAAGTAGATTTACCTACGCAGTGAAAACGAGTCATAAAATAAGGTACGTGAACCAAAACTGTCTGTCTCTGCTGGCTCTCCTTGAACAACACTCAACGGTGAAGAGGTTCATCTCCCTCACTGAGGTGCTTTGCCTCGATATAAATAATTGCTAAGATGATAATAGCTTAAACTTTTTGTTTTATGCTGCTTTGGTGATTTTTTTAACCATTGCTACATATAATCCGGGAATCCTCTTGTCTCTTCTTTCAGTGCTGGGAATCTCGAGTTGGCCAGGAAATGTATAAACTGATGATCTTTGACTTGATCATCATCTGTGCTATTATAGTCTTCATTGACTTTCCTAGGAAGTGAGTATAAAATTCCTGGGAGGGGTCAAAGTGGCTTGTTTGGGATAGAGGATCTATAACCTTTCACAGTTCAAACTGGAGAGTCGCTGATAGTGAGATGGGCAGCCCAGACATTGAATAAAGACAAATTTAAGAATTGAATGAAGGAATAAACTCATCAGAAGCTTTTACTTTTTACTTACCACCGTTTGTAAAGTCACAATCTTACTTCTATCTCACCTTCAGGTTCAAGATTAGATAATTGCTCTCAACCCTCTGTTGGAACAAAGAGGAACTTTCCTCTTGCTTTTTCCAATACCTCATTGTTAATAATGACAATGCCTCCCAAGCTTTCCTAGTCAGGAGAACACAGCATACAAACCCACCCAATCTTAATAATAATAATAAAGTTGGAAGGGACCTTGGAGGTCATCTAGTCCAACCCCCTGCTTAGTCAGGAAACCATCTATACCAATGATGGCGAACCTTTAAGAGTCCGAGTGCCCAAACTGCAACCCAAAACCCACTTATGCATCATCACGTGCCGGGTGGGTGTGGCTCATTGGGTGGGCATGGCCAATTGGGTAGGCGTGGCTGCCGTGGTAACGGCAGACTGGGTGGGACTAAAAAGTTCAATCAATTTCAACTTTGCAAATCTTTTTTTTCCTGCGAGAAGTTGAAATTGACTGTGAACTTTTTTTTTTTTTTTTTGTTCAACCACCTTGGCCATTGCAGTGCCATTTCTACCTTTTACAAGAGATCCTTCTGGAATTTCATATTAAGTCGGCTTTTTCTGCAGTAGCTATAAATCAGTTTTTCCTGACATCTAGTTCCATTAATGATAGTGCTCCCCACCCCTAGCTAACCTGGTTATTAAGCTCCTATGGGGTGAACTTTTGGGTTTCTCTGGAGACACGGTCAGGGTTAAAAGCCAATGCATTCTTTCTGCTCTTAGGTTAATTGTTACCCATTGTCCCGTCAAGGCCTTCCAGTGGCCTGGGCTGCAGGACTTTGCCATCCCGGACAACGTCTTGGAAATAGTTTATGGACAAACCATCTGCTGGATCGGAACCTTCTACTGCCCTCTCCTCCCAGCAATTGCAGCCGTAAAATATTTCATTGTCTTTTACGTTAAAAAGGTAACTGGATGGTCTTTTTTTGTGCCTTAAAATTGTCTAGGCCAGGGATAGGCAACCTTGGCTCTTTTATGACTCATGGACTTCAACTCCCAGAATTCCTGAGCCAGCCACGCTGAGGGGAAAGGGAGAGGTTTCCAAGCTGAGCCAGGCTGGCTCAGGAATTCTGGGAGTTGAAGTCCACGAGTCATAAAAGAGCCAAGGTTGCCTACCCCTGGTCTAGAAGGTACTGCCCTTCTCCATCCTGGATCCGGTGTGAATATTTAGAGAAGTACAGGTAGTCCTCGATACGCAGCACTTCATTTAGTGACCGTTTGAAGTGACAACGGCACTTGAAAAAGCGATTTAGGAACCCTTTTCAGGCTTTCAACCTTTCCGGCATCCCAACAGTCAGGTGATGAAAATTTAGACGTTCGGCAACTGACTCGTATTTACGACGGTTGCAGTGTCATAGGATCACCCTTTGCGACCTCCGGACAAGCAAAGTCCACGGGGAAGCCAGGTTGACTTAGCAACCATGTTACTAACTGAACAACTGCAGGGAATCGCTTAACAGCAGGAAAGGTCGTAAAACGAGGCAGAATTCCCTTAACAAATATCTCACTGAGCAACAGAAATTTTGGGGCTCAGTTGCGGTCATAAAGTGAGGACTACCTGTAGATGCCTTTCCATAAAGTTAAAAAAAAAAAATCCGTCCGTGTTTTGTCTCCTGAGTTGCTTCGGGAGCAGCTCTCAACTTCTGACTAGCGAATTGCAGACAGTGCAAAGGGAGCATGAACAGAAGTTACCAAATCTCTTTTTTCACTTTCCAGCTAAGCTTGATGCACACCTGTAAACCTTCAGCTCGGCCTTTTAGAGCCTCCAGTTCCAACTTCTTCTTCTTGGTGGTGCTCCTGATTGGTCTCCTTTTGGCATTCATTCCTCTGGGACTCAGCATGACACGGTCAGTTGCTTTCCTGTTGGTGGACAGGTGTTCCTTAACGTGCCTTTGGGTTATCACCCCACATAGTGTGGTCGAGTTCCTTGCCCCGTGGCTCAGTTGTAGCTCTTGGGAGAAGTAGCCCAAAAGCATGTCCTCTGCTTGACCAAGTAGAGGAACCACGTAGCCTTCCTTGAGGCACATTCCTGCACATAGGTTGAACCTCAACCAACATCTCCAGCATTGGTAGGCTGGAGATCTTGAAGGCTGTAGTCTACATCTAGCAGCCATTGAGTGTAATAATTTGCTGTAGTGTTTATCATAGATGGCACAGTTTGATCTAGTGGCCAAACTTAAGGCACCAGGCTAGAAAGCAAGAGACCATGAGTTCAAGTCCTGCCTTAGCCACGAAAGCCAGCCGGATGATTTGGGGCCAATCACCAGGACATGGGGAGTTCTAGTTTCACTCTCCACCAGTCACTCTTTCTCAGTCCAACCCACCTCACAGGGTTGATGTGGGGAAAAGTGGAGGAGGAATGTGTGTTGGATATATTGGCTACCTTGAATTATTTGTAAAAAGGATAAAAGGCAGGATACAAATAACCCAACACACAAATAAATCCAATTTAGGACATACAGGTGCTTGATCATAGGCTGTATTTTTCTCACCTGTGCCCTTCCAAACAGCATCCCTTCCTCTAAAGCCTGCGGACCTTTCATGAATTTCAACCGATCGTGGGACGTTATTGGGCACACCATCCAGAAATTCCCCCTCATGTTGCAAAGAATCCTGAACGGCATTTCTTCTGAGACTTTCGCCGTGCCTTTCTTCATGGTAACCTGGTGAGTTTTTGCTGACAGACCCATGGGTGTGATTCACACATGGGGGGGGGATGAGCTCCCATTTCTTGCCTCACTCCTGCCCAACTAGCAGTTGGAAAGCATGAGAATGCGAGGAGATAAATAGGTACCACTTCGATGGGGAAGTGATGGCATTCCGTGCTCCTTTGGCTTATAGCCATGCGGGCCGCATAACTACGGAAATGTTATGGTTCCTTGCCAGCCAGGGGATCTGGCAGCTGAGTTTGAAGACTCAGAGGAAGAGAAGGGGGGGCCTGGAGGGACACTGGAGTCAGAGGAAGGCTCTGAGGACCACCAAGACTCACAATCAGATGAGGAGCCTGGCCCCTCTACTCACGCTTAGGCTGAGATACAGCTGTGCTGGGAACCTGAGTTGGACAGTGATGAAGAACAGCTGGGACAAATCCCGGATGCGCAGATGCGCAGAGAGAAGAAGCGAGCAAGACAGAGGAAGGCAGTGGGGCGGCTCCAGAGGAAAATGAAAAGCCATTAAGAAGCCATTCCCCAGCTGGATTATAAAGGGGGAAGGTGTGGGAGATGCTGGTTGCTGAAGGCAACTGTTCATGCTGAGGATTGTGTTTTTGTGGAGTGCGTTGCTCGCCTCTGAAGTCTTGGACATTGAGTTAGGTGTGTAAAAATAAAAGGAAAGGATTTTTTTTTTCTTGTGGGTCCTGCCTGGTTCCATAAAGAGGGGTTTCTTCTCATGAGTAAAGCAGTTGAGCAAGTACTCACATAGACTGGAACAGAACAGGAAAGTGTCTTCAGACAATGCTGGCTCCCTTGGTTAAGAAACAGATAAGCACCAGGCCTTAGAATCAGACACTATTGTGCAGGGGAAACCTTTACTTTATATATTCATGACTTCATAATGTACTTCATTTTGGTGTCATTGTGGCTTACTGCAGACCCCAATGATCCTTGATCGATTTGATTGTTTGAGAAATGTTCCATCAACTGGTGTCAGCTGTTAGTGGCCACATAGAAAAACCACATTATTCTCCATGACCAGTGATAATTACCACTCATATTTACTCTCTTCTCTTCAGAAAATGGTGTTTTACAAACTTATTCCATACCAGTGTCCCATTATGTATTTTTTTAATCACCTTGTTTTATAGCTTTATTGTGTTTTGTTTCGTTGCCTTGGCTGGCGCACACAAAAGAGTGATTAATCAACTGAGGGAACAATTAGCTACGGTAAGTTTTAATCTTACTGATATTTATTAATGCTGTCCCTCTACTTTGCTCTTAATGAATGCATAATTTTATTCAACAGATATGCACTTGAGTGAGATGTGGCTTTGCTTATTGTTTTGCCGGAAGCACAGATAGAAGTACCATACAAATTTTTATACATGTCAAATTTATGTTTAAACTTTGGATCTAGTGCAGGGGTCTTCAAACTTGGCCCTTTTATGACTTGTGGACTTCAACTCCCAGAATTCTGGGAGTTGAAATCCACAAGTCATAAAAGGGCTAAGTTTGAAGACCCCTGATCTAGGGTCGCATTACCTTCGTACAATTTTGGGCATGTATTAGTTTGGGAGGCTGTCATCTCTGACAGCAGCGTCTTCTGTTGAAGAAGTATTGGAAGATCTTATTAATTTATCTTCCACCGTGTTAGATTTTAGATCTAGTCGGCTAGTGATTCTAAGCCCTGTTTATTTGTATTTTTGCTGGATTCACGCTTTGTGACATCACAATGTGATTTATTTCATTTGGGCTCACCACGTTGACGGATGGGTTGTTAGTTTGAGTTTGGCTGGTTTGGCCTGCAGTCCAGGCCAACAACAGTTTATCCGCTAAGCCATTGTTAGTGAGGACACGTCTAAATGAGAGCTCACCTGGTTTCTGTCTGGTATCTCCCCAGGAGAGTCGGGACAAGCTGTTCCTGATCCAGCAATTGACTAAAGCTCAGATGCTTCACTGGGATAACATTTTCAATCCCCTCGAAGGGAACGTTAAGTCCAAGCAAGGAGGTGCTGGTTTCACCAAATAACTGGAGTCTCCATCATCGCAAACTGGGATGGACACGTTCAGTTTGCTGTAGATGGAGGATTGTCTGCAGCGCTGTCTTCAGTTACGTTAAGAGTGCCCGACTGCTGTGATAGCACCACACAAGAGTAACAACAAACTCTTCCCAAAAAAGAGGGGGGGGGAGTCATGGGAGAAGATGATGAACCACTGTGACTTACATTGATGTGTACAGCATCAGGACACAAGTGTAATATTGAGTGTCTCTTAAACTGTAGAGGTGGTCCTTGATTTGGGAAACCTGCCTGTTCTAGGTTCCTGTGGACTCCCCCAAAAGTAGTTACAACCCAGTTGTGAAATTCCCACAGCCCCCCATCCCCAGGTCACGTGAGCACAATCCAGGCACTTGGCAAGCCAGCCTGCATTTACGGCCGTTTGCAGTGTCCTGAAGTCCCACGGCTGATTTACCACGTTTTTGCCGAAAGCTGCTGTTTACTTGCAGGTGTTTTGGGGGGGGGGCAAAAACACCCCATAGCAAACAAAGGGTTTGCTTAATGACCTGAGTGATTTGCTTATCAACCTACCCAAAAAAAGAGGTAAAATCAGATCAGTCACATGATGACCTGCTTTATAACTGTCACAACTTATGACCGTAATGGACAGGCTCCTTTGTAGTCGTCAAGTCAAGGACTACCTGTATTTTGTTGGGACTTGGGAAGCATCCCTTTTCTTTCTTTTCTTTTTTTTTAAAGTTTTATTATTATTATTTTTAACAGAGTTCAATAAGAATTATTCAACAAAAGCGTGTTGTTCAAGCATCTTACTCACTAATGCAAATTAAATTCCTAATCCCTACATCTTTTCTCTAACCATTGATAAAATAGGTCCCAAGTTTGAAAATATTCTGTTTCTTCTTTTTCTTTCAACCTTGAAGTAAGTCTGTCCATTTCCGCACAGTCTAATTGGGAAGGGTCTCTTTTCCGTCCCAGCCCCTGGCCTCTGGAAGAGCATTCCCACCCCGTATCCCGAGAACTTTCCCACTCCAGTGATGTCCCCAAAGTCTTTGAAAACATAGCTGCTTTCCCATGCTTTGGGAGTACTTTGGGCATTGAGCCCCGTGGCATTTAATTTGTTACAGGAAAAGTCATTTTCAGATTTATGTCTGTGCTGTTTTACTGTTGGTTTTTTTATTATTATTATTGTTTGATGGAGATAAAGTTTTATGGAGTTGGCTGAGGTTCTAAACCCAATCAGTAAAGAAAGTCAAAAGTTCAGGGACTGCTGGGCAGCACTGAACAGTCACAGTTGTTGAGATTTCCCAGCTGCCAGTCTCCAGATCCCTGGCCTTGGGTGCAAACCACTTTGATCAGTGCTCACAAATCAGGGCTGCCGGCAGTCAGAAAACAGCCACAAATCTTAAGGCAGAAAAGCTGAAAATGTAAGGACAGCGGGGATCCGAAAGCTTCGTCAGCGACTTGACCAGGTAACTTTTATTATAGAATCATAGAAATCATCCAGATAGTCTTTGTTTTAGCAACTGCCTCATTTAGCAACTGTTTGCAGTTATGACAATGATGGAAAAATAACTTTATGACCAATTCTCGCACTTATGATCCTCGCGGGTTGCAAAAGGAAAGCTGAAATAAGCACAGTGGCAGCTTCACTTAGTGACTTGTCTCACTTAATTACTGGTACCAATTTGTGGTCACTAAATGAGGACTCTATACTTTATTTGGGGGAGAGGACAAAACATCTGGCGTAATGTTATAAACTTGAAATGTCACATCTGCATTTGAGAACTGCACCTGTTAAGGGTATGTTAAGACTGGCTCCTCAATGTATTTGTAAAACTAAGCAACGATGTAAATGCAATAAATATACCATGAAATCTTCGTAGAAACAACACGCTTTTATTTGTGTTTGGACAGTTTTAAAAGATGATTGGGCTAACTGAAGAAAATACTTTATAAGAAAAGATACTCAAAACAGCTTCATCAGAATAAAATTTTTGCAATGTCGTAGCATCATCGTCAGTTACATAATCAGCGCATAAGTTATTTATACCTACAATAAATTTCCATCATTTATTGTCATTTAGTCAGGATTTGGCTAAAATATGGGGAAAACATAAAAACACAATACTGATTATTTGACTGCTATGAACACTGAAATACTGTGTTAAATTGGATTTAGGTTGAGCAATAAATGAAGTAGCAGCCAGAATTAGACACAACTCAGTTTTAAAATACGCTGTTTTAGGTTCAGGGATCTGAGCTGAAAAAATTTGGAGAAACAGAAAAATAAACTCCTTGTCTGGAAAAATATGGCCTTATTTTCATGATCAGTATTGTCCGGAAAAGAAGCACATTTAGAAGTACTAGTTCTAACTTCATTATAAGGTTACATAAATACCAAATCTTAAAACCAGCATAATGCTTGGAGCAGTGGAAGCTATAATCCAACAGGTCTAGAAGGAAAACACCCCGAGAGAAATCTAGAGATCTGCAGTAAATCATCTAATGGTCTACCAAACTGTTGCGACATCCTTGAGCAAATTCGGATTATTACAAAATAATGTAAAAGTGTGTAACTTAGAGACTTCTCGAGCATCGAATGAAATGCAGTCACTGGCAAGGAAAATTTAACAAGATTTTTACTTCTATTTTTCATACTGACGGGACACTTCCTGTGGGATGGTGCCATTTTCGGGAGCCTTCTGAAGTTGCTAAAGAAACGTTATCATCTTGGGGTTGACGCCCTCCTTCAGTGTCATGTTTTCAACCTACAATGAAAGAAATTTTGAACAGATATGTCTAAATTGGGTTTTTTTTGTCATCATCTGGAAATTTAAAGCAAAAATATGGCAGGCAGGTGTATAAATATTTTTTCAACAAGTAAGAACTAGTTAATAGATACTTGGGCTCCCCAAGAGACTTTATCATTCTGCTTGTTATGATCTAGCCCACTTTTTCTCATCCTGGGCAATTTTTAAGATGGGTAGACTTCCAATTCCCAGAATTCCCCAGCCAGCATGGCTGGATGTGATGGAATCTGGCGCTGGTTTGCAGGAGAGAAGGGCTTTTTCTCAAGGAAGTGAAAAAAGAAATCAACCTTGAGAAAGAGACCCAGAAGGGATCCTCCCTAAAACCTTCCCGAATTTAACTGATCCTTATGCAGAGTGTGGTTTAGTCTGGCAAGATTCCTGTCTACAGGCAAACAGCAATAAACTACTCTGAGTAACTCATCCTGTCGTTCTTCGTTCCCTGCACCTGATGCCGGCTGCGGAATTCTGGCACCTATCTTAAAGTCGCCAAGATTAATGAAATGCTGGGCTATTTCAAATTTTTCTGAAAAGCATAAAACTGGAATGGGAACATCAACTGTCATGTCATTTGAAATAATGGAAACTACTGGCCAGCCCTATGGAGCGCGACGGTCTATGAATACAACATCTGGAAGCAGTCACCAAAATGCACGGAAAAGCTCAGTTTCAAACAATTTACCGTCTGTTCGCATAACCAGCTTGACGATCTGGCACTGCTTGAGAGACGAGTTGGTGAACTCGTCATCGGATAGTCCCCTGTCCAAACTTTTCAAAAGCACTGTAGCTTTCCCAGGAAATCCGATCTCCTGCTCTTCCCTGATTTCACACACGCAGTAATTTGGTAGTTCTGAACATCTGCAGCCAGCTGGAGCCCTGGGTGGGATGCAGATGTCCTCCTGTTTACGGGACTCTTCTAACGCATGCAAGCTATTAACGTGATCCTCCTCTGCACGGACGACTCGTGGCTCCTTCCAAGAGAACGACTGGTTCGATTCGCTCTCAGTCTGATCAGCAGGTGCTTCTTGAGTCATCTGGCAAAGCTCATGCAGAAAAGTCGGTCCTTGTTGGACTGTAGAGTTACATCCTTCTTTAATGTATCCTGTGAGCCCACATTCCTCTGGGTAAGATGCAGTGGCCCCATCATCGTCATCCCCATCATCATCAGAGCCTCTTACTCTACCCCTCTCCAAGCCAAGAGATTCCCAATTTGCAAAGTTGACCTGATGGCCTTTGGAAGCGGTTCGGGATAGTGAATCCCTTCCTTCCCGTTCGTCTTTAAACCCGTTCCTTTGCGTGCATTTCACAAGCTTTTCTCCAGGATCATTTCGGTGGGGTTTAGGATCGCTGGCCCTTTTCAGGATAGAGGACCTGGAAACCATTTCAGAACTGAGTTGCTTTCTGATCTTTTTTCCGCTCGCTGAAGGCCGGCTGCTGTAAATCTCAGCCGTTGACCTGGCAGAGGGGTGAACGCGGCTCCCTTTCGACACGTCCTGCCCTTTGGTTTTCGAGACGGCCGAACGTTGAAGCCGATCTTCATGGGCTTTGGATCCAAGGGCCTGGCTTGGTTTTGGAGCCAGGGGCTTTCTCGATGGACACTTCTTGCTTGAAACATTTTCACCGGGTTTGGAAGAGGACTCCTGTCTTCTGATTTTAAATGATGTACGAGAACGCATGCCGGCATTATCTGTACCTTTCCAAGAAGGCACAGAGTTCTTCTGCTGAGAATTCCAAGCAGCCATGGACAAAATTCTGTTAGATTTAGCCGGAGAGGGACTGCAAGCATTTGAAGCTTTGGCCTTTCCATTTATCTCTTTATCGCTTTGTCTTGTTCGGCTTTGTTGGCCTCTGAAAGATCAAAACACAAGAGCCGTCAACTGGAGCTTTCGAGGTCTGTTAAATCAGGCGGTCTGTTAAACAGCAAATGGAATTTTATCTATGGGCAAAATTGGGAGAGGGGATGTTTTTTTATTGTGTCTCAAGTCCACTAAACCCAAATCAGCAAATGGAGAGTTTGCAGTATGCTCTTCTCATCTTAAAACAAGATGCCAACAGCCATGATACTCCTAGGCTTTCGTACCTTCTCGCTTGATCCTCATGAAAATGGATGGTGGAAAAATCCTTCTTGTGGAAACTCTTAGCATTCTTCGTCTCTCTTCTCTTAAGCCCTTGAGTTGTTTCCATTTCTTCTGGGGAGATTTTAGAAGTCTAAGAAAAAAAATCAACAGAAATAAAACTCTTTTCCAAGCAAATTCATAGGACATCCATCCAAGGGAACTCAAATCTACCCAGGAGCTGACATTAGGACAGAAATGCTGTATCCTTCTCAAAATGCAAACTCTTATTCATTTAAATCAAGAACGTGATTCAGTAGCTCCCCGTCGTAACTGATCCTCAGGATGCTGAAAGTTGGATTCCAGCCGTATGTAGACGGCCTCTTCTGGTTTACAACATTTCTTGAATACTGACAATAAATTACCCAGGTTTACTTCTCATCAGAAGTAAACTGCTTTCAAGTTTACTCTCATAATAAGAACTTAATTACCAGGAAAGGGGGGTGGGGGTCAAATTCAGCCATCAAGACTTAAATTTATATAGGGTTCCACGATTAACTGGAAACAGTATGATGGTAGGAGTCACCTTGCCAACTGGCATTTCCAGAAGAAGGAACAGCACAGCTTCCTTCCCACCTCCCTCCACTCTGGGCTTATGAAACAAGACAAAAGTACAATAAGTATGCAAATAATAAAATAAGAGGGGGATGGAAGGAGCAGAACTGTCAAAGCGGAGGAAGAATGTAATAAGAGCCAGCCCCTTTGAGCAGACTGTTCAACAATTTATGAATTTACAATACCTCCTTTCAAAACAAATGCTTCCGCAAACTGTTATATCGTCAACCAATAAATCTCGAAAGGGTGTCTGCCCCTCGCAATTTGTTTGCACAGCCTGTTGAGCCATAAAGGGTAAATTCTCCTCTCCCGCAGATCAAACAAATTAGACCGTGGATGAGTTTACAAAGTGGACTAAGCTGTCCTTTCGATAAGCTATTACTGGTTCAGGATTTGCACTGCAGACTATGGTTTATCAACTGCCCGGTTTATGTTTAAAGCGTAAGCTAAAAGAAGGCCAAAAAAATTTACAGGCACTCCTCGACTTACAACTATTCGTTTAGCGGCCGTTGGAAGTTACAGCAGCCCTCGAAAAAAAGTTACAACTGCTTCTCACGACCGTTGCAACATCCCCTGTGGCCATGTGACCACATGACTCGCTTAACAACGGGGGTTAAATAGAAGTTTGTAAAATCAGGCATGGCATCCTTTAGCAACGGCCTTTTTTTTTTTTTTTTTAGCAACGGAAATTGCGGTCGTAAATCCAGGAGTACTTGCACCATTTTGGTTTACTATCACATCAGAATCAGATCTGAGTTAGAAGAGGACACGTACCGCGGCAACAATGAGCTTGGATGCTGATGAAACCAGTCTTTTCACTTCTTCTGGTGACATGCGTGGAACAGCGTTCAAATAGAGTTTGGAGAGGCTGCCTGACAGCTTGTTCGGCCTGGCGGAGGAAAGTACGCTTAGTTCAAAGGGACCACAAATGGGTTTTTAATTTTAATTCATGGCTATTAGTCAGAGCAGATCCCCAAAGATGAAAATGGGCCTCGCTTATTCCAAACCCACAAGGCAAGCAAGCTGTCTCTGGACTATCCTAGTTCAGTTCAAAGGTCTGGGTCCACCTCCAGATCCAGAAGTATCTCCTAGCACAGATTACGGATGCGAGGCAGAGTTGAGGGTGCGAGTCCAATACTAAAAGGCCCATTATCCTGTGGTTTACAGGACTATCAAGTTCTTAAGAGTTACCCAAAGTATATATTTAAAATGTGAGCTAGTTGAATTCATCAGGATTGTTTAGGAGGTTGATCAGCAGAATATAATACAGGCTTCCCCGCCCCCATAAGACAGAAACCATCACACTCAACATTACCTTGTCCTGTTCTTCATTTTCATCTCGTTTATTCTGTCAGGTACATAATCCTACAAACAAAGAGGCAGAGAGTATTGTTGGCTTGTCTGCTGTCAAGACATAATACAGATTCTTTTTAGAAAGTAGGAAAGCGTGCAGGGAAATCCCATCCAAAATGGATAAATTTTGATAAATTTGTCAATATAGAAAGGCTAGATCGGGTCAATAAACGTAATGTGGACAAACATGGTTTGTTCATTTCATTACTCCATTCATTTTCATAATGAGAAACTGAATTGCTTTCGTTATTTCTTGGCAAACTCACATTTGCTCCATTCCCAGTTAAGCACCTCCTTTCAAATTGCTGCTTCACAACCACAAGTTACTTTCCTAGAATGTCCCAGGTATTATAAGCTTGGAGTGTTCTGGGAAAGTAAAGAAATTCACAGATATAAACAAAAACGTAGGATATTTCTCTTTCAGGATATGATCCAGTTAGGAAGATAGGGTATCTTTGCAGCCTACTGGTTGACTTATAAAAATAATAATAATGAGGAGTGAGAGCCACTACTGATGGTAAGAATATTATGGCATTAATGCAGGAAGAAGGAGGAGGAGGAGGAGGAGGAGGAGGAGGAGAAGAAGAAGAAGAAGTAGAAGAAGAAGAGGAAGAAGAAGAGGAAGAAGAAGATCGGTCAGAACTTTTATATCTTGCCTTTTTGATCCACCTCTTCCCCATTTAAGCCGGTCCTCTTTCATCGGAAAGAAAGTTTGACTAGTACCATATACTGGAAGTACCATCAACTGGTTTGGTGTTGCAATGTCTTCCAACCTCAGCAATTTTAAAATGCGGGGACTTCAACTCCCAGAATTCCCCAGCCAGCATGCTTTCAGATATGTGGACTTGCTGGCTGGGGAATTCTGGGTGTTGAAGTCCACACATCTTAAACTTGCTGAGGTTGAGAAATACTAGTCTAATGAATATGAACTGGAGTAAAAAATAGCCCGTTTTTCCCCCTTACATGAAATATATAAAATGATGAATCTGAGTATTACTCGGGACATCTTTTTAATAAGCTTTTCCACCTCCCTTTGCTTGGCCAGGTTCTCCTGGATTTTCCTATTACATTCTTCAGCATTGCCAGTGTAGGCTCGGAGGAATGCTTCCAGCTTAATCTTGGCAAAATTATGTTCCTTTGTCCTCTGCTCAGTCAGGTAAACAGGGTGCTGCAAGAAAATTAAAAAAAAAATGTATTAAGGAATATACAAATTATCTATCTATCTATCTATCTATCTATCTTATTCAATTTCTATAGCTGCCCATCTCAAATATGTATTTTTATCATAAAGGTTTAAAAGTTTATTGAGAGCAGAAACTAGCATAAGTGTATTATGTCAGCATCCAATAGTTTCCATCTGCCACAATTATGGCACAAGAAATTTCACGGTCCTGATCACTTAATAGGAAATGGCATTAACAGATTGATTGAAGTAATTGTGATTAGAGAGATTATCCTCCAAGTGTGATAAATAGGGCTTTTCAGGACATGCTTAGCTGCCTCAGTTTGCCATAGCTGGATCTTGTGGTAAAGGTGCTGGCCTAGAATCCAGGAAACTGAGTTTTACCCCCCCCCCTTTAGGCATGAAAGCTATCTGGTAACTTTGGGCTAGTCCTTTCTCTTGGCCCAGTAAAGTCACAAAAAACCAGTAACCAAATTTGGTTTAAAAAAACATCAATTGCATAGTCTGTGCAGACACATCAGCAAAGGAAACATGCCTGTATTTGGAATTTGGGATTCAGCAAGCCTGGCTGAGGAATTCTGGGAGTTGAAGTCCACAAGTCATAAAGGGCCGAGTCTGAAGACCCCCTGAGCTACTAGATAGGTAGGAAGGCTTACCAAATAGAACTTTTCAGCCTCATCCCAGGAGAGGCCTGACGACTGGAAGGAGTTTTCCTTCCTTTGCACTTCAATGTAATACTTTCTAGGGAAAGAAAAGCATGTTTTTCAACGGTTCATTGCCCACCACCACCATTAAAATCTCATGTCCAGAAAGTGTGTGCCTGTTCAGACTAGTGCCCCAAACGTGTTGTGATTGTAGCATGGCTGTTATCAATTTGCAAGCAAAAAAGGGAAGAGGGGCTTGATTTAGTCTATCTTTTAGACAACCTTTTAATCTAGTTCATTAAATGTATATGCCACCCAATTCCCAGCAACCCAGAATTATCTATCTATCTATCTATCTATCTATCTATCTATCTATCTATCTATCTATCTATCTATCTATCTATCATCTATCCATCATTATCTATATCTATCCATCATTATCTATCTATCTGTCTATCTATCTATTTATCCATCATTATCTGTCTGTCTATCCAGCCATCCTATGGCAATAATATTAAAAAACACATCACAACTGCATTCTCAAAGATCAAATATGAACCTATTTAGTCTATTTAAAAATTCAAAGATACACTCTTTAAAAACATGTAAAAACAAGGGGGAAACGCCAAAAATAAAAAACAGGATGGGGACAAAGAAAAAAAAAGACATATATAAATTGACTCATCCACCCAGAGGATGGAATGGAAAGCATTCTGCACATTCTCAGGAACCCGCACACCCCTCCCCTGCTTCCCAGGGATTTCTTCTCTCCCCGGCCCAGCCCTTACAGAAGATGAGCTACCGAGCGGGCCAGCCTTCGCTCCGACCCCAAGCCGCCCAGCAGCCCCGCCGCCATCGATCCGGCCCGGAGCCCAAACAATGCGCGTCTCCACCCAACCCAGAGCCCGGGCCGCGTTCTGTGGTTCCCTGACAACCGCCGGAGGCAGTACCTCTCGGGGAATTGACGGCGGTTTTCTCCAATCGGAGACAGTATCCGATCTGGGGGCGGTCCCTAATGAGAACATAGACGAAAAATAGAACGGCGTGTTTCGTTTGTGGAAGATCGAACGAGTTAATTAAGTCTTACGTCACAGGGCGCCACGAAGCGGTTGTGGCAGCGGGCGCCCCGTTACGTCATCAATCCGCACCAAGCAGCATGGCGAAGGCCGCGGCGGGCTGTGGCCTTCTGTTGATCCGTGAGCAGTACCTGCTCAGCGCCCGCAGGGAAGGTAGAGCGCGGGCGGTATTCCTCCCTCTCCCCTCGGGATCCCCATATGATTCTCCCAACTCTGCCCTTAGAACCCTCACTCGGATGCCTTTTTTGCCCTCCCTGGATTAACTGCCCTACCGGGCGCTTTCTAACTACGATTCCCAGAATTCCCAGCAGGCAGCCATGTTGGAAAGGGGCTTTGGTGCAGCCCGTTGGAGGAGGTGGCTTGGATGGGGGTCTGAGCAGGTGTCTAAGGAAGTGCCGGTATTGAGTTCACCCAGCGCTCTTCTATTGCTACTATTACTGTTCCTCCTACTAATAGCAGTAATGTTACTACTATTAGAATAGCCCCTACTGTTCTTCATTGCATTTTATTTTTTAAAGTGGTTATGGTGGTTTTATGCGTTTGCCTGTTGCTTTTTAAGTTGCTTTTAATGGATTGCTGTCTTTAGCCACTTCTATCAATAATTCTATCCCATTATTCTATTCTATTCTATTCCATTCCATTCCATTCCATCTTGATTATGTAATTATTTAACCTCACCAGAAGTTTTTGAGATTGGACAACCATTTGTACAAAACGCTATAGGAGCTGCCCAAGCAGGGGGTTGGACTAGAAGACCTCTAAGGTCCCTTCCAACTATTATTTTGTTAATATTGGTTCACTTAGGCCTTGATTGAAAATCACAAGATGCTGAGGACTCAGAAGATAAACACAGTGGCCTTCTAGAACTAGGGAAAAAGTTGATTTTTTTTTTTTAAAAAAAATAACGAATTCCATATGCTTAGAAAGCTCTGAAAATGTTCAAGTGATGACTGCAATCTTCTTTGATAGTAAATCAATGATTGTCTGTTTGGCAGGTGCAAAAGGAAGATGGGGCTTGCAATTCCTATGCTCCCCTTACAGATTTTGTAGTACCGGAATAATTTTGGATGACATCAACAAACCGGTTATTGACCGAATAATCAGAGTGGATCACGCAGGCGAATATGGGGCAAATCGCATTTACGCCGGTCAGATGGCTGTGTTAGGCCGAAGTTCAGTTGGACCAGTCATTCGTGTAAGCGTTTTTACCCCACTGATTTCATCATCCTTGTTCTGATTCTTTTTCTGTGTCTTAAGTTCAGTGGTAGCCAAAATAGATTTTTATTACAATTGCTTGATATAGTTAATTATCCACAATAATTTGTGAAGGAAACCCTTGTTGGCTGGCGTCCTATGTTGTCCGGGGGTCTTCAAATGTGGCAACTTTAAGACTTGTGGACTTCAACTCCCAGAATTCCTCCGCCCTGGCTGAGGAATTCTGGGAGTTGAAGGCCACAAGTCTTAAAGTTGCCAAGTTTGAAGACCCCTGTATTAAACCATAACACAAGTAGTCCTTGACTTACAACTGTTTGTTTTAATGACAGTTCAAAGTTACAAGGGCCTTGTGGGGGGAGGGGGTTTACAACCTGTCCTCACATTTATGACTGTCATGTGGTCATATGATTGTAATTCAAGTGCTTGGCAACCAGCTCACATTTATCATTGTTTGCGGCATCCTGCAGTCATCTGGTCACAATCTGAGAGCTTCCCAGCCAGTTTCCGACAAAAAAAAAAATCAATTGGGGGAAGATGGATTGACTTTTTTTAAAAAAAGCCACATAATTTCCTTAACAACTGCAGTAATTTGCTTAGCAACCACAGCAAAAATAAAATTAGTCGTGGTCACCGGGTGACTCACTGTGACTGATTTATGACAGAATTTCAGGTCCCAACTGTGATCGCAAGTCAAGGACTACCTATATGATTGGATTAGGTCTGGCATGGACTGTGGCTTGCATCTAGCCATTGTTTATTGAAAATGTGGCTTGTGGCTCAGAGCAGTGCATGACCTCGGCTGATATGGGCTTCATGTTGGGTTAGCAGAACTAAGAGACTACAGTATCTCCAGATTGAGACAGCATACAGATAGAATATTTCTTGAACATTGGGAAACTGTCTTTATGTTTTTATTTTAATCCAGCAAATGTGGGAACAAGAGAAGGACCATTTGAAACAAATGAAGGACTTGATGATTTTGTACAGAGTCCGTCCAACCATTTTGTTACCTGTGTGGGACGTTGCAGGCTATATGTTAGGTGAGCATCAGTGTTCTTATTTTTCTAATATATATATATATCTGTGATATATATTCTCCATGCACAGCCATGATGTTGATGTTTTCATTTTAGGCGCTGGCACAGCTTTGCTTGGGAAGAAAGCTGCAATGGCCTGCACGGTGGCCGTAGAAGAAAGCATCGCTGACCATTATAACAACCAGATCAGGGTCCTTGTAGAAGAAGATCCCGAGAAATACAAGGAGTTATTACAGGTATCAGTGTGTGTTAAAAAGATACGGATATAATGTAATGTATGATATTATTTTTGTTTCATTTAGAGAGTGTATTTCAAACTTGGCAAATTGAAGATGTGTGGACTTTCAACTCCACAGCATACTGGCTGGGGAATTCTGGGAATTGAAGTCCAAAACACCTTAAAAGTTCTTCAGTATGGCTGGGGAATTCAGGGAGTTGAACTCCACACATATTAAAAGTTCCTCACTATGGATAGGGAATTCTGGGAGTTACCGTAGATAGATACAGACAGACAGACAGACATATAGAAATAGATATAAATATAGATTGATAGATGAGATTATTTAACGTAATAGATGATAGTAGATGGATATAGATTATTTAATAGATATTAGCTAGCTAGATATTGCTAGCTAGCTAGATGATAGATAGATAGATAGATAGATAGATAGGATAGATAAGATAGATGATATAGATATAGATTGATAGATGAGATTATTTAACAGATAATAGATGATAGTAGATGGATATAGATTATTTAATAGATAATAGCTAGATAGATATTGCTAGCTAGAAGATAGACAGACAGACAGACAGATAGATAGACAGATAGATAGATTTATTTGAGAAGGAATCAGGTGGGCCAAATTTCATTTTTTTTTTTTAACAAGTTACATAGGTTTTGTTTTCTCATTTGACTTGCTTCTGGGATACAACCCCTCCCCCCCACCAGATCATCAAGAAACTTCGGGATGAAGAGACGCAGCATCACGACACCGGACTTGACTTCGATGCTGAACTGGTAAATTGGCAACTACATCCTCAGAATTTGCATAATCAAAAGCACCCTTGCTGGCTCAGGAATTCTGGGAGTTGAAGTCCACGGGTCGTAAAGTTGATATGGTTGCCCGCCCATGCTCTATCAAGACATATTGAGAAGGGATGCGAGTGGCAAGAATTTCAGCAACTGGACCAATGTACCGAAGGGGAATAGTGGGACTAGATCTCAAAGCATCTAAGGGTGCTTTTTTTTATCTTCATCATTTTCTTCTTTCTTGCTCTTTCTGGACATCCGGAAGCTGGTAGATCTCTTCCCTGGGGACAGAGGAGCTGTTTTCGAGGAACTGTTTACAAAACCATCTCATAGAGCTGGAGCAATTAAGATTTCTTAAAATAGCATTTAAGAAAATAAAAGAGAATAATAAAAGGGGGTTGTTTTTTTCCCGTGGTTCCAGCCTGCTTGTTGGAAGAAGGGTTTCTCCTTGTGAGCTCAACAAGGACTCACGTGGGCTGGGACAGAACAGATAACGGAAAATATAAAGTAGTTCTAATATTCAGTGTTCTTTCTTTTTTTCTTTCATAGACTCCGGGATACTCCATTTTGAAGAATGCTATACAACTTGGATGTAAAGCAGCCATATTTTTATCGGAAAGAATTTAAATTTGGTCCCGGTAGATTTATTGCTAATTAAGAGGTTATTACTCCTGTGTTTCCAGTAGAGCGAAACTATCCTTAGATCTTGTGGAAAAGTCTCTAGATGGGGATTATTTTATTTTCTTTGTTCTTCTTGTCAGTGGGGGAAAGTCGATGGTTACCATTTTGGCTCGTCTGTCTGAAATTGCTGGAAACTTGCTGATGAGTTTAGACAGCTGTTTTCACGCGCTTTCCGGCTGCAAAACTGACCGCAGTTTTGCTGCAATTTCGGGGGCAATTGCAACATCTTTTTTTTCCAACGAAAGGAATTCCTTGTAGAATAGCCATTTATAGCCTCCCCTCCTGAGATACTTTAACTTATTATTAAAGTTTGTGCCGAAAAGCAAGTCACACTTCCTAAAAACCAATCATGTTTTCAAACGGGAAGATTCGGGAGTAGATGTTGTTGAAATAAATGGTGCTTCATTTCAAAGATTTTATTTTAAGCTTTTTTATTTTTTTAAGCTTCATTTTTTTTTTTTAAGAGCAGCTTTAAGCGGGAGCCAGATGTTGTAAATCCTGCTAGCTAGGTCAGTAAAACGGGGCAAAATCCACTTAGCAGCTGTCTTGCCTAGCAAGGAAAATGTGAGGCTCAATTGCCGTCGTAAATCAAGGACTACCTATAATCCAGTTCCTTCCCCCCCTCGCCCCCCAACCGCGTTTCTCTGATCCCTTTTCTTCTGATCTGATTGCTGGCAGATTTCTGCCTTTGGAAAGGAGACGTGGCCCCACTGAGGGTGGGCAATCCTGGTCTGTTTGGACATCCTGGCTTCTCCCTCCCTCCTTCCAGCCACCGCCCCTGGCACGGCCCATCGGGGAGGCCGTTCGTTTGCTCTCTCTTTCTTCCTTCTTCTCTGCCGCCGCCTTCCACTCCTCTCTTGCGCTTCTCCCGCCCGGGCAGGGCTGGAGCCAAACCGAGGGGACAACCCAGCGCCCGTCCCCTCGGGTCCCACCGCCCCTTCCTCCTCCTCCTCCATCCCAGACTTTGGCATTTCCTCTGAGCTCATCCACTGAGTGACGCGCCGCGCTCCCCAGTCGGAAGAGGAAGCGAAAAAAAAAAAAAGTTTTTGCAGAACTTGGCTGGTTCTGCAAGCGACGCCGTTCCTCCCCCGGGAGCCGAGGCGGCCTCCGGCTCCAGGACGACGGACACCCGGGCTGACCAAGCCGCGGCCACCGACGGCGACGGCCCTACAACCGTGAGTCGCCGCCGTCCCTTCCTCCAACTCTTAAGTCCCGGGGAAGTCTGGTTGGGGCGCCCGCGGGCGCCCGGCCAGGGCGAGCAGCAAGTAGCGGTCGCAGAGCTGGGAGCGAGCCCGTCCCGGGAGACGAGGAAAGAGGGAGAGGCGGCTGTCCTGCCCCGTCGGAGGAGCGAGAAGGCTGCCGGAGCCGCGGCGATGGGCTGAAGTACTGCCGTCCCGGAGCGAAGCAGCAAGAGCGGCGGGGCTCCAGGAGCAGCGCTGAGCTCGACGGGCGATGCACTCGCGGCGCGCTCAGAGGCACTGCTGCCAAGCCGGCCTACCCCGAGGAGCCTCGCCGCCCTGAAGGCCCCCATGGCCGTCTACAGCCTCAACGTGCGCGTCTTCTGGCCGCTGCTGACCTGCGCCTGCACCCTCCTCGTCTGCCTGCTGCAAACGCTGCGGGGCAAGGCCGGCCCGACGGGCGGGGAAGCGGGCTGGCCGCTGCAGTCGCTTCTGAAGCGGCTGCCGTTGCCGCCGCCGCCGCTGCTGCTGCTCCTGCTCTTGCTGGCCGCGCTGGGCTTGGGCTGGCGCGCCTGGTGGACGGGGCGGCGGCAACGGCGGCCCAAACGCGGCGGCCCCGGCTCGGCCTGCCCCGGCCGGGAGCCCCGGCGCCGCGCCCTGCTGGACGGCTTCTACGAGACGCGGCTGCGGCTCTCGCCCCACGTGCTGGGCCACAGCAAAGCCCACGTCAGCCTGGTGGTGGGCGAGCTGGTGCGCGCCGGCAAGGCGGCCGGCCGGCTGGCCCTGCGCGGGGATTTCGTGCAAGTGGGCAGCGCCTACGAGCAGCACAAGGTGGGCAGCCCCGACGCCTTCGACGTGCTGCTGCCGTTGCGCTTGCCGCCCCGCCTGGAGCTGCGCGCCCTGCCTTGCGCCCCGGAGCAGCAGCGGCAGGAGAGGCAGCCCGGCTCGCGGGGCGCCTTCCTCTGCGCCCTGCGCGTGGCCGCGGGCGCGCAGGGCTCCCCGAGCCGGGCTCTGTGCGTGGCCGCCAGCGAGGGCGAGGAGGCCGGGGCGCCGCTGCTGTCGGCGGCGCTGGTGGCCCGCTGGTTCCAGGCGCAAGTGCAGCGCTGCCTCGGCGCCGTGCGCGCCCGCCTGCAGGACCGCTGCCGGGTGCAGCTGCTGGCCGTCGGCGGGCCGCCCTCCCCGCTGGCTTTGCAGATCGCACCCCGCTCGGACTACGTCTGCTGCCACCTCTCTCTGACCGTCCACCTCACCCCGGCCATCCCGCTGGGCGAGGGGCTGTACCTCACCCCCTGGGTCTGCCCCCGGCCGTCTGCGGGCTCCCAGCTGGGCCTCTTCTGGACCCTCAACCTCTCCAAAGCGGAGCAGCGCTTGCTAGCCTGGCTGCGGGACCAAGTCCCGGTCGACTCCTGCCACCTGAAGTGCCTGCAGATCCTCAAAGGGTTGAGGGAGCTGGGGGGGCGCGCTCTGGAGCCCCCCTGGGCCGCCCAGTGGGACCGGGTCCTCTCCTCCTACGTCCTCAAGACGGCGCTCTTCTGGGTGCTCCTGCGTAGCCCGTGGCCGGCTTGGGAGGACCGCTTGCTGGTGGCCCGGCTGGAGGACGTGGTGCTGTTCCTGGTGCAGGCTCTGCAGCGAGGGAGGCTGGCCCACCTGTTCCTGGGGAACCCCCACCTGCCTGAAATGCTGAGCTTGCCCAAATTCGTCAAGGAAGCCCCACCGGTGAACCTGCTGGCTGATTTTGACCGGCCCACCTTGGAGATGGTGGCTTCGCAGCTGCTGAGCGTCTGGAAACAGGCGCCCAGGATCATCCGGGTCTACGGTGGCCACAGGTACCGAAAGCAGCATCTCACCTGAGCGCTCCTCGCCAGTCTGGATTTTGCACTCGAGATGAAGGTGGAATTGCTGTCTATTCCCCAAGGCAAATTTCCTTGGGGCTTTAGGGGCGGGGGCTAAGTCGGGTGAAAAATGGGGAGCTCAATTCAATGGTGAGGACATCTGAAGGACCTTATCGTGAAGATTGTCTACATCAGACTTGAGATCTTAAGAGTTGGACACGTGGGTTCCCTTCTGATCCTATGCGGAACTTGGGGGCTGGGTCAAATTTAGGGTGTTTTTACCAGAGGTTGGACACGTCAGGGGCTTGTTTGAAGGAGGGAGGTGTGGAAGATGGAGGGAGCACCACCAAAGTTCACCAAAGTTCAAGAGGGCATCTTCTTGGGGTTCACCAAAGTTCAAGAGGGCATCTTCTTGGGGTTCACCAAAGTTCAAGAGGGCATCTTCTTGGGGTTCACCAAAGTTCAAGAGGGCATCTTCTTGGGGTTCACCAAAGTTCAAGAGGGCATCTTCTTGGGGTTCACCAGAGTTCAAGAGGACATCTTCTTGGGGTTCACCAAAGTTTACAGAGGGCTCTGCTTCTGACTTCTGCTCAGGGTTTCTGCCTTTGTCAAACAAAGGTGGGCAAAATATTCAAGCCGTTCTTTGGTGAGTTTGAAGGGCAATTCTTGATAGGGAAAAGTTGAGAGTCCTACTTGGGAAATCTTAGGCTGTTATGACTCATGCTCCTTCGTTTATTATTTTTTTTTTTTCCCCCAGCCAAGTTAGGCATTGGAGTGGGCGTTCGTTGCCTGCTTTGGCATTTTGCCCAGTGTCTGGAAGCAATCTTGATTTTTTTTTTTTTCCAGCTCAGGAGTGCTGGTCAAAGAACGAAAAGATGGGACTGCGGCCCTGAATGTGGCTGCTTATTATGGGCTGGAACAGAAGAGAAGAAAGCACAGCCTCGTTAGGATTTAGACCAGGTGTCTTCCAACTTGGCCCTTTGATGACTTGTGGACTTCCAACTCCCAGAATTCCTGGGAATTGGCTGGGGAATTCTAGGAGTTGAAGTCCACAAGTCTTAAAAGTTGCCAAGGTTGGACACTCCTGTCCGAAGGGACTTAATACCAATATGTATTCAGAGACCAAAATTAATAGCACTTTATGTTCATGAAAAGTTCTTTTTTTTTTTTTTTGGCATTGCCTAGGCTGTCAAATTTTCTGAAGCATTCGGACATGAATTAAAATAATGATAAACGGAGACATTCAGCTTGCTAATAGGCCGTCTTCTTTAAAAGACTCTTGATTCCACACACAGTGCAATATTGTTAATTGGAAAGCAGTCATTACCCTTAACGGCTGTGTTTTAATAAAAGCTGACCTCCAGAGCTTGTCATTGAGAAGGTTTGGAAAGAAAAGGATCACTCAGACTTCCACTGTTTATTATTCCGGTGAATTCCTTGGCATTTGGCCACACAGACACCTTTCTCAGATTAAAAAACAAACAAAACAAACCAAGAAACGGGAGTCTTAAATCCTTCCTATAGGATAGATAGTGACAAATTGAAGATGCAAGGATGTGAAGTTGTTCAATAAGTAAAAAATGTTTTCTGGCATTGCCAGTTCCATTTAATTCAGTTTGTGTGCCGCGAATCAGATCTGGGAAGGCTATTTTACAATGCCTTGTAGACTGCAGACTGAGATGTCCAAAATACATTTAAAAAAAAAAAAAAAAAATCCAGTCACCGTTCGTGTAAGGCCACCATTTAGTTGCCAAATGTTGAAAATCATCTCTCTGTCTTTCTCTTTCTTTCTTACTCCCTCTCTCTCTGTCTTTTTCTCTCTTTCTTTCTTTCTTCCTCTCATTCTCTCCCTCTTTCTCTTTCTCTTTTTTCTTTCTTCCTCTTTTTCCCTCTCTCTTTCTTTCTCTCTTTTTCCCTCTTTTTCTTTCTCCCTCTCTCTTTCTCTCTCGTTCTCTCTCATGTGTAAAAGATTAAACCCGCTCCCCCTCATACATACACATACACACAAATTCCACAGGGCCAGGAAACATTTTGAACGCATGTTCCACGCTGCAGCCTGAGGTGTACCATACAACAGGAGAACTACAACGGGACTTTCAAAATTAGCTTTATTTCAAGTGCCTCCTGCTTAGGTAGGAAATGGGGGGGTTTCAAAAAAGACAAAGATAAATCTCCTTTTGTGTGGTGTGCCGTTGGTTTCAGCCAAGGAAATGGAATCGGAAAGCCAGTTATGTGCAATGTTAAAGATATTTTTTGTGATCTCAAACGAATTGACGTTGAGAATGATGAAGATGGTGTTTAAGGGGTAGCCATGGGTGGGCTGGTTGGCGGGCATTTCTCGGTGGGGCAAGACAGTTGATGAAATGAGAAGAGTTGGCACTGATTGTGGATCCAAACATTTGCCAGAGGGCACCAGGTGCTAAGAAGGAATTATTTTCCCAAGTGTGGAATTCCTGAAGCTGGAATAGGGACTGAACACATCTAATGGGCTTTCTTTCATCAGCTGCAAATCTCAAGAAGGTCTTAACAGCCCTGTTTTTGACTTGACTAACTTTTTTTTCCCATAAGTTTCGGGTTTGGTCCTCATTCCTGAGGTTATGAATAGTTGCAGGCAGATGTATGAAATGTACGAACTCATGAAATACACACCCTTGGGAAGAAGGGGGCTGTTGGCTGAACGGGTGGGAAAGCCGGAAAAGAAATGTTGTGAGCGTGAGAGAGATGACGAAACGAATTTGAAGAAGCAGTTGAAGAAAGGAGAGCATTGAGGAAAAACATATGTGAAATCTCTGTTGGAGGATAGTTTGTGAAACATTGGCTAAAAATAACCCATTTCTGGGTCATTGGTCCTGAGCTAAACAAGTGTCTCTCACCTTGTCGATTTTAAGGTATGTTTAATCCACCACAAAGAAGGTATAAAATTCATGTTTCTTCTACATCTGCTTTCTTCTAGCAGTTTCTATCTGTTTTCTCCGAGATCATCTCGGTGGCTGCTTCTATGTGTTGAGAATTTATTTTGCGTTTTTCCGGTGGTGCTTTTTTTTGAAGTTGCACTATTTTTGAGGTGTGTTCTCGATGTTCCCCAGTTGGCAAAGTTCCCTCGCGATTGTACGCCCTAGAGGTGGAACGGATGTGTGGGAAGCCACAGAAAAAGCAGTGGTGCAACAACAACACCTCTGTACACATTTTGGCTGCCTGGTCACTAACTCACTGCAAGAACCTCACAGCCCTCTTTTCAGAGAAATTTTGAAATTCTCTTTCACCAGTTTGGAAATTGGTAAAGCAGTGTGTGTTTCTCTCTCTCTGTGTGTGTGTGTGTCATTTTTGTGATTTTTACTAAAAGTTTAAATCGCATAGAAAAAACACTTTTCAAGGGAGTATTTAAAAGCACGTTTTCACGCCAAGCTTCATCCTTGGCAAGCGATGTTTATGGTTTTGGGGTTTTTTTTGTTTTTTTTTAAAAACCCTTCTATCAGTCCTCCAGATTTAATTTAATCAGGATGAGTCACCCATCAGTCTCTGCAGAAATTAATCATTAGGAGTTATTACGGCTAGGTTTACAAAGCTTTGAGGGATAGACTTATGTATTCTACTATCCCGGGGTCTAACAAGAGCATTCCTGTTTAATTGGAAGAGCCATCCGAGGTAAGGCAAGATTTCAGACACGGGGGGCTGCTGCGTGGCTTTTTAAAATTCCGCCTGATCTGCTCTGCGTGTTTTCTGAAACGTTGAAATATAAGCGAAGCTTTGACTCAATAGCCACCAAGCGACACAAAGTACATTTAGATGTCTATATTTTATTAGGAGCAAATGCACTTAGCGCAGGGAGGCTTCTGAGCAAGCAGGCACACAATGGCATTGTTAAGATCACTTGCGATTGAGGATTTTTTTTTTAAATTGAGGGACAAGCTTTTCACAAAAGCTGATTCTCTCAGCAGATCACTTCCATTTGCTAAATCAGGGGTCCCCAACCCCCGGTCCGTGGACCGGTACTGGGCCACGGCATGCCAGCAACCAGTCCACACAAACAAGCAAAGGCCCATCTGTGGGATGCAGGCAGCACACAAAACCACGCACTCCCCGGTCCGTGGAAAAATTATTTTTTAATAATAATATTAATTTAAAAAAGTTGGAAGGGACCTTGGAGGTCATCTAGTCCCACCCCCTGTTCAGGCAGGAAAGCCTATACCATTTCGGACAAATGGCTGTCCAGTCTCTTCTTAAAAACTTCCAGTGTTGAAACAGTCACAGCTTCTGGAGGCAGGTTGTTCCACTGGTTAATTGTTCTGTCAGTTGATCCAGTTGTCTAAAGTTTGGTTGAGAAGATAATTTGTATTTAATTTTATCCAAGCCATGTTTTTTTCATATATATATATATATATATATATATGTCTGTTGATTTTGTAAAAGGACAAAATTGATTTGAAATTTGTCCCTAATAATAAAAACAACCTCTGGAGACTTCTGTGCCCGATTATTTTCTGCAAAGCAGCTAAAGGACCCTGCTCATCTAGACGGACACACTAGCCAGCTGTAACCATCGTCACAAAAAGTTCTTTTAAAATCTAACTTCTCTCGGAAGAAGTTGGCTTTTGAGGTTGGAGTTACTGCAGGGACATTTTTGGTCTCTCAAAAAACTTCTAATTGTTCAATGTCCAATAAGCACCTATTTGATAGGCAGTCGACCAAGTTGAGGCTGCAATGGAACATAAGGAACACCAGATCAGATCAAAAGACTCCCGCAGCAGCCAGCTACTTACCACGTTTTCCCCAAAGTAAGACCCCATCGGAAAAATAAGCCCTAGCATCATTTTTCAGGACATTTGTAATATAAACCCCACTCCAAAAATAAGCTCCAGATAAGATTGTCAGCCAGATGGGCGCATCTAGTACCGCATTTCCCTGAAAATCAGACTAACTGGAAAATAAGCTCTAATGCGTCTTTTGGAGCAAAAATTTAATATAAGACCTGGTCTTATTTTTGGGAAAACGTGAGTATCTCCAGAAGACCCTAAGGCAGCGACTCCCAACCTTTTATGTAGTCCGTACCCCTAGAACCCTTCTGAAATATTCTCGCACTCCTTAACAAAAGTTGAAATAATGGCAACGAATTATGCATATACGCTATAATTTTGAAAGTTTTTGCACCCTCTGGAATATTATCTCACACCCCTGGTTGGGAACCCCTGCGCTAAGGGGAGATAAAATGGCAAGATCCTTCTTCCTTACAATCCTCTGGGTCTAGGCTAGACTAAAGAGTAAAATCTGGCCTCAGGAGGCCAATAAGGTCGAGTGGCAAGTGAGAATTTCCATCCAACAATCAATCCTGAGTCAACAATGAATCTTTGTTCCACTCCGCAGTCGGATTCTTCCTGTCCCACTTTACAAGGTTTCTCCTCCAACGTTTTGCAGCCCCCTGCTAATATCTGCTGCTTAAGATAGTGGCCGCACACACAGGTGATGGGAAGGTCCTTTCCGTGGCATCGGCCATGCCCCGATTCCTTCCATGGGATCAGCTGCCTCTACCCATCGTCCAGTCTGGGGCTCGCTCTTCTTCCTTCAAACATGCCCTTGCAGAAGGGAAAACGGACCCTCCTGTCTTTTATTTAGGGAAATGTTGTTTTTTTCTGCAAAGCCCATCCTTCCAGCCAAGCTCATGTTTCGAAAGCAGCCCTTTTTGCACATGGCGGCGTCTCTTCCCTTCCCCCTCCTCCAAATATGGTGCCTTTTATGTTCAGCTGTTCAGTTTTTGCCAGCGTAAAGCATGAATATTCCAATTTTGGAATCAGTGAAGCCGTAGCTCAACAGTTGGAAAGGAAATGAATCATTCTTCTGTTTCCCATGTAAAAGCTGGCTGGCCAGCCTCTGATGGAGCTTGATGGCTTTTTTTTTCTCTCTCTCTCTTCTTTGCTCCAGCAAAAATGGAAAATTCTTCCTTCGCCGTTCTGTACAGAGAGTCCTCGACTTTACAGCTATTTGCTCAGTGACCATCTGAAGTTACAACGATGCTGGGGGAAAAAATGACTTCTGACAGGTTTCTGAATAATAATAATAATAATAATAGTTAATAATGATTAGTTTCCATCTGTTGCTTTTTGTTCAGCTTTCAGTGCTTTGGAGAATAGCTTGACTCCCTCTTCTTTGTGGCAGCCCCTGAGATATTGGAACACTGAACAGAATAACAGAGTTGGAAGGGACCTTACAGGTCATCTAGTCCAACCCCCTGCTTAGGCAGGAAACCCTACACTATATCAGACAAATGGCTGTCCAGCCTCTTCTTAAAAACTTCCAGTGTTGGAGCATTCACCGCTTCTGGAGGCAGGTTGTTCCATTGGTTAATTGTTCTCACTGTCAGGAAGTTTCTCCTTAGTTCCAGGTTGCTTCTCTCCTTGATTAGTTTCCATCTGCTGCTTCTTGTCCTGCCTTCAGGCGCTTTGGAGAATAGCTTGACTCCCTCTTCTTTGGGGCCTGAGATATTGGAACTTGTGACCGTTGTGGTCACGTGATCAAAATTCAGATGCTTGGAAACTGGCATGTATTTTTGATGGTTGCATTGTCCTGGGATCACGTGATTCCCCATTTGTGACCTTCCCAGGTGGGTTCCTGACAAGCAAAGTCGATGGAAAAAGCCGGGTTTGCTTAACAACCACTTAAAAACTGCCGCGAATCACTGCAGTTGGTGTGCATGAAAAAAACGGCCATAAGTCCCTTTTTTTCAGCGCTGTTGTAACTTCAAACGTCACCAAATGACCTGTTATAAGCCGAGCACTACCTTTGCATACATTCATGTAAAGATGCCCATCCCCTGGATAAATAGAATTATCAATAAATGAGATGGGTGTGTTTTTCTAAGCCGGGTGCGCCAACTGGACCATTCCTGTTAGCTGGATGCATAGAATCGGGAGACAGCCCCTCTGCCCCCCCCCGAACAGCCATCCTGGGGGGGGGGAGGTTTCGCAGAGCAATCCGACAGATGGTCTTGCAATTCACAATCCTGTCAAGGAGCCAACTTTGCATATTAATCACTCCAACTTTCCCTACGGGGATGAAAGACGTGGGAGGCAGCCTTCCCCCCCCCCCATCTGAGCAGACACAGCCAGTTTTCAACTCTAAACGAGAAGAGCTTCAAATACCATCTGCAACGGTTTCTCAAAAGGCTTTGGATCAAACTAATCCAGGCCAGGAGGATGGCTCCTGCTTGAGCAGGGGGTTGGACTAGAAGACCTCCCGGATCCCTTCCAACTCGGTGATCCTGTTATGGTGGCTTCTGTGTGTCTGTGTAAAAATCCCCGATGGTGTTTTGAATACCCGGAAGAATAAAGACATCAAGAGCTGCTTGTGTTTTAATTTGGGCAGCTCACGCTCACTCTCCTATGTGAATCATAAAGAAAAACAATTGATCTGATCCTGACAGGTGGAACCCTCGTTAAGAAAAGGGCAGCTGAAACCGGTGGCTTATCCATGGAAAGTGATAAAATGAGGCCTGGAGGATTAAAACCCAGACAGATTTGGTTTTTTTTCCCTCGTTCGACTGCATTGATGAAATAAAAAAAAGGTGGGTGGGTGGGGGAAATCAAAGTGAGAGAAACTTAATTTTGCAGATTCTAGCCATTACAGCTCTCTGGGTGATCAGGTAGCGAGTGGATCCACACGGGAAGCTGGCTGAGATATTGTCTGGGGCAGGGCTGGGATTTGAAAGGACTCCTAAAAGAAGGAGGAGAAAAAGAAAGAAGGCAGATCATGGTCTCCTTTCTCACTGCAGGGGATGTGAAATGGATAGTTAATGAAGCTGAGCTCATTGGAGAAGCTGGGAAGGAAAGGGAAAGGAAGGGAAGGGAAGGGAAGGGAAGGGAAGAAGGACAGAAATATTCAACCCAAGTGCGCTTGAAAATCCCAGTGCATCGTATATCGTGGTCCAAATTTGGGGCAGAAAGCCATCGCTTTGAAGACAAGAGTCAGACTTAACGACCGGCTTTTTACTCTGATGATCCTGAGTTTGCCAAGTCCAGTTTGCAGCCGTCCTGTCAAGCAGTGTTGCTTGATTAGTATCTTGAATTTGTGGGGTCGTGATGGTCTTCTTGCAGATGTTTCATTGCCAAACTAGGCAACCTCATCAGTGCATCAGTGAAAGGTTTGCAAGGAAACCCACCAAGCTCAGAAAGCACCAAAGAAGCCACAGTTCCACCCTGAGCTGCAAATATTTTCCTCTGTCAGTATCCTGAATCTGCAATGCTGGTTTGGAAAATTATGAGTAGCAACAGAGAAGGGAGACGTTTTATTTTTACTGTGGTTTGCCCAAGGGAACGGGGTGGGGAGAAGATTTCAAATCATGGCTTGGAAGCCTACCAAGGAATATAACATCAACATATGGATTGCATTTCTGATTTACATAAGCCTGGGGGATTCGGACGATTCTCTAGAAGGAACAAGATCAAAACATAGCTTCCTCCAGCAGCTTTACAGTTTTCTGCAGTCTTCGTAAGTTCTTCCTTGTTGCTTTTTTCCCCCTCATCCTGAAAAGTCAAACCCAAAACCAGGCCCCAAACCAAGATTGACACACCACAATTCTTCCAAGCTAATTCTTTATGGACAAAATCCTATCGGACTGAGGACTCTACTATCTGCATTTACAATATGCTCTGGGAACTATTGAGGAGAGGCTGTCTTCATCCTCTTTCTCACACACATGATATCTCGGTTGAGTTGCCTCTCACGCCTCTGGAAGGTACCCCTTCCTTCCTTACTCACCTCCTCCCTACGGTTGCAGGAATTGGATATGTCTAGTTTAAGGAAGAGAAGGACGAGGGGAGACATGATAGCAGTCTTCCAATATCTCAGGGGCTGCCCCAAAGAAGAGGGAGTCAAGCTAGTCTCCAAAGTGCCTGAAGGCAGGACAGGAAACAAATAGATGGAAACTAATCAAGGAGGGAAGCAACCTAGAACTAAGGAGAAACTTCCTGACAGTGAGAACAATTAACCAGTGGAACAACCTGCCTCCAGAAGTGGTGAATGCTCCAACACTGGAAGTTTTTAAGAAGAGACTGGACAGCCATTTGTCTGGATTGGTATAGGGTTTCCTGCTTGAGCAGAGGGTTGAACTAGATGACCTCCAAGGCCCCTTCCAACTCTTGTTATTCTATTATTCTACTTTCCATCATAGGCAATGCCAAATAGCTGGACAGAGTTGCCATTTTTCATTTCTCACAGGGCCCTTCCCTTTTCATCACCTGGAAGAATCGTGGGAGGTAATTATTTATTTAGCTTTTTCAAGCATCTCCAGCCTAACCAGAACTGGCCTCTACAGAGGGGGAATGCTTAGCAGAAGTCACTTTGCTTGGGATCCTTCAAAAGAGAACATGTCCTCAGAGGAGGCATCAAGCTGGCTTCAGCTGCATCTAGAACTTCCTGCATTTTCTCCAACAGATGCCCACCTTCTGCTGTTTCATTCCAAAACTCATACTCGTTTCTTTGAGATCGCCTTCTGAGTCCATGGACACCTTCTCACCTAGCAGTTCAAGCACAACTGTGTCTCTCTTCAGTTCTCAAGTAGGTGGCAGTATCTCACTGATCTTGCTTGATCTTAGAAAGCTAAGGAGAGTTGAACTGGTTAGTCCTTGGTTAGACAGGAACCGCCCGGAAATTTGAGAACGATTGGCTTGACCTGGAAGTCCAAAACATATCTCAGAAGAAGGCATTAGGAAACCCTTTTATAACACTGCAAGAAAATTAATCCTGGTGATGAAAGATGTGTTTAACCTGAGAGTTATTTTATATTATTGTTCTATTTTAAGGTCACTTTGGATTATTTTTATGACTAACACAAGGTGGTGAACAGACCAATGGGAATGAATGTGAGAAAGACCTTGGGAGACTGAATGGAGAGAAGCTGCCAAGGGATGGTCAGATAAGAGACAGCATATAGCCCGAAGCTAGATAGCGAGTGGGGCAAGAAGAGACCCTCTCTTGTTTCTCAGGCTGTTAAGGAGATGGGGGAGAATTGTGCTTTCAGATTTGAAAGACTAATGTTGCCTTCGCTGAGTTCACCAGATAAGAATCTTGTAGGAGGGGAGATAGTTTTGTGTAGTGGTTAAGGCACCAGCTAGAAAGCAGGAGGTGGTGAGTTCTAGTCCAATCTTAGCTATGAAAGTCCACTGGGTGAGTTTGGGCCAATCACCAGGAGACTGTGAGTTCTAGTCCTGTTTTAGGCATGTAAGCCATCTGGGCGCCTTTGGGCCAGTCACCAGGAAGGCTGTGAGTTCTAATCCCACCTTAGCCATGAAAGTCATCTGGGCGGCTTTGGGCCAGTCATCAGGAAGGCTGTGAGTTCTAGTCCTGCCTTAGGCATGAAAGCCAACTGGGAGACTTTGGGCCAGTCACTCTCTCTCACCCCAACTCAATCACAATGTTGTTGTTGTGGGGGAAAACAGGAGGAGGAAGATGTGGTGGATATGTTTGCCATCTTGAATTATTTGTAAAAAAATAAAGGCAGGATAATAATAAAATAAAATAATAATAAAATAAAATAAAATATAACCAGATGAGCTAATTCTAGTTTACTGTAAAGTTACATTTACAGAATCTTGCAAGTCTGAAAATATAATTCTCTCCTCCCACCCCCACAACACTACCCAGCCTTCTTTACAGCAGGGGTCTTCAAACTTGGCCCTTTGATGACTTGTGGACTTCAACTCCCAGAATTCCTCAGCCAGGCACGCGTGCCTGGCTGAGGAATTCTGGGAGTTGAAGTCCACAAGTCATCAAAGGGCCACATTTGAAGACCTCTGCTTTACAACCTAAGAAACTAGGGAGGGTCTCTTCTGAGCCCTTGTCCTGTCCACTGTCCAGCTGAGGGCTGTGCTGTCTCTTATCTGACCACTCCTTCAGCAGCGATCTTTTAATCCAGTCTTCCAAGGTCTTTTCACACTCCATTACAGCTGGCCTCCATATTAGTAGATTTTTACCTCTGCAGGTCTTCTATTACAAATTCAGTGTTTTATGGCGTGCGACCGGACACGTTAATCTGCAGACAAGTATATCACTTTCCTCTGCAGAGATTTCAGCCCCGAGTCCCTCAAACTGCTTTGATGCACACTAATTGAGCAAATCCGCTCCAAATTTCTCTCGCTGGTTGCGTTGACCTTCCTACAGATTGCTCTTTAGCAACTGCTCCGTCTGCCGATCGACAGATTGATGCTTCCGCTTCAGGAGATGCTTCCTCCAGATACAATCCCTGGAGTTTAAACTATTTTTTTTTTAGAAAAAAGAAAAAAAAGGAAAGAAAAAAAGAGGAAAAGATGCAGTACGCCAGGAAAAAAGAAACCAAGTTATTAAAAAGGGAACAGATCTGGGTTGCTACCATAATAACCAGGCTAACCAAAATTCCTCGCTTGCTAAGTGAAAAAGAAGAGCAAAAAAGAGGAACATTAATGCAATAGGTGACATATTCAAGGAAGTTTATCTAGTTTCCAGAAAAGGAGGCAATCCACCTTGGAAAAACAGAGCGTGATGTCCAATCCATGTCCACCATTCTTAGGACACTGTCTTAATCCTAGCTCTGAGTGTGCAAGACAAGAACAAGACATGACTAACTTCTTCCTTGAACAAATCAACCACGTTTGTAACGAGAGCTAAAAAAAAAAAAAAGCAAGGGAGAGATGAAACGACAATGAGGCCGTGATGGGGACCAAAAGGCACTCAGATGGAGCAGGAGAATGCGACCAGGTAAGTTTTAAGCATCTCCGGGGAACGAAAGATGCTCCAAGCGTCAAAGGATATACTGAAATCTTGAGTAAGCATTGGGTTTCTTAAAGAAACTGCTGGTTCCCTGTTATAGGAAAGCGGTGTGCGAATAGAGCAGTACCATTTTAGCCCAGGTTGGGGTTGGGAATGAGAGACGGGAGGAACCGAAGCTGCTTAGGGAAATATCAATCATTAAATTCTCTCATCTGTCCATCAAGCCTACAACGGGAGAGGCTGTTCCTTTGAGACAGCTGGAATTTGCTCAGCCACTTGACGGATGGATGTTTGGCTGCTTTTCACCATCAGAGGCTATAGTCAAGTCTACATTCCCATGCTGGTATAGAGGGGGATCTGGTAGTAAATGTACAGGGATCTGGGAGCAGATCGGCAGCTGCTGAAGCCAACGAGCAGGGTGGCCACGCCCCTGGCCTGGGATTTGCACCACCCCAAGGGCTGGGTGTGATCTTCCAGCAACAGGAGGTCTTCCTGTAATAGGGACAGCCCCCTGACTAAAACCTTTTATTGGGGCAAAAATCAGCTCTCCCTTCCTCTTTTAATTTTTTTTTTTTTAAAGCAAAGATTGGAACGGCTACAGCAGAACAGGCCCAGGGAGGTTTTTCCTTTCTCTAGGTGTGATCTGAATGGAGAGTCCTCTCCCCCCCCTCCACCGTGGGGGGGATTGTGAGGAGGCACCCCAGAAATATTGTTGACGGGTGTTGTTGCTTCTGAGCGCATGGGAGAGGATGCAAAGGCAGAGAGAGGAGCATGCTCACTCATGCAAGCAGCATTTGCCCAAGCCAGAACAGTTGTGTTTTATCCATCCACAATTTCTCTCCTTCTTCCTCCTCCTCTTCCTCTTCCTCCTCCTTCTCCCTGAGATCCATCTCTCTAGATGTCTGCTGCGTTTGAAGGAGCTGGAATTGTGAGTACTTACTTGGCAAAGCAGTTGTAGAGCTTTAGAGTTGCAATTTATCTAAATTGATTTTGGCATTTCTCGGGGAAAGAGCAATGCCCTTGTTTAGTTTCACTTTCTCGCTGGCTACCTGTTCAAAATTCCCTTCCTTTTCTCTCCTGCCTTTGGCTCTCTGCGGCAAAAGAGGGGAGCTCTGTTTATGCTCAGAGGTCCCTGGGTAAGCAGCCTGTAAAGCAGATTTGGGTATTTACTATCGGAGAATCTAGTTAAAGCCTTTCATTTTAGCAGCCTGGAATGGAAGAATCGATGCTGTTTTGCCCCGAGAAAAAGCTGACGGCTGAGATATTTGCACGCAGATGGTTCGACATCCTGCTACCTATGTCCCTGGGTTCACACGTTGCATTCAACCGGAACATGGTTTAACAGGTTTTGGTTTAATGTGTTGTGTGAACCCGTTGATTGTGGTTTATTTAGTGAGCCGTAGGAAACTCAACCGGTGTGAACCAGCTTACTTTAAGGGCTCGACTACCGAGCCCATCATGCCCAGTGGATTGGAGTGAGTCAAGGATTGTGTAATCTACGTGTGTGGGGAGGCATTAGTGGAAGAAAAAAGAGAGACAGTATGGATTTGCATGTTGGTAGAAGAAACTTTTATGCACTGGTAGTCCTCAACTTACAACTACAATTGAGCTCAAAATTTCTGTTGCTAAGCAAGACAGTTGTTAAGTGAGTTTTGCCTCATTTTACGACCGTTCTTGTTGAGTGAGCCACTTAACACGCTCTTAAGTGAATCACTGCAGTTCTTCAATTAGTGACACAGTTGCTAAGAGAATCTGGCTTCCCCATCGAGTTTGCTTGTCAGAAGGTTGCCAAAAGCGATCACATGATCCGGGACACTGCAACCGTCATAAGTACCAGTCAGTTGCCAAGCCTCTGAATTTTGATCACGTGATCCTGGGGATGCTGCAACGGTCGTTAGGCGTCAGAAACAGTCATAAATCCCTTTTTTTTCCAGTGCCGTTGTAGCTTTTGTCATTAAACAAAGTGTTTTTTATATCAAAGACTACCTGGAGTAGACTTCTTTTTACATATGCCTGGCTGAGGAATTCTGGGAGCTGAAGTCCACAAGTCTTAACAGTGGCCAAGGTTGAGGACTCCTGCTGTAAGGTTCATCCGAGCGCCCCCTGCAGGCCTGTCCGCAACCAGGGGAGTCCAGTTGTGCCTGCGGGCGGCTCGTTAGCGCCCCCTGGAGGCCAAAGCATGGAACGCCACCCTCTAAAAAAGCAAAACAGCTGACTTGCTTAGGCGGGTCCTTTCCCGGTGGCAGCTGATTCAAAACTGCTGGAGGCTGGGAAGACCCCCCCCCCCTCCCTCGCCGGTCGCCTGCGGCATTTTCGCCCAGCCGGTCGCTTTCCTCTTGACCACCCGTGATTCCCACCCTCCCACCCCAATCTGGCTGGTCAAGAGGGGGGGATGACCAAAGGGACGGAGGGAGGGGCAGCTGCGATGCAAAGAGAGTCCAGCCAGTCGGACAGGCTGGTCCTTCTCTGCCAGCCCAACCTGCCAACGCATCCCTCCCTGGTGGCCAACCCAGCCTGCCGAGCCCCGGCGCGAAGAGTTCAACGGGCTGGTCATTCCGTCAGTCCTCATTGAGCAAGCCAAGCACGTCGGACGGACTCCTTTTGTTGAGGGCAGACGCCATGCTTAGCCTGCCAAGGGGGCTTAAGTGAGCGCCCGAGGAAGATGGCGTATATGCAGGTAGGGCTGAACGGCCGGGGGGGGGGAGGAAAGGCGAACGGAGAGGAGAAGGGGAAGGGGCTGGAGACCCCCCCCCACCCTCCAGGCTGCCTTTGCTGGGAACCGAGCAAGGCAGAGAAGAAGAAAGGGAGGGGGGCAAAGGCAGAGGCGTTGGGGGGTCCCCCACACCAGCATCCCCAGCGTTGCAAAAAGCGAGAATTTTTCCCGCAGCAAACTTGAGTGAGCAGGCTGGAGTTTCCGAGCTGCTCCGGAGTTCCCTCCGACCAGGAGGCAAATGCAACCTGTAGCATGAATAGGTGGAGTCCCCCCTTGCTTCGGCCCCATCGCTCGGGGCTGGGGGGTCCCCTCGACGCCTGTCCCTCCCTCCCTCCCTTCTCGCGTCTTTCTGAGTCTCCCAGCCGCCTTCGGGCAGGATTCCCACGACCTTCTCGGTTTCGGAGCAACGGAGCGCGGCGGGCAAAGGGGACGCTTGTGGGGCGGTGGGTGGAAGGGGCTTGCCCCGATATTAGGCTTGCCAAAGAGGGCGTGAGGAAGGAAGGGGAGGTGGGTCACCCATCTGGCTGCAGATGCGTGTACAATGCACGGCGGTGGCTGCTGACCTTTCCTGGGCAGATGGGAGTGGGCTTGCGGGCTAAGGCCAGGGGAGTGAGTGAGTGGGTGGGTGGGAGGGCCCCGCGGATGTGATCGGGGGAAAGGTTGGCACGCATGTTGTGTGAAGCCGGCAGATGGAGGGAGAGGAGGAAGGGAGAGACGGTGGTGGTGGAGGGGGGGAATGGAAAATGCAAATAGCAAATTTTGCACCCAGAGGCCAGCCGCTTCGCTGGGTTGATAACCTTTCTTTCGCTCAAAAAATAATAATAAATCTCCCTTCCTGGGTAGATCTGATTTTATTTTGGTTCCCTTGGGCTTGCGTTCCCTGTTCCAATGTAGTTTTCGTTTTAAATGACTGAAGGTTGTCGATTAAAATCGTATTAAAGGATATAAGGGGCCGGAGGGGGGGGTTCACTCTGAGACTGAAGAAGCTGGAATAATAATAGAAAGAGACTCCCGAGGCTAATTTGGGGAGGGGGCTGCCAAATCCGGAGAAGAAAAGGAGGGGCAGGGGCAAAGAAAGCCCAAGCTGCTTCATCCTCCCCCCCCCCTCCGCTGCCGCTTGCTACTCTTGGAAAACTTTTGAGGTGCGTCAGATTTCAGTTGCCATCATCCCCATCCAAAGCAACAAGTTTGCCTCCCCAGCAGCTTAATTTCTCTCAAGGGCATTGTCTGTTTTTAATGCCCTCCAACCTAAGGTTGCAAGTGTGATTTTCTTACGTTGTTCTCACAACAGTCCTGCGAGGTAGACCAGGCTTAAGAGAAGAAAAAATGGAGAAATGCGGAGACAGAGCAGAAAATAGACGATGGGTTGGGGGTCCATTTCTAAGGCTTTCATAGGGTTTGGGAAAGGTTTCTGAGATCTTGTGTAAGTACGATGTAGGATGGTAGAGGCTTAATTAGTCCAGATAATTAAATAATGGACTGCATGCACACATTTTTCTGGATGCACAACATATGAACTGTAAACTAATCACAATTTGGAGTTGGTATACTCAACTTAAAACAGTTCATTTAGTGACCGAAGTTACAACGGCACTGAAAAAAGGGACTGGGACCATTTTTCAAACTTACAACAGTTGCAGCATCCCCAGGATCAAAAGTCAGAGGCTTGGCAACTGGCATGTACTTATGACGGTTGCACCGTCCCTGGGATCACGTGATCCTCTTTTGCGACCTTCTGACCAGCAAACTCAATGGGAGAAGCCAGATTCATTAGATTTTTAGATTAGATAACCTTTATTGTCCTTTTTTTCCCCGCATGTGGGGAATGGCACAATGGCACACATGAAAAATGAAATTTAGTTGCTTCCTCTCCAAGTGTACACATACACAACACACAGTTAAAGCATACTCTATACCAGTGGTTCTCAACTTTTCTAATGCCGCGACCCCATAATACAGTTCCCCATGTTGTGGTGACCCCCAATCACTTATACATCACCGGGTGCCAGGGGCGTGGCCAAAGAAAAGGGAGGAAAAATGGCGGACAGCCTTGTTTGGCGACCCCTGTGAAATGGTCGTTCGACCCCAAATGGGGTCCCGACCCACAGGTTGAGAACCACTGCTCTATACAATATGTGTATAGACCTACACCAGGGGTAAGCAACCTTGGCTCTTTTATGACTCGTGGACTTCAACTCCCAGAATTCCTGAGCCAGCATGGCTCACCTTGGAAACCTCTCCCTTTCCCCTCAGCATGGCTGGCTCAGGAATTCTGGGAGTTGAAGTCCACGAGTTATAAAAGAGCCAAGGTTGCCTACCCCTGGCCTACACTCTTACATATAAGTAACATGTAAATATAAATATTATTCACTGTCCAATAAATGTTATTCACTGTCCATAAATATTATTCACTTCACAACCGTGATGCTAACTTAACAACTACAGTGATTCACGTTTAACAACTGCGGCAAGAAAAGTCATAAAATGGAGGCAGAACTCACTTAACGGCCGTCTCGTTTAGCAGCAGCAAGTTTAGAGGTGAATTGTGGTTGTGAGTCCAGGACTGCCTGTCCTCGAACTGCTCACAGCTGGTTCTCTGAAAACCCCCCAAGTGACTCATGCAAAACCTTTAAAAGAAAACCTCGACTGGTATTTCAGATGTGTCGTTTTGACTATTATACGATCATGGAAGGGAAAAATGAATTTCGTGGCATTTTTCAGAGCAAAAACAAAAAGGAGAATGGAAACTTATAAAAGTAACCATGGATCGATACAATGATATTGTGCGGTGGGCAAAAACACCAAAGTAGCTGGGGTTTCGTAAGTGGAAACCGTGGTTTATTCGGTCCTGGAGAATTAACCGCCATCGCTTGTAAGCCCTGTTTGCAGATGTCAGTGGTGAAGTTAATACGTGCCACACCTGCAGCACAAAGAGTGTTATCAAAACACACTCCGGGTTTTGGCTTTCTGTTTGTGCAAGCTTGAGCAGCACCGGGTTTGCCTGCAGGGACCTTTGTGATGCCACAAAGTTTGAGAACAGCTGTGATGTTTTCTGAAAATGGAATGATTACAAGTAAATGATGTCGTTACGCCTTGCCCCGTCTTAACCTCCGCGGAATCGTTTGGCTTTGTTTATTCAAGAGGAAGGTGTGTTCTCAATAAAGGAGAATATTTGCAGCTCAGGGCTGAAATGAGAGGTCCTTGGTGCTCTCTGAGCTTGGTGGTTTTCTTGCAGACGTTTCATTACCTAAGTAGGCAACATCATCTAGGCTAGAAGAGAGTTGGGGTTGTGGAGAGAAGGAGAAGGCGGTAAAGGAAGACTGTGGAGTCTTTGGTGCTCTCTGAGCTTGGTTGTTTTCTTGCAGACTTCATTACTTAACTAGGTAACATCATCAGGGCTAGAAGGGAGTGAGGAGGAGGAGGAGGAGGAGGAGGAGGAGGAGGAGGAGGAGGAGGAGGAGGAGGAGAAAGTTCTTGGTGGTCACTGAGCTCGGTTTTTTTTCTTGCAGACATTTCATTACCAAACTAGGTAACATCATCAGGGCTAGAAGGGAGTGTGTTTGCATGGAGGAGGAGGAGGAGGAGGAGGAGGAGGAGGAGGAGGAGGAGGAGGATTGTGGGATCCTTGGTGCTCTCTGAGCTTGTTTTTCTTGCAGACATTTCATGACCCAACTAGGGAACATCATCAGGGCTAGAAGGGAGTAGGGTTTGCAGGGGGGAGGAGGAGAAGGAGTTGTTGTTCTTGGTGCTCTCTTGGCAACTGACTCATATTTATGACGGTTACAGTGTCCTAGGGTCATGTGATCCCCTTCTGCGGCCTTCGGACAAGCAAAGTCACTGGGGAAGCCAGAGTCGCTTAATTACTAACTTTACAACTGCAGTGATTTACTTAACAACAGTGGCAGGAAAGGTCGTATAATGGGGCAAAGCTCACTTAAGAACTATCTCACTTAGCAACACATTTTGGGCTCCGTTGTGGTCGTAAGTCGAAGACTACCTGTAGAGTATTTAATCTAACATTGCTCACTTGAGCTGGCTGGAATTTCAAGCTGTCATTTCCTCCACTCTTCTTAAGAGAGTCAGGAGATTTGAAGAAGATGGAACTTTCTACATGCCAAACAGAAATTTTACTCCTGGGCTAGCTCTGCTAGGGACAATTAACATAGATCATTTTAATATGACTTTCTCGGCCCTTTTCATTTCTACGGAAAGTGTTTTCTTGACTCACAGCCTCGGTGAACGCTATACTCCTGTTTCTGAACTCTTCCATACTGGTCCAGTGTTATTTAAGGCGAGAACAGCCATTAGCAAGCAAACAAACCTGGTTGACAATGCACCGTTTGTTTTCCAAGATAGGGTTTGTACATCCATGGTTTGCTAGGGCTTCTGAAAATGACTGCTGGGTGGTCAACAGCAGCTGAGTGAGTCCTTTTCGCTTCTGTCTTCAGTGATTTTGGGAGCCTTCAGCAACACTAAATAAAAATTGGATAACTAAATAGGCAAAGGCTGTCTCCAGGGCAGAATGAAGGGGTCCATAAGCCAGCTGAATGGTGGCTGAATAAAGCAACTCCTGGACTGTATTTTATTGCACCGCACACATCTTATATGAAGAAAGATTGCAGGAATTGGGTGTCTCTAGTAGTTTGATGAAAAGAAGGACCAGGGGTGATAGGATAGCAGTCTTCCAATAGTTGAGGGGCTGCCACAAAGAAGAGGGGAGGGGTCCATTTGTCTGAAATGGTATAGGATTTCCTGCTTGACCAAGGGGTTGGAGTAGTTATTCTATTATTCTGGGTCAACCTATTTTTCCAAAGCACCAGAAGGCAAGACAAGAAACAATGGATGGAAACCAACTAAGGAGAGAAGCAACCTAGAACTAAGGAGAAATTTCCTGACAGTGCGAACTATTAATCAGTGGAACGGCTTGCTTCCAGAAGTTGTGGGTGCTCCAACACTGGAGGCTTTTAAGAAGAGACTTGGCGGCCATTTGTCTGAAATGGTATAGGCCAGGGGTCTTCAAACTTGGCCCTTTTATGACTTGTGGACTTCAACTCCAAGAATTCCTCAGCCAGCCAGCGTGCCTGGCTGAGGAATTCTGGGAGTTGAAGTCCACAAGTCATAAAAGGGCCAAGTTTGAAGACCCTGGTCTAGGGCCTCCTGCCTGAGGAGGGGGTTACTCTAGTCTAGAAGACCCCCCAAGGTCCCTTCTGTTCTGCAATTCTGCAATATCAGTCTGTGTACTCCTTATGGAACGACTGCTTATCCTATATTAGAAAGATTTGCTCCAGCACTGAAGACCTAATTTATGCTTTTGGGATTTTGGAACATGAGTGCAATCAAAAGTCTATTTAGAGCTGGACCTTGTGAGAATAAGAAACACATTTTGTTTCTTTCCCAAATTGAGAGGAATATCTCTTACTTTGCAGGATGGTTTTCATTCGTTTTGGCGCTCAGGACTCTGTAGGAATCCATGCATTATAGGCAGTTCTTGACTTACGATAAATCGATGAATTGTTTAGTGACCGTTCAAAGTCACAACGACACTGAAAAAAAGTGACTTTCACACTTACGACCGTTGCAGCCTCCGCAGGGTCAAAATTTGGATGCTTGGCAACCGGCTCGTATTTATGATTGCCTCAGTGTCCCTGGGGGTCACGTGACCTCCCCCTTTGCGACCTTTGGACAAGCGAAGTCAATGGGGAAGCTGGATCCACTTAACAACCATGTTACTAACTTAATTTCAGCGATTCATTTAAGAACTGTGGCAAGGAAGCACGTAAAATGGAGCGAAACTCACTGAGCAACTTTCTCATTTAGTAACAAGAAATTTGGGGCTCAAGTTACGGCCGTAAGTCAAGCATTACCTATATAACAGCCTGAAATACAGAGAGATTTTTATAAAAAGGCTTTTTTTTTTTTTTTTGCAAAGGGACAAAAATAGTAAGCAATTGAGGAAAATTCACAATAGCCATTGAATGTCCCTCCTGGAGATTCTTCTTTTACCTTCCCTAAAATAGAACTCAGTATAGCTCCCTCCTCACACACACACACACACACACACACACACACACACACACACACACACACCGCTTGAAATGAAAGCTGAGGTCCACAATTACATATTTGGTCTTGCAGGTGGGGGAATAAAAAAATCATTAAACCTTTACTAAACCAGTCTCGTCTTTTTCATTTTCTCTCCCTTTGCTTCATCATGGATATCTAAAAGGACAGTTGGAACCGATAAATGAGGTGAGTTAATCTGATGAGTCACCCTTTCTCTTGACACACAGAACGAGACCGTCGGGTGTGTGTGTGTGTGTGTGTGTTTTCCCTTCGCCCCTTCGTCTGGCTTTCTACGCTTGGTGGTGCAAAATTGTGTGTGTAAAAATACACCTTGGTTTCCTGTGGCTAAACAGCCAGGGTTTTTTTTTTCTTTTTCTTTTTTTTCCTTTAACAAGGAGAACTGTGGCTGACACGTTTTTGTTTTTTAATTGATTTGGCTGCAGATAATTCTATATGCTGTCAGTCCACTGGTGTACAAAATTTCTACTCCTCATGTTATGGGAGAGGATTGGGAATCCCCACTTGCTCTGCTCGGATGATCTCTTTGAGGTACACGTCGTCCTTGACTTAGGATCATTGACTTATTTTGGACTTACAACAGTACTGGGAAAAGTGATAATCCTCATACTTATGACCGTCACAGCATCCCCCCAGTCAGGTGATCAACATGGGGGCATTTGGCAACCCCATGTTTGTGGTGTCCCAGAGTTACGTGATCGCCATCTGCGATCTTCCCAGCCCGCTTTCGAATAGGCCAGACTCACTTAGTGCCTACATGATTCATTTAACTGCAGTGATTTGCTTAATCATGGGAAAACAGGTCATTAAACAGGGCATGGCTTACTTAACTGCCTTGCTTAGCAATGGAAATTGTGCCCTGTATTGTAAGTCAAGGGCTTCAGTTCACAACTGCAGCTGGCCAGCTGTAGAGATACGATATAAACTGAAAGTGATTTTGTATATAGGTTTGTGTTTATATTTTCAGTTTATTCCCTGTGACAGTAAGGAATTAACACCTGGTCCAGTTGTTTTCCTTCTTCACCACTATCGTATACATCGGGATGGGCAATTAAGTCAAGTTTACAGCTTGACTTCAACTCCCAGAACTCCTGAGCCAGCATGGTCCAGACCCAGAATTCCTTAGCATGGCTGGCTCAGGAATTCTGGGAATTGAAGTCCACAGGTGGTAAAGTTGATATAGTTACCCACCCCTGGTATACATTTTTCCATCTCTGATCTCTTGATCTTTCTGACTTCAAACTTGAGAAGTCCTAGAACAGGGGTCTTCAAACTTGGCCCTTTTATGACTTGTGGACTTCAACTCCGAGAATTCCTCAGCCAGTGTGCCTGGCTGAGGAATTCTGGGAGTTGAAGTCCACAAGTCATAAAAGGGCCAAGTTTGAAGACCCCTGTCCTAGAGAGATGTTACGTTTTTGATCTTGTGGAAGCCAAGGGCTTTGGAATGAGTGCCATCCTTTTAATTGATAAGGTTTATTCTGAAAAAAAAACAAAACCTAATGGAGCCCTAACGTGCAACTCAATTTAAAATCTTAGTTTGGGGCTGAAACAACATTTCAGTGGCTCCCACAGGGCTCCATTGGGGGGGGGGTCCTCCTGGAGCTGTCCAGGGTCCTGATTCATTATCAACTGCTCTCATAGATTTGGTTTGGCCAATTGTAATTGTTCAATTTCTTCTTCTTTTATTCAAAAGATTAACATCCAAAATCCAAAAGAAGACAATTGAACAGAGACAGAACAAAACTAAAAAAAATATTGGAAAAAACTCCCCCCCCCATTGGTTTGGCCAATTGTGATTTGCTTCCCTGAAACCTGGACTTCATCTTTGTTTTACCATCCCTTGAGCATGATGCTCACACCCTACTCCCCCCCCCATGTGGTGCTTGCTTTGAAAAGTCCAGAACTGCTTGACCTTTCCTTCATGATCTGATTCACTCACACAGCTTCTATTGCCTTTCAAAGCACGAAAGCTTTCCTCGTTTTTTAAATGCTTGCTCCATTCCGTGAAGACGATGGATTATAAAACTGTACAGCAAAGTTTAAATTCCCTCAATTCCGCTCACGGCAAAGCACTGAAATTCTTCCAGCTTGGCATATATTTTATTGGCTTGGGTTAGTGTAGCGGAAACCATAGGCTTTTCCTTGTGGGCAAGTTCTGGAATCTTCTCATTTAATTAGGATTTGTTTTTAATTTATGACCCTTTATTCCTCTTCTGCATCTTCCATTTTTAGCAGGGGGTTTGGAAAACATTTTGCCTTGGGCATTACAATTTTACAAGAATGTAAGTTTGCAGGGAAACTCAAGATCCAGCACGGATGGCTGGGGAATTCTGGGAGATGAAGTCTACAGGTTTTAAATTTGCCAAGGTTGGACATCCCTAGTTTAGTAGGTTGTTCGAACTTGGACTACAGTTTGAACAAACATTATGCCAAACCATGGATTTTCAGCCAACGTTTGGATGAGCCATAGAGGCTGGGGTCCTGCTGACCCATAAGCCATGGTTTAGGAACCAGAGAAAATATAAAAAAAAGATCCTATTGTGGTTTTCATACCCATCTCCCTCTGCTTGGCTCTTGGCTGGAAATTTTGGATACAGGCTCATATCGTTTCCAGTTTTCATGAATGATAGGTTTGATGTCCAGTATTCCAGAAGTCGGAGAGAAAAATCTATCTCTGCGGTCACTAGGAGTCAAAAAATGACTTGATAGTCCAACATCCAACAATAAGTTGACCAAAGCAGAATAAGCAAAAATCTAGATCTGTGGTTACAGAGATATAAACACACACACACACACACACACACACACACACACACACACACACACATGGAACTGAAATCCTCCTGGGATCTGCCTGTTAAATTACAATTGTTTATCCTTGTTCACCATCAGCTGCTTGTAATTTTGCTTTCTGGTTTCTAACGGCCTCAGGGCCTGTTGTCTAGAATCTCGGATCTTTTGCTGTGCAGATGGACCTGTCGCAACTGTTGTCAGAAGTGCTACGAGTGCAGCTGTTGCCAGTCCAACGAAGACGAGGTGGAAATCCTGGGGCCTTTTCCAGCTCAAACCCCTCCCTGGTTGTAAGTTTGGGAGTGTTTCGAAGGCACCGCTTATTTGAAGGGTGGTTCGGAGGAGGTCACCGAGTTTGGTAATGAAAGGTCTGCAAGAAAGCCATCCAACTCAGAGACCCACCAAGGACCCTTCGGTTATATAATGCTCCCAATTTAATGGCAGGTTTCTTCAAGCTAATAGTAAACAGCATCCTAATTAAGAACCAAGCCACTAGTATATAAAAGAGAGCAAACCCTACACCCTTCTGGCACTGATGTTCTCTAAACCCAGAGAGCACCAAGGATGATTCCTCCTCCTCCTCCCCCCTCCCTTCCTCCTCCTCCTCCTCCCCTCCTCTTCCCTCTCCCTCTCCCCCCTCCCCTCCTCCTCCTCCCCTTCCCCCCTCCCTCCTCCTCCTCCTTCTCTATTGGCGTGATCTACAAGCACGGTACCCTTCCTTAATAAACACATACAGTATATTTGTGCCATCCTAAGCAGGGTATCCTTCCTTTATAAATATTTATTTGTGCCATCTATGGGGAGGATATCCTTTCCTTAAATATATATATTTAAGGCATATATATATGCCATGTAGGAGCAGGGCATCAGTCCTTTATAAGTATATATTTGTCCCCTTTATGAGCCGGGTATTCTTCCTTTATAAATAAGATATATTTGTGCCAACTGCAAGCAGGGTGTCCTTCCTTTATAAAAATATATATATATATTTGGAGCCAGAGAAAGAGACGTTAGGCATAATTTTATGTCAAAGAAGAAAAGCACTAGGTATTTTCAATTATGGCACCTTCTGAGGGCTGACCTCAACTGGTCTGTCTCAAGGCAGCAAATCTTATTATGCTGATTTAACAAATAGGGTGGGGACCCCTTTCTCTAATCATGTGCTTTCTTATCGCTTTTTTCCCCCTTGTTGCTTTTATTTCTTTGAGATGAGAGCTGTGGGGGGTGGGTAGTTCTGAGGTGTTGTAGATCATAAGATAAATGACATGCCTGTTTCATTTTTCATATATATATATATATATATATGAAATGCCTTGTATTCTGTGAAATTAAACTGGAAGCGTAGCTCCATTCTTCTTCTCAGCAGTTGCCCTTGTTAAGCAAAATCCTGAGCGTTTCAAAAGGAAGCAGAGCGAGTGAAAAGAATTGTAAATTAGCAGCAGCAGTGGCTTGCTGGATGGAGAGGGGGGAGGATATTTGCTTTCTGTTTGCATTAGTTTTTTTTAAAAAAAGTGAATATTTATTTTGTTTTTTTTTTTAAATTCAAGATGATGTATATTTTTAGTACTCCCTCCTTCTCCTATTTTCCCCACAGTAACAAACGTGAGGTGAGTTGGACTGAGAGAGAAGGACTGGCCTAAAGTCACCCAGCTGTCTTTCATATAGTAGCTAAGGCAGAACTAGAATTCAGTCTCCTGGTGTTGGCCCAAAGTCTCCCAGCTGGCTTTCATGTCCAAGGCGGACTAGAATTCACAGTCTCCTGGTGACTGGCCCAAGGTCACCCAGCTGGCTTTCATGTCTAAGGTGGACTAGAACTCACAGTCTCCTGGTATTGGCCCAAAGTCTCCCAGCTGGCTTTCATGTCCAAGGCAGACTAGAATTTACAGTCTCCTGGTGAGTGGCCCGAAGTCACCCAGCCGGCTTCCATGTCTAAGGTGGACTAGAACTCACTGTCTCCTGGTGTTGGCCCAAAGCCAGCCAGCCGGGTTTCACGTCTAAGACAGGACTGGAACTTACCATCTCTTGGTCATTGGCCCAAAGTCACCTAGCCAGCTTTCATGTCTTAAGGCAGAACTAGAATTCACAGTTTCATGCTGACTGGCTGCATGTCACCCAGCCAGCTTTCATGCCTAAAGTATGACTAGAACTCACTAACTCTTGGTTTCTAGTCTCTCTCAGTCTTGGCCAATGTAAGACCTGTGGACTTCAACTCCCAGAATTCCCTAGCCAGCATCCTGAGGAAATTTCAGCTGTTTGGCCTTCCGTTCACAACTTAAAGCTCCTCAGCCTATCTGGTTGGAGAATTCTGGGAGTTGGTCCATATTTCTTAAAGTTGTCATGGTTGAGAAACAGTAGTCTAGGGTCTACGGTCCCATCATCTACTGTCTCTCATCTATTTTGAGAGTTTAGAAAAAACTTCAGAGAAGAGCAACTAAGATGATCAAAGGCTTGGAGGCTAAAACATACGAAGAACGGTTGCAGGACTTTGGTTTGGCCAGTGTAAAGAAAAGAAGAAATAGGGGAGACATGAAAGCAGAGTTCCAGTATCTGAGGGGCTGCCACAAGGCAGAGGGGGTCAGGTTGTTCATCAAAGCACCAGAGGGAAGGACGAGAAACAATGGATGGAAACTGATCAAGGAGAGAAGCAACCTGGAATTAAGGAGAAACTTCCTGACAGTGAGGACAATCAACCAGTGGAACAGCTTGCCTCCAGAAATCGTGGGTGCTCCATCACTGGAGATTTTAAAGAAGAGACTAGACAGTCACCTGTCTGAGATGGTATAGGTTCTCCTGCTTGAGGGGGGGGGCTGGACTAGAAGACCTCCAAGGTCCCTTCCAGCTTCTATTCTATTCTATATATTTTTTACACTCCATCTATGATCTATCATCAATGCACTCATGAAGTCAAAAAAGGGTTTATCTTTTCCTCAAAAGTCCAGACACTTGCATGCTCATGGCACTGGGGAAGAAAACGCGGAATGGAAGCGTTGCCTGGATGATTCCAAGATTTGATCTTTCCAACAGGCTAAGCAATCGAAGTGAAGACAAAAATGGCAACACGGATAACGCAACGGGTGAACCATCCCCAATCCCTCAGAATGTTTCACTGGACAGAAGACGGTCGTCCACGGATACCTCCCGTTCCACTTACAGCCTTACAAGACGAATTTCAAGTAAGTTAGCTGGTGATCAGAGAAGCTGGACCACACCTGACCGCCATCTTGGCAGATAGGATGGGTGGAGCTTGATGGAAAAGGAGCTTAGTTATCCTGATGATAGATAGGTCTCTTTAAGTACCTTTTACATTTAACCCGGACCAGTGAAAACCCAAATGATAGGGAGTGCCCAGCTGATTTATCAGTCAATGAATCCTGCAAATTCAGATCATTCCGGAAGCAAATTAAATAGGTCGTGTGAACATAGAGTCTTGGGAAATGAATGTTCTCTGCAATCTCCATTTGCTTTCTCACTTGCTCCCATGCCTGCTCATTTTTTTTTTTAAAAAAATCACACTTTCTGCCTCAGACACACACACACATACATTCTGGAACAAAGGTATAGGTAGATAGATAGTTCTCAACTTACAACTGTTTGTTTAGTGACCGTTCAAAATGACAGTGGCATTGGAAAAAAAAGTGATTGATGAGCGTTTTTCACACAACTGTGGCAGCCTCCCCCCTGGTCACTGATCAACATTCAGCTGCTTGGCAACTGACTCACATTTGTGACGGTTGCAGTGTCCCGGGGTCATGTGATCGCTCTTTGCGATCTTCTGACACGCAAAGTCAATGGGGAAGCCAGATTCACTTAATGACCATGTTACTAACTTAACAACTGCAGTGACTCACTTTGCAGCGGTGGCAATAAAGGTTGTTAACATGGGGCAAATCTCCATGAACCGTCTTGCTTAGCAATGGAAATTTTGGGCTGAATTGTTGTAAGCTGAGGACTACCTGTACACACACAGCCACACATGTAACATACACACATATATTCTGGAAGAAAAGCAAATTCTTCCCCTTATTTTTATCAGCCCTCCCCCCCAAAAAAAACCCTGCAGAAGATTTTTATTATTTATTTATTTATTAATAAAATTTACATGCCGCCAATCCAGGCCTTTTAGCAGGAGTTCAACTGAATCCAAAGCATTTTTCTCTTTTGGACAAGTGCTGTCTGGGACTTTCTGCCCTTTTTTAAAAATCCTGTTTCTTCCTCCCTCTCATCCAGGTCTAGAGCTGAGGAGACCAAGTTCTCCCCTGGTTGACATTAAGCCCATCGAGTTTGGAATTCTAGGCTCCAAAAAGGAGATTGTCCAGCCCAGCATCCTGCGGAAAACCTACACTCCGGATGAGTATTTTAGGAAATTCGAGCCAGGACTGTATTCTCTTGATTCAAATAGCGACGATCTGGATTCCTTGACGGACGAAGAGATCTTAGCCAAGTATCAGCTGGGGAAGCTCCATTTTAGCACTCAGTACGATCTCTTGCACAACTATCTCATTGTCCGGGTCATTGAAGCCAAGGACCTGCCTCCCCCCATCTCCTACGATGGCGCCAGGCAAGACATGGCCCACTCAAACCCCTATGTGAAGATCTGTCTCCTTCCCGACCAGAAGAACTCAAAGCAGACGGGGGTCAAGCGCAAGACCCAGAACCCCATCTTTGAAGAGAGGTACATGTTCGACATCCCGTTTTTGGAAGCTCAGAGGAGGACTCTGCTCTTGACCGTGGTGGATTTCGACAAATTTTCACGCCACTGTGTCATCGGGAAGGTGTCCATGCCGCTGAGTGAGGTGGACCTGGTGAAGGGCGGCCACTGGTGGAAAGCGCTGGTGCCCAGTTCTCAGGTAACTTGTGGGTTTCCATTCAATGAATTCAAAGGGCATTTTTATTTTTATTTTATTTTAATTGTTCTTTTAATTTACTGGGTTTGGTTTTAAGGACTCAGTTGCAGTGATATTTCTTAGGCCATTTTAGCCTCAGGTTGCTTACAGTTTCTCGTGCTGACTATAGTGGAGTTCCTTTCCTTTCCTTTCCTTTCCTTTCCTTTCCTTTCCTTTCCTTTCCTTTCCTTTCCTTTCCTTCCTTTCCCTTTCCATCTTTCCTTTCCTCCCCTCCACTCCCCTCTCCTCTCCTCTCCTCTCCTCTCCTCTCCTCTCCTCTCTTCTCCTCCTTTCCCCTCCCCTCCCCTCTCCTCCCTGCCCCTCCCCCCTGCCCCTCCCCCCATCCCCATCCTTTCCTTCGCAATTTCAAAAATGAATTCAGCTTGTACTGCATTGCATTAAAAAAAGTGACACATCAAGAATCCTTTTTGCAGTGTTTGATTCAGCTTGCCCTTTTCTGTTGCAGAACGAAGTTGAGCTGGGAGAGCTTTTGCTCTCATTAAACTACCTTCCCAGTGCGGGGAGACTCAATGTGGACATAATTAGAGCAAAGCAGTTACTGCAGACTGATATGAGCCAAGGGTCAGGTAGGGTTTGTGTGGATGCAGGTGTGTATTTTGTTATTGGACTTGGAGCATGTAGATGAACACGGGAGTATTTTCCCCAATGTATTTATATAACACTGGTTGTAGTCTTTCCCCCCTAGTATTATTACTGAGAGCCAGTTTGGTGTAAGGGTTAAGGCACCTGGCTAGGAATCTGAAGACCACCCCTCCTGGTCCTTCCTAGGGCACAAAACCAGCTGGGTGATCGTAGGCCAGTCCCTCTCTCTCAGCCCTAGAAAGGAGGCAATGGCACACCACTTCTGAAATCTTGCTAAGAAAACGGCAGGAACCTGTCCAGGCAGATGCCAGGAGTCAAAACAGACTCAAAAGCATCTCTTCTCTTCTCTTCTCTTCTCTTCTCTTCTCTTCTCTTCTCTTCTCTTCTCTTCTCTTCTCTTCTCTTCTCTCTCCTCTGATCTATCTATCCATAGTATTCTTTGCTCTCTCTCTCTCTTCCCCCCATCCGTCCCTACTTACCTATCATGTATCTAGAAATTATTTATCTATCAGCCATCTATTGGTTCTTTGTGCTATTATTTATCTATCAGGTATTTGATTATCTATCTATCTATCTATCTATCTATCTATCTATCTATCTATCTATCTATCTATCTATCTATCTATCTACCTACCCACCCACCCACCCACCTACCTACCTACCTACCTACCTACCTACCTACCTACCTACCAATCTCTGTTCTTTGATCTATCATCTGTTCATTTTATCTGTGTCTGCCATTCTTTCTATCTATCTATCTATCTATCTATCTATCTATCTATCTATCTATCTATCTATCTATCTATCATCTACCTACCTACCTTAACAACATCTCACAAACGGGAGAAGAGAATGACTTAGTTCTTGCTTCTTCTGGTTCTCTCTGTTCTCCAGGACTTCACCCAGATGGGGTACCATCAGGCACAGGATCTTCTGCCCCCTTTCCAGGCTTCAGTGTACCCCAGTGCTGTCTTGATGCCTTGTTCTCCAGCCGGAGACGGCACAGCCAACCTCTCTACCAAGGAGAATCTCCTTGGCTGTTGCCTTCAGCCCCAATCTGATTCCCTGCCCACTCCTTTCCGCTGAAGCACTCAAAAGAGAGCAAGGGATCCGCTTCTCTCTCTCTCCCCCAAGGTCTGATTGAAAGCAAACAGCACATTCTGACCTCTCCTGCTGAACAATAGCTGCCTCTCATTTGTCATTTGAAAAATTGAAATAGCAGGCCTCCTTCTGGTCCAGAAGCGGCTTCTCTTTCTGAGAAGAGGTCAAGGCTATTTCGTTTCCTCCAGAAAAAGGATCCCCTCCCCTTTCAGGTTTTTCCACCATTTTGTTTTTTTTTTTTTACCATGGACCATTGTTTCCCCTGGAATGGAAAAACGTTACCAATAACCGTGGAGAAAAAAAATAAAAATAAACATTCATATTTCCAGAGGAAAGGGATAAGAAATTTTTCTACCTCTGAGGATGAGGTGCTGTGGCCTTAAAAAAGACGTGTGTTCCCCCCCTCCCCTTTCTATTCCTTAAAAGCCTGCATTGCTATACAGGTAATCCTGTACTTATGAGCACAGCGGGGCCCAAACTTTCCGTTGCTAAGTGAGACACTTGTTAAGTGAGTTTTGCCCCATTTTACAATCTTTCTCACCGTAGTTGTTAAATGAATCACTGCAGTTTTTAAGTTAATTACAGGGTTGTTAAGTGAATCTGGCTCCCCCCCCCGGTTGACTTTGCTTGTCAGAAGCTTGCAAACGGGGATCATGTGACCCCCCGGAACATTAAAACCGTCATAAATATGAGTCAATGGCCGAATGGCTGACTTTTAATCACGTGATCAAGGGGAGGCTGCAACGGTCGTACGCCTGAAAAAGGTCATGCCACTTTTTTTCAGTGCCCTTGGTCAAAGAATGTACTGTTGTAAGTCGAGGACCACCTGTATAATGCTGAATTTTTATTATAGTATGTATTTAACGACAATAAAAATATAACAACAATAAGGAACAATATGCATGATGATTCAAACCAAGAAGAAAGAGAGAGAACGCGAAAGAGAGAAACGATTCATACAGCATGAATATCGAACCAGCTTAACCTTTTAACATATAATTAAATGTAGATTATAGACCTAGGAATATTGCGCTCTCTTTTCTCATTTGTACATACGCAAAACATTTTAAAGATGGATAGAAGATATAAATGTTTTATCCACTCTTAACATCTGGCGGGTTGGTTTCTTTCCACCTACGTGGGACAATTCTCTAGACACAGCTTGAGATTTTCATAAAATGTCAAGTTCCATATTTTAGGAATATAAATGCCTCATATTTAATGGTTATGTGCTTCCCCAGAGTTGTGTAACATATGTTTATGACTTGAAACCTAAAAAATTAGTCTGTAAAGGAGCATGACCAAATCATGCGAGTCAGACAGCCCTCAAATCTCTTATGGTGCCAACACGGAAAAAAATGAATATCCATCCTTTTTCATACAGTCTTCAAAGATGCCAATTAAATGGAACAAAATGTCTGGGAAAACAACTTCATCTCTAGATCGTAAGAAATACGTTTCACATTTCTTAAAACTTGAAGAGAAGATTACGAGTCAACCATGATTGCCTTTAGGATGATAATGCACAGTTTCTTCTTGGTTTTCCGATTGGAATTGTGACTTAGCATGACATGTGACTAGGGCATATATTTTACCGTTTCCTGGTTTGCTCTTGGTTTAAGCAAACTGTAATTACGCAGAATGAGAACAGAGAGTAAAAAAAAAAAAAATAGGAGCTGGACAAGCAAAGTAGGATCTCCAGCTTTAAAATTCACTCCGACTGGTTTTTGACCTGCTCAATAAACTAGGGCTCAAATAACTCCTAGCTTAATCTGATGCAGGCGTGGAGCTGTTCATTTGCCAAGCTGGAATTGTTTGTGCTTTCTCTTCAGATCCTTTTGTGAAAATCCAGCTTGTTCATGGGTTAAAATTAGCCAAGACAAAGAAGACCTCCTGTATGAAGGCCACCATTGATCCTTTCTACAACGAGTCCTTCAGCTTCAAGGTGGCACAAGAAGAACTTGAAAATACTAGCCTGGTTTTCACAGGTATGTGACTCGTATCTTTCCCGTGTGTTTTTCTTGCGATACAATTAAGGACATTGGGGGGGGGGGCGAATTTCCACCAACATCTGAACATGACCAAATGGGGAAGGCTGCCCTGTAATTGTAGCATGCAGCCTGCACTGCGCCTGGTTCCTTTCTCCAGATCAGAAACCCTGATAATTATTGCAGGAGTGAGTCATCCCTTGCCAGCGTTTGGGAAAGGAAAGATGGTCAAAATAACATTCGCTGTTTAAAAAAATAAAACAGCAATGCAGTTACAGATCTTCTCCACCGTGTATTTCTTTTGCCTCTACAACAGGACGGCGTTGTGTCACATCTCTGTGGTTTTGTTCTGGGTGTGGCTTCTCTGGATGAGCTGCCCTAGTCTTGAAAGTTGAAAATCAAGGCACCTTTGAACAAGGCAAGACGCTCCTGGGATCAACGGGCCATGCTCAGCAATTATTTAATTATGCTTTATTGAATGAACGTGCCTTGAAGGTTTATCGTGAAGCCATTAATCAAGATGGGCAAACATCTCCTCTGAGTTCAGGCAACAATCACACTGACGTTCATGCCACATCCTAAGCCCAAACCAAACCAACCTCATGATTGGTCAGCATGTTGTTCAGCATCATGATTAGTTGAGCTATCATTTGAACCATCACTGGCTGGGTTGGATATTCCTTGAATGTTTTTAATTTGTTCCGGTCTTTGACTATAATAAGCACTGACTTGACTTGGCAGAGGTTCTTGTTTTTAAAAATGGTTTCTCTTTTGTCCATAACTTCTATTCTGCAACTTTTGCAGATCCCTTTTTTAGAGGGGAAACTTTCCTGCTGAGTTTGGACTGCTTTTGTGTCATGTTATATTGTCAGTTTTCAGGCATCTCTCTCCCTCTCTCTCTCCCTTTCTCTCTCCCTCCCCCTTCCTCTCTCTCTTACTCCCTCCCTCTCTCTCCCTTCCACTCTCTTTCTCTCTCCCTCCCTCCCTCTCCCTCCCTCCCACCCTCTCTCTCTCCCTCCCTCCCTCTCTCTCTCCCCCTACTTTTTTTTATTCCTCCAGTCTACGGCCACAATGTGAAAAGCAGCAACGACTTCATCGGGAGAATTGTCATTGGCCAGTATTCGACAGGTTCCTCAGAGTCTAAGCACTGGCGACGGATGCTCACCTCCCACCGTACCGCCATTGAGCAGTGGCACAGCCTCCGCTCGCGAGCCGAGTGTGACCGAGTCTCGCCAGCTTCCCTGGAGGTGACGTGAGCCACCAATGCTGCTCCAGAGGCCCGTCAGACCAGTCCCCTCCATGCACGCTGTATACAAGTTCATTGCCTTTGGATTGACCATCCACAACCGTTGGCAGCGCAATGTTTGCCATTGATCACTGAGTGTTGGTCATCTTCAAGTCTCACCTGCAGTTTTAGTTGTCTCAGGTTATCCAAGATGCTCTTGTCGTTGTTGAGGAAGCCTGGGCTTTTGGAAAGATGTCCATGGTTTGAAGGCCTCCTTTGATTGCCACCCGGCATTAGCCATTAGGACAGATCATTAGCCATACAAAACGCTGGGATACATTGACATTTTTCTGTCCTTATTGCTCCACCATAACTCTCCATTCCTACGGTCCGTTGTCTTAGACAATGTCAATTCCCCCATGTGCTCTCTTTGGTGAATGTCTGGTGAACCAGCTAGAAGCTCTGACAGTATTTTAGCAGTAGAGTGTAGGGAGAAGTCTGTGGTGTCTAAATCCCGTCTTTTGTTCTTGTGGTGGCTTAACAAAATATCATGTGTGCTTCTGTGTCTTGAATGGTCCACATGGATGAGGGTCAGGGGAGGCCACAAGCTCTTTCCCCCACAACCATGCTTGTTTGTCCCACATGTTATCTGATGGATCCCACAGCCAGAGTGGACCACCGCAGGGTCAAGAATGGGTTTGCCACATGGACTCCACAGGGGAACCGCTATAGGTTGGAAGCAAGGAGAGGGCCGTGGGTGATGAAGATGTGGAAGACATCAATCTGTGACTTGGAAAAAATGTATTTCATACCTGCCTCTCAACTGCACATCTTTGACCATGAGTGAGCTGGCATGAAAAGCTTGTGAAGAATTCTGGACAATGGTTTATTTTTTTAACCATCTATCTTTCTTGAACCTCTGGCACTTGAGTTTCAAAAGCCTCTGTGAGTCGATCTTTACTCTCCCATCTTTGGATCTTAATGTAATTAGCTGCTTCAGGGCTTCAGCTTACGATGAGCTTTTGATTGTTGGAACAATAAAAAAGTGGCTTAAATTTGAGAATATGATGTTTAGTTCGGCGCCAAAGGGTCCAAATTTCAGATAGTCCTCGACTTACAATCACAACTGAGATCAGAGTTTCTGTTGCTGAGCAAGGTATTATTGAGGAAAGCATGTCTTGTGAAGTGAACTCCTGCAGCTGATGAAGTGAATCACATATTACAGTAACAATAATAGAGTTGGAGGGGACCTTGGAGGTCATCTAGTCCAACCCCCTGCTCAGGCAGGAAACCCTATACAATTTCAGACAAATGGCTGTCCAGTCTCTTCTTAAAAACTTTCAGCGTTGGAGCATTCACAACTTCTGGAGGCAGGTTGTTCCACTGGTTAATTGTTCTGTCAGAAAATTCCTCCTTAATTCCAGGTTGCTTCTCTCCTTGGTTAGTTTCCATCCGTTGCTTCTTGTCCTGCCTTCAGGTGATTTGGAGAATAGCTTGACTTCCTCTTCTTTGGGGCAGCCCCTGTTGGGGTTCCTTTATGACATGGTCATAAAATCCAGCTTCCACCTTTGACTGGGCTTGTTAAAAGCTGGCTGGGAAGATTGCCGATGACCATCACATGACCCTGGGATGCTGCAAATATCATAAATACATATCCAGATGCCAAGCTCCTGAATTTTAATTATGTGACCATGGGAGGGATGCTATAAAAGTTGTAGGTGTCAGGACCAGTCATAAGTCAAATTTTTCAGTGCAGTTTAACTTTGCTCACTATATGAATAACGTTAAGTCGAGGATTAGATACGAGGATTGAGGGAAAGTATTGGCCACATATCAAACTTACTTTCCTTCTTATCTCTTGAAACCAACCTATAATGGTTCCTTTCCGGATATCATTTTTGCCTCATTATATCAAAGGCATAATTAGATTATGGAGTCCCTTTAGTTGTGCAAACAATTTCTTTACACACGAGGATTCCACTGTGAATTGGCTTCATGGTGTTTAAACATGTTTTTAATACCAGCCACGATGTCCTAAGTTTTAAGTACTTTTTGCATTGGGATAATATAGGATAATATTGCTCTTCTAAGAATGCTATAGACCAGAGGTAAGCAACCTTGGCTCTTTTATGACTCGTGGACTTCAACTCCCAGAATTCCTGAGCCAGCCATGCTGAGGGGAAAGGGAGAGGTTTCCAAGCTGAGCCAGGCTGGCTCAGGAATTCTGGGAGTTGAAGCCCACCAGTCATGAAGGGGCCATAGTTCCCCCATGCTGGCTCAGGAATTCTGGGAGTTGAAATCCACGAGTCATGAGGGGGCCATAGTTCTCCCATGCTGGCTCAGGAATTCTGGGAGTTGTAGTCCACGAGTCATAAAAGAGCCAAGGTTGCCTACCCCTGCTATAGAGCAATGTTGCTCAACTTTGGGAACATTTAAGATGTATGGATTAACTCCCAGAATTCTCCAGTCAGCATGGGGAATGGCTGTCTGGGGAATTCTGGGAGTTGAAGTCCTGAAAGTTCCCAAGGTTGAGAAACACCACCACAGAGTGAGCCCAGAACGAGTGTTTTAAAATGACGCTAAATGATGTTTTATGTGACGCAAGTTATTTGTATGTACATGCACTCCTTATAAATGACATGTTGGGATCACCAAGGAAAACTTTGTCAGTTGTGCCGAACTAAAACACAAGACAAAACCTGAACACTTGCTGAAACATGTCTGTGGAGATCCTCCGTCATCCAGGTCAGGGCTGTCCCAAAGGTGCTTTTTCAAGAGGCAACTGGACTTCCTTGTTTTTCTCTGAAGACGTTTCACTTCCCATCCAAGAAGCTTCTTCACCCCACCATCCAGTCAGAGCTGAAGAAGTTTCCTGGAGGAGAAGCGAAACATCTTCAAAGAAAAACAAAGTCATGAAAAAGGCACCTTTGGCACATTTGCTGAAACAACTCCATAGGATTTCTATTCAGCCTCCTTAAAGCGATCGGAAATTAATTTTGCCATGCCGGAACTGTATTTAGACTGTAGAAATTGTAAGTGGGAGAGATTTTGTTCCTTTCTGCAATTCTCCAGGAGACTTCTGTGTCTTTAGTGTGTTTTCCAACCATACCATTCCTTCCCTTCTCAAAATGTCTGACCAATTTAACCATCCTCAGAGTCTGTCAACTCCACCGGATGCTTCTGTAAATCCCGCCTTTCGCACCAAACACGCCATATACTCTTCAGAGTTCTATTTATGGGCAAATAAAGATCTGTTTATTTGTGTCAACTAGGGGACGCGTGTCCATCTTTTGTACAGCTCTTGCGAAACAAGCGCTGTCTTTGGTCTGAGAAGCTTGCGGTCTTTCTCAGAGGTAAGAGAAGAAGACCAAAAATGCAAGATCTCTATCAGGCCGCGCTGGAGGTTGATACGAACAGCTTCTAAAAGGGCAATCTTGAAACCGATGAAATGATTTTAGATGACAAGGTGGGGACATGGATATTAAAATGTCTGAGTACTTCCTGGATAAGAGGGGATGAGGCGATGAGCTTGGCTTCCTCAAAAGAAATGGACGCAAGATGCCCTGCAAAATAAATTGGGCATCAGGGTTAGATCCAAAATGAGTTTATTACATGCTCCCTCTAAACAAGAATCAGAAGTACTGAAGTCTGAAATGGTGCAGGGTCTCTTGCTTGAGCAGGGGGCTGGACTAGAAGACCTCCAAGGTCCCTTCCAACTTTATTATTATTACTACTATTATTATTACTATTATTATTATTATTAGAGTTGGAAGGGATCTTGGAGGTCATCTAGTCAACCCCCTGCGCAGGCAGGAAACCCTATACCATTTCAGACATGTCCTCAGCCATTCTTAGATTAGTTGGGGATTGACCTTCCAAATCCTCTAGATTCAGTTCAGGGCTCTTCCCTTGAGTTAGCAGACCTTCATCATAATAATAATCATATTATTATTATTACAGTGTCGGGCTCCCCAAGACTCAAGAACAACATGTGGAGTTACTTAAGAGTACTTTCCTTCATTGTTCTTCACCTACAGACAGAATTTTGCCAGACTAAACCAGCTATTTGCAGAACTACAGATATACACTGAGAATTGCCAACCAGACTATCTACTTTGCTGTCTCTTGGTCCTCTGGAATGCAGCCCCTCCCTGCTGGGAATCCAGGCTACATTCCACCTCATCTTGCTTTGTTTCTTGTCATCAATCCGCTGTTGTCCTTGGAAAACCTTTGCAATTCAACATCCTTACAACTCTTCCTGTTCTTGTGCGATGAACCCATTCTGCTTCTTGGATTTTGCAGACTTAAAATAGCCTTGCTCTTAATCACTCTAATTCTCTTATAATGAAATAATAATCTTTCCATTGTGAACCACTTCGGTAAGAGGGAAATATAGAAATATAACGCACGAAGAAATATAATCTGTTGATCTATAATCAATGATCACCTTTTGATGCCAGATACACATCACTTTTCAAAGGCTAGCTTGATACACAATTCAGATTTCCTTCCTTCCAAGCCAATTTTAACAACAATTTTAACAGATGGTGTATATAACACCTAAACATTTCTGGTGTATCCTGCTTCGTGGCGGCCTTCCTAAAACATCTGTCAATGCAGCAGAAGAATTCTCAGTCTTTACAAGGGCCATGATGGTGCTTTGCCCACTTTCTTTCTAGCTGGAGGTCCGACTGTTATTGACCTGGGGGAATTGTAATTTTTTATTTTGGCACAATCATATTAGAATCTGACAAGCATTTGAAGATATAAAACCACTCTCTCTGCCAAAATTGTCCAGTCCAGAATTTTATATTTTATGGACATCTGTGGCCACGGTGTGGACTGAGATGGTCCAGCTCTACTACGTATGTCCAGCTTTGAATCTGATGTGGGAATATTCTGGATAATTTAATTATTGAGAAATTTACCATTTATTAAGTACTAAAGAAGGAATTTAAACTGGCCTCTTGAGAGGCTGAAGTTCTAGAGCAAAGGTTGAACAAAAGCAGAAGGCTCCATCCCATTCCAGTGAGACATAAGTTGTCCATCTTATCAAAGTCTAATTCTACACTGTGATTTTCCCCCCTCTTTCCCATCTACAGTTAGTCCTCAGCTTACAACAAGAATGTTGGTCGCTAAGCAAGGCATTTATTGAGTGAGTCACGTCTGATTTTACATCCTTTTTCCTATGGCTGTTAAATCACTACCTCAGTAATGTTGATTTGGAGTCTTAAGTGTTAAGTGAATTGGTTGTTAAGTGAATTATACGGTCACTAAATGAATCCAGCTTCCCCCCATTGATTTTGCTTGTTGAAAGATGGCTGCGAAAGGCGCAAATGTTGATCACATGACCCTGAGATGTTGCAACTGTCCTAAGTACATGCTAGTTTCCAAGCATCCAAATTTTGATCACCTGACCATGATCAAAATGACCGTAAATGTGAGGACCACTTGTAAGTTGCTTTTTCCAATGCTATTGTAACTTTGAATGGTTGCTAAATAATAATAATAATAATAATAATAATAATAATAATAATAATAATAATAATAGTAATAGGCTCCTTGCGTGCAATCCCAAAACAACTGGAGCACCACTTGAACACCATTGGCATTGACAAATTCACTATTAGTCAATTGCAAAAGGCGGCCTTACTAGGAACTGCTTCCATCTTGCGACAATATCTGTAATACCATCAAACATCCACATCTGCCTATCCCAGGTCTTGGGTAAGGACTCGATAGGTAGACAAAATGCCAAATCCAGTCTGAACATCTGGCTGACTGTGCGATGATTCATCATCATCATAATAATAATAATAATAATAATAATAAAGTTGGAAGGGACCATAATAATAATAATAAAGTTGGAAGGGACCTTGGAGGTCATCTAGTCCAACCCCCTCCTCAGGCAGGACACCCTACACCATTTCAGACAAAGGGCTGTCCAGTCTCTTCTTAAAGACTTCCAGTTTTCGAGCATTCACAGCTTCTGGAGGCAGGTTGTTCCACTAGTTAATTGTTCTCACTGTCAGGAATGGTCATGAGCCGAGGACTACCTATATTGTATCGTAATCATCCACAAGTCTTTGGTTTAAGTGGAGCAGAGAACTCTGCAGAGATAACAGGGGTTAACTAAAAATAAAACCAGAGAAATATCAAGAGACGGTGCTACACACAGAAAGACATCTGTTGCTCTCTCGCTGTCCTTTGAAAAGTTTAAATAAACACAGCTCCAAACTCATCTCTTAAATGATTCATCTGGAAAGATGCTTTGGGCTAATCTATTTAAATGTTCCCTGTTTATATGGGTAATAGGTTTGTTTATCGTTACCGAAAGAAAAAGCACTTTTACATAATTTGGGGTCAGGTTTGGGAAGCTCTGGCATAAAACCTCGGTTTTATGACTCTAGGAAACGTGAACTTGTGAGAGATAAAATGATAAAATGCCGAGTTTGTTGCTGGAAGAAAGGATGTCAACTGAATAAAAAAATAAACTAAATATCAATCCAATTGTTTTTCCAATCCAGTTCTGTAAGTCGTTAACTCGCCTCTTCCAGCATGGACTTGTAAGTAAAACAAGCCAGAAAAATTTGGGTTCAGATGCAGGCACTGCTACCAAGAATGTTAAAGATTAAGTGTCAGCTGAAACCAGAACTTTTCTTGTTGGGTTTAATGAAAAGACAAATAGAAACAGTCACGGAAGACTATTTTTATATATGATGACTGCTGAGAGACTACTAGATATGTATAATGAATTGGTGGTTTATGGGCTTGATCATCAGAAATGGGGGCTTATGGAAGAAGGAAATGGTGATGTAACCTTAGAGAGAGTCGGTAAAATGTAAAGCATAAAATGAATTTATAACCGCTGTCAAAATAATTAGAAACCGCTTCTGTATAATATTTCTGTTTTTCCCCCTTTTTTCTCTTTTCTCTCTCTTTTCTCTTTTTCTCTCTTTCCTTCCTTCTTTCTTTTCTTTTTCTCTTCTGTCTCTTTTTTAATTTACCGTCTTGCTCATTCACTATTCTTCACTTTTTTGTTTCTGTTCTAATATTTATATTGCTCTGTCTTGTTAAAAATTATGTATGTATGTATGTATGTATGTATGGATGGATGGATGTATAAGCAAATCTTGTTATATTTCTGGGCGAGTTTTTTGGTTTGGTTCCAGCATATTTGGAACAGCCTGCTTATCATTAGGGTGTGTGTGTGTGTGTGTGAGAGAGAGAGAGAGAGAGAGAGAGAGAGAAAGAGAGAGAGAGAGAGAGAGAGAGAGAGGGAGGTAGAGAGAGAGAGGAAAAGAGAGGGGGGGGGAGGGGAAGCTCTGAGTAATTTTTATGGAGTGAAGATGTTGGCTTGTGTATCTTGTTAAGCAGTTTTGCTCTTGCAGACCAAAGAGCTGGACTGCACAATCTTTCTGCAGCTGCTCCAGGAGTTTCAGTGGCATTTGGAAATTCCTGGGGCGTGGGAGAAAGGACAGCCAGCCTTTTTACAGCTCTGGAGAGAGATGTCCTCTAGGTCAGCGATGGTTTTTGGGTGGAATTTCTGGGCAGCTCTGTCTGCTGTCCTCCTTGCAGCCCAGACATTCCCGCACACCAATATTAAAATAAGCCAAGGTGAGTTGACATTTTTTTATTCAACCAATTTGAACCAGGGCAATGCTAAGTGCTTTGATGGGGAGGTTAATGTAATGTGACTATTTCAGCACTGGCTGCTAAGATGGATCAAAGCAAACCATTTCCTTTAGTTAAAGGGCGTTTTATTGGCATTTGGTTTCCAGTTTTTATTTACAGGTCACCAGTGGCTTTGCTAATATATTCCCTCTTTTCTTGAGAAATGCCTGCTTTAATAAAAATACTGGATGTGCGATTGTTTTGAAATGTTGTCTCTCACCTTAAGGTTAAAAATGCACGGATTGTTCAAACCAATTGTGGTAGCTATACACCACCACGCTTTGTAGAAAAACTTAATCAATGGTAAAACAGATCAACTTTAGCATTTTGGGTGAATGAGCAGACATGTATTTAACCGATCTGGTTAAATGTATTTTGTGAAGACTTTGTGGTTATTTTTCATATTTTTTTTCTTGTGTAGTTGCTTGTATTCTCCTTTTGTTTGTTAAGCATTTTGTGTATTTTTTTTTAATTGCTTTGTTTGGGGAAGATTGCTTTGAAGCCTAAATAATAATTCTGGGACTTATTTGTGGGTTCATTGGGAGGCTGGGTGTGTGTGCCAATCAACCCAAAAAGTTGATGTGTCAAGAAAAAAACCCTGTCTCAACTGTAGACAAATTTGATATCTCCCACACCTTGTCCAGATGTTGCAGGTTTGAAAAGTTGTGCCCATTTTTTTTCATACCAATGTAATCATTCTAGAATTATATGGTATATCTAATCCAGACAATATTTTTAATAAATGCGTTCCCACATAAAATCTTTAAACTGCATTTCCTAACATCGAGTGGATGCAGGAATCAAACTTGACTCAAAGAGAGATGAACTTTTTATTGCTGTGATGTAGTGGTTGAAAAGTTCTACATTGGAAGAAGTAGACCTGTTGTTGTAAAACTATTTGTAGGCATCTGGGGTCTTGCACCTTTTAACCTAACTGACATCTGTAGATGAAGTTAAAGGAGGTAAGGTAAATTTGAGCACCGCTGGGGTAAAACCTTAGCTGAACCAGATCCTGTCCAGCAAGACATAATGGGATTTTGGTGCGGCAAATTGTGTGAACTCAGCCAACTGGAGTTGATTTCATGAACAATGACTTATTGTGATGTGTGCATTCAGCCACTCAAGATGTTGGGGTAAGGATTAGCAGACAGAGTCTGGGTACCGAACAGAGGGAAAAAAGTGAAGAAGAGGTGAGGTTTAGGGCATGCCAGCTAGTCAATGTCTTAACTGATGTACTCAATTTTAATAATAATCCTTTATAATCAATTTTAGTACTTGTTATTGCTCCTCAGACAGCAGAACTATGTTTTAAATTTTTTCTTATTCTAAGGAAGGCTGGAAAAATGCCCCCTTTCCCCAACACTTACTATTTTAACTGTGGGCTTTGCATCGACAGCATCTCTGTATTTGCACCTTGGTGGAGCAATTCATGGGCTTGACTTACGAACTGTGTCTGGATGGCTGGCTCCTTTTTATTCCTTCCAACCCAATGGAATCTTGGAAATACATTGTCTAAAGAAGCTCAGGGTCTGTCCGTCTGTCTAACTGACAACAAGACAATTCCCTGTAAACAGAAGAGAATTAGACTAAATTTAGAATGCGTAGCAAAGCCAGGGAAAGAAAGATGGAGATTAAAGTTGAGTTGGATCTTCTCGGAGTCTGCAGAGAAGAAAAATCCTGAATAACTTCCCAATGCATCCCCATGGAAGATGCCACTGCTGCCTCCAATTCCTCCATTTTAAGCACCCATCCTTTATGGTTGTTTCCCTTCCCTTTGTTCTTCTCTTTCTCTTCTCTTTCTCTTTCTCTTCTCTTCCTTCCCTTCCCTTCTCTCCACCCCCCCCCCAAACCTTTTCAGGGTCCAACAGCAAATTGGTCCAAGGGCAGAGACGTCCTTTTTGATTATCATCCTCTCTGAGTTCAAAGCTTGATGGATTCTTTGCTAAAGACCATTGACAATTTAACCGGACAGGTGCTAATTAGAAATTGGCCCGCTTGCTGCTTCTTCTTCTCTTCTGGCACATGCAGCCCTGAAATTCCTGGGAGCATTTTTTGCACACCGGAGTTAATCGAATTAGCCTTGCCTACTGGGGTAACTGGTGCTTGAAAATCAGAAGGCCAACCAGTTCAGATGGCTCCCCTTTGCATTCCAGAGGACTTTTTTTTTTTTTTCTGGAAAGGAATGCAGAGATGCCGAGGGGTGGATGAGGTGGGACAGCTTAGAAACCTCTGATTAGGATTTAAATTTAGCGCTATGCTGCTTGATGTTTAAAAAAAAAAAAAAGGAAGGCATTGTAACCTGACTGAATCCTCTCAGCTGATTTAGGATTCTCAGTGCTGATCAGCTGCATCAGATGGCTTTCCCAGCCTGGGCTGAAGAACTTGGAAGTTCTGCCTTCCAAGTTGGTTTCAACTACTAAGCTATGGCCATTGTAAAACAAATGGGCCGGGCTTGGAAAATGTTGGTGCATTTATCTTACATGCGGTAGCTTTATCTAATCTGTGGAGTGGGGAAATTTTAACTTTGGTATCCTTAAGCTCCCGCTCTGTAATTCGGAGGTATAGACTCAACAGCTGGGCCACGTCCTATCTGACAACACTGGAGAGATAGAACACCTTCTTGACCCTTGAAATCTCCACTCTGATAGCCAGTGTATATAGGTAACATGCATGTATGTATATAAATCTCACAGGAAAAAAAGGATGTGTAAACTCTTGCTAATTTTGACATTATTATGGACTTTGAAAGAGAGGGGGAGAGGGGGAAGACTTGGGAAACTATGATAAAACCAAACCCCCAGATTTTGATCAAGTTGTTCAAAAGACCCTTTTTTTCTTTTTTCTGTTTTGGTCTCTTGTAACCACTGATCTCAACAGTCCATTGTGATCAATTCATTAAAGCAGGGGGTCTTCAAACTTGGCCCTTTTGTAACTCGTGGACTTCAACTCAAAGAATTCCTCAGCCAGGCATGTGTGCCTGGCTGAGGAATTCTGGGAATTGAAATCTACAAGTCATAAAAGGACCAAGTTTGAAGACCTTAAAGCCATTTTAAATGATAATTCATTAGGGCATAGAAGAATTGTTTTGTCCATCTGCTATGTAAGAAAAGTCTATAATCTCTGTGTTGTGTGGCTGGGTGAGTATGTAAAAACACACACATACACATATACACTTTGTATAATCTATATACATTGGTACCTCCGTGCTTCTCATGAATGGGTTCAAACTCACAATATTCTGCCAATGCAGCTTTGCAATAAAATAGCACCAGTGCATCAGGTTGCGATTCCTGTCTATTTTACTCTGCAAGGCTGATAAGAGGCAGGACAAGCCCAAAGCACATGAGTTAATATTGGCATCTCCCAATATCGATAGGTAGGGTTGCCCGAATAAATCTAAAACCTCAGGCAGGACCGGAGAAAGAAATATACAAATACGTACCATGTAAAACTGTCCCATCTTTTCTCCCAAGCGCTGCCAGAGTCGATCCTGTCTTATTCTTGCCCTCTCTTCTGGACCGAATATGAAGGCTACTGTTACCGGTATTTTCCCATTAACAAAACTTGGGCAGAAGCGGATCTGTACTGTGCAGAGTTTTCCATCGGCTTAAAATCAGCCAAATTAGCATCTATTCACAGGTAAGAACCATTGAGTGGGCTACTCTCTGTGTTTCCTGCTCTCCATTGTTATGGCTGATTATAGGTAAGTCCTCGACTTACCTACAGTTCCTTAAGTAACTGCTTGAAATGACAATGGTACAGGAAAAGGTGATTTATGACCATGTTTCACATTTACAACCATTGTAGATAGATGCTTGACCACTGAGTCATATTTATGACAGTTGCAGAGTCCTGGGGTCGCACAATCACCTTTTACGACCTTCTGGAAAGCAAGGTCTACGGAGGAAGCCAGATTCCCTTAACAATTGTCAGAGCATGCCCAGTCTTATTGCTCTGAGGTTTACCCAGGAGTAAATGCAGTACACAGTGGTTTGTGTTTAAATGTGGTTTATATTACACTATATCTACAAATATACACTAGAAATAAAATACACACACGTGGTGAAACAGCAAACTCCAATACAGAGCAATTACAGCAGTCAAACGGACAAGAGAGAGAAAAACTCCAGCAAAAAAACTCCGTTTTATACTCAGACTCTTAAAGGGATACACACACCTGCTAAGTCATTCTTATTATTGCATCGTCCACATTACATTACATCTTTACCTAAGCTGATAAATAAATAAATAATAAACTTTCATGCAATATATCTATCTGGCAGCTGGGAAGAGAACGTCTTTGTCTACGACCTTGTAAACAGCAGGGTGCCTGGTATACCCACGGATATCTGGACGGGATTGAATGATCTTAGACAGGTGAGAAAACTCCATTTTTGTGGGCTCCGTGGTGCTCTCTGAGCCTGGTGGCCTGCTTCAGAAGTTTCATGACAAACTAGGTGACATCATCAGTGCTAGAAGAGAGTAAGGTTTACTCTCTGTTTATATACTCTGTTTATATACAAGGAACCACTATATACTAGTGCAGAGGTCCCCACGCTTTTGAGCACCAGGGACCCGTTCCGTGGAGAGAGGTTTTTCCGCGGATTGGAAAGTGCGTGGTTTTGTGTGCTGCCTGCATCTTGCGGATGGGGCTTTGCTTGTTTGTGTGGACCGATTGCTGTGAGCATAACAGTAACAGAGATTGCTTGAATGTTTGCAATCTCTGCTCGCATTAATGTCTGAAGATTGTGATTAAATACAGACTCCAGAAGCATCGCAGTGGGAACTGGAATCTAATTTGTATGTCTGTAATTTCCTCCCATGCTGAATCTTGAAACAATGGTTCAGTTGCAGGCTAGATATTACCATCAAGAAAACAGACCTTCCTCCATCTCTTAGAAGCAGTCATTTGAGATGCTAGGATCGTAGCACCATCTCCCATCATAGATTGTGGCCTTGTCTTTCTCCTAAAACTTTTTTTTATTCCAGCCAATTTATTTTGGGTTTGGTCTCTCATTCAGACAACCGTTGTTCCATAGCTTGATGGGGGGAATTGGAAGAGGAGATTTATACTTGTGTTTGTGTTTCTGCCTCTAAGTCAGTGTGTCTCGATCTTGGGGGCTTTAAGATATGTGGACTTCAACTCCCAGAATTCCCCAGCCAGCATGCTTTAAGACAGTGATGGTGAACCTTTTAGAGACCGAGTGCCCAAACTGCAACCCAAAACCCACTTATGCATCGTCGAGTGCCGGGCAGGTGTGGCCCATTGCGTGGGTGTGGCTGCAGTGGTAACGGCCGACTGGGTGGGACTAAAAAATTCAGTCAATCAATTCCAACTTTGCAAGATCTTTTTTCTCCCCGCGAGGTTGAAATTGACTGATTGAACCTTTTTTTTTTGCACACAGCGGTGGACGCCTAAAGCGAAAAGGTTTTATAAAACTCAGCTGAAGGCCTAGGACTGGGGCGACGTCATGCGTGTCCACAAAGAGGGCTCTGAGTGCCATCTCTGGCACCCGTGCCATAGGTTCGCCACTACTGCTTAAAGAGATATGTGGACTTCAACTCCTAGAATTACCCAGCCAGCATGCTTTAAGACCAGGGTAGGCAACCTTGGCTCTTTTATGACTTGTGGATTTCAACTCCCAGAATTCCTGAGCCAGCATGGCTCAGCTTGGAAACCTCTCCCTTTCCCCTCAGCATGGCTGGCTCAGGAATTCTGGGAGTTGAATTCCACGAGTCATAAAAGAGCCAAGGTTGCCTACCCCTGCTTTAAGAGATAAGTCGACTTCAACTCCCAGAATTCCTCAGCCAAGATGCCAAGGCTGAGAAACACTGCTTTAAATGTCCTTGCTTTTCTGCTTTGGAGGATTTGGAGTTGCGTTTAATCACTGGATTAAAGCTCCAGTGATCTCTTTGGCAGGAGAGCAACTTTGAATGGACAGATGGCTCTCCATATGACTACAACTACTGGGATGGCAATCAACCAGATGACGGGATCCACGCTATGCCGGAGGAGGAAGACTGCGTGCAGATCTGGTACAGATACAGCAGTGGTAGGTGGCATCTGGTTCTCCAATATGTCTTCTTCCCAACCCAAACCCTTCTGCTATCAGCAAAATCTGGGCAGAAGAAGCTAGGATTCCTCTTTTGTGTGGGAGCATGGACAGTCCAGGACTGTGGTCTTCAAGCTTTAGAAAGAGGGCAGAGAAGAAGGGAAGTGGGAAGGGTCTATATCCATATTCCTCAATCTGGAAAAATTTCAGCTGTATGGACTTCAGTTTCTTAGCCAACGTGGATGTTCCTAAGAATTCCGGGAGCAGAAGCTCACCCATCTGCAAGATGTCCAGTTTGGAAAAGGCTAGGCTAGTTTTCCATCCCATCCAGCCTCAAGGTCCTTCTTGCTAGCACCAGCAGATCAAATATCCTGGCATTAAGGCCCTTTCCCTGTCCATGTTCCCCAAGTGGTGGGTGCCCCATTACTGGGGTTTTTTAAGAGAAAAACTGGACACCCATTTGTCCAATGGGGTGTCCTGCTTGAGCAGGGGGGTTGGACTAGAAGACCTCCAAGGATCCTTCCAATTCTGTTATTTTATTAAGTGAGCTTGAGAAAGGTAGAGAAGCAAAATAGAAAACCACACGTATAAGGAATTTTCCACTGAATAATATCCAAGCATCCTTAGGTATGTTAGGGTGGCACTATGGGCAGAACCAGTAGCTAATTTCTTGTTGCCCAGGCCCAGAATGGACATCCGGAAGCAGCATCCACACAGAGAACCGGTTGTTCACCTATTTGAATCCCACCACTCCTTCCTTCCTTCCTTCCTTCCTTCCTTCCTTCCTTCCTTCCTTCCTTCCTTCCTTCGGTGGGATTCAGCCAGTTTGCACCACTTTGGCAGAATCGGTAGCTAATTTTTTGTTGCCCAGGCCCAGAATGGACTTCCGGAAGCAGCATCCACACAGAGAACCGGTTGTTCACCTATTTGAATCCCACCACTGGCACCGACCCTTATAGTCAGCAACGGCTAGCAGAGTAAAATCCACAGGGACTCCTTTCTCCTTATGTATGTTAGTCCTAAGACCTGGACTTTGAATCCTAGGCTGCGTTCTCCACCTCCCACCTGTCTGAGTCAACAGGCACATGATTCCTTTTCTCTTGGCCTTGAAAGGATCCACCATCTGTCCATTGTTTACAAAACAGCTTTCTCTGGCATGAGAATCGGAGATTCCTGGCTTGCTAGCTTCACCCTTTATGCTGAGGCTGGTTCTCTGGCTTTGTGCTGTTTGTGGAAATGTTGTGGTCCAGAAGCCCGACTTTCCAGAGGTCTAAATTGGGGATACAAGTGCCCTAGCTGGGGCGCTAATGCACAGTGGTCCTTCCTATATACCTGCCTCTCCTCAGGTCAATGTTTCTGTGCATCCAGCTGAATTGAATTGCATACTTTATTTGGCCAAGTGTAATTAGACATGCAAAGAATTTATCTCCGGTACAAAAGCACTCGGGTACATGCAAAGCAGCATAATAATAATGCCAATAAAAGGGGGAGTAAAGAACATAAGAAAGATAAATAATAATAATACAGAATAGAATAGAATAGAATAGAATAGAATAGAATAGAATAGAATAGAATAGAATAGAATAGAATAGAATAGAATAGAATATTTATATGGAGTGGAATGGAATGGAATGGAATGGAATAGAGTATTGAAGATTAGACTATACTAACTGGAATAGAATAGAATAGAATAGAATAGAATAGAATAGAATAGAAAATTGCAAGTGTTTTTTTTATAGCATCGCTGCTTGATATAGTGTCCCTTCACACACAACTTCAATTTGTAAATAAGCTGCTGCTGGCTGATGGAGGTTTAAGCTAAGCTTTTCACTAACAATGCTTCAAGTTCGTTCGTTCTTCTTTAAAAATATTACAGATGAAAGACAAAAAAATAAATAAATAAAAATAGAAAAATACCTGCTCAAAGAAGAAGGCATTAAAAAAAGAAAGAAACAAACAAAAATGTATTTTTGCAGATCTGCAGAGATCAAAAAATCCTTTGCTGTGGTCACCCATGACTGATGGATGATCCATTAGTGCATGATCTATTAATCAATACTGCAACCCCCTAAATTGTTGGAGCCATGTGTTTGTAGAAGCCTATCTGATTCTCCTCTCCTCCTTTTTTTTTTTTTTTTGGTCTTTTTATAGCTTTACGGTCTTGGAACGACAATAGCTGCAGCCGAGAATTTCCATTTGTGTGTAAGATCCCATCCTTGGCAGCTGATTAACTGACTTCCTGGCCCTGGAGAAATGAAACATCTGAGTTTCAAACGATCAGCTGGAGTGAAATGAGTGTTTGTTTTTGGTGCTGTATTGTGTTGTTTGTGTTCTTCTCCTAGGCATCCTTTACCAAATGCTGCACTGACTCATGTCCTCTGAGAAATCATTTTTGGATCAGGGCTAAAAAATATTGGAGCAGGAAGATTGACATTTGTTAATTTACGGTAGCCTCAAATCAGGAAGATTTTCTGACTAACTCGGTTTATTAAAATGCACCAGCTTTTGCAAGTTTCTGCCTTTGGTGAGTTTAGGGGTCTTATCAAAAGGCTTTTGTGAGCTTGTGCCTTTTAATAAAGGGGGTTAGTCTGCAAAGATGCAACTAAATTACTGAGGAAAGATAGTAGGAGCTTCTGGGTCTATATAGGGTGGGTGGGTGGGTGGGAGGCAAAATGTAACTCCACCAATTGGAAAAATAGGAATGTCTTTCCTTTTTTTTTTTAATGTTCATCAGCTCAGCTTTAGAGTGATGGAGGGATTGCATGAAGAGCGTTTGCCTTCCAAAAATACCCCTGCAAACTTGGGTATGGGCCAACTTTGAAGGGCGTTGTTGATATTCTCATTTTCACGAGGGCAGAAACGTGTTAGAAATTGTTGAAAATATTCACAGCTCGGGTTATAGGTTTTGGCAGCCGCTTGCCGCTTAGCTTCCAGATGTTTTTGTTAGCCTGGCACTCTACCAATGGATCCACCATCAAAGACACTGATTTCGAACCAGCGTATGGATCATCTGGACCACCAATCAGCAACAGAACTGACCCCCTCCTCACCAGTTGAATTTTGCGCCCCACAAACAACCAGTCACGTGACTGCTGAAAGAAAAGTCTTCATCGTGGTTCAGTCCAAGCTGGGAATAAACATGGCGACTGCTTTAGAAAGAAGGTTGCAGTTTATTGAAGAGGAGGGCCAGACCGAAAGATGGCTCTGGCAGAAAAGAGGGAGAGAGCATATGTAGGGAGTGGGTTTTTATACCTTCTGGAGCCTTTTGTTTGGAGTTGTTCCCTGTTCCTGTCTTAAGAGTTTGGGTGGGGTATGTAGATTTTAGGTCTTTGTCTTCTTAATCTTCTAGCTGGGGGCCTCCAACCTTCCTAGATTTACATCTGCATTTCTACAGAGCTGGTTTCTGCTTGGGGGAGGGAGACTTGGGGCTAATAAAAAAACTAGGCATGCTCTTCTGCCTCTTTAAGATCCTTCTCTGGGGGGGGGGGAAATAACGTCCCATATGACCAACTGACTGCAAGACCACACAGGACTTATAGAAACAGAGAAGAAACAGTATGGGATGCTTCACCTCAAACCCCACCTGGTTCTGAAACATCTGGAAGCTAAACGGCAAGCTTGGAGAACAGAAATACGTTGAAGATACAACTGCGATGGAACCAACTCGGTAGTAAAGTTGAACCAAATACAGGTAGCCCTTGGCCTACCATGAAAATGAGCCCAAAGTTGCTAAGCGAGGTGGTTGATAAGTGAGCTATGCCCCCTTTAACTATCTTTCCGGCCACAGTTATTAAATGAATCACTGCAGTTAGTAACCTGGTTGTTAAGTGAATCTGGCTTCCCCATTGACTTTGCTTGTCAGAAGGTCGCAAAAGGGGATCACGTGATCCCTGGGAACATTGGAATCGTCATAAATATGAGCCAGTTGCCCAGCAGCTGAATTTTGATCACATGACCATAGGGATGCTGCAACCTAAGTGTGACAAACAGCCATGGGGCACTTTTTTCAGTGCCCTTGTAACTTCTAACAATCACGCAATGAATTAGTTGTAAGCTGAGGACCACCTGTGATACAGTAAAGTTGAAAGCTTCAGAAACTGGGGATCAAGAGTGTTTTATTTTGGAGGAGGTTTTTTTTTTTTTTTGTCTTTTGATGAGCATTGCAGTTCCAGCAATGAGAGCTGATTAAGATGTCTGCAAGGACGTTAATTTTCCTTCTTTATTTTTCTCCTTCTGTTCTTCCTCGACTTTATCTCCTCCTTCTGTTTTTCCTTCCTTCCTCACTCTTTGTCTGACCTTCCCTCCCCTCCCCTCCTTTTCTGCCCCCCTCCAAAAAAACCTGGCTGCTAGATCAGCATGGAGCCGATCCCCTGCCAGGAGAGCATTCAAAAGTAGACTGTCACTTGAGATTAAGTAGAGATCACAGGATCCATCAGAAAGAATTTCAAAGGCTTTGCCCTGGTCCTTCCCTGTGTAATGTTAAGAGAGATCCCCCTCCCCCCAGAAAAACAAATATTCAGGCTACAGGGCCTTAATCTGTGATCTAGCTAACCAATTAAACAAGTTTGGCTCCGCCAAAGAAGCTGCCTTGATTTTTTTTAATTAAAAAAAAGCATTTTCAATGCAGCTATTTTTATCAAATGACAGGTGGCAAGCCCTGTTTTAAGAGGCATTTTTCGTCCCTCTTGGAAGGGACATCTGTGTGTTGTCAGCAAGCAAAGGAAGTGTGTCCTTCTAGAATTCTTGTGGGTTTATCACGGGCAGATTAGTCATTCAGTTAAAATCCACATGATTGATGAGATTTCCTCAACTGAGTAATAATTAAAAATGAAATTGGAGTAACATGGGAGTACTGTTTACATCCTGCAGGCCTTGTAAGGGGGCTGACTTTACACCAGGGGTGTTCAACCTTGACAACTTTAAGACTTGTGGACTTCAGGGCAGAATTCCCTAATCAGTCATGTTGAAGTCCACAGGTCTTCAAGTTGTCAAGGCTGGACACACCTCATTTACACATTCCCTGGTCCAATGTGCCTTATTTTGTCCCTGGAGATTTACACAGCTTCAGGAAGAACTAAATAGGTGAAGAGAGCTGACAGGATATCAGAACCATGGAGAGCTCCCACTGGAACACTAGAATTGGGGTATTCAACTAGCTAGCCCAAAACATTGACAATGGGATAACAGAGTAACACAGGGCTCTTCAAACTTGGCCCTTTTATGACTTGTGGACTTCAACTCCCAGAATTCCTCTCCTGGTGACTGGCCCAAAGTCACCCACCCAACTTACTTTCCCAATGTGGGGCAGGTTCCTGGTGATTGGCTCCTAGTTACCCAGCTTTCATGCCTAACCTGAACTCAGAATCTCCCACTTTCTAATCTGGTGCCTTAATTACTAGACTATACTGGCTCTAAGGTCTGTTCTTGGGCCTGTGACTGGGAGGGAGGGGCTTAAAATGCAGCAGCTGACCATCTTCTGAGTTGCTGTCCATCTGCTTCTTCCATAGAGATGAATGGGCATCTGGGGGAGATTTTTTTTTTCAATTCATCTGCCCATGGATGAGCTCAGTCTTTCTCTGCTTGGCTTCTCCCCACCCCACCCCCCGCCAAATTTGGTCCCGCGGAGTTGTGTTTTCAGAGAGACATCTCGCTGATGGTCCGATGGACTGACCTTTTCCGTTAATCCCTTCCAACTTTCTGTTGGTGGGTTGGAAATAATACAAAAGGACGAAGCTTGCCAAAGTTTCTGGAAACCTTGGGGAGCGTTCTGAAACTTTTGTTTTCAGAGAGCATTAAACAGTTTGCTTCCACTTGACCGGTTTGTTTGAGCTGATATTTCCTAAGGAGACAAAAATGTACATAATTGCCTTGCCGTATAGAGCTGGCACTTTGCTGTTGGCTAAAGTCCTGGAGCCTTTGAAGTCAAGTGATCAGGGTTTTGGTCCAAGGCAAGTAAGCAATCGAGGTGTCTGCAAATGAAGGTTGTGAACTGGCGACACAGGAAAGAAGCCTTGTTGGCTAAAAAGTCACATCTGGGTAATAATCCAGGCAGGTGGGCACTGAAAGGTTGGATTCTTACATCACATTAAGCCATGTTGGGTTTTTTTAAATCCGTAACTTGTTGAACTACAGATTGAGACAAAAAAAAAAAATCTGAATGGTGGATGTGACCGTACCTCCAATACCTGGAGACAGTAGAACAGAAGAGAAAGAACTGGAGAAGAATCACAAAATACATATAAACACTGAAAATAAATAAATAAATAAATACAAAGACTTGCAAATAGAAGGAGAATAATCTCGTGGCAAAAGAAAGCAAAGATAGTACCAATAGCAATAGGCACCTTGGGTGCAATCCCAAAACATCTGGAGGACCCCTTGAACACAATCGGCATTGACAAAACCACTACCAGTCAATTGCAAAAGGCAGCTTTACTTGGAATGGCTTACATCCTGAGATGATGATGATGATGAAGATGATGATAATGATAATGATAATGATAATAATAATAATAATAATAATAATAATAATAATAATAATGTTGGAAGGAGCCTTGGAGGTCATCTTAGACCATCAAACATCTACATTTGCTTATTCCAGATCATTGGGAGGGTCTCAATAGGTGGACAAAAATGTCAAATCCAGACTGAACATCTGGCCAATTGTGTGACCAACTATAATAGCTTATTAAACATAATGCCACCCAACTCTCCACAACTCTGAGCATTAATAAATAAGTAATGAATATTTTATAGATAATAAGTCATAAAAGATGGCTCGGCAGATTGTGGAAACTCTAGGTGAGACTCACTCCGGCGGTCATGAGCGATCTAGTTGTTTGGTTTTGTTGAGCCTGCTATGAAATTCCTACCGTGGTGACTTACAAACTGTGGTTTTACAGCTTACTAGCTTGAATGAATCCTGACAATTGCAGCTGATGGTGTCAACCATAATTAAGCTACGGTATAGCAAAACTTGAGAAACCAGCTGGTCAATAGCTTGGAAGCCAAATTATGACAACATAACTTTGGACAATATTATTGGAGAATTATCTGTATCCGTTGTTCCTCAGATGGGCTGTTTGTTCAGTCTGGAAGATTTATTGCTGTTCTGAAAATTCTTAATTAACCTTAATTTATTAAAAATATTTTTTTTAAAAAAGACGATTCACCAAAGAGGAAGAAGGAATGTAGCAATAATCACACTCTTGATGTTAAGCAACTGGATAGAAGACAGGTTGGCCAAGAAACTAGAAATATCTATGGATGATTCCTTAATCCACAAGGAATGAGAACATCTGGGCTTCGCTTGGATGTCACTGCAATATTAAGCTTTAGTGCATTTTCCTTGTATTTATTCATCCCTTTTGAAGCCGAACGTACTAGAAAACGTCAGTCATTGTTTCAACATGAGACAAACCACATCTGGATAGAAAACCAAGTGGTGATGAGACTTAAGGGGACATACATAGCCGTTTCCTGGTTTCCAAAGCTCCAAGCTGTACATAAACAGAAAAAAAAAAATCAGAGGTGGAAAATGTGAGAAAAACTAACAATTTGGCTCTCCGGTGAAGCACAATCCTTGACTACAGGGGAACAAAAACAGTTTTCTCAACTTTGCAATAAGGCTGGGCAAAGAATTGAGCACTTTGCATAATGGTACGCAAAATGTAGGACATTCAAAATGTTATGAATTCCAGGTGGCTGAATCAAAGAGTACTGAGCTCAGAAAAAAAATGCTCACCTTTCCTTTCCTTTCCTTTCCTTTCTTTTCCTTTCCTTCCCTTCCTCATCCTTCCCCTTCCCTTCCCTATCTTTCCCCTTCCCTTCCCTTCCCTTCTCTTCCTCATCCTTCCCCTTCCCTTCCCTTCCTCTCCTCATCTTTCCCCTTTCCTTTCCTTTTCCTTTTCCTTTCCCTTGTCATCTCCCTCTGGGCACTGTACAATAAAATTCTGAATACCATAAAAAACAGTATGTAAAATTGAAAAGGGGCATCGAATATTTAATATTGATTCAAAGGAGGGGAAAAGGGCTGTCAGGGTGCCAACCAGCTCCACGGCTGTGGGCTCCTCTGTCCACCCAAATCAAGGGCAAAGAGCCATCTTTTCACATTTTATGGAAGGCCAAGAGAGGGAAGCCTACCCCGCTTCTGGGGGGGGGGCAATGTTCCACAGGGTAAGAGGCATCAGAAGGCTCTCTTCCTGGATCCTGCTGGTCATAATTCTTTGATAAGATAGATTGACACTGAAGATAAAAGAGAAAGAAGATTCAGTATACTTTAGAACATGGGAAAAAATTTATCAAAACGACTTAGAGAGAAAGGAATGTGATATGTACTAGGTAATATTAAATATGTATTCACATGGGAAAAAATTTATCAAAACGACTTAGAGAGAAAGGAATGTGATATGTACTAGGTAATATTAAATATGTATTCGTAAGAAGAAGACTATCTGGCGAAGTGAAGATGTAAGAAACATATTATTCACTAACATACTGATTATGAAAATATAGGAACTCATTATTACGGATTGTTTTTTAAACACACGAATCCAGACAACAGGCTGTTTGCTAAATGCTAAAGAATGTTATTTTATAAAAATTAATAAAATATACCTAAAATAAATAAATACAAGGTCTTGAAAGAACTGAGTCTTTACATAATATATTCCAAGTATGGTAATGTCTACACATACGCTAAGCCCCTTAATGCTCCAAGTTTTTGCATCCGTGCAACCTACAATTTCATCTGCAAATAAAATAAAATAAAACAAAAACCCAGTCAAGACATCTGCTGGCAGGCGCAGGAACTACATTACAAAAAGTTAAAAAGTAGAAAGTGTACTGTACGGTGTTTCCCTCTGTTCCTTTCCCAGTCACTCACTACACTAAAGATTAAGCTTGGGTTGAGAAAAGATAGTGGCTGAGTTCACAATGAAGTCCCCCCCCCAATCTTTTTTCCTTCTTTCATCTATTTCTATCTTAGAATCTATATTTCCATCTATTCATCCATCCATCCATCTAAAAAACAAACAAGGAAGTAAGCAAGCAGACTAGCCTGTTTTACAAATCACACTGGTTGGCAACGGAAGTTAAGGCAAACTGTGGCTCAGTGGAAACCTTGCCAGAATGGGTGTCTGTGTGTTATGTGAACACAACCATTTTACCTTCACTGTACTCAGTTTAACAATCTGGGGGGCTGCTTCCACACAACCATTCAACGTAGCTGGGCCTGACCCTGTGCTTTGAGTGTGTTGTGCAAAGCCAGAGCTCAGTTACAACTGGGGTGGGTCAACTCAGCAGAGCAGAAGCTGGAGGGCATTAGAGGCGAGGACAATTGGAAAACATCTGCTCCCAACCCGGAAGCAGTGAGATGGTTAGCTTCCTTAGATATTGAATTATAACATTTATCCTATTGTGACTCTATAAAATCTATATTATGATTTTATCATCATCATCATTAAGCCTTGTGCAGAACATACTGGGCAGCAAGTGTTTTCCATTTTATTATTATTCCCATTTTATTATGGCTTTATCTTAATTTTTTATCTTGTATGTTGTATTGTCCACATACTTATCTGCCTGTCTGCCTGCTTATCTATCTATCTATTGATAGATAAGATAAGGTAGATAAATAGGAGAGAGATGATAGATGGGTAGATAGATATAGAGAGATGATATATAGACACACACACACATATCTATCCATACATATATATATATATATTTATAGGTATATGAATATACACATCTCTCTCTCTCTTTCTCTCTCTCTCTCTCTCTCTCTCTCTCCCCCCGTCTCTTTCTATATTATCTATCTATCTATCTATCTATCTATCTATCTATCTATCTATCTATCTATCTATCTATCTATCTATCTATCTATCTATCTCTATCCCTATCTCTCTATATTATCCATCCATCCATCCATCCGTCCATCCATCCATATATACATACATAAACACACACACATACACACACAGCCACAGAATCGAGAGACGCCCACTTAAGCAGCCGCTCCCTCCGGACCACAACTCCCGGCGTGCTCCGCGGCGGCCCATCTTCCCGGCGTGCTCCGCGGCGGCCCGTCCCCCGCGCGGCCCCTCGGTTTCCTTCCCGGCATGCCCCGCGCGCTGCCTCAGCCTGACTAGATCGGAGCCGCCGCCGCCGCTGCGAGAGGAGGAGGAGCCGCCGCAGCAGCAGCCGCCGCCGCCGCCGCAGCAGCAGCAGGCGGGGCCGTCGCCGTCGCCCTTCCGCCGCGCCTGAGGAGAAGGAGGAGAAGAATCCCGCCCCGCCGCCGCCGCCGCCTCTTCCGCCCCTCGGCTCCCCTCCGCGCCTCCCCTCCTCCACCGCCGCCGCCGCCGCCGCCGCCGCCCCGCCCTCTCCCCGCGCCGCTTCCCCCGGCCGGCCATGCCGTCTCGGGCAAGGTAATGAGCCGCAGAGCCCCGGGGTCTCGGCTGAGCGGCGCTTCGTCCTCCGGCGGCAGCGGCGGCAGCAGCAGGCAGCACTATCACCCGCGGAGCTGGAATGACTGGCAAGCCAGGTGGGCCGCCGAGCCGGGCGGGCGGGAGGGAGAGGCGCGGCCTAGCCGGGCGGAGGGGCCGTGGAGGGCGGGAAGGAAGCGGGCCCGGGCAGGGGGAGGTCTGCCTGGCTAGGCCCGGGCTGCCCCCTCGGCCTGGGCCAGCCCTGACAGCAGCAGCAGGAGGAGAGGAAGGGAAGGCGGCGCCCGTTTCTGCGGCCTGCCGCCTTCCCCAGCCGGACAGGGCTTCAATTCCTCCTCCCGGGCTCCTTAATGGGGGTCCAAGGAGGGGGGAGGGGCGGCCCTCTCCCCACATGCCCCCCGCCTTCTTTTCTGGGCCACCCCCGGGTTTTCCCCCTTGCCTGGAGCAAAGGGGGTCGGGGGGGGTGTCGTTGTGTTAGGAGCCTCGTCCCAGTGGTGAACAGGGGCGGGTGGGGTTGGGGCTAAGCAGGGCTGGCTTTAAACCTGGTTAATTGGGCGCCCTGCAAGGTTGGGTGTGTGGCCTGGAGACAAAATGGGGTAGGCTGGGCTGGGTGGTTGCAACCCGAAGGGTCTTTAGGGCCGGGTTTTAAAATTTGGTGGCTTTATTTGGGGGGGGGTGTCAGTATGGCCGTGGAGGGTCCCCTGGAACTCGTGGCCCGTTTTATCCTTCCCCTCTTTTTGGAAAACTTTGACTAGGTTAGTCCCAAAGGTGCTTTTTCTTTTTGCCTTTTTCCAAAAGGCAACTGGACTTTCTTGGTGTTCCCCCACCCCCCACCCCCAAATAGGTTTCGTTTCTCCTCCAAGAATCTACTTCGGGACTGAACTGAATTGAAGAAGCTTCTTGGATGAGAAGTGAATCGTTTTTTTTGGGGGGGGAAACACCCCAAAAGAGTCCAGTTGCTTTTTGGAAAGAAAAAAAAAAAAAAGCAAAGCACCTTTGGGACAATTATGACTTGGATGATTGAGAATCTCCATAGATTAGGGTGGCGTTGGCAGCTTTTCCTCCAAGTATGGGGTATGTTTAAAAAGGGTTGGATTTTCCCCTCTGCAGGTTTTGTTGGGTGTGGAAAGGGGAGACTGGGGGAGATGTTGCCCATGGGAAGAGTAGAGCTTCAACCTTGGGGAAGCTGGACAAACAGGCAGGTTGTTTTTGGTTACGAACCTTAGGAGTTACTTTCGTTTATGGTTATGCACCTGGGTAGGTATATTTCGAAAGTGTACACGTAAAGTTGGCAAAGTGGAGCTAATAAGGTCTGCCAAAGAGAGAGGTGATTCATAAGGTGTTTCTTTCACTCTTCCTCTTCTGTACTTTTAATTAGTCCTTTTCACAGAAGGATTGCTTCTGTAACATTTTCTTTCCTTGTTGTGGGTCTATTGTACACAGAGTGAATTATGGTGCTGTGTGTAGTTCCTGTTTCCTGTGCTGCGTTTGGGATGGGTGAGAGACCACGACAAAGCATAAGGCATTTTTTTTTAAAGAAGACTGTTACAAGGAGAGGAAAAACTATATGAGAGATTTAAAATGTTGAGAAAGATCTCTCTTTCTTGATTGCAATTCTAGGAAACTTCCAACTGGGAGTAATATTTGATGAAGTGCATCATCTTTCCTATTTGTTTCTAAAAGGTGGAAAAATTTACAGTTTTGCTGTAACAAACTATCAGCGTTGTTTCCCTGGAAATATTCCCAAATATGAAATATTTAGATATGCAGAAAATATCAGTCGTATTTCAGTTTTATTTTGCAGGATCTTTAATATGAATTAGGATTTTTTTTTAAAAAATTGGGGCTGTTGGATGGCTTGAATAATTTCACACGGCTTTCGTTTTTGCAACTTTGTTGCCTAGTTGATAACTTGTTGATAGCTTTATGGGAAGGAGAAAGTCAGTGAGGTGGTGTGTTTGCTAGATGTTAAGGCTCCTTTTTTTTCTTTTTTTGTAGATTCATACTTCTTTTTTTTTAAAAAAGAAACACACTACTGCAAACTTGTGATAACGTAGAAAGGCATGCCTGTCTGGAACAATTTGTTAGATTTGTCATTTGACACAGACATAGTCAATTTAGATATATAAAAACAAAAACCAATTTTGCTTTGAGAGAAAATATAACTCCACAAACAGCTTTTATATTATTTTAAGATGCCAGTGATTACTTTAGCTATGCTTGCAGGCATAACCTTGAGCTTTTTTTTCCTTCAAACTATTATGTAAGAGCAGGTCCTTTTGTGATATCATGATCTACTTTTGAAAATTCCTTGATGTAGCCTGGTAACTTACTTGTCCAAGAAACTTAAGGCCCACCTCCCCTTGGGTGCCTGGAAATGGATGCATGGGTGGGTTCTTGGGGGGGAAGTCCAAAGTCTTCTAAAGGTTTGTGTTTTTAAAGTAAGATATATTTTAGTGGTCTATCAATTGGAACGGGTTCAGACCATGGTTGGCTCAAAAGCCACAGTAAGCTTGGTCTGACATGTTACGGTCTGCATTTCAAAAGTGGGCAGGTCCCCAATCAGCCTGATCTTGTGGGGTTTTCAGAGGGGGAAATGGGTGATTAAGATGGCTTTTAAAAAGGATCAGAATGTTTTGGTTGGCCACATGTGGTCTGTGGGCTACATCTTTTATGCAGTCGGGTTAGAGAATTATCTTAGGGCCAGACAAACTGTATCACTAGTTCTGTTTTTTATTTTTAAAAGACGGGTTTTTGGTGGGAGACTGGTTGGTTTCACTCACTAGAGGCATAATATGATGTGCCTGGTGCAGGGGTAGGCAACCTTGGCTCTTTTATGACTCGTGGACCAACTCCCAGGATTCCTGAGCCAGCATGGCTCAGCTTGGAAACCTCCCTTTCCCCTCAGCATAGTTGGCTCAGGAATTCTGGGAATTGAAGTCCATGAGTCATAAAAGAGCCCAGGTTGCCTACCCCTGGCCTGTTGTTTGGTTTCATGTGTTATGGTGAACCCAGCCATTGCAGATTCTAAAGCATTGTTATGGCTTAGAATGACATGTGAATCTAACCACAATCTCAATGTTTCCTACTGTACGTACAATGAAAGGCATAATGCTGGGGCCTTGACAATTCTTTTGAGTTTTCTTATAGACTCCAGAACTTCTTTCTGAAGTATTGTGTATTTATTTTATTTATTAAATTGTTTGCCACTCACCTTACTTCAGAGTGACTCTGGGCGGCTTGCAACATTAAAAGCCATAAAGCCATAAAAGATAAATCTCTCTCAAAACAATAAAAATAGAATTACAATCCAAAGTATACATTGATTTTTCAAACATATAAAGCTAGATGTATTTCAGGTACAAAGATTTGCCATTACAAAGCCCTGGAACACTTGAAAGCATACTTCTATGTCAGGGGTGTCAAACTGCCGGCCCGCAGGGTGGTTTCATCATTGCCGGCAATGGGAAAAAAGTCACGATACATTGTGACACATCAAGTTTGACACCCCTGATCTATGTAGATATTCAGCCGGCCTGGCATCACAAGATCTGCCTTAGTTAGTGACCGCAATTGCGATCGGCAACTCTGTTGTTAAGTGAAAAAGTTGCTAACGCGACTGTGCTTATTAGCTGACTTCTCAACCTTGCAACATGTGCAAACTTTAACTGCCAGAATTCTAGATATACACCTACATCAGGGGTAGGCAACCTTGGCTCTTTTAGGACTCGTGGACTTCAACTCCCAGAATTCCATGCTGAGGGGAAAGGGAGAGGTTTCCAAGCTGAGCCATGCTGGCTCAGGAATTCTGGGAGTTGAAGTCCACGAGTCCTAAAAGAGCCAAGATTGCCTACCCCTGACCTAGATATACATCAAAAGAATTTCATTATTAAATGATACAGGTCACATGATCACCATTCGGATGATTGGCAACTGGTTCATATTTATGACGGTTGCAATGTCCTAGAATCATACGATCCCCTTTTGTGACCTGACAAGGAAAAAGTCAACGGGAAAACCAGAATTCACTTTACAACCATGTCACTAACTTGAACAACTGCAGGGATTCACTGAACACTGGCAAGAAAGGTCATAAAATGGTGCAAAGCTCCCTTAACGACTGTCTTGCTTAGCAACTAGAATGTTGGACTCTATCGTGATCGTAAGTCGAGGACTACCTGTATCTAAAGAATCCATAAGTTCCCCACCCAATTCTGATATTTCATGAGGTTAGACGGATTTGTTTCTTTCCCCTGCTGTCTGAAACCAGACTTTGCATGTTTCGCCTCCACGATGTTGCACTGTTTCTGTTGAAACTATTTTTAAACTGACGGGATAGATGGTAGATGGGGCTGTAGTTGAGTAACACAGCTGTTCCACCAAGGTGGACCCCGTCAGGTGTTGCAACCCCCCCCCCCAAAAAAAAACCAGAGAAAGCACATGGGAAATGAGGTTTTTAGATTTAAAATTTCAGGAAATACTCCAGCTGTAGCTAGGTTAGTGAATTACTAATTTTTCCATCGTGCAGTTTAAATTGGCTCATAATCTGGCTTTTATTTCTCTGGTTAGACAACTTCACAATGCTAGTAAAACTTTCATAGAACCTCACCTAATTTGGATTTGCTTGAGTTGGGGTCCGGAGGGGGAAATATAAAGCATTATTTGTCTTTAATTGGATTCAGACTGTGATTTAGGATGGCTGCTTAATAGAGGCTTGCCAAAGAGCTCCTTCTGAAACATTTCAAGTATGAAAGGCCTCATTCCAAGCATGAGAAGTATCTCCCCCCCCTCCCCAAGTATCCCAGCCTGAAAGTGCATTTTCGCTGTCAAAAATGAGATTTTTGAAAATGAAATGTGTTTTGCCTACGTTAGTAATTAGTCAGTGAGGTTTTGCCCACTATGTAATTGCATAAGTTTGGGCTGTTAGTGGATGGCTTTACAGCCTAAGCTTCTTAGAAGTATTTGTTTTCCATTGTCTGTCTGCAACACCACGTGATTTTTGCAATGTTGTGTGTAGGAAAACACGTGTACACCGCCATACATATTTAGTTCCCTTTTAACGGGGGCTACACTCTTGTTATCATACTAAGCCATTATATATGACAGGTCTTGCAATGGCCCTGTTTTATATGTAAAAAAGATGACATTAGACTATTTTGATTAAATATTCTACATTTATGGAGATTAAACACATCCTCAGTATAAATAAAAACATGTCAATTGTATGGTGACAGTTTGTATAATACCAAAATATGGCTAGAGTCTACATTTTATTAATATTAAGCTGTGGTTTATTTTAACCTTTTTTTTTAAATAAGCCATTGTTAACCGATTTGTACACAGTCATTCCGAAACCAAACCAAACAAACTAAATTTATTGTCATGCTGTGTGATTCTCTCCTCTGCATAGTATTCAGAAATTCTCATTCAGTTTCAGGATTATTAGCAAGGTGTGGCTGCAGTTGGGAACCTTATCTGCCTACTATCTATATCAGGGGTAGGCAACCTTGGCTCTTTTATGACTCGTGGACTTCAACTCCCAGAATTCCTGAGCCAGCATGGCTCAGCTTAGAAACTTCTCCCTTTCCTCTTAGCATGGCTGGCTCAGGAATTCTGGGAGTTGAAGTCCACGAATCATAAAAGAGCCAAGGTTGCCTACCCCTGATCTATACTATATACCAGTGGTTCTCAACCTTTCTAATGCCGTGACCCCATAATACAGTTCCCCATGTTGTGGTGACCCCCAACCACTTATACATCACCGGGTGCCAGGGGCGTGGCCAAAGAAAAGGGAGAAAAATGGCGGACAGCCTTGTTTGGTGACCCCCGTGAAATGGTCGTTTGACCCCAAATGGGGTCCCGACCCACAGGTTGAGAACCACTGCTATATACCCAACCGAACGCCATCTGTTGGGTATATTGAGACAAAATGAGGGTTTTGAAACTTTTTAGTGTTTCCACACCTCTTGAAAGTGATGGCTGCATTGGCTTTCGTTTCTCCACAGATATTTCCTGTTGTTGCCCCTGCCCTCTGAAACAGCATTTCTCCCCCTCCCCATATGCATATTGTGCCAACTCTACTACAGTTTTGGGAGGCCCCTAAGATCTGGCTTTGTTGGGTTGTGTGTCTGTGTGTGTTTTAATTTTTTGTGGCTGCTCTGTTTTGTTTTTAAAACTGTTTTATTTGTACATTTGGATTTTGTAAGCTGCCCAATCTTCTGGAGGGGAAGCCATAATAAATTTAATTTAAAAAATAAAAATAAAGCCCTTTATTTATTATGGTTCTTTGCACAATTAGCCAGATGTTTACACTGGATTCGGCCTTTTTTCCATCTATCAAGTCCTTTCCAGTGATCTGGCTTAATCATCAACATCATCATCATCATCCCTTGATTAAGGCAGCTTTATGTGTTAGCTATTTTCGATTCTGAAAGCCGTTTTGTTTAGTAAAGCATATAAAACTCACGCTCACTTAATATTCATGTTGATTTTTTTAATGAGATATGGGATACACTTGCATTATAGTACATGACCTACATTTTATGGCTTTGAATATATGAAAATTAATAGATCTGTGGGTTACCTTACCCTCTGAGCAACTGTTTATTTATTTATGCGTGGCATAGTTTGATGTTGTGATGAGTTAACTTGAAATGGCATGAAAAAAATATGTATTGTGCCTTTCTCAGAAACTAGCATGCAAAAAATATTTGGCTATGTATTTTTATAGCAGACTAAAAGAAGGAAACTTAAAAGGGGTTCCTTATTTATTCACTATGTTACTCATAATAAGAAAATATTCCTGCATAATTATAAAATGGAATTCTGTAATACTTCTGTATCCGAGTTATCAAGTCCCAGGGGACACAAACTGCAAAACCTATCTCCTTGCTGAAAGCTGTCAGAATATCCAGTGATGTTTGCTAGTTTGTCTGTAAAACTGTGTACATTTGTGCTGACGTCAGTGTTGATACAGGCTAGTATGTAAACAGCTCTGCTTCTTTCTTGGAAAATGACCCAGAAGGGCTGTTTAATAATGTCCCTGCCTTATATCTTTGCACAGTGATCTTGTTCTCACACCAGGGGCCCAATAAGCCAAAAGAGGGTGTGTTTGAAGCCTCTAGGTAATAATACAGCACTTTTTCCCTTCTGCAATGTTTCTTGTCACAATGGGATGTTCTGAAGCTGCTCCTTGTTGAATTCTTCTCTACAGTGGGCGGGTGAAAAGATTGCAGAAGAAAGAGTGTCTAGCAAAAATGCTGGGAACAGTGGATCCATATTTGAGAAGCAACTGAATGAACTTTTTAAGAAGGGGATGCCCTCCAGTTTTATTCTGCTCGTGGTCCATTTGCTTCTTAATGGATAGAAGAGCTCTTGTTACTAATCTTTTGCACCAAAATTAAAAAAAAATAGTGTCTTCCTGGCTCACATGTTCCTTCTTGGCTTGTGCAGGTGGTAATAAATCATTGGTTTTTTTGTCCATCTTAGGACATAATGAAGAATTACTATTAATCAATTTGTTATCTCTAAGGAAGATTTGTAAGTTTTGCTTGCTATCTTATTTATTTCATTTGTTTTATTATTCAGCTCTTTTGGTTTAGATATGTTTAATGTAAGCCACCTATAGTCGCCTTGTGGTGAGATAAGCAGGAAATGATGGATTGAATTCATTAATTAATGACATCGGCTATTCTAAACATAAACCCAACTCTAGGGGCCAAGGTTTGAAAGCACCTCACAGACTTTTCCTTCTTACAGAAGTGACAATCAATCAGCTGACCAAGAGAATTTAAAATACTCTTCATCCAGAGACCGGAGTAGTTCTTCCTCCTATGGATTACAACCTTCCAATTCAACGGTGGTGTCTCGACATAGATATGATGATATCAGAGTCTCCACTGACCTCCAGAATGAAGAAAAAGGTACAAAGAGGATCTTGTTTGATATGAAGCAGTTACGGCTGTAAAAGAAATGAGTTAGTCTGGATATTAACTCATGGCTGTCACCCATGAGTTTCATGGCTGTCACCCAAGCCTCTGGTCAGCTTTGATTCACTCATGGCTGTCACCCATGAGTTTCATGGCTGTCACCCAAGCCTCTGGTCAGTTTTTATGGGAATCACTATTGTGCTATGTTGCATGTTGTTAAAGATGGGGTAATTGAATCACATCCCTGTTAATTAGCGAAATTATTTTTATAGGTGGAAACCAATGGTGGGATTGAAATAGGTGAACAACCGGTTCTCTGCGTGGATGCCGCTTCCGGAAGTTCATTCTGGGCCTGGGCGACAAAAAAAATTAGCTACCGGTTCTGCCAAAATGGTGTGAACCGGCTGGATCCCACCACTGAGGATAATCCACTTCGTGATTGTTGTGATTTTTGACACTAGTTACCAGGTTTAATTATGGTCATAAGTCGATATATCGTATCTCTGTTAAGGACAGGCTGTGTAAAGAGGGAGTAGAGTTAAATGGTTTTTTTTTTCTTATTTAACTTTCAAGAAAACAAAAAACTCAAACTAAGAAAGAAAAGGAAAAAAAATCATTTATTTATTTGTCTCCAAACTGGTGCGAACTGGCTGAATCCCACCACTGGTGGAAACCTTTTTTGAAATAGCAAGGTTAAAAAAAAAATTGAAATACTGACCACTTTCTGTCCTGCCTTGTTTCCTGGAGGAGGCTATAAGTATTTTTAATTTGGGGGCAGGAGAAATGATTGGACAGATAGTGCTTGCAACATCAGGACCTAACATTATTGACCAATGGTGCACCCCTGTGGGGCCTTTAACTCCCCAAACATTGTCAGCTTCTGCTGGAGGACACTGTGTAATTTTCAAACGATTCTAATGCTTTCCTTTAAAAAAAAAAACTGGTTTTAATCCAGGTGGCTACAGTGTCAATGGAGGATCTGGGGAAAATGCTTATGGTCGGAAGTCGTTGGGGCAAGAGCTGAGAGTTAACAATGTGACCAATCCTGATTTTACCAGTGTTCAGCATGGGAATCGTGCTTTAGTCACAAAAGACATGAGGAAAACACAGGGTAAGAACCGCATGTGCCGTTAGAAAAATGCGACTTTGCTTTGAGTTGGTTTTATTATTACAGTAAGCATCGGAAATGTCTCCTTAAAATTAGAACCACCTCAAGGGCTTGAAAATATAAAATTCTGAATATAATCATACTACGGTTTATCAAGTATAAGCAGAGGCATAGAATTGAGATCACGCGAGGTATTGGTACCACTTTATAAAACCCTAGTGAGGCCACACCTGGGATACTGCAGCCAATTTCGGTCACCATATCACAAAAAAGGTGTGGAGAGTTTGGAAACAATTCAGAGAAGAGCAACTAAGATGATCTTGGAGGCTTGGAGGCTAAAACATATGAAGAACGGCTGCAGGACTTGGGTTTGGCTAGTCTAAAGAAAAGAAGAAATAGGGGAGATATGATAGCAGCATTCCAGTATCTCAAAGGCTGCCACAAGGCAGAGCGGGTCAGATTGTTCACCAGAGGGAAGGACGAGAAACAATGATTGGAAACTGATCAAAGAGAGAAGCAACCTGGAATTAAGGAGAAACTTCCTGATAGTGAGGACAATCAATCAGTGGAACAGCTGGCCTCCAGAAATCGTGGGCGCTCCATCACTGGAGGTCTTTAAGAAGAGACTAGACAGTCACTTGTCTGAGATGGTATCGGTTCTCCTGCTTGAGCAGGGGGCTGGACTAGAAGACCTCCAAGGTCTCTTCCAGCGCTATCCTATTCTAAGTTAACTGTTACCTTGAGAACATTGTAATAAAAGGGGTTTTTTATAGGAGGTGGCCCCTTTTTACAGATTTTGGTTTCTTTCTGGGCAAAGGTCCCGCAGCGAAGTTAATGGAAGCTGTTTACCATTAGCTGCGGCCAAGTGAACTAAAAGCAGCAGCTCTGTTTCCACGGGGATTGATTGTTATTTATGATGGGGATTGGTCTGGTTCTGGTAGAGAAGGACATGCCTGTGCCCTTATCTCAATTTCTAGAGCGATCATTGTCTTACTCTGATGAGTCTCGACTGTCAAATCTTCTGCGGAGGATTACTCGGGAAGATGACAGAGATCGAAGACTGACTACTGTAAAGCAACTGAAAGAGTTTATTCAGCAACCAGAGAACAAACTGGTTAAGTATTATCATACACGGCTTTCTTTTTCTTTTTCTTTTCTCTTGACTTAAGCGCCCCTTTGCTTTAAGCCTGACTCCTCCTGGTGCCTCCATGCAAAAGATCCTGCAGGTTTCTTCATAACAAGGCTGGCATTGTCTACCTTTGCCCTTTTTTTCCAGGAAGGTCCTTCTGGTGTAGCCTTTGTGTGTAGTACAGGGAATCCTCGATTCACAACCAGAATTGAGGCCATAATGTCCATTGCTAAGCAAGGTGATGGTTAAGTGAATTGGGCTTGATTTTAAACACACACACACACACGTTTTTGCCACAGTTATTAAGCAGATCGTTGCAGTTCAGTAAATCACCCGGTCGTTAAATGAATCCTGCTTTCCCCCATTGACTGCTCAGAAGTCAGCTGGGAAGGTCACAAAAGGCGACTACCTGACCCCCCCGCCCAGGATGTTGCAACTCTCCTAAATTGCATGACATTTGCCCAGTGCCCAAATTTTGATCGTGAATTCTGCGACAGTTATAAGTGCAAGGGCTGGTCCCAAGTCCTTGCACCATCCCCGTGCTGTTCATATCTGCGAATGCTCGCTAAATAAACGGCTCTCAGCCAAGGATTACTTATTTGTCTATCATTTTTAGCGAGAGTCAAGAATTCTATTTTTATCCTCCAGCTTATATATAAAAGATGCTGACATGCTAAAGAGATAAAGGAAAGTGGAGGGAGAAAGAAAAAGCTAGCGGACCCACGAACACCAAAGGCCAAAACAAGCTCACGTCTCACACAAACAGGCATTTATATTCTGTTCAGGCCAGGCTGAGCCCCCCTGGCTTGGCGGTTGAGTTCAGGTAGCAACGGATCCCCAGTTGGACCAGTGGAGAGAAAATAAATCGTGGTAGCAGTTGCCAAGAAGCTTCATCGGTTCCGATGGCGGGGGATGAAGCTTCTTGGACAGGAAACAAAACTTTTTCTTCTTCTTTCTCAAGGGGAGGAAAAAAAAATACAGTCCAGTTACCTTTTGAAGAGAAACGCTTTTGAGAAGACAGCCTGAATTTGCCTGGCAGTCACCCGTTAGTGAAACTTTTCCATGTTGACTCTTGCAGGTACTTGTTAAACAACTGGATAATATCTTGACTGCCATTCACGATGTGCTTAATGAAAGGTAAGTTGGAATAAGACAGCTTTGGAAGTGTGATCACTTCTGATCCAGCCCCTCTGGGAATGGGCAGCTCTGGAGATTTCGGCAGCCTTCCGTTTCCCCTTCGGAGTGCGCCGTTTCCGACAGATGGCTTGTCAGCTTCTGGAAGAACGTCCTCCAAACTGGAGGTCACTCAAGCTACAAGAACGTCCTCCAAACTGGAGGTCACTCAAGCTACTGTGAGGGTATAATCTGGACCCGAAACAAGCCAGTTTAGGGGATCATCTGAAAACTGCCAAGCTGTGCTGTCCCCAAATGACCCGATCCACAGGGGGCGGAACGTTCTGGCATCTCCTAAAAAGATCGATGGATTCTGCGCCTCCTTTTAGCCAGCGTTGAGGAAAGAAGCGATCAAAAAGCGTCAAGGAATCCTCTTTCCTCCGATCAGATTGCTCAGAGCGCTTGGCACAAACCATCAGCAGGAAAACGGCTTCAAAGCTGTTAGTTGATCTGAGGGGGCAAGGATGGGCGTAGGAATGTACGGGGGGTCCTTGACTTACGACCACAACTGAGCCCAACGTTTCTGTTGCTAAGCAAGGCAGATAAGGGAGTTAACACCCCAGTTTACGACCTTTTTAGCCAGCTGTTAAGTAAATCCCTGCAGTTATTCCATGAATCATGGAGTTGCTAAGCAAGTCTGTCTTCATTGACTTGGCTGGTCAGAAGCCGGCTGGGAAGGTCGCAAATGGTGATCACGGCAACCGTCTTAAGTGCATGCCGGTTGCCAAGCGCCCAGGTTTTGATCACTTGACCGTGGGGATGTTGCAATGGTCATAAGTGTGACAACCAGTCATAAGTCACTTTTTTTCCAGTGCTGTTGTGGCTTCGGTCGCTAAATGAATGGTTGTTAAGTCGAGGACTGCCTTTATGTATAAATGGGAATTTATATCTGTGTGAATGAGATGCTGACTTGCATGTGTGAGTGCATTCCTCATAGTTTCTGTCGTTTTCACAAGACCAACCTTCGGGAGCTCTAACCATCATTTTAATTCCAGGCTGGATTTGTCACGTGCTTTATTTCGTAACCATGTTTTCTTCTTCTTCCTCCTCTTCCTCAATGCAGTAGCAAATTGCTTCAAGAATTGAGACAGGAGGGGGCTTGCTGCCTGGGCCTTCTTTGCGCTTCTTTGAGCTACGAAGCTGAGAAGATCTTTAAATGGATTTTTAGCAAATTTAGTTCCTCCACTAAAGATGAAGTTAAGCTGCTTTATTTGTGCGCAAGTTACAAGGCGCTGGAGACTGTGGGAGAGAAGAAAGCCTTTTCCTCCGTAATGCAAGTGAGAATCAACGTTATCTTGGAGATTGTTTTGCTTTTCAAACAAAGATCTAAGTCCCAGCTTGTGTCTAAGTAAAAGTTTCTGTTTGGCTAATGACATGCAGATGAACGAGAGATTATTAGTCAGTGGGAATCTGTCCATCCATCCAGCCATCATCTATTCATCTATCTTAGAGACGTGGAATAGAGCAGTGGTGGCGAACCTATGGCACGCGTGCCAGAGGCGGCACTCAGAGCCCTCTCTGTGGGCACCCGCGCCATGCCCCGGAGATGGCAACCGTCCCTCTTCAACCAGCCGCCCGCTAACTGGCCGAGGTCCCACATGGCCGGATGCATCCCAGTACCCATGCGCTCGCTGGCTGGCCTCTGTGTGCAGGGGCCGATGGTGTCAGGCAGCAGCCACCCCGGCCCCTGCCTCACCTTGCCCTGTGACAATGGCACCCCCCCTGCCCTGCCATGCCTCACCTCATCCCGTAGGACAAGCCTCTTGCCCACCACCCCACCTGCCAGAGATCCCCTGGAGACCCCCAACCCTGCCCGGCCCCCATAGGTGTCCCCACAAGCAACATCGAGGTAATCATGCCCACCTTGGCCATACCCACCCAGTCTGCCATGACCACCATAGCGACGCCCACCCGGCACCTGGCGATAAATAAGTGGGTTTTGGGTTGCAGTTTGGGCACTCGGTCTCTAAAAGGTTCGCCATCACTGGAATAGAGTATCAAAAGTACAGGCATAAAGGGCAGCTCATCCTAACTTTGCAAGCAGCTTTTCTGAAATCCTGGCTGCTGACAATTAGTTGTGCTTCTTAGTGGATTGAGTGACTTTTGTGAATTATACAATTAAAAACTGCATCCATCTCTGATTTATTTAATTGCTTTTTGGATAGCTGTAGCCATGCTTGTTTTGCCTGGATTTACAGAACTGTTGTTTTATCTCTCTCTCTCTCTCTCTCTCTCTCTCTCTCTCTCTCTCTCTCTCTCTCTCTCTCTCTCTCTCTCTCTCTCTCTTCTCTCTCTCTCTCTCTCTCTCTTCTCTTTCTCTCTCTCTCTCTCTCTCTCTCTCTCTCTCTCTCTCTCTCTCTCTCTCTTCTCTCTCTCTCCTCTCTCTCTCTCTCTCTCTCTCTCTCTCTCTCTCTCTCAGCTCGTCATGACTAGCCTGCAGTCTATCCTAGAGAATGTGGATACACCCGAATTGCTGTGTAAATGTGTCAAGTGCATCCTTCTTGTGTCTCGTTGTTATCCTCACATTTTCAGCACTAATTTTAGGGTAAGAGCCTGGCCCTCCCTTCGCGTCTTAACGGGCCCATGATGTGTTGCAGGTGGATTAACTTTTGTGTATTGCTTTCCAAGGACACAGTTGACATATTAGTTGGGTGGCATATTGATCACACTCAAAAACCTTCTCTGACCCAGCAAGTCTCAGGTAAGCCTGAAAAATAAAATAACTTCATGTGATGGCCGTGTAACAGGCTCTGATTTCCTTTGGGAAGATCAAGAGTTATTTCTAATACATGCTTTACATCAGTTAGTGCATGCAAAGAAAATAATGTTGCTTGCATAGTTTCAGCTAAACATTTCAGCTTGTTGAAAAAAATCTGGGCACACTAAATTTCATTTTGATCAGAATCCTACCTGCTCTTCTTCCTCCATTCCCTCCCTCCCTCTCTCTCTTCCTCCCTCCCTCCCTCCCTCTTTTCCTTCCTCCCTCCCTCTTGAATAGCTATAATAGGTATAACATTGATTTCTAAAGCCGTTGCCTGCCAAAATCATATTTTATTTATACCAGTATAGAGATTGTTAACTAAAATGTAGCTAATTTTTTTTTTTTCTGCACAGCCGTTTACACATGATGCATGGTTTGTTAGCGCTGGTAGTTTTGCTTGCTTAATTTTTATGCTACTGTTTTTAGATTAACCAGACGTAGCTTTAATCTTTTTTTTTTTTTTCTTTGTCATTGTTCCGGCACTTTTTATAGGATGGTTACAGAGTTTGGAACCATTTTGGGTAGCTGACCTTGCCTTTTCTACCACACTGCTGGGTCAGTTTCTAGAGGATATGGAAGCTTATGCCGAGGTAATGAGGCCATCTGTCTTGAATTGGAATAAAAGCTGGGGGGAAAATGAGATACTTTCTAGGGAGTAACTCAGGTTCTTACCTGTGTCTCTGTCAGGAAGTGTAGTGATACTGTGAACCCTGTAGCTAATTCCCTGAAGGATCTTTCTTCACTCTCTACCTCTTTATGTCATGAATTATTTGCTATTATGTTTGATTTGTTCCTTAAAGTTACCCACAAGAGTAGCTCAAACCAGCGTTTCTCAACCATGGCAGCTTTAACTTGCTGGCTGGGGGATTCTGGGAGTTGAAGTCCACACGTCTTAAAATGGACATGCTTGAGGAACACTACTTTAAACACATTTTTGCTAAGCTCCTATAGAACTTAAGAAGGTCGGTAGGAGCTTTATTGACTGCCTATAAATGAAAAGAAAGCAAGGAGATTTGAAGACTTAAGGAGGTCCTGAGCCCGTAGCCTTTGTCCCTCAACGTTACAGACTCCCACAGGCTGCAATTCTGAGCACAACCTCAATGAGGACCATCTTTATATGTTTTTTTTTCCACCTAGGACCTCGGCCACGTCGCTTCTGGAGAGTCCGTTGATGAAGATATCCCTCCTCCTTCTGTTTCGCTGCCCAAACTGGCAGCCCTGCTTCGCGTGTTCAGCACGGTGGTGAGGAGTATCGGGGAGCGGTTCAGCCCCATTCGGGGGCCACCGATTACTGAAGGATACGTAACTGATGTAAGTCTCCTTCACGCGGGTGAGCAGTTCTGTTGGCAAATGATGCCAAGCTAATCTAAACATTTAATAATAGTGACTTCCGTTTCCGGTCTGAAACTGGAAAATGCGTTGCTTTCATCTCACACACCTCACTGGTGCATATGTAATCCTCAAACGTGACCGTTCAAAGTGGCAACAGACTTACCTTGGGGCCACTTACGACTGGGATTCAAAAGGCCAAGGCCTCATTTATAACCCTTTGCAGCATCCCACAGTCATATGACTGCATTTTAAGACGCTTTTCTGCAAAGGCACGCCCACAGTGAACCATTAGTTTGCTTAATGACCGTGGCACTTGCTTAATGGCTGCCACAGAAAAATCTTTTAGGGCAATTCAGTCATGAATTTTGGTATCTGTAGCAATTAAACAGCTGATTTATCCCAAAGATTTCGCTGAGAGAAGCTTAGATTGTGAGAGAGTTGTCGTTCCTTCTACGGCAGGGGTGTCAAACTCGCAACGTCATGTGACGTGTCATGACTTTTTTGCCATGTGGTTTCGCTATGATGCATCCGGCCCGTGGGCCAGCAGTTTGACATCCCCATTCTATGGTGATTTATACACATAGCACCTTTTAACAAAAAATTGGACATGCTTGATCAAAATACCTTTGGATGGACAGCATGAGTTCAGAGGGATGACATGGTGTATACTTTCATTGTAACTGACTTATCTTTTTTCTTCCCTCACCCTCCTAGGTTTTGTACAGAGTAATGAGGTGTGTGACAGCTGCAAACCAGGTCTTTTTTTCTGAGACGGTCTTGACTGCTGCCGATGAATGTGTCGGTGTCCTCCTTGGCAGCCTGGATCCCAGCATGACTATACATTGTGACATGATCATCACCTATGGATTAGATCAGCTTGAAAATTGTCAGATTTGTGGTACTGATTATATCATCTCGGTGTTGAACTTATTGATGCTGGTACATACAATCCTCATAATATCTGCATTTAATGACACAGTTTTGTTCATTTAAAAATGTAAAAGCAGGTTAAAAAAAACCCAAAAATGTAGATTGGAAAAATAAAGTTAATCCTTTGGCTTTGTTTGAGTTTTAAGAGATATATGTTATGGCCTTAAACAAATTAATGTTTGCTATCTATTAAAAGTGGGGTTTTTCTTGTCAGGATGAACAATTCCTTTAGGATACGCTGTCAGTGTTATACAAATTATATTCTCTATATAATAAAGAAAAACAATATATTTTCCTACTGGACATAATACTAATAACAAGACCAGTTGGGAATATGTATGAAATGTGCTTCGATATAGTTTGATATCAGTGATTGTTGTTGAATTATGTTTCATAGGTCCTTCATAACTATGGATAGGACCTGTAAAATACAGTTTTTAAAAGAATTAGCCAGCCATATAGAAATCCTCTACTGCTAGTATAATCAGAAAATAAGGGGAGCACGTTTGCTAAGAGCATCTGAAAAGGCTGCCTTGGATTTTCCTTCCAGGAAAAGTGAGATTTGATAGATAAAAGCTACTAACTTTCATAGTTTTTATTCCAACTTAACTTTTGTGGACTTCATCCCATATTTAAGAGGTTCCCAAGGGGTGTGTGCGTAAGTGCACTAAAGTGCCTGTCATCCCTGTCACATTTTAGTTTTACATTTGTAACTTGGATGAATAACTTTCGTTTGATGAATAACTAAAGAAATACACTGGTTTAAGGGGGAAAAACATTTTAAACATAATCCATAATCCATGTTTTCAGTCAAAGTGAAAGTTGACTCGTGAAATATTAATGCCCTCTTTTTTTTTGCCTAGATCGTTGAACAAATAAATACAAAACTTCCATCGTCATTTATAGAGAAATTGTTTATACCAGAATCTAAGCTTCTTATGCTCCGCTACCATAAGGAAAAAGAGGTAAGCAGCAAATTAAATTTCACGCCACATGAAATGAACCCTTAGAAGATTTTGTTTTAAGAATAACCTTTAAATTAAGGGAACCCCTACCATTTTATTCTCAGCAAATCAATCTCAGTTGAGACATCACACCTACAGGGAAGGAAACTTAACTAGTTTGAAGTATGTCTTGAATCAATGTGAGTTACAAGAAACATTTCACGTGCAGGAACCTTCTGGACGCGTCATATTTTTCTGTTTTAAAGGTTGTCGCTGCCGCACACGCCGTATATCAAGCAGTGCTAAGCTTAAAGAACATTCCTGTTTTGGAAACGGCCTACAGGTTGATCCTGGGTGAAATGGCCTGCGCCTTGAATAGTCTCCTTTGCAGCCTGCAGCTTCCCGAAGCTTGTTCGGAAATTCTCCATGATGCTTTCAAGAACCACGTTTTTGATGTGGCCAATGCAAAATTTGTTGTCATATTTGATCTCAGTGCACTGACGACAATTGGAAATGCCAAAAATTCGCTGATTGGGGTGAGTGTATCTCCGCAGTTGGGGTACGGATGATTTTTGAATTTCCAAACTGAGGTGTGTCAATGTTGTCCTTTCTGGTGCTCCGAAAAACGGGGAAGGCATCTGGGTAGTAAGAGAGCCAAACGCCGGGGCCTTGCAGCCCTCCGCTCGTCGGCCCAGACAGGTCGGCCTCGAAGGTTGGACAGGTGGCTGTGGCAAATGTAAAGCAGCCTTGCACCCATCGTGCAAAGTAAATGCACTTTTGTGGGTAAGGGGCAGGAAGACGTACCACTGTAATTTCAATACATGCTTTACGTTCTACTATGGCTTGTTTTTCAGATGTGGGCTCTGTCCCCAACGGTGTTTGCTTTGCTGAGCAAGAATTTGATGGTTGCCCACGGTGACATAGCCGTTCACTTTCCAGCTGTCCAGTATGCAGTGCTGTACACCCTCTATTCACACTGCACCAGGTGCGAAGGAGTCTGTTCTTTAAATAAGAAACTGTGGTACTTAAATCAGTTTACAAATGATTTCAATTTTGTTCTCCAAACGCAGGCGTGGGCAACCTTGGTTCTTTTATGACTCGTGGACTTCAACTCCCAGAATTCCTGAGCCAGTCATGCTGACGGGGAAAGGGAGAGGTTTCCAAGCTGAGCCATGCTGGCTCAGGAATTCTGGGAGCTGAAGTCCACGAGTCATGAAAGAGCCAAGGTTGCCTACCCCTGTCCTAGTGGGAGATCTTGCTGGATTCTTAAAACATCCCTTGCGTGTTCTCTAGGATCTCCCTTATTTGATAAGAGAGGATGCACTGTGAGATCCCTGTGGCAAAATATAAGGATTATTGGAGCAAAAAGATAACCAAGGCTTTGCTCGTATTGGAGGGGCTCATACCTTTTTCTAAGAATTAAACAGGAAGTTTAGATTCTGCATGGGTTTTTTTTTTCTTGCTGAGGGAAATGAGATGCTCGATTGTCAAGAATTAGCCTTTCAAGAGAGAAGAAACACTATTGATAAGGGGGAAGATTGATGTACACAGTAAGGGAGAAGTTTCAGACCTATTGCCAAAGTTATAAGGGGAAAATATGGCTTAAATCAAAAACGAGAAGGATCTGCACAAGTAACTCAAGCAACACCCCTAATTTACAAGAGTATAAGAGAGGCTGGGGAGGGGGGGAAATAAAGCAGAGTCAAATGGGCAAGACTATACAGCCTTCTTGGGAAGTTGATTTCCTGGTCTGGTCTACATAGTGCTGCATTCTTAGAAGGTAGCAAAGGAAGATAGTAAAATAGTCTTCTATGGAAATGTTGAGCTTCAGGCTTCAACAATTTTAACATTTAACGCTATCAGACTACCACAACACACATTGCCTCCCCAAATATATAGCGTTTAGCCTGATTTATATGACTAAAATTTAATTCTTCTTCCCTTTTCCAGGCACGACCACTTCATATCTAGCAGTCTCAGCTCCTCGTCTCCTTCTTTGTTTGATGGGGCTGTCATAAGCACTGTGACCACAGCCACAAAGAAACATTTCTCTATCATTGTAAACCTCCTGGGACTTTTACTCAAAAAGGATAACCTGACCCACGATACCAGGTGACTAGTAGTTTCATCCAGTCAAAATAACGTTTCTCTAATAAAATGATCAATACTAATTAAAGATCAATAGCATGAGAAAAAAGGGCAAGGAAGGAACTTGATATATTCAAGAGATTTTTTTTTTCCTTAGTATTCTCAGGAAATAGATTCCTGGATATTTGTAATATGTGTCTGTTTTTCATTTAAACCTAAAATCTTGGGTATTAAATTGAACTCCAGAGCAGTGTTTTTCAAAGTTGCCAACTTTAAGGTGTGTGGACTTCAGCCCCCAGAATTCCACAGCTCTCATGCTTAAAGTTGTCGTTTGAAACTGCCATGTCTGAAAAGCTCTTTTTCTCTGGAGAAATGCATGGATACATAATATAAAAATTGAAGAGACTGGTTGTGTTTATAGGAAACTGCTCATGACTTGGGCTTTGGAAGTCGCTGTTTTGATGAAGAAATCGGAGACCTACGCACCCTTGTTCTCTCTCCCCTCCTTCCATAAGTTTTGCAAAGGACTTCTGGCAAACAGTAAGTTTTACTTTCCCAATTTAAAAAGAGATCAGCGAAAGGCGTGCAAGTTTTCTTGTGAATCTGCCGTTAGAAAACGAGCAGAGATCTTGCGTTTTATATTTTATTTTAATACTCATTGCTAAAAGATAAACAGATTGTATCATTCTGATGGATAATAAAACCGCCTTAATTCCACCCAAAATGCAGCTCTCTTGGAAGATGTTAACATTTGTCTCCAAGCATGCAACAGCCTTCATGCTTTGTCATCCTCTCTCCCAGAAGATTTACTCCAGAGGTATTTAGCCCATTCATCTTTTGCAAATCCATTGTTCTGTTGAGATTTTGTGCAAGTACCTGCCTGATTTCCTTCTGGGATGTTTTCACTGTTTTGTGGCACAGGTGTGTTGACGTATGCCGCGTCCAGCTGGTCCACAGTGTTGCTCGGATAAGACAAGCATTTGGAAAACTCTTAAAGTCTATTCCTTTGGATGTCATACTAAGGTAAGTGAGTGAGTTGTACTAGGTATAAATTCTTACAATCTGTGTGTGGAAAAAGAAGATCAAGTGATGTATTGTAGTCAGATATGTTCAATTATAATCTTAAGACCAGTTGCATGCTGGCTGGGGAATTCTGGGAGTTGAAGTCCATCCATCTTAAAAAGTTGCCAAGGTTGAGAACACTGCCCTAGATCAGGGGCAGGCAACCTTGTCTCTTTTATGACTCGTGGACTTCAGCTCCCAGAATTCCTGAGCCAGCATGGCTCAGCTTGGAAACCTCTCCCTTCCCCTCAGCATGGCTGGCTCAGGAATTCTGGGAGTTGAAGTCCACGAGTCATAAAAGAGCCAAGGTTGCCTACCTCTGCCCTAGATCCTTTCCCAATCCATTGTGAGAATTTGATGGATTGGGAGATGCATTCTTTAGGATGTGAGGGGTCTGATGTACTGCACAGTGGGTCCAGAGTTCTTTTCATACCCTTTCTGCATGCCAAGTGGTAGGTCACATTGTGTGTAAATAATGTGGGGCCCATGTAAAAGCAGAGTGCCATTTTTGCGCTGAGGAAGGGTTTTACCTTTACAAGACAACAGCTGGGAGACAGTGTTGGGTCTGTATTTGCCTCCCAAGTTCTCACTTGGTGGGTTGTTTTTTTTCTTGTAACTTTTAATAGCAACCACCACCACACAGAAATACAAGAAATCTCCCTGGCCATCCGAGGTCATATGAGCAAAGCTCCAAGCAATACATTTCACCCACAAGACTTTTCTGATATCATCAGTTTCATCCTGTATGGAAGTTCTCACCGAACAGGGTAAGAAGCATGTGCGAACTTCAAAGCTACACCCCCCCCCCAAAGTACATTATTTGGTGGGTAGAAGAACAAGGAAAAATGGGTCTGTTGCAAGAGGTAGTCAGTCACTGAGAAATTATACATGATATGCAGGACAGAGGAGAGAAATTGACACCCTGAGACATACAGATAAGATAGAATGAAAAACTAATTTTATTTGATATTAAATCTCAAAACAGCCATTGTTGTCTGAATACAGCCACAATTACTGTAAATAACATTCCTCTCTTCATCCAAATCAGTGGTTCTCAACCTGTGGGTTGGGACCCCATTTGGGGTCGAATGACCATTTCACGGGGGTCGCCAAACAACGCAGTCCGCCATTTTTTCCCCCTTTTCCTTAGCTGTGCTACTCCCTTTTATTCTATTGGCTTTTGAAAGCCAATAGAATAGACTCTCTTGAATAGAGTCTAAATCTATTGGCTTTCAAAAGCCAATAGGAAATGTCCAGGCTGTCTCTGCCCTGCTGAGCCCGCCAAAAGTCCCATTCTGCAAACGGTGCTGCACCAGTTGAGTAGTCCTCGACTTACGACTGGTTGGGGGGTCGCGACATTAAAAAGATTAAGAACCACTGATCCAAATGAAATGTTCAATTATATTGTTGTTAACATTTGCTCACCTGCCTTAATAATAATCCGTTTTGTTTCAGGAAAGAGAGCTGGCTAGAAAGGTTATTTTACAGTTGCCAAAGATTGGATAAACACGATCAATCAAGTATTCCACGCAATTTATTGAAAACAGAGGCTGTACTGTGGCAGTGGGCTATTTGGGAAGCAGCCCAATTTACTGTCCTTTCAAAGTTAAGAACACCGCTCGGCAGAGCTCAGGACACCTTCCAGACTATTGAAGGTAACTGGCAAAAATTTACAGTATACATTTTGAGAATTTTACCTTGGATAGGTAGAAATTTTTAAAACATGCTCATATACAGTACACATGTGTGTTTCCCAAAAATTAAGGGGCATTTTGGAAATAATGTGCTTATTTTTTTAAAATTTAAACTTGCCTTAACTTAAAATGTGTAATGTACAGTTGTGTTTTTAAAAAGCATTCTGTTTAGCATGTTACTGAAATTTGCAAAACATTTCATTAAGCTATTTTTCTAGACTTCCAAAGCACAGCATATATACATAAAATTCCTATGCATTCTCCTCTAGTTATAGAAAATAAAAAAATCCCTTTCTAGTGGGATGGCAAATCAGACATTAATACAAAATATACTCATCAGAGCTTTGTGAGGGGCGCTCATTTCTGGAATTTTCCTAGCTAGTTACACCTTTATCTCTATTACTTTCCTATGTGAGATAAAATCCATAATTACGAATCCATGGACAGCTTTTGTATACTTGTATATAAAGTTAATATTAAGCATAAGGAGGTATGTGCGTTCAGTATGATCCCATTCAAAATGCCCAGTATGGTAATGTGACCTCTTTTTTTGCAATGAAGGAATCACTTTTTTCAAGTTTGGGTCGAAACTTGAAAACTTAGACCAGTGGTTCTCAACCTGTGGGTCGGGACCCCATTTGGGGTCGAATGACCATTTCACGGGGGTCGCCAAACCATGCTGTCCGCCATTTTTTTCCCTTTTCCCTAGCTGTCCTACTCCCTCTTATTGGTGGCCACACCCACTTGGGGGTCACCACAACATGGGGAACTGTATTATGGGGTCACGGCATTAGAAAGGTTGAGAATCACTGGGTTAGACCAGGGGTAGGCAACCTTGGCTCTTTTATGACTCGTGGACTTCCAGGCTGGCTCAGGAATTCTGGGAGTTGGAGTCCAGGAGTCATAAAAGAGCCAAGGTTGCCTACCGCTGGGTTAGACTGATGCATTGTACCATGATCTCTTCTGAATGGGTGCTTCCAGGTATCATTAGAAGCCTTGCAGCTCACACGTTAAATCCGGATCAAGATGTCAGCCAGTGGACTACAGCTGACAACGATGAAGGTCACAGCAGCAACCAGTTGCGGCTGGTTCTGCTCCTTCAGTACTTGGAGAATTTGGAGAAACTGATGTATAATGCTTATGAAGGGTGCGCCAATGCTCTTACATCCCCACCAAAGGTATTTATTTATTTTATTTATTTATTTTATGAGACTTATATACCGCTTTAAGTGCAAGCACTCTCTAAGCGGTGTACACCAGTAAGCAATGTATCTATATATTTACATTGCCCCCAACAATCTGGGTCCTCATTTTACCTACCCCGGAAGGATGGAAGGCTGAGTCAACCTTGAGCCGGTGAGATTTGAACCGCTGACCTGCTGAACACAGTCAGCTAAAGTGGCCTGCAGTACTGCACTCTAACTGCTGCGCCACCTGGGTAACTCCAATCCCCCCCCTCTCCTACTTATGCGGTAGCCTTAAAACATCAGTTTGCTTTAATAAAGGAGCAGACCAGATCAGCTGTTGATTGGGGTTATCTTCATAGTTCAGAGCTCCTTCTGAAGATAGACACTGCACAGTTATGCTACATGATGCAATGCAAACTTGCTTTCCACTGATTTAGCCGTAGTTTGTTTGTTTTTTATTTTACAATGGATAGGCTAGACCAGGGGTAGGCAACCTTGGCTCTTTTATGACTTGTGGACTTCAACTCCCAGAATTCTTGAGTCAGCATGGCTGGTTCAGGAATTCTGGATATTGAAGTCCACAAGTCATAAAAGAGCCAAGGTTGCCTACCCCTGGGCTAGACATAATGCAGACCTTTCTGTTGTACGTCTGTGAGTAAATCAACAGTAAGTGAGATTTCTCCCTCTCCATTTATGAAGGTAATCAGGACCTTCTTCTATACGAATCGTCAGACTTGCCAAGATTGGTTGACTCGTATTCGACTTTCCATCATGCGTGTTGGGTTATTGGCTGGACAGCCCGCTGTCACTGTCCGTCATGGCTTTGATTTGCTGACAGAAATGAAGACTAATAATGTATCTCAGGTACAACACTTCTTCCGGGCAAAATATTTTCATAGTCTTCTGAATAAATCACTGGGTAAGCCAAGCGCTGCTGGTTTACTTGTGTCTTATGCTCTCTTTATGCTGTAAAGTGCTATTGCTATTGGTTTCTGGATTTTTGACATCCTTTTTAGGAATGAAAAGGACTCTGGGTTGCGATAACCGGGTATAAAGTGAACTAACCATTTTTGACCTCTTTGCTATTAGGGAAACGAATTAGAAGTAACTATCATGATGGTGGTTGAAGCCCTCTGTGAACTTCATTGCCCAGAAGCCATTCAAGGTGTAGCTGTCTGGTCTTCAGCTATAGTTGGGAAAAACCTCACCTGGATTAATTCTGTAGCTCAGCAGGCTGAAGGACGGTGAGTGGTCTGTACAACAATGCTGGACGAATGTACCAGGTTCCCCCCCTTTTTTATGTTTAGACCATCCACACAAGGAAGGGGAATCAAGGGGCATCATGTGGGTGAAGGCCTCCTTATGGATGTAGTGTCCCAGCGGCTTGTAGGAGTCCAGTTATCGGGGTGCAAAGATTTCCAGAGCATCCGTATAACCTAGTAGATCTGAGACTGGTGCTCAGCCTCTCTTGAAGAACTGTTTTAGGCTGTAGTATGGTTTGTTTGATGGGAGTCATTTATCCTCATCATCGGCTATTTTGGTTATGTGGCCACCAGAATTGCCAGCAGATGAGATGTAGAGTTTTTAAATATCCAAAGTGCCCAGCCTGTTTTACGTCATGGCTGTGTTTGAGAGCATTAAGGCGGGAGGGCTTCAGGCAGGTACAGTCCCCCCCCCGTAAGCCAAACCATCCCTGCATGTTAGGGAGGTTTGGTTATCTTTGAACCATTGATCGGTGAGGAGCTCTTGTTTTATTTTCTTTGCCCCAGGGTCATCAGGATTAGGGACCCTGCCCGCCTGCTAACATTGGATGTTCTTGCTTTGGCAATATCATAAATACCAACTCGGAGTAGATCCAGTACATTGCTCTCCAAATTTGGTAACTTTAAGACTTGTGGACTTCAATTCCCAGAATTCTGGGAGTTGAACTCACAAGTCTTAAAAGTTACCAAGTTAGGAGACCCCTGATTTAGAAGGTAAGGGATGGTGGGAAGGCAGAAGCTTGTAGCTTTTTTCTGAATGGGAGAATAGAGATGAGAACAGGATGATGGGTTCACTTTATCCCGTTCTCACTTTTGAATTTGATTTAGCCATCAAATTCAAAGGTGAATTTGCAGGCTAAATCTGGACTTCTGGCCTGCTCATTGCCAAGCTATATGAGGGGCTTTTTCTGCCCAGTGAGGAGCCTTCTGTTATGGGATGGATTAAAGCAGCATAAGTAGTCACGGGAAGTTTTTCTGACTCCTAAAACTGACATTCTTGAAGGTTTGAAAAGGCGGCAGTTGAATACCAGGAGCATCTTTCGGCCATGACGGGGGTGGATTGTTGCGTCGCCGGTTTCGATAAAGCTGTCCTCAAGTTGGCTAATTTGAACAGTGGCAATAATGCCAGCCCGAAACACTCCCTAAATGGTGCGTATTCATTTTTTGGAGAGACCGTGCTTGTTTAGTCGGTTCCTTAAGGTCTGTGACAGTCGTGGCTGGGCAGCATAGAATAAAGGGCGTGTCTCCCTGTGTGTATGTGAATGAAAAGGCACATAAGCCTAAAAAAAGAGCAGACTGCATGTTTCCTGGGCAAATGGAACAAGTGGGAGTATAAGGTTGGCACCATTGACTTGATAGGAGCCTATTTGGGGGATAGTTCACCATGAGAAGTAACGGTGCAACCTCTTTTTGGCAAGGGGGAGAATTTTTTTGGCAATGGCATTTTCTGTACCTGTGCCCAATAGACTAATATATTGCGTTGACCAAAAAGCAGCGCGGGTGACAGTCTTGCAGGCAGGAAAACAAAACTCTTTCCAAAAAAAGCCACACTAGATGGGCACCTCTAGTCTAGCTTTCATCCCAAGAAATGAATTCCAAGGTGTATGTCCAGAAATAAAACATTTTTTTTTTCAAATATTGTGTTTTACAATATGTGGAGGGCACTAACAGTAGACTTCGGCTTCCGCAGGAGATTCGCGGAAGATGGTGCTGACTAAGCCAGGGGATTCTTCTCCTGAAGTCATCAATTACCTGGGGAACAAAGCTTGCGAGTGTTACATTTCCATCGCCGACTGGGCTGCAGTGCAGGAATGGCAGAACGCGGTGCACGACTTGAAAAAGAACAGCAGCAGTGGCTCCGTAAATTTAAAAGCAGACTTCAACTACATCAAGTAAGTTCTGCTGGCTTGTCAGTTGTGTCTTTGCCACAGGGAAGTCTTTCAAGCAACAAGGTGTGCTTGGGACTAGCTCACCTGTGTGATGGATAAAAGGAAATCAAGAGGAGAGGATAATTTGAGGTTTCCCTGGAGAGGACAGCCTTCTGATTTTGAGCTGTAGTAGTTCTGCGCCCGGCAAGTTATATTTGGTTCTGCCTCCCGGTTCTCTATTACTAGCAAGATTTTTTTTTTTTAAAGAAGTAGGCCAGCTTCCCAGACAGAGGTTTAAGGAGATAAGCAGTGTCCTGCTAAGTCACACCTCTGCCCCATCTAGTCTAGCAGTCTGTTCTCATAGTGGTCCACCAACTGCGCAAGGAAGCCCATCAGTTTCTCAGAAGATAGCCTTCAGAGGCAGTCCCATAGTCACTGATTGCCAGGTGTTAATCCAATATAGCAGTTCCTGGCCCACCTAAACTGCTTTTCTTTTTTTTTAATGGAAGTTTTTTATTTTTTCCATATAAACATTATAAAAAAAAGTATACAATACAATTTTAAGATAAAATAAATATTATTACGACCTGCCCACTCCCCCCAGGCCGCGTCCACCCTCTCTTAAAACATTCCCTACTTCCCTCCTCTTTCTCACCTCCCATCCTACTCTCTTCCCCTCCCCTTATCCTCTCACTACCCTACTTCCTCTCTACAGTTGCCCACCTCTCACCCCTATCAAACCCATGAACGCAGCATAAGGGGAGTGCCCAGGCCGCACCCCTATAAGCAACCATTATCTATATTACACTTACCCCCCCCCACATTTCCTCCCTCCCACCCCCAACCCCCCTCCCTTCACTTCCCAGAGCAGAATACAGGGTTAATAATTAAAAGGATTTATAATAATAAGAAAAAAGAAAAGAAAAAGAAAAAAAAGAAAAAAGAAAAAAATAATAAAAGAAAAAAATATCATACTTAACCTTTAACTCCAATAGCCTATAAGACAATTCTCTGTAATATTTACTATAATATTCATTCATTTCTTGAATATGTGTCAAAACTGAAATAGTCATGTGATATGGACCGCTTGCAAAGATTCTGCACTTGGCTCATTCTTGTGACCTTGCCAAAACAGATCTAACTAATTCTATTTTAGGATAGTCATTGCCCTCCGGTGTAAAATTCTGAAGGGTCGGATGAAAGGAACAGATGAAGCCAAAGAGAAAAGTAAAGGGCAAAATCCATTATTTTTCCTCTCTGATCTTTTCCTAACACGTAGAAATTCAACCAATCAATTAATATTGCCCCACTCCCTAATAGTAGCCTGTCAGAAAGAGAGAGACAGAGAGAGAGAGAACAGTCTTTGGAAGTGACTATGGCCGAAATAAAGCCGAAAGCTGCTTGTTGCTGAGGTCTATTAAGAAATGGGTTTGATTTTGTCGCAGGTCCCTGAGCAGTTTTGGAGCAGGGGAACTTTCCGAATGTACAGAACAACTAGAGCTGCTTCCTGGAGAAGACATCAACCTGCTTATTGGAGGGGCCAAAGAAAAAATAGGTACTCCAAATTAAAGATTATCTTGAGTCACGGGGGGTGGGGCTCAGCTTCATTCTCATACCCATCCATTGGTGGTGTGGGTGACTATGGTGAGATTAAAAAAGCCAACCTGAAGTCAATGAACATTAGCAACTCTTAATATCTGCTGACGCTCGTTGTAGATATGAAGAAGCTGCTTCCAAACGTGTTGTCTCCCGACCCCAGAGAACTTCAGAAAGCCATTGAGGTTCAGCTCTTGAGAAGCTCCGTCTGTCTGGCCACAGCTGTAAGCTACATCGACCAGGACCAGAAATGGCAGCCCATGACAGAGTGAGCCTGGCGTGGTGATCGGAGGGTCGGGATAGGCTTTATATGCCTTTATGGAAGGCTAGCAGCTCAAATAATTTTTGGATGTGCCCCTTGGTTTTTTTTTTTTTTTAGGAACGTGACCAAGTATTTGAAGCAGACGTCCCGCATTGCTCTTGGGCCTTTACGGCTGTCCACCTTGACCGTTTCTCAGTCTTTGCCAGTCCTCAGCACTCTGCAGCTGTACTGTTCGTCCGCTTTGGAAAACACCGTTTCGAGCCAGCTGTCCTCCGAGGTATACGTCTTGGCCTCCTGAAGGACAGGACCGGGATATCAGATATGGATGGGTGCTCTTGCTTGTAGCCTGGCCCTGGCCAAGTGTGTGGATTTAGAAACTCCTTTGACCTTAAAAAGACCTCATGATAACGATGGAGAACAAAAGTCCAGACCGAGCAAAATACTTTTGAGAAGAACCACCCTAGGCTTCCAATATTAACACGCATCAATTAGGTTTACGGGGTGAAGATCAAGTCCTGTTATGTAGTTGCAGATAAATGTTACTTTGGTGCTTTTTGTGTGTCTATGTGGGGGAGAGGATTTTATTATCTGAGGGTATTTCATAACCAGTCTTGCTGTATTAAAAAAAAATATTTCATTTAAAGATCTGTATGGTAGACCATCTTAAACAATTCTGGGCAAGTCACTCTTAACTCTAAAACATAATCATAAAACAATAAAAATATAATTACCTCAATAGCAAAAGTCAGCTGGCATCACCACTGACCTCCCGTTATGGTATTATCAAACACTTATGATTAATGAAGAGGTGTGTAGACTGGAGGCATACAGCACATACTTTAATAATGTGTCCAAGACATGCATAGGAGTGTTTCTATTAAAAGCTGGAAGAAAAGGCTCCTTCCAGACCCCTCAGTTACTCCTCTCCTCTGTTTGTTACAGGATTGCCTGATTCCCTTGTTCAGCGAAGCCTTGCGTTCATGTAAGCAACACGATGTAAGGCCGTGGATGCACGCTTTAAGATACACCATGTTCCAAAACCAGTTGCTGGAGAAACTGAAAGGTATAGACGCTAAACACACCTGCATTTTGATAAGGAGATCCTAGAATTCTCCCTCTGATAAAGGTGTAGCAGTTGTATTAATCTGCAGCTGGTTTCACAAGACGCCCATCCTATTATCTCACGAATGTCTCTGTTCTGTTTGTATCAGTTATTCCTAGGAGAATCTAAAGCTATTTCCCCTATGCTACAGTTAAACAGGTTGCAAAATCTTCCCACCTGATTTTTCTGCCTTAAAGTTTAAAAAGAAGGAAAGAGTTATTTCATCAAGATGAGTTACCCTTCGGGTTTGAGAGAACCTAGAAGTTGAGATCGTAAATAAAGGGAAACATTATTTAGACCCAGTGCTTGGTAATATTATTCAAGAAAAGAGATTAGATATCTTTAATCAGAATTGAGCTAGAAGGGACCTTGGAGTCTAACTACCTGCTCAAGCAGGAGAGCTTATACCATTGCAGACAAGTGGCTGTCCAGTCTCTTCCTCAAAACCTCCAGGGATGAACCACCCACCATGTCTGGTGGCAAGCTGTTCCACTGGTTAATTGTCCTCAGTGTTAGGAAGTTTCTCCTTAGTTCCAGGTTGCTTCTCTCCTTGACTAGTTTCCATCCATTGTTTCTTGTCTTGCCTTCTGGTGCTTTGGAAAATAGGTTGACCCCCTCTTCTTGGTGGCACCCCTCTTCTCCGTAATTTGTCACATCTGATTCTTTTAGTTCACCCCTTTTCAACTTCCGTGTTTTCAGAGCAGAATATTCCAGTTAAAAGCCATTTGATGGAACTGGGGCTGACCGCCGCAAAATTTGCTAGGAAACGTGGGAACGTGGCCCTGGCAACGCGACTGCTTGCTCAGTGTAGCGAAATTCAGCCAGGGAAAACCACCACAGCCCAGGATTTAGTCCACCACTTTAAGAAGCAGCCGGCACCGATTCAAATGGACGAAAAATGGGGTCCTGAGCTTGAAATAGAAAAGACCAAACTGTTATACACAGCTGGTAAGTGCCGCTTGGGTAACTTTCTCAAAAAGAAAAAGAAAAACCACTTTTTAGTACTAGTCATGTTTTCCTTGATAAATTAAATTTATATGTTGCCCATCTCACTATCTGAAGTGACTATGGATTTACCTGGCTTTAATGAAATTTTCAGGTCACGCATCCCTTGAGAAATTAACCTATGTCTAATTTTCCACATGGGACTCAGATTAAGATGAAGAGTTAAAATGGAGTATATCTAAATTCATGGTGAGAGCCAGGTTGGCGCAGTGGTGAAGGCACCAGGAGACTTGAGTTCTAGTGCCGCCTTAGGCACAAAGCCAGCTGGGCCAGACCCTTTCTCTCAGCCCTAGGAAGGAAGCAATGGCAAGCCATTTCAGAAAAAAAACTCGCCAAGAAAACTGCAGGGACTTATCCAGGCAGTCTCTTGGGAAGGGAAAAAAAAAAATTATGGCAGCTCTTGCTGCGTCAGTAGAATACTAAATGGGGATTTTAAACTTTTTAAGATGACCCTTTCTCAAATTCCCTGCCATCTCTCACTTTTTAAAGTGGAAAAGGGGCAAGGCGTTTTGGGAAACACATCTGCATCCGGTGTTCTGGGATAATGCAGTGAATGTTAACAGTTGTTTCGCTTTTAACAGAGATGCTTTATATCCGTCCCTTTGCCCCCCCCCCCATGGGTTGTTAAGGCCACCTTCATCTCTGAAATACGCAGAGCTGAAATGCCAGCTTCTCGTTCTTCCAATCGTGCCCCTAAAATGGCCTTCCCTGTTTTCAGGCCAGTCCACCCACGCCATGGAGATGCTGAGCTCCTGTGCCATATGCTTCTGCAAATCTGCCAAAGCCGAAAGCGCTGTGGCCAAGTCCATCCTTACCTTAGCCAAGTGGATCCAAGCCGAGTGGAAGGAAATTTCAGGACAGTTGAAACAAGTGTACCGAGCGAGGCATCAACAGAATCTCGCTGGCCTTTCCATGCTGTCCAGAAACATCTACACCTTGATTGATCTGCCCTCTGTGAATTCCATGGAGGAGGACTATCCGAGGATCGAAAGTGAATCCACAGGTAAAAAAACCCCCCAGAGTTGGCTGTTGTTGTTCTTTTTGCTTTGTATACATAGCAGGTGGTTGATGGACCAATAGCAGATCCCACCTCACCTGTCGCACACCCTGTTTTTATTCTCCCCATCTTTTTACCATAATTTTAATCATAATTTATAATTTTATTTTCATCTATCCATCCATCTATCTATATCAGTGGTTCTCAACCTGTGGGTCGGGACCCCATTTGGGGTCAAATGACCATTTCACGGGGGTCGCCAAACAATGCAGTCCGCCATTTTTTTCCCCTTTTCCTTAGCTGTGCTACTCCCTTTTATTCTATTGGCTTTTGAAAGCCAATAGAATAGACTCTCTTGAATAGAGTCCAATTCTATTGGCTTTCAAAAGCCAATAGGAATTGTCCAGGCTGTGTCTGCCCTGCTGAGCCCGCCAAAAGCCCCAGTCTGCAAACGGTGCTGCACCAGTTGAGTAGTCCTCAACTTACGACCGGTTGGGGGTCGCGGCATTAAAAAGGTTGAGAACCACTGATCTATATCTATCTGTCTATCCACCCACCCACCCATCTATATCTATCTATCTATCTATCTATCTATCTATCTATCTATCTATCTATCTATCTATCTATCTATCTATCTATCTATCTATCTATCACGGTAAAAGGTGGACTGCTAGCTTTTTTTTTTTTTTTTTTTTTTTTGAGATAACCACACTATGCTTTGTTCTCTTTCTCCAGTAAACATCGGTGTTGGAGAACCTGATTTCATTTTGGGGCAGCTGTATCGTCTCTCTTCAGCCCAGGCTCCTGAAGTAGCGAAATCGTGGGCAGCTCTAGCTAGCTGGGCTTATAGATGGGGCCGAAAGGTGGTTGACAATGCCAGGTAAATCCATTTTTTAAAATTGACATGGGCTGTGACTACGTCTCAAGTTAATAACTTTCTGTAAATGGAGTTCAAGCAGAATCATTATAAAACCTGCCTTGTTTAACTTACGAGCCTCTGTTGCAGAGTCAGTTTAAATTATGAAAGGGTATACCCTGTCGTTTCCAAAAGGAGGATGTCATCATGAAACAAAACAGATTGATTTTCTTAATCACAGATATAAAATACAGCTTCCAGGAAGTCTAACTGGAATCTTGTTGTAAAGATTGAACTGTAGCTTTTGATAAGCGGTTTGCTACATGCAGGCTTAACATAAAACTAATCGCTGTCAGATCTTTTTTAATTTCAAAAATAACATGTACTGGTTCTATCGTCTTTAACTTTCCAAATATTTCTGTTGCATTTTAAGAACTCGAAAGAACCATAGTAAATCCTGATTGCTTTGTGGCTCTAAAAGTTTTTATTTTCAGCTGCTAGCTTTTATGGGGCAGGGGGAGATAATTGAATAAGCAGACTGAACAGTAGGCTATCTGAAAAAAAAAAAAAAAAATCATTCCAGCAAAGCTGTGTTAGCACCACCCAAATAACTTAACTTTTGGAAAAATTCTTTGATGTTACAGTCAAGGAGGTGTGCGCTTGCTGCCAAGGGAAAAATCTGAAGTTCAGAGCCTACTTCCGGAAAACATTATCGAGGAAGACAGAGAGAAAATCTACAACATTCTTGGCCAGGCTGTCTGCCGCCCTGCTGGGATTCAAGTAAGTCTAAAATTTGCAGGTGAATAACAGCTGAATAGTCAGATACAGGTAACTTACGTCTACTATAGCTGAGCCCAACATTTACATTTTTTAAGTGAGTTTTGCCTCATTTTACGACTTTTTCCTGCCACGTTGGTTAGGTGGATCATTGTAGTTGTTAAATTGGTAACGGTTGTTAAGTGAATTTGGATTCCCTGTTGACTTTGCTTGTCAGAAGGTGGCAAGAGATGATGATGATAATAATAATAATAATAATTGCAAAAGGCGGCCTTATTAGGAACGGCTTCCATCCTGCGACGATATCTGTAATACCATCAAACATCCACATCTGCCTATCACAGGTCCTGGGTAAGGACTCGATAGGTAGACAAAATGCCAAATCCAGTCTGAACATCTGGCTGACTGTGCAATGATCCATAATAATAATAATAATCATAATAATAATAGTTGGAAGGGACCTTGGAGGTCATCTAGTCGAGCCCCCTGCTCAGGCAGGAAACCCTGTACCATTTCGGACAAATGGCTGTCCGGTCTCTTCTTTAAAACTTCCAGTGTTGGAGCATTCACCGCTTCTGGAGGCAAGTTGTTCCACTGGTTAATTGTTCCAACTGTCAGGTGACCCTGAGACACAGCATCCATCATAAATGTGAATCAGTTGCCAAGCATCTGCATGTAAATCACATGACCATGGAGATGCTACAACGGTCGTACTTGCAAAAAACGGTCGTAAGTCACTTTCCCCAGAGATTTTATATATAACTTTGAACGTTCACTAAATGAACTGTTGTAAGCCCAGAACGGCCTATACTGCCTTTATTGGTTACAGAAGTAGAGTTGATTTAACGGTTTTATACAAATCTGCTAAATATGAATCAAAAGACCAATGTCACTAGATCACTAGAGCATGGTTATTTCTTTATATAATAATATATTTGAGGGCCATGCTCTCTTCTGCAATCGGAGAGGAGCAAGATATGGGACTTAAAGCATTGAAAATGTAAACAATGCCACTTTGATATAAATCAGGGGTAGTCAACCTTGGTTCTTTTATGACTCGTGGACTTCAACTCCCAGAATTCCTGAGCCAGCTAAGCTGGCTCAGGAATTCTGGGAATTGAAGTCCACGAGTCATAAAAGAACCAAGGTTGACTACCCCTGATTTAAATCAACGAGCTTGCCTAAAACTGGCTGGCTTAAAAAGACCCTTGACTGAAATAGGATGAAAATTAGGCTTGGCGTGTTTTATTTTGCCAACTGGTAACCTGCTTTGGTGTTATCCGAGGGTAACCTTTCCATTTAAATTCCCCTTTAGGATGAGGACATCACCCTCCAGATTGCAGAGAATGAAGACAGTGAGGAAGACGATATGGTTGATGTGATCTGGCGCCAGTTGTTGACCAGTTGCCCCTGGCTCTTGGACCTGGAAGAGAATTCCACCGAGGGACTCATCAAAGTGTGGAGAAAAGTGGTAGACAGGATCTTCAGCCTTTATAAGCTGTCCTGTAGTGCCTATTTTACTTTCCTGAAACTGAATGCCGGCCAGGTAGGCAATTAATGCGTTTTGATCCGTTTGCAAAAGCAGCTGTTAAGCCACTGAGGTTTGTTAAAGGAGCTGTCCTCTCAGCAGAGTTTGTTTCCTCTTTTGGTTAATAGGTCCCTCTTGATGAAGACGATCCCAGATTGCACCTCAGGAATATTTCAGAACAGAGCACCGATGATGTCATTGTAATGGCCACCTTGAGGTTGCTGAGGCTGCTTGTGAAACACGCTGGGGAACTCAGGCAGTATCTTGAGCACGGACTGGAAACAACTCCTACAGCTCCATGGCGAGGTAAGGACATTTTTAGTAGTTCAGAGTTTTATTCTCTTAGTCTTCGAGCTGTTTTAGAGAAATAAAACCAACTTGAGTTAATAGGCTACAATTGATTAATTGATTGTAATTATCCCATGCTGGTTATATTTGCATTTCATGGGGCTAAAGTTTGATCATGGTAGACCTGGTACAAATACATTTTTCCTCCCCCTCTTAAGCAACTTAAGCAACTGTGCTAACGAGAGATTATACCCATTAGTAGGTATTTCAGAGCAGTAAGAGCAGTAAGACTTAAATTGCAGTTTTAGGTGGTCAAATGCAAAAACAACAGTTATATCTTTCGGTTGCAGCGTGCCAATCAAATTCTTTTCGCTGTCTGCTTTTTGTCTTCGTAAAGGCATAATTCCTCAACTCTTCTCACGGCTAAATCACCCGGAAGTGTACGTTCGACAGAGCATTTGCAACCTTCTCTGCCGAGTAGCACAAGACTCTCCTCACCTCATCCTGTACCCTGCAATTGTTGGCACCATTTCTCTTAGCAGTGAATCTCAAGCCTCAGGTATGTTTGATTCGGTATCTTTTGAAATGTTCCATTTCTCTAGGTCAGGGGTAGGCAACCTTGGCTCTTTTATGACTTGTGGACTTCAGTACCCAGAATTCCTGAAACAGCCACGCTGACTCAGGAATTCTGGGAGTTGAAGTCCACGAGTTATAAAAGGGCCAAGGTTGCCAACCTTGACCCTCTAGGTCGTTTATTTTGTGGCCAGGTTGCAAGTCCATGACGGTTGTATGTTGAGGACTAGCTGTATTGATATTCTGTTGGAAAAATAGCATCACCCCTGAGGGCGAACAGTGATGCTGCTCCATCTTTGAATTCGACTTCCCCAATTAACCAACTTTGTGGCTCTGATCCTCCATAGCTTGTCTTTCTATAGGACCAATATTGCTGAGGTGGCCAATATGGGCTTATGCTAGTCTGAGGATGTGTAGATAATCTAACCAAGTTAAGTTCTGGCAATCTTTGGCCGACTTTTTGATTTCTGTCTAGTGAGCCTAACCAACTTTTTCTTTTGCAAAACCTAGGGAGCAAATTCCCCTCGGCAATTCCTACCTTTCTGGGCAACATTCAAGGGGAAGAACTGCTGGGCAGTGAGTGTGATGGGGCAAGTCCTCCAGCTTCTCAAGAGAGCCTAAAGGAGGAGGCCAAACTGGGCTTAAATGAAGATCAGGCGATGATGCAAGACTGCTACAGCAAAATTGTGGAGAAGCTGTCGGCTGCAAACCCCACCATGGTGTTACAGGTATCGTTTTGCTGCTTGTGTTTAAGCTGGACCTTTCCTGCTTTAACAGTTCTGGCTGAAAACAGGAAGGAATCGGTGTTCTTTGCCTTTGGGGGAAAAAAGAACCTTGGGAAAATCCATTCCTGCCTTTGTACCATTAAAAGGAACTTTTGTGTCGATGCCCATTTAGGTTCAAATGCTCGTAGCCGAGCTGCGCCGAGTCACGGTTCTGTGGGACGAGCTTTGGCTGGGGGTCCTTTTGCAGCAGCACATGTACGTCCTCAGGCGGATTCAGCAACTGGAAGACGAAGTAAAGAGAGTCCAGAATAACAACACCTTACGCAAGTAAGCTTCCTCTCACAATGCACAAGATGACGTGCTGCCTCATGAAATGTCCTCTGAGAAATTAGTTGAATGTTTTCTCAAAGAACTTTTGGTAAAAAAAAAAAAAAAGTCCATGTTTCATTCTTTCCCCTGAAAACAGGATGCTCTACTCTCCAAGTTTGCAGACAGGTTAACTGGAAACCAGAGATATTAAACTCTTGAGAAAAAAGTTCATAGTCTCTTATCTTCTGCATTACCAGTAGTCCTCAACTTACGGCTTTAATTGAGCCCCAGATTGCTGTTGTACGTTGTGTTGGTCATTAAATGGGTCCTCACATGAGTGAGACTGTTACGACCTTTGTTGTGATCATTGTTTTTGCCAGAAACAAAAGTCTTAAATTGTGATTATGGGAACACAGGACCATAAAGGTGAGCTAGTTGCTGAGCATTCAGAATTGTGAACACACAACCTTGGAGGGGGGGGCAAGCTGTGAGAACTTTGAATCTGGGTCATAAGTGGTCCTGGGGAGATCCGTTGTAATGGTGAAAGATGGCTCAGTGACCAGTTGTAAGTTGAGGACTACAGTAAGTAGGAATTAAATTTCAGCCTGCTGTCAGATTTGTAATGGAATGCTAATAAAAATTGCACAATTTGGGGGGGGGGTGGAGAGGGAGAAATGGTGCTGATAATATCAGTGGTCTTCAGACGAGGAATAATTTCCCTTAACTGCTCTTGTTCCCCCCCCCCTTTCCTTTAAGAGAGGAAAAAATAGCCATCATGCGTGAAAAACACACAGCCTTAATGAAACCCATCGTGTTTGCTCTGGAGCATGTGCAGAGCATCACGGCCGCACCGGCTGAGACACCCCACGAGAAGTGGTTTCAGGATAATTATGGGGAGGCCATTGAAAATGCCTTGGAAAAGCTGAAGAACCCTTCAAATCCTGCAAAGCCGGGGAGCAGCTGGATTCCTTTCAAAGAGGTTGGTTTTTTTTTTCCTGCTTATTTTGTTGAGTAGAAGAAATTTTACCAAGTGTGCATCAGATAATGGGATGGGGTTACAATTGAGCATTGTTCATTCTCGTTTTGCAAAAGTTGGGATTGCATCCCTCTCCAAGTGAATTCTGATTCCCAGAAGGGGTATTGGAATGGTGACTACTTTGATCCATAGATTCCAAGATAAAGCTTCAGAATGAACAAGACTCTCCCTATAGAACAAGTCAAGGATTTTTTTAATGGTTCCTTCGTAGAACGTAAGAATTAATACATCAACTGGTGTCGTTTCATATCCTGGATCTCCTTTTCTTTTTTTTTCTTTTCTTTTCTTTTTCTTTTTCACTATTTATCTCCAAAGTTGAAATGTAAAATTGGGAAAGAAAATTAAAACAAGCAAACAAACGCGAAACGTTGACAATAAAAAATAAAAAAACCTACAAAAAAATAACATAACGCACATCCCAGAGGTGCTGTTCAACATTCAATTGGATTTTCTTTCTTTCTTTTTGCATTTTGCTTCTCATCCAAGAGGCTTCTTCGGTTCTGGCTTCTTGGATGAGAAGCGAAACATTTTCAAGGGGGGGGGGGAAATGCCAAGAAAGTCCAATTGCCTTTTGAATGGCACCTATGGGACAATCATGACCTGGATGACTCAGATATAATAATAATAATAACAACAACAATAAAAAGTTGGAAGGGACCTTGGAGATCATCTAGTCCAACCCCCTGCTCAGGCAGGAAACCCTACACCATTTCGGACAAATGGCTGTCCAGTCTCTTCTTCAAAACTTCCAGTGTTGGAACATTCACTGCTTCTGGAGGCAGGTTGTTCCACTGGTTAATTGTTCTCACTGTCAGGAAGTTTCTCCTTAGTTCTAGGATGCTTCTCTCCTTGATGAGTTTCCATCCGTTGCTTCTTGTCCTGCCTTCAGGCGCTTTGGAGAACAGCTTGACTCCCTCTTCTTTGGGGCAGCCCCTGAGATATTGGAAGGCTGCTATCATGTCCCCCCTCGTCCTTCTCTTCATTAAACTAGGCATACCCAACTCCAGCAACCGTTCCTTATATGTTTTAGCCTCCACTCCCCTAATCATCTCTGTTGCCCTTCTCTGTACTCTTTCTAGAGTCTCAGCATCTTTTTTACATCTTGGTGACCAAAACTGGATGCAGTATTCCAAGTGTGGCCTTACCAAGGCATTGTAGAGTGGTATTAACACTTCCCGTGATCTTGATTCTATCCCTCTGTTAATGCAGCCTAGCACTGTGTTGGCCTTTTTGGACCTTTTCTTAACCCTGTCTGGGTATATCAAAACAGGTGATGCTCAACCTTCAACAGAGAGCCCAGAAGCGGGCCAGCTACATTTTGCGCCTCGAAGAGATCAGCCCTTGGCTGGCTGCCATGACCAACACGGAGATCGCTCTCCCCGGAGAAGTGTCCGCCAGAGACACCGTCACCATTCACAGCGTAGGGAGCACCATCACCATTTTGCCAACCAAAACCAAACCGAAGAAGCTCCTGTTTCTGGGTTCCGATGGGAAAAATTACCCGTATCTTTTCAAAGGTGAGCCTTTCCAGCGATTCGGGCAGAATTATTTGAGCGATGAGGTCGTGAGTAGAAATGCCAGACTTCTCTTCAGTCTATGTTCCTCTCATTGGCCATTGGATCAGTTTAATTCTTAGGTTGGCAGATGCACGTGCTTAGAGAACCCAGGGCCACTTTGAGGAATCCGTGCAACTATCCAGCCCAGGGTTCTTCAAACGTGGTGACTTTAAGCCTTGTGGACTTCAACTCCCAGAATTCCTCCTGGCTGAAGAATTCTGGGAGTTGAAGTCCACAAGTCTTAAAGTCACCAAGTTTGAAGAGCCCTGATCCAGCCAGTGGGCTTTGCAAGGACATTGACTGCGTAAAGATATAGGTAGTTGTCCATTTACGACCATTTTTTTTAGCGGTCGCTCAAAGTTACAACAGTGTCAAAAAAGTGATTTACAACTGGTCCTTGCCCTTAAGACTGTTGCAGAATCCCGTAGTCGGGGGATTGCGATTCGGGTGCTTGGCAATCGCTTGACTACCTGGCCCCAAACCCCAAGGGAGGAGGCTGAGTTGGGAGCAAGGAAGGAACGTCCCACGTCACCCTCCTCGTCTGCTTTTTTCCTCCCAGGCCTAGAGGACTTGCATCTGGACGAACGGATCATGCAGTTCCTGTCAATCGTCAACACCATGTTTGCTACCATCAATCGCCAAGAGACGCCTCGTTTCCATGCCAGGCATTACTCGGTTACTCCCCTGGGAACAAGATCAGGCCTGATTCAGTGGGTGGATGGAGCCACACCTTTGTTTGGGCTTTACAAAAGGTGGCAGCAGCGCGAGGCGGCCTTGCAAGCACAGAAGGTAAACACAACGCGGGGGGCTCCCCGCTTTTGGAGACCCTACATTGTGTGGCATTCACATTCCATACATGATTGCATCTAGGTGGGATCGCTTCAAACTTGGATCCGGTGGTTTGATTTTCCCTGAGGTTTGGGGGTTATTGTGCTGATTTCCCATTCCTGTGCCAAAAATCTTTTCCTTGGACACCTGAATTTCTTCCCCATTGAAAGCTGGAGATTTCAGGAGAGACGGTGTACGTAAAGCAGGAAGAGAAATCTGAGCTTCAAAAGCAGCCATTCCCTAACCTGATGCCTTCCAGCTCTCTTTGCAACTCCCATAATCCTTGCTGGCTGGAGGGCTCTGGATGTAACACCCATAAATACTTAGCCTTCGTACTTTCTGGGTGGTATTAATCAGGTGAGGTTGGCCTCAGTGCAGGGAGAGCTTTGCTTTCTGTTCTTTTGGGTTTGAGCATCACAGGTACAGGTAACTGTTGAAAAAAAAAGTCTTTAATATACCATTGGATCTTGGAAAGAAGTTGGGCAATCAATAAGCAATTATTTATTTTGTGTGTACTTATACTAAGGAAAGATTGCATTCCCCACTCTTCTTAGCTTAGTGTTTAGCAATCAATATATTATTTCTCCTTTATATAATAAAATGGATACAAGATGCATCAGCCGACAGACAAGCCACCTAATCTTTACTTGAGAAGTGTTGTATTTTCTTGTCCTATCTAGAATAATGTGCTTTGAAATGGGAATAGTGAAAAGGTAAATCCTTAAGATTCGTTATCCATCGTACATCATTGGCTAGCTAGTAATGTGTAATATTACATTAAACATGTGGTACGATTATTCTGCTAACATTCTTTGGATTGAGCTGAGCTGGGCAAACCACCTTTACCAGGCTGTGTTTTTATGTACAGGATTCTTATCAGGCCCCACAAAATCCAGGGATTGTGCCCAGACCCAGTGAACTCTACTACAGTAAAATTGGACCAGCCTTGAAAGCAGTTGGACTTAGCCTGGATGTCTCCCGTCGAGATTGGCCCCTAAATGTCATGAAATCGGTTTTGGAAGAATTAATGGAAGCCACACCACCCAGTCTTCTAGCCAAAGAGCTTTGGTCTTCATGTGCCACGCCTGATGAATGGTGGAGAGTGACCCAGGTAGTACATTGAAACAGGGTTCCCCAACTCCCGGTCTGTGGACCAGTAGCGGGCCACGGCATGCCAGCAACCGGTCCGCACGCACAAGCAAAGCCCCATCCATGGGATGCAGGCAGCACACACAACCATGTCCCCTCCAGTCCGTGGAAAAACCTCCACATAACCGGTCCCTGGTGCCCAAAAGGTCGGGGACCTCTGCATTAAAAGACTTTGGGTTTTTGTAGTGTAGTTAGATAAGATCGGCCCCCACTTTGACACTCTTTCTCAAGGCTCTGAAGATCTGGTTTTGCCAACAGGCCTGGAGAACCCAGAGTGGGATGAAGCCCTTCAAGTGGCTCATTTGACTTGACTGTTGTCCCCGGGGGCAGAGTGGGGAAGGTTATTGCTTTTTATTGTTTCTTTATATGAGATTTTTTATCTTTGTAAGCAGCCTGTAGTGTGAGTTAGGCAGCCGTATAAAGTTTCTGAAAGAAAAATGAAATAAATTTATCTGTACCACTCCACTTTTCGTTTGGATTTGCTAGACTTTTTTTTTTTTTTTTAATCGTTAAGAGTCTTTTTCCAAAAAGGTTTTTCTGGCTTTATAAAGCCATAACCATCAGACATGATTTCAGAGTTATGTAATGACTCTGGAGGTCCATCAATTTTGATTGTTGACACTGGCCATTCTACTAAACGCTTGTCCATATGTGCAGGAGGGGGACTTGGAGAAAGATTCCATGTCCAGGTGTGACAATTCCCCAGCCAGCTGTTAAACAAACCCTGGAAATGAAGAAACAGGCGCGCACACAATTCTCTCTGTCTGTATGACACACCCTAAAGACATGGTTACATTTACTGGGAAGGCATTCTGTGCATGAGTTGGCATTATTCCCTTGAGCGGTTTTCCTACTTAGAATGCACTTATGCAAGCCTCGGTGAGCAGGGGGCGGGGAAAAGCGATGGTGAGAAAATAGATTACTTATACAGTTTAAAACATTTTTCCCCCTCCTCCAAGTCATACGCACGATCAACTGCAGTGATGTCAATGGTGGGCTACATCATTGGCCTTGGAGACAGACATCTGGATAACGTGCTCATCGACATGACCACCGGGGAAGTCGTACACATTGATTACAACGTTTGCTTTGAAAAAGGGAAGAGCCTGCGTGTGCCAGAGAAAGTCCCCTTCCGGATGACCCAAAACATTGAAACGGCCTTCGGAGTGACAAAAGTGGAGGGGGTGTTCAGGCTTTCTTGCGAACAGGTAAGCTGGCAGGATGCGGGCTGAAACGGGAAGATTTTAAAACCTCGAGATCTTTTCTTTCTCTTTCATCAGGAGTCGTGATATTGCTTACAGTTAGTCCTCAATACACAACTGATCACTTATTGACCGTTCGAAATTATGAAGGCTTTCCCCCCCCCCAGCAAAAAGATGTATTTATGACCTGGTTCCAAAGTTCCCAGGCCATCCCCCCCCCGGTCGTGTGACCACATTTCAGGTGCTTGGCAACCAGCTCATCTTTATGGGTGTTTGCATTTTTACAACATTTTAGCCAAAAGCCAGTATTTACTTCCAGTCTCACAGCAAATAATGGATTCACTTTTAACAACTGTAGCGTTCGCTTTAGGAAAAAGGTTGTAAAATCAGATCCGCTTACATGATGAATAGAATAGAATATAGCTGGAAGGGACCCTGGGGGTCTTCTAGTCCAGCCCCCTGATCAAGCAGGAGAACCTACACCATCTCAGACAGGTGATTGTCTAGTCTTTTCTTAAAAATCTCCAGTGGTGGAGCGCCCACGATTTCTGGAGGCAGGTTGTCCCACTGGTTGATTGTCTTCACTGTCAGGAAGTTTCTCCTTAATTCCAGGTTGCTTCTCTCTTTGGTCAGTTTCCAACCATTGTTTCTCGTCCTGCCCTCTGGTGCTTTGGAGAATAACGTGACCCCCTCTTCTTTGTGGCAGCCCCTCAGATACTGGAACACCGCTATCATGTCTCCCCTATTTCTTCTTTTCTTAAGACTAGCCAAACCCAAGTCCTGGAGCCGTTCTTCATATGTTTTAGCCTCCAGGCCTTTGATCATCTTAGTTATTCTTCTCTGAATTTTTTTTTCCAAACTCAGCATCTTTTTTGTCACAACTTACGACTATAACAGGTAGTTTCCATTATGATCACAAGTTGAGGATTAGCAGCATTCCCTTTTGAAAGAGACCTGTCTAGGCCCTGCGGCTGAGACGTGGGACAGACACACTCCCTTTCTGAAAATGTTGCTCTGGGCTCAGGTATAATTGCAGCTGTCCTTAAAACAGGTCCTGCACATCATGCGCCGAGGACGAGAAACCCTGCTGACATTACTTGAAGCTTTCGTCTACGACCCGCTCGTAGACTGGACCGCAGGTGGCGAAGCCGGGTTTGCTGGAGCTGTGTACGGTGGCGGGGGTCAGCAAGCTGAGAACAAGCAGAGCAAAAGAGAAATGGAAAGGGACATTACCCGCAGCCTCTTCTCCTCAAGAGTCGCAGAAATAAAGGTATCGGCATCCCTGGACATGGCTTAGTATTTGAAAGACCTCATTTTGAGGAGCAGCATGCAAATATTATTGCCAATAACCGTTTCATTCATTTTAAATTACTGTGCAGAGATCGCCTTGGAGAAACTATTCAACAGTTGTTAGGTAAACTTAAGCTTAGCCTGTAGAGAGTGAGAAAGAAGCTCAAGATTGCCCCACTTTGACTATCTTTGATTTAAAACTGGGGAGAGAGAATATTAGGCTTTCAAGATTCTCTTATTCTACCCATTATCAATAAAGTACAGTAGCAATAGTCCTTGGGTAAACTGTTTCCCAACCTGGTTTATTTTTAAGGGTTCACTATTACACCGTTTCAAATTTTCTTTCCGGCAAAAGTCAATTTACACTTTAAATTTTAAAGTATTCCTCTCTAGCTATAGATGTGGAAACCAAACATGATGATGATGATGATGATCATGATAATTGTTAATTTATACCCTCTAAAACCCAGGAAACTTACAATACTTAGTTTAGCTTACTTGTAATGTAACGTTTGTTCACAGGTCAACTGGTTTAAGAACAGAGATGAAATGCTGACTGTAATTCCTAAACTGGATAGCAGTTTAGGGGAGTATTTACATTTGCAAGAGCAGTTGACAGATATTGAAAAATTGCAAGGCAAATTGTTGGAAGAGAGCGATTATCTGGAAAGTGCTGAAGGGATTGATCATCCATCTCACACACTGCAGCACAGGTAGTTATTTTTTGCTAAATGATGCTTATGTTTGGTGAGTCTCAAAATAATGTACGAAACTCCAGGCAAGTGTAGTCAATAGACCATGCGGTCGGTCTTAAGGTGAGGAGACCTGGATACTTGGATAACTCTTGTTTAATGCTTTTTTTTTTTTTAATGAGAACTGTCACAAGGCTTGCAGTTGTGCCAGTGGGGTGTTCAAGAACTTTAGAAAAACTTAAAAAACAAATATTAAGGAATCTGGAAGTTCATTGTGGTTGTGGGCTTGGCTGTTTACTTAGGGTTGATCCCTTGTGAAAATGAACACGCTCGAATTAGGAGCATGTAAGCATTTAACATGTTTATCAACTGTTTAAGAACATGTTTTGCTCTTGCAGGGAAATGGGGCGTCAAACAAATTTAATAAATAAAATAAACTAAGCAAATTTTATGTTGTTACTCAGTTCAGTATTTTTAAAGGAGAACTGCTAGTCAGATTTTTGAAATAGCCTGTTGGGAAATAAATTAGTTTCAATCCACTTAACAGATGTGTCCAAAGAATAATATATCAAACGATGTAAAGTTGATCATAGCTGTCTAGGAATGTTGAGTTCAACTGTGTGTCTTCATACCCTCCTCTTTTTTTTCTTTAATGCAGATATTCTGAGCATACACAGTTGCAAACTCAGCAGAGAGCGGTGCAGGAAGCCGTCCAGGTGAAACTGAACGAATTTGAACAGTGGATCTCTCACTACCAAGCTGCTTTCAGTAATCTGGAAGCAACTCAACTTGCAAGCCTGCTTCAGGAGATCAGCACCCAGATGGATCTTGGTACGAGACTGAGGCTTGGGCCTAATCTAAAATAGGATGTGGGGACAGACATATATATATATATGTAAAAATGGTTGGCTTTATTTAATGATACGATGCACGACTGACATAGACCAGGGGTAGGCCACCTTGGCTCTTTTGTGACTTGTGGACTTCAACTCCCAGAATTCCTGAGCCAGCCTGGCTCAGTTTGGAAACCTCTCCCTTTCCCCTCAGCATGGCTGGCTCAGGAATTCTGGGAGTTGAAGTCCACGAGTCCTAAAAGAGCCAAGGTTGCCTACCCCTGACATAGACATTGCTCTCTAGTGTGAGTAGATTTGAAGGGTTTTCCTGGCGTTTCGTTGTTTTAAGGTCCTCCGAGTTACGTGCCTGCCACCACCTTCCTTCAAAATGCCGGCCAGGCCCATTTGATCAGCCAGTGTGAACAACTAGAAGGGGAGGTCGGTGCTCTTCTCCAGCAGAGGCGCTCAGTTCTACGCGGCTGTCTCGAACAATTGCACAACTACGCCACCGTTGCGCTACAGTATCCCAAAACCGTGTTCCAGAAGCACCGCGTTGAGCAGTGGAAGGTCTGGATGGAAGACCTCATTGTTAATATGACCATAGACCGTTGCCAGGATCTCTATCGGAAGTAAGCTCTCTCTCAAACTTACAGGAGGGGGGAGGATGGAATAAGATTCCAATCAAAATAATTAATTTCTTCCGACGTGACTCATTAAAGTGCTATATGTGAAATATGCATTTTTTTCCAATGGGGCAAAAATAGTATTTTGACCCCCGCATCAATCATGCGCTTTAACTTCGCCAAGCTTGGCTGCTTTTTTTTTTAGTACTTAATAAAAGTATAGTACTTTCATTATGCCATTTCCAATAATTTCTCTTAAGAAGATTATAATGTTTACCGATGGGACACAGTCAGCTCGTGCTCAGCGGGCCAGCTTTTGCACTATAGCGAACCATACGGTAGACTCTTCCTTTTTTTAAAAAAAAAAAAAATTGTTTATAACTTTGTTGCTTTCCCAGGTATGAAATACAGTATGCCCCTCAACCTCCTCCGGCAGTGTGTCAGTTTATCAGTACGACGGAAATGACTTTGCAACGCTACGCGGCAGATGTCAACAGCAGGCTGATCCGACAGGTAGAACGCTTGAAGCAGGAAGCCGTCACCGTTCCGGTGTGCGAAGAGCAGCTGAAGGAAATTGAGCGTTGCATTAAAGTCTTCCTCCACGAAAACGGAGAAGAAGGTTCTCTGAGCTTAGCCAGCGTGATCATCTCTGCTCTCTGCAGCCTCACCAGGTGAGATGCTTGGCAAAAAGGACTCGCGAGTTGCTAATGGCATTAGGAGACCCTTTCCATTTTCAAAAGGTTTTTGATTTTTTTTGTTTTTGTTTTTTTACTGATTATAATGTATAAAACACGGTGAATGTGTTATCTCCTTTTTCATTATTTGTAGTGTTTAGTTAGTGATTCATATTAGGGCAGGGGTAGGCAACCTTGGCTCTTTTATGACTCGTGGACTTCAACTCCCAGAATTCCTGAGCCAGCCACGCTGAGGGGAAAGAGAGGTTTTCAAGCTGAGCCATGCTGGCTCAGGAATTCTGGGAGCTGAAGTCCACGAGTCATGAGGGGGCCATAGTTCCCCCATGCTGGCTCAGGAATTCTGGGAGTTGAAGTCCACGAGTCATAAAAGAGCCAAGGTTGCCTACCCCTGTATTAGGGAAACCAGGTACTCTTAGTCTAAAACTGAATGGTGATTTTTAGTGTGAAAAGTGACATACTGGTAATCCTTGACTTACAACCGGACTTGGGATCAGAATGTTCATTGCTGAGCAAGGCAGTTGTTAAGCGGGCTGCCCCCTATTTTATGACCGTTTGCCACATTTGTTAAGCAAATCATTGTACTCGTTAAGTGAGTTTTGTGGTTATTAGGTAAATTTGGCTTCCCCTATTGATTTGGTGGGTTGGGAGCCAGCTGGGAAGGTCGCAAATGACAATCAAATGACCCAGGACACTGCATCCATCGTGAATACATGCCATTGCCAAGCACCTGAGTTTTGATTACGTGACTGTCAGGATGTTGCAGGCAGTTATAAGTGTGAAGGCATTTGTCCTGTAACCTTTTTCAATGCTACTGTAACTTTGAAAAGTCAGATATAATATATCTCTTACAATTTCATAAATAACTATTAATATACTGTAAAACTGTAATCTCCATGATGTTTTAGATGCCACTGTTTCTTATTTGTATTTTGGTATGGGCACGTTCCTCTTTTATTCTACTTATTCCCCACTTTATCTTGGTTTCTGTTCTTTCTTTCAAATGCTCAGTAACAAACTGCCTCCAATTCCATTTTTAATACCTGCTATCGTCCTTCAAAGGGAAAGACTCAAAATGAGCGGGTGGAGGGAGGGAGGAGAACACCTGCCTTTGACCAACCAAGTTTATTTCTTACCTAGGCGTAATTTAATGATGGAAGGCGCTGCGTCCAGTGCCGGAGAACAGCTTGTGGACCTGACGTCCCGCGATGGAGCCTGGTTCTTGGAGGAGCTGTGCAGTATGAGTGGCAACGTCACCTGTCTTGTCCAGCTACTCAAACAGTGTCACCTAGCCCCTCAGGATTTAGATATTCCTAACCCTGTTGAAGCATCAGAAGCGATTCACCTGGCTAATGGAGTTTACATCTCCCTTCAGGTAAAAAAATGCTTTCGATATATCTTTATTATTCTGCAGAATTGCCGTTGGGATAAATAACATTTTGACTGAATTTGAGTTACTGGTGGTGCAGTAGTTATAATGCAGCACTGTAGGCTAACTTTGCCCATAGCCAGGAGTTTGGTCCTGACCCTCTCAAGGTTGACTCAGTCTTCCATCCTTCCAAGGTCAGTAAAATGAGGATCCGGATTGTTGGAGGCAAAATGGTAACTCTGTAAACTGCTCAGAGAGTGCTGTAAAGCACTATGGAGCAATATATAAATCTAAGTGCTATTGCTACTCATTTTCTCAAAAGTTAAAAGAAAGTGGCTGGGTTGAGTAAACCCCCATTCTCAAGCTAAGCCAAGAATGACATGGAACAGTTCAGCCAGAGTTCAGTTGTTTATTTGCTTACGCTCTTTCTGCGTGGCTACCTATGGATTTGAAGCATTTTGTGTTTTCCCGACAGGAACTGAATTCAAATTTCCGCCAGATCATTTTCCCAGAAGCTCTTCGGTGCTTAATGAAAGGAGAATATACCTTGGAAAGTATGCTGAATGAGCTGGATAACCTCATTGAGCAAATCACCGACGTTCCTTTGCAAAACCTGGTGGACTCTCTCCAGGTTTACTTAAGAAACGCTGCCATGGGTCTTGAGGAAGAAACACATTCTCACTACATTGACGTTGCAAGGTAAGGAATGGACAGCTTTATCTTTCCTTTGACCTTCATTATATCCAGGCGGAAGAAGCTTTTTAATAGAGTGGACAGAGAAAATCAGGAACTTATCTTCTTGAGAAGGTAAGGACTCGCTGGAGAAGAGCCTGATGCTGGGAAAGATGGAGGGCAAGAGAAGAAGGGGACAACAGAGAAGGAGGTGGCTGGATGGAGTCACTGAAGCAGCAGGCGTGAGCTTCAATGGACTCCAGAAGATGGTAGAGGACAGGAAAGCCTGGAGGAACGTTGTCCATGGAGTCGCGATGGGTCGGACACGACTTCGCAAACTAACAACAATAACCATCTTGACCTCTTTTAAATAGATTAGCGTGCTCTATATGGGGCGGCCTTTGTAGACCATCTGGGAGCCTCAGTTGATGCCTAATGCAACAGCCCACTTTCTGATGAATGACAGTCGTAAAACATGAGAGATTGGTTGCCCCCAATCTACCAAATTCAATTCAGAGTGTTGAATTTTTAAGTCTAATGTACCATGTCCATATAGCTTCAGAGTCATCTGCTTATTGTTTCAAGGAGGGATATTTAGGGTTCTCCCATGTTAAGGTTCAGCAGGAGATGAGGGAGGAGGGGGCAGTGTTTTTCAGTTATGGTACCCTCCCTTTAGAACAGGGGTTCTCAACCTTGGCAACTTTAAGACTTGTGGACTTCAACTCCCAGAATTCCTCAGCCAGCAAAGCAAAGCTGGCTGAGGAATTCTGGGAGTTGAAGTCCACAAGTCTTAAAGTTGCCAAGGTTGAGAACCCCTGCTTTAGAACAACATCTCCCCCCTCCCCCCAATCTGTATGATACCTTCTCTGCTGACATTTAGATTGAGGGTTTCGCAGACCTTTTAAATGGTCAAGCTCATTGCTGAAAGGACTGTGAGTAAAGCTTCTAGCCTTGTGGGATTTGACTTATTGGTATCTCTCGTATTCACGATTGATTTTAATTTCTATTATAAATTAAATTTCTATAAACCACTAAGAGTCTTGGAGGAGCACGGTGCTTTATAAATGCAGCAAGTTAATAAATGAATTTGTGTTACGCAGCAGCCTCAGGGGAGCCGCTCCCGCTCCACCTGTCGGCATGTCTGTTCAACTGCTGGAGGATAAAAACATAGCTAAAATATAAAAACGCTTCTTCCTTTAGGATGCTTCATGCCCAGTATGGCGAACTGATTCAGCCCAGAAATGGCTCCGTGGATGAAACCCCGAAAATGTCAGCAGGCCAGATGTTATTGGTAGCATTTGATGGAATGTTTGCTCAGGTGGAAACAGCATTTGGCTTATTGGTTGAAAAGGTATAGATTTACTTCCAAAGAGGTTTTGGGTTTTTTTTGCTATCTTTGGTACTACAGTGGTGGCCAAAATTGTGGAAACCCCCTCCTCACCAGCAGCCCCCCCGGAGGAGAGTCACCCCCAGGTGCAGCCCGCATGGAACAGCGCAGCCAAGGACATAGCCGGGAAGCAGGGACAAGACTCCGCCCTTGTGCCCCATAGCGTGCCAATGATGCTGCGGGCTGTGGGCGGAGGGCGTGGCTGTCATGGCACTGCAGGGCTGCCTGGGGGATCTGTGGCGGGCCATGGAGGCGGTGCGTGGCCCTGCGGGCGGGCGGGGCAGAGTAGGCACGGCGGGAGGTGGAGTGGGGGTGGTGGGCAGTTTTTGGGCACTCGGTCTCTAAAAGGTTTGCCATCACTGCTCTATAGCATCCTGGATCTCCACAAGACTTATTAAAGTGAGCCGAGGTGGCGCAGCAGTTAGGGTGCAGTACTGCAGGCCATTTTAGCTGACTGTGTTCAGCAGGTCAGCGGTTCAAATCTCACCGGCTCAAGGTTGACTTAGCCTTCCATCCTTCCGGGGTAGGTAAAATGAGGACCCAGATTGTTGGGGGCAATGTAAATATATATATATATATATATATATATATACACATTGCTTACTGGTGTACACCGCTTAGAGAGTGCTCGCACTTAAAGCGGTATATAAGTCTCATAAATAAATAATAAATAAATAAAGTAGATGTGAGGCAAGCTAACCTCCTGCTTAATTTAATTGTCCTACAGCTGAACAAGATGGAAATTCCTGCCGCCTGGCGCAAGATTGATATAATCAGGGAAGCCCGTAGCACTCAGACAAACTTTTTCGACGATGACAACAATCGACAAGTCTTAGAAGAGATCTTCTTTTTGAAAAGGTTGCAGACAATAAAGGAGTTTTTCAGGCTGTGTGGCACTTTTTCTAAAACTCTTTCAGGTAAGGATCTATAGTTTCTGTTTATTTTTTTTTTCACTACAAAGCCACTCAAATAGAACCCCTCACCTTGGGCTTTTGAATTAAAAAAGCAACTCGGAAGCAAATGATTACTTTTAGAGAGGAAAAGCAATAAGAAAATTGGATTTAAACTTGAGGGCTGAAGCTGTGATCTACTATGCCAGCGAAGTTGAAAATACTGATTTGTGACTGTTCAAAGTTACAATGGCAGTTAAAAAAACAACAAGCCCTTAACGATTTTTTTTCACCATTATGACCATTGCAGCACACCCGTGGTCACGTGATCAAACTTCAGACACTTGGAAACTGGCAGCTGTTATATAACACAGAGGTCCCCAACCTTTGGGGCACCAGGGACCGGTTCCGTGGGAGAGGTTTTTCTGTGGACCGGAGGGGGCGTGGTTTTGTGTGCTGCCTGCATCCCGTGGTTGGGGCTTCGCTTGTTTGTGCGGCTCGGTTGCTGGCATGCCACAGCCTGGTCCTGGTCCACGGACCGGGGGTTGGGGACCCCTGATATAACAGTGACAGTGTCCTAGGGTCATGTGATTATCTTCTGACAAGCAAAGCCAATGGGGAAACCAGAGTGATTCATTTTGCAACTGTGGCAAGAAAGGTCGTAAAATGGGCCCAAACTAACTTATTGATGTCTTGCTTAGCAACAAAAATGTGGGGCTCAATTGTTAGTCGTAAGTCGAAGACAACCAATACTGTTCCATAATAATAATGATGATAATGTTGGAAGGGACCTTGGAGGTCACCGAGTCCAACCCCCTGCTCAGGCAGGAAACCCTATACCATTGCAGACAAATGGCTGTCCAGTCTCTTCTTAAAAACTTCCAGTGTTGGAGCATTCACCGCTTCTGGAGGCAGACTGTTTCACTGGTTAATTGTTCTAACTGTCAGGAAGTTTCTCCTTAGTTCCAGGTTGCTTCTCTCCTTGGTTAATTTCCCTCCATCCATTGCTTTTTGTTCTGCCTTCAGGGGCTTTGGAAAATAGCTTGACTCTCTCTTCTTTGGGGCAGCCCCTAAGATATTGGAAGACTGCTATCATGTCCCCCCCTCGTCCTTCTCTTCATTAGACTAGACATACCCAATTATGACGTCTCCTTGATCTGAAACATCGCCATTGTTGGTCCTAGTCAAAAAAAAAAAAAAAAAAATTAGGGGTACAATTGTTCTAAAGGCGTTGTCCTTTTTTCCTCCCTCCTCCCTCCCCAGGTATAAATTCAATGGAAGACCAGACCACTGTGAATGGGCCGGTGCCCATGGTCAACGTGAAAACCTTGTATCGGAATTCTTGCTTTAGCGAAGACCAGATGGCCAAGCCAATCAAGGCGTTCACTGCCGACTTTGTCCGCCAGCTTTTAATTGGCCTTCCCAATCAGGCCTTGGGACTCACCCTCTGCAGCTTCATTAGCGCCCTGGGGGTAGACATCATCGCTCAAGTGGAAGCCAAGGACTTTGGAGCCGAAAGCAAAGTCTCGGTGGACGACCTGTGTAAGAAAGCCGTGGAGCACAACATCCAGATCGGCAAATACTCGCAACTGGTTATGAACAGGGCCACCGTACTGGCCAGTTCGTATGACACCGCGTGGAAGAAGCATGACCTGGTCAGGAGGCTGGAGACCAGCATTTCTTCTTGCAAGACCAGTCTTCAGAGAGTACAGCTGCACATTGCCATGTTCCAGGTTGGTAGGGTTCACGTCTGAATCCTCCCTCTAAATCGGGGAAACTGCATAAATAACTTTGCAATGATTGGAGAAAAACCCCAGGCCCTGCAAAAAGGAGGGCTTTTCCCAGACCAGATCTCCTTGAGAGCGCAGTGCAAAAAAATACTTGCCCTACAAAATGGACCGTGTTGGATTAAAAGAGGCAGAAAATAACATGATTATTTATCTATATAGCCACCCGCCTTAGCAAATGACTGTGGATGGCTCACAATTCAGAAAACATACATGACGGTTAAAATCTTAAAAAAACATTTCAAAGCAGTAAAAATAGCAGAAACTCTTAAAATGTCTAATTCGAGTACGTACAAAGATCTCTGGCCTGTTAATATAGCGAGGACGTGGGGCCCTTGGCGTACATAATGGCCCCAGATTCAGAGCTTTTCTTAAAAATAGTGCTGGCAGCAGATTTTTTTAATATTGCTGCTTATTCTGTCACATTGGCCTTTGTTTTTTGAGTGGATTTCCTGCATCATGCTAAGCTACTTTGTATTTTTGGCTCATCATGTTATGAATAAGTAACAATAGCTGTCGCTGTTACAGTTACTACTTCTGATTGTTTTATGTTTTTAGCAGCTTTTGTTGGTAATCTTACATTGTAAATAACGGGGTGTGTTTTTTTAATTGTTGTCCATGGTATATTACTATATGACTATATACTATTACTATATATATAAAACCTTGTACTAGTCTGAAATGGTATAAGTTCTCCTGCTTGAGCAGGAGCTGGACTAGAAGACCTCCAAGGTCCCTTCCAGCTGTATTATATTGCATATTACTATATTTCTATGATATGTTGCCCACTCAGCCAGATGTTTAGACTGGATTTGGAGTTTTTGTCCACCAGTCGAGTCCTTCCCAAGGACCAGAGACAGGCCAGATGTTGCTTGATGGTGTTAGAGGTATCGTCACAGGATGTAAGCTGTTCCAAACAAAGCTGCCTTTTGCAATTGGCGATGGTGATGATCATTGTCCCCAGATACATGGTTTCATACAATAGTTAAATAAACCATAGCTTGGCGGGGTGTGCAAACCGGACTTGCATATGCAACCGAGGTGGTTATTGTAGCTCTATAATAGAGATGTTGTAAATTGCCGACTCCCTACAAGGCTGAATGAAAATGCTCTTTTTTTTTCTCCCCCTTCTTCCAAAAGTGGCAGCATGAGGATCTTCTCCTCAACCGCCCACAGGCCATGACGGTCACTCCTCCGCCTCGTTCTGCCATTTTGGCCAGCATGAAAAAGAAGCTTCATACCCTGGGACAGATTGAAGCTTCCATCGCAGCAGTTCAGGTAAGCTGCATCACCAGCCCAGCTGTGGAGAATAGAGAGGAAAGGCAGAACAGATATTAATCTGTCAGGTGCTTAAGAAAACAGAAGCTGATCCCTCAAATAGGGTGCTACCAGACTCTTGATTCCCCTCCCCAAACTGTCAGTTAACACAGCTCTTTTCCTACAAGCCTGCAGCTTGCTTCTTTTTTTTTTTTAAAGGGTGTTTTTAACTATTCCAGGGAAGTTGCGTTGCAGGTGACTCGAACATTTAATTCCTCTTAACTGTAAAAAAGAGAAAGAGGAGAACGGGGGAGATTACTTCTGTCCAGGACCCAACCCTAAGCAAAAATGTTAAGACTTAAATCCGTTTTGTACTCCTGCAGGAAAAACTGGCCGCCCTGGAAGCCAGCATCGAGCAGCGATTGAAGTGGGCCGGGGGGGCCAATCCAGCATTAGCACCGGTTCTTCAGGATTTCGATGCCACAATTGCCGAAAGAAGAAACCTTGTTCTCAAAGAAAGCCAGAGAGCCAACCAGGTAATAGAACTGGCGTGATCGGGTTAGCTTTTTTTTTCTTTCCCGTAAGCGATAAAATTGGCAGTTTGGTATTTAGGACAAATTTTGTGCGACCCGGTAGATTTAAGGACAGGAGGCTGTAGAAAAGGACCCGATCTTTTGGGCTGTAGAACTAAATCCTATTATGTCAGTAATAACATGGTTATTTTAATAATAATAGTAGTAGTAGTAGTAGTAGTAGTAGTAGTAGTAGTAGTAGTATAAAGTTGGAAGGGGGGGAGGTCATCTAGTCCAACCCCCTGCTCAGGCAGAAAACCCTATACCATTTTGGACAAATGGCTGTCCAGTCTCTTCTTAAAAACTTCCAGTGTTGGAGCTTCTGGAGGCAGGTTGTTCCACTGGTTAATTGTTCCAACTGTCAGGAAGTTTCTCTTTGGTTCTAAGTTGCTTCTCTCCTTGATTAGTTTCCATCTGTTGCTTCTTGTCCTGTCTTCAGGTGCTCTGGGGAATAGCTTGACTCCTTCTTTGGGGCAGCCCCTGAGATATTGGAAGACTGCTATCCTGTCCCCCCTCGTCCTTCATTAAACTAGACATCCCCAATTCCAGCAACTGTTCCTCATATGTTTTAGCCTCCAGTCCCCTGATCCTCTTCGTTGCTCTTTTCTGCACTCTTTCTAGAGTCTCAACCTCTTTTTGTTGTGGGGGATTTTTGTGTATAGAATTGTTGTTACATAACAACAAATAACATAATTTATTAAATAAATTAAAAAAAATCTTTTGGAGTCACTTCAGTTTTGGGATGAAAAAGAGAATGACTTTTTTTTAAAAGGATGCTGTAGTTTCCCAGTTCATTATAATACGTACATTACTCAGTGCCACTTAAAGCCTAAATATCAATTGCCAGACAAAGAGGGAATCAGCATTTAGGTGACCCTCTTCCCCCCCCCCCTGAAAACAATTAGTTTGGGTTTTGAATGTCTGAAAAGGAAATCAGATTCTCTGTTTTCCAAATAACATTTCTCAGAATAAGAAAAAAAAACTATCAAGGGGAGATGGAAGAGCTAAAGGATTTCTTGTTTCTCAAGCTTTGAGTTAAGTTTCCGAAGGGATCTTAAGGAAAGTTTTATGGTTTTAAGATAAGAAAAGACGGAGCCTTTCCTTTTTTTTTCTGTCTTGCAGGTTACTTTCCTTTGTAGCAACATCATTCATTTTGAAAGCTTGCGTACCAGAACTGCAGAAGCCTTAAACCTTGATGCTGCTTTGTTTGAACTTATCAAGCGTTGCCAACAAATGTGCTCATTTGCATCGCAGTTTAATAGCACCGTTTCTGACCTGGAGCTCCGATTACTTCACAGAGTGGTAGGTTCGGGAGGCAGATAAGAAAAGGAAGAGGGGGCAGCCATCTTACAAACTTTAGATACTGTCATGGCTTTCTCCCTTAACAATTGTTTTTCCTTCACTCTTCCCCCCCCCCTTTTGACCTCTGAACAATTTCATTCTGCTTTTAACAACGTTCAGATTTTCTGCAGTGCTCTACTGTTTGAATAAACGTATTTGTCGGTGGTCTTGCTTCCATTCTTCTGAGGAACCGAGTGAGTCATCCTGGACTTTCTCCTTTTACCTTCGCAAGAACCTGACCTAGCAGACAGCCATTTGCTTAAAGCTGTTTGCAACTTGTGGCTAAGTGGGCTCCAGCTTCATTTAATAACCTTGAACGCTATCGGAATATTCCTTTTTTCTTCTTCTTCTTCTTCTTCTTTAGGGCACCAATCATGACCACCCCATCGGTAGCTCCGAATGGCTTGTGATAGCTCACAAACAGCTGACCCAGGACACGTCAGCTCAGAGGACAGCACAGGCCGAGAAAGAACAGCATATAGACACCGTGTGTGAAACCATTCAAAATCTGGTCGATAGTATTAAAACGGTGCTCACTGGGCACAATCGACAACTTGGGGACGTCAAACATCTGCTGAAGGCCATGGCTAAGGTAAGACCTGCGCTACGGAGGAGTGCTGGACCCATTGCGTTGTGGATGGTAGCATCCCTGAAGCTAAGAGGAGCTCACCTTAGAATTTCTCTTTGAGCTTTTTGAAATTTTAAGAGTAGCGCCTGGCACCTAGCAGCCACTGAAATGTTGGGTGAGCGCAGTGGTGGGATCCAAATAGGTGAACCACCGGTTCTCTGCCTGGATGCCGCTTCTGGAAGTCCATTCTGGGCCTGGGCGACAAAAAAGTAGCTACCGGTTCTGCCAAAGTGGTGCGAACCGGCTGAATCCCACCACTGGGTGAGTGCCTGATGCATGTGTGTAATGTTGAACCTCTGCATTTATTGGGAGGGCTACTCAAGTTTGTCTCAATCTGAGTCAGTCCAAACCTCTTATCAAAAGAAGCTAGAAGCGTATCCACCAAAACGGGGGGGGGGGGGAGGAAGTGTGTAGCGAAATAATGGATATTTCTAGGAGAATCTGATATTGAAGCTTCCTATGGGCTGTTTTCAAGAATTACAGTGGGGAAGCCCATTCTTGATAGAGAAGCAGATATGATGGAGCTGAGCTGAAGGGAGGGAGGAAGGAAGGATTGAAAAAGAGAGGAAAGAAGAAGGGAAGGGAAGGGAAGGGAAGGAAGGAAGGAAGGAAGGAAGGAAGGAAGGAAGGAAGGAAGAAGTTTTCAGTGTTCCAGCGGTGTCGAAGCCTTCTTCAACCAAATCTTACCATACATTATGGGACCTAAACGGTAAATAATGTATGTTCAAGCATTGTGGCTTTTTAAAAGAAGTAGTTGCGGTCATTCATTTCTTAAAAGTCCTTCATGAATGTGATTTTTATTTCAGGATGAAGAAGCTGCTCTGGCTGATGGCGAAGATGTTCCTTATGAGAACAGTGTTAGACAATTCTTGGGAGAATATAAATTATGGCAAGACAATATTCAGACTGTTCTGTTTACACTAGTTCAGGCTATGGGTCAGGTGCGCAGTCAGGAGCATATTGAAATGCTGCAAGAAATCACACCCACGCTGAAAGAGCTGAGAACACAGAGCCAAAGGTAAGCAGCTGTCCTTATTTATCTGTCTATAAATTAAAATGCAGTCGTTTAATGGTATCTGAGGTATAGTTGCCGCTAGCAACCGAATTTGCGAGACCGCCCAGTGCAAATAGGATTTTGGCACGCTCCGTGACATGCATTTCAGCAAAACCGAAAAAGGCACACTGGAGATAAAAAGACAGCTTTGTAATATATCAGGCACAGAGGTGCAGTTAAAATGGTCTGATGGAATTCCTGTAATGCCCTTCAGAGCTCTCTCAACTTCTTAAAAGGTTATTGACCGATTCTTGTCTGTTTGTTTGTTTTTAAAGTGTCTACAATAATCTAGTGAGTTTTGCATCTCCCTTAATCACGGATACTCCGAACGAATGTTCCAGCCCGACGTCTGTTGCAGTGTGTCAGCCAACATTTGCCGCAGGTAAAATTGGGAGTAGATTTGATCTCCAATTCTCCCTGATCCTGCTGAGCATCAGTGCCAGCGAGAATCGTCATTCATTTTCAAGTAGCCGAAAGCTAATAAAATGGGTTTTCTCTCCTGGGAAAAACGGGAAAGGTAGAAAGCCGTTCTTTGAGCCGGCTGGGAAGGTCACAAACGGTGATCACGTGGTCCCAGTGCAGTGGTCGTAAGGCGCAGGTTTCAATGCTGTCCTAACTTTGAAATTATTACCTGTTAATTTCTGAGGGATTAATGCAGGGGTCCTCAAACATGGTCCCTTTAAGACTTGTGGACTTCAACTCCCAGAATTCCCCAGCCAGCCATGGCTGGCTGGGGAATTCTGGGATTTGAAGTCCACAAGTCTTAAAGGGGCCAAGTTTGAGGACCACTGCATTAATGGATGGGCCAGCTCCCTTTTATACTTCAAAGCACCTTGCATCTGAAGTGCATGTTTTAGCAATTGGTGCCCAATCTTTGCTACTGGGTTTGGGGTTGTTTTTTTCTTGGGAGCTGTCGTAAAAACAACAAATCTATACCTTTCTTGCTTCTTCTCTTTGACTGTAATCCAACCTTAGTTCATTTTTACAACCTCTCCAAAACTTTAAATTGCCTTCGATTAGCGGTCCGTAGCAACACGGGACAGAAAACCCAGCCAGAGATCATGTCGCAGAATACAAGGAAACTAATTCAGAAAAACCTGGCACCGTCCGCAGATACTCCTCCGGGCACAATTGCAGGCACTGGAAAGAGTGTTATCTCTAGCCCTAAAAAGGCCATCAGAGACCCTAAAACAGGCAAAGGTAAAAACAATAAGCTTAAAAGCATCTGTTCGTCTGCTCTGTGGCTGTGTGCAAATGCGCCGGTGAGTTTTCGTACAACGTGTGTTTTAACCTATGATGGGGGTGTTTTTCTTCTCCTTTAAAGCGGTGCAAGAGCGGAATTCGTATGCTGTAAGCGTGTGGAAACGTGTCAAAGCCAAGTTGGAAGGCCGGGACTTGGATCCCAACAGGAGAATGTCTGTTGCTGAACAGGTAAGTTTAGGCACTGTCCAAAATCCAGCTCGCAGCTTCTGTTTTGGTACATGGTTAGCACTAAATTAAAGAACTTAATTACTAATTTATATTCTGGCATGAAAGAACGGAGCTTTTCCCAATTAGATTCCCTGCAAAAGCTCGTTACATAATTGAGGAAAAATTCACTGTATAGCCTGATGACAGTTTAATATGTCAGCTACTTAACCACACGGTCAACTGGATGTGCTTGACTTGCTGATAAACTAAAATCTGCTGGCCAGATTTTAGGCACAAAATTAGATAACTTTGTTTTTCTGGGTACAGTCCTTTGGTTAAAAAGAGTCTTAAAAGATAGGCCTCTGTGACATCTTTTGTGTTGTCCCCATTGTACAGATAGTCCTTGACGACTATTTAGTGATCATTCAAAGTTACGTTGGCGCTGAAAAAAGTTATGACAGGTCATTGTGTTTAACGACCCTTGTGGTATCCCTGTGGTCGCATGATCAAAATTTGGGCCCTCGACAACCGGCACGTATTTACATGATTGCAGAATCCTTGGTCATGTGATCGCAAGGAAAGGTTGCGGATCTTCGGGGGGGGGGGGGGTTCCTACCAGCAAAGTCAGTGGGAGAAGCCGGAATTGGTTTAATGACCACATCGAAAGGTTATAAAATGGGATGCAGCTCACTTAACCACCACATCACTTACAGTAGTGGCCAAAATTGTGGAAGCCTGTTGGGAAAAGTGTATTTTTGAGGTTGGATGGCTAATAACACCACTTTTGGGGGGGAGCAGTACCGTAAAATTATATATCAACGGAAAGATAATTTAATCAAGAAAGTAATGCAACAAAGTTTGTTCAATTATCTGTACTGTATTCTATGAAAAGTTATAGCCAAATAACCAGAAAAAGGAAGCACAATTTGATTAGGTTGATATCAGGTAGCTTTCCTTCATCTGATTGTAGCCAATGAGCACGAGTGTTTAGAGAGCCAATCAGGTGTCATCTTGTTCTGGCCATGAGCCAATCAGATTCAGTGATTGATGTCATGTATTGAAGCTGAGAGGAGGACGTTTGTCAGTATGGGATCGCTATCAAGTTGATTGGTGGGTTTTTTTGTGTTCTTTCATTGAGTGAGCTTGCAAAATGTAATAAAATTAAAGTAACCGTGCAAAGAGTTGACTGGTTGCCCAGAAAGTGATGCAAAATAGTATTATTAAGTGAACAAGGCTACAGTTATAAAGAAATGAGAAGAAAAATGGGTGGAAACTTAACCAAAGGTGGCATTTCTACTGTACACTTTTCCCAAAAGGTTTCCACAATTTTGGCCACTACTGTAGCTACGGGCGTTCCAGCGCCAATTGCGGTCGTCAGCCGACAACTATATGTGCAAATGTCATCTCTAGCTGGCGACAGGAGTTTTTAAAGCTGATTTTTTTTTCTCCCCTGCATAACGTAAGGGTGGGTTTTCTTGATCAAACGTTCACAGCAGAGTCTTTCTGCACCGGACCGGAAAGCTCTAACTTTCTAATTTGCCGTCCCTTAGGTTGACTATGTGATTAAGGAAGCCACTAATCTAGATAACTTGGCTCAGCTGTATGAAGGTTGGACTGCCTGGGTATGAACAGGAAGAGAATGGGTCAGTTTGGTTCAGCGAGGCGAGCGGCATCCATCCGAATCAACCGGGCCTCAGGCATCCATAGCAGCACCACAGCTGGTGGTATAACGCCTTTCTGGGGCTTACTGCGAGGAGACCTCAGCAATCTCGGTGCACTGGGAACGTCAGCCCTGCAGGGTAGCTGCACTCAGGGATATGCTAAACACAATGGCCTGGACACCCCCTCCCCTCTCTCTCTCCCCCCTCCCCCCAGGGTCAAGAGTAGAAGGCCGTCTTTCTGCTTCAGAAGAACTGCAAAGGTGTCCGGGGGGGGCTTGGGAGGGACTAGCTGCAGAAAGGGAATTGGGAACGCTTAACAGACCGCAGAGGGATTTGGAACGGCGGTTCCACCTGACCCTGTGAACAATCCAGGAAAAACGACGACGACAACAACAAGTGCGCCTTCCCCCACCCCCCTTCTCCTCCTGTCCCTAAAAAAAAAAAAGGAGGGCGGGCGTGAAGAAAAACTGCAGCAAAGGAAGATTGTGGGAAGATTTGAGTTCCTTGTCGCTCTCGTTGCTAAGCAACAGCACTGGTTGGAGTCGACCAGTTGGTGCAAAAATGAATAGGTTAAAAAGAGAGAGAGAGAGAGAGAGAGAGAGAAAATGGAGGAAAAAAAACACAAACCAAACAGCTACACGCGCGATGAACTTCAGAAATAAGACTGAAATGCAAAAAAAAAAAAAAAAAAGCTGTGCATCGGCTGTATGGAAGAACCCTCTGAGAAGAGAGCCTTTTTTTCTTTTTTCTTTTTCAGGTTCTTTTTCCCTGTCCTGGTTTCTTCTCTTTCAACTTCGGACAGTTATTTTATTCTTTTTCCCCTCCTCCCCCAGAGAAATGTTGATTTTCAATCCTTGGTATTTCACTCTTCAGTCAAAGGGATCTTTTGTTTTTCTTTGGGCTAGCCAAATTTCCAAAAAACACAGAAACAAACAAACAAACAAACAAAAAGCACAGGGAATGCCGAACATTTAAAGCCATTGCCTTCTGAATGGGCTGATCCAATGCAATTTTTTTGGGTTGGTTTTTAAAGCGAGGGTTTTTTGTTTTTGTTTTTGCTTTGAGGACTCTATCATGTACAGTTTGCCTGGATTCACTGTGCATCTCAAAAAAAAAAAAACCACGTCGAACAGGCGTCCGATTTCATCTGCTCCTCTTCCTGCTTGCAGTGCAGTGCGTCCGTACTCCTTTGGTAATTCCACCCTCGGCCTGCCTACCGAGCCTCATTCTGTTGTGATTTGCTGTAGTTCCTTTTGTAAACGTAGCTACTCCGATGTAATTTTTACCTTTTGCAACGAGGAAGGGAAAAAGGAAGGGAGGGAAAAAAGCGCAACTACAATATCTTAATTAGCCTTTTATGTTGTTGATGACAGAAAAAAAAATCAATAAAAGTGAAGTTTTAGTGGAGGTAGTTTTATGCTGATTTGCTTCAAATTTTTGATTTATACACCAGCGTAGAGTGCTTTCAGTTCGATCTGGGGATTTAAAAGGCAGACATATAAACTGAAAATGGACTTTGGGGAGGGGGGTTCTTTCCAGACGAAACCGTATAAAGATTTTGTGTGGCGTTAACTTTTCCATATGACTTCTGAAGGGTGGTGTTCTGTATAATAGATTTCATAGTGGATATTTTTTCCCCCCCAACCCGTTTTCCTAAAATCTACCGTGCACTTTTGAATGGTGGGTGTGAGAAACATTGCTTATTAAAAAGGCACTTTAAACCAGTCTGTTTCCATACATCTTCAGTGTTTTGCTTGGCTGTGAAATAAAACATTTCGGTTACTCATGAGCTGGTATTAGTGTTGCCTAAGAAAAAAAAATCAGGCTGATTCCTGATTTACTTACGGTGACTTGAAGGGCACACACCCTTCCTCCCCCCCTCCCACCTCTGTATGTGAACTTAATCTAATTTGAAAGAGCAAATCAGGATTATGCACATACCCTCTGTAGTATTTTGAATATTTAAAAAAAGCTTTTCAAGGGAGGAAATATTCCTGTACAGTAATACCCACCTATTCATCAAAGGTGATACTTAGTCCTCTCTTTTTGAAACAGCCTATGACATAAATACAGTTCAGGATAAGGATTTAAAGAAAAAAATTACCAGTATTTTATAACGTAGAAAATCTTTTGGCTTCCATAGGCTATCCGATAAAGAATTGACTTGATGCTGTTATGGAGAATAACCCTTTGACCTCCTCAATATATCTAATTAAAGATTGACTTGATGCTTTTATCTATTTTTCATATAGGCTTTTTGTCTTTCATTTTGATAACTTGCCCTGAATTGTCACATGCACTGCCAACATATTTGCTAATGCTTGTGAGTAAATGTATTTGGATCTGATACTCTTAACCCCTTTGCCACGTTTTGCAAAAAATGAAGGCGGCTGAATTTCTCTTAAAAAGCCGAGTCGGAATTCATCCAGCTGGTGACTGCAGTGTTGTTATCCTTCCCAGTGTGAAGCATCATTAATCAGCAGTCTGCATATGGACAGCAGTTGGGATAAGAGAATTACATATTTTATTTCTTGGAAGCTGTGGGTGGAACAAGCCACTTACACCTGTCTTTCATGTATGCTTATACTTTTGTTGAAAAATGAAACTTGTACTGAATGGGGTCTTTACTGCATAATGTAATAAAACTTAAAAAAAAATCTACCTGTATTAATTAATTCCCTGTATGGCTTTGTTTTCTTTCTTTCCGAAACAAGTTTCAAAGTACGAAAGCTTCTCTATAGGATGTCTGTGGACATTCTCAATCATCCAAGTCATAGTTGTCACAAAGGTGCTTTTTTCCAAAAGGCAACTGGACATGGTTTGTTTGTTTTTTTGTTTGTTTTTTGAAAACTTTTCGCTTCTCATCCAAGAAGCTTCTTTAGTTCTAGTTCTACTAGTTTTAGTTCTACTAGAACCAAAGAAGCTTCTTGGATGAGAAGCGAAATGTTTTCAAAGAAAAAAAGCAAGGGTCCAATTTCCTTTTTGGAAAAAAGCACCTTTGGCATTTCTGTACCGGAGATATTAAAAGCAACTTTGGGTGTTGTCTCTGTCCCAATTTGGAATACTCACCCCATCACTTTGACAGGCAGACACGGAAAACAGTTGGAACTTTCATGTCTTATAACACAGTTTCTACTAAATCCCCAAGTATACACTGGATGCATAGAAACATCTTTCATCTCTAAATTAGTTATTTGCAAAAGACAACCTTTTTTTTTTTTCCCCTCTGCTGCCTGTTCCAGATTTCACCTTTTTGAAGGTTAATCCTCTGGCGGTGTTTGCTGCTTCAGAGGTCCTGAAGATTGGAAGGTTGTTGGCAAGGCAGAAGAGGAACAGGTGGCTTTGGAATCCTTCAGAAAGTTTTGTTCCTGGAAGATCTGATTTTACATGTTCTGCTCATTTGGAGTTTAAAAAAAAAAACCCAACACCATTTCCAGTCGGCTATTTTTAATTTTGTATTTGACAGTGTTGCAAGAACCACTGTTTTAAAGATACATTCCCTTCCCCTTTTGGAATGCATAATCACAAAGAAACTTGTGCAAAAGTTGCTATTGTCTCACCCCCCCCTCCCTTCCAGTGTAAAGTTTTGCCCACTTGCAGATCAGGACTATAGCCTTTAAAAACACGAAAATACATGAATACATGGGGAAACCTACTTTGCGTTACCTTCCTGTTGTGCTTATGCTTTTAGATCACATCCTTTTCCTGTTCAGTGGAGGTTCTGCTTTGTGGCAATATGCAAAGTACCAAGTTTGTATTGGGGAGCACCTTCCCACTGTTTTTTCCTGTTTTGAGCACTTTTATCTTCCGACTGACATTTTGCTGGTAAAGGAATCACTTCCTCTAAATCAGTGGTTCTCAACCTGTGGGTTGGGACCCCATTTGGGGTCGAACAACCATTTCACGGGGGTCGCCAAACAAGGCTGTCTGCCATTTTTCCCCCCTTTGGCCACGCCCCTGGCACCCGGTGATGTATAAGTGGTTGGGGGTCACCACAACATGGGGAACTGTATTATGGGGTCGCGGCATTAGAAAGGTTGAGAACCACTGCTCTAAATTAAAGGAGTATTTAATTTGACCCAATTAGGAGAAATGTCGAGTCTGCGGTGCTCTCTGAGCTTGGTTGTTTTCCTGCAGAAGTTTCATTGCTCAAACTAGGTAACATCAGTCAACTTTTTAGCTTGCAACAGTCAAAAGCAGGGGTCATCAAACTTGGCCCTTTGATGACTTATGGACTTCAGCTCCCAGAATTCCTCAGCCCGCATGCCTGGGTGAGGAATTCTGGGAGTTGAAGTCCATAAGTCATCGAAGGGCCAAGTTTGAAGAGCCCTGGTCAAAAGCATAGGTTTCTTGACTAAACCTTAATAGGAGTAAAAATATTTAGACTGCAAGCTTATTCAAAAGGCAGCATGACAGTTCCCATCATGCCTGCTGGCTGGGGCTTATGGGGACTGGAGTTCAAGCACCCTTGCAGCCTTCCAACTTACTTTCCTAAGCCGTTGAAAGGCGTGGTTTTTCTCCCCTGGGGGGCGGGGCTTGCCTGCCTCCTCCCCCTTCCACGCGCCAACCCGAACGACGGCAGGAAAGAAAGACAGCGATTGAGCCTCCTTCGAACGAGGGACCGCCTCCGAGCGCGCTCTTGTCCAATAGGAAGCGGCGAGGCCCTCGGCCGTAGGTGGGTGGGTGGAGGGGGCGTGGCCGCGCGAGGCCAGGGGAGCGACGGGACGACGAGGCGCTGCGGCTGCCGCACAAAATGGCGGAGGGCGATAACCGGAGCACCAACCTGCTGGTGGGTGAGGGCCGAGCGACTGAGGGGGAGGAGGCGGAGGCGAAAGGGGGCGAGAAAGCGCAGGGGCCGGGCCGAGGAAGCGGCTGCCCGGAGCCGCGAGGCGGTTGCGGGGAAGCAGCGCGTCTGAGGCGGGCGGAAAGGAAGCGCTCGTAGCCTCCTCGGGGCGTCTCTGCCTGAGGGGAGAACCTGCCTTTCGGACGCTACTCGGTCCTCAGAACGCGTAACAGACGGCGCGAGGGACGGGCCTAACGTCCGCACAGCCCGTGCAACGTGTGAACGCGCAAACCTGCGTGTATGCCACCGACTTACGCCTCCCTTCCTGCCCGAACAGCCCCAGGCGTGTGTTTCCCGGGGTTTTCGCATTGGCCCCGGTTATTTCGGCGGCTCGTCCGTACAGAAAGGCCAAGCCGAGGGAGCTGAATCACTCGACGGGGCTGGATTTGCATAAGAGGCAAAAGGGTGGAGGGGGGGAAAGAGAGGAATGACCTTACAAGACAAGAGTAGGAGGTTGTGCCAATTAGCTTGTAATTAACAGGGAGTGATGCAAACGGACCCCCTCCCCCCTCAATCTGGTGGCTTCCTGCCCTCCAGATAGCCAGGCCGAGCCAATCTGGAACTTAGAATAGAATATCAGAGTTTGGAAGGGAACTTTGGAGGTCATCTAGTCCAACCGCCTGCTCAGGCAGGAAACCTGGGGTCTTCAAACTTGGCTCTTTCTTGACTTGTGGACTTCAACGCCCAGCATTCTGGGAGTTGAAGTCCACAAGTCATCAAAGGGCCACGTTTGAAGACCCCTGGTCTATGCCGAAGAATTTTCTAGAAGAATTGGAAAGTAGAAGGCAAATTTAATCTCTTCTCATGTTCTTGAGCTGTTGAGCCATTTGCTGATGCCAACAACAAAGATGTTCCGCAATCGCTTCAGAGGTGAAGATTGAATGATAAGATATGGCCTCTTAATACACAATTACCAGAGAAATATCCCCAGCAGATAAATACAGATAGTCCTCAACTTACAACAGGAGTCTTCAAACTTGGCCCTTTTATGACTTGTGGACTTCAACTCCCAGAATTCCTCAGCCAGCATGCCTGGCTGAGGAATTCTGGGAGTTTAAGTCCACAAGTTATAAAAGCCAAGTTTGAAGATCCCTGCCCTGTACCATTTCAGACAAATGGCTGTCCAGTCTCTTCTTAAAAACTTCCAATATTGGAGCATTCACAACTTCTGGAGGCAGGTTGTTCCACTGGTTAATTGTTCTAACTGTCAGGAAATTCCTCCTTAGTTCTTTAGTTTACAAGATTGTTTAAAGAGGAGGAGGTTGTTTCTCCCTAACACGAGTGGAGGTAGTCCTCCACTTATGACCACAACTGAGCCGAAAATTTCCATTGCTAAGTTAGACAGTTGTTAAGTGAGTTTTGCTCCATTTTGCGACCTTTCTTGCCACGGTTGTTAAGTGAATCACTGCAGTTGTTAAGTTAGTATCACGGGTGTGAAGTGAATCTGGCTTCCCCCATTGACTTTGCTTGTCAGAGGGTGCCAAAGGGGATCACGTGACCCCGGAACCCCATCATAAACAAGAGTCAGTTGCCAAGCCTCCGGATTTTGAACGTGAGACCACAGGGGTGCTGCAATGTATAAGTGTAAAAAAGGTCGTAAGTCATTTTTTTCATTTCCCTTGAAACTTCAAAGAGTCACTAAATGAATGGCTGTAAGTTGAGGACTGCTACTACGTATCCATACATATCGCGACATACATCATCATGTTTTTATCCCACCTTTTAAATCTAAGGAGGATAGCCACGCACCACTGTTGTTTTGCTGTTGGCTCTACATCCCACCTTAAATCAAACAAGGCATGGAATATTTCAGAGAGAGATCAACACTTAAATGATGACATATTTTTCCACTGGAATGCAAATTTGTCCTGATTTACAGAAGATGGAATAACAGAATCGGAAGGGACCTTGGAGGTCTTCTAGTCCAACCCCTTGCTCAAGCAGTGAGCACTATACCAGTGCTTCTCAACGGCGACCCCCATCACACAAACGTTCTGTGCATGCGTGGCGCCGTGCGCATAGGGGCTGCCCCCCCACGCGCGACGCGCGTGCGGGACGCTGCCCCCATGCGCAGCGTGCGTGCATGGCGCGGCCCCATGCGCGGCGCGCATGCACGGCGCGGCCCCCATGTGCGGTGTGCGTGCACGGCGCGGCCCCCATGCACGGCGCGCATGCACGGCACGGCCCCCATGTGCGGCGCGCGTGCACGGCGCGGCCCCCATGCGCGGCGCGCGTGCACGGCGCGGCCCCCATGTGCGGCGCGCGTGCACGGCGCCGCCCCCACGCGCGGCGCGCGTGCACGGCGCCGCTCCCATGTGTGGCGCGCGTGCACGGCGCCGCGAAAAATGGCGGATCGCCACCTTTGGCGACCCCCGAAAAATGGTCGATCGACCCCCAAATGGGGTCGCGACCCATAGGTTGAGAACCGCTGCTCTATACCATCCTAGACAAATGGTGTCCCAACTCTTCATAGTGGGGGGGGGGGTAGACATACCTAATATTCCTGCTGGCTCTTTTCCCTACGACCACCTTCTGCAGGTAGGTTAAGAGAAGGACTGGCCCAAAGTCATGCAGCTGCTTCCAGGTCTCCGATGGATCTAGAACTCACTGTCTCCTGGTTTCTAGCACCTTCACCCCTACACCAAACTGGTTTTATGGGAGTTGTTCTCTCCAACTCTCGAGATAATGCCCAGAAGGCCGGTCTGGAGGCCTGCATTCCCTGCCACAGGCTGTGGATTGTGGGAGTTGTGACCTCCAACTGTTTGGAGGACACCAGCTTTTCTTGGAAATGATGATTGTTAGATTATATTGGTTAACATGCCCAAGGCAGGCCTAAAACTCACAATCTCCTGGTTTCTAGGTCAGGATGTTCACCATTAAACAAAACTGGCTATCTACTTGCCTGTGGGCTGCCAATGACTGCTATAGAGCACATACCACTTTCACTTTCTAGTTGTGAAAGCCTGGATGGATTACAAGATCACCCAAGGTGCTAGAACCTTGAGGAGGAATCACTTTGAAAAATGCAGCATTGGGTAGATTTTCCTCATATGTCTTGCTGCGGATTATATAACACCCACCATATCCCTTTCCTGCAAATGTGATCACAATGTACTTCTTGCTTATAGAACTAATGCATGCCGAGAGCTATTTAAAGGGGGGAAAAAACCCATGAGTTTCATTTTGCTGTTTTTTTTTTCCTGACATCTCCCTCTGTGGTTTCAAGCGATACTTGCTAAGATAGCCATGCTAATAGGATGTTTTGTTAAGGGTACCAAAGTTGCTTCAGTGATTTCAGCAAGGGTCAGACACACAACATTTAGCTAAACTCAAACCTTTTCTCAGATGTTTTTTTTTTCTTCCCCCCCAAATGGCAAGTCTTTAATTATAGATTATTTCAAATTTGACATCAAGAAGAAAAAAAAGCTTGCAGTCATTATTTAAAAATGTCTGGCTTATGGAATGTACATACCTTTTAATATTTTGCTGCAGGCCGCAGAGACAGCTGGCTTGGAAGAACAGTTGCAGGGATGGGGTGAGGTGATTCTGGTCACTGACAAGATCCTTCGTTGGGAAAAATCATGGTTTCCAGCTGCCATGCTCTCCGTCGTGTCTATGATCTTTCTGTAAGTGATGTCGTCTTAACATTACTTTTCAACAGTTCTTTTAAATAAATTAGGCATGTTTTCAAGACACTGCAGTGCTATACAAAGCAAAGAGGATATGTTTATGTAACTAAAAGTTACTGCAGTAAAAAAAAAAAAGGACCCTTGGGGTTGACTTAAGGTGCTGTCTTAATTTTCTTTAAAATAAAGGCCTGCTGGGAAATCAGCAAAGAGCAAAACAAATAATGAGGGGGGGGGCTTCTCTAAAGTTTGTGTTTCAAAGCAAACTTGGTGCTAATGCCGTTTCATAAATTGACAGCACGGTTTTAATTAGGTGTGCAAAACAGTTAGTCCTCTTAAGCAGCAGGGCTCTGAAAATGGTTTACAAACATCAATACCAAGCGGAGTTGTGCAAAATGAGAATCTTCCGGCACCCGAAACCGTCTGAAGCTTAGGATTTGGGCCTGTTTATAATGTACTTTTAGTAGAGCTGTCCCTTGCCTAGAAGCCAGACATTCTCTGCTTACCTTCCTTACTTTCTACAACACCACACTACAGAAAGAAAAAGAATGGGGGAGGGGGAAAAAGAAGATGGGCTTATGCACCAGATTGTAAATTTACACCTCCTATTCTAGCTAGTTAATATAGAAGGAGTTGAGAAGGCTTACTGGAATGGCTGCTCTGTGAGATTTGAGGAGATCTCAACAGAGGTAACACAATCGTCTGTTTTTCTTCACTGAACTCCTTAACACAAGACCTGCTGGCTGAGTGACGGCTGAAGTAAGCCGAAGGCAGCTGATCTCACAGCAGAACTTACGACATAAGATGCATGACTGATTGCAGAGAAGGGAAAGGCTGGTAGTCTTCCCTTAGAACATGTTCAACTACTTAGAAAAAAAACTGCTGCCCAAAGAGGGGGGAGGGAAGCACAATAGGAGCATAAAATCTGAATTTGGAAAGAACAGATTGTCTGGGACTAGAAGTAACAGGGCGAAGCTTAAGGGATTAGAATAATTTACTTAAGTACAAGCATTCTAAGAACTCAACAGTGTTACATTGCCTTATTTGGCAACTGTTTGCAGTCTCACAGCCCTAGGCTGTACCAGAGCCATAGTAAAGGTAAAATTAATCACGTGGCTGCAGTTACGCCCATTCATATAGCAGCTGGGTCCGAGGATTGTAGGAAAAACTTTTTTGAACCCATCTTTTTCACTAAACGGCGGCCTTTCTATCCTAGAGGGATGTTTTCTTTGATGCCAGTGAATTCTGTGTGCGCAAACATGTAGCTGTTTAAGTGTCAAAACAGATTATACCACTTTGTCCCTTGTAACATATTTGCTTTTTTTAAAATTAGAAGCGGGAGCCATCTAGGTTATTTTTTAAGTGGCTTCATCTAGAATTCATTTAATTTATAGCAGCAATATTCCCAAACTAATATAGAAATCCTAGCGGGATTTGCAGTTCTGATATTTTAATGTCCATTTTTGTTTGAGACTTGTTTACGTAGCCTTGTCAATCTCAGTGCAAATAAAAATAATGGTGATGGATTACAATGCATTTAAGAGAATATCAGGCTATAGAGGATACCAATTGTTAACAATCCAGTCCTAGTTTCTTTGACAGGTTGGTAATGAATTCTGTGTTTTTCAAAGACAAATAGGTTTTCCCTTTGGCTCAACTCCCTCTTAATACCTGCTGGGCCCGTTCTCCCATTAGTCAAGTTATGTTTCTGTTGCAGAAACAACTTGCAAAGTAATTTTTTTTCCCAGATCTGTACTTGCTCCTGTTCCTCTCCCTCCAGTGCACTCGTGTATTAGTTGCGATTTTTAATTAACGTGCACCATGCATGCTAATTCTTGTATTCCCTCTAGGACGTAGATAGAATTTCACGTATTTAATTACAAGTGCTTGTAGAGAATGTGGGAGGTGTGTTGGTAGAACATGAATGTTTCTTGTAATTTCGCATGCAGATGATATTGTTGGCCAAGAACCCAACAAACGATTGGCAACGAATACTAGATCAATTCTGATGCAACAAGAAATGTTGCATTAGTCAAAATCAATCTAAGTTTAAATGAAAATGTAATTAAAAATCGAATTGATATCCCTCCGATTCGAGGCATCCAATGGATAAAATTGCTTGAATCTGCTTTGAACTGAACGTTGCCTTGTACACATCCTCTGAAGTGGAGTAAGGCACAGTGTAACTTGGTTACCTGTTACCTTTGAGCTTCTTGGTTGTAAGGAAGTGGACAGGGTATTTGGGGTGGTAAGCTAAGTAGTCACCACTTTGTTTCAATTACTGCCATGTGCTGTACATAGGACTTCTCTTGAAGGCTATTTAGAAGTTGTAGCCGGTCCAGAATGCAACAGGTTAGTTAGGACCACAACTTAGTATGCTTAGGTAACTTCATGTCTGTAGAAGCTATACTGAGTGTAATTCAAAAGTACTGGTTGTTACTCACCGAGTCTTTTATGGCGCAAGGTTGGGTAACCTGCAGGAGTGCCTGTCTGGATTGGATTGCATACATTTTGCTTTAATTGTTGAATTACTATCTCAATTCTTTCTTTGTTTCAACAGGTTGATCTACTATGTGGACCCCTCTGTTCTGTCAGGTGTTTCCTGCTTTGTCATGTTGCTTTGTCTGGCTGACTATCTTGTACCTGCTCTTGCTCCTAGAATCTTTGGCTCCAGTAAATGGTATGTTTGAATATTAAATTCCAAGAATGGTTCCTATTAAAAAACAACAACAACCTAGTAAAAAAAATCACTCAAGAAAAGAAATGAGCGCCGATCAACCCTTTTCTCTGTGAACTGTGTTGGTCAGAGAAAAATAATAATAATTGGGAATAAATAGCCCTCCGTGAAAATAATCTACCTATTCCTGACTCTTCCCACTGTGGTCATGGATGGGCAACTTTACAACTTGTGCAATTCAACTCCCAATTCCTGCTGGCTCAGGAATTCTGGGAGTTGAAGTCCATAGGTCGTAAAGTTGCCATGGTTACCCACTCTTGGGTAACTATGGGCTGAATCAATCTCTTCTGTTTTCTTATTTTGCTTACTTAATAAACAATACCATGCACCAGTAGCACCCTTGGAACATTTTGAGGGAATGCAGCTTAGGAACTTCCCTGTTGCAAATAATTGTTTGCTAACCCGGCAACATAAAACAGAAGGAGGGAGCACTATGTATGTAATCCCCTTGAGTTCCTGTTACAAAAAAGTAGGATTTGAACCAAATAAATATTCAGCGGAAAATTGCCATCTTAAATAAAACTTCAGCTTGCAATTGATGACCCCTTCCTTCATCCCTATGTGGTCAGTGCAAATGAATGCAGCTTCTATAATGAAAATTACAGAGAATATAACTTAGATCTTAAATGTATGGAAAACCTAACAGACAATAGACAGGCATAATAAGTCTAAGGCAGTGTTTCTCAACCTTGACAATTTTAAGGCATGTGGACTTCAACTCCCAGAATTCTACAGCCAGCATTGCTGGCTGTGGAATTCTGGGAGTTGAAGTCCACATGCCTTAAAATTGTCAAGGTTGAGAAACACTGGTCTAAGGCAACCTTGGCTCTTTTATGACTCGTGGACTTCAACTTCCAGAATTCCTGAGCCAGCCATACTGAGGGGAAAGGGAGAGGTTTCCAAGCTGAGCCAATGATGGCTCAGGAATTCTGGGAGTTGAAGTCCACAAGTCATAAAAGAGCCAAGGTTGCCTACCCCTGGCCTAAGGAGATACTTTATTGGAGTAGGAAAAATGGAAGGAGAATAAATGAATGACGAATGTATATGCAGGGATGACTATTTTGTTCAGGAGAGGAAAAATATATCAGTGTTTTGTTTTGAAAATTTTCTCAAAGGACAACTGAACAACAGCAGCGCTTCCACGAAATCTGCAGCAACCTGGTGAAAACACGCCGCAAAATAGTTGGCTGGTGGAAACGCCTCTTCACATTTAAGGAAGAGAAACCTAAAATGGTAATTTATTTGTTTTTCGGAAGACGTTCCAATCCCATAACCTGATTAACTCAGTCTAGATGATAGTGTGTGTAGTAAAATCAAAGCGTATGGAGATTCTCAGTCATCCAGGTCACGGTTGTCCCAAAGATGTTTTTTTTCAGAAGGCAATTGGACTTTCTTTAGTTTTTTCTTGAAGACGTTTTGCTTCTTATCCAAGAAGCTTCTTCAGTTCACGAAGCAGGCTGACGGTCTTCAAGGAAAAATAAAGTCCAATTGCCTTTTGAAAAAGCACCTTTGGGACAGTAACATTGAAAGCTTTAATTGCTACACCTGATTTGCATTTGTTTAACCAGCAGCCATCTTTATTTAAGTGTACATTTTTAAATGTGGGCTTTTAGAATGTGCACCTACCATCTAATTTAAATTATGTTTTGATTTTACTTGCTGGCAATGACTTTACCAGGAGTCCCTGATAGCACTTTTATGCATTTATGCCTTGAGGACAATCAGATTGTCACACCTTTGAATCAGTCCGTAAAATAAAATGTTATCCAGAATAAACAAGTGAACTGTTTTGTTTGTTAACAGCCAGGAGGAAATGCCAAACTGAATAGAGCATTTTACAATGCCTTCAGAAGCTGTATTTTATAATGGTTACTTGTGTGGTCTCTCTTCTAGTACTTCACAACAATGGTGTGTTTGTTAGCTGTGATCGCTTGGATAGGACAGCAAGTTCATAACCTCTTCCTGACTTATCTTATTGGTAAGCAATAGATAATGATGACAAGCTTGGGGGGGGGGCGGGAAATGGTCGTTTTTCTATGCCAGAAAATGGGAATATTTAAATTAGCAAGTGCGGGAAACAAACGTGGAACAGAAAAAGACTGATGATAACTTATTTTTATTTTGCTTTTTCAAAGTGTGCTTCGTCTTGTTGTTCCCTGGATTAAACAAACATGGGGTAATTTCCAAATATGCTGGAATGGCAAAAAGGGAGGTCAACAAGCTCCTGAAGCACAAAGAGAAGAAAAATGAATGAAGTGTTGCTTGCTCCCTCACCCAACTATATAACTCTGTTCTGGGAACAATTCAGATAACTTGCTGCGTATTTAATAGTATAGAAGTGCTTATACCAGCCATTGCCTTTTAACTTTAATGTGGGACCCTTTTCTGCTGTACAATTCCCAGCCACTTGGTCCCCAAACCACACATTAATACAGTGTGTTAACACAGACCGTCATTCTTCTAGTAAGTGTGATTAGCAATCTTTAGTGTAATAAGGCTGTGGATCAGTAATTATTGGTGATGGTAAGCTGATTATAATTGTGTGGAGCTATCCTGTGTTAATATTTTTGATGTAAAAAAAATAGCTAAACTTCTGTACTCTTTCTAAGTGTTTTACGGACACACACTGGACTGACCAGATTTATTTGGCAATATCCTCCAGATTATATGAATACAATTCGTATTTTAAATTGTGGATTACAGTGATTTGAATAAGCAAGGCTGCTAGAATTGTGCATCCAAGTTAACCCCCGTCTCCATAATAAACTATATTGCACTGGAACTATACAGGAAACAGGTTGAGGAAGCGAAATCAGCTTTTTTTTTGTTTAAATTGCTGTAATTTTGATGTCGTGTTCTGATGATTTTAACAAACATGGTCTAAAAAAATGTGTTGAAAATACTTGATGCATCCATCTTGTGAACATGTTTACCTTTGTTTCCTTCTTGCTATTTTGCTTTTATTTTGAATTAAAGTAACTATATCCTATTTGTCTCCAATATGAATTTAAATTTCATAATTTCAAATGAACAGTGTTATTCCCAGTTTGAAACCAGTCTTGAGGAACCTTAATGGTTTTTTAAAATTACTGTTAGGCAATTTTTCCAGCAAAATAAAAGTGGTTAGGAAGCTTAATGCTTTTATATTATTGCCTTAGAACTGTCTCATTTTAATTAATAAGCCACCAGTATAAATTTTTACAGTTTTCTATTAAATAAAGGAGCGCATTTTAAAAATCTGCTTTGGGTAAAATTGGTTTGGCTGCACAAGTTGGACTGTGTTTTTCCTTTATGTACCTAGAATTAATACAAATACATCATAGTGACTGGGTGATGATCAACACACAAACTGGCCAAATCAGTCAAAAGTATTATTCCCTCCTGGGGTTAAGCACATCTAAATTATCTTTATTCTTTTTTCCATGGCAAAAATTGCTTTTTCCAGTGACACCAGTGTGTTTGACTGGTAAGTGTAGGATGAGAAAGTGACACAAAGTAATTATTACCTATATATTGGCAATGCAGATTTTTGGTTGAGAGATTAATTCAATCAATTGTAATAACTTAAAATTATTAGAATCTTATTTAGTGCTATGCAGAGATTCAGATAAACTAATTCCAATATGATGCCAAACTCATGGTGTTTTGTGGCATTAGAATTTATTTTTGGAGAAATTAAACTTGGCCAAGATAGTGCTCCTCCATACCAATTAAAACCTTGTATTTGAAGATGCCAAGTTGGTTCAACATTGTAGGAGTGACTTTCGCTTTTATTAATGCCACTTTTACTTTTAGATAGTGATTAGATATATAAATACTGCGCAATATTCCTATAATAGGAAAAGCTGTATCTTTTGACAGGTGAATGATACTTTGAGATTTGAACCCTGTCAGGGCGATTTATTTCTCTAAAATATACGCCCTTTCATTGTAGTAAAAACATGCAATGGCAGAAGCACAAGCAAATGACAAAAAAGTGTTTTGATAATTTCATTCGTCGTTTTTAAGTTTTTTTTTTTTTTTAAAAGCACACACTTTACTGTCACTCCCTTTCTCTTTTTTATCTTTTTTTTTTTTTTTCCTAGAAGAGAACTGACTTTTAGCCTGGAATGTAATGCAGTGTTTTAAATGAGCAAAACAATATTATAAGAGGAAAGAAGCTTGCCATGTATAAAAATAGGACCGGGAAGTTAGGATAAGTTTTGCGTGCTGACCATTTTTTGACCTTTCCTTTGTGTAATATAGATGGATGTTAATGTATACTTAGGAAAGTAAAAGTTGAAATAAAAATGTGAACAAAAGAAAAATGTGAGTAATGTTTTATTGAAGGTCTACCCCAGTCTGCAGGTTATTCAATAATTATCCAGCAAAACATGTCTGCTATTCCTGGGATACTAAGCGGCGGAGATCTTGATGGTTTCATTTTCTTCTCACTTTTTCTTAACTTGCTCTTTACTTGTTGACAAGCGGTTTGCTTGGGGCACCATTTGCATAACGATGTTGGACCCCAGCTTACGTCTACAACTGCTAAAGACATCTGTTGATCCCCTCGGTCTTTGGCAAGCCGATTACACTTAGAACACAACGTGGGGTTAAGCTGATGACGAAAAGATCTGGGTAAAAAATTCTGACCAAAATTTTAAAAATTAAATATTTCATTGAAGTATCCTCCCAACACTTGGTGCCAATCACCAGCCACTTCAACTTGGGACATGGACCTTGCAGTTCAACACAGTTGGAAGACACCAGGCTGGTCCAGTTCCTCAGGTCAATATCAATAGAACCATTATTTCATGCAGCGTTTTAAAAATATGGTTGGACTTTGGAAGCTAAAAACCATCTATTGTCTATAAACTAAGGTCTGTGGTGTGATGGTATCAGGCAAAGTCCACGCCTTTTAAAGTCTATATCATATCTTCAAAGTTGGCCCTTTTGTGACTTGTGGACTTCAACTCCCAGAATTCCTTAGCCAGGAATTCTGGGAATTGAAGTCCACAAGTCATAAAAGGGCCAACTTTGAAGACCCCCTGGTCTACTGTTAGCAGCTTTTACAGATTTTACTACAAGATGCAGATCCTTGCTGCATGAACCCTAGAAAAGATTTTCTTCAGCGAACTAAATCCTTACATTTCTCAATAAAGAAACCCCTTAAAATTGCCTAAACCATTGCCATGACCCGGTTTTATCCTACGCTCCTTTGTGGGCTGCAGGGCAACCGTGTTGTGCTTTGCAATTCCCTTACATTCCTTCCCACCCGAATAATAATAATAATAATAATCCCTGGGCTGGAGGCCGAACTGAAAACGAGCTCCTTTTCACCGCAGCCCAAACAAAGATGACCCCTCTTGCCTTTCCATTCTCTAGAGTCTCCCATTCCCGACGCAGGGGAATCCGGAAGGCTGGATCCGGAAGTCCTCTCTGTCTCTGCTCCTTCCTGGTTATCTTGCCGCCTCGTATTCCCATAATACCCCGCGCGCGCGCGGCCGCCTTCCTTTTTCCGCCATCTTGCTGCCCTGGTGAGTAACGAGACGCTTTGGGTCCCCGCTAAGATCCGTCCCGCATCGCCTCCATCCCGCCTCCTCGGCCCGTTTGAACGCCGGTCCCGGCAAGCCGGGGCGCCGCTCGATTCGCTCGGCTCTTTCGGAGGAAGCCGCGCTGTTCCTGGCTCTGGCGGCGCCGGCCTGAACCCAGCGGGGGGGTGGCGGCAGCGGCGGCGTCTGGCTAGGAGAGGAATGCCTGGGAGTGGAGCTTGGAAGGCAAGCTCGGGAAGCGAGCTGGGCTTGAGGCAACGCGACAGGCCTCAGCTGGGAGGAAGGGAGGCCGAGACGGGCTGGCCCGAACCTCAGAGCCCAGTTCCCTCCCCACTAGGTTAACCACGTGTCGTGTGAACCCAGGACGTGGGTTATTAATTCCCGGGTTAAGCACGTTGTGGGAACAGGCTAGTGCAGGGCAGTGCAAAGCAGCCCCCTCTAAAACCTTCGATGGGGGCGGGGGGGGTGGCTGGAAAGGGGCAATCCTGGCTAGAGAAACCCCTGTATAAACTGAGCCAGGAATCTGGGGTGGTGCTGCAGCCAAACCTAGGTTTGCATTGGGGCTGAAACGCGGGGGGGGGAGACAGGCTGGTTTCCCCCTTTTCCCAAGTTTGTAAAGTGGGCTGTCCGACTTGTTGCCAAGTGCCCGTCGCGTGTAGCCTTGTCTTCCATGATGGTTGAGGGCAGAATTATGGGCAAAAACCTATTTGAAGTCTCAGGTGTTGTTGTTGTTTTTTGCAATTTGTATTTGGGAGCTTTCTGCCTCCCGATGCTGACATTCCGTTTACATCCATGCCACATCCTGCACAGGGATCCATCCTGTGGTTCTTCAAGTGCACTGCTGCACAACTCCCTGGATTCCCAAGCAACATGGTGGCTGTAGTATGGGGACTTGTCCTGACGTGCACCTGGGAGCGACATAAGCTTGGGATGGTCGGTTGTGTAGAAAAAAAAAATGTACCAACTTCCCATGATTGGCTTTAAGCTCTTTTGCAGATATTGAAGGGATAAATCCACAGAATAGGGACCAGAACTTGCTCTGGGTTGCAACTTTTGTCCTGAAAAAAAATGAAGCATAACGCATCCTTGTGTACATATGCAAAATAATAACTTTCAACATAGACAAAAACTAGTTCATGTCTTTGGATAAGGAGAAAATGCGGTCCTTTTTAAATTCAGTATTTAATGATAATGTTTCAAGAAAATATTACCAGTTTAATCTGCATTTTGGTATCAATTAATTTGTGCCGTTCAGAGCAAGTTTCTGATAATATCTGCCAATAAAAGGTTCCACACTTCTGTTGTAACTCCTCTTGGTTTGCATTTGAAAAGTTTTCTTTGATCTGTACCAAAAAGAGAAATAAAATCACAGAATACTTTGTGAAGTCAAGATCTGAAAGCTTTTTTGTATTCAAACTTACTATTGCTGAAATAACTGGTTTTGAATAATACTTGTGGACTAGCTCACAAGAGTGAGCTAAATTTAGATTTTATCATCCTGGATTGGTGCAACTTTCGCAAATAAGTATTCACACTTTGGGTTATTTTTGTGCTATGGCTTTCAAACTTTTTTTTTAATAGCATTTTATCACTTTTGTTTAGAAATTCTGGGTACAATCCAGCCAAACTTTTTAACTGGAGAAAATAGGCAAACAGTGTTCCATTAAAGGCTGTGGAACTTTATCCTTAACTTGGACTGAATTAATTTAGTGTATAATCAGTACTTTAGATGCTGAACATAAGAAATTTATAGACTATTTTTTAAAAGGAATCAGGTGAAAAAGCAGCTACTTCCTTTAAGAGATGATTTGGCTTGATCTGTAACATGCTTTGGATGTTTGCTCTGACAATTAAATTTGAATTTACAAATAATTTATTCAAATAATGCTTTTTTAGTGTAATATTTGCTGAGTTTGGAAGACAGTTTGTTTTGTAGGATAGCTGGGCCTTAGTATGGAAGTTGCAACCCAAACAGACTGATCATTTATTACCCCCATTCAACACTATTAAGAATGAAATTACATTTAATGTCTCTACAGAATTCACTACTTTGTTGTCTACAACATACTTCTTGGGGATTACACAGTTAATCCATGTAATTCATTATATTGCTTGTCAACCTTTGTGTATTCAAAAGTGGAATTTTAAACAATCTTGTAGCATTGGTGGTACACTGAACATATGTAAGCAACCTATTTAAAACCAATGTTTCTTAAGCTTTTTTTCTCTCGGGATCCCTTTCCACTTTTAAAAATTATGGAGGACCCCCAAAAAGAGTTTTTGTTGGTATGGGTTGTGTTTATTGATATATGTCATATTAAATATAAAAAAACGATGCATTTGCTGCCACTATTGCTTCTTAATAGTGGGAGGGGATTTTAATATTGTATCACTTTTCAGTAGAGGCTAGCAAATAATTTTCAATTTATAAAATCTTAAGAGGGTCTTGGGGGGACCTCAGCGATAGTCAGGCCACCCTGTGTTAAAGCATCCTCTGCAATTCTAGACTCCTGACATGCTCTCAAATGTTTGTGTTGTTTACACAGGCATCATGGTGCGCATGAATGTTCTGGCAGATGCTCTCAAAAGCATCAACAATGCAGAGAAACGTGGAAAGCGTCAAGTTCTCATCAGGCCGTGCTCCAAAGTAATTGTCCGGTTCTTAACTGTGATGATGAAACACGGTAAGTCCCGGGACGTACAAACTCACGTGTAAGTATTTTGGAAAACACTCAGCCTTACACGCTACCTGGGGCTGTTAGAAACGGTCCAAAAAAACCATCAATCTTTGGGTTGGGAAGACCGATTAAAAAGTTGGAAGACGGAGCTTGTTAAATGCGTTGCGCCCAATTTTATAACTTTTTTTTTGCCACCGCTGTTAAACAAATCATAAGGTTGTTAAGTGAGTCTGGCTTCCGTCCTTGGCTTTGCTTGTGGGAAAGCCCCAAATGGCGATCACGTGTCCTCAGGATGCGGCAAGCCTCATAAATATCTGCATCCGAATTTTGATCATGTAAGGATGTTGCAAGGGTCATGAGTGTGAGGACAAAATTGTCACTCTTTTTCAGGGCCTGTGTAACTTTGACAGTTGCTAAATGAGTGGCTGTAAGTCAAGGACTGCCTGTATTGGTATCTGAATGGAGTCTATGAATTTTATGAGGTCTCATAAGCAGGAATTTGAACTCTGGGCTTCCTGACCCAATCTGGCCTATATTCTAGTGTGGATCTCACTAACGTAAGGAATGCTACTGTGAAATAATAAATGATTGGGTTTGTTCCATCCCAGATCGTACCCAATGTTTTGGTTCTCAATTTGGATTAAGACGTTGAAAGTAACGGATTGTGTTCTTGAATTCACAGGCTACATAGGTGAATTTGAGATCATTGATGACCACAGAGCTGGGAAAATTGTTGTGAATCTCACAGGCAGGCTTAACAAGGTAAGAATTCATGCTGGGTTCAAATGAATTTTTGGAAGATGTACATTTTGTCCGTATTTAAATCTATCTCGCTTGATGAAAAATTGCCACTGCGAAGCACCATGTGTGCCTATAATGCGCCCATTGGATTTGAAGCTTTTTGTGCTTTGACCTAAAAGAATGGTGGCTCCATCTGGTCTTCCGATTACACTCTAAAAGACATGACACACAAGGAAGACAGATGGAGAACAAGGAGAAGGGTGTCCACTCCCATAATAGCCAGTTCCCTAAAATTAGCAGGGTAAAATTGTGTGGCTTCTTGCCATTAGCAAAAGACAAGGACAGGTTCATAGCATCAGTCACTAATGTTCCTTAAACTGCCAGGATGGAGTTCTATGCAGATTCTCAATCATCCAAGTCATGGTTGTCCCAGAGCCGCTTTTCCAAAAGGCAACTGGACTTTCTTGGCTTTTGAAGAACTGAAGAAGCTTCTTGGATGAGAAGCAAAATGTTTTCAAGGAAGAAAAAAAAAACCAAGTCCCCTTTTGGGAAAACAACACTGGGATTGTCAGGATGGAGCAACATGAAGCAACAGTGTCACAGTCTTTTGCTCTGCTCCAGGTCTTGGAAATCGTTGCTCATGTAGCAGTGCCTATTTTAACAGGCCACGGCAGAAAGCAAATTAAAGCCATCTCTTCACCTGCCATTTTATCAGATTTTTTGACGGCTTGATAAGTCGTCTCCATCCTGGAAGCTTAAGGGGCTTCAGTGGAGGCTTAGATATCTTGAACAGCCCGAAGACTGAAGAAAGATTGCTGGATTTTTGCGGGATTATTGAAGTGTTTCTTTATGAAACGGACTTCCCAGAAAAAAACCGAAGTGACATGTTTATGGAAAACAGCCTGGGACTGTTAGGAGACAAATCTTTCACAACTTCATCTGTGAATTCTGTAACTCTGAGTCAGAGACAAGAGAGTGATTGCTTTTTCTGGTTTCCTGTAAAGGTCAAATGGAACGGCTCCAGTGATAAATTTGAGTTCTGTGTTGAATTATGAGAATGATAAATCTGTTTGATCTATACAGGCATTCTTCCTTCTCCCATGCATGAGCAAACATGAATTCTAAATAGTCTTTTATATATCTTGCTAGAAGCTAGCTCCCCGCTTTTTTCGGGGGGATGTTTTCATAACAGGAAGACTTCTAGATGGCCCTTTTTTTAAAAAAAAAATCAGATTCATTTTTAGGAAGGTTGAAACAAATAGTGTTGCCCAAACATTGGTATGGCTCTCTTCCTGGAGGATTGCTAGTCCTTCGTAGTCTTATTAAACTCAGTTACTTCCTTCAATTTTACTCATTCAAATTTCATTCTGTTAATTTGTCTCAAAGGTCTGGATTATTTCTTACTGGAGTAACTGCCATATGGCTGTAACTGTGGATTCTATCCCCCAAATTAGCACTAAGCAAAAGGAAAAGCATAAAACAATGAAACTTTTGAGACAGTCATAACTGTTCATCCTTTCTCCTCTTTTTTTTTTTTAAATGGCTTGTTAGAGGAAGAAATTCCATGAAAATCATGCTGCTCTGTGATCATGTGCTCGTTTTAAACCTAGCACTGAGCTGTTTATTTCTGGCATTGGAAATTTTTTATTTGCGTCTTAAGGATGGAAATTTTTTATTTGCATCTTAAGGATCCTGTATTTTATCTTGCAAGTCTTCAGCGTTCGGTTCCTTGGTCCAGAAATGAGGAACACAAGGGGGAAGTTCAGATGCTTTTTAGGCGGTAAAGCTCACTCAGCCAGCTGACTTAGCCCACTGTTGCAAGCAGGATGTTGGGGTCCCATTGCCTGAATGATTGACCAGGATTACAATATAAAAGTAAAAGCTCCGTCCAGCCATTTTTTACTCTAGACCAGTGTTTCTCAACCTTGACAATTTTAAGGCATGTGGACTTCCCAGAATTCCACAGCCAGCATTGCTGGCTGTGGAATTCTGGGTGTTGAAGTCCACATGCCTTAAAATTGTCAAGGTTGAGAAACACTGCTCTAGGCCAGGGGTCCCCAACCCCCGATCCATGGATGAGTACCGGGCTGTGGCATGCCAGCAACCGGTCCACACAAACAAGCAAAACCCCATCCGCAAGATGCAGGCAGCACACAAAACCACGCACTTTCCGGTCTACGGGAAAAAAACTCTTCAAGGAATCGATCCCTGGTGCCCAATAGCTTAGGGACCTCTGCTCTAGGGCGTGGTGCTCATCTTTTTTTTTCTTGGCCGAGGGAGCCAGCATTGTCCGTAGACGCTTCTGTGGTCCTGTGGCTAGCATGATTATACACCAAGGCACAGGAACGCTATTGCTTTCCCACCAAAGTGGTACCCGTTTATCTGCTTGCACTGGCAGGCTTTCAAACTGCTTGGTTGGCAGACACTGGGCCAAGGAACGGGAGCTCAGCCCGTCACACGGCGCTCAGACTGGCCGCTTTCTAGCTGTCAAGCTCAGCATCTTTTTTATTATTATTATTATTTTTTTTATTAAGTACAAAGAAAAAAGGATTAAAAACATTGAACATGGTAAATCGTCTTTGACTGACATCTCAGTCCATATTAATTACATATAATATACCTATATACAACTATACATTTCTAGTCTCTATCTCAGTTTATCTCTTTACTGTGATTTCCATTTTTTCCCTCCATCTATAAAATTTATTCCGTATTCGATAAAATTCTGTTTCTTCCTGATTTTTTAATCTTTTAGCTATCCTATCTAGTTCTGCGCAATACATAATTTTCTTTATTAGTGCTTCCCCACTTGGTACTTCCATTGCTTTCTACTTTTGAGCAAATAGTATCCTTGCTCCTGTGACAAGCTCAGCATCTTTAACGGTTGAGCCATTAGCTTTCCTTGCCCGAGTGATTGACCAGGATTGCAGTGCTGCATGCCTCTGCAGTGCCAAATCACCCTTTGGGCCACATTTGGAGCCAGAGAAAGAGAAGTCTCGGTCGCTGCCCGGCTGCTAAGAGATGCCTTCCTACCTTGGCATGGGCAAGAGAAAGTTAATTGCTTTTCAGGTTTGCCCAGAGCGAGTGAAGTGCAGCTATAATGCCAGTAAAGGCTGCGTTATGAGTCTCTCTCCTGGCAGAACCAAACACCCCTGCAGTAGCTGTGAGATTCATGGCTGCTGTCTTCTCTGCGTTAAGGATGGTTCTTTTTGCAGACCGGCTGGCTTGTGGATTTATGAGGCTAAAAGCAGAGTTGTGTGCTAAAGCTAGACACAAACGAGATTTGTGCGTCGCAGTTTCTTCTGGGTGCCAGTGTGTTGGAGAGTTTATTGTGCTTTAAATTCAGCGTCTTTAGGGACAGCTCTGTAATTTCATATCCCATCATTTTGTAATGGCTGTATAGAATGCTGTGAGTTTGTTTGGTATTACAGCTTTTTTTCTGTAGTTGCTGGGTGAGAATGAAAGAATCATAGAATTGGAAGGGATTTCCTACCAGCACAGGAGTTCTCAGATCATTCCAGACAAATGTCTTGTCCAGACTTATTTAGAAAAACTCCAGTTTTCTTCTGAGCAGCCACAACTCCAGGAGGCAGCACGTTCTTCTCTTAATCTCTCTCGTTAGGACATTAATTCTATTTTTGAGTTTGGATCATGCTAAAGCTTCCACCCATTGTTTCTTGTCCCATTCTTGAGCACCACAGCAAATAAATATATTTTTCATTTATCTACTTAATCAATTTTTGTAGCTGTCCATCGTAACAAGTGACTCTGGTTAGCGAACAGTATCAAGTAAAAAACAATGGCGCCATAAGTACAAAAAATTAAAATACCTAGCAGTTTGGAGAAAAACGTCACGCCGTGAATAGAATAGAAACTTTATTGAGCTAGTTGTGTGACCGTATCAAAAATACAAAACTAAGGCAAATAGACACAAGAAGATATAAGAAAACCATAGGAATATGTTCATAGGAAGTTGTCACCCCCTACAGTTAACCCCAGCCTGGTCTAAATATTTTGGAATGGCATTTGAAAGAAAACATGTGGTCTTACTAGTAATACGCAGGTGTGTTCTCTGTAAATAGGATTTGCAAGAATTTGCAGTGCTAATTTGTTATGGTTCCGGCTAATGAAACACTTCAAAGAACTTCCAGGCATTGATTTCCCTAAAAGTCTTTTATTGCTTCAAAATGTCAGCACAGGCATAACGAAGTCTATGCTAACATCTAAGTTCTCTTCCTCTGAGCAGTTAAATTATCAGCATGTTCCCTCCCTAGATTAGCTGTCATATGTCACATTATCCAATTAGTGTAAACGTCAAAGGTTTCTTTCCTCTTTCTTTCCCCTGGCTTTGCTCCCTTCTTCTCTGTATTAACCTCAAAAATACCAGGCAGTTCTACATATTGTCAAAGCAAGAATATACAATATTTGCAGCGTTGACACTAATCCAGCCAGGAGACAGGTTGTTTCACACATACTTGGGGTCCCAGGTTTGGGCACAGGGTCAAAGGGCAAATGTTCCATGGGATGGGCGTTAGGGACCCACCATCTGGCATTCCTTAGCCAACAGGACCCAGAGCATGCCCATCTTGCTGCATTAGATTAGACAGGTAGAAGCCATTGGGGAAAGCCAGTCCCTCAAGTAACCTGGTCCCAAGCCAGGTTACAGGTGACCCCCAGCACCTAGACTTGCACCCTAAAGCAGAATGGAAACCAGTGCTTTTTTATGCTGTAGTAGTGTTACATGTGCCAAGTAACCATCATTGGCTACCTAAATTTGTTCCTTTATATTTATATCTGGGAAAAATAAATAATGGAATTACTTTCCAGGATTGTGTTCCTAATATCCTTTTCCTGTCCCATTGTCTGTTGCATTACCTCTTCACAACTACTACTGGAAGTCTCTGAGTAGGATAGAAGAAGGAAGGCTGTGAGGATTTATCCATAGCTCTGAGGCCAGATAGGACGGTATAACAATTGCCTGAGCCACTCTGCGTGCACCAGTGTCACTGTCCTTCCTTGCTTTTTTCCCGGTCTCCGTTCGGACAGTGCGGTGTGATCAGTCCCAGATTCGATGTCCAGCTGAAAGACTTGGAAAAGTGGCAGAACAATCTGCTGCCTTCACGTCAGTTCGGGTAAGCATGAGTTGAGAGGAAAAAAAAAAACAAGCTTGCTGAGAAAAAAATGAAATTGCCCGAAGATGGGAAGGTGATCAACTGCTTTGAGGCCGGCCTTTGCTTCCTCCTGTTGTCGTTCCTGCTTCTTGTTAGAACTTCGCGGAGAGCAAAAACGGCACTCTGGCTTCTTAAAACAGGGGTTCACTCTATGCTGTGCACACGTCTCAGGCTAAAAGCTTCCCATTTTAAATTTGAGCTGAGCTCCATTAAAGCTCGGCTGTTCAGCTCTCGTGCAGCCTTGAGTAGCAGCTTTCCAGTTATTTTATTCTTAAATTTTGCAAGATGTGGGTTTCACAAATTTAAATAACGCAGTTGGTTTGTAGGGATAGAACGAGCGACAGTTTTTGGCCTAAGGCAGGGGTAGGCAACCTTGGCTCTTTTATAAATCGTGCACTTCAACCCCCAGAATAAAAAGAGCCAAGGTTGCCTACCCCTGGCCTAGGGGATTGGCTGTCATTTACTGATTTTTTTTTTTTTTTGTCATCCCTGCGGAGCTGAAGCTGGTATATCTGGTGATTGGAGTTACAGGGTCAAAATTGAGCTTATGTTGGGGATGAACAGAGAGCCATTTAGCCTAGCAGTTAAGGCACTTTGGCTAGAAAGTGGGAGACTGAGTTCACATTTTTCCTTAGCTGTGGGTGACTTTGGGCCAATCACCAGGAGACAGTGAGTTCTAGTGCCGCCAAAGGCACGAGAGCATCTGGGTGGCTTTGGGCCAGTTCTTCTCTGGGGTGGTGGGATCAGGAGGAAGTTTTGTTAGATAAGTTCACTGCCTTGAATTACTTGTAAAAATAATAAAGGCAGGGTACAAATGAACAGTGTGCAAATAAATTGCCTTAAAGCTTAGCAGAAGCACTTGCTTTGACTTTTTTTTCTCCTCTAAAATTGGAGAATTCAATTGCCAAACGAGATTTTGCCGTCCTATTTGGGCATTACAACTGGGGTGCTTTAAGGGGGCTGCAAAATTGGCCCCAGTGAATGTGCACAGCCCTGTGGCAGAGCTTTTATCCTTCTAGAGGATCGGTTCTTCCAAGCCAGTCATGATTTTGTGCCCCGGAATAAGCCCCAGGCCATCTTTTTCACCAGCATCTCCATCCTCTCTCAATAGGTACATTGTCCTGACCACGTCAGCTGGCATCATGGATCACGAGGAAGCGAGGCGAAAACACACAGGAGGGAAAATCCTGGGTTTCTTTTTCTAAACTTGTAAAAAAAAGCAGACAAATTAATAAATTGTTCAAAAGGACTCTTTGCAGCCAGTCTCTTGAAGTGAATCCTTACGGGTCAGTATTCAGCAAGTGCCTAGAATATTTTCCTCCTAATGTGTCACCTTACCTAAAGTAGCCATGTTTTTTTAAATAATAGCAATGACAATACAAGGTGCCAAAGTAAATCCGTGCCTTGGATCTTAGGTACTTTATGCAACTGCTAGTAGGGGTAGTCTTCACCGTGGTGTTTGCAGAAGAGCAATTCTAACTCTGAACTTAAAACCTGCTCTTCTCTCTGCATAATGGTCTGGCCCACCACGGGAAGCCCTAAAGTTAAATGTTCCTCTGTATTCACGTTTTTCCATGTTTCCCGGCAAAGCTGCTTGCATATAATGGTTATTGCAATAATTTGCCCTCCTGGTGAAAAGGAAAAATGGATTGTATTTCTTCGTTTTCTATTATCTCAGGTTTTGTTTTGTTTTTTCAAGTAAAACCGAAACTTGTGATGGGAAATTTATTTCTAGCAGTAGTATATGGATTGTTTTCGGATACAAGACTGACTTTTTCCTATCTTCTACTTTCTTTGGTGATGTATTTGTGATCAAAATGAGAGTGTTTCCCCCCCCCCTGCCATGCCAACTTCTCCACATAAACCAGGGGTAGGCCACCTTGGCTCTTTTATGACTGGTGGACTTCAACTCCCAGAATTCCTGAGCCAGCATGGCTCAGCTTGGAAACCTCTCCCTTTCCCCTCAGCATGGCTGGCTCAGGAATTCTGGGAGTTGAAGTCCTCAAGTCATAAAAGCCAAGATTGCCTACCTCTGGCCTAGGCCTAGGTTGCTTTATGACTCATGGACTTCAACTCCCAGAATTCCTGAGCCAGCATGGGGAAACTATGGCCCCTTCATGACTCGTGGACTTCAACTCCCAGAATTCCTGAGCCAGCATGGCTCAGCTTGGAAGCCTCTCCCTTTCCCCTCAGCATGGCTGGCTCAGGAATTCTGGGAGTTGAAGTCCACGAGTCATAAAAGAGCCTAGGTTGCCTGTCCCCGGCATAGACTAAATTTCCTTGCTTTTCATATAACTCAAGCGAAGTTTTTCACAGAACAGGCCTCCCTTATCCCAGGTATCCATCCATGTGTCCAGACTTTTCTATATTGCACTATTCAGGTAGTCCTTGACCTACAATTATTCGTTTAGTGACCGTAGTTACAACAATACTGGAAAAAAAAGGAGATTTATGACACTCGGGACCGTTGCAGCATTCACCTGGTCACGCGATCAAAATTCAGATGCTGGACAGCTGTTTCATACTTATGACGGTTGCCACATCCTAGGGTCATGTGATCTGCTTTTATGACCTGACCAGCCATGGGGAAGCCAGGTTCACTTCGCAACCGTGTTACTACCTTAACTGCAGTGATTCACTTAAAAACTGGCAAAAAAAGTCGTAAAACGGGGCAAAACTCACTCGAGACTCTTACTTGGCAACAGAAATTTGGGGCTGAATTGTACGTTGAGGGCTACCCGTGTTAGACCCTAGCTCAAGTTTTTCTCCATCTTGGCAACTCTTAAGCTATGGGGACTTCAACTCCCAGAATTCCTCAGCCAGCATTCCCTCCCCTCCCAGCATCTTTATTTTAATCGGCAAGCAAACTGATGTATGAGCGAGAAGAATTTCAATCTCAGCAGAGGGCGCTCTTGGTCTCCAGGAAACTAAAAAATGGTTTTATAGAAACTTAAACGTTTTCACTGTTTTCCAAAATCTGGTATTGCGTCCAAGGCTCCAAAACTCAACACAGCAAAAGTGGCACGAGTCAGATAGATGCTTTCGGTCTTGTGTTAAATGTTATGCAAACTTAGCCAACTGTGCAATTTCCAGAAAACCTCCCAAGTTTGTTGGTAATTCTCTCAACCTTTTCCCCCAGATGTTCTCCAGATGGGTAGGGACTATAGTTCTTGGCTTACATAGCCATCTGACTTCCACGCTGATTAGAAATTTGGGGCTTTATAGTCCCAGTTGTATCTGGAAAGTTTTATTCTGACTGGGTAAGTTTACACTTTTGCCTACGCTGACAATGGCACATTGTATTGATGCTTTTGAACGTTGGTGGAGAATTCTCCCAGAAAACACCATCCGTAGCCAAGAAAACCAGTGCATTGTCCCGAGAAAAGCCAAGAGTTCTCCCTTGAGGAACAGAGTATCAGCTTCATCTTACTTCAGGCACATCCGAAGACCCAGCTATCTCCGTGGAAAAGGTGAAAGGGAAAAGAAGAAGGGGACAGACCAGCAGCAAGATGGATGGATCAGATACATGAACGATGCATGCATCTTTGTTAAGAGCTGCAGGATCAAGCTGAGGAAAGTCTTAAAAAGAATAAACACAGACTTCACGATGGGATCAAAATAATGGTCCATTAAATTCCCTACGTTGGAAATGGAGAATAATTGCTTTGGATGTTATTTTGCTCGTCTGTTTAATGCTGTTTGTCACTGTGTTGTCCAGCAATGGCTAATCTTTTTCTCCTGTAGCTGACCTGCAGAGGAACCAAACCCTGATTTTAGCCAGCATGGCTGCATGATGGCGTCAAGGAAATTCTAGTCTGTTCTATTTGGTACAGCCAAATTTCAGCCAATTTCTGATCTAGGGGCAAAGTCTAGATCAGGGGTGGGGAACCTGGACTCTTTTATATTTGTGGACTTCAACTCCCAGAATTCCTGAGCCAGCATGGCTTGTGGGGTGGGGAATCTTGGCCCTTTTATAACTTGTGGACTTCAACTCCCAGAATTCCTGAGCCAACTCCCAGAATTCCATGGCTCGGCTCTTTTATGACTTGCGGACTTCAACTCCCAGAATTCCTGAGCCAGCATGGCTTGTGGGGTGGGGAACCTTGGCCCTTTTATGACTTGGGCTGGCTCAGGAATTCTGGGAGTTGAAGTCCACAAGTCATAAAAGAGCCAAGGTTCCCCACCTCTGGTCTAAATGGTCCTTGATTTAGGAACTCACCTGAGTCCAAAATTGCTGCTGCTGCTGTTAAACAAGCTGATGGTTGAGTTTTGCCTCGTTTTACCATCTTTTTTGCTACAGTTAAGCAACTTGCTGCAGTTGTTAAAGGGATCGTGCAGTCATTAAGCGAAACTGGCTTCCCCCATTGACTGCTTGCTGGACGCCAGCTAGGAAGGTTGGCAAATGATAACCGCGTAACCCTGGAAGAGTGCAACTGGCATAAATACACGCCAGTTGCCAAGCATCTGAATTTTGATCACGTGACCACGCGGATTCTGCAACGATCGTTAAGCGTGAAAACCAGTCGTAAGTCACTTTTTTCAGTGCTGTTGTAACTTCGGTCACTGAACAAATGGTTGAAAGTCAAGGACTAGCGTGTAAAGGAAAAATAAGCTAGATCAAAACCATATCCAAAAATTCAGATTATACTCTGTTGACATGTTGGAAAAAATAGTTGGAAAAAAGTACGATATATTTTACAAGTTTCTCCCTTGGAACTACTTGGCTTGTTACATGAAAGTTCAATGCATACCTCAACTCGATTGGCTTTTTAGATTTGTTCCTTACAGGACCAAGTGGAAAACTGACTGGGAATTATAACAATATTCCAGAAAGGCAGTCAACCAGCTGTGTTCCCTGGGATGGAACAGGGCTCAAGTCCTTTGTTTCGGCTTCAAAAACATGGCAGTGTCTCTTCACATTTCATAGTCCGTTGACTGTCTTCTATTGCAGTTTGTGGAATAGCCTAAAACAAGTTGGCATTGCAGAGGAACTGACAAATGGATTTCATAATAGGGAAGACGGAAGCAAAACAAAAGTTATCCATTATATTTATATCCTGCCTTATTTGTTGCAGAGTGGAAAGCGATGCTCATAGGACACCATTTTCCCTAAAGTGCTGGGAAAAATTGGATTGGCCCAAAGTTTTCCAGAGAGCATCTGTGTCTGGTATCTAGTACCAGGGTCTCCCAGTCTATTGTAAAAGCCAACATAACTCATCCTTTCCTATGAAAGAGACCCACCTCAAATCTCTTGGGTGGCTAGAACATAGAATAATATGGTTGGGTTCTTTGGTGGTTAGAACAGAATAATACAGTTGGAAGGGACCTTGGAGGTCTTCTAGGCTAACCCCCTGTTCAAGCAGGAGACCCCATATAATTCCAGACAAATGGCTGTGCATTGTTGTCTTAAAAACCTCCAGTGATGGAGCACCCACAACCTCTGGAGGCAAGCCATTCCACTGGTTAATTGTTCTCTCTGTTAGGAAATTTCTAGGTTGCTTCTCTCCTTGATAAGCTTCCATCCATTACTTCTTGGCCTGTCCTCAGATACTTTGGAGAATAAGTTGACTCCTCCACCCCTCCAGTACTGGAAGATTGTTATTGTATCACCCCTAGTCCTTTGTAAGGTTAGACATGCTTATTTCTCTAGTTGAGGCAGTAGAACATGCCTCTCTGAAGCCATTTAGAACAGCCAAGCTTTCATTGTCCTGCTGCGGCTGCCATCTTGACTTTTTTGACCCCCATCCAATAACACCCTCACACACACTTTTAAACTCCTTCCCCAAATTTGGAGCAGGCCAATCAACCACCCTTGATTCCTGTGGTACACAACAAACATATGGTCACACACACACACACATACACATGGGGAAAGCATACATACCATTCTCCAGCTGTGGCGGACTCAAGGCCCTATAATCCCCTGCCGGTGTGGTTAAGTCTTATGAAACCAGATTCTCCACTACATCTCTAGTTCTGATGGATGTCTTGGTTTAGGACCTTAGGACTCCTTTTTAAGACTGCGGGAAAGGATATATATATTTTTAACCTACGTGTTACCTAACCCTGCCTTTCCTGCTTTGCTTGTCCGTTCAGATGGATGGCCTTCACCTCCAAGTCCATGTTGCTTGGGGAATTCTGGGAATTAGAAGTCCACTCCTTCGGTGGGCATCCAGGATGAAGAAGGCTAATCTCCCGAAGCGACAATATTTTGCTCCTAATGGACGGCAGATCCAATGTGATAAAAAAAAAACCAATCTACTTTGTATAGCATCCTAAGTCGAGGTTAATCAAACTTCTCATAAGCTTGAGTCTTTTGTTATTTTTATCCAAAAGCCAGACATGATGGGTAATTTCTGCAATGCAATAAGATATGTCGTAGTTTGGGTGACATTCCTCTTGGCTGGGACATGAGAAGCGAAGTGCCCCATTTATTTCATGGGAAGCTATAAAGAGAGGCCTTGATTTAGTGCCATTTTAATCAAAATCCTGGCTTGGCTTTTAAAGTACCTCTTTGGCAATTTGCTAGCTTCTAATAAAGACTCAATTTTCAATAACCTTGTGTGGTTTTTGCTGCTTCTTTTTTTTATTAGCCTTTTTTTTTTAAAAAAAAAGACTGCCTTTTGTTTCTTTACTTTATTCTTCTCGTGAATACACTTGTCATCAGCATTTGTCTCATCTTCTTAATAATCCAACAGGAAGGTTTTACATAACAAGACATAATGAAACGCAGAAGGGAGAGTTAAACAAAATCAGATGGCTTGAAACGGCCACATACTTTGTTTGGGCTGTTGTTGTTTTTTAAATTAGCACCACACCAAACAGCCTTTCCTACTAATCTCTGCATCCTCCATGTGGTTTGAATTCAAACCCTTCCCTGCCCAGATAGCATAGCCAATGGGAGTTGTAGTTTAACACTTTGTGTGTGCTTTTAAGTCACTTTTTCACTCTTGGCAACTACCTATCTGGATTAGTCCTTGCAATTTTCTTGGCAAGGGTTTTTTTTTTTTTTTTTGGTTTGCCATTACCTCCTTCCTAGGGCTGAGACAGAGTGACTGGCTCAATGTCACCTAAATGGCTTTCATTCCTAAGGCAGAACTTGAACTCACAGTGTCCTGGCAATTGGTCCAAGATCATCTAGCTGGCTTTGTGTCTAAGGCAAGACTAGGACTCACAATTTTCTGGTGATTGGCCCCAAGTCAGCCAGCTGGGTTTCGTGCCTAAGGCGGGACTAGAACTCACTGTCTCCTAGTGCTGGGCCCAAAGTCATCCAACTGGCTTTCATGCCTAAGTTGCCTAGATTTCTTTGCTCCTAGTCCAACACCTTCATCTCTAAACCAAGCCAGCTTTTTGACTGAAGGATTGGCCTAAGATCATCTTTGTGCCTTAGGTGGTATTAGAACTCACGGTCTCCTGGTTTCTAAGCCGATGCCTTAACCACAGCACCAAACTAGCTCTTTCCCTCTGCTTTTCCTCATAAAATCTTGTAAGAACTGGCTTTCTTCCAAACATCACTTAGCTTTATTTACCAAAATGAAAAGTTTGACCATTTCCCCGATTCCAAGAGAATTAATGACCACCTTTTAACTCATTTCCCCCAAACTCCAGGCAGTGAGGATGCTGGAGTCCAGTAACTAGATCTCACTCACTAGTTTTCTGCGGTTAGAATACTGCCCTCTGCGCATCGGCTGCCATATTGACAAGATTAGCTGGTAATTAAAGACTCAGCCCAATCAAGGAGAATTGGTGGGGGGGGGGAAGAAGAGGACAACTCAATTAGCAGAATGTCACTGAATCTAATTTACTTTGTTTATTGCCATGAATGAGAGAAGCAGAGTAGGTCACCTTGGGAAGAGACTTAAGGTCTGAATCATTTCCCCCACAAGCATACACAATAATGTGTGTGAAATACACCTAGGAGATGTTCAGACAAGACGAGCTTGGAAAAGGGTTCATTCTTGATGGTGAGGATGGACATGGAGAAGGAAACAGAGGGAATGGAGTCAACCAGGACGTAAATATTTATGTATTTGTGTCCCACTTTTATTATTTTTAGAATTAGCTCAAGGCGGCAAACAGATCCGACATACTTTCCTCCTATTTTCCCCACAACAACAATCTTGTGAGGTAGGTTGGGCTGGCTCTAAGTCACCCAGATGAGTGTCATGCCTAAGGCAGGACTAGAACTCACCGTCTCCTAGTGATTGGCCCAAAGTCACCCAGCTGGCTTTATACCTAAAGTGGTACTAGAACTCACCATCTCCTGGTGATTGCTTCAAAGTCACCCAGGCAGCTCTCACGCCTAAGGTGGAACTAGAACTCCCAGATTCTAGCCTGGTGCCTTAACCGCTAGACCAAACTGGCCCTCTAAGAAAATATGAAGGTCTTAGTACACAATGATAAAAACTTGTACAATCTGCCATGCCAACGGAGTGTAAAAATAGGGTCTACCGCTTTTCTGAGGCTCAGGGTCATTCCCTGAGTGGGGGACCATAAGCCACTCTTCCCCACCCCAAAAAGGGAAATGGTATTCCCCCCACCCAAAAAATTGCATTTTAATCTATAATAAGTACTGTTACTGTCCAAGGATGTGCGTAATCCTTTTGCCATTTAATCCACTCACAATGATTCTTTAGTCACAATGTTTGAATGTTTGGAGTATTTACAGGAATATAATCATCATCATCATCATCCTGCGACGATATCTGTAATACCATCAAACATCCACATCTGCCTATCCCAGGTCCTGGGTAAGGACTCGATAGGTAGACAAAATGCCAAATCCAGTCTGAACATCTGGCTGACTGTGCGATGATCATCATCATCATCATCATCATCATCATCATCATCATCATCATCAAAGTTGGAAGGGACCTTGGAGGTCATCTAGTCCAACCCCCTGCTCAGACAGGAAACCCTATACCATTTGAGACAAATGGCTGTCCAGTCTCTTCTTAAAAACTTCCAGTGTTGAAGCATTCAGAGCTTCTGGAGGCAGGTTGTTCCACTGGTTAATTCTTCTCACTGTCAGGAAGTTTCTCCTCAGTTCTAGGTTGCTTCTCTCCTTGCTTAGTTTCCACCCGTTGCTTCTTGTCCTGCCTTCAGACGCCTTGGAAAATAGCTTGACTCCCTCTTCTTTGGGGCAGCCCCTGAGATATTGGAACACTGCTATCATATCCCTCCTCGTCCTTCTCTTCCTTAAACTAGACATTCCCAATTCCAGCAGCTGTTCCTTGTATGTGTTAGCCTCCAGTCCCCTGATCATCTTTTTTGCTCTTCTCTGCGGCCTGGTTGAGAAACTCAACATCTGCCTCAGTATTTCTCAATCTCAGCAACTTAAAAGATAAGTGGACTTCAATTCCCAGCATTCCTCAGACTGCCAGACTTCTGCAATTGACAAGACTGGAGCTGGGCAACTGACGTGGGAAGTAACCATGGCTGGGGAATTCTGGGAGTTGAAGTCCACACATCTTTTAAGTTGCTGAGGAGGAGAAATGTTGATGTAGATCTCCCAGAAAGGGGATAAGTGGTGATATTTACTATTCTGTCTCCATTGCAAAATGTTCCTTTTTCTAGGAATTGGGATCTTTGGCTTGGCTCACCGCAGTTCAGAAGCAAAGTCATTAAAGTTTGATATTTTACCCCATTCTCATCCCTCTCCTCCTTCAATTTTGATTTTACAAGCCTCTAATGAGCCATTGTCTGACCACTTCAATATTTTTAGTGGTACCTGGTGCGCAGTAAATCTGGCTGTAATGCTGTGCCAAAGGGAGTACTCTGGCATTACCGAAGATGAATTCACAGCCGATCTCCAATTTTTAATTTTATTGCTTAACTGAATCTGTGCCTTGAGCTGCGAAGACTTATTTTTCAGGTCCCAAGTGCTGGAAATTAGCCTCTGAGCGGTGAAATGTAACCCATGCGTGCCCGCGCCATCCGCAAATTAAATTAATTTTGAGGATGTGACCTCTTTCATTTAGTGAGCAATTTGTGGGATGGGTGGTGGTGGAAAGCAACGGATGAAATGTGTATAATTAAATGAAATCACTTTGAATGCCACGATTGAGCACGTGGATGTATATAATGCAAATAACAGATTGCAAAGCGTTCTTGTCTGCAAAACTGTCCGGATACTTATTTTGGGAATAGAAGCTCTGTTAATTTGTTAATGCAGCATTTTATACCCAGAAGCCTTACTTATCTTTTGGGGGAGATAAATCCAATATTCTATGAAAAGAGAAGACTACAGAACCATTTCTCACATTATTTCTTTCCTGCTACCAGATCAAGACCCTCCAATCTTCAACCATCGGTTACAGAGAGTCCTCGACTTACGACGGCAATTGAGCCCAAATTTTCCATTGCTAAGCAAGGCGGCTGTAAAGTGAGTTTTGCTCCACCATTTTACAACCTTTTTTTGTGCCACAGTTGTTAAATGAATCGCTGCAGTTGTTAAGTGAATTGTGTAGTAGTAATAGTAGTAGTAGTAGTAGTAGTAGTAGTAGTAGTAGTAGTAGTAGTAATAATAATAATAATAATAATAATAGGACCTTGTAGGTCATCTAGTCCAACCCCCTGCTCAGGCAGGAAACCCTATACCATTTCAGACAAGTGGCTGTCCAGTCTCTTCTTAAAAACCTCCAGTGTTGGAGCATTCACCGCTTCTGGAGGCAAGGAGTTCCACTGGTTAATTGTTCTAACTGTCAGGAAGTTTCTCCTTAGTTCTAAGTTGCTTTTTTCGATCAGTTTCCATCCGTTGCTTCTTGTCCTGCCTTCAGGGACTCTGGAGAATAGCTTGACTCCCTCTTCCTTGTGGCAGCTCCTGAGATATTGGAACACTGAACAGAATAACAGAGTTGGAAGGGACCTTGGAGGTCATCTAGTCCAACCCCCTGCTCAGGCAGGAAACCCTGTACCATTTCAGACAAATGGCCGTCCAGTTTCTTCTTAAAAACTTCCAGTGTTGGAGCATTCACAGCTTCTGGAGGCAGGTTGTTCCGCTGGTTAATTGTTCTAACTCTCAGGAAGTTTCCCCTTAGTTCCAGGTTGCTTCTCTCCTTGATTAGTGTAATTGTGAAGTGGATCTGGCTTCCCGACGGATTTTGCTTGTCAGAAACCCAGCTGCCAATGGGGGGGATAACATGACCCCGGGACAATGCAACCGTCCTAAGTACATGCCAGTTGCCAAGAGCCTGAATTGGGATCACATGACCAAGGGGGACGCTGCAATGGTCGTTAAGCGTGAAATCCTAAAGTCAGTCTTCTTGGTGGCTGCAATTTTCGAACCGTCGCTAAACGAGTGGTTGTAAGTGGAGGACTCCCTGCAATATCCCAGTGGGTTGTCAGACTTTGCAGCATCACCACTGCCCACTGGTGCCAGCGGCGGTCACGCACAGCAAATAATAATAATAATCAACCCATTAGCTGTACGATATGCTCCATTCTGCAGTCGTTTTGTGTCAAGCTCAGTTTCCCTTTTGAAGACTTACTATCGTGTTTGCATGAAAAGGATATTGCAACCCTGTCTTGTTCAACACTGATTAAAACTCGAGTGTCTCTTGTTTGCTAGATTTGCTATTGATCGTGACAGCGGTTCAACAAAGGAAGGGCGCCGCTTTGCTTGATGAAGACAATCCCCTTTCCCCCGCAACATCGGAGCAATTTTCAGCGCTATATTAAGGACAGGAATGAAAACAAACTGCGTAAGGCTTTTCGATCCCTATTGTTACGGCGGACAAAAGCTTCTGATAGAATTAATAGATTCGGCTTTTTTCCCCTAAATCTTTGTCTTCTTTGTCCTGTCCTGTCCTGATGTAGTTCCCTTCTCCATTTTCCTTCCCTTCCCCCGTTCTCCTTTCCTTTCCTTTCCTTTTCCCTTCTCTTCATACCTCTCTAGGTTTAAAGCAATAGAAATCAATCCCCATCTATCCTATTTAAAAAGTAGCCATGCTTTTATTTTTCTGCTGATTTTCTGTTCTTTTTTTCCCTTTTCAAGCTCCTAAAGTTCATGAAGAATTGCTATCCAGCCCCCATTGTTTTGGGCTCATAACCAGCGGGGCTGGCTGGGCGGGCTGCTGGTAGTGGTCCAAAAAGTCAAGATGGCAGCCGGGGCAGGACGCCGAAAGCTCAGCTGGTGTTTTTTTACAGTGTGTCATGTGCATGGCTCACAAACTTTTGGGACCTTTTGACTTTTGATCTGTCCCTTCCCCAAATTTGGAGCATTTGATTCCTGTGGTACACAACACACCCGTGTGCATTCACACACATGCACTCACACAAACATAGGTATACATGCCGTTCTCCAGATGTGGAAGACGCTAGGTCTTATAATCCCCTGCCCATGTGGTTAAGGATAAGCCTAATGAAATTGTCATCTGGATTCTCCAGGAAATGTAGTTTTCTGCTGGAATGGATTTCCCTATCTGATTTTTATGGCTCCCGTTTAATTTTTATCCAGCCTGTTATACTTTTATAGTCCGTTGTCAGAACAAATGGCAAGGTATTTAATAATAGAGATGATTAGAATTCTCACCGTTATTTATGTCACAGGAGCAGAAGTTTGATCAATGATTCCAGTGCAAGAAAAGTGAACAATGCAAAATGAAACATACATCACATGTGGGCTGCACTGGGGCAAAATAAAGAAATGGAAACTGCAAATTTAAGCGAGGAGATTTATGTATTTATAGCTTTGCTGCTTCACAAACAGCACTCAAGGGCAATACAAATAGCCTGGAGTTGACTAACACACACTGCAATCTCTCTCTCTGTCTCTCTCTGTCTCTCTCTCTCTCTCTCTCCACAACAACAGCCATATTTCAAGGGCAACTTTTAGGAAGAGAATTGCATTTTCAAACACTTCTCTTCTTTTTCCTTCTCTTCCTTCCTTCCTTCCTTCCTTCCTTCCTTCCTTCCTTCCTTCCTTCCTTCCTTCCTTCCTTCCTTCCTTCCAGAAAATAAATGTTATTTAGAGAAAAAAAGATCTGAGAAAGAAATAGAGAAAGAAAGCGAAGGGAAGGGAATGGGAAGGGAAGAGTATTGAAGTGAAGAGAAAGGAATGGAAAGGAGAGGAAATAAAAAGTTATATAGAAGTGGCTTCCAATTATTGAATGCATTTGGGTCAATATAAAAGGGGGGGGGAGGAAATGACATTACCATAGGTGTATACTATAGGCCACCCAAACAAACAGAGGAAATAGATGAACTTTTTGCTAGTCAGCTAACTAAGGTATGTAGGAAGCACATCACAATAGTAATGGAGGACTTTAATTACCCTGACATCAACTGGGAGACAAACTCTTCACCAAGTGGAAGATCAAACAGATTTCTGACAAACCTAGCAGACAACTTTGTCTCCCAAAAAGTAGAGAGGGGAACTAGGAGATTAACCATATTGGAGCTATCCTTCCTCCCTATTTCCCCCCCCCCTTTTTTCAGGCAAAAGCCCATAATGGGATTTACGATTACTAATAAATGGGGTTATTGTCTTTTCTATTTTCAGGCAAGTCCCATTTTACAAGTCCCATTTTGATCTTCACCAGCTATTCTTCCCTTACAGGATATTTCAGAGTCTTTCCATTTTTGTACGTGACTCTATAATAATCTCATTTCTGATTGATAGGTGGAAAGATAGATGCCATCTGTCAGCCCCACTTCACTGGAGAACTTCATTTGGGGGGAACCTTAAAATCTGCTTGGATTGAAATAAAAAAAAGATTTATTTCCATTGCTCCAATGTTTTGCACTAGAACGTCAATGGACTCAGGAGCATTTAACTGGGGGAGAGAAAAAGTCTGAGGTTTAATCAAAAACTTTTCCTAATCACATTGAAGGCGCAGGGCCCTAAATTCTGCCATCTGATATTATCACGAGGGCAACATTTGATTTCTGCGACTTCATTTCAACCGTTTTTAGCCTAGCGAAGAGATATGTGTCTTTTGTGCTCCCGTAATGCCTTAGGATTTGTTTGCCTGTGCCAACATTTGATTTTTTTTTTCCCAGCCTTCTCTCTCTCTTTCTCTCTTTTCATTCCCCCGTAGATCTATTTGCTAAAATAAATTGAAGCCAGCAAAGAATATAAGACACAATTTGTACTAGATATATCTGCAATTACTAACTCTGAATTAAACACATCCCTTCATGAATAATGAAGTAGAAATGGTCCACAGGAAGGCACGAGATAAGAATCTCCAAGCTGTGTGTTTTTAATTGCTTCATTATCTAAAATTTTGGTATGAATAGATACACATGCAGTTTGTGGTTAATAAGCACTCATACATAAAGAAACCCTTTTTAAAAAAAAGGGGGTGGTGGAGGACGAAGAGGGAATGAAGAAATGGGAATTTTAAGTCAATTCGCAAACACCTAACAAAACATTAATTCTGTGTGCTGAAATCCCTAAAAATATAACTCTTCTGAAGGATGGTTTAGACTGCCAAACCCCGTTTTTCCTAACCTTGAGCTACGAATTCAGAATGCAAAAGGGTCTCTTTTAAGGACTTCAGCAATTCTTTCTCATAAAAATGGAAAGCTGAATCAGAGGGAGTAGCAAACGTTGACCCGATTTTCTTTCTCTCAAACACTTTGGTTTTTCACAAAACTTAAGCCTTTTCTCCTGAATATGAACTGGTTGAAACATCTTGTACTGGAAGGCACCATATCGATGACCAAGGCTAAGAAACAAAGGTCTGAAAAATTGGATATACATCTAGTTCTCAGCATACAACCCCAGTTGGGATTAGAATTTCCCTTGCATTGTTAGGTGAATCGTTCCCAGTTTTCTGATTTTTTTTTTGCCACGGCTCTTAAGGGAACCCCTGACGTTGTTAAATGAATCATGCATTTGTTAAGTGAATCTGGCTTGACTTTGCTTGTCGGAAGCTGGCTGGGAAAGTCGCAACTGGTGATCACGTGACCCTGGGATGCTGCAACTGTCATACATACTCATCATAAAATATGTTCCAATATCTCAGGGTCTGCCCCAAAGAAGAGGGAGTCCAGCTATTCTCAAAGCGCCTGAAGGCAGGACAAGACACAACGGACGGAAACTCATCAAGGAGAGAAGCAACCTAGAACTAAGGAGAAACTTCCTGACAGTGAGAACAATTAACCAGTGGAACCACATGCCTCCAGAAGCTGTGAATGCTCCAAAACTGGAAGTCTTTAAGAAGAGACTGGACAGCCATTTGTCTCAAATGGGATAGGATTTTCTGTCTGAGCAGGGTGTTGGACTAGATGACCTCCAAGGTCCCTTCCAATTTCTTCTTCTTCTTCTTCTTCTTCTTCTTCTTCTTCTTCTTCTTCTTCTTCTTCTTCTTCGTCTTCTTCTTCTTCTTCTTCTTCTTCTTCTTCTTCTTCTTCTTCTTCTTCTTCTTCTTCTTCTTCTTCTTCTTCTTCTTCTTCTTCTTCTTCTCCTCCTCCTCCTCCTCCTCCTCCTCCTCCTCCTTCTCCTTCTTCTTCTTCTTCTTATTAATATTATTATTACATGACAGTTGCCAAGCACTCAAATTCTGATCACGTGACCATGGAGATGTTGCAATGATTTTAATTGTGAAGGCCAGTTGTAACCCACTTTTTTCCCCGATGTTGTTGTAACTTGGGTCACTAAATGAGCCGTTGTAAGTCCAGGACGACAATGCCTGTAGTCTCTTCTAGTCATTTGGAGCCTCAGAAGACTTGATGTTCCTGGATACTCCACCACAACTATAAAAAGGACCTAGCAGAAGGTGTCGGATGGCTTTGCTAATTTCTGCTGCCCTCTGGCTGCTCTTCAACGACTCCCTTGTGATCCATTCGGAATGGTAGCAGGTTTAATTGCTCATCATCATTAACTCATTGGCACTTATTAGCGCAAAGGGTGCTGATGGCCACTAACGTGGTTGGCTTTAAAAGGGGATTGGATGCAGTTTTGCAGAGCACTTGTATCCAAGGCCTTTTTTCTGGGGCTCAGTGTCCCCTAGGTGGGCCGTGAAACAGCTACAAGAAAACCACCAAGCTCAGAAAGCACCAAGGACGACCACCTCCTCCTCTTCCTCCTCCGATCCTCCTCCTCCCCTCCTCCTCCCCCCTGCAAACCCCACTCCCTTCTAGCCCAGATGATGATACCTAACTGGGCAATGAAACATCTGGAAGAAAATCCCCAAGCTTAGAGAGCACCCCACAGTTCAACTCCGAGCTACAAAAATACTCTGTTCCAAGGATACTCAGCGTTATCTCTTGTATTTGCGTGGATTAGGACTAGGCGTGACATGATAGCAGTTTTCCAAAAAATTGAGGGGCTACCACAGAAGGGAGGGGGCTAGCCTATTTTCCCAAAGAACCTGAAGGCAGGGCAAGAAGTAACAAATGGAAGCTTAAAAGCTGTAAAAAAAGCTTAAAAGCTGTAAAAAAGCTGTTGAGACTCTAGAAATTTCTAGAGTACAGAGAAGAGCAACAAAGAGGATTAAGGGACTGGAGGCTAAAACATATAAGGAACGGTTGCTGGAATTGGGGATGTCTAGTTTAATGAAAAGAAGGATGAGGGGGGACATGATAGCAGTGTTCCTGTATCTCAGGGGCTGCCCCAAAGAAGAGGGAGTCAAGCTGTTCTCCAAAGGGCCTGAAGGCAGGACAAGAAGCATCAGATGGAAACTAAGGAGAGAAGCAACCTAGAACTAAGGAGAAACTTCCTGACAGTGAGAACAATTAACCAGTGGAACAACCTGCCTCCGAAAGCAGTAAATGCTTCAACACTGGAAGTTTTTAAGAAGAGACTGGACAGCCATTTGTCCGAAATGGTGTAGGGTTTCCTGCCTGAGCAGGGGGTTGGACTAGATGACCTCCAAGGTCCCTTCCAACTTTACTACTATTACTAAAAGGAGAGTCAACCTAGAACTAAGCAGAAATTTCCTTCCAGGAAAATTAACTGGTTAGAACCTCTTGCCTCCAGACGTTATGGGTGCTCCATCCTTGAAGGGTTTTAAGAAGAGACTGGACAGCCACTTGTCCGGAGTAGTATAGGGTCTCCTGCTCCAGCAGGGGGCTGGACAAGAAGACCTCCAAGTCCTTCTCAACTCCATTATTCTGGAACCATGTGTTTTCTAAGGAAGAAGAGTGAGAAATGGCTGTCTCTACCTTCTGCTGATGATCATCTCATTGGCTGTTCCAGGAAGCTAAATTAACTCCAACAGGGCTGCTGTTCTAAAGTTTAGGTGGGGTGGCCTTTTGCCACTTACTGCTCATATGTAGAAAAATGTGATGAATAGAACTGAAAATACTGAAGAACATTGAGTAGTCCATCTATTCAACTAGAACGGATGATTATCCATAGACCTTGAGTTCAATGCTCTGTTGCCATCTGACCCATACATTTGAAGCTCCTATCCATCATGTTAGATCCTATACAGGTCCTCCACTTAATTTTCCTGAGATTGCTCTCATTCAGAGGACCGTACTTGGACCTCGCTCTACTTAATGAGAGTCCTTTCTCATTTGGATTCAGCTAGCGAATGCATATTCGTGCCCTTCCGTTTTATGTCAGATTAGAATTCCAGGTCTGTCTGCTACTTTCTGACCTCATTAGGTGCTTTTCCCCCCTTTTGTGGATTGCTTTTCCATCCATTTCTGGACAGAAAGGGTTATTGTGCTTCATCTCCTTAACCTATCTCTTCCTTCTGATTCTTGCTGTTCTGTTCTTGGGGATTCTTTTTCTCACTCTGGTGCTATTAAAAATAGCAAGCCTAAAGAATGATAAACACTTCTTTTTAATCCCTAAGCAAGTGCCAAGAAAAGACCAACAGTTGGCAGAGAAGATTGAGGAAACAGTGGAATGGAATGGAATGGAATGGAATGAAATAGAATAGAATAGAATAGAATAGAATAGAATAGAATAGAATAGAATAGAATAGAATAGAATAGAATAGAATAGAATATACTTATTTATTGCATGGCTATATTCTTAACTTTCCTCTGGGAACTGTGTGGCTTCCGAATATATTTCTGAGATCTTACGCAGCCTTTTCAAAGAGGAGTTCGTGTAAAATGGTTGATTTTGTACTGGTGCTGCTAACAAGTTCATGCTGAACTCCTTCATCAGCTCCTTTGTGTCAAAACACTCACTTCCTCCCATATTTCTCCTCAATTAATTTCGCCCTATAAACAGAAAATATATAGGTTGAAATCTGAGCCTGCCCTGAAGGGTTTAATGCAATTAAGAGAAGATTAAATCTTTTACTGGGTTTTGGTTTTATCTCAGCATCGGAGCTCTGAAGATTCTGGACAGCTATACAGAAGAGATGCTTCTCAAAGGCTTCCAGCTGGGCTTTCACCCAACCATTAAAAGGATTGTCTCTGATGTCCAGCCCAAATGGAATGTCAACCAAACCAGGATTATCTTCAAATAAGTGTCCATATGTCTAGAAATGATCCTGCATAAAAGACATTCCCAGGGCTTTTGACATATTCCAAACCGATCTTAGAGATGGTTGAATAACAGAACAATAGAGTTGGAAGGGTTCTTAGAGGTCATCTAGTCCAATCCTCTGCTCAGGCAGGAACCCTACACCATTTGAGACAAATGGCTGTCCAGTCTCTTCTTAAAAACTTCCAGTATTGGAGCATTCACCGCTTCTGGAGGCAGGTTGTTCCACTGGTTAATTGCTCGCAATGTCAGGAAGTTTCTCCTTAGTTCTAGGTTGCTTCTCTCTTTGGTTAGTTTCCATCCGTTGTTTCTTGTCCTGCCTTCAGGCGCTTTGGAGAAGAGCTTGACTCCCTCTTCTTTGGGGCAGCCCCTGAGATATTGGAACACTGCTATCATGTCCCCCCTCGTCCTTCTCTTCATCAAACTAGACATGACCAATTCCAGCAACCGTTCTTGATATGTTTTAGCCTCCAGTCCCTTGATCATCTTTGGGCTCTAATAATTTGACTCTGTGAATATCTTCCAGCCATCTTGAGTGAGCATCCTCTCGCAAATTTCCAAGGGCTGCATAATTACCACTCCAGTAAGCACCTCAGACATTTGTGCTAATGTCATCTGTTTCATTTCAAACTTTCTCTCTCTTTTCCCTCCTCACTTCTCCCCATGAATGCTTCCTTGGCTCCGGCAGCATCGGAAACAGCTGGCTTGAAGTGTATTTAAACACTCAAAATACCTATTTTTATGGCCGATTAACAACAATGGAACAAGTGGCATGCTTCCACCCATCACGGAACACACTTTATCCCGGTGTGAACATGGATTTGTATTTAATATTTTGTTCCAGGTGTGCTTAGCCAAGAAACATCAAGGAGCCAGGTTCCGTAGGCAGCAGCTGGTGATGTTTCTTTTTTTCATTTTCTTTTCTTTTTTAGGAGCCCATGGGTAGCACGTTCAAGATGTCTGCATCCTTCTCAAAAACCCAAACCAGCAAATCAGGATGCATCCACACAAACACACACACACAGAGACTGCTCCAGATGATGGTGCAGACACGGTTAAATCAAGCCATCGGTTTGAAATGAATGAAAACTCAAGAATAAGGTTTGGTTTCGTGCCATAATTTTTGGACTTCCTGGCTGAATATTATCACAGGATTGTTAGATCTGGGTTGCAAATGTGCAGACCACCTCTGATTGATGGGTAGGTGGGTGAGTGGATGGATGGATGGATGGACTGGTTATATGTCATCAAGTCAGTTCTTAGGAATCATATAGATTAGGGGTCCCCACCCCCCGGTCCGTGGACCAGTACCGGGCCACGGCATGCCAGCAACCGGTCCGCACAAACAAGCAAAGCCCCATCCACGGGATGCAGGCAGCACACAAAAACACGCCCCCTGCGGTCCACAGAAAAACCTCTCTCCATGGAACTGGTCCCTGGTGCCTCAAAGGTTGGGGATCTCTGGTATAGATGGATCTTGTTCAGCTGCTCCATCTGATCTTCTGACAGAGCACCTGGTGTAATTGTCCTTGATCTCATCCACCTTGGTCCTGGTTGACTTCTCCATCTTGTTACTTCCGCTTTTTCTAGCATTAAGAACTTCTCAAAGGTGATGGGATCTTTCCCTAACAGGTCCAAAATCTGGTAACTTGAGCTTGAACAAGGTGACCTGTAGATGGCAGTAAAGCCATTAAAAATATAGAACATTTTACTGCCATTAGTGGTGATCCAGGTCACTGCAGACAAGATTTGGTAGCCCTATTAAAGCCCACTGCTGTTTCCCTTCCTTCCTTCCTTCCTTCCTTCCTTCCTTCCTTCCTTCCTTCCTTCCTTCCTTCCTTCCTTCCTTCCTTCCTTCCTTCCTTCCTTCCTTCCTCTTTTCTTTCTTTCTTTTCTTTCTTTCCTCTTTCTCCTTTTCCCCTTCCTTCCTTCCTTCCTTTTTCTTTTCTTTCTTTCCTCTCTTTCTTTTTCTTTCCCTTCCTTCCTTCCTTTCTTTTCTTTCTTTCCTCTCTCTCTCTTTCTTTTTCTTTCCCTTCCTTCCTTCCTTCCTTCCTTTCTCTTTTCTTCCTTTCTCTCTTTTTCTTTCTCTCTTTTTTCTTTTTCTTTTCCTTCCTTCCTTCCTTCCTTCCTTCCTTCCTTCCTTCCTTCCTTCCTTCCTTCCTTCCTCCTTCTTCTTTTTGTATTAAAAAATTGTAATATATATGTATTACAAAGAGGCATTGACCCCCTAATTGTTGACTCCCTAGTTTCAATACGGCAAATAAAGTCAGTGTTATTTGCCAGAAAGGGGGGGGGAGGAGAAAAACAACAACAACACAATAGGGTCTTTGATCACATACTTACCATTACCATCATGACTTGTTTAAAAAACCACAATCAAAAAACCCCCGTTCCCCTCTTCACTCTAATGGCTCCAGATGAGCTTCTCTCAAAGGAGCAGAATGGAAAATCCAGCCAAACATAAAGGCGCTTCTTAAAAATGGTTAAAAACTGTGGACTCTGAGTTGTTTTCTAGCTTGGCCCGAAATCTGGATTTTCTTCGCTGTAGCTAGCATGAAGGGAGGAACTGGATGGCCGGGGGAAGACGGAAGAGAATAAATTAAGTAATTTCAGGATTCGGCAATTTTGTCTTATTAGCAGTCATTTCCTTAAGGGGAGAAACTGTGGCGGAGTAAATTGCATTAGGAGAAACAGCTGAATTGGATTTACAGAAAAGGGAATCCAGCTTTTAGTTCTTTGCTGTCTCAAAAAAAAAAAAAAAAAAAAAAAAACCTCCCGATGCTGTAAATGTGTTGTTGAAGAGGATGGTTTTATTTTATTGGCTGGTTTACTATATGCACACTTCCCTTATCTAAGTTCCATCAAAAGTTACCCACCAGCGCAACCCTTATTATTCTTTATTTTTTTCAGTGAGAAGTTGAATGAGATTGTTTGATGAGCTTTTTTGTGGCTGAGTCACAAGATGCAAAGCTAATTTGAACCTTAAGTCACCAGGAAGAGCTTTTATTGTTCAGTGCACTGTGGATTATTATTATTATTTTTTCCTGAGAGGGGGATGTGTTTTTAGAAAGAGAGATATTGCTGTGTATTCATGAGTTACTTGCAGCACCACAGTTGAAGCTTTACAGAAATATATTTGGGCTATGTCATTTGTGTTATATTTCCACCATCAAGAAGTTGAGACTCTAGAAAGAGTGCAGAGAAGAGCAACAAAGATGATCAGGGGACTGGAGGTTAAAACGTATGAAGAACAGTTGCAGGAATTGGGTATGTCTAGTTTAATGAAAAGAAGGACTAAGAATGACATGATAATGGTCTTCCAATATTTGAGGGGCTGCCACAAAGAAGAGGGGGTCAGGCTATCCCCCAAAGCACCAGAAGGCAGGACAAGAAGCAACGGATGGAAACTAGTCAAGGAGAGAAGCAACCTGGAACTAAAGAGAAACTTCCTGACAATTAGAACAATTAACCAGTGGAACAACCTGCCTCCAGAAGCGGTGAATGCTCCAACACTGGAAGTTTTTAAGAAGAGACTAGACAGCCATTTGTCCGAAATGGTACAGAGTCTCCTGCCTGAGCAGGGGGTTGGACTAGATGACCTCCAAGGTCCCTTCCAACTCTGTTATTCTGTTAATTATTTTTCCAACCAGGGGTTTGTTTCATTTCCTCAAACAGTTGATCAGACTGCCTGGAGTTTGATCCTGACTGGCTCAAGGTTGACTCAGCCTTCCATCCTTCCGAGGTCGGTAAAATGAGGACCCGGATTGTTGGGGGCAAATAGGCTGACTCTGTAAACCGCTTAGAGAGGGCTGTAAAGCATTATAAAGTGGTGTATAAGTCTAAGTGCTGTTGCTATTGCTTATTGCAAAGCAGCCAGATTGGGGGCAATCACAAAAGCTTGTTTATTGGGTCTACCCCCTTTCCCAACCACAGGGACTTCGTTTACAGGCAATAACAACAGTTAAAGCCACAGGTAGTGCTAACATTCCGATAACAGGGACAATTGTCTTCTCCCATCTGTTTTAGCTGCTCTCCAGGAGCCTGATTTGTTTAAATGCTGGGTCACTGCACTCATAACATTGGATTACTCACGCTCGTTCTGTTTCCCATTTTAATCGAATGCATAAACAGTTTTAATTCCTCCTCGTGACGCCATCCTGGAATTTGGTTGCAAGGCTCTCCCGGGGTCCCCCGAGACAGCAAACGTCGCCCTGAGTGGGATGTGGTGTGTGTCACAGCTCCCTGCCAACCAAACTCAAGCGTCCTCGTTGCGAGCCCATTTTCCACGGTGGATTTTACACCGTGAAGGAGGCCTAAATTCTGTTTGTAAGGGCAAGGTCCGTTTGCGAGATGAGTCCAGAGGCCTGCTATTTTAGCGCTTTACACACAGGTTCCAGGCTGCGGCTGTTTTTCGCTTTTCTAAATTAGATAATTTGTGAACCTTTGAAAGCCACCTTCCCGTTCAACCGTCCTGCAAACTTGTACACTTCAGAACGGGCTGGTTGAGATTTACAACGGTGGCCTAATGTGCCGCATTTAAGCTTTCAAGGGTCTTTAGAAAACCACTCCTTTTATGTGCTGGCAGTTTCACTGTGGATTCAAATGAAGTTTTTATGCCGTCAAATCCTGTTATGGATTCTGACAGACCCAAAGGGAAGAAGCAGCTTTGATGTCAAAATGCATTTCAAGGAGCTGATATTCCCCTCCCGCTTTCCTCCCCACCCTTTGCATTGTAAGGATAGTTATAAAAGGGCTGGGACTTTATGGTGGGAATGACACAAAGGGGTTGTGAGTTAGGATGGAGAGAAGATCTAACTTGAAAAGGGTCTTGATCTTCTTAGGGGGCAGCTTATGAATAAGAAGAGAACAAAGAGCTGGTTAGTTCTGTCCTAAAGACCTAAGCTGTCCTTGGGGCAGCTCTTTCAAGCTCAGTTATTTGTTTTTTTTAACTCCCAGTACTTCTGAGCCAGAATCCTGCCCTTAGGAAAGGCTGGGAAATTCTCTTTCCCTTGAAAAATCTGTAACATCCATCACATAACTCCATAAAGCTACGTGGATAGTGAGATGGGCAGGATATAAATTTAATAATACTAACTAGTAACATCCATCACATAACTCCATAAAGCTACGTGGATAGTGAGATGGGCAGGATATAAATTTAATAATACTAACTAACTAACTAACTAACTAACTAACTAACTAACTAACTAATCACTAACATTTGTGGGGTTCTTGGTGTTCTCTGAGCTTGGCTTTTTATTACCAAACTAGGTAACATCTTCAGTGCTAGGGCTAGCTAGTCCATCGTCAGTGTTATGATGTTACCTAGTTGGGTAGTGAAATATCTGCAAGAAAACTGCCAAGCTCAGAGAGCACCAAGGAACCCACAGTGCTCCTCCTCCTTCCCCCTGCTCCTCCAACTCCCCCTACTCTTCCTCACAAATCCCTTTCTCTTCTAGCACTGATGATGTTACCTAGTTGGGTAATGAAACATCTGCAAGAAAACCACCAAGTTCAGAGAGCACCAAGGAACCCACAGTCACCCTCCTCCTCCTTTTCCTTCTCCTCCTTCTCCTTCCCCCTGCTCCTCCTCTTCTTGTCCACAATCCCCACTCTTTCCTAGTACTGATGATGTTACCTAGTTGGGTAATGAAACATCTGCAAGAAAACCACCAAGCTCAGAGAGCACCAAGGACCCCACAGTCCTCCTCCTCCTCAACTGACCATCTCTCTTTAAACCACATCAATGGAGCCCCCACCCCTTACATCTGATGAAATTTAAGTTTATAAAAAAAAATAATACAATTTATTAGTTGGAGAAAATGCTGCCGCACCTCTGCTCTCTGTTCTGCGCTGGGTTTCAGGCTTTTCTCCTGCAGAAGACTTCCAGTCCTTTGGGGGGTTTTTTTTTTTTTGGTCGTATTGCACTCTCTTCCAGTTTCCTCTCGGCTGCCAAAGCTTTTAACAATCTGATAATCCCCACGAATGACTTTGAATAAAAAAAGGTTTTTTGTTTTTTTTTAACGTGGTCTAATTAATCTACAGCATTCCTCGGTGAGGGCCACTGGCTTAGGCAGTTTTAGGAAAGGATTAGTTGAAGCTACAGTGGATAAATTTTATTAGCGGGTCTTAGGGATTGCAGGCTAAAACTGGAAGCGGTTCCATTTATCTAAGTTTAGGTCACGTGATAAGAGGGACCGATAGAGAATGGCAATCCGGTGGAGAATATCGGGGATTCATGCCGGAGAAAGAGAGCTCAAACTGCATTTAGAATGTTTTGGGAAAGTCGGAAAGGCCTCGGGGGAATTATTTAGTCAAAGCGTTTCTCAACCTTGGCAACTTTGAGATGTGTTGAGCTTATCTCCCAGAATTCCTCAGACAGCCATACTTCAGTTGCTGAAGAAGCTTCTTGGATGGTGAATATGATGATGATAATTTTATTGTCACTTTGAATGTACACCAATCAGCATACCTCAAAATGAAATTTTGTTGCATACAGCTCTCAGAGGGCCACCACCTCCGATATAGACTCCTTAATAATAATAATAAAGTTGGAAGGGGTCTTGGAAGTCATCTAGTCCAACCCTCTGCTCAGGCAGGAAACCGTATACCATTTCAGACAAATGGCTGTCTAGTCTCTTCTTAAAAACTTCCAGTGTTGGAGCATTCACAGCTTCTGGAGGCAGGTTGTTCCACTGGTTGATTGTTCTCACTGTCAGGAAGTTTCTCCTTAGTTCTAGGTTGCTTCTCTCCTTGATTAGTTTCCATCATTTCTTGTCTTGCCTTTTGGGGTTTTGGAAAATAGTTTGACCCCCTCATCTTTGTAGGGGCACCTCCAATATTGGAACACGGCTATCATGTCTCCCCTAGTCCTCCTTTTCATTAGACTGGACATACCCAATTCCTGCAACTGTTCTTTGCATATTTTAGCTTCCAGCCCTCTAATCCTTTGTTGCTTTTCTCTGCACTCTTTTCAGAGCCTCAACATTTTTCTTATATTGTGGTAACCAGAACTGGATGCAATATTCCAAGTAGGGTCTTGACCTGGATGATTGAGAATCTCCATAGATGTATGGGGAAGAAAACCAACTTCTTCTAATTGGTACCTCCTTAAATGGCTAGGAAGCCTCCAACAGCAATAAAACAAGCAAGCCAGAGATTGGAAGACAAACCTTGATTGACCCTTGGTTTCAGGACATGCCACTGTGCAACTACGGACAGGCGGTGACGATTTACTGTGCTTAGTCAGCAAATTGTAAATAAAATGCTGTGGTTTGGGTCCCCTTATTATAGGCGCCTGCATTGGGAGAACGCCAGTGGCACAATGCTCATCTTTTTGACAAGATGCCATTTTTTTCTACAAACGTTTGCTGTGTCAGATCGTTCTATCTTTACCCTTCTACCCCCAGCCGAGTCTCTGGAGTCCTTCTGGGATAGCTAAAGCACATAAGGCATCAGCTAAATGAATTTGAAAAAGATGACTGCGCTAATCCATGCAAACAGTGTCGTTAGCAGTTAAGAGCCTCGGTGAGAGGAACATTTAAAATAGGTGCCCACTTAGCGAGAAAACACGTTGGATAACAGTGACCCAATCATCCTGTCGTAACCTCGGGGTTTATCCATAAAGTTAATTGAGGGAAGGGCAAAAAAAAAACAACCCTTGATGTTTTCAATATATATATATATATATTTTTCACAGTCCGAAGTCCTTCCTTGAGTGAGACGGCAGTCTAAGAAACAGGAAACACAATTTCATGTTGACTTACGAGCACAAATTGAGCCCAAGATTTCCGTTGCTAAGCAAGAGACGGTTAAGTGAGTTTTTGCCCCGTTTGACGAGCTTTCTGGCTACAGTTGTTAAGTGAGTCACTGCAGTTGTTAATAACACTGTGTCAATAACATCGGATGTTTTTGCATTGACAAGAGATGGAGATGCAGCCATTTTCTTCTTTTTGCTTTTAGAGTTAGATGATGCTGGGGGGGGGGGAGAAATGTGCATGAGAGTCTAGCTAGACATAATAACACTGAACCTAGCGTGAGAATCAAGGTTGTTGAAAGAAGAGATGATAAAGAATTGGCAGGCTGGAGAGCTGGAGGGGAAGCCTGCGTTTCAAACTAATTGGGGAATGTGATTTATGACTGTTAACTGGAGGAGGGAATTAACTGACAAAATAAAAACATTTATAAATAAATAATAATAATAATAATAAAGTTGGAAGGGACCTTGGAGGTCTTCTAGTCTAACCCCCTGCTCAGGCAGGAAACCCTATACCATTTCGGACAAATGGCTGTCCAGTCTCTTTTTAAAAACTTCCAGTGTTGGAGCATTCACCACTTCTGGAGGAAGGTTGTTCCACTGGTTAATTGTTCTGTCAGGAAATTTCTCCTTAGTTCTAGGTTGCTTTTCTCTTTGATTAGTTTCCATCCGTTGCTTCTTGTCCTGCCCTCAGGCGCTTTGGAAAATTCTGCTTTTGATACTATGTGCTCAGGGGAGGGGAACTCAGTTTTTGGCTTCGACTGTGTTAGTGCTGAAGCTCTGCTACTCCAATAAAGATTCTTTAAGGTAAACAATGCCTCAAAGTTCTTTGAAGAGTTTCCTCTGTCGAAACCATGACACCTGGCTTCCTCGCTGACTTTGCAGGTCACATGGTCACAAAAGGGGATCACATCACACACACACCCAGGACGCTGCAACCGTCATAAGTAGGAACCAGTTGCCAAGCATCAAGTGACCCTGGGGATGCTGCAACTGTTGTAAGTGTGAAAAACAGTCATGGGTCACTTTCTTCAGCGACAGGGTAACTTTGAATGGTCACTAAATAAACCATTGTAAATCGAGGACTATTGGAATCTAAATACTATGTGTTGGACATGGTAATTATGCAGGAACGGAAGAAGAAGAAGGAGAAGGAGGAGGAGGAGGAGGAGAAGAAGAAGAAGAAGAAGGAGAAGAAGAAGAAAAGAAGACGACCACAACAGTTTGAAAGTGGGTTTTTTTCCTTTTTTTGCTTTAATACGTTGACAATTGTCCAGAAAGAAAGAACATACAACAGCTAAAACCTCCAAACACGATCATTATTTATTTTGTTTTTTTAAGGCCACATTTAAAAAAAAATAAAACCGAAACCGATGAAGGACCTTTAAGGCTTCTTTTTAAAAAAAGAGCAATTCATTGGATGCCACAGCATGAATACCGAGTTGGAAATAAGGATTCCCATAGGGAAATCTGTCAACCAACAGCCTAAGTCTCAAAAACTTTCAAAAAAAATAATAAAAAAAAATAAAGCCGATTAACAGGCTTCCGCTGTTCTTAATGGCAACTTACGGATCGATGGAGCACGTATCCAGCATATTCCCAGCAAAATTGAAGCTGCTAGTTTTGACAAGGGACAGAACCTCTATTTTTTTTGTATGTTTTGTTTTTAAAATCCATCAAAGGTGATATATATATTTATATCTATATATATATATATATATTTCCTTAATCACAAACGGAATCAAAGAACGAGCCGTTAGTATTATTTTTTTTATAATATACAAAGGGAGCACAACGAATTGCGCCGGATATGAAAGTGCTCTGTTATCAGAGACGACTGTACAGTATATCTTGCTGTTTATTTGGCAAGGTTTTACAAATCTAATACTTAGAGAAGTTTTTTTTTCCTTTCCCCATCTTCTACTTTTATTTATTACCAAAATAGAGAAAAAGAGAGAGGAGAGAGAGAAAGAGAGAGAGAAAATTTGCATAGATTGTACATTCAACTCAAAAGAGATTTTTTTTTTTAAAACCCCATTTTCCTCCCTTCTGGTTTTCTGTTCCTCAAACAAACGTAATTTTTTTTTTAATTATCAGTGAGGTAGTACCTTTGGTAGCACCCTTGAGCAAAAGAAGACAGACAGACAGACAGACAGAAATGATAAAAACCAGAACATACTGAAATCAGTCGGCATGGGAAATTGGGGGCATGCCTCCCTTTCTAAGACTGTACCACTAAAATGGAAACTACTATCCAAACCATTTGGAGGACTCTAGTAGTTGTCACTCCCCCCCCCCATATTGGCCCCCATTGACAGCAACTACTTTGCTCGCGAGCTTTAGCTACTCAATTGCTTCCAATGGCTGGGTTTTGAAAAAAATAATAATGCTTAATAGATGATGACCTTGAAACAATTATTTCCTATTTCATGTGTCCTGCTGTTATCGGATATTTTCCACTTGGCTAAATCTCAATCCTTTGGCTCCCCTTGTGACTGGGGAATGGCAAGGAGATCAAAAGAGCTTCTGACTCAAGATTTAGATAGGTCAAAACTTGTGCTGGACCAAAGAAACCTTAAGGGACAAATCGCATCCGCCAGTGGGACTCCTGGCTTCTTGACGCAGCCTTCACAAGCCATCTAGGCCAGAGGTGTCCAAACTTGGCAACTTTTAAGACCTGTGAACTTCAACTCCCAGAAGTCCCCAGCCGGCATGAAGTTGAAGTCCACAAGTCTTATAATGGCCAAAGTTGGATATCCCTCGTCTAGGGTTACTGGGTTTGCACAATCGATTCCAAAACCCTGGAAGATAGGAAAGCAGAAAGTCAGTGGGACCAAAACTGGGGCCATCAGATGTGGGTAGATGACCCTTCCCCTCTTCCCTGGTTATTGGCCATGCTAGAACTATAGGTCAATTCTATCTGAAGGTCCGGTTTCCTTTCTCTTTTCCAAAAAAAAAAAAAAAAGCTTGTGTATTTGCAGAGGACAAGCTGTCTTGAGTAGTTGGTGTGTCCTCTGGATATTTAGGTCTGTGACTTCCCAGCTTGACTGAGAAGGCATATCTGGAAGGCACTGACTGGAGTAGAGCAGACCCATATTGTACAGAAGAGTTTCTTAGATTTCAGGTCTGGAAAGGAATGTATGATCCACACCATCTTTCTGGCGCGTAATCTCATGAGGAACCTTGTGCAAGGCAGGTTCTAGATCAGGGGTCTTCAAACTTGGCCCTTTTGATGACTTGTGGACTTCAACTCCCAGAATTCCTCAGCCGGGCATGCTGGCTGAGGAATTCTGGGAGTTGAAGTCCACAAGTCATCAAAGGGCCAAGTTTGAAGACCCCTGTTCCAGATGGTGGTGACATAAGTTGAGCTTCTTCTTCGCTCATGTCTGAAGCAGATCCTTTTCCTGAAAACAGTTCCAATCATATACCCCAACTTCTACACTCTCCAGATAGGTGGGCTTCAGTTCTCAGAATTCTCCAGTCAGCCAGGATTGGTCTAGGACAGGGGTCTTCAAACATGGACCTTTTGGGCACCAGGAACCGGTTCTGTGGAGAGAGGTTTTTCCATGGACCAGAGGGTGTGTGGTTTTGTGTGCTGCCTGCATCCCACAGATGGGGCTTTGTTTGTTTGTGTGGACCGGTTGCTGGCATGCTGCGGTACTGGCCCACGGACTGGGGTTTGGGGACCCCTGTCCTAGGACATGTCTGGGGACAGAGGTGGATGGCTGAATGGACAGATGGGAGATACCACCTGGAAGCTCTTTAGGATAGAGATGCCCCTATGAAGTGATACATTTGGACGGAGGGCTTCTGATGGGATAGTTGTCTTCTCACTTGGAGCCACCTGAACCTTGAATAAAATATCTCCAGTCTTGGCACTCTCCTGAAGGCAAGGAGCATAATTCCTAAAATCTCTGACTGTACAGGTAGGTACTCCTTGACTTACAACTGTAACTAAGCCCCAAATTTCTGTTGCTAGGTGAAACAGTTGTTTTGCCCCATTTTACAACCTGTCTTGCCACCACCGTTACATGAATCACTGCAGTTGTTAAGTTAGAACACAGCTGTTGAGTGAAGCTGGCTTTGCTTGTCAGAAAGTCCCCAAAGGACATCGCAATCATCATCAATGCAGGCCAGTTGGCCAACCTCCAAATTTTGATCCCATGACCACAGGGATGCTACGACGGTCATATGAAAAAAAAAGAACGTCCGTAAGCCACTTTTTTCAGTTACCGTTGTAACTTTGAAAAGGCGCTAAATGGACTGTCGTAAGTCGAGGACTAACTGCAGGCTTGTCATTACAACATTAGGGAGCCTCCCATCTAATTACGGTTGTCAGTATGGGGAGGGGGGGGGCAGAAGCCAAATAAAACCAAAAATCAAGGTAACGGAAAGGAAAGGGGGAAAAAAAAGACAATTTTCTTTCGTTGTAAAGGCCCTCCCTTAATAAAGGCAGCGTTAGTTAGCAAGGAGCTGAGTAAGCAGTGCCCTAACGGTTAGTCCTCGACTAAAAACACAAATAAATACGTAACATCATTGTCTACTTTCCTTTGTGCCAGTTAAATATTTAATGCTCTGCCTTTACGCCAGCACAGCTGACACTCTCAATTTCAAAAGTCCAAAGCAAACTCTCGTAGCTTTAAACCAAGGGGGGGGGGAAACGGGGACACGGAGAGGCAGGAATTCACGAGTCAGTCTTCCCAATTTCAGGTTGGACTCCACAGGGCTCACTTTAAAAGGGAAAACCAGACTTATGTTGTTTTTGTTGTTGCTCCTGGTTATCTTTCCAGCCCTTCTGCTCTTCTCGTGGTCTTTAAATGCGAGCTGGATGTGAAAATAAGGGAAGGGCCAAAAAAGGAGAAAGCCAGCTTTTTCTTAAAATGATAAGATTGGATTCCAGAATCAGGGGATATATCGGTGGGTATACGAACTGAAGATCCAAAGTAACAGAATAAAAAGAGTTGGAAGGGACCTGGGAGGTCTTATAGTCCAGTCCCTTGCTCAAGTATTGGTGTCTCTGCGCAGAAACCTCTGTCCTTCTGTTGTCTGAGTGCAATTTAGGCTAAAATCATTAAATACAGGTCATTTAATTAGGAATAAAATTTGGCTTTTTTTGCACCTTTGGCCTTAAAATCTCACAGCTTCCAAAACTAAAACAGGACTCAGAGGCTGCAAAGAGTTAAAAAAATAAAACAAAATACAAAACTGGATTAAAATGGATGCTCCTCCTTCGTCTTGTTAATAGGAGAAGTCTTAAAAACGCCTTTTCCATTTTTCTCCGTTAAATGGAATGCTATGTAAGAGCAGAAGGCAGTTACTCCCTGCTGTCAGTTTTCCCATCTGAACTTTTTAAAAAGCACTTTCTCCTTTCTTTATGGGGCACTGCATAATAGATCAAGACTAAGCACTAGTGTTTGTGTGGGTATGTGAGTCTGTATGTGCCAAAGAGATGTTTCTCTCCAGCCTGATCATATGACTCGTTCTTCCAGTGCACTGCAGAATGAAGTTGGGTTGGGCTTGTGCCATCTCATCTAGTTTTCCTTTGGCTATGTTCACACAACAGAATTAAACCTGCTTCTTGAATCAATCCCTTTCTAGCTGTTGGCAAAAGATGGAACCACAAGCTAACAAAACAGGTTGGATACCCACCACCGCTAAGCCAATATTAGCCAAGTTGAAAGCCCACAAGCTTAGCAAGTTATGAATTGGAATTACTTCATCTAACCTGGTTAAGGATGTTGAACCCAGCTCTTTGAGCATAGCCCATGAATAATGATGATTAGAACGGAGGGGATAGTTATCTGTTGCTGTCTGAGCCACCCCCTTCCCCCTCAAATAGAAGGCAATACTGAGATTTCGGTTGCAACAGTCTAGTGACTAGACAATCTAGTGGTGTCTAGTCTAATATATACACTAGACACACAAAAATCCCTAGACAAAGGGATTTTTTTTGAGGGATTTCTGTAAAACTACTTTCCAGCCTGATCTGGGGATGTGCAAAATTCAACACAGGAGTTTTTATATCCTCAAGTGACTTTGTCCTTTGAGCTGACTCCCTAGCTAGCCCTGTTTGGAAAACAGACCATCTTGGATAGTAATCAGGAGCAGGGGGGTCTCGAAACGTGGCCATTTTAAGACTTGTGGACTACAACTCCCAGAATTCCTCAACCAGCTGAGGAATTCTAGGAGTTGAAGTCCACAATCTTAAAGTTGCAAAGGTTGGAGACCCACACACACACACGCACACACCCCGGTCTAGCGAAGAGAAGTCTTGAGTGATCATTAGCTCTTCTGGAGGACCAAACCCCGAATCTCTGTAAGCATGAGAGAGTGACGTTAAGACCACATATCTGTTGATTGAGTACAATCACCTTGCAGGCTTGGCTAGCTGGAGTAATGATGTCAATGCTTGTGGGAGATGTCAAAGGGGATGGTTTGAAAAATGAGGACCGCTGGGGGGTGGAAAAAAGAGCAATTTTCACATTTGTGACTGAGCAGCTCTGCTTTCAGGAAACTCTGAAAAAAAAACCCATGTCTGGGATAGAACACGTTGGAGACTTTTTGGAGAAGTAACTTCGTTCTGATCGGAGATGAAAGTATGCTGCCCCTGCCTTTAGAAACACCAGCTGTTTCCTACAACGGGTTTCTCCTTTCCTGCCTCTTCCCCGACTTCCACAATCCTTGAGATGGGAAAACTGGTCCGTAAAAAGGAGGCTGGGATTTTCAGCCTCGTCTTGAACATGGATTCGTAGGTTTTCCTAAAGACCCTTCCATCAGTGCGCCTGCCCCTTGTACCAACCCCCTCTGAAGAGTACCACGAGAGCCGAATGCTCACATTCCCTTGGAAAGCCAGCGGAAGGGGCACCAGGTGCTACCTCAAGCGTCCATCCGGTCTCACGGGGCCCAGTTCGGACTTTGGGTCCGGGCTGAGGGAACTCCAGGAGGTCTGGCTGCAAGCCTGCACGACAGGACAGGAGGTTGGGCCTGTAGTGCAGACGTCAACCGCTGACCACGTGCTTCCCACCAAACTGTCCACCCAGCTCTCCAGCTTGCTGCCAGTCAACAGGGCATTCTTTTTCAACTGCTCCACCTGGCCAGCGCTGACTGGGATGTTTAGCACAGGGTTGAGCCCTTGGAAGCTCTGCTCCATGTAGGAGTTCTTCGGAGGTCCACTGTGCAGCTTGGCGGCTTCTTCTATAAAGGCAAGAGAGAAATATTTTGGTTAAAAAAAAAATCTAGCTACAGAATAACGAAGCTAAGGAGTCAAACCAGGTTAGTTCTTGGGTTCATCTCTTGCTGCTGAGAGAGATTTTGATTTAAGACAGGGCTCTCCAAATTTGGGAACTTTAAGGCTCGTGCACTTCAAGTGCCAGCGATGAATTCTGGGAGTTGAAGTCCACAGGTCTTAAAGCTGCCACCTTTGGAGAGCCCTGATTTAAGACATAGAGATCATCTCTAGAAGCAAATTCGCAGAAGGTTCCACCTTTGCTTTGAAAGCCAGGCTATCATCTAGAGAGGGTTGCAGGCCAGGAATGACATCATGGCTTGTCTACAATTCATGCCAGGTTGCTTTGTCCCTCTAATAGCCAGCTCCAATTTTCAGGAAAGTCAACATTTCTGCAATCCGCTGCAACTTGCACAGTCTCGTCTTGCCCAGACTGTGTGAGCTCTTCATTTCGAGCCATCTAACTAAAGCTTGATTAAAGTTTCAAACACGGAGCACCCCAATTATTTCAAGGTCATCATCTATTAAATATGTGCTGGGGGGGGTTTGCTTCCCCCACCGCTAATGACCGCTTCTGGGATATAATTTGTCAAATCCTGCCTTGCATGCAATTTCCTGTAAATTTTAACTTTGGCATGTAACTCGTCCCTAAGCTTGGGTGGAAGTCCCAAGCCACAAGCTGAGCTGAAGACATGGAGGCAAATAGTTGCTGTCCGCTGAGCTTTTCTGAGCAGCCAAACCCGCTGCATTCATTCCCAAAAAAGGAGCCTGCCGAGAGAAGATCACAAGGGGATCTGCAGGGGGCAGTCGAAAAAGTCAAGATGCGTGACCCACATCGCAAAGGAGCAGAACTTCAAACCCACCACCACAGCTACTTTCTTAACCTTTGGATCACACCCCGCAGACACAACAGGAAGGGCAAAACGGAGAGTTACTTTCTTCTCAGCCGAAGCTAAAACAACCCAGTCCTTTTAAAGATGTGCAGTTATTACAGGGGAAAAAAAGAGATCTTCCTTTCTGGAAAGTATATTAAAGGTAAAGGTTTCCCTTTTCCAGTTGTGTCTTGACTCTTAAGGCACAGTGCTCATCTCCATCTACCAGCTTGCCCACCAGCTCCAAAGCTGTTCCGTGGCTGGTTTTATCCACCCCGCTCAGCTATCATGTGGTCGGTTTGGGGTATAGTTAAGAGCAGTCGGGAACCCAGCCAGGGTGCTTTGTAAACCTCGATTGACAGGCTTAGCAACTGACTGGGGCCAAAGTCATCTCAGGGGTGATCTGCCCAGGAAGCGAGCGCTGTCGTTGAAAGGGTGGGACAGTTGTCTTCATAAGGGAGATTTAGAGATGGCCAAATTGGAAGACCAACAGCGTGAAATATCCTTGTCAGAATAACAAAGTTGGGAGGGAACTTGGAGGTCTTCTAGTCCAACCCCCCCTATACGATTCCAGACAAGTGATTGTCCAATCTCTTCTTGGAATCCCTCCAATTGATGGGAGCACCCACAACTTCTGGAGGCAAGTTGTTCCACTGTTCCTGACAGTCCCAATTGGCTGTAAGTCAAGGACTACCTATAAAGCTTTGCTTCATTGTTGTGACATGACCTCTCTGGAGATAAATAAAATAAACTTCTGTGACTATTATTCAAGTCCTTGATATCAACAGGAAAGCTGAAAAAAAACCCTCTGCCTTTCCAGTTGAGACAAAGTCAACTGAACTTCTTCTGCAGTGGGTTCAATATTCTGATTTTGCTCCAAGTGGTTTCATTTGCTTTCTAATTTTTTTTTTTGGGGGGGGGGGAAATGCTTACCTTGTCGGATGGCTTGCTTGTTCAAAAATGTCAGAGGAGAGACCAAGAATTTGGTTTCTGCCACAGGGACCCAATGATGTAGGATTTTAACCGTCCAGACTCCAGGCCGGAGGGGTAAATTCAGAGGCGGTTTATAATGTGTGAACTCAGCATTGGAGTCGATCAGGATATCGTAGGTGGCAGCGATGACGTTGATGGGGTCCACCCAGATCACTGTCACAGTGACGTTGGGACCTTTCGCCCACTTCTGCATGCCCACCGGCTCATCCGTTGGGGAAATAAGACCTCCAAAATTGCGGAATATCCTCTCTTTCGCATCCCAATCTGTTCCAACCTAAAAGAACAGGAAGTGATTGTCAAGAGTGAACGTTTGGCAGCTTTTCATCTTGCCATTACAGTAAAGTGTTTGTGTGTGTGTGGTGGGGGGAAATGATGCTTTTGACTGGGTTAGTTAGAGAAATTAAACGTTTCCAGTTCTTCGCAAGTTTGCTGAGAGAAGATTGTCTGGAAACCTTTCAAGGACATTCTAGCAGGTGTGAAGAAGATAGCAGATAGCTCTCATAACAAAGAGAATTTGTTCACATGAGATAGGTAGACATCTGGGGGGTTGACCTGGGAATGTCATTGTTGTATGCTACAGTTAGATGCCTTGGGATTTTAAAGTTAGCTTTCCTTCGCTTATATTATGCCATGTATTCAATAAACCAGCAAGTTTTTCAGAAATGAAAGTAATCCTGGATTTTTATTTGGCTATTTGAGATGAAAGGTTGACCTCAAACTCTCAGCCACTGAAAATCTGTGATATTATCTCTATTGTTAAGGAAGAGGTTGCACATCTGGCATATCTTTTGAGAAACATTCAGCCTTCATTGATACCTCCAGAACGATAAATGGCTGGGGAATTCTGGGTGTTGAAGTCCACTCATTTTCCAGGCAGGTGTCCAGGTTGAGAAACCCTGCATTAGAGTGTAGCATATTGGCTCGATTTGAAAATACCGTGATGGCGATGATGTTGTTGTTGTTGTCATGGACACTTTCACAAAAATAGCCCTAGAAGAAACTTACAATGTGGAGTCCTCGGTGCTCTCTGAGCTTGGTTGTTTTCTTACAGACATTTCATGATTGAACTCGGAAACCTCATCGAGTGCTAGAAGGGAGACAGAGGACAAACCCCATTCCCTTCTACTACTGATGACGTTACCAAGTTGGGTAATGAAATGTCTGCAAAACAAAACAAAACAAACATAAAAAACAGCCAAGCTCAGAGAGCACCAAGGACCCCTCATTTCAATCCTACATATATGGCGATGATGTTGTTGTTGTTGTCATGGACACTTTCACAAAAATAGCCCTAGAAGAAACTTACAATGTGGAGTTCTCGGTGCTCTCTGAGCTTGGTTGTTTTCTTACATATATTTTTTTGTTTTCTACATATATTTCCCTTTATTGGAAACTTACCATGTGCCAGATGTTTGCTGGGAAGGCCAATTATTCTGGTTCTTGGTTGATTAGATATCCAACTTCAACAATAATAGTGGTTCCACACACCAAACAAGGGCTCATTCCCCAACTGGTTGTTAGAAAAATTCAAGGCAACACGCAGAGAAATACCTATTTTCTCTACAATAACAACTATGGGAGATTGTTGGGTTGTTCCAAAGTCACCCAGGTAGAGCCCATAAGGGACTCTAGAACCCATTCCTAGACCCATAACTTCACAGCAACGTAGCACTAGTCTAAATAACACATCAATAAATGGTTTATTTATAAGAGGCAGATGACATACTATTTTAAAAAAGAGCAAACTCTACCCAAATTCATTAAAAGTTGACCAGGGCTAACTATTGATCTGATTTAATCAACATGCATTAGGTGACTTCACCTCTCCTGAATATAAAAGCAAGTGATATTTAAATATCGAACTTTCTAATACCAACTCAAGATTAATAATGCTGTTTCTTCTGGCCTTTTACAATTATTCCAGGAAGAAGCCAAACACTTTAAAAAAAAAAAAGCTTCAATATACAATTTCAGCCCTTTAAAGCATAATTCCAGAGGGAAAAGGACAAATTTACTAACGCAAGAACTTTCAAGATTGCGTTAAGCGAAATGTTTCATTAAAGATTATGGCTGTTCCTTGAGTTTTTAAAAGATTGCCTTCAGCTTTTGGACCAATGCTTTTTCTTATTTGCAATGTATGAATAATTTCCAGGCCGATATACACCCTAACAATGCCATTTTAATTAATTAGCATCAAGCATTAGATGTTTCTTCTAATGAAGTAGACACTTGAATATGTTTCTACGTTTCAACTAGCAAATATTAATCAGACAGAAGAAAAAGAACAGGATTTCTTTTAAAGTGAAGGAGAGAGGTGAAATAATATTAACTAGCAATCCAAAAGTAATATCTGGACACAGGTCAAAAAAATCAAGATGGCTGGTGAGGAGAAGGGGAGGGGAAGAGAGTAGGAAGGGAGGAGAGAAAGAGGAGGGAAGTAGGGAAGGTATTAGAGAGGGTGGACGCAGCCTGGGGGGAATGGGCAAGCGGTACCAATGGTTAGGAATTTATTTTATCTTATAAATTGTATTCTGTATGTTGAATAAATGGAAAAATAAAAACTTTATTTTTTTTAAATCAAGATAGCTGCAAGGGCCACATGATTAAAGCCCTACCATTGCATGATATGGACACCACCTTGCATGTACCTGTGTACATTCCTGAATCCTAATCACTGTTAATCCTAGATCCTAGAATTAGATCCATGGAATAGAACCCATCCATTTGGACTCTACAGCCATCCTGCTGGAGAAATCCTGAATCCTAGATGTACAGGCTGGGGAATTCTGGCAGTTGAAATACACGTATCTTACTGTCCTAGATTATTAGATTATTCTAATACATGGTTTCCCAACCTTGGCTATTTAAATATTTGTGGACTTCAATTCCCAGAATTCCCCAGCAAAGCCATGTGTCTCGAAGTCCACGTGTCTTAAAGCTGTCAAGACTGGGAAACCCTGTTCTAAGATCAATTTAATGCAACATATGAATTATTTTTTTTAATTTAATATTAATATGAATCTACGATGAGCCCTTTGGGTCATCTGTAGGGAAAAGTGTGTAGAGAATGTGTAATCACAGAATGATGAATATCTGATTAAAGCCAAAACTTTGAAACTTTTCCAAAACTTAGGGATATATATATTCTCAAATCCACCAACTCTCACAATCCTGAAACTTTACTTAGTTGTGTCTTCAGAGCAAAGGATAGCTTCATTTTAAACCTAGAAAACTTTCTCCTACCCAGTTGTGAGCTTTCTAATTGCAGGGAGTTATTTCTGGCTGGGGAGGCTAATTTTATATCAAACGTTTTGGAATACGAAGGTCCCTATAATCTTAGGAGGTTATTTTTCCTGCCCCTTCCTGCTCTCTCTTCTTTCGACGAGAGAAAAGTGCAAAAATGCAACCACCTTTGTGCAAAAGACACAAAGGGCCACTTGCAGACAGGGCACAAAAAAGCCTTCAGCGGGATGCTCAACCACAAGTTGCAACCTATCATCTCCATGACCAACACAAATTGCCATTTAGCAAACGTTCAAAGAATATCAGATCTGAAGAACAAGGGTGTCTATCCTACCTCGCTGACCTCAAAACCCCAATGCCTTGGATGACATGGGCCACCACAGCCAAGGAGAGATGGCTACCAATTTAGATAGTTTTTTTAAAAAAAAAAAAAAGAGAGAGAGAGATAAATTCAGAGGACCAGGAACTCAGTGCCTACTCATCTTGATACTATTTTCTGCCTCCTAATCCACAGGGCAACGTATTTTAACTATCTTGTTTGTACTTGGGAATTTTTCAGATTCTTCCTGCTGCTCATTCTGGGAAACGGTTTAGGCTTTGGACGGGAGGATGATTTAATACAAGCAAAAGGAATGTTCTTATTCTACTACGGTGGTTCTCTAGTATCATTATTACGTGTCAAAATTAATTGCCGGGTTGAGAAGGATCTGTCTCAACTGCAGGCAGCAGCTGCCTGACCTTGGCTGATCTTGGAAAAACTAAGCGGAGACAGGGCTGGTTAGTACTTGGCTGGGAGATATTGAATGGCGGCACCTTAGACTGAGAAATTGAGAATATATCTTGGACGAAAACTGTAGCAAAGAATTTTCATAGTGATACCAAAAAAACAGCAAAGGGGTATCCAGGAATTTCATCAGGACTTGAGACTTCAAGGAGACTCTGAAAAGGGACTGAATCAGAAATAGTTGGAAGAGACCTTGGAGGTCTTCTAGTCCAGCCCTCTGCTCCAGCAGGAGATCCTATACCATTCCAGACAAGTGGCTGTCCAGTCTCTTCTTAAAACCCTCCAGTGATGGAGCACCCACAACTTATGAAGGCAAGCCGTTCCACTGCTTAATGGTTCTGACTGTCAGGAAATTTCTCCTTAGTTCTAGGTTGCTTCTCTCCTTGACTAGTTTTTATCCATTGCTTCTTGTCCTGCCTTCAGGTGTTTTGGAAAATAGCTTGACTCCCTCTTCTTTGTGGCAACCCCTGAGATATTGGAAGACTGCTATCATGTCCCCCCTTGTCCTTCTCTTCATTAAAATAGACATACCCAATTCTTGCAACTGTTCTTCAGTTAGGTTATCAGCGACTCTTAGTCTTAATGTCTGTTTACTACATCTTAAACTGACCCTTAAATACCAGCTGTTGGGAAGAACAATGGAAGAAGCTTTCAGCTACAGGTCCATCTTATGAGTCTTTGGCATTCTGGTGAGTGGTTTAAAGAGACCAGGTTAGTCATTGACTGGGTAATATGCCCCAAACCAGGATAATTGGCCTCTCCAGCAACCATTAGCAAACAATAAGTCTCTTCTGAGACCATTGTTGTGAGAGTATCCATATCATCATCATCATCATCATCGCCGTATTTTCAAGTCAACCCAACATGCTACACCCTACTGCAGTTTTTCTCAGCCTGGACACCGGAAGATAGGTGGACTTTTTAATGTCCTTTGCCCCAGGTGGAAGAAATCAATAACCCATAAGATGTGAATCTAAGAATGCACAAGGAGCTGGTTTTTTAAAACCGATTTCCAAAGTCAATCCAGATTTCACCCAATCCAGACATGAAACAAAAGCTTAACAGATTGATGGATTGCTCTTTTCAACCCCATTTGAAAAAAAAGGCATCCCAATGACTCAACTTAGCAGCTGTTATTTTGAGAGAAAAGAAAAACCCATACATGTTGAAATGTGTATTTTGGGACCGACTGTGATTAGAAATGTACATATTTTTGTGGGTGTGGATAAATGAAAGAACAAATGAGATAGACTAGCCTCATGAGGGATATGTGATCTTTCATTAAATTACAAGTAACTGGGAAATTGGAATTTCGAGTATATGGAATGAAGCTGTTCTGCAAGACACACACATAAATACTGTACAAATTTACAAAATGTTCTCTTTCTAGGTGCCTCCAACACTGCTCTGTGCACTGGGGTTCCTAGTCACTAAACTAGCTAGCTTTAAAAAGGAAGGCTGTATTTTGTTCATCACAACCATGCAAAATTCAACAGGGATATACAGTAGCTCTCTCACACACATGGCTACTTGTCAATGTGTACTGTGTATGTTGCTCTGTTTCGAATCAATAGGAATGCAAAGCAAGTTGGTTTTGATTGATTTTATAATTGTTTGTTGCCCAGAGTCACTTGTTGCAGGTGGACAGCCATATGAATTGAATAACAGATTAAATAACTAGCTAGCTAGACTTGGCAGCATGTGTGTGTATATGTGTGTTTGTGTATACACACACACACACATACACACATATTGTATATGTGTGTATATATACATATGTATGTATATATAACACACACATACACACACATCCATTGTGCCTATGACTAGGCACTTCAACTAGGAATTCAAACTATCTTCACTTCCAAGAATGTAGATGAGCAATGTATACCTCCAAGAACTGTAGCCTTCCAAAATCACTTGGGGGGCTTGCAATCTTGAACACCTTCTTAGGTATAACCCACGTTTCTAAGGTCTCCAGTTTACTGGCAGCCAAATTGGTCGTGTGATGTTTGATGAGGAAGCCCTGAAAATGATCAGCGAGAAAGTAGAGATGGACTGATACTGGATGCCCCACTGGATAGTATCTGGGGAAAAAACAAGGGATTGACATTCATTAAAACCATAATTGAAAAACAGAGGATCAGCTGCAGAAAGAACTTTTAGGATCAGAAAAAGCAAAATTCCTGGGCTAACTTTCTTTGGGTTTAATGCAAGATAGAGATACGGAGGACACAGAGGATTGATAGAGAGATGAAGGACCAATAGAAGACCAGATGTTTGGTGAACAAGCAAAGTCAAGAATATCACAGACGGTCATTAAATTTCAGGGAATTTCTCCTCTCTTCTTTTCAAAAGTCATTCTCTTTCATTTCTCTGCCTAAGGATTGGGAGAGGAAACAAGTCCTCCGGCTGAATTTTTCTACCCAGCCCTAGCAAAAACCGTTCCCAATAAGTGATTATGGAAATTGGTATATCACATACTCCTACAGATTGGACTTTAATGGAGAGAAAAGTCAATGAAGCAAAAAACTCTACACTTGACACAAAACGGAGAAGAAAATATGGACAGCTCATTTTCTATCCCTAGCATCTTGGACCATCTTCTAGAACATGTAATAACCTGGCCTTCAAGAGTTGGTGGTGGGGGGGTCATGCTTGTTCTGTCCCAGCCTACGTCCGTCCTTGTTATATCACAAGAACAAACGCCTCTTAAACAGTAGGCTGGGAAAACCAACCTCTTTTTATTTCCAAAACAGTCCTGATAGGTTTTTTTTCAAAACAAAAAAACACAGAATACGTTCCTAACAGATAATTGGTTACAAAAGCAAACAGAGCAGAAGTTTAAACAAGAAATTCACTGATAAAACAAAACAGACCATGATCCTTGGAAGTTCTTTACAAATGGTTGCCTTCCAGCAACCAGCACCGCCCACACCTTCCCTTTTTATAAAGCAGTCCCAAGGCGTGGCTTCTCAATGCTTTCTCCTCCTCCCCTGGAGTTGTCATATTGACTGCTGCTGATCTGCTCTAGCTAATTGCCTGCATCTATGAGCATCAATCATGTCCATCAAGTGTGAATCCTCCAAGTCTGACTCATTCTCCCCACACAGCTGAGCTTCATCAGGAACACGACTGGAGGGCCCAGGCTCTTCATCAAACCGTGAGTCTTGTAATTTATCAGAGCCTCCCTCTGACCCTGATGGCCCTCCAAATGCCTCCTCCACCTCTTCAGATTCCCCGGACTCAGCTGTTGGGAACATAGGCTGGCACGGAATCACGACAATGCTTAGGATGGGACCAATGGGCAATACTTGAAGGAAGATGTTAGGACTTGTAGTTCACCAACATCTAGAGATCCCAGCTTCTCAACACTATCTAAACAGGGACGCAACCCTTAGTTGGTGTGGCGATTTGGAACTGCAGGAAAAGGAAAGGAAGAATTGTTAGATCTTACCGGCAACTGTTTTTGCCATCCATATGGAAGGACGTTTCTGCTTTCTTCAGGCCCAAACGGGAAAAAGAGTGGTAGAGAGTCAATGCAACATCACTAATGCTGTGGATCCCATCTGGTTCATCGTACACATTCTCCCAGTAGGAGCGAAGACCCGGTGTACCAGAAGGATAGTTACCATAGAGGTAATAATCCAACTGAGAGATGACTTCTTGATTGACGACCGCCTCAAACTTGCGTGCAAAGAAGGTCGGTCTTGCCGTTTGCTGTGGGGAGGAACAGGTTTCAGAAAGAAAAATTAGATCGGAGTTCTTGAATTCAAGGCTTTGATTTCAGAGTGCAAATCCTTCGCTGTTGGCCAAGCTGGCCTGGGAGCTGATGGGAGTCTAAAACCCCAAACATCTGGAAAACATCAAGTTGCTTAATCCTGAGCTGTTTCTTCCATGCTAGCAAATCAAGTTCTTGAAAATACTTCAGAGCTGGTCTGTTATATGGAAAGTTCGTCTCTTCCCAAAGAAATTTATTGATTCTCCCCAACACTGGATTTCAAATAGACCTTGGAAAAAAATGACTCCTGTTTAATGAGATACTGTTTTCTGGGTTGTTTGGGAATTGATTCACATTATCATATTTTAACGTCTTTCTCCTATATTTTAGTTTTAAGCATCATTAAGACTGTCCTTCAATGTACCAGACGTATTGATTCATTTATTTATATTTATATATTTTATCTCTTGAGACCTCATGGAAATACATATAAGGATCTTCCAAGCATAATAACCCTGTGAGGATCTTTGGGCTAAGCAACAGCGTTAAGTCACTCAATGCTTCTACAGCTGAGGATGGATTTGAAATCTGGTCTCAGGACAAGGTCTGTCATTTCACCCAAGTAGATATAATACAATTGAAATGTCAGCATCAAACTACCAGAATGAATTTCCTTTATTCTTTTCATTTTCATTTTCAATTTAAATTTCATTCAGTTTTCATTTTGATGAAAACCTTTTTAATAAAAAGTATATATTTGGGGATGATTGATGGGAGGGAAGGAAGGAAGGGAGAAGGAGAGAGAAAAAGTGGATGGATGGAAGGAAGAAAGGAGAGGAGAAAGAAAGGGAGAAGGGGGATGGACAGAAGGAAGAAGAGAGAAGGAAGGGCAGAAGAAAGGGGAGAAGAGTGACTGACAGGAGGGAAGGAGAGAAGGAAGGAAGGAAGGAAGGAAGGAAGGAAGGAAGGAAGACAGATCTGCCCTTATAGTCCTGTGAAGGAGGAACTCACCTGGAACCGGTGAAAATCAGATGGCTTAAAATCATTGGGGGAACAGCCACACCAATCCACAATATTCTTGTACTGACATTTGCACCCCAGCTTTCTGTTCCAGTTTGTGATACGCAGGTTGTTGTCCACCATGGAGTCACAATGAAGACTGTTTTCCAAGACGGTGTGGAAAAAAGACTGCGGGAAAAAACAACAACCCAGAGAGTTTAGACAGTAAATTCTATAGGGAATTGAAAGATTCATTTAACAATCATGCTTCTAACTTAACAGCTGCAGCGGTTCACTGAACTGTAGTGAGAAAGGTCATAAAATAGGGCAAAACTCTTAACAACTAACTGTCTTGTTTAGCAACAGAAAGTTGGGGCTCAATTGTGATTGTAAATAAATAAATAAATTATTATTATTATTATTATTATTATTATTATTATTATTATTATTATTATTATTATTATTATTATTATTATTATAGCAAACAGACAAGCACCTGCAACATAACACCCCAGACTTAACAATTGTCGATAAGAAAGACAAAAAAGTCTGGATAGTGGACGTGGCAGTGCCTGGAGACAGCAGAATAGAAGAGAAAGAACTGGAGAAGATAACAAACTACAAAGACCTACAAATAGAAATAGAAAGACTAAGGCAAAGGCAAGCAAGGGTGGTACCAATAGTAATAGAGGCCTTGGGTGCAATTCCCAAAAAACAACTGGAGCACCTCTTGAACACCATTGGCATTGACAAATTCGCCATTAGTCAATTGCAAAAGGCAGCCTTACTAGGAACTGCTTCCATCCTGCGATGATATCTGTAATACCATCAAACATCCACATCTGCCTATCCCAGGTCCTGGGTAAGGACTCGATAGGTAGACAAAAATGCCAACTCCAGTCTGAACATCTGGGTGACTATGCGATGATCAATAATAATAGTAATAGTAATAATAATAATTTTGAATGTTCAGTTGACTGAGGTTCATGTCCAATGAATAATAATAAAGTTGGAAGGGACCTTGGAGGTCATCTAGTCCAACCCCCTGCTCAGGCAGGAAACCCTACACCATTTCAGACCCTATACCATTTCAACTCAAGGACTACCTGTAACTGTGCAGGGAAGATGAGTAGCAAAGCTTAGACGGAGTTTTTCAAACTTGTTTGGGTTTTAAAAACATTTGACTTCTCCTCAAGGACTTTGTCCACTCCCCCTGCCCCCACTTATCCTCGCCTGGAGATCCCTGACTTTAAGTTTGAGGACATCTATCAGGCTTTCAAACTGATGCAATGCATTTGAAAAAGAACTAACTCTTGGGGGAGAAACTATGACAAGATGAACACCCAAATATTGAACCGAACTGTGGAATCCCTATATTAAAAATAGAAAAATAAAACAAAATATTCCACTCTAGCTCAGGAGCGTTACAGCAGCAATGAACCCTGAAGTTTGAAATACGCTTTGGGATCTTGACGCTAAAATGGAGAAGGGATGCGCCTTTGAGTGCTTTGCTCCTTTCCTCTCCCCTCGGCTACCCTCAAGGTTTGCTTCTGTGGATTAAGTTTCCCCAAGCCTTGCTGCAGGCCAGACTAGTCTGCTAGCACCATCCTTTTCAAGGAATATTCTAAAAACAAACCAACACCCGATTAAAAAAACACCCCCGAACTGCAAAATAAAACAAAAGCAAAACATCGACTAACACCGTGGCTGCTTTCCTTGGAAGCGCTAATATGTTTATAATGATCTCATGCTGAATTATGCCACTCACCCCCCCCCCCACTTCTTCCCAAGGACAAACTGTCTCCTGCAATTATTTCCAAAACGCTTACGCCATTCTTTGCTGTTGGGAGGCAGGAACTCTGATCTGGAAGGGAAGCTGTTTTCTTTTTCTCTTCCTTTCCTTTCCTTTTTTTTTTAATTAGATCACTGCAAATTTCAACGTTTTGGAAGTCCCGGGCAGTCAGGCTGCCCCACAGATAGGGTACGGTGGCCTTTGCACGTTGGGGAGTAGAAGGAGGAAGAGGAGAAGGAGGAAGAGGAGAAGGAGGAGAAAGAAGAGACGAAGAAGAACCACCTGCCTCCAGAAGTGGTGAACGCTCCAACATTGGAAGTTTTAAAGAAGAGACTGGATAGCCATTTGTCTGAAATGGTATAGGGTTTCCTGCCTGAGCAGAGGGTTGGACTAGAAGATCTCCAGGGTCCCTTCCAACTACTACTACTACTACTACTACTACTACTACTACTACTACTACTACTTCGTCTTCTTCTTCTTATTATTATTATTATTATTACTACTATTATTATTATAAGAAGAAGAAAAAGAGGAGGAGAAGGAAGAGAGGAAAAAGTGGAGAAAGAAGAGAAAGAGAAAGAAGAGAAGGAGGAAGAAACACATCTGCACACACTTTCCCAAAGACAAAAGGGTCCATGGATTGTCAAAACAATAACGGATAATAAATCAGAGGTCCTTTGTGCTCCTTAGGCTTTCTTGCAGACGTTTCATGACCCAAACTAGGTAACATCATCAGTAGTAGCTGACGATTCTACCTAGTTGGGTCATGAAACGTCTGCAAGAAAACCACCAAGCTCAGACAGCACCAAGGACCCCACAGTTCTCCTCCTCCTCCTTCTCTCCTTCCTCCTCTTTGCAAACCCTACTCCCTTCTAGCACTGATGAGGCCACTCAGTTTGGTAATGAAACGTCTGCAAGAAAACCACCAAGCTCAGAGAGCACCAAGGACCCTACAGTTCAACCCTGAGCTGGAAATATATTTTTTTTTCTACTGACTGTCAATACTATCACGTTTACAGTATGTTTACAACTTGTAAACAAAAGATCGGACAGCTTCAAAGAAGACTATGGCCACAGTATCGGAAGACGTGATTCAGGGCATGGATTCTTGCTGATGGCATTCTTGTTGAGAGGCTGACTCACCTCAGCAGGGAGCAGAGTAAAGGAATAGAAGCGTTTCATCTTGGTCACCAGGTCGTCAGTTGAAAACGTGATGTATTCGACAAACTTCCTGTTCATCAGGAACCAATCGGAACCGCCATCCACAGTGATTCCTTCTGGAATTTTCCGGTCCCCAAGTCTCCACATGTGGGTATCACATTCCAGGAACAACCTATCCAGGCCTTGTTTTCTAATAAATCTGGACAACAGAAGAAGAAAAGCAAAGAAAGAAACAGAAAGAAACGTGTGAAATAAGATAAACAGGGATAAAACCATCATACCAGGGTCAACCAAAAACATTTTGCTTCCTTGAACGAACAAGATGGTGCCCTTCCTGTTTCTTTATTTTAAAAAAAAATTCTCAGCTCCAAATGGTGCCAATCCCCTGAGCAGTAGAATTTTGTTCTTGACTAGAGAATTATGGACCCACTTGAGAGTTATTGTGAATTTATTTTGTGCTGGTTAATGTTGGGTTAAGGCTTGTAACCTCAGATGTTCATTTGTTGCTGTACAATTGTGTGTGTGTTTTTTTAACGTGTGTACATTGCCCAGACTCACCATTGCGAGATAGGCGGTCGTGTAAAAGGGTTTAAATAAAAATAAATTTAAAGGCATGGATTGAAAAGTTCAACTAATGGAGAGTCTTCTAAACTGCAGTGTCAATACATTTTAAAACAGGTTTCCAGTGGGGAAAAAAAAAGGATATAAGCTAGGAAAGATGGCTTACCAACAACAAAAAGAAGAACATGAGTGAATAGGAATGGCTGGGCTATGAAACAGACGGAGAAGAAAGAACTTTGCTTAATAGTGAGATGGGTGGATCAGAAGTTTAATAAACAATTTTACAAAGAAAGAGCCACAGATTCACCTAATGTTCTCAATTTTTAAAAGCTTTAAGAAATAGAATGACTATGGCAAAAGAAAGCAGAGAGTACCGATTGTAATAGGCGCCTGGGGTGCAATCCCAAAACAACTGGAGCAGCCCTTGAACACTTTTGGCGTTGACAAAATCCCCATCGGTCAATTGCAAAAGGCAGCTTTATAAAACAGCTTACATCCCACGATGATAACTTTAAAACCATCGAACAACAACATCTGCCTCTCCCAGGTCCTAGAGAAGGACTCAGTAAATAGATAAAACTGCCAAATCCAGTCTGAACATCTGACTGAACGTGCAACAAACTGTAATAATAATAATAGAGTATGGAACAACGGCATCTACTTTGGGAAGGACTCGATGGTTGATGAAAATGCCAGATCCAGTTTAAATATCTGGCTGACCAACCATAGTAATACCAACCAATAGTAATAAGCACTTTGGTGCAATGCCAAAAGATCTGGAGCACCATTTGATCATCATCAGCATTGACAAATTCAATATCAGTCAATTGCAAAAGGCAGCTTTACCCAAAACAGCTTACATCCTGTGACAAGACCTTTCACACCATCAGACAACATCATCTGCCTATCCCAAGTGCTTGGAAAGGATTTAATAGGTGGCTCAAATCCAGCCAAATCCAGTCTAAACAGCTGGTTGACTGAGCATCGAATCATAATAACTTCCGAAACACTGCTGTTTGAACAATTAACAGCCAGATCGTTATACAGACTTATAAAACCAAGAAAATCAGGTAATAAAAAAAAACACATCATGGATCTAATTAAATCCAACTCAAGGCAGACACGCAAAACCTGTTGGCCCATTAAGGAGATTGAGGAAACAAAAGTGAGTTTTAAAGAAGCGAGTTATTTTTTTTAAAAAAAAGCATCCTTCAACGAGACTCTAATTTCCCTTTCAATTACAAAGGACAACGGAAAAGCTTTGCAATTTTAATGCCGAGGTTCTAGAAATCTCCAGATTATTGAGTCAGTTCAATGCAGAATCAAATATTTATAGCGATGAAGGTTTGTATCATTGATTTTTATTTTGGGGGGGAGGAAGAAAAGGGAGCCCATTGGGGGATACATTACTTTGAACCCATTATGTTCAGTACATGCATTACTTTAAGGAAGAAGGACATTTCTGTGGCCAAAAAAAGAAAAGTCCACAGGTTCACCTAATGTTCTCATTCTTGAAGTTAAAAGCTTTAGAAAAGTTTCAGGTTAAGAAGTGTTTAAAAATGCATGACATTGTGGATTCACACAATTTTAGAGAAAGAGTCCAGTGATGTGGAAAGGAAGGGTCCTCTTAACGGATGCTGGTTTCAGACAGCCACAAAAAAAGTGGAAGCATCTCAGAGGGTTTGCTTGGTGTCCATTCATGGTGCACAAAAAACAACCCAGAGAGAGCGTTGGCTTACCTGAACGCCTTTTCTCAGCATGATGATGAAGAATCCACCAATGGGTTATTTCAGTCCTCCTGCCCAATCAGACTAAGTTGTCAAGTGGTCACACCCCTCTTTGTCTGGGACCTCCCAGTTTCATTGACAGCGTAGCCAATGACAACAGTTCGACATGATGACTCTCAAGCAAGTATCCAGAAAAAAACACAAGAAGAACAGACCCCCAACCCGGACCTAATTAACCACTAGATGGGAGGGCATGGATTCTTCATCATCATGCTGAGAAAAGGCGTTCAGGTAAGCCAACGCTCCTTCTCCAGCATGATGACTGAAGAATCCACCAATGGAATGTACCAAAGCTTCCCGAGTCCCTACGGGTGGGGTTCAGTTGGGGCCGGTCACCCTGATGGGGTGACTACTTGTTGTAAAATACGTCTACCAAAAGCGGCCTCAGCCGATGCAAATTTGTCCAGACGGTAATGTCTAATGAAGGGTGAAGGCGAAGACCATGTCGCCGCCCTGCAAATTTCTTCAATGGACGCTTGGGTTGCCCACGCCGCCGTTGTGGCAGCACTTATTATGTCCTCATGGGCGAAAGACTAAGATGAAACTGGGAGGTCCCAGACTAAGAAGGGCGTGACAACTTGACAACTTAGTCTGATTGGGCAGGAGGATTGAAATAACTCATTCTTTAGTCATCATGCTGGAGAAAGCCAACTCCTTCTGACTGCAACTTGGAAAAAAATCTGGAGGAGGAGGAGGAGGAGGAGTCTAAATTCGATCTGCAGTAAGCATTTCTAGCAAAAAGAACAAAGAAATTACTCTCTCAGCTCTGACCACCAGCCATTTAAATATTCATCTTCTGACATTAATCAGGTTTTGTGGCAATGACGTCTAAGCGATGTTGCAAATGACGGCTTCATATCTCCTTCTTCACTCTCCTTAACAACAAACAGATTTGTTGAGAGCCTTTCCTAAACAAATGGGTTGTCACACATGTTTGCAGAGTCACGGGATCCACCCAGCAAAATTATGCCAATGCTGCAAAATGAACTGTTTAACTATAGCTTTCCCAATTTTCTTCCCCAAAAAAAAGAGAAAAAAAAAGAGTGGACTTCAGTACCCAGCTTTCTGCTACAGGCCTAGGATGAATGAATGGAAACATCTGTTTCAGGATGTGGCCGATTGGCTAGTTCAAAAATTAGCAGTCATTACTTAGCGTGGAATTAAGTCCAATTTAAATACAGCCCCCAAAGAACCATATTGACTCTGAAAATATATAACATTCCAGAACAGTATGAAAAGATATCATATTCAGCTTTTCCACCTACCAACAAGTTTCCAGTGGAGATTCATCTGTAATTTTCCAGATGTAAACACAGCAACCCATTTTTTGCACAGTGAATTTTAAAAGTATCATGCATTTCACAACCGATGTCTCATGTGTTTGTTCAGAATATTTATAACTTCTCGGTCACTATCAGGGCCTTGAACTATTAAAGTTGTTTTATCCTAAATGGATGCCAAGTTTAATGCTTTAATATGCTGATAAGAGATACAGGGTTCAAACTTTATCCAAAACCAGCTAACCAGGTTGGGTTCATCTCACTGAACCACAATATAACTTTATGGTTTACAGCCTATTATAGTTTGTAAAATTTGAATTGTGGTTTAGCATGTTGAGTTAGTCCAGCCAATGAAGGCTTAGTCAAGACACCATGATTTATCATAATATTTGTATCAGCTTTCTTTCTTTTTTTTTGCAGTTTGCAGAAAAGTTACCTCACTATTTTTCATCATCTCGTCAAAATATGCAAGAGAGGTGCCGTTTACCTTGCATTGTCCCTTCCGTGAGACTTCAAGAAGTTCATGTTGCGGTATCTGGACAGGAACGCGACAAGCTGGTCATTTGTCCTGTGAAACAATTTGTGGAAAATGAATATTAAAAAAAAGGACCAACTTTTGCTCTCATCATCACATCAGAAGAAATGACGGCTTGGGTTTACATATATAGGGTAGTCCTTGGCGTACAACCATTGGTTTAGGAGCCATTCAAACTTACAACTGAAAAAAAGGGATTTCTAACTGTTGCTCGCAGTTATGACCGTCACAGCCTCTCAATGGGCCAGTTGGCATAAGTTGAGGACTGTCTGTATCCATTAGTCTAAGACAAGGGTCTTCAAACATGGCCCTTTTATGACTTGTGGACTTCAACTCCCAGAATTCCTCAGCCAATGGGTGAAAAGGTTGAAAAGCCCTGATCTAGGGGACCCTCACGGTCCCATGGAGATACTAAAACCACATTGATTTTAATATTTAACATTCAATCTGACCTTAAAAATCACACTTTCCTCCTTGACGGGGAAGAATTCCCATGAATGAATTGAGGGGGGGGGGGACTCATCCAGGATTTAGACCGAACAAGATTGGCATTTCATTTTCCTAATTTTTTCCTCTTAATGCCAACATTCATTTCGTATTTGAGACACATCAGGAGAGCTTTATATTCTCAGACATGAAAGGCCCCCATCCTGATCAGCCCCTTGCCTTTTTGCAAAGCTGAGACCCATGTGTGAAAGACCCATTAAGTGTGAAAGAACCCACAAGTGCGAAATTCTTCCTGTTCCTTCTGAATGCTTGGAAGAGGGGAGGAGGGGGGGGGTAAAGACTTTAAGGTTGTTTTAAACTCCACGCACAAAGCAAATTCTTGCAGCTCATTACCAGGAGCAGATTTACTGTCACATCCCTGAAATTTTTATGCCATATAAATCTGTTACCCTTTAAGATGTCAGAAGCCTCCCCGTCTCTTGCCATCTCTCCCCTTCTCCGTCTAGCTTCCACCCACTGTGTTTGTGCTACCTCCCTAGAATTTCAAATCAACTTTGCATTCGCTCCGTCTTCATCAACCTTGTGCAGAGAAAACAACGGAAAGTTATTCTTCCTGCTAAAAGGGAACTCATGTATATGCAGAGAGGTGTGTTGCCAGGAAGGAGATTGCAAAATACTTTGAGTGGTGATATATATATATATATATAAATATATAGGTCTTTGGTTATTCGGGTTTTCTCCTGCATAAAATTGGAAGTGTCTTGGCGATGTTTCAACGAAGTCCCATTCGTCATCTTCAGGCTGGTGTTTTCAGCTTCATGCTTCGAGGAGCAATGTGTGCTCCTCGAAGCACGAAGCTGAAAACACCAGCCTGAAGATGACGAATGGGACTTCGTCGAAACGTCGCCAAGACACTTCCAATTTTACGCAGGAGAAAACCCGAATAACCAAAGACCTACATACAAACACCCGCGAAAACCTCAGAAAACATATATATATATATATATATATATATATATATATATATATATATATATATATATATATATATATATATATATTCTCTGAGCTTGGTGGTTTTTTTGCAGACATTTCATGACTCAACTAGGTAACATCATCAGTGCTAGAAGGGAGTAGGGGCTTGTGAATAGGAGGAGGAGAAAGAGAAAGGGGGGGAGGAGGAGGAGGAGGAAAACTGTGGAGTCCTTGGTACTATCTGAGTTTGGTTGTTTTCTTGCAGACGTTTCATGACCCAACTAGGTAACATCATCAGTGCTAGAAGGGAGTGGGGGCTTGTGAATAGGAGGAGGAGAAAGAGAAAGGAGGAAGAGGAGGAGGGAGAGGAGGAGGAAGATTGTGAGGTCCTTGGCACTTTCAGAGCTTGGTTGTTTTCTTGCAGACATTTCAATACCTAACCAAGTAACATCATCAGTGCTAGAAGGGAGTCAGGTTTGCAGAGTGGAGGAAGGAGAAGGGGATGAAGAGGAAGTGAAGGAGGAGAACAGTGAAGTCTTTAATGGCCTCTGGGCTTGGTGGTTTTCTTGCAAGCATTCCATTACCCAACTAGGCACCAATGATGTTACTTAGTTGGGTAATGAAACTTCCTCCAATCTACATAACCCGAATCCAGGACTCGATGAAAACCAGGAGCCTGCAAAGAAGCTTGCATTCACAAACTCTCTGAAGTAAGAAATCATTGTATCCTTACTGAACAACCAGAAAGTTAACCATTGAGGAAATCCAGACCAACTAGTGGATTGGTCCATCAAACTAAGTAGTTTGAATGCTGTAGCTAAGGTAGATCTCCCCACCACCCTTGGCTTGCACTATTGTGACCTCAAAAGTCTCCCAAAGTCAGTCTGGCATTTTTAATATGGACACACACTCACACCCAGACACACTCACACAGACACAGAAAGAGAGGCTCGCAAAGCCCTTGTTTGCCGCATGGCTGGCTCACGGTCTTCAGGAGGGCAGAAGAGAAGTTTAAGGAATTTATTTAACGATCTTTCCACATGAAAAGATCTGAATGCACAACATCCTACGGTGCATTTCAAGACCAACACGGGCCTGCTAAGATAATCTTTTTTTTTTTTCCAGGTCTGAACTTGATATATATTTTTTTCTGCTTTAGTTTGTTCAGAGAAACCGTATGGATGGATGGATGGATGGATGGATGGATGGATTTCTTAGTGAGTGGAAGGGTGGTCTAGAGCAGTGTTTCTCAACCTTGGCAACTTTATGATGTGTGGACTTCAAAATTCTCCAGCTAGACTCTAGAGGATCTTCAAAGCACCTTCTATCTCCCAGACCGGCAGATATAGATACACAGAGATGGATGGATAGAGATAGAGACATGGATGGATGGATGAATGGATTTCTTAGTGAGTAGAAGGATGGTCTGGATGGCCTTCAAAGCCCCTTCCATCTCCTGGATTTCATCAGTGGAAAGAAACAGAACTCAATGATGCAACCCCCTTTCCAAGAATGAACCTAACCTAATATAATCAATCTTTTTTTTTTTTTTTACAGTCAATGACCCATATTTAGACTCCCCACCCCACCGTTTCTGAATTCTGGGAGTTGAGGTCCACATATCTTAAAGTAGCCAAGGTTAAGATACATCGCCTGAATCCTGGACTTCCGAGCAGAGCAAAAACCCAGAAAATAGGCCCTTTGCAAAGTTTACATATTCCTACCGAGAGCTTGATAAACAAGACATCCCAGAGGAACGAATTAAATGAGATCGGTGTTTTTCTAAACTTTTCATTTCTCAGATCGAGCCAATGGCAGCAGCTAAAAAAAAAAAAAAGTAAAAATAAAATAAAACTGGAAAGATTTGAGAACGACATTAAGCAACATGAAAAGAACTAACAAGGAAAAAAGAAAGAAAAAAAGAAAGAAGCAGCAAGCATAAAATCCACAGCAGAGCTGAGAATTTTCCAGGAAAGCAGAGAGAACAAAATGTGATTAAAACTATCTTCAATCTGGATGGGAGCCAAAAACCTGCTAGCAATACTTGATCATCAAACACTCTTTTCCTTTCCTTTTTTTTTTTTTTTTAAAAAAAGGATGTGCAATGCGCTAGGCAGCATAACGCAAATCCTATTTGGCAGATTTCTTCCCCTAATTAAAACAATTGGTTTTAGCCCAGACGGGAATTTCTTTTAAGTATGGGTTTAAGAAAGCAGAATCTCCTTCTGCTTTTCACTCCCAAATATCTTGACCCATAGAAACCCCTATCATTTTTTTATGAATCATAATATTCCTAATAATAATAATACTTAAGAATGAGGTAGTCACTTTTGCTTTAAATCTATACAAAGAACAGTTGCTGGAATTGGGTATGTCTAGTTTAATTAAAAGAAGGACGAGGGGGGACATGATAGCAGTGTTCCAGTATCTCAGGGGCTGCCCCAAAGAACAGGGAGTCAAGCTGTTCTCCAAAGGGCCTGAAGGCAGGACAAGAAGCAGCAGATGGAAACTAATCAAGGAGAGAAGCAACCTAGAACTAAGGAGAAACTTCCTGACAGTGAGAACAATTAACCAGTGGAACAACCTGCCTCCAGAAGCGGTGAATGCTCCAACACTGGAAGTTTTGAAGAAGAGACTGGACAGCCATTTGTCCGAAATGGTATAGGGTTTCCTGCCTGAGCTGGGGGTTGGACTAGATGACCTCCAAGGTCCCTTTCAACTTATTATTATTATTCTGTCCTGTTAAAATCTGCTTTCCCTGGAGGCTCTCCCAATACAAAGATAAAATTTCATTCAGTTCGACATAACTCCTGGGGCTGTGACAGGTGGGAAGCAGAGGTCCAAAAAGCAAAAAAATAGGTCCAAACGTGCTCAATCATTGTGGTTTCTGAAATGCAGTGCTGTAGATCTCCTCAAGGCTCCTAAAATTGGTTGCAAAAATCCCCCTCCTCCACTACAGGAAGTAGAAAGGGAAAATGAGGGGTCCCTGGTGGTCTCTCACCTTGGTTGTTTTCTTGCAGATGTTTCATTACCCAACTAGGTAACATCATCAGTGCCAGAAGGAAGTGGGTTTAGAGAGTGGAATGGGAAGGAGAGAGGGAGGAGGAGGAGGAGAATGACTGGGGGTCCTTGATGCTCTCTGAGCTTGATTGTTTTCTTGCAGATGTTTCATTACCCAACTAGATAGCATCATCAGTCCTAGCAATGAAGTGAAGGAACATCTGCAAGAAAACCACCAAGCTCAGAGAGCACCAAGGACCCCTCATTCCAACCCCGAGCTGCAAATATTCTCCTTTATTAGAAAGGGGAAAAAGTGCTAGGAGGACAAGAATGGGTGGTGAGATGGCTTGTCAAGAGAAAATGAAAAACAGATGGTGTGTATTTTGGGGGGGGGGAAAAACACAGCAAAGGTTCCAGCGCTTTTACAAAACTTATCTGAGTTTTAACAGCAAGCCATCCAGATTTATTTGGCCAATGCTATCCATTATATCAACAAATGCATCTTTCAACTGAGACCGGCTGAGATAGGATGAAAATTTGGCGGTGGACAATGGGGACTAGAACATAGTTAGGTCATGAAATGTCTGCAAGAAAACAGCCAAGCTCAGAGAGCACAAGGACCCCACATTCTTTTTCCTCCTCCTCCTCCTCCTCCTCCTCCTCCTCCTCCTCCTCCTCCTCCTCCTCCTCCTCCTCCTCTTCCTCCTCCTCCTCCTCCAACCTAACTCCCTTCTAGCATTGATGCTGTTACTTAGTTAGGTCATGAAAAGTCTGCAAGAAAACAACCAAGCTCAGAGAGCACCAAGGACTCCACAATCCTCCTCTTTCTTCTACTGCACCATCTTCTTTTCTATCTGTCCCAGCTTTGGTTGACATCCTTCCCCCCCTCCCCCAACTGCCCACTTATCTGAACATCTCATAAAATAATGCCTGTCTCCTACCTCTCATTTTTTAAAAAAATGTTTTGCAAGGAAGCACACTCCTTTGATGTAAATTATTAGCTGCACATGGCACTTTCCACCAATCAGCCAAGACAAGAGCGGGAGGGCAATCTTCGAGAGACAAGGAGTTATTACTGAACGTCAGTTCTCCTTCTCAACATCAACACGAGGATTCGGTGCTGTTGCAAAACCTGAATCCTAGAATAATTTTTTGAGACCACCCAGATTTGGAGGAGAGATTCATGGTGAAAAGAGAGGCAAAACGGGTGTGTGTGTCTCTGTGTGTGGTTGCCACGGATTATCAGTGAACTGAACGGAAGAAGGTTCTTGGACGAAAAGTAAAATGTTTTCAAAGAAAAAAAGAATCCCAAGAAAGTTCAGTTGCCTTTTGGAAAAAAAAGCACCTTTGGGACAACCATGATCTGGGTGATTGAGAATCTCCATAAAGATGTGATGACACATTTATAAACTGAGCTGTGCACCAGGAGATTAGGAGGACTCTTCTTCTGGGATGTCTCCAATCTAGGAGACTCATCTACCATAGGTTTATTTGGTGCCAATTTGTGTCATCTTTGCAAAGCCCCCCTGAAACTGCAGGACCTTTGGAAGTAGAAGCAGCTCAATTGCTGGGTTGGCCCAGGGGTAGGCAACCTCGGCTCTTTTATGACTCATGGATTTCAACTCCCAGAATTCCTGAGTCAGCATGGAATTCTGGGAGTTGAAGTCCATGAGTCATAAAAGAGCTGAGGTTGCCTACTGCTGGGTTAGCCCGACCAACTTTGGTTTAAGTCTTTCTGTCTTAATATTTTGATTCTTGCTTTGGACAGTATTGTTTTAATAGTGTGCTTTTTCAATGGGTGTTTAATGAAGATATGTTACCAGGAGCTATATGTTATTGGCCACAGATCAATGAAATAAATAAACAAACGGGCTTTATGATGTTCTTGGTTTCCCCCTTATTTTGGGCTGGATTGCTTTGCTTTATTTGCCTTTTGTTTTTCTCGCATGCCGACAAGATACAATTGTTTAGAATTAAAAAGAAAAACAAGGCCCGACATCAACATTGATGACGTCAGCTGAGTCATCTGCACAATCCATTCAATCACTCCTGACAGAACCATAGAAGATCCAGGATAAGAGGCCGTATGTCTCGGCAAATCTGTTGCTAGGAGACCAGAGAGGTTGCTAGGGAACTATTGCTGGGGTTATCAAAGGATGGGCATCCTAAACTCCAGGTTGCTTGTGGCCCTTGAAGTCCCCCCCCCTTTTTGCAACTTTTGGAATGTCTCCAATTCCTATTGGGGCAAGTCAGTGGTATAAAATCCAACATTCTGAGGCAGATGAACATATGAAAACCCCAGTTTAACTTCTAAAGAGATTTTATATCATTAAATAATGCCAATATCCCAAACTTTCTCAAATCCTTTGATCTTGATGCCAGTCATGTATTTCCCCTAGCTCTGCCTCTTTCGTGCCATTTACTGGAAATTTTCTCAAACTCTTGAATGAAAGCCATCTGGACATCCAAAGATTGCCCAATCTATAGCAAAAGTTGATGTATCCTTCAATGCATAGTCCCTAAAATACCAAGAGTATCCAAATTGGAACAATCAATATTCCCAGTTGAGTTCAAGATGATGGGTGGGTATAATCCAGCACCAACTCTCTTTTGGGGTTCAGGAAGAAGACCTTCTACCTGTGGGAATGGCAAGGAAGGTATCTGGGTCCACTGAAATTAGAAGGGCTACTGGTGAGCCATGACTCTTAGATTTCAAACCAGAGTTAGACAACTTGTGGACCTCTAGATATTCCTGAATTATATTCCTGAGCATTCCTTCTCAGTAGCCATGCTTTTGTAGGAGAAGGAGTGGCAGAACCTGGGGTGGAGTCAAAAGAGAGATCAGCCTGGAATCCCTATGTAGTGAGCTACATCCAATCTCTCTTGAATTCCATTGACTCTTATCTAACTCCAAGCAGCTGTTAAACTGCTTGGAGTTAGTTGCGTAGAGATGAGTAGCAATAGGACCTTCACATGTGATCTTTCACATCTGACATCTTTTTACAGGTATGGGGAATATAATTCAGTAGCACTGGAAGGACCAGAGATTGCCTACTATGTAAGTCAGAGAACTGTCTGATGTCCCAGTTTCTCTGGGTAGCCTCATTCCAAGACTTCCTGCATCTTTTTCAGATGGACATACTGGAGTTCAGCCAGCCTTGGTCCCACGGACTTGAAGATGTCCCCATTTTTTCGGCTTCTAAGAAGTATTTCTCAGAGCCATCAGCTGAACACCTCCTTCTGTTCTTCTTTTCTCCCCTCCTCGTTTAGAAGGCCAGGAGGAGCAGAAAGGAAGAAAGCAACTTTGTTGACCCACATCTTAAGGACACTGTGGGGTCCTGTTTAAACTCCTCTTGAATAAACAAGACTAGCGGTCTTCCTTGCCAGCAGATTTACTGTGCCAGACAGAAAGCAGCCTGTTCTCTGGAGCATAACTAATACGTCGATGCATCTTATGATGGTCCTAAGCAACACCCATGACTTGCATATTATGGGGTATGATCTTTCCTTGAAGATATACCATCAGCAAGCTGGCAATCAGATTCTATTAAGCCCAAATGGAAGATATACAAATGGAGCAAAACTCACTTAACAGCCCGCCTCGCTTAACCACAGAAAATTTGGACTCAACGATGGTTGTAAATCAAGGACTACTTGTATTCTTTGAAGGTGGTCAGCAGGCAATCGGTCCTGTACCTCAGTGGCCCCCAACCTTTTGGGCACCAGGGACCGGTTCCATGGAGAGAGGTTTTTCCATGGACCGGAGGGGGGGGTTTCATGTGCTGCCTGGATCCCACAGATGGGGCTTCACTTGTTTGCACAGACCACTTTCTGGAATGCCGTGGAAGTAGGGGGTTGGGGACCCCTGCTGTACCTGATAGGGTAGTCCGCAGCGCTGAGGTTAATGAAGAAGTCCCAGGGCCAGTCCTTCATCTCCAAGAGGTCTTGCATGCTCTGGAGGTAGGTGGAGAGAAGACTAGCGCCACCCCAGATGGTGGCCATGCGCCAGGAGGTGACTCTCACGTTCGGATACTGGCTTGCGAACTGGAGCACTTGCCGGTGTAAATAATTGGAGCGCTTTATGGGAACAGAAAACATAGAGTGAGAGGCGATGGTGTCTGTGTGAAGATGAGCCTAAGGGGCTGTTACTGGATCAGAGGTCCTCAACCTTTTGGGCACCAGGAACCGGTTCCGTAGAGAGAGGTTTTTCCCCGGACCGGAGGGTGTGTGGTTTTGTGTGCTGCCTGCATCCCATGGATGGGGCTTTGCTTGTTTGTGCGGACCAGTTGCTGGCATGCTGCGACACGGTACTGGTCCACAGACCGGGGGTTGGGGACTCCTGTACTAGATAACGGTGGTCCCCAGCTTTCCAAAGTGGAGATGGGACAGTGAGGCAGCCAGAATGGAAAAACTGAGCTGTGGAAGAGAATTGAGAGCTTAACGCTCTCTTTCCCCAGCTATCTTGGGAGAGAATCAAGAGAGGAATGCTAAACACGGTTGAGCCAGGCCATGGGTGCACGTGGGAATAAACGAGAAACAGGGTGCTGCAGCTATGACAGCATATACAGGTTGTCCTCGACGTACGACCACAGTTGAGCCCAACATTTCCGTTGTTAAGGGAGACGTTTGTTAAGTGAGCTTTGCCCCACTTTGCCACCTTTCCTGCCACAGTGGTCAAAGGAATCACTGCGATTGTTAAGTTGTTAACATTGCTTGTTAAGTGAATTTAGCTTCCTCACTGACTTGGCTTGTCAAAAGGGGATCACGTGACCCCGGGACTCTGCAACCGTCGTAAGTACATGCCAGTTGCCAAGGGGCTGAACTTTGATCACATGACCATGGAGATGCTGCAACGGTCGCTTTTGTCAGTGCCGTTGTAACGTCAAACGGTCATTAAGTTGTAAGTCAAGGACTACCTGTATTTAAGACTGCAAAACAAGAAGCAGCACAGGACAAGCAGATCACGCGCTGGGGGGGTGGGGTGGGGGCTATAGAATTGGTGATCGATTACCTTGTCAACGTGGATGTAATAAAAGTGATTCTGATGATATATAGCCTTAAACATGCGCATCAGCTGGCGAGAAGCTCTGCCATGGACAACCAGGACAAAGGCAATCTTGACCGGGTCAGCTGGCATGTATTCTATGAAGTCCTCGTCCCACTGGAGATTGTTATTGGCTTTTCCTGTTTGGAAAGAAAATATCATCAGGGCACTCAGCCTATCTTAAGGGAGGAGCTTAGGATATGTTTCAGCAGTTGGATAAGAGATGGAAGTTGGTAGAAGAAGTGAGGTCCACCTAAAGCCTCTCCAGGACTTTTGAAGACTCCCAACTCCTAGATCTTTTTAACCAGCATGGCTAAGAGGGTGAGGTCTCAGCTGGTGGAAGATGCTAGGGAACCAACCCCAAATAAATTATCTTCCAGTTATATGGATGTGGTGAGCTTGGTGGTTTTCTTGCAGACAGGTTATTACCAAACTAGGTAACACCATCAGTGCTAGAAGGAATGGGATATGCAGAGTGGAAAGGAGGAGGAGGAGGAGGAGGAGAGAGGATGAAGGAGGAGGACAATGACTATGGGGTCCTTGGTGCACTCTAAGCTTGGCTGTTTTTTTGCAGACCTTTTATTACCCAACTAGGTAACATCATCAGTGCTAGAAGGGAGTGAGGTTTGTGGAGAGGAGGAGGAGGAGGACTGTGGGGTCCTGGGTGCTCTCTGAGCTTGCTTGTTTTCTTGCAGACGTTTCATGAACCTAACTAGGTAACATATCAGTGCTAGAAGAGAGTGAGGTTTGCAAGGAGGAGGAGGAGGAAGAGGAGGATTGTGGAGTCATGGGGCTTGGATGTTTTCATACAAACACTTCATTACCTAAGTAGGTAACACCATCAGTGTTAGTAGGAAATGGGGCTTGCTGATGATGCTACCCAGCTGGTAATGAGACATCTGCAAGAAAACCAGCAAGCTCAGAGAGCACCAAGGACTCCACAGTTGGACCCTGAGCTACAAATATTCTCTTCTATGGGGTCTCAATTCCCAAAGGTCATTCTGACCAAGAATCCTGGAAGGTAACTCTAGGACACCGGAATGGGGAAGACCAAGCTAAGTTGACCTTCTCAGAAAAAAAATTAGTTTAGATTAGAATGACTGTACGATTTATCTGCAGAGGTTTCTTGACCTTGGATGCTTAAAAAAAACACTATAAATTGTTTAGAAGTGAAAGAATGGAGCACAGTCAACATGGAAAAGTAAAGTTCTGTGGAATTCTGCAGAGGCAAAGGACAGTTCTAGAAATAGCAAATAGAAAGCAAACAAGGCTTGGCTGAAAGGCTGGCTTTCTGAAAAGTTAAATTATAAGATATTTTATGTTAATGTCTGTCCGCTAAATATATATTCTTGCAACTTACTCCTGTTAAGATCATGGAGTTAATTTTTTTTAAAAAAAGCAAGCACTGACCTCAACCTTCTCTAACAAATCATTTATGACTCTGCATCTTTATAATTTAAGATTGTACATGGAAAATTCCTTTCCTTCCAGTAATTACTGGAGTTTCAGCAAGGGCATATGGTGAAGGGGAGTCAATGTGTACAGTAAGGAAAATGCCAGAGAATTTTAACTTCTGAAAAAGAAATACTGTATATATTACTGTAATGAATATTAAGTTCTATGATGGATAGACATTCAAGTGCTTCCATAAAAATTCATATCCCAGATTATCCCAATGCTTTTTATTTTATTTTTTTAAATAAACAAATCTAACAGTACCTCCATGAATATTTTTTTTATTTCTAGTATTAAGCAATTCTTTGCTGATTTACTGCAAATAAATCAAGTTTCAAATCTATCTACCTTCTGACTTAACAGGATGTAAAGCTTTATGTCGAATGTTGACTCATGAGCCAATGAACAGCGTGCTCATGATGGGAAGAAGTTAAAAATAGGAAGAACAGAATCAAAAAAATTGCTACTTCTCCTTCATAAATTATTCTTTTGGCTTACATTTTTTCCCCTAATGCTTTTATACCAAACTCCCCAGAGGTTTACTCATACAGAGAGAATAAAAATGAAGGCTATTTTTTTTTCCCCTGCTTTGTATAACATGTTCTGTTCTCAATCCCGGGGGAGCTGTGATTTCAAATGATGGGCAAAAGAATTGTCATTTTGTGTTTTTCTGACACCGAAGCAATATAGATAGGTGCTCCATTTTCAGCTACGCATATTTCTATCTTATATTCCTCTGGGTTAACTTTAGATATTTTTTTTTTTTTTCAAACATGATCCGGAAACCGAATTTCAACATTTGGACTACCGGCCAAGTTTTAGAAAAAGGCTTTCCACGGACAAATGAAAATCCTATTATTTTATTACAAGTAGTCTTTGAACTTACAAACACAACTGACCCCAAAATTTCTGTCGCCAAGGGAGACATTTGTTAAATGACTTTTGTCCCATTTTGCGACCTTTCTTGTCACATTTGTTAAGTGAATCGCAGCAGTTATTAAGTTAGTAACACGGCTGTAAAGTGTGTCTGGCTTCCCCACTTGACTTTGCTTGTCAGAGGTTCGCCAAAAAGGATCACGTGACCCCGGGACACTGCAACCGTCATAAGTACTAGTCAGTTGCCCAGCGTCTGAATTTTGATCCCATGACCACGGGGACGCCGCAACGGTTGTTAAGTGTGAAAAATGGCCATAACTCACTTTTTTCACTAAATGAATGGTTGTAAATTAAGAAGTACCTGCATAAGCAGACACGTGTAAAAGGATGAGAAGGCACTCAAGTAACCGTGAACACAACAGAAAGCGTGAAAACAATTGGGCAATTCCTCTTTTGCTAATGACTCATTTTTCCTGAAACTAAGCACAGTACAGACTTGAAGCAATCCATCACTGCTTACAGTTTCAATATTAGTTTATTATTCTTAGCAATCTATTCCGAGGGAAACACTAGAAAAATGACAGGACGTAATATTTTCACATTAAAACAGGAAGGAAAAAAAAAACAATAGTTGCCTATCGTTCTGTCCGATTAAATAACTCTGAAGCACTCATAAGAGGCGAAAGGGGAATTACAATATATGAGATATAGGTTTTGTTTATCTTAAGTTAGCAGCCTCCGTGCAACATCCCTATCCCATAAGATGCTGTGAAGTTTGAGAGTTTCAACTCCAGCAGATACTGTGTATTTCATCTTCGAAAATACCAACCAAGTCGAAAATCAACATTTAAAAAAAAAAAAACAATTCTGAAATCCAAGGACTTTTGCTGCAATGCTCTACTGGATGCTAATTGGTGCATATAAAAATCACGCAAACCTACTAAATTATATACATTCAGGTTTTTGTGCCGGGTGCGAGATTTCACCAAGAAGTTCAATGACCAAAATAAACACTATTCAAAAACATTGGACCAAGGAAAGAGAATAGGATGTTGTATTATGTCTGCCAGCAATACCAGCATTATATGAGTGAGCTCTTTGGCACTGCTCAATGGCTCCTTTTCCAAGTGAGTAATTTTGAGGGCAGTGAATTTTCAGATTAGTCTGGGAAAATCTTTCTTACAGAGGAGAATAGTCACATGATATAGCCTATAAATGCCTATTAAGGTCTCGGGTTGGGGAATGGCTTTGGAATTAAACATTTGTTTGGGATACAAGCCTATCTCAACAGGGCCTCCCATTTAAAGCCCACGTTTAATTATGAAAAGATCACTCAACAGAGGTTCTGCTCCAGTCTGTAGGGGACTGGAGGCTAAAACATATAAGGAACGGTTGCTGGAATTGGGTATGTCTAGTTTAATGAAGAGAAGGACGAGGGGGGACAGGATAGCAGTGTTCCAGTATCTGAGGGGCTGCCCCAAAGAAGAGGGAGTCAAGCTATTCTCCAAAGCATCTGAAGGCAGGACAAGAAGCAATGGGTGGAAACTAATCAGGGAGAGAAGCAACCTAGAACTAAGGAGAAATTTCCTGACAGCAAGAACAATTAATCAATGGAACAACTTGCATCCAGAAGTAGTGAATGCTCCAACACTGGAAGTTTTTAAGAAGAGATTGGTAGTGGTATAGGGCTGAGCAGGGGGTTGGACTAGATGACCTCCAAGGTCCCTTCCAACTCTGTTAATCTATTCTATTCTATTCTAGTCTAGTCTAGTCTATTCTAGTCTTCTGTCCTATTCCTTATTCTGTCCTATTCCTTATTCTGTCCTATTCCTTATTCTATTCTATTCTATTCTATTCTATTCTATTCTATTCTATTCTATTCTATTCTATTCTATTCTTCTGTCCTATTCCCTATTCCATCCCATTCCATTCTATTCTACTGTCCTATTCCCTATTCTATTCTATTCTATTCTATTCTATTCTATTCTATTCTATTCTATTCCATTCCATTCCATTCCAGCTGAGGGCAGCTATCGTGACCAGGATGGGCTCCTGTCCTACAAAATAAAATACATTTGCAGTCAAGAGGAAGGACAGATCTCCTCAAAATGCTTGTTGGGTTAATTTAAGCTTGATGCAATTGACTGAAATAAATCAATGCACTTATATGGAACAAGGGCTATCGACGTGACCTCCGTATTTTGTTTTCCCCTCCAGACTGGTGAAAGGATGGTGAGCTAACAATATCATTGCACAATGTTGGCGAAAATCAGCAGAAAGACAATGGCTTTTGTTAAGGTTTCATTTATTAGCATGTAGAAGCCTGAGAAAGCAGCCTGAATGTCATAAAAAAAAACTTGCCCCAGCCTGCAAATCTACAGGTGTGCCACGATTAACCCCATCCCAAACTCCACACTTCAATTTCTTGTCAGTTTTCTTGCCTGGTTGAAAGGGGTGTCTGTTCTTCTACTGATCCTCGGGGTGTTAAACAATTGCAGAGGAAGGAACCAAAATCATCCCTGGGGTCTTCAGGAAGCTGAAGATCACACGGGAACTGACTATAGGTAACAAAGGCAGGACATTGACATGTAACTGTAGTGCAAGCAAGTTACTTAACCGCCAGAACACCACGCGCCATCCAGGAGGAAATCACCGACTTTTTTTTTCTCATCTTCCGAAAAGAATATTTTAAGTCAATTCTTTTTTTCATCCAGGCCCAACCGAGTCAGTTTATTGAATGCCCTTGAGACCTCTCCATACTGGAAGGACGCCGAGGATTCTCGGAGCCTCCTAATCAGCCAGATAGTTAAAGCAGGGCAAAAGGACACTGGGAATGAGCACGAGAGTTCATCTTTTGTGTCTCTGGGTGGAAATGAGGCTTGTCAGATGCTATATTTTTTCTATCCTGCTCTGTGGAGTAGAGAGCTGGTCTCGGACAGAAGGCCACCTGAAGAGACTAGAAGCATTTGAAATGTGGATTTACAGGCGGCTGTTATGTATAAGCTGGGTTGACAAGATCAGAAATGAGGAGGGGATAAGCTGCCTGGGAAAGCCAAGGGAAACCATCAAAACGATGAAAAAACAAAAATTAGAATATTTCGGACAGGTGAAAAAATACGGCATACTCCATTTAACCCTCCAGAGAAAGATGGAAGGCAAACGAGGTCCAGGCAGAAGAAGAACATTGTGGCTTCAAAATCTAAGGGACTGGTTTGGACAAAACTCAGCAGCACTTTTTCGTGGGGCGGCTGATAAAAACAGGATCGCCAACATGATCGCCAACATGATCGCCAGCGTCCGATAATGGATAGGGAAGAAGAAGAAGAAGGAGAAGGAGAAGGAGAAGGAGAAGGAGAAGAAGGAGAAGAAGAAGGAGAAGGAAGAAGAAGAAGAAGAAGAAGAAGAAGAAGAAGAAGAAGAAGAAGAAGAAGAAGAAGAAGAAGAAGAAGAAGAAGAAGAAGAAGAAGAAGAAGAAGAAGAAGAAGAAGAAGAAGAAGAAGAAGAAGAAGAAGAAGAAGAAGAAGAAGAAGAAGAAGAAGAAGGGTGGAAATGACCTTGAGGAGCCAGAGATGCTGCATAGGAAATATTCAGATAAAAGAGAGAGAGAGGAGCCCCCCGTGGCTTAAAGCAGCACCCCCCTCCAACCTTTTGGGCACCAGGGACTGTTCCACGGAGGAAGGTTTTTCCGTGGACCAAAGGGGCCATGGTTTTGCATTCTTCTTGCATCCTGCGGATGAGGCTTTGCTTGTTTGCGCGGACTGGTTGCTGGTGTGCCACAGACTGGTGCCGGTCCACGGAGCAGGGATTGGAGACCCCTGGCTTGAAGGGTCAGACGAAGAAATTTAGGATGGGCTCGCCCTAACTGATTGGGTGGTTAAAAGGGGTGGAGGAGAAGTGCAACGTTACAATAAAGTAACTAGCTCATCTAATGCCGGGCAGAAAAGATCAGGACCACACGTGAAGGTCCCATGAAATGGATTTATTCAGGAATCTTTCTCCACGAATGATTAACACCGGGCTAGGAATTAGATAAAGGTCCACAGAATTCAAGGAAGACTGGAGAGGGCTTCTGGCTATGTAGAGATTCGAGTCAGCTTTCCTGTCTGGTTTGACCTGGGAGAGTTGACATCATCCTTGAAAGTCTGAAGGTACAAAGGTCCTGATGCCACTTTTAACTGCCTGATGAATCAGGGCAGGTCCTTCCTTACTTTCTTTCTCTGACGGTTAAGCCAGTGGAGGCTCCTCCTTTTCTTATCTGCTTGTTTCCTAGGCAACATCTCTTCCCCTTGTCCCTCAAGGTCATTCCCACATATCCTTACATCCTCTCTGAGGAGTTGGAGAGAGACGCTGCAGAAGATACTGAACATTATGCTCCTCTAGATTCCATATTACTCACGGAGAAGTAAGCTTCCATGAAGATGTCTTGGATCCTACTTCAAATGAAAGATGTTGAGACTCTAGAAAGAGTGCAGAGAAGAACCACAAAGATGATCAGGGGACTGGAGGCTAAAACATAGGAGGAATGGTGGCTGGAATTGAGTAGGTCTAGTTTAATGAAGAGAAGGACGAGGGGGGACAGGAGAGCAGTGTCCCAATATCTCAAGGGCTGCCCCAAAGAAGAGGGAGTCAAGCTATTCTCCAAAGCGCCTGAAGGCAGGACAGGAAGCAACGGATGGAAACTAACCAAAGGGAGAAGCAACCCAGAACTAAGGAGAAATTGTCTGACAATTAATCAGTGACTGGACAGTCATTTGTCTGAAATGGTATAGGGTTTCCTGCCTGAACAGGGGGTTGGACTAGATGACCTCCAAGGTCTCTTCCATCTTTATTATTATTATTTCAAATCATGGAATGAATATGGCACTTTCTCTCAATTTTAATTAATCATATATTGGACTGGAATGTCTAAGGTGTTAGAAATCTCTTTGGGACCAATCATGATAAAATTGTGGTAGGCTGGCATTGCTTTTAATTTCCTTGCAATGCCAACGCCACATCTTGGTTATTTCTTTTCCTCCCCTTTACGCAGGCTCAGGTTTGGAAAAATTACATCCTCATACCTTACATGCAAATGATACATGTCGTAAGCACAGATACGGCTTGTGTGATGGAATGTGGTCTGGATTCCCAGGAAGGAGGGGTTGCATTCCAGAGTAGCAAAAGGCACCGCAGGTCAGATAGTTTGTGTGGAAAAAAGAGAGTGAAGATGGCTCCTCCCTAATAATTCCCAGAATCTATGTTTTGTGGCGATCTTAGCAGGCTTTAAATTGAGAAGTTTCTGTCTATAGATGAGAAACAATAAAGAAATCTACTTGGAAGCATCACGATGTGTCTTTCTTGAGTTTTTTTTAGAGCGTGACCCTCCCAATAGTAAGTCCACCATTCCTTATTCTTTCTATCGGTCTCTTATTCTTATCCTTGGGAGAGACAGGAAGTCTTGAAACATGAAACATAAACAAAAATAAATTTACCACAGAGCTGAGCCAGATTTTACAAGTATCTCAGCCTCTATTTCTGCTTTATTTGCAAACTCCACCGCTACACCTTGGGCATCAGTTATCGTAATAAACGGCTTGGCGGACAGAGAAGAATGCCGTCTCTCTGCAGCTCCGTGGACCATTTATTTTGATCGTGCCAATAAGTGAAATTAAAAACAAAGAGGGAAACATCACAAATCATTAGAGTTTCATCGAACAAAGCTGTGGATCCAGGCTGGGTTTTTTTTTGTTTTTGTTTTTGTTTTTACTTTTTGGGGATGGACAGTTGTTGTTATCTTTAATGACCCTCATTTCTTCTATTAACATAATTGATTTGAACAGTACAAAGAATTACGGAGAAAACAGCTTACCAGAGATCCACCCACCCACTCCCATTCAACCATAGCTGTCAATCTTCCTAGGCAGCGTCATCTGAAGCAAACCAATGCTTTTTCTTTGCTGGATTCGGAGATAATGCTTTTCCTACAATTTACTACTGGATGCATTTGCTATATATTCTTCCTCTTCCCACTCCACTTATGTGCCTAATTATTTTTCCATTCCCTTATTGAATTCGAGTGTCCTCCCCGAGTTGTGTTAGACGCACACACCTTCTCCCAGTTTTAAAAGCAACGGCAAAGCTTCCATTTCCAGGACGCTCAAGATTCCGATCTTGGCCAAGGGCCTAGGAAACCTCTAAGTATTTCCAAATGTTCTGCTTTAATTGTAGCCAAAGGAGAAAACTATTATCTATATGCTTGGAGGATAATCAGATTCTCAACATTTCGTTTTAATTCCATTTATCTGTCTGGGAAATAAAAAGCTTGTTTTCCCTCAGCACTTCTGACTACTTTCTGAAGATGCCTATCATAAAGAAGAGAGGACTAACTTATTCTCCAAAGCATCAGAGAGCAGGATAAGAAGTAATGGGTGGAAGCTTGTTAAGGACAGATCCAATCTAGAAGTAAGGAGAAATCATCTCCTCCTCCTCCTTCTCCCCACAGGGGGAGGGTCCACTTTTGGATCAACAAGCATCATCTTATGCCAGTGGTGGCGAACCTATGGCACGGGTGTCAGAGGCGACACTCAGAGCCCTCTCTGTGGGCACGCGCGCCGTCGCCCCAGTCCTAGGCCTTCAGCTGGGTTTTACAAAACCTTTTTGCTTTAGGCCTCCGCCGACGTGTGCAAAAAAAAAAAAAAAAGGTCCACGAGTCATAAAAGGGCCAAGTCTGAAGACCCCTGCTCTAATAGGGACTTCTTACATTAAATATGCAATTTGCTCAAACTGCCAGCCCTGTGTATCAGTTACAGTAAGATGTGAAATGTTGCCTAACCACATCTGGATGAACGCAAGCTGTATCTGTCATCACCTGGACCCCCTTGCGACAAGCTAGCAATTTCCCGTCCTGCAGGGTTTCCTATTTGAAATTCTAGAGTCACTCGCAATTACTGGAACTGTTTTCGTGTTTTACAAATCAATGCCTAATAACTAGGAGATTGGTACCAGCCAGAAACAAAAACAAAAAAAAAAAGAAAGGAAAGCCTGCATCTCATTGACGACGAAAACCATTTTGCCAGACCAATAATCTTAATAGCAAATTCACATTGTGACATTTCTAATTACCAAAATGCCATCATCCCTCAGAGACAAAAAAAAAGGGGGGGTGGGAGAGAAAAATCACAATTATTTCTGTGCTTTGCTAGAGCACTCGAGCTTGCTGTGGTTCTCCCCACTGGCTCTTAGGCATCAACTGATAGAAGTCGTAGGATGTTCCTTAAGGCAGAAAAAGAACCGATTCCCCGTTAAAAGGACACCTGTCGCTCCCACTTAACAGTTAATTAGTTCGGTGCAACCAATGCATCTGAAGGAGAACAAAAGATACCGCTGCATGCAGGTATTTGATCTAGAGATAATCTTTGACTTATGACTGCAACTGGGACCAGAATTTCTGTTGCAGAAGAAGACGGTTGTTAAGTAAGCTACGCCTCTCCACAACCCCAACTCCCTTCTAGCACTGATGATGTTACCTTGTTAGGCTCATGAAACGTCTGCAAGAAAACAAGCAAGCTCAGAGAGCACCAAGGATCCCTCATGTCAACTCCCAGCTACTAGCATTCTCCTTCATGGAAACTCATTTGCAGCAGTAGTGCCCCCAAAATTTAGAAGGACAAACCAAGTGACCTCTGGGAACAGCAGAAAATGGTGACTGAAGAACCAAATAACAGAGTTGGAAGGGACCTTGGAGGTCTTCTAGTCCAACCTCCTGCGCAACCCGTTCAGACAAATGGTTGTCCAACCTCTTCTTAAAAACTTCCAGTGTTGGAGCACCCACAATTTCTGGAGGCAAATCGTTCCACTGATTAATTGTTCTAACTGCCTCCTTAGTTCTAGGTGGCTTCTCTCCTTGATTAGAACTTGTGTTCTAATCAAGTTGTGTTTGTTTGTTGAATGAATGAACAACAAGCAAGTTGAGAACTTTTGTTCATCCCTGGCTTACTGGGTTAAGTCTAGTGGTGACTTTCCATACCATTTATTCTACCCCAATATTTCTCCTCTGAGGAAGAGCAGTTTTCCATTTTCTGGAGCAGAGATGTCCCACAAGATATGACCATCTAAACCAGGGGTAGTCAACCTTGGCTCTTTTATGACTCGTGGACTTCTACACAGAAAGCTGAAAGTTCTACTAGTGAGCTACAATCTGGGTCAGAGTCCCAGTTGGATGATCCTTCTCCAACATCACAATCATGCTTTGTTCCTCCTGTACAGAAAGATGACATCGTGACAACCTCTGAAGAATAGAAGCTTAGATGGCCTATTTCTACTCTTGTTTCCTCCTTCTTCTTTTCATCTCCTCTAACTCTATTTTGGGTTTTTCTCCTTCCAATGGAGAGTAACCGCAAAGTGCTAATCATAGCTTATAAAACACCCAGACCCAAATAAATTAACAGAGAGAAAGCAACAATATTGATGCAGTGTAACAAACCGTGGTCGACAATGGGGGGGGGGAAGAAAAAGGGATTTATTAAGGCAAATGCTACAACTTAAAGAGTCAGAGAATAATCAATAGCGATTCCATCTCTTGTTTTGGCTTTGTTTCAAGAGAAGTAATAGCCTGGGCAATCAATAATCAGGTTTTTCCCTTCGTTGTATCCTTCTCTCTAACCTGATGGACTTCAGTTCTCAGAAATCCTGCAGGACTTTTGTCCAAAGTTTTGTCAAAATCAGATCCATGTAATTTGGAAGATCCCTATACTGGTGGTCCTTCACTTACAATAGTTCATTTAGTGACCATTCACACTTGTGACCGTTGCAGCCTCCCCAGGGTCACGTGATCAAAATTCCGATGTTTGGAAACTGACTTGTACTTGTGACGGTTGCAGTGACAGTTGCAGCGCCCTGGTGTCATTTTTTTTTTTTTTTTGCAATTTTCTGATGAGCAAAGTCAATGGAAAAGCCCGATTCGCTTAACAACCTTGTTACTAACAACTTCAGCCATTCGCTGTGGCAAAAGAAGTTGTGAAATGGGGCAATATTCACTTAACAACTGTCTCGCTTAACAACAGAAATTTTGGGCTCTCGGTTGTAAGCCGAGGACTCCCTGTGTTAGGGAAAGTTCCTTTAAGGCAACGAGACATTAATGAAATAGTATTTAGGAGGGCTGGCAGGCAGTGGTGTAAACACGGCTCTTGAAAATCAAAGATGTTGTAGGTCAAGTTAGATTACTGCTCCATCAAGTTCCCTATTAACAGGATCATCTGCCTGCAGCTTTTACAGGCTCTAAGAGTGGGTTTTTCAGGCCTCGGTGGAAATGGTGACAATTGGGATCAAAAGCCCTGTTAGAAAGATGGTGAGAAGATGGAGGAGGTTCTCCTGCTTGAGCAGGGGGCTGGACTAGAAGACCTCCAAAGTCCCTTCCAGCTCTATTCTATTCTATTCTATTCTATTCTATTCTATTCTATTCTATTCTATTCTATTCTCATTCCATTCCTCTACTCTACTCTACTCTACTCTACTCTACTCTACTCTACTCTACTCTACTCTACTCTACTCTATTATTATTATTATGTTCAAAAATGGAAAAGTGTGGCCCTAACCACAATGGAGAAATGGCTACAAAGGTGATGAAACTTGGCAGAGATGTCTAAACTGATTTCTTTGATTAGAGAAAAGACAGCATCTACATTTATGACAGAGTAAAAACCGACTTTCTCATGAAACTGGAAAAAAAAAGAACTTTAGATCTGTGGTTTTGATAGGGATAAAACACTAGATAACGGGAGAAAAGAGAACTTTTTTGCAAGCATAGAGTAAGAGATAATTTTGCAATCATGCTTGTGTTTGTCGGCAAGGAAATTGGAAACTTCTTTATCTGTCTCTTTTTATCTTGTCTTTTTGCAGTTTAATCTTTTCTTTTCTTCCTCTTTTCCCCTGTCTTACTTTGCATCAATTTTGAAGCAGTTTTTAAAATCATTTTTTTTCAAAACGTTTAATAAAACTCATCCATGCCAACCCAAAAAGAGAAGCTGAAAGAGGGAAAGCTGGTTATACGATGAAGAACCCCTTCCAGGTCATGCCAGCTTGTTCTCTTTAGGGGTGGGGTGGGATGGGCTGGCTGCTGTACCATTAATAGTGTTCCAAATTAGTATGGCCTCCTTTGAAATTTGTCGAAGATTTCAAAGATTTTCCCCTGATTTCCAACCCTCTTCTCAAGTTGTTCTTTGTTTGGAGTTTATTCTGTTGGGGAAGAGAAGCTACTGAAGGGGTTTATTTTATTTATTTATTTATTTATTTATTTTCAAATATTTATATGCCGCCCAATCCCCCAGGCTGATGTCCCTCTGGCTACCTCCCCTTTCCCACTAAGAAAGAGCCCCATGGAAGATATTTCATGATACTAGTACTGCTACTGCAGCCAAGAAATTAGAAGACGCTTGCTCCCGGGGAGGCAAATCTAGACAGCATACTAAAAAGCAGAGACATCACCCTGCCAACAAAAGTACATATAGTCAAGGCCATGGTTTTCTCAGTTGCAACGTATGGCTGTGAAAGTTGGACCATAAGAAAGGCTGAGCGCCAAAGAATGGAGGCCTTTGAACTCTGGTGCTGGAGAAGACTCCTGCGAGTCCCCTGGACTGCAAGGCGATCCAACCGGTCAGTCCTAGAGGAGATCAACCCTGACTGCTCTTTAGAAGGCCAGATCCTGAAGCTGAAACTCAAGTACTTTGGCCACCTAATGAGAAGGAAGGAGTCCCTGGAGAAGAGCCTGATGCTGGGAAATAGGGCAATAGGAGAATGGGATGACGGAGAAGGAGGTGGCTGGATGGAGTCACTGAAGCAGGACGCGTGAGCTTCAATGGACTCCAGAAGATGGTAGAGGACAGGAAGGCCTGGAGGAACGTTGTTCATGGGGTTGCGATGGGTCAGACACGACTTCGCAACTAACAACAACAAAGTACTGCTACAGTTGTGTTGAGAGCGCCAAAGCACTTCCGGGTTGAAAAGATTAAACAATGCCACTACCGTTACCTGACAGGCATTCAGCTGGAAGCTCCTTTGATGTCCTCATTAAGTTCCCCACTGAAGGGGTACCTATTTATCTACTTGCGGTTGCCCTCTTTCAAACTGTTGAGTCGGCAGGAGCTGCAGCATGGGACGGGAGCTCACCCCGTCCCTGGGTCTCAAATGCGAGCCTGTGGATCATCAACCCAGTGTCGTAACCTCACGAACCACCACACTCCTGTTCTATCCTTATGCATTTCTCCTTTCAATTTCACAGAAGTTGAAGCAAATAAAAACAGGGCTCTCCAAATTTGGCAACTTTTAAGACTTGTGGACCAACTGCCAGAATTCCTCAGCCAGCCAGGCTGTATTATTCCACTGCCCCCCCTTTTTTTGGCCTGGAATTGTTTTTGCACATTACAGTTAAGGTTCTTCCTTTTGTTTTGTTCTTAATAATGCATCAGCTATTTGAATGTTGATTAGATTTTGAAATGGAAACCCAGAAATACAATCATCGTGAGCTTATGCAAGTTGCCCTCCTCTCTCAAAAGACTAGCAATGCATCTAACATCAGAATGGGTGGGTGGGTGGGGGATAGGAAGAGTAGAAACAGGATCCATTTACTTTGGGTATATTACCTGTCAAAAGGAGAAATGAAATATAATTTACAGTGTGGCATTTCCAGCAACAAATACATTCAAGCGTAAGCAATTAATGCTGGCTACTTTTTGGTAGGCTTGAGAAGATTACTCAGAGGGTGTGAGTATGTGTCCTGAGTTACAATAACACATGATTCTCCCCCCCGCCGCCATGTTAGACTTGCATGCTGTCTCTCCCCCCCCCACAAGCAGCCCGCATGGACCGTTATAATGATTTTGCCGCTGACTTGCTACACTCAACAGGGCGATTCAAGTCCACATGAACCAAACATCAAATTTTCAAAAGTTACTTTTAAAACTTGGAAAAGGTGCCAGAACACTGTTCTGGTCTGTTCTATGACAAAAAAAAAAAGCACTGATTGTGCTACATGGACAATATTTTCAGGAGATTACAATGGGATTCAACTACACAATTGTCTGTTTACACTACACTTCACCTCTCGCAAAATGAGCCCTCCAAGGAATTGCACTTATTTCTGCGTTGTACAAAATTCGGAGACTCGAAAACCTTGATTACAAAAGGCACACACATAAATGGACCCCTTGCCTTTGTCCGTGTTGATAAATAACACAGCGAAAAGAACCAAGAGCGCAACAAGAGACTGGAGTAAGAACAAAACTTAGGAAGGCAACAATATTCCATGCTGAGTCTAAGAACTGGATGGAAATACATTGATTTTTTTTCTTGCACAAAACACAGCACTGTAGTTCTAACAGCTGTCCAATGGAGAAGAATAAATTGGTTTAGTCTGGCTGGATAGTGATGGCCTGTTGCTGGGATGATGGTCGCAACCAAAAGGCTTAATAGAATAATAGAATAGAATAACAGAATAACAGAACAACAGAGTTGGAAGGGACCTTGGAGGTCTTCTAGTCCAGCCCCTGCTCAAGCAGGAGACCCTATACCATTCCAGACAAATGGCTGTCCAGTCTCTTCTTAAAAACCTCCATTGATGGAGCACCCACAACTTCTGGAGGCAGGTTGGTCCACTGATTAATTGTTCTAACTGTTAGGAAATTTCTCTTTATTTCTAAGTTGCTTCTCTCCTTGATTAGTTTCCATCCGTTGCTTCTTGTCCTGCCTTCAGGCCCTTTGGAGAATAGCTTGACTCCCTCTTCTTTGGGGCAGCCCCTGAGATATTGGAACACTGCTATCATGTCTCTCCTGGTCCTTCTTTTCATTAGACTAGACATATCCAATTCCTGCAACCGTTCTTCGTATATTTTGTCTCCAGCCCACTCATCATCTTTGCTGCTCTTCTCTGCTCTCTTTCCAGAGTCTCAACCTCTTTTTTTGATATCAAAGTGACCAAAACTGAATGCAATATTCCACAGGTGGCAGTATGGATTGGCCCTAGCTTCCACCAAAGCTGCCCACTTTTTCTGACAATCTGGAGGGAGATGCTTTTCTTTAAAGCGACTCAAGGAACTATAGGTAGTTCTCAACAGACAACTATAAGGAAGCTGGCCTATTATAGTCACGTGTTAAGCGAACCTTACAGTGCAGTTTTGCCGGAAACTGGATGTAACTTCCAGGGTTTGGTCCAAATTGTAGTCATGTGACCATGGAAATGCAGCCATGTTGCCAAGTGGCCAAACCCTGGTCATGTGAACCCATAACGGGGACAACTAACGGAACCGGGTTGAAACTCTGTTTTCACATGGAAGTTGCATCTTCGAATGATCGCTAAGTGGCTGTTCATAAGTGAAGGACTACCTGTATTTAGCGTGAAGTCATTATTTGTCTCTTTAAGCCAGGGATGAACCTTAAACCCTGGCTAAGCCGCAGGCAAAGCTGCAGATGGGGTCAGAGGGAGTCTTCTTATCATTATCTCCTACTATGACTTTCTAAGCTGAAAACACCGAGACAGTGGACCTGTGAACAATATTACTATTTTTTTAAAAAAAATAATAATAATCTCTTGTTTTTATAGGTTAATTGACCCACATCCACATGCAACTGTTCTTTTATTTACTGAAAATTGACAGCAGGTAGGGTGGAAGGCTGAACTTGGACTTAAAGGACTTAAAATAAGAAACTAGGGCTTGCAAAATTTTGAATGAAGCTTTCCTCTTTGAAATGGCTTCCTTAAGGAAGACTTTCCACCCTGTGTGAAGAAAACAGATCTAGCCAAAGCTCTCTTGTTCCAGTCTTCAACCGGAACCTGTCTTGATGGATCTACCCATCAAGAATAACGGAGCTTCAAGCCGTGATGAGAAGATTTAACTCTCAAAGCTCTCTTGTTCTACTCTTCAACCCGGACCCATCTTGATGGACCTACCCATCAATAATAACAGAGCTTCAAGTCCTGATGAGAAGCTTTAGCTGTAATTTCAATTTCTTACAATGGTTCAGAACTGTGGAATTTCACGAGCCCATCTGGCTTGGAAATTCTCAGGATGTAGTCCCAACAGATGGGGACAACCTCTGATTGAAGGAGGCTTGCTCCTACCTGTGTATTAGGATGCTACAGCTTGCTACTCCATAAGGCAGGCAATGCCAGAAAGACCACATGGTGATCTTCTCGCTCGTGTCAAAAGCTGCTGATATTCATATGCAAATGTATTCAGATTCCATTAATACACTTGCACAGACTTGGGATTTCTTTAACCAGATGGCAATCCTTTTAAGGAAGTCTTTCAAGGAAGTTCTCACATTGATTTACAAGGCCTGTAGAACAGTGGTTCTCAACCTGTGGGTCGGGACCCCATTTGGGGTCGAACGACCATTTCACGGGGGTCACCAAACAATGCAGTCTGCCATTTTTTTCCCCTTTTCCTTAACTGTGCTACTCCCTTTTATTCTATTGGCTTTTGAAAGCCAATAGAATAGACTCTCTTGAATAGAGTCTAATTCTATTGGCTTTCAAAAGCCAATAGGAATTGTCCAGGCTGTCTCTGCCCTGCTGAGCCCGCCAAAAGTCCCATTCTGCAAACGGTGCTGCACCAGTTGAGTAGTCCTCGACTTACGACCGGTTGAGTAGTCCTCGACTTACGACCGGTTGGGGGTCGCGGCATTAAAAAGGTTGAGAACCACTGCTGTAGAACCATCAGGACCAAGGGCTGCTTTTTAAGGTCTGTGCAGCCATCTGTCTCCTCTAAAGTGTCAGTCCTTTGAGCAAGTCCACACAGGAAACCAAAGCTATCAACACCAACACTCCATTTATTGCAAGGTTACAGTTACAGGATTTTGCAAGCACTTCCTCGCTTTTACTTTCTAGGGAATTAGGGAGGGCTCCTTCTGAGATTCTCTTGCCCATCCTCATTCTTTCTGAAATAGCTCATCTGGTTGTTTTCTTAGCTGCAGCTCTTCCTCCTTCTCCCAAGGTTATTCTCACAGTCCGTTATGTAAAGATGGACAATTTTGGCCCTCTAGATCTTTTAGATCTACCACTCAAACAATTACAAGGTTTCGGTCATGGTGCTTGACGGGGATCAAAGCTACAGTCCATAACACCCAGAGGACACCAAATTGCCTCTCTTGGTCTGAAGCCCATAGCCACAGTTTTAGCACGAGGTGTTTGCAAATATGACTTCGGTATCATTTTGATTGTGATTTGGAAAAAGAGGTATGAGAAATGAGGGGTCCTTGGTGCTCTACGGCCTTGGTTGTTTTCTTGCAGACATTTCATTACCCAATCAGGTAACACCATAAGGGTCTAAACATCAAGGACCCCTCATATATGCTAAAATTATAGACTGCTTAGAGAGGGCTGTAAAATACTGAAGTGGTATAGAAGTCTAAGTGCTATTGCTATTTCTATTTCAATCCTGAACTACAAATAGAATAGAATAGAATAGAATAGGAATAGAGTTGGAATAGAGTTGGAATAGAATAGAATAGAATAGAATAGAATAGAATAGGTAGGATAATTTTCAACCGTGTCTCCCTTCTACCTTGGCAGCCAACTGGACAAATTCTGAAATTCAAAATTGCCCCCCCCTTCCTGTATGCTTTTAATTTTTAAAATAATTATGAAATGTCATCAGGGTGATTCTTGACCAGTATGATAACAGGAACCAAAATTTACACACAACTCCAAAGCTACGCCAGAATCTGTCTACCTGTTTGCCAATGGTTTCTTGCAACTCTAAAGTTCAATCTCATCAAACATTCATCCCAACATTTCTCATCACTTAATGAATGGGAGAAGAAAGAAGAACTCAAACCCCAGAATCTGATATCTTCATTTTTTCCCCCAAAACTCAGTACGAGAAGAGTTAACTTTGCTTCAGATTAGAAAATCATTTTTAAAATACACACACACACACACACACACACACACACACACACAACCCTACACGTATTTAGCCTTGCCGTAATTACATTGCCCTGGTCTGCGTTCCCAACGGAGCATATGGACTTTTTACAGCTGGGAAAGCTTTGTGCTACTATGAACTCCACGCACATTCCTTTTAATTACATATGTGCCTGCTGAGGACATACGATGAAGTCTGGCAAACTAATTTGCTACCAGCATGAGACCAGGAATAAATACTAAATATTACACCCCAGTTGCTTTTCTCGGCACTATCCATTATTCCCTAGAGACGGGACTAAATGGAAATTGCCCCAGTAATGTGAACAAGGTAGAAAGTGATTAAAAAAAAGTACACACGAAGGTATCAAATAAAATGAGAAGAGCAACAAAGATGATTAGGGGACTGGAGGCTAAAACATATAAGGAATGGTTGCTGGAATTGGGGATGTCTAGTTTAATGAAGAGAAGGATGAGGGGGGACAGGATAGCAGCCTTCCAATATCTCAGGGGCTGCCCCAAAGAAGAGGGAGTCAAGCTATTCTCCAAAGGCGTCTGAAGGCAGGACAAGAAGCAATGATTGGAAACTAACCAAGGAGAGAAGCAACCTGGAACTAAGGAGAAACTTCCTGACAGTTAGAAGAATTAACCAGTGGAACAACCTGCCTCCAGAAGCAGTGAATGCTCCAACACTGAAAGTTTTTAAGAAGAGACTGGACAGCCATTTGTCCGAAATGGTGTAGGGTTTCCTGCCTGAGCAGGGGGTTGGACTCGATGACCTCCAAGGTCCTTTCCAACTTACTATTATTATTATATAAAATTTTGACTTTGGGTTTTGCTGATTAGATAGGTTTGTTTTTATAAAAAAAAATAGGCTAGTACCGGCATCCCCAACTTGCAACCGTTCCTTTCAAAGTTACAAATGGCATTGAGAAAAGTGACCGTTTTTCCCACTTACGACCACTGTAACATCCCCAGGGTCAAGCGATCAAAATGCAGATGCTTGGCATCTGACTCGTATTTATGACAGTGGCCGTGACCTGGATCCCCTTGGGCAACCTTCTGACAAGCCAAGTCAATGGGGGAAGCTAGATTCACTTAACAATCGTGTTACTAACTGAAGAACTGCAGTGATTCATTTAACAACTGTGTCAAGAAAGGTTGTAAAATGGGGCAAAACTCACTTAAGAAATGTCTTGCTTAGCAACAGAAATTTTGGGGTCAATTGTGGTCATAAGTTGAGAAATATCTATAAAAATAAAAATGAAGGTCTCTAACTCTGGTTTCAGTTCTTCCTCCTTCTCCCGTTTGTAAGTGATGAGAAATTTGGGGATGAATGTTTGGTGAGATTGAACTTTATGTTTGCAGAAAACCATTGGCAAATAGGAAGACGGATTCTGACATACAGTAGCTTTGCCTTACTAGAAAGCCACTGATCATTCAAGACCTCGGTATCTTTTTTCTACCATGGTGACCAAAATTGGATTTGAGCTGCACCTTTCTTCCTCCTTCAACAAGCATTACAATGTCAGGATGTAGCAACTCCTCTCAGCAACTCTATTGGCAATGATTGTTGTTCAAGGCACAAACCTAAGTCAGCAATAGCACTCAGACTTATATACTACTTTACAGCCCTCTCTAAGTCGGTTTACAGAGTCAGCCTCTTGCCCCCAACTATCTGGGTCCCCATTTTACCCACCTTGGAAGGATGGAAGGCTGAATCAGTGGCAATAGCATTAGCACTTAGACTTATATACCGCTTCACAGTGCTTTACAGCCCTCTCTAAGGAGTTACAGAGTCAGCCTGTTCTCCCCCCCCCCAACAATCTGGGTCCTCATTTTACCGACCTCGGAAGAATAGAAGGCTGAGTCAACCTTGAGCCGGTCATGATCGAACTGCTGGCAGTTGGCAGAGCCAGCCTGCAGTACCTCATTCTAACCACTGCGCCACTACGGCTCTTCACAACAGACACGCCGTTGGGAGACCCTTCTCCAACTTACCTTCCAGTGGGCAGAAACGAGTCACCTGCTCGGGCATCAGCTTCCCTTGCTTGTGCTGACAATACGTCTCGGCAATTTCTTGACGACACTGCTTGGATTTGGCCCTGGAAAGGGCCGAGAGAGCCTCCTTGCCTGAGATGTCACATTTTGGCAGCTGATCGTATCCAAGCTCAGGAGAGCCATTCCCACTCCGTTTCACATGAGGCTGTCTGGAGGACTTTGGGGTGTCTTTCAAAGGGTTGCCATTGTTGTTGGGTTTGGGGGCAGAATTGTCCAAGGGTGGCCGCTCGTTGGAGTTTTTCCCGAGGAGAGAGTTCTCCTTGGCTTTCTCCGCCTGTTCTAGCTTTCTCCGTAGGCGCTCCTTCTGTGCACTGATGGGCTTTTTCACCAGTTCTGGATGATGCTTCTGCTTCTGAGACCGGGGAGCAAAATTGCTATTGTCAATGTTTTCAAAGTCCTTGGGGACAGAGTTCTCGTTGTTGCTGTCTGTGCGTGTCTTCTCCTTCGGCCGGTGGGAAAAGTAGCCATCCTATAAACAGGGGGAAAAGAAAGATTAGGACCTGTTGCTACAACAGTGTATTTCAAACTGCATAGGCACACAAGAATACACCGGTTTATTTTTATTGAGTTTTCCAGGTGCTTCCAAGCCTAATCTGGAGAAGGGCACTTTGGATTCATCAGTGCTAGAAGGGAGAGGGGTTTGGAGAATGGAGGAAAAGGAGGCGAGAAGGAGGAAAAAAGAGGAATATATGTGATCTATAATCTGGTGATCCCCAATTTTGAGCCTCACTGCTTAACAGAACTGCGCTACATTAGTTCCAAATTGGCTTATCTCCCAGATCACAGAGAAAGCAGAATAAGGACATTCTCTAGCACTAACACTCGTTTAAAGTTTGCATTCACTGAGTAGCATCTGCTTATCGCCCTGCTAGCATTTGCTTTCTCTAAATTATCATGGCATCTTCAAAAGCAGATGCTGCCGATACAGCTAACTAGAACCACTCCATTAAAAAACAAACAAACAAAAAACCTTATGAAACCCTCAAACAAAACAGAAAGAAGAACCAAAAAAATGGAAGACTGGGTGAACTTTAATAAAATCCAAACTCAACACAAGTTATTGTTGCTCGCTCCTCCAATGCATCTGCTTGATTTGTGCGAGTCAGTTTCACCTGACATTTGCAGGAGACAAAACCTGTCTGCAGTCGGGGTGAACCGGTGATCAGGGGTATTCTAAGGCTCCCAGGATTGAGGTTACAGTCCTTACTTTTAACCAAGATTGCTAGCTGACCTGTGATACATCTCCATCCTTCACCGGAACCCTTCCTGAAAGACCATTCCCCGCCAGAAACGTAACCCATGGACCAACTTGCTTCAAAAACAAACATGAGGTAGAACTGTGATCAAAAGCGATCCAGAGGTTTACTGTCCATCAACAATTCGCTTTGGGCTTCACAGAGTAAAACTTTGCAATCCAGCATCTACAGCAGGGGTCTTCAAACTTGACTTGTGGACTTCAACTCCCAGAATTCCTCGGTCAGGCATGCTGGCTGGGGAATTCTGGGAGTTGAAGTCTACAAGTCATAAAAGGGCCAAGTTTGAATAGCCCTGACCTACAGGCATGAAAAGGTCCATACATGTCTACCCAAATCAGCTGAGATTTAGGGTGGCTGTGTTGAAATCCACACAGAGAACCAGTTGCTCACCTATTTGAATCCCACCACTGAATGAACATCACTTGAGCTTCATTTGTGGTGCTAAGCCCAAACCTCCTGCCCCCTTGCCTTGAGTCGCCTGAATCATTCATCTTCCTATTCTTCAGGCTTGCTTGCCGGTTAGTCACAGAAACAATATTTCAGCTGCAAAATATATGAGCAAAATCCTGGAAAGTCTACAAAAAGATTTGAAAGCCAAGCATAACAGTTCTGGAGAAGCAAGTCCCCAAAGGTTCATAAATATGATCCATTTATGCTCTTAATCTACAATGAGTCATTTGTAGGAACCGCTTCCTTTAGGAGGGTTTCTCCAGCAAATCACAGGCGGTCCTTGACTTACAACTACAACGGAGTCCAAAATTTCTGTTGCTAAGGGAGACAGTGGCTAAGTGAGCTTTGCTCCTTTTTAACCACCTTTCTTACCACAGTTGCTATGTGAATCACTGTAGTGGTTAAATTAGTAATATGGTGGTTAAGTGACTCTGGCTTCTCCATTGACTTTGCTTGCCAAAAGGTTGCAAAGGATCATCACATGACCCCGGGATGCTGCAACCGTCATAAATATGAGTCAGTTGCTAATCATCTGAATTTGGATCACGTGACTATGGGGACGCTGCAAGGCAGGTGTGAAACTGTCGTAAGTCAGTTTTTTTCCAGTGCCTTAACTTTGAAATAATAATAATGAGAAGGAGAAGGAGAAGGAGAAGAAGAAGAAGAAGAAGAAGAGAAGAAGAAGAAGAAGAAGAAGAAGAAGAAGAAGAAGAAGAAGAAGAAGAAGAAGAAGAAGAAGAAGAAGAAGACGAAGAAGAAGAAGAAGAAGAAGAATAAGAAGAAGAAGAAGAAGAAGAAGAAGAAGAAGAAGAAGAAGAAGAAGAAGAAGAAGAAGAAGAAGTTGGAAGGGACCTTGGAGGTCATCAAATCCAATCCCCTGAAACCCTATACCATTTCGGACAAATGGCTGTCCAGTCTCTTATTAAAAACTTCCAGTGTTGGAGCATTCACCGCTTCTGGAGGCAGGTTGTTCCCCTGGTTAATTGTTCTAACTGTCAGGAAGTTTCTCCTTAGTTCTACGTTGCTTCTCTCCTTGATAAGTTTCCATCTGTTGCTTCTTGTCCTGCCTCCAGGCGCTTTGGGGAATAGCTTGGCTCCCTCTTCTTTGGGGCAGCCCCTGAGATATTGGAAGGCTGCTATCATGTCCCCCCTCGTCCTTCTCTTCATTAAACTAGACATCCCCAATTACAGCAACCATTCTTTATGTTAGTTTTAGCCTCCAGACCTCTAATCATCTCTGTTGCTCTTCTCTGCACTCTTTCCAGAGTCTCGACATCTTTTTTACATCGCGGTGACCAAAACTGGATGCAGGATTTCAAGTGTGGCCTTACCAAGGCATTATAAAGTTGTATTAATACTTCATGTGATCTTGATTCTTGTAAATCCAAGGACTGTCTTGTATCTTTTTTTGATCTGCATTAGGGATGTCTTTCCCCACTTTCTTTTTCCTTCCTTTTGCTCCGTGGTCTTCAGCTTCAGACACTCTTGAGCAAAGCTGAAACACGGTCTACTGTGGCTTGCAAAGGACCCTAAAGAAAGCAAAGGTGACCGTCCTCTTTGCCATTCCGTTTTAAGGCTGTGCAAATATTCAGATCAGGAGATTGGATTAAACAAAGCACTTTGAAGTCAACTGAGCCACATCCCAAAGTCTTTTCCAAGGGCTGCATTAAAGTGGATGCCTCTCAAAGGGGTTTGCAACACAAGCCAGGTTGCAAAAACCACGGTTTGTTCTACCTGCTAAGAGGGAATCAAGCCATCGTTCCCAGTTTGTGGGCAACATTTAGCAAACCGCAGAAGTGGGTTGTGCAATTAGTTTAATCATCCTTGCCAGCCAGGGGAGAAGAGGTAATTTTGTAAGAAGCCCAGAGTTGCCCTGTGGTTAAGATGGGCAGCCAATAAATTTGATAAATAAAAAACAAATAAAGGTACGTAGTTGTTTTGAGGCTTTTTCTTCTTTTTTCTCTTGTTTTTGCCTTTGCTTTTCCATTTTCTCATCCTCTGCATGACGGGGCAACTGCCTTGCATTTCCAGAAAGCTGGGGCCTGACACATTAAAATGTTTATTTGCAACAGATTTTGAGATAAACAAAACAGGATGGCTTGCAGCAAACCCTGATTTTTGTTGTTGTTGCTGTTGTTTTTTGGGAGCTCGGGAGGCTGATGGCTTCCAAGTCCTCAAACAGCCGTTCTGCATCAGAGAAAAGCTTGAGGTTTGTCTTCTCGAATTCAAGCATGGAAAACAGAATAGCCGAATGGACTCTGATCATCCTGAACTTCTTTGAAAACCTCTCCATTTTGGCAGAAGGGAAACGAGAGCCAAGCCAAAAAGAGCAGATGGGAGAAGAGAGCAGATGCTTATGACATTGGCTTCGTCCATATGCTTCCCCTCGCTTAATTCTTTACCATTTATTTATGCCTCTCCGTTATTTACTTTCTTTTTGAAGAGGGAAAGTCAAACAGCATTTTCATAAATACCCGAACATTCAGAGTCTGGAGGCACACTCTGAAACCCTCGTTCCCGAAACGAGAATGTGATGGCACCTACGGGCAGTCCTCGACTTATGATCGCAATTCAGCCCAAAATGTATGTTGCTAAGCGAGACATTGGTTAAATTAGTAACACGGTAGTTAAGTGAATCTGTCTTCTCCATTGGCTTTGCTTTGTCAAAAGGTCGCCAAAGGGACGTGACCTCGGGACACTGCAGCCGTCGTAAATATGAATCAGTTGCCAAGCGTCTGAAATTTGATCACGTGACCATTGGGGAGGCTGCAACAATTCTAAGCCAATTTGGGTCACCATATCGCCAAAGCACAAAAAAGAGGTTGAGAGTTTGGAAAAAACCCAGAGAAGAGCAACTAAGATGATCCAAGGTCTGGAGACCAAAACATACGAAGAACAGCTGCAGGACTTGGGTTTGGCTAGTCTAAAGAAAAGAAGAAATAGGGGAGACATGATAGCAATATTCCAGTATTTGAGGGGCTGCCACAAAGACGAGGGGATCGTGTTGTTCACCAAAGCACCAAATGGAAGAACGAGAAACAATGGTTGGAAACGGAACAAAAAGAGAAGCAACCTGGAATTAAGGAGAAACTTCCTGGCAGAGAGAACCAGTGGAACAGCTTGCCTCCAGAAATCATGAGTGCTCCATCACTGGAGATTTTTTAAGAAGAAGTTAGACAATCACCTGTCTGAGATGGTATAGATCCTCCTGCTTGAGCAGGGGGCTGGACTAGAAGACCTCCAAGGTCCCTTCCAGCTCTATTCTGTTCTATTCTATATTCCATTCAGTGTGAAAAACAGTTATAAGTCACTTTTTTCAGTGCTGTTGTAACTTCAAATGGCCACTAAACCAAGGCGAGGACTACCTGTAGTCTGAACTCTCAGAGAAAGAGGATGAAGACAGCTTAATAGCTCCCAACTATTCCCTAATAGTTCCCAACTAAACTAACCTTTACTTTGGCAAGATTCTGTCGAAGGGTGAAGAGCAATAAAGAAAACTTGGAAGAATCACACCATGTCTGTCTTGGTCTTTGGAGCCTGACAAAAGCTGACTTTTAGCTTAATCTACAATTTAAATGTAAGAATAAAAATCTATTAAGTGAAACTAGAAGCAAAACCTTTTAATTTTTTTCCAGCAAGAACTTGTTGGAACATATTCAAATTTGGCAGTTATTCACATAATGTTCAATGTCCCTGCACCCTTTTTATGCAAGTTCTCCAGGTGTAAATTCAATAACAGCATCTTTTGAAGGTAATAAACTGAACTAATTCAGTACTATATCTAAGCAGCACCTTTCTGAAACAGCTTCTCTTTTTTTCCTTCCCAAACCACCTTTTTACAAATTAAAATGTGTTGTGCGTTCCGAGTATTCACGGGCAAGTGGAATGCAGTAAACACGCTGCCTCAGTTCCTCCCTCTTTGCCTTTTCTTCAAAAGGGACATAAAAAAAATTAAATGCTAAAATTGCACCTGCTTGGAAACATGCAATCAGAGGAATTATAAATCCCTGTAGACTTGGTGGAATTCCTTTTTACTTCAAACGCAGCACCTTAATTGCTCGGTTTGCAACTGTATTTCTACCTTTGTAACCTGCAAAGATTTGCGCTGTTTTTCAAATTTCATTAAAAAGCATCTCACTAATTTGAGGAGGAAAAAGAAGCTCTCCTTGTAAATGAAGAAATTCGTTGATGTATCCAGATCTGCTTATTGACTTGGCAATTTCTGTTGCCAATTTTCTGATTTTTTTCTTGGAAATGTCTTTGCATTTCCCCATCTCTGTTTTAGAGTAGAGTAGAGTAGAGTAGAGTAGAGTAGAGTAGAGTAGAGTAGAGTAGAGTAGAGTAGAGTAGAAGCTGGAAGGGACCTTGGAGGTCTTCTAGTCCAGCCCCCTGCTCAAGTAGGAGAATAACCTATACCGTCTCAAACAAGTGACTGTCCAGTCTCTTCTTAAAAACCTCCAGTGATGGAGCACCCACGATTTCTGGAGGCAAGCTGTTCCACTGGTTAATCACTGTCAAGAAGTTTCTCCTTAATTCTAGGCTGCTTCTCTCTTTGATCAGTTTGTCCTGCCTTCTGGTGCTTTGGAGAATAAGTTGACCCCTCCTCTTCTTTGTGGCATCCCCTTAATATCTAACTCTGCTATCATGTTACCCGCTAGTCCTTCTTTTCATTTTCAACTGTTGACCCCAAATTAATGGATCTACTTTCATATCCCATCCATCTGTTTCTTTAATTTTAATAAATATATCCCCAAAGACTATACCCATTTATTCAAAAAACAAGCCTCATAAAATGTGGATCTGAGTTTATTCCAAAGAAGCAGGTATAAAGGTGTAGGGTTTCAGATTAATTGTACAGCCTGTCTATTCACTATCCCAGTTCTAATAAACTCACTGCAACCTTATTTATCACCAGTGTTCATTAGCTCAGTTTCAATACAAATCCATATAGCTTTCTTTAATTAATTTCATTCCAAATTCGATTTTAATTCCGTTTGCTAATAGCTTCTGTAAGATTACCCAACACGTTTCAGCATCCTGCGGTACCAGCCAATGTGAATTCCAATAAATTGGGTAAATCTAGTTCATTAAATCCAGGCAGTTCGTTATATCTAATTCAACATGATCGATCGAGTTCCATTTGGTACGTTTCATTCCAAGTTTTAAATTAGTTCAGTTTGTTAGTGTCTCCTAATAAATCTTATCTTCCATGTTTACCTCTTCAAAGTTCCGCCTCTGAACTTTTTCCAACTTTGCCATTTGAAATATTTCAGCTAATGCGAGTCTAAGAGTTCCTTTAGCTTTAGATTTTTTTTTCCTGGTTGATATTAACCTAACACACTGATCCTTGAAAATACCGTACCATGCCATTGGGTCAATTGGGTTTTTTTTTTTCTTTTAACATTATAGGCTGGATCTAGCTCATGGTTGAATTTGGTGAATGAATTCAGTGATTCCTTTGCTGATTTCTGTCCACATATCAAATTAGACCTGTTCTGTTCAATAGAATTGTCCTGTAAATGAGTAGTCCAGTGGAGAGATGAACAGAAGATAGCAATTGGATAGATGATAGAAGATGGATATAAATAGATAGACAGATAGACAGAGAGACAAATCGATCCTGTAGGACTGAAAAATATATAAAGAACATCTTTATATTATCTATGTATCTTTTATCATCTACCAATCTACCCACATTTCTCTCTCTCTCTCTCATCATCATCATAATCTATTTCTATAGATTATAATCATAATCTATCTCTAGCTATCTTGCTATTTTCTATCATCTATATCTCTCTATTTATCTACCATCTATCTATTATATCTACCTATCTGTCTATCATCATCATCATAATCTATTTCTATAGATTATAATCATAATCTATTTTAGCTATCTTTCTATCTTCTATCTTCTATATCTATTTATCTATCTATCTATCTATCTATCTATCTATCTATCTATCTATCTATCTATCTTTCTATCTATTGCAAGGGTAAGAATGATGACCCTTTTATAACTTGTGGACTTCCAACTCCCAGAATTCCTGAACCATCCATGATCTAAACTTTGATCTAAAGAGGCCTCTTTGCATAGTCTACACATATCCATCCATCCATCCATCCATCCATCCATCCATCCATCCATCCATCCATCCATCTCCAGAAAATCATCCCTCCAATAAAGGGTTGAAATTAGGCGTCTTTGGTGCTTGTGAGTTTGGTGGTTTTCTTCCAAATGTTTCACATTGGCACTGATGATGTTACCTAGTTTGGTAATGAAACATCTGCAAGAAAACCACCCAGAGACCACCAAGGACCTCCCATCCCCTCCCTCCCTCTCCAGAGAATCAGCTCCAGTGGACTTCCAGGGCACCCTGGCTTCTCTTTGGATCATGCCAGGGGCTAGCGCTAATCCCGTGGACCATCACCAAATGAGAAAGCTGGGTGACCCCTTCTGAAAAGCCTTTTGCTGAAACACAACCTGTTTTCTGACGATTTTTCTTCTCCTCTTAAATTACATTTTCTCAAGGCGGTGTGGGGTGGGAAAGGGTGGTTCAGCCCAGACGGTGTTAAATATCTCTTAAGATGCTCTGAAATGCCTTCTCTAAATATCCATATTTTTTTTCTCTAACTCTACCACAGAGCCTGTAGTCTTTTTTTTTTTTTGCACTGCTCTCTCCTCTCCCAATCAGACCTGTCAGGTCAATAATTTATCTTTTATCTTAAACTGAGAGCAGGGTTCTTCCTGTGCTGGACTGCCAAAATTACCTCTATTATAACATTATTTGTACGGGTGTCTTCTCTCTGTCCCCCCCCCCCCGCCCGTCTCTTTTCGTTAAGAAGCTTTCCAGCACGTGTCATGTTGGCTCTGGTCTTAGAAGCAGCTGGGCTAAAAATAAGAGTGCGACCAGCCTCAAGGAGAGCTTAGCGTGGAAGCTAAATTTGCTGCCGATTGAGCGCTCTGATTGGAGACACCAGCTTGGAGATTTATTAAACTGAAGCTTGGCAAGGGGAAGGTGTTTGTTTTGCTGTCTTCCAAACCTCGCAGCAGCACCCGCCCAACCTATTTGGATTTACCATTGCTCTAGGCAGGCATGGAAAGAGAAACTGGATCAGTTTAAGTGGACAATCCCTTAAATAGGAGCCAGCCGTGTACGGCAGCTGCCAAAAGAGCCAACACAGTGCTAGGCTGCATGAACAGAGGGATAGAATCAAGATCACATGAAGTGTTAATACCATTTTACAAGGCCTTGGTATGGCCACACTTGGAATCCTGCATCCAGTTTTGGTCACCACGGTGTAAAAAAGAGGTTGAGACTCTAGAAAGAGTGCAGAGAAGAGCAACAAAGAGGATTGGAGGATTGGAAGCTAAAACATATAAGGAACAGTTGCTGGAATTGGGAATGTCTAGTCTAATGAAGAGAAGGACTAGGGGTGACATGATAGCAGTGTTCCAATCTCTCAGGGGCTGCCCCAAAGAAGAGGGAGTCAAGCTATTCTTCAAAGTGCCTGAAGGCAGGACAAGAAGCAATGGATGGAAACTAACCAAAGAGAGAATGCAGGACAATGTACTGTCAAGTTGAAGTCTACAAGTCTTAAAGTTGCCAAAGTTGGGGACCCCTGCACTATAGAATAACGTGGCTAGAAGGAAACGTGGAGGTTTCTAGTCTAACCCCCTGCTCAAGGCAGGAAACCTTATACATCTCAGTCAAACGGACATTCAGTCTATTTGTGAGATGTTGCAGCCATGTTCAGGGAGAGGGAGAAAGATCAGTTAGGACCAGAGACTACTGTAGAAAACATCAATATTATTTATTTGTTTGAGCACAGCATGTTACCTGACCAAAAGGCCTGTGGTGCTATTTTGAAAGCCCATGTTTAGGTATTAAAAGGCTATGTGAACCCATCTACAGCTTAGCCTGTTGGTGTAAACTACCACCAACAATTCTCCAGATTTTAATACTCTGTGTGGACCCATCTACACTTTAGCGCAATGTGTGAACTATTACCAACAAATGTCCAGGTTTTCACAGGCTGTGTGGGGCCCATCTATACCTTAGCATGATGTGTGAACCATTAGCAACAGTTCTCCAGGTTTTAACAACTATATGGACTCAACTATAGCTTACGGTAGTGTATGAACCATTACCAACAATTCTCCAGTTTTCCACAGGCTGTGTGGACCCATCTACAGCTTAGCCTGATGTGTGAACTACCACCACCACCAGGCTGTGTGAACCCATCTATAATTTAGGGTGATGTGGGAACTAGCACCAACCATTCTCCAGGTTTTCACAGGCTGTGTGGATACCCATCTACAGCTTAGCATGAAGGCAGAACACCACCAATAATTCTTCAGTCTTTCCAGCTTCTGCTCCAAGTGGCAAGGAATTCAGTCAACAAACTTCCGTAGGCAACACAGATGTTCTTCTGTTGAGCTACATCACTCGTTTCTTGACCCTCTGGTAATTGGATTTGATATTCCCAAGATGCAAATTTCACACTAAGCTAAACAGGACAGTAATCAATTGCCCACAGCCTGTTTTTAATAATTATACTGGGTAATTATAGACTACTGTTGATTACAGCTATGTATGAAGTAATCAAATTATTCAATGTTTTAATGTCAAAAGCTTCTATTTGGGCATTTTTCTGCTCCATCGCTTCTGCTTTAAGAGAAGAATTATGGACTGGGGGGAAAAAATAACAAAGAACTTCAGGATAAATGCACTGGGAACAAAACCTCTAAAGATACTAAACTGAGACCAATTATACTCGGATGTTCTGCTCTGTCCTTTTTCATGACAAAGAAAGGCAAAATATAGCACCCGCCGGGACAGTAAAACCAGACTAAATTAAAATATATTAATGGACTGAATTCCATTGTCACAAAATTGCTGCTTTTAGTTTAGGTACTCTGCCTCCAAGAGAGATACGATTGGTTTTAGAGGAACACAAAAAAAGCAGGCTAGAAAGGATTTTAATCTCACCATGAATGGTGGACCAAAATCTACAGGTAGCCCTGGACTTACAACTGTTTATTTAGTGACCATTGAAAATTACAATGGCACTCAAAGTAGTGACTTATGACCATTTTTTACACGTATGACCATTGCAGCATCCCCATGGTCACATTATCAAAATTCAGATGCTTGGCCACTGTCCACAGGTCTTAAAGTTGCCAAGCTTGGATGTAAAGCTATTGTATTTTAGCAAGTAACATTTCATGCTCTCTGGGGAACTCTGGGAGTTGGTCTTAAGGTTGGACACCACTGGTTTAGGCCAACACAACAAGTCAAAGGAGCTCTTGTTTGATAACCACCAGGCAACTGAGAGAACAATCAACCAAAGGAACAGATCGCCTTCATACGTTGTGGGAGCTTCATCATTGGAAGCTTTTAAGAAGAGACTGGACTTGTCAACCATTTGTCTGAAATGGTGTAGAGTCTCCTGCTTGGGGGAGGGGTTGGACTAGATGACCTACAAGGTCCCTTCCAACTACTCTACTCTACTCTACTCTACTCCCCATTCCCTATTCTATTCTATTCTATTCTATTCTATTCTATTCTATTCTATTCTATTCTATTCTATTCTAATTTTACATTCTATTCTACATTCTATTCTATTCTATTATTTCTTATTCTATTCTATTCTATTCTATTCTATATTTATTCCATTCCATTCCGTTCCATTCCATTTTGTTCTATTCTATTCTATTCTATATTTATTCTATTCTATATTTATTCCATTCCATTCTATTCTATTCTATTTCATTCCATTCCATTCTATATTTCTCTATTCTATTCTATTCTATTCTATTCTATTCTATTCTATTCTATTCTATTCTATTCTATTCTATTCTATTCTATATTTATTCCATTCCATTCCATTTTGTTCTATTCTATTCTATTCTATTCTATTCTATTCTATTCTATTCTATTCTATTCTATTCTATTCCATTCCATTCCATTCTATTCTATATTTATTCCATTCCATTCCATTTTGTTCTATTCTATTCTATATTTATTCTATTCTATATTTATTCCATTCTATTCTATTCTATTTCATTCCATTCCATTCTATATTTCTCTATTCTATTCTATTTCATTCCATTCTATATTTCTCTATTCTATTCTATTCTATTCTATTCTATTCTATTCTATTCTATTCTATTCTATTCTATTCTATTCCATTCCCCATTCCATATTCTATTCTATATTCTATTCCATATTCTATTCTATTTCTTGTGTGTCAGACTACATCTCCACATCACCCCCTCGCAAAAGGAATCCTCTAGATGCCAGTCCAGGATACAAGCTGGAGAAAAAACAGATTTATGAAATATTACAGTGCAGCTTTCAGGGCCCTGCGTGTGGTTTCCGTCGAAGGAAGATAGAGAGCAGCTTTGTGATCAACAGGATGTAGTGACTTCTCTTCTTCTCCTACCCCCTTCCTGGCTTCAATTCCTCTCTCAAAAAAATGAGCTGACTGCCAAACCTCAGTGCACAAACCCAGCATTGTTGGCGAAGGAAAAGAAAAAGAAAGAAACGCTGCCTTTTTCATTCTCTCTTTTCGAAGAAATAAACCTTTCTCCCCGCTGAAGTTATCTCACGAGGCCTCGGGCAAAAACGACAGACAAATGATTCTATTTGACGGGCCCTGAAGATCATTTGCCAACGCCAAATATCGGAATGCCTTGGGGAGGGTTTTGTTTTTTGTTTTTTTTGCAAAAAGGGTTTGTTTGGGCATGACTGTGCAAATCTCTGCTGGGCAAGGAACAGCAATGCACACACACTTACACACACAGAGATACACATCCCCACTAAGAAGCGATCCACGCTCTAACTAAGCGGACCAGGCCAGGAGAGAATGTATTTTAAATGGGAATGAAATGAGCTTAGCACAGTTTATTGTGCCCCCCCCCGTTTTTAACTATTTCCCCTTCTAGGCTATTAAAGGTCAACATTTGCACCTCAAAAAAAGAAGGTTCCAAGTTTTGATTCGGTGACCTCAACCTTTGTAAGTGTGAGCGAGTTGCCCATGTGCCCAAATTGCATTCGCATGACCACAGTGTGTGTGTGTGTGTGTGTGTGTGTGTGTGTGTGTGAGAGAGAGAGAGAGAGAGAGAGAGAGAGAGAGAGAGAGAGAGAGAGAGAGAGAGAGAGAGAGGGAGAGAAATATGCAAAAGTCATAACTTTGATGATGGGTCACAAGTCATGTTTTCTGAAGCCGTCATAACTTTGAGCCCCCGTTAAGCGAACAGTTGGCCACCTGCATTAAAGAGATTTTGCTACTGCAGCCCAGTGTCTATTGGTTGCGGCTCTAGGAAGGTCCAGTTGTGAATCCATCTGTCCTATAGGGTGAGTGCCCCTTCTCAGCCTTCCTCCTCAATCTAAACAAAGGACAAGGGGGGATGTGATAGCAGTCTTCCAATATCTCAGGGGCTGCCCCAAAGAAGAGCGGGTCAAGCTGTTCTCCAAAGCGCCTAAAGGCAAAACAAGAAGCAACGGGTGGAAACTAACCAAGGAGAGAAGCAACCTGGAACTAAGGAGAAACTTCCTAACAGTTAGAACAATTAACCAGTGGAACAACCTGCCTCCAGAAGCGGTGAATGCTCCAACACTGGAAGATTTTGAAGAAGAGACTGGACATCCATTTGTCTGAAATGGTATAGGGTTTCCTGCCTGAGCAGGGGGTTGGACTAGATGACCTCCAAGGTCCCTTCCAACTTTCTATTCTATTCTATTCTATTCTATTCTATTTCTATTCTGTTATTCTATTCTATTCTGTTATTATTCTATTCTATTTTATTCTAATTCTGTTCTATTATCTAATTCTATTCTATATTCCAGTATTTATTCTATTCTATTCTATTCTATTCTATTCTATTCTATTCTATTCTATTCTATTCTATTCTACTCTACTCACTAGCCAGCCTCTAATTGATTGTATACGATGCCCCTCAGGAGGGCATACCAAGGCAGTGCTAAAAGGGCAGGTCTTTTCTTGAGGCTGTATTTAATGCTGCCGCTAATCACGGAGATTAGACTGAAACAATTACAGCAGCTAATTAAAGAACAATGCCAGTTTTTGGCATCTTTTCGCAAACAGCCCGATTGGGAATTCTTAACGCAAGCAAAGCAACGATAATTAAAAAGAAAGCTCCGTCTTTTTTTTCCCCCTCTCCCTTACACATGGGCTGCTGGATCGTGCTGATTAAACAGCAAAATGCTCAGAGAAAGAAAGAAAGAAAGAAAGAAAGAAAGAAAGAAAGAAAGAAAGAAAGAAAGAAAGAAAGAAAGAAAGAAAGAAAGAAAGAAAAAGTAACATGTGCAAAATGAAGGCTTTGAGGTCTATCCAAATGCTTTTAACGAGGCTTTTTAAGGGATTCAGAAAATGGGACCACCAGACAAAGGTGGAAAGTTGCAGGGAAAGAGAAAGAGGTCACTGACTTCCTTGGTGTTTTACTATTTTTATTTTTTTTATTTTTGGCACAGCTGTCTCCTGAAGTCCAGGTGGTCCTTGACTTACAGCCAGAATTGAGGCCAAAATTTTCGTTGCTAAGCGAGACACTTGTTAAATGCATTTTGCCCCATTTTGCAACATTTCTTGCCCCAGTTGCTAAGCGAATCGCTGCACTTGTTAAGTTAGTAACATGGTTGTTAAGTGAATCTGGCTTCCCCCATGGACTCTTCCTCTATCTCCTTCTCCTCCTCCTTCTCCTCCTCCTCTTCCACCTCTCTTCCTCCTTTCTTCTTCTTCTCCTCCACCACCACCTCCACTTCCTCTCTTCCTCCTCTTTCTTCTTCTTCTTCTTCTTCTTCTTCTTCTTCTTCTTCTTCTTCTTCTTCTTCTTCTTCTTCTTCTTCTTCTTCTTCTTCTTCTTCTTCTTCTTCTTCTTCTCCTCCTCCTCCTCCTCCTCCTCCTCTCCTCCTCCTCCCCTTCCTTCCTTCCTCCTTCCTTCTTTCATTATTATTGTTATTGTTATTGTTGTTATTATTGTTATTATTATAAACAGAGTTCAACTTATCTTCCTCCCATGCTGGGCTCTGCATTACTGGCCTCTGCCCCCCCCCCATGACAAATTTACGAATCCTGTCCACCCAAGGGAATCCTTTAAATCTGGATTCCGTGGCCACCTCTCCTCCAAAGGACACCCAGCTAGAATTTCAGAGAAGCCTCTTGGTGTATCCTACTCTGACCTTTGAAGGATCTGCTGGCCTGTGCTTTCAAAGGATAAAACCACAGCTGACAGCATGCAGGGCCGGATTTGTGTGCCAGCGTGAGCGCACACAGACACCCACGTTTGCATGGTCCACTGAATTCGCAGGAACAGCATCAGAGGTCACCATCAACCGGCTCGGAGGCAGACAGATGCCAAAGAATTCCCCCCCCCCCCGATGTTCGGAATTGCGCAGAGCTTTTGTTAAGATGGGGGCGGGGAGGTTTACAGCGGGTGCCGTTCGAATCTTGCCCTTTTGGTAGGTAGAATAAGATAGGTCCCGATGTGAATCCCAGAAAAAAAAAAATGAGAGTTTTCTTTTCAACTCTGGACAAGGTGAATTGGAACAGATCACTGTGCAATGCAGGCTAGTTGGAATAAAATGCTGGGGCTCCATTTTGTGATTGTGGGACGCTTGGAGTTGTGTGATCGTGACTGTTTTCTTGCAGATGTTTCATTGCCCAGTTAGGTAACAACATCGGTGCTAGAAGATAGTGGGATTTGCATATCAGGGCAAAACCCACTCCCTTCTTAGCACTGATGATGTTTCCTAGTTGGGTAATGAAACGTCTGCAAGAAAAAGCTCAGAGAGCACCAGGGACCCCATAGTCCTCCTCCTCCTCCTCCTCCTCCTCCTCCTCCTCCTCCTTCTATAAACCACCCCTTCTAGTACTGATGATATTACCTAGTTTGGTAATGAAACATCTGCAAGAAAATAACCAAGTTCAGAGACCACCAATGACTCCACAATCATTCTTCTTCTCCTCCTCCTCCTCCTCCTCCTCCTCCTCCTCCTCCTCCTCCTCCTCCTCCTCCTCCTCCTCCTCCTCCTCCTCCCTCTGAAAACCCCACTCCCTTCTAGCACACTATTAGTGCTAGAAAATTGTGGGGTTTGCATAACAGAGCAAACCCTCTCCCTTCCTAACACTGATGGTGTTACCTAGTCAGGTCACAAAATGTGTGCAAAAAACAACCAAGTTCAGAGAACACCAAAGCCCCCACAGTTCAAACTTGAGCTGCAAATATTCCATCAGTACATTTTGTGAGTGCATAAGTAAAGAGCGTCCATATATATTGAGCTGGTCCCTGCCATCTGTACTTTTATACTTATCCCCCTGTCAAAGGACCACAAAACCTGTTTTCCAGCAAAGTTACCACTGCTTGCAACCGATTAGTAAAGCTTATGAAACTGAACATCACTTTCCTAGAGGTGCCGTTTAAGTGTATAGCACATATGGCTAGTTATGACAAGAACCAAATGTACAAATATTTTGCTTTCTTAAAAAGACACAAGGCATTTTTTTTAAACCAACCAACCTTCCCTGCTATTTTTAGCCTCGCTTGAAGTATCTACATAAGCACACACTGATTTGTAAAACTAACTATTAGACTTGCAGCCTGACTCATCCTTGAAAACTCAGGGCTTGTGATGGTACTTAAGATGAATAAATAATTGAGCATCATGAAACAAATAAATGGAAAAGCTGTTCTATTAAAAAAATAACAATAGAACCAGCAGAGTGTACAAATTATTTTCCCAGATACATGCCTTCTCCTTTCTTATGTCTACAGCAGGGGTCCCCGACCTTGGCAACTTTAAGACCCCGTGGACTGCAACTCCCATGCTGGCTGGGGAATTCTGGGAGTTGAGGTCCACAAGTCTTAAAGTTGCCAAGATTGGGGACCCCTGGTCTACAGGATTAATTGCATTTGGATAGAAGTTATACTTCCTCATTCCTTTTACTGACTCCCTTCCTGCTTCCTCCCAAATTAAAAGAACAGTTCCGGAAATTTATTTCCGAAGTCCTAAAATTATGCAAACACTCCACTGTGCACCTGGCTGGCTTTGTATACTGCAAAGGCTGGTATTGGGAATATTGTTAAAAACAGTGACAGAACTTGCAGACAGAATTAAAAGAGGGATCAGCCTAGAACAGGGGTATCAAACTGCCGGCCCACGGGCCGGACGGGTTACGTGGAAGCCGTGCCCGCCCCATTGCCGGCAATGGCAAAACCAGCCCAATATGTTGCACGACGTCGCGAGTTTAACATGCCTGGCCTAGAATCTCTGCATAGCTGCAAGCAAGCTAAATCCCTTGAATTACTTAACCCTTATCTAACTCCTAGCATGTGCTAACCATTAGATGAGGCTCAGCATAACTCAAGGAGGATTGGACTTAAGTCTGCTTGTGGCTATGTGAGGATTCCAGACTGATTCCTCTTTTAACTCCACCCCCATATTCTGCTACTCCTTCCCCTACGAATATGGATATATTGTTAGTGGCAGTCAAGACCAACCCCCTCTCAATTCTCACCAGCAAGTAAGATGTCTGTGGAGATTCTCAATCATCCAGGTTATGGTGGTCCCAAAGGTGCTTTTCCAAAAAGTAAGAAAGTCCAGTTGCCTTTTGGGACAGCAAGTAAGACCTGCTACAGTCCAAGTTGGATGACTTCCAGATGGGGAAACATCAGCCTCCAGAAAGCTCAACAGTGGTCATGCTGCCTGGAGAATTGTGGGAGTTGAAGTCCACCCACGGCTTTAAAGGAGGACCACACACACTCTTCTGAAGACATTTCAAATGTACTTCTCATTCATCCAACCGAAAAGAGATCAGGCAAAATGGAAATACAGATATTTTCAGCACGGCTCCAGACCATCCCCCTTTACAGTCTGAATAATCCCAAGTTTAGTTGCTTATGTAGACTGTTTGCTTTGGTCTTGATAGGCCAATTCTGAGTCACCCATCTTGGCTGGGTGTAGCTTCCCCAAGTGCCCCCAAGGTCACTGTCCAAATTGGATTTCAACAATTCAACAATTTTTTCCTTCTGACTTGCGAGTCAAAAGAAGCTAACGTCTGTAATCTCACTCTGACAATTTTCAAAAGGTCAAACTGTGAAGAATATTCACTTTGATTGGGGATAAATGCATTCAGAAAAGAGGGGAGAAAAGCAAAGTCTATTCTGGTCATTACTTTGATGCCAAAAATAAAAAAAAAGTGACAACTTCTAAGCCCTCCAGCTGTCAAATCACACCTTCCTGGGCTTTTCAAACTCATGTGAAGAAATTCTGCTTTGAAAGATTTAACTGGGATCAGATTTAACGGATTGCTTGCCTTTTATTGCTGGGATCAAGGCTATTAGCTTCTCCCACCCCAAACACTACAGAATCCCGAGCTTTGAGGTGGACCCCCTTGTCTGGGGAGATTCTGAGTCAGCTTCATTAGTTCTGATGGAGGGGGGCTGGAAGGACTTATTACACACACACACATACACATACACACCATCAAAACGGATGAAAACAGTCCACCTTTGAGGTTGGAGATGTGCACTCATTTTTTTTGCAATGAGGAATTCTAATGCAGGCAAGAGATCAGATGGATGGATGGATGGGAAAGTGGCAGGGTGGGGGGGGGAAGATAAGGGGAAAGGAAAAAGGGAGGGAGGGAGGGAGGAAAGAAAGAGAAAGGAAGGAAGGAAGGAGGGAGGGAAAGGGATGAGGAAGGGAAGGAAAGGGAAGGAGAAAAGGAAGGGGAAAGGAGAGGGGAGGAGGAAGGAAGGAAGGAAAAGAGATGAGGAAGGGATGAGGAAGGGAAGGGAAGGAAACAAAAGGGGAAAGAAAAGGAGAAAAGAAAGGAGAGAGGAGGGGAGGGGAAGAGAAAGGGGTCTGAATTCCCTTCAACATTATGCCTATAGGCCACGAAGAGAGTTGGATCCGCAGGCCTTAATTTGACGTTGCTTCTCTTTTGCAATTGTTCTCTTGATTTTGTAACCTTCAGGGGTTTTTCTGCACAAACATCCATCAATAGCAGCCCCTTGCTGTGTTCCAAATTGTGTTTCCCTTCTGTTCCTTGCTTTACTTAAGAGTAATCCCCTCCCACCTTTATTTCTGACAAAGTAAAGCCAGCCGCCGTCGCCTCCTGGAAAGAAAACTGAATGATTCGCTGTCATTCATTTTCTGGTTTCCCAATCAAGGCTGTCTCATTCAGCTTGTGCCCGATCAATTATAGCTGCAGTATACTGACGAATCGGAACAGCCCAAGTATTTATGGCTTTAATTATATTCCCTGCATTTAATTTGGTGCTCCAGATTTTTCAGATTCATTTTATATAACGAGATCAAGTTCTTTTCAACGGGCTCATGTGGAATATCAGAAGCTTCCGTTAAGTATTTATAGCCTCCTTCTAATGTTCTAAAGCATGACCGTTTTTCACACTTACGACGGTTCCAGCATCCCCATCGCCACACGATCAATATTCAGACAACTGGTTCATATTTAGGACGGTCGCAGTGTCCCGAGGTCATGTGATCATCTTTTGCTTTCTGACAAGCAAAGACAATGGGGAAAGCAGATTCACTTAACAACTTTGGCGAGAAAGGTCACAAAATGGAACAAAATTCACTTAACAACTGACTCACTTAGCAACAGAATTTTTGGGCTTAGCTGTGGTCGTAAATTAAGGACTACCTGTATACTGTATACTGCTGAACAATGAATTTTCTGCTCCCAATCAGAGGTCTTCAAACTTGGCCCTTTTATGTGTTTAGGATATGGCTTTGGTTTTTCTTTGCTTTCCTGACCTGCGAAGATTGTAAATGCAAGGATTGTTTGCCAAATGACTTTTCCATCACTGTTGTAACTCCAAACAGTTGCTAAATGAGGCAGTCACTAAACGAAAACGACCTGTGATTCGAAACTAAAATCTTCCCCAGGAATTAGAGGAGAAAACTGAGAAATCTGTAGCCAAGCATTGGTTTGCTCATCGGAAGCCAACATCCTTGGAGAGTTTGGCTTCCAGCATCAAAGAACGCCCCCATCCTTACAATAATTACAAGTTACAATTTTGCTGTTATGAATTACCTCTTGGTGAACCATTTTAATAGGCCTTCATGACTCAACCTCTTGAAAGTTGTTGATTATTACTTAATTACAGATCCTCGTGTGCTTTGTTCTATGTACGAAGCTAGTAGCAACAGAGTGTTAGCGAGATTTTTTTTTTTTTTTGCCATTGAATTTGACATTCCTGTTGAATTTGCCTGCAAACTGACTTCCGCCCGACCGTAAAAAGAAAAATGGGACATACATCCTATCTCTCGGCCACTGGTTGCTTCGATTAAGCCTCCAAGTTGTAAGCTATAAAAACGTGTACATAAAATTCCATTGTTGATTTTTCTGAAAAAATTCAGAGAAGAGCAACTAAGATGATCCAAGGCCTGGAGACTAAAACATACGAAGAACGGCTGCAGGACTTGGATTTGGCTAGTCTAAAGAAAAGAAGAAATAGGGGAGACATGATAGCAATATTCCAGTATTTGAGGGGCTGCCACAAAGACGAGGGGGTCACATTGTTCACCAAAGCACCAGACAAAAGGACGAGAAACAATGGTTGGAAACTGATCAAGGAGAGAAGCAACCTGGAGCTGAGGAGAAACTTCCTGACAGTGAGGACAATTAACCAGTGGAACAGCTCGCCTCCAGAATTTGTGGGCACCCCATCACTGGAGATTTTTAAGAAGAGGCTAGACAGTCACTTGTCTGAGATGGCGTAAGTTAAGTGGAGGGCTGGACTAGAAGACCTCCAAGGTCCCTTCCAGCTCTATTCTATTCTTCCTTTATTGCAGGAGTGTCCATTCTTGATCACTTTAAGACAATATTTTCCCCTTTTGTGTGAAATGAAAAGTTCAAGCACTCACCTGAGCTTCAAAGCCTTTGTCAGGGTTCAGAGGCTGATCCTGTAAAAAAAGAACAGCGAAAGTTGATTAGTTTCAAAAAGGTTGACTAGTCAACAGAGACTGAACTACAGTTAATGAATACAGTTCCAGTAGCTGTTCTGCAGCCTATATATATAAAATAAGTTGAGGAAACTGAACAAGAAAAAAGAATATAAAACCAACATTAGAGTTAGCTGTCTGGATATTAAAAAAAAAAAAAGAGCTACAGCACTAATGGCGAGAAATAGACCACGGCGAAAAAAATCACAGGAACAAAGCAATAACATAAGAGTAACGTCCCATATGGATCCCGAGAAAATAAAATAATGTACTGCGGTGGTTCTCAACCTTTTTAATGCTGCGACCCCCAACTGATTGTAAGTTGAGGACTACTCAACCGGTCGTAAGTCGAGGACTACTCAACTGGTGCAGCACCGTTTGCAGAATGGGACTTTTGGCGGGCTCAGCAGGGCAGAGACAGCCTGGACAATTCCTGTTGGCTGTTGAAAGCCAATAGAATTAGACTCTATTCAAGAGAGTCTATTCTATTGGCTTTCAAAAGCCAAAAGAATAAAAGGGAGTAGCACAGCTAAGGAAAAGGGGGAAAAAATGGCGGACTGCATTGTTTGGCGACCCCTGTGAAATGGTTGTTTGACCCCAAATGGGGTCCCGACCCACAGGTTGCGAACCGCTGATGTACTGAGTGTTAAAAAAAACCCAGTATACAGGTAGTCCTTGACTTATATCCACAATGGAGCCCAAACTTCCCCTTGTTAAATTGTTAAGCATCCTGTTTTACCACCTTCATTTGCCACAGGTGTTAAACAAATCACTGCAGTTGCTAGCTTCCCCCCTTGATTTTGCTTGTCGGAAGCCAGCTGAGAAGATGACAAATGGTAATCACATGACTCCAGGACAGTGAAACTGTCATAAGTACATGCCAGTTTCCAAGCATCTGTATTTTGATCAAATGACCACGGGGATACTGCACTGGTTCTAAGTATGAAAACTGGTCCTAAGTCACTTTTTTCAGTGCTGTTGTAACTTCAAACTATTACTAAATGAATGGTTGTTAAGCTGAGGACTAGAATAAGGCAAGATTCTTTGGGTATTCAATCTTTTGCTGAGATTTTTCCAACCAAGACAGCCTTATGCTTCATAAGATAGATAGGCACTTCAATTGGAAAGAGGTTTTGGAGAAAGACCTCAAGTGAAGCTTTTGGGATATTCCTAGATCAATCTGAATAGTGTTTTGGCTTCCTAACAGAGGTTTTTTTTAAAAAAAAAAGTTGCAAGGACCCATAAAATACTAAATGAATTTGTGCAGCCCTCATAAATCAAACCAACCATTTAACTGAGGTTAAGGATGTGCAAGACTTGAATATACAACTGAGTTTCAATTGTAACTGGGAGATCTTAAACGCTGCGGGACTGTTAACGGCTCCAGCTGAAGCCTGGGCTGAGTTTTGATAGCGTTCCCACTTTGACTGTGCAAGTCAAATTAGGCTTTTCAAAAACCACAATATGCCTTTCTTCCTTCCCCCAGCATCCCTCCGTTCTGCCCCACGGTGCCTGCAATATAGCTAAAAACTAGCATTTTTAAATCTTCATCTCAGCTATTCCTAGTTCGCAATTCAGCAACTCACTTTTGAATGATCTGAATCCTTCGGGGCCATTTTTAAAGCCCACCCGAGATGGAACACACCACAATCACTCAAACTGGCTGTTATCAGAGGGGAGAATAATTGTTTCAAAACAGTCTGGGGAAAAAAGGGGAGTATTCTCTGCCAAGCCAAGTCAAAGGATTCCTGAACACATTTGGACCCCTAACGCAGAACGCTGGAGGATTCTTAAGGAATAAATGGCTTCTTCAAAGCAACTAATGCTCAAAAAGATTTCCAATATCCATTCTGAAAAGTGATGTTTTCATTTAGCAACGTAGATTCTGGGCTCAACTGTGGTTGCAAGTTAAAAACTACCTGCATATACCTATATATCTAATCTATATTTATATACATTAGACTATGTCTAGTCTGATGAAAAGAAGAACTAGGGGAGACATGGTAGCAGCGTTCCGATATTTGAGAGGCTCCTGCAAAGATGAGGGGTTCAAGCTATTCTCCAAAGCCCCTGAAGGCAGGACAAGAAGCAACAGACGGAAACTAACCAAGGAGAGAAGCAACCTGGAACTAAGGAGAAATTTCCTAATGGTGAGAGCAATCCACCAATGAAACAGCTTGCTTCCAGAAGTTGTGGATGCTCCATCGCTGGATGCTTTCAAAAAGAGGCTGGACAGCCATTTGTTTGGCAGAGGTCCCCAACCTTTTGAGCAACAGGGACCGGTGCCATGGAAAAAGGTTTTTCCACAGACCAGAAGGGGTGTGGTTTTGTGTACTGCCTGCATCCTGTGGATGGGGCTTTGCTTGTTTGTGCAGCCCGGTTGCTGGACCGATGCCGGTCATAGACCAGGAGTTGGGGACCCCTGGTGTAGGGTCTCCTGCTTGCGTAGAGGGTTGGACTAGAAGACCTCCAAGGTCCCTTCCAAGCCTATTATTCTATGTTCTCTAGAAGAAGCTACCTTATGAAGCCTGGATCATTCTTTCCCTTCTTTTATGCCTGAGCTGCGATATATGGGGGAAAAATGCATTTATTTTAATTCTGTGTTGAAATCTTAAAAGGCCGTTGAAAGGGGCTGACATTGAAAATTGCACATGGCTTCTGGCAGCAAACTCGCCCTGCCAGAGGAGAAATAACTTAATCATTTGCTAGACCAGGTATCACCGCTACATTAGTAAGATAAACTGGTTAGGAACTATTTACTGTTAATTTGAAGCTGCACTTAAGAGCCAAGAAACGGATTTGCACAATTGGCTGCAACGCCTCTCGCGGAAGCTTCCCAACCAGCTGGTGAAAAGAAAGCTTGCAAAATCGAACAATTCAAAACTGCAAGTATGTGGTCCTCCACCCACAATTGCGACTGGCACTTTTGTGGTTAAGTGAGGCGATTGATGACCTGGATGTTCCAAAAGAGGTCACTGACAAAGCTCACGACAGACGGAAGATTCCTTGCCCTCGGTCCACCTTACTTCTCAATAACTGCGTTTACCAAACACGCTAAACCACAAACAGACCACATTTTAGCATGGCTTGTGGAAACTAGACAAATTTTGGCAAGGGCTTTCCTGAGGACTTTCCAATCTCCTTTAGACAACAAGGGAAAGAAAAGCTGGTAGATCATTGGGGGAGAAGGGGGTAGGATCTTTCCATGCAGGAGGTCTCCAGTTGAATCCCCAAACTGGACACACAACCCTGGGCAGGCACTCTTAGCCAATGGCTGTGTTCCTAAGACTCACAAAGCGAGGACCCGCTTTAGCTCCCTAGAGTCCAAGTTGGGTTTAAATTCTGCCTCATTAGCATTGGTGTGTGAACGTAGCCCATCCGATTTACATCTCAAGGAACTGTGAGGAATCCAAAAAGAAGGTTCATCCATACTTAGGTAATGGGGGAGGAGGAGGGAAGAAGAAGAAGCAGGAGAGGAAGGAGAGGAAGAGGAGGAAAAGAAGCAGGAGGAGGAGGAGAAAAAAGAGGAGAAGGAGGAGTAGGAGAAGCAGGATGAGATGGAGGAAAGAAGCAGAAAGAGGAGGAGGAGGAAAAAAAGAAGAAGAGGAGGGGGAGGAGAAAGAGGAAGAGGAGAAGGAAAAGGAGAAAGAGAAGGAGGAGAAGGAGAAGGAAAAAGAGAAGGAGGTAAAGAGGAGGAGGAGAAGGAAGGAGAAGGAGGAGAAGTTCATATGAAAGATATCTCCCTACATAACCTGAACAATCCCCCCCCTCCTCCTCCTCCTCCTCCTCTTCTTCTTCTTCTTCCTCTTCTTTCTTCCTCTTCTTCTTGTTTTTCTTCTTGTTTTTCTTCTTCTTGTTCCTCCTCCTCCTCCTCCTCCTCCTCCTCCTCCTCCTCCTCCTCCTCCTCCTCCTCCTCTTTATCCATCTCCAGAGACCTTCCCCTCAATGGAAGGCAGATGGCCAAATCTTGGCAGAAGCACTGGTCTCTTCCATACAAAACCCGCTCTATTTAAAATCACTGGCACGCAGCTCCAAGCTTGCATTAAAGCCCTCCTGTTTAACAGTCAACAAAAGCTAAGAATATAATTCCAACACTTCTTTAAAAAGCAAACCAGAGATCTCTCTCTCTCTCTCTCTCTCTCTCTCTCTGCCCACCCTCAATGACAACAGCTCCTTTTTCCTACTTCCTCGGACGTCCTCCGGTCCTTTTGCAGCAGAGAAACGCTCACAAAAACGTGGCTTTGCCAGCCAGCGCCATGCAACTTCCCGTCTTAAGGTGCCCCATGGTCCAAGGCTGAGAAATTGGCCCTTTGAAAGGCTCCTGAGCTTTCAGGTCTGCTGAAGCCCCCTTAAAACAGGGCACGGATTCAGACTGAGTATTCAGCATCTCGGATTACCGTTTAGCCTGCCTTGGAAATAAAAAGAGGTTGTTGGGTTTTTTTTATCCCTGCCAGGGGTAACGAGGTCGAAATGAAAGAGGGAGGGAAAAAAAAGGAGGTTCTGGAACACAGGGTACAGCGGCAGGGAACAAATGCTTGACCCATACAATAGGGGCCTTCGGGAATTGGCAGCAAGGCTTAGTGGCGAGGGTCTTTTGGGTTTTAAAAGGCATCTCCTCCACATTGATTGCAACCCTGATTTCCAAAAACTGTCTCTCATTTCCCCGGCTATCAAACGTGTTCTGACCTTATTTTGTAATTCCAAACCAGTCCACGTTTTGCCAAAGTTTTTTTTTTTTGCAAACTAAAAAAAAAGCAATCCTAAAAAAAAAAAAACCCTGCAAAGCTCTTGACGTAGTATCTTAATCAGGTTAACAAAACGATATATAAATTTTCAAGCTTTTGAGTACTTTTCATCAGGAAGACGGTGAAAAATGCAGCCATCTCTTCCCCCAGCCTGTTTTTTTTTTTCCGCCCTTGCACATTTTAAAGTTTATTTTTTACTTATCTTGCCTGTTACTAAGTTCTTGGAAATGTGAGAACTTGTAAACCCGACCTCGCCAAGAAAAGAGATTGTGCTGATGTCAATACTAGACCTGAAAACTCTTTTGTGTAAACCTTTGCAATTTGGTTATTGCACCACTTGGCCATAAAGATACATCAGCAGAGACCTCTCTTTACATTATTTAACAGGGTAAATCTCCTTTAAAACCCTATGACAATCCTATCAGCCCATTTCACTATCTGGATAACACCAAATTAGCAATCGGAATCTCAAATAAAAACAACAATCGTTATCTTGAAAAAAAAGGCAAATAGCTCATTGTTCAGCCAATGTAAATTATTCACCTTGGACACTGATCAGGAGAAGGAAGGAAGGAAGGAAGGAAGGAAGGAAGGAAGGAAGGAAGGAAGGAAGGAACAAAAGAAAGAAAGAAAGAAAGAAAGAAAGAAAGAAAGAAAGAAAGAAAGAAATCTAGTACTTTTAGTATTTTACTGTGTTGGAAAGAGTCAACCTGAGGCTGTTTCTTGACCACTGTTTAAACTGGCCCGCTTCTCTTCCTGAAGCCAAAGTTATTTGTTGATTTTCCTGAATATTTTGTTGCTAACTTGAATTTCTTAAATGTTCCATTATTTGTTTGTTGACTTTACTGATTATTTAGTTGCTAACTTGAATTTCCTAAATGTTCCGTTGTTTATTTGTTGACTTTCCTAAATATTTTGTTGCTGACTTGACTTTCCTAAATGTTCCGTTATTTGTTGACTTTACCGAATATTTTGCTGCTGCCTTGATTTTCCTAAATGATTCATTATTTATTTGTTGCATTTTGCTGAATATTGACTTATTGCCTTGTTGATTTTCCTGGGCTTAAGAGCATTCCAAACAAAGCTAACATCGGAGCAGCTTACATACTCTTCGTCAGTCATAAAATTTTAAAAAGTGAAAAACAGAGGTGACTGCAGGGATGGTGGTGAGTACACATAGTGTGTTAAAAGACAAAAGTGGGGCTATGCTATTAGGGAACAAGCTTCACACCCCTTTTGAGCAGGCATCACAGTGTCGGTCATATGCACAAAAGAAGTGGAGCTTGCTCCAGAAAAGCAAAGTCCACATCATGCTCATCTCCGGAGTAAATTAACATGGCCGCCTGTCCCACCTTTTTCAAAGGGACTCAGCACCCCAGTCATGTTGTAGGAGTCTGAAATGGTATAGGGCAGGGGTAGGCAACCTTGGCTCTTTTATGACTCATGGACTTCCACTCCCAGAATTCCTGAGCCAACATGGCTCAGCTTGGAAGCTCTCCCTTTCCCCTCAGCATGGCTGGCTCAGGAATTCTGGGAGTTGAAGTCCATGAGTCATAAAAGAGCCAAGGTGGCCTACCCCTGGTATAGAGTTTCCTGCCTGAGCAGGGGGTTGGACTAGAAGACCTCCAAGGTCCCTTCCAACTCTGTTATTTTTGAGTGCCCCTAACCAGCTTTCCAAGTACTGGATCCATGGTTACAATTTGTGGTTTCTCTGATGTCTCCACGCCTCTAAAAAACCCTCCATCAAATGCCATCTGGATGCGCAGAGAACATTTTGAGAGACTGGAAGTGAGAGAGTGAACAGCCCTCTTTGTAAAGGGCCATGATCACCACTCCAGCCATCATGTAGGTGTGCTTACAACCTGCTTTCCAAGTTCTGGATCTTTCCACGGGCACAAAATGAGGACCACCAAGGACAAAATGTACCCAAAGTAAAAATGACAATAAAGGTGATCTTAGCACTAATGTCAATAGCTTCCCCACGTAAAAAAGACAACAGAGGTAATGAAAGACAGCACAGAAACAGGGAAGTCCCAACAGGATTCACACTGTCTTTAGGTTAAGCCAAGAAGCAGATTGTTTGATCTGGGCTTAGAGTGTTGTGCAAATCCGGCATTGTGAATTGTTCAAGAAAACAGCTGGCCTAAGAAAGCAAACAGAAATCATTGTGTAAAAATAAGGATTTCCTTCTTTTTTTTGCTACCTTGTGGCAAACATCTCTGTTTTATTTCCCTGTACAGACAACGGAACTTACAGGACAAGCCTTTGTTTCTATTCCTCACAGGAGATGACAGAAGTCCTGTTTTATTTTTAGTTTTTCCACCTTCGCCCCTTCACAGCTGGATTCTGCTCTCGGTTCAGTTCTAGCCTGCATCCAAACCCAGCCACCAGCTTGTTCTTATAGAAATAGCTGGGGTTTGTTAGTACAAAGTTGAGGCTGTGATTTTATTTTTCTGCGCTGAAAAATATTGGAAATCCATGCTTCCCCCACCCCTTTTTCCCCTCTGTAGCTACACCCTCTCTTTCTATCCTCTTTATTTTCATTTGTATTTTGCATTGTGATCATTTAAATAAAATCCTTAATTTAAAAAAAAAACACATAGCCATCAGCTAGGCTTTCTTAGACTGTGAAATCAGGATTAATGTTTCAATGCAGAAAATTATTTCGGCAGGGTGGAGCCCTGAAGAGGGAAGCTTCATGGAAAAAGCTGCTTTGAAGGAAAGCAAAAACCCAGGAGATCCTTCCTTCCTTCCTTCCTTCCTTTCCTCCCTCCCTCCCTCCCATTCTCATTTTCTTTCTTTCCTTCCTCCCTCCCTCCCATTCTCATTTTCTTTCCTTCTTTCCCTCCTCCCTCCCATTCTCATTTTCCTTCCTTCCTTCCTTCCTTCCCTCCCTCCCATTCTCATTTTCCTTCCTTCCTTCCTTCCTTCCTTCCTCCCTCTCTCCCTCCCTCCCTCCCTGGACCAATCAATGTGCCTTTCCCACATGGATTTGAATACTTCTGTGCATGTGCAGAGGCCTGTTTTCCCACCAGTTTGACGTGATTGCTTGAATCAAATTGGGCTGCCTTTGTGTTTCTGCTGAGTAGCAGAACCTGGAGCATATTCAGGAGAGGAAGCTAGTGCGGTGTAGTTCTTTCTGTATCATTTGTAGAGCCAGTTTGGTGAAGTGGGGAAGGCACCAGGCTAGAAACCAGAAGTCCTGCCCTTGGCACAAAGCCAGCTGGGTGACATTGGGCCAACCCCTTTCTCTCTGCCCTAGGAAAGAGGCAATGGCTAACCACTTCTGAAAAAGCTGGCCGAGAAAACTGCAGGGACTTCTCCACGCAGCTTCTGAAAATCCGACACAATTAAATGAAGAAGACCAAAAAAAAAAAAAAAAAAGCTATACACAAAACTTCTCAATAAACAGTGACCATATCTCATTGCAATTGTCCAGACAGAATCCATAATTATAAGCACCTCATTCCTAAATGGTATATAACTGAGCAGTTGTGACCAAAAGGTGCTTCTTTTCAATGTTGAAGGACTCTTAGCAAAGAGAAGGGCTAAGGGTCTTCAAGCAACCAGAAGTGCTTCTTATGGGCATGGGCTGACATTGCACTGAAATTAAATTAACAATTAAAGCTTTTTTTTTCCTTTTGTTGTTGTTAGTTGCGAAGTCATGTCCGACCCATTGTGACCTCATGGACAATGTTCCTCCAGGCCTTCCTGTCCTCTACCATCTTCTGGAGTCCATTGAAGCTCACGCCTCCTGCTTCAGTGACTCCATTCAGCCACCTCCTTCTCTGTCGTCCCCTTCTTCTCTTGCCTTCAATCTTTCCCAGCATGAGGCTCTTCTCCAGTGAGTCCTTCCTTCTCATTAGGTGGCCAAAGTACTTGAGTTTCAACTTCAGGATCTGGCCTTCTAAAGAGCAGTCAGGGTTGATCTCCTCTAGGACTGACCGGTTGGATCGCCTTGCAGTCCAGGGGACTCACAGGAGTCTTCTCCAGCACCAGAGTTCAAAGGCCTCAATTCTTCGGCGCTCGGCCTTTCTTATGGTCCAACTTTCACAGCCATTTTTTTGCTTTACTGTCCATTAAAAAAAAAAAAAAACACCGCCAACCAGGAAGTTCTGCTATACAAAAATTTGCCTTTTAAAAAAAATCCCAGCAGCCAGATATCTGAGCCCACGTAGCCTTTTCTTAGCTAATTATCCTGCCAGCAAAGTAATAACTTGTTTATGGATATGTCAATTCAGCTTTTCGTCCTGCTGAACTCCTTGAGAATGTAAAATATCGTTCTCGCAGGCAAACGCCAGGCAGTTTTAATCAATGCTGCCCACTCCTTCCTCAAGGGAGAATTATTTTTAAGCCCCATTAGCATGATATATTCTCTCGATGGTTTAAATGGTTTTTTTTTTTCAACCCACATTAAAAAAGAAAAAAAGGAACAAGGAAAAAGAAAAGAAAATGGCATGACTTTGGAAAGAAGATGCTGTGGGTGGAAAACCAATATAGGTAGAAGAATTAATCACGATAATAATTTATGAAAGTTGCCCGCCGCCAGACTCTCAATTAACTCTGGGCTAGAATAAACATGAAAATGGACAATGCAATCAAAACTGTGCTTGTTGGAAGCTGGCTGGGAAAGCCACCAAAGGTAGATCACGTGACCCTGGGGACGCTGCAACGGTCATAAGTGTGAAAAACAGGCATAAGTCCCTTTTGTAACTTCAAATGGCCACAAAACAAATGGTTAAGTCAAGGACTAGCTGTAGTGTAAGGATAAGGCACGATTCTTTGGGTATTCAATCTTTAGCTGAGATTTTTTCCAGCCAAGATGGCCTTATGCTTCATAGGATATAGGCACTTCAATTGGAAGGAGGTTTTGAAGAAAAACCTCAAGTGAAGCTTTCGAGATATTCCTAGCTCAATCTGAATTGTACTTTGGCCTCCTAGAAAATATATATATATTTGGGTCCTTTCAACTATATATATATAGTTGAAAGGACCCAAAAAATGCTAAATGAATTTGTAGCACATTTGACCGGAAAGCAAAATCTTTGTATCCATCTGGAATAAACTCCTCCATCATGACGCTGGGAGTTCAAATGGCTCTTTTTGCTCTCTGTCTGTCTGTCTGTCTGTGTCTGTGTGTGTGTGTGTGTGTGTGTGTGTGTGTGTGTGTGTGTAGATACACACAAGGGGGAAGCGGAGGGGAGAGGGAATTGTAGCATTCTTCCCCTCTCTGGGACATTTTTGCTTTGGTTTCATTTCTCGCACTTCTCTTTTCCTGAGCCGGACCAAAACAATTGTTCTCTTTTAGTGTTTTCAGCCAGGTCTTTCGCAAGTCAGGAAGGAAAAAAAAAAAAAAAACAGTATTGAGAAATGACGAAAGAATCCTGAATTTACTTTTGCTGTGGGGAAATTCTCAAAGAAGGTACCCTTTCTGGGAAGGTCCAGCCAAAAGGATCGGGTGACATAGCAGACTTGGGGAACAGTTTTGCAAAATCCGTTGACTCTAGCTCAGGGTTTCTCCAAGGAGCTTGGCAATTTTAAGACCTTTAGACTCACACCCCCCCCAAATTCCCCTGTCTGGAATAATATTCTGGATGAATCTGAGATGTTCTTTGAGGGTGAGGTTCATGGCTCCATCCTGCACAATCCATTTCTTGTGAAAGCAGGAAAGGAAGACCAGATTTGACACTGGAAAATTTCAATGAATTACTGTCACAGCACCAGCCAGCCAGAACCTTCTCAAACTCAGTTTTGAAATTTTTATGAAAGGTATCTATTAAGGCAGCAGCCAGTCAACATTTCTTCTGTGGTCTCCAACAGACAGCGTCTGATTCTTCTCCATTGGAAAATTAACTTGTGACGCCTAAAGTGAGACGTTGGCCCAAGAGGAAAAAAACCAAATTAGCTGACCTAATCAATTGGCAGAAAATAGTACCAGGGAAGGCCAAAATCCTTTCAGACTATCATTTAGATCAGGGGTATCCAATCTTGGCAACTTTAAGACTTGTAGACACCATGGGGAATTCTGGAAGTTGAAGTCCATGAGTTTAAAGCTGAAGCCCATAGGTCAGTGATAGCAAACCTTCTAGAGACCGAGTGCCCAAACTGCAACCCAAAACCCACTTATATATCGCCGGGTGCCGGGTGGTGTGGCCCCCTTGGCGGGTGCAGCTACAGTAGGCTTGGCAGACTAGGTGGGTGTGGCCACTGGATGGGTGGGGCTGCAGTACTCATGGCAGACTGGGTGGGCATGGCCTGGGTGGGCATGGCCACCTTGATGTTGCTTATGGGGAGGGACACCTGTGGAAGCCGGGCAGGGTTGGGAGAGATCCAGGGGGTCTCTGGTGGATGGGATGGTGGGCTTCCCAATGGCGGCTCCAGGCTGGCTGGCCTTAGGCCAGTGATGGCGAACTTTTAGAGACCACGTGTGCTGGGGTGATGGCGTGTGCCCCCAGAGAGGGCGCCGCGTGCCGCCTCTGGCACGCATGCCATAGGTTCGCCATCACTGCCATAGGTCTTAAAGTTGCTAAAGTTGGACATCCCTGACTTAGACGATGGTAGAATAAGACAGATAATGGGAAAAAAATAACCCAGACTGTTTGGTCGCTCAAACTGAGAGCAACAGATGTTCACTTTTCCAGGCTTAGTTTCATTCTGCTTGGCAAAGATGCTGAACAATTAAAAAAGGAGATATCAAAGTTCCAATCATTTAAAAATGTTATTTAGTGTAGAGCAGGGGGTCTTCAAACTTGTGGACTTCAACTCCCAGAATTCCTCAGCCAGCATGTCAATATACTAATTGGCAAAGGAATTCTGGGAATTGAAATCCACAGGTCTTATAGTTGGCAAGGTTGGACACCTTGGTCTATACCAGGGGTAGGCAACCTTGGCTCTTTTATGACTGGTGGACTTCAACTCCCAGAATTCCCGAGCCAGCATGGCTCAGCTTGGAAACCTCTCTCTCTTTCCCCTCAGCATGGCTGGCTCAGGAATTCTGGGAGTTGAAGTCCACCAGTCATAAAAGAGCCAAGGTTGCCTACCCCTGGTCTATACTATTCAGAATTATCCACATAGACTGGAAAGGCAGTTTCCACATGAAGCTTTCCACAGCCAAGTGAAAACGGACAGCCTTGTTTTCTGCCATTTGGGGAAAAAAGTGACACAATTTAGTGTATACCCTAAAGTAAGATTAATAAAACTTTAAACAACAAATTCATTCTTCAAATCTCCCAAAAGTTAAGTCTGGTGGAAACCACCAAGAGATTGTTCCAACCGTAGACCAAGCTGTATAATGACCTGTTTAATTCTGGTTTCTGTGTGTTCCTTGATCCTAATCAAATCCATGATTTGCAAACTGTAGGTTGTGCTTGTATAACACACTTAACAGAGTTAAGCAAAGGGCTAGTGGCTGCATTCTCAATAGTTATTGTTTTGCTTTGCTTGTTCATGGCTTACTGTGTTGGATGTAGTCAATATTTTTGGTTAATTTTGGCTCAGTAATTGATGCAAACCCAGAAATGGGTTAAATCAGCTATGAAGTCTATCATGGCCATAAATATGACATTACATAGTATGAATCCAACCAGTTTTGATTTTTTTCATAAATCAACACTGGCTATTTCAACAAGCCATCATAAAGCACAGCTCGGCATGAGGTAAACCAGTCGGTACTGAAGATTAGAAGGCATAAGAATGTTTCAAGTTTTATTTCTCAGCTTGTTTTAATAAACCCTCATAAAGTACAGCTCAGCGTGATGTAAACCAGTCAGTAAGTCCAGTCAGTTTCACACCACTATTGAAGATCAGATGGCAGGAGGGTGTTTCAAGCGCTGTCAACTTGTTTCAATAAACTATCATAAAGTACAGCTCAGCACGATATAAATCAGTCGGTAACTCAAGTCAAGTTTCACATCACTACTGGAGATTAGAAGACAGAAATGTGTTTCATGTGTGGTATCTCAGCTTGTTTCAATAAACCATCATAAAGCACAGCTCGGCACGATGTCTACCAGTCAGTAAGACCATTTCATACCACTACCTGAAAATTAGAAGGCAGAAATGTATTTTAAGTGTAGATTTCTCAGCTGCCCTTCACAGCTGGGTAACATTTCCAATCTAAATGCCCTCCAGATCTGCAAAGTTCAACTTCCAGAATTCTCCTCAATGGCTGCGCTGAGTGGAGAACTCTGTGAGTTCAAGTTCACTCACAATTTATCCAGGTTGGGAAACCCTGATTGAGCAGTTCAGCTCAATAAAGGCTGACCATCACTCGGTTTTATCAGAGAAATTCACAGACATCCGACTGTAACCGTGAAATGATGAATGCTTCCTTTCACAGCTCCTCACCAGCTTCCCTGCCGTCACCTTTGAAGTCCATGAATATGTGCTCAGCATGATGCACGCTAATGGAGTCAGGCAAATGACAGCTATGTTTATATTGGTTTTTAAACTCTATCTCTCGAGGGCAAAGCCTGTGTCTTGTGTTTACAAAAGGATGATAAATGCACACTTCCAAGACGGTTAACCCATAAATAACTCACATCTCGGCTTGGGTGCCTTAAATGCATGTACACTACTAACACTTGATGGGTAGGTAGATGGGACAATAAAGACAGAAACGGGGTTGGGATTTAACCAAGAAGATGTGGTTTCCTTAACCACAGTTTATTGAATTTAACATCAGTTGAATTAACTGCAGCTTATTGTATCAGGGCACTGTTTATTGAATTCACCAGAGTTTATCAAATTAACCACAGTGTATCAAATTAACCACAGTTTATTGAATGAGTGGAGGCAATGGCCAGATGAAGTTTTCCACACCCACGGGCAAAATGGACAACCCTGTTCTCTGCCATTTGGAGAAAAGGGTCACAATATTTAGTGTAAACCCTAAAGTAGGATTCATGAAATGTTAAACAACAACAATAAATACAGTTAGCTGAGTAGGTATTAAACAAAAAGTGTTTAAAACATAAATGAAATAACATGACATCACACTAAATCCTAATGTCTGAACTCATGCTGTAATTGTAAAAATAAATAAATAAATAACTACATTATGGCTTAGTGAAAACCTGGCTAGATTTTCACAGACATTTGCTAAGCTAAGCTAAAATGAGCTTGGATGATTCGTAATTCGAAGCGTTATCAAGAATACAGTTAGTTGTATTAGTATTAAACAAAAAAGCTTCAGAAATAAATGAGTATGATCAGCATTTCTCAATCTTGGCTGTTTCAAGATGGGTGGACTTCAATTCCTGGAATTTGCCTGCTAGCATCCGAGCCAGGGAATTCTGGGAACTGAAGTCCACCCATCTTAAAGTTGCCAAGTTTGAAAACCAGGACTTTGTGAACCTTATGGCCCCTTTTAACAGAATAACAGAGTTGGAAGGGACCTTGGGGGGAGGGTCTTCTAGTTGCAGCCAATCCAATGTTTGTTAGCTTTAGCAACTATGAAATGTGTGGACTTCAACTCCCAGAATCCCCCAGCCAGCGTCATAGAATCATAGGGTTGGAAGGAATTGTAACAGACATTTTTTAAAACAGAATAAGAGAGCTGGAAGGGACACGGGAGGTCTTCTAGTCCAACCTCCTGCTCAAGCAGGAAACCCTATTACCATTTCAGACAAATGGCTGTCCAATCTTTTCTTTTTTAAAAAATCTACAATTCCTTGATGCTTCAATCTAGATTGCAGAAGAATACCTGATAATGGTGGGAATATCAGAAACCAACCTCCACATCTTCCATGGGGTGGCCGATTTGGTTGCACGAGGCCATTGACCAAAACCCTTGGCTTTGTACCACAGAAGCTGCATGAGGACTAGCAGGCTGAGCCAAAGAATTGATGAAAGAGGTAGCTCTTGAGCTGTGCCTTAGGCAGACCTACTGCAAGGTAGCTCTGAGTCAGCAGCAACTGAAGAAAGCCTTATAAGAAGGCCGGGATGCCTACGAAAGGGCTGGCCTCAAAGAACAAAGGCCATAACGATGCATAAAAAGCCAGACTAATTCTCCTATAATCCCCTCTGCTCCTTCAGATCTGCCGCCTCTCGAATCCCCAACAGCATTCTTTAAATAGCAGCTGTGGGAAGTCAACTTTGAAAAGAATCTCTCCTTGCCTGTGCTTGCAAGCTCTCCGGGTGCAAGGTGAGGACCATCAAGCGGCATAGAACGAGTTCGACATTATTGTGATTCAAGGTGACTTTGAAAGGAAACTAGAAAAAAGCTACAGAGGACATCTGGCCAGCCGGCCCATCAGAGGTTACCAAATCTTGCATCTGGTTGCATTTCAGCACCAGAACCTCAGAGGGCTAGGAAGCGATGGTGGAGCAGAGTGGTGGTCATCCTGTCCAGGATTTTTAAGAAGAGACTGGACAGCCACTTAATAATAATAATAATAACTATTATTATTATTATTATTACTATTACTATTATTATTACTATGTTCAAGCACCACTTGAACACCATTGGCATTGACAAATTTGCCATTAGTCAATTGCAAAAGGCGGCTTTACTAGGAACTGCTTCCAACCTGCGATGATAGCTGTAATACTATCAAACATCCACATCTGCCTATCCCAGGTCCTTGGGAAGGACTCGATAGGTAGACAAAAAATGCCAACTCCAGTCTGAACATCTGGCTGACTGTGCGATCATCATCATCATCATAAAAAATTTGGAAGGGACCTTGGAGGTCATTGAGTCCAACCCACTGCTCAGGCAGGAAACTCTACTACACCATTTCGGACAAATGGCTGTCCAGTCTCTTCTTAAAAACTTCCAGTGTTGGTGCATTCACCACTTCTGGAGGCAGGTTGTTCCACTGGTTAATTGTTCTAACTGTCAGGAAGTTTCTCCTTAGTCCTAGCTTGCCTCAAAAGGTATAGGGCAGTGATGGCGAACCTATGGCACGGGTGCCAGAGGTGACACTCAGAGCCCTCTCTCTGGGCACGTGCGCCATCGCCCCAGTCCTAGGCCTTCAGCTGGGTTTTATAAAACCTTTTCACTTTAGGCCTCTGCCGCCGTGTGCAAAAAAAAAAAAAGGTTCAATCAATCAGTCAATTTCAACTTCTCACGGAAAAAGAAAAGATCTTACAAAGTTAGAACTGATTGATTGAACTTTTTAGTACCACCCAGTCTGCTGTTACCACTGCAGCCACCCAATTGGCCACGCCTACCCAATGGGCCACACCCACCGGCACCGGACAATGCATAAACGGGTTTTGGGTTGCAGTTTGGGCACTCGGTCTCTAAAAGGTTCACTGGTATAGGGTCTCCTGCTTGAGCAGGGGGTTGGACTAGCAGACCTCCAAGGTCCCTTCCAGCTCCGGTTGCAGGGGGTGGGGTGCAGAAAGCTGGCCTTGAGGGGCCCTGGGGTTGAGCCAGCCTCAGGGCTTTCAGGCTTTTGACAGCTTTCCTCCCTCCTTGCAACTCCGTGGCCGATGCAATGGACAGCCCCCCACTTTAATCGGCTTCTCCCCCCAAGGGCTTCTTCCATGGGAATTCCACCCTGGCCTCAGCAGGTCCCCGCTTCTGCCCAACTGTGATGGATGGCGGGCAAGGCTGCCTCCTGACCCTGATCAAGCGCCTGCTGTGTTTGGTGCTCGGGGCCATAATTCATGAGGACTGGGGCCTTGACCGCCTTTCGTCCTCCAACAATGGTTGGCAGGCAAGCTCATTCAGGGGCCATTATGAGCGTTTCCACTTTTCTTGGCCTTCCCCAAAGCCAGCCGGCGTGGATGGAATATTAAGGAGACTGCTGGGCTTGTACACAATGAAGTGGCTTCTCTGCCAAGGGTTTATGCAGCCCCCGAGGCTGGCAAGCCAGGGTTGATTGGCCTGGGGGGGGGGGAGGGCTGCTGAGTTTTTGAAAGAAAAGGAGTTATATGTATTCAAGCAAGGAAGGAAGGAAGGAAGGAAGGAAGGAAGGAAGGAAGGAAAGAAGGAAAGAATTTAGCTGGAAGGAAGGGGTTTAGTTATATGCATTCAAGGAAGGAAGGAAGGAAGAAAGGAAGGAAGGAAGGAAGGAAGGAAGGAAGGAAGGAAGGAAGGAAGGAAGGAAGGAAGGAAGGAAGGAATCTAGCTATATGTATTCAAGAACCAAGGAAGGAGAGATTATTCCCCCTTTCAAAGTTTCAATAAAAAAACTATATAAACCAACTGGATGTGAATGTGAAAGTCACCCCGAAGTTCCTTGACAATTTAAAACTCTGAATGACACAAGATGAAGTGTGTACGGGTGTGTGTGTATGGAGGGGGCCCTAAGGACATACTAAAGCATCTCAGGGCCCACAAAAGCTGCCCAAAAGCCTTATCCACTCTCAGAAAGACTTGGTCTATTTCTCCTTTACAAGTTAACTTTGTGCCTATCAAGGGGCTGGCTGGATATTTTTCTAAAAGGGAAAATCCTTTGAAATTCTATCATCTTCTAAGCTGCTTGAAGATTTAAGGCACTAATTCAAGATAAAGCAGAGCACGTACCATTTACAGGATGTTTGGCAGCATTTTTAGAAAAAAAAAGCTGCTTCTTTAAAACACACACACACACACACAATGTCAAGCCTACACACACCCAAAGGTGACACAAGCCTTGAAAAGACACGCAGATAGACACATGCGCACCCACACAAGCACACAAACAGACCAATCCTATTCTCTTTCATCTCTCATTCAGAAATCTCCATATAATCACAGAGGGATTGTCAAGGAAACAAGACTTAAGACAAACATCAACGCCACTGATTCAAATTCTTCCAAGTACACTTAAGCCACCATTGGAACACATCACTTAAGACAAACCAACTTCCTCTGTAACGTTGTGTGGGTTGGGGGGGGGTGTCCAGCCCCTAAAGCAGAGGGAAGCGAGATCTGCATGGGATTTCACTAAAATGCAGAATAGTCACTAAAATGCAGAATAGTCACTAAAATGCAGAATAGTCACTAAAATGCAGAATATTTACTAAAATGCAGAATATTCACTAAAATGCAGAATAGTCACTAAAATACAGAATAGTCACTAAAATGCAGAATATTCACTAAAACGCAGAATATTCACTAAAATGCAGAATGTTCACTAAAATGCAGAACATTCACTAAAATGCAGAACATTGGAAGTGGCATCCACAGATTTCCTCACTGATACACAATATAGAACAACAGAGTTGGTGGGGATCCTGGAGGTCCTCTAGTCCAGCTCCTTGCTCAAGCAGGAGACACTAAACAGGTAGTCCTCGCCTTATAACAGTTTGTTCAGTTTGTTCAAAGTTACAATGGCAGTGAAAAAAGTGACTTAGGACCCTTTTTCCCATGATCCCTGATGAAAATTCAGACACTTGGCAACTGACTCATATTTATATTTATGTCGTATTGATGACAGCTGCCATGTCCCAACCTGTGCATACACAATTTTTTTTGCAACTTTCTGACAAGCAAGGTCAACGGGGAATCCAGATTCACTGAATAGCAGTGATTCGCTTAAAAACTGTGGAAAGAAAAATTTGTCAAATGGGGCAAAACTCAATTAATAAATGTCTCACTTAGCAGGGTAAATTTTGGGCTATAGGTTGTGGTCAAAGTAAGTCAAGGGCTATCTGTAGCATTTTGGTTAAATAGCTATCCAGTCTCTTCTTAAAAATCTCCAGGGATGGAGCACCCACAGTTCCTGGAGGAAAGCTGTTCCACTGATTAATTGTTCTCCCTGTTGGGAAATTTCTCCTTAGTTCTGATAAATCCCTTCATTTGGTTCCTTCAAACATGTGAGTTGTCCAAGTCTCTTTTTCCCAAAATACGAAACGGAAGAGCAGACAGCTCTTTTCCCAGACATGATGATCCTGAATCATCAACATCCATTCCCCCCCCCCCATTCTCAAAGACTTCTTTTGCACCAAGAGAAGGTAGAAAATCAACTCAACAGTTTTCCCTCCGTGGGGAATTTTTCGGGAATTTGTTCAAATTCGTGGCCAAGTACACATGGTCCCCAACTTACAACCACAACTGGGACTGAACAAAATAATAATAATAATAATAATAATAATAATAATAATAATAATGATGATGATGATGATGGTGGTGGTGGTGGTGGTGGTGGTGGTGGTGATGATGATGATGATGTTGGAAGGGACCTTGGAGGTCATCTAGTCCAACCCGCTGCTCAGGCAAGAAACCCTATACCATTTCAAACAAATGGCTGTCCAGTCTCTTCTTAAAAACTTCCAGTGTTGAAGCATCCACAACTTCTAGAGACAGGTTGTTCCACTGGTTAATTGTTCTGACTGTCAGGAAATTTCTCTATAGTTCCAGGTTGCTTCTCTCCTTGATTAGTTTTCATCAGTTGCTTCTTGTCCTGCCTTCAGGGGCTTTGGAAAATAGCTTGACTCCCTCTTCTTTGGGGCAGCCCCTTAGATATTGGAACGCTGCTATCCTGTCCCCCCTCGTCCTTCTCTTCATTAAACTAGACATACCCAATTCCTGCAACCGTTCCTTGTATGTTTTAGCCTCCAGTCCCCTGATCATCTTTGTTGCTCTTCTCTGTACTCTTTCTAGAGTCTCAAGTTGTTGTAAAGAGATGTGTTTATCTTGGGATCACCTCTGACTATGACCTTTTCCCATCATGGTCACTCTGTGAATCACCTCAGTCATTAAACAAGGCATCATATGATTACAGCTTGGGACCATCCCTGCTGCCTCCCCCCCCCGTGACTTCCCCATTTTGAATTAAACTAGCATTAAATAAGCATAGGTTTTCTCCTGGCCCCACCCACTTTTTTTGAAGTCGATCCCCAATAAAGGTGAGCTTGGGCTCCAGGATATGTATTTTTGATTGCATAAAATAGACAATCCCCGCATTCTTCCCGTCTTCTGAAACGAAATCCTCTTTTTTTTCTTCTCGAATTGGGGGTTCCGAAGCGTTGTAAGTCATTTCAGAAATCCGTGGCGTTGCTTCTATGCTTCTAAGATGCATATAAAGCCAAGTCTGCCATTTCATCTTTTACAATCTGGGCCAGAGGCAGAAAAGACACCACCATCTGGTTCCCAGCCTCTAAATCTCCTCCTTTTACACCCAAAATCATTAACGTTTGCTTAGTTCACTAAGACAAAGGCTGCTCTGGGCATCACCCTTTCTTGCTACTAATTAACTTACGGTTTGGCAATCTTTCCAAGAGCCACACATATAAAGACTGTTCAATTAAAAAAAAAAAAGGAAAGAAAAAAGAATATTGCATGCTTTTAATTATTCTACTAAAGATACATGTCAAACCCGGGAAAGAAATTGGATTTTCTTTCTCTCGTCCCACCAAGCTTTCTATTTTTTTAATTAGTAAGCATATAATCAGATATCCAGCCAGGTTCATAAACAGTGAATCCAAACACATTTTCTTTAAAGCTTTTTCCTCTTCCCTCCCCATGGGGGGATGTCCTTTGGGGTGGTTAACGTGGGTGTGGATGGCGATCAGATGATAGAACGTAGAACACAGAATCCTAGGGCTGGGAGGAACCCCGGAGGTCTCCTAGTCCACCCCCTGCTCAAGGCAGGAGACCTTATACCATCCTGGTCAAATGGTTATCCAGTCTATTTTTGAAAACCTCCCGTGATGAAGCATTTATAATTCCAGGAGAAAAGCTGGAGACATTAATTGTCCTATCAGAAAATTTCTCCTGACTTCTAGGTGGACTTATCAGTGGACTCTGAGACATTTCTGCCTGAGCAGGGAGTTGGACTAGATGACCTCCAAGGTCTCTTCCAACTTTTTTTATCATCATCATCATCGCACAGTCAGCCAGATGTTCAGACTGGATTTGGCATTTTGTCTACCTATCGAGTCCTTACAAGGACCTGGGATAGGCAGATGTGGATGTTTGATGGTATTACAGGTATCGTCGCAGGATGGAAGCAGTTCCTAGTAAGGCCGCCTTTTGCAATTGACTAATAGCGAATTTGTCAATGCCAATGATGGTGTTCAAGTGGTGCTCAAGTTGTTTTGGGATTGCACCCAAGGCACCTATTACTATTGGTACTACCCTTGCTTGCTTTTGCCACAGTCTTTCTATTTCTATTTGTAGGTCTTTGTCTAAAGAACTGGAGAAGATAACAAAATACAAAGACCTACAAATAGAAATAGAAAGACTGTGGCAAAATAATTATCATTATCATTATCATCATCATTATCATCACTTTGTGCTGTCTCTCCCCCCAGCAACCATTTCTTAAATTTTCCTGTCCACAAAGTGGACACCTTGAAGATGTAAGCAAGACCCTAGCATAGCTAGATAAAAAATAACAATAAAAAATATCATTCACACGTGCTAAAACAGCAGATCAACCTTGCTTTTTAATAGGCTAAATAACTGACATCAACCTTTTGGGGGGGCGGGGGGGGTGTCTTTGAGTCTACTTTGACTCAAGGCAATATTTTTCTTGGGCTGTTTAAAAAAGAAACAAGGAAAGCAATTCAGCAGCCCCAAACTGAGTTGCTTACAGCATTGCAAACACGCAAGAAAACCACAGCTATGCATAAGGTGTGCCGAAAGCTTGCAGCACCTGCAAATCGCAATTAAGCCTCAGCGCAATCCATCACCCTGCAAAATTCAATGCTAATTACCCTCCCCACGAACATCTTTAGCACAGCAATGGGTTGAACTCCGTAAAAACCATGCTGTTTCGAAAGGCGTTTAACAGTGTCAGCAGGAATAAGGGGCTCTCTACGAAATATGCTCAGGGGCCTGTAAATAACATCTCTTTTGCCAAAATAACTTTTCAAAATACCAGCCTCTCTTAACTCTCTACGTTAGGAGAAGACCTTTGAATGGGGACCTGCTTCTGTTGAAAACTCACACGAGCAACGGTCGGTATGAATCGTGGTTTGTCTTGATCTTGAACTTTGGGAACTGGACTAATAAGCTGTAAGTAGGAGTGGTTTGGTTTAGCCTTAGCCATTTGACAAATCCGGCAAGCTGTAATTTATTCAATAAATTGTGGTTAAGCAAATGCTGACCATGCGACAGAAGGGCATTTTCAAATCCAAGTAGTCCTCGGCGTATAACCGCAACTGAGCCCCCAATTTTTGTTGCTAAGTGAGATGATGGCTAAGTGAATTTTGCCCTGCTTACAATCTTCCTTGACACTGAATCCCTGCAGTTGTTAAGTTAGTCACAAAGTTGTTAAGTGAATCCAGCTTCCCCAGGGACGTTGCTTCTCAGAAGATCACACAACCCCGAGACACTGCAACCGTCATCAATACGAACCTTCCAAATTTTAACCATGTAACCGGTGGGGATGCTGCACGGTAACCAATGGGAAAAACATTCATAGTCCCTATTGTAACCGTCACTAAATGAACTTTTCAAGTCAAGGAACCAGAATGTATCAGGTATAAGGTCTCCTGCTCGACGGGGAGGGTTGGACTAGATGACCTCTAAGGCCCCTTCCAACTGTTATTCTGGAAACCGTCATTTCATACAGATCAGAGATTTGTTTGCAACTTGATCATCTGTCCAAGAAAGCTCCAGGGCTCGAGTAGATTGCAAATCAGTCAACCAATTGTCAGATTAAACATACACACACAGTTAGGCTTATTTGGACTGGCGGGGGAAAAAAATGACTTTGGGGAAGATGGCGACGTATTTTTGTCTCCTTAACAAAATTGTTGCAGCTTCAAGTCGCTCCCGATGCAGGATTTGAGATTCGAGCAAATGGTTTCAAAGGAAGCTGAAATGGCATCACGAGTATTGCAAAGCTGCCGTGCCAGATGCTGTTAAGACATGACACCAACCGGGAAATCTAACCGAGAGGAATCTGTCCAGATGTTTCCAACCTGTGCGATCCTTGGAAATACGGCGAGGAAATAAGCTGCCCTGGTTAGTCTTCTAAGAGAGCGGCTTCTCGGAAGGAGAGCTGCGGATTCTGACAAGGGGAAAAGACGCCCCTAAGAAATGAAGGTAGTCCTCGGGTTACAACAACTGAGCCCAACATTCATGTTGTTAAGCAAGACCTTGGTTAAGTGATTGTGAAGTGAATCAGTGCAATTGTTAAGTCAGCAACACTTAGCTGTTGAGTGGATCTGGCTTCTCCATTGACTCATGTTTGTCAGAAAGTCATGAAAGGGGATCATATGACCCTGAGACACTGCAACCGTCATAAGTATGAGTCGGTTGCCAAGCGTCTGGATTTTGATTACGTGACCATGGGGAGGCTGCAAAGGTCACACAACGAACTACTGTACGTCAAGGACTACCTGTATGTGTGATTTCTGTCCAACAGCCACATCCCTAGTCATGTTTACTAAGGTATCACATTGACTCCAACAGACTCGATCATTCATGGATATTTTTGGCAATTTTCTATGTAAAAGGGTGGGGTATTTTTTTAAAAACGTTCCTGTTTTAGATCAAGAAGGTCCCTTTTCCCCCCCTTTTGCTTACCATCCATGGAAGCTCCAATTGTGATGACGAGAAGAAAAGTCAACTCCGGGTTCCTCACACCAGAAAGTGACACATTTCACCAGAAACCACACAGGAATAGGGAAGTGGGGTGGAGAAGCAGAACCGAGTCACATGGCGCCACGTCGGATGTTGCTCATGCTAATTAATAAAGGCCTTCTGATACTACGTCGGAGGAAACGCAACCAACTGGGTTAGAAAGCCAAAGAGCTTTCTCTTGTACAAGTCTACCATTCTCAAGAAGATCGATGTTCTGTCTCATTTATGACGTTAAGTCATGTAGGAGAAGGAATGGCAGAACTGGAGGCAGAGTGAAAAGGGGGATCAGCCTAGAATTCCTACGTAGCCACAAACAAACTAAATCCAACCTAGCTTGAATTCCATTGACCCTTAACTAACTCCAAGCAGGTGCTAACACTTAATTGAGAAAATTCCTGTGCATAAGCTTTTACCAATACATCAGTTTCATGGAAGCTTCACCTTTGGGCCTGGTCTTTCTCACTTGGCAAGTCAGGCACGGGGACCCCATAGTCCCCTTACTAGTACTAATTACAATTCACAACTAGTGAGACCTGTTCTAAAGCAACTTCAGGAATAAATAATAATAATAATAATAATAATAATAATAATAATAATAATAATAATAATAATAATAATAATAATGTTGGAAGGGACCTTGGAGGTCATCGAGCCTAACCCCCTGCTCAGGCAGGAAACCCTAAAGTACCATTTTGGACAAATGGCTATCCAGTCTCTTCTTAAAAACTTCCAGTGTTGGAGCATTCACCGCTTCTGGAGGCAGGTTGTTCCACTGGTTAATTGTTCTATCAGGAAGTTTCACTTTAATTCCAGGTTGCTTCTCTCCTTGATCCATCTGTGGCTTCTTGTCCTGCCTTCAGGCACTTTGGGGAATAGCTTGACTCTCTGGGGCAGCCCCTGAGATATTGGAAGACTGCTATTATGTCACCCAATCAATCAGAATAGAGCTGGAAGGGACCTTGGAGGTCATCTAGTCCAACCTCCTGCTCAGGCAGGGAAACCCTATACCATTTCAGACAAATGGCTGTCCAGTCTCTTCTTCAAAACCTCCAGTGTTGGAGCATTCACCGCTTCTGGAGGCAGGTTGTTCTACTGGTTAATTGTTCTAACTGCCAGGAAGTTTCTCCTTAGTTCCAGATTGCTTCTCTCCTTGGTTAGTTTCCATCCGTTGCTTCTCGTCCTGCCTTCAGGTGCTTTGGAAAATAGCTTGACTCCCTCTCCTTTGTGGCAGCCCCTGAAATATTGGAACGCGGCTATCATGTCCCCCCTCGTCCTTCTCTTTGTTAAACTAGACATACCCAGCTTACCCAGATCAGCCACCCAAAATATATATATATATATATATATATATATATATATATATATATATATATATATATATATATATATATATATATATATATATATATATATATATATATGCCAGCACTTGGCATCTAAGTATTTACAGCCCCAAGGAAGAAGGGATCACATCTCTCTATCTGAACAGCTTAACACAAACCAGCTGGCAGCTGTGATCATTAAAGCCATGATGCTTTTAATCCAAATATGTGACTGTATTTTTGGGAAGAAAAAAAACAAACAAACAAAAAAAACCAGTCTACCTGTCATACTAGCAAGGGGTAGAAGGCAACGTGGTATCAGAGAGATACATCAAATGCTTCTATTTTACGCTGCCGCACTGCAAAACTCCAGCGAGGCAAAGCATCAAGATGTGAGCAAATTGAAACCCGGCAAGGTATTATTATTCTCGTGGTGTCCACACCAACAGCTTTGTTTACTTCATTTACACAAGAACATTGTGAGAATGAAAAAAAAAAAAAAAGAGCCAACTGCTCTCAGGAGACAGCTCGTAGGAATAAAGATGGGCAACCGGCCTTGATAGACCAGCGGGAAGCAAAGAAGCCCTTCAGCCCAAGAAGGCCTCAAGCAGGTCACTAGATGACCTGAAGAAGTGATGAAAGGTCACCACTGTCCAATCAATGGATATGAATTCAACATGGTCAACCTCTGCCCTTAGTGACCTTGACCCATAGGATCCCAGGTTCAGAGAGCTGGAGAAGACTTTAGGAGTTATCTGGCTCAACTGTCAAGGAGCGAGCAGCCAGAATAGCTCCAAGAATGGTAACAACAACAATAAAGTTGGAAGGGACTTTGGAGGTCATCTAGTCCAACCCCCTGCTCAGGCAGGAAACCCTATACCATTTCAATGTCAACCAGTTTCCTTATTGCCGATCACCAGTTTACAAGAATCTCACCAGACCGTCTATCTTCCCTCAGGAAATTGGGCACAACCCATTTAACAACACCTTGCTGTCTGATTATTCATTACGATTGCGGTCGTAAGTGGAGGACTATCTGTATTTACATCTGTAATGGAACTGAATAGCATTAACAGAATAACAGAAGGGACCTTGGAGGTCTTCTAATCCAACCCTCTGCTCAGGCAGGAGACCTCATATCATTTCAGACAAAAAGAGAAGCAACCTGGAATTAAGGAGAAACTTCCCGACAGTGAGGACAATCAACCGGTGGAACAGCTTTGCCTTCAGAAATCATGAGCGCTCCATCACTGGAGATTTTAAAGAAGAGACTGGACAGTCACTTGTCTGAGATGGTATAGGATAGGTTCTCCTGCTTAAGCAGGGGGCTGGACTAGAAGACCCCCAAGGTCCCTTCCAGCTCTATTCTAGTCTATTCTAAATGGTTGTCTAATCTCTTCTTAAAAACTTCCAGTGTTGGAACATCCACAATTTCTGGAGGCAGGTTGTTCCACTGATTAATTGTTCTATCTGTCAGGAAATTTCTCCTTAGTTCTAGGTTGCTTCTCTCCTTGATTAGTTTCCATCCGTTGCTTCTTGTCCTGCCTTCAGGAGTTTTGGAGAATAGCTTGACTCCGTCTTCTTTTTGGCAAGCCCTGTTGAGACTCCCCAAACTTCCAAGTGTTCCTCCTGATCCCAAAAGGTCGCCAACTTTTAACACCTATTTGAAAAAGCCACAAAAGAACTTCAAAATATGCCAAGTTGAGTAAGGCAGGGGTCTCCAACCTTGGCAACTTGAAGACCTGTGGACTCCAACTCCCAGAATTCTTCAGCCAGCCATGCTGACTGAGGAATTCTGGGAGTTGAAGTCCACAAGTCTTCAAGCTGCCAGGGTTGGAGACCCCGGGAGTAAGGGATCTCTTTCTATCAAGTTAGATATGGCTAATGTAGAAGCCAAAATGATCTCAATGTTGTTCAACTACTATTTCCAGAAGCTCTGAAGCTACCAGAACCAAGGAAGGTGGACCCTGGGAACTGAGGTTCAACCTCATCTAGAAGGCACTGGCTTCTCCATCTAGGATGGACCATGTCACACAACCCCCACACAAGACAGTTAATTTGAAGTTAAAACAGAGGTCCATTCTGAGCTTTTATTTAAGAGGAGGAAGGGAGGCTAAACTCAAACAAGTCATCATTTATGAGAAAGGAACTGATCCGAGTTGACATTTAAATGATTATTTACAACCTTAAGATGCAAGCTTAGCTTTAAATTAAATTGACTCCACAATGTCAACCCTCCTCTTCTTTCTTTATGTTCTTTCTTTATGAACAGACACTCCATTCAGCAGAATATTTCACGGACATAATAGGCTATAGATACAACGGTAATGTGACTGTGGCATTATTGTACATTAAGTGCAGCCCGCTCGTTCTTGGCCAAGTCTTTTTATTGAATTTCTCCTTATAATTTCACCTGCAAAACCTATCATCAGCGCCAGCCACGTAAAAAAAAGTAGGACAACGGAACCTTTCAACGATGGAAACTTCAGCAGATTCTTTCAATCGGGTCTAATAATAAGAGGAAGCATGGGAAATATTCCACGTTAAACCTTCTCGCAAAGATGCAGCTTAGACATTCAAACCATTCAGTTTAGGATCTGATACCCACCACTGGGGAAAAAAATGGAGGAAGGAAATCCATTGGCAGCATTGAAGAACGACGACGAGATGTAGAAGAAGAGGCAGAGCCGGGGGTCGGCGTTAAGAGAGTAATCAGCCTGGAATCCTTACAGTGCCACAAGCAATCCAGGTCCAGCCTCCCTTGAATTCTGTTGGCCCTTACCTAGAACCAATTTAGTACTGACTAGATTCCTGTGTACAGGTAGTCCTCAATTTACGACCACAATGGAGCTGACTTCCCAATGGATTTTGCTTGCCAGAAAGGGGGGGGGAATCACATGGAACGCAAAGCCCTCTCTGTGGGCACGCACGCCATTGCCCCAGTCCTAGACCTTCAGCTGGGTTTTATAAAACCTTTTTGCTTTAGGCCTTCACCGCCATGTGCAAAAAAAAAAAAAAAAAAAGGTTCAATCAATCAATTTTAACTTCTCATGGGGAAAAAAAAGATCTCGCAAAGTTGGAATTGATTGATTGAACTTTTTAGTCCCACCCAATCTTCCATTACCACCACAGCCACGCCCACCCAATGGGCCACATCCACCCAATGGGCCATGCCCAATCCGCACCCGATGATACATAAGTGGGATTTTGGTTGCAGTTTGGGCACTCAGTCTCTAAAAGGTTCGCCCCAGGCAATCAAGGAGATCCTGTTCCATTCAGTTTAAGATGGAGAGGGGCACGAAGCAAATCCTTGTTAATGGCAGAGCCTCCAGCTGCCAAGATACAGGTAGAAACTATCATTTAAAAAAATGTATAGCAGATTCCTTGATTGTAACTGCCACCGTTTTTCTTTCCCTGCTAATTTTCTGGCATAGGCAATTAGCTTTACACTTCTTGGGACATAAACGTACCCAATAATTATCGCATCTACTTCCCCGTATGTACTTTCTCATAGTAATTTTTTCAGAGTTTCCTCCTGTGCACGCTCAGTGCTGCTTTAACTTAATTTTTTTCCCCTGGCATTCCCACCTGGACACTGGAAACAGACCGAAATTCTCCCCGCGCTGGTTTTCAGCGTGCTCTAATACTGTGATTTAGATGGCAACGCTTCCAGAGTCAGGATTACAGGGAAAGAATATTACCAATTAATAACAGCAATTATTATCTGAAAGCTGTTATTGTCCCTTTGCAAAACACAATGCCTAACAATGTTTGCACTGATCCGAAAAGGAAATTGTGTTCCTGCTACAGAATAAGAACAAACCGAAAAACATTCATTACTGATCTGATGTTATTATGGCAACAGTAATTATGCTTTGAAAGTTTGAGTCTTCAGCTGGGGAGGAAGGAAGGAAGAAGGAAGGAAGGAAGGAAGGAAGGAAGGAAGGAAGGAAGGAAGGAAGGAAGGAAGGAAGGAAGGAAGGAAGGAAGGAGAAACAAAGAAAGGAAAGAGAGAAAGGGCGGCAGAGAAAGGGCGGTATAATAAAGGGGAATATTTATAGGCCAGGGTTGAAATGAGGGTCCTTGGTGCTGTCTGAGCTTTCTTGCTTTCTTGCAGATATTTCATGATCCAAACTAGCTAATGTTATCAGTGCTACGAGAGAATGGGATGGGAGGAGGAGGAGGAGGAGGAGGAGAAGGAAGAGGAGGAGACTGTGGGGTCCATGATGCTCTCTGAGCTTGGTTGCTTTCTTGCAGACATTTCATTACCAAACTAGGTAATATCATCAGTACTAGAAGGGACAGGGTTTAGAGGAGGAGGAGGAGGAGGAGGAGGGGGAGGAGGAAGAGGAGGAGACGACAACTGTGGGGTCCATGATGTTCTCTGAGCTTGGTTGCTTTCTTGCAGATGTTTCATCACCCAAACTCAAGGAGGCAAACAGAACTAATACTCCTCTGGAGATCTTTTTTTTTTTTTTCAGAGTGAAAGAAAATAAATACCTTCATGGGGAAACAAACCAACATTTATTGAGCAAGGAGGAAGAGAAAATAATTGAGAAAATTATCTGCATCCTCTTCTAAAGGAAAGTAAGAAAAAAAAGGTCCCTTTGTGCACTGCGTGCGTGTGTGTGTGTGTGTGTGCGTGCGTGCGCAGGGAAGAGTAACTGTCAAATCTACAACCTATTCTAAGCCTTCCTACTGCTGCAGTAAACCAAAACTTGGCTGTTGATTTTTTTTTTTAAAAAATCACACATCTGTTAGACTCTGTAGCACTCATTTTCACTCGCAACTAACCTGGTGGGAATTCAAGAATACGTGGATGCTGTCTGGGTACATCCCTAATTCACACACTACTTCCTTTTGGAATGAGACACATTAGGCACAAGAAAGGAATAAGCCTTACAGGCAGTCCTTGACTTATGACCGCAATTGAGCTCAAAATGTCTGCTACTAAGCGAGACAAATATTAAGTGGGGTTTTCCCCCCCCCATTTTACAACAACCTTTCTTGCCACAGTTGTTAAGCGAATCACTGCAGTTGTTAAAGTCATGCCTAAGTCAGGACTAGAACTCACTGTCTTCTGGTTTCTAGGTATCTTAACCACTACACCAGAGTGGGTCTTAGTTTGGGTGTTTGTCTGAAGCAGTGGTTCTCAACCTTTTTAATGCCGCGACTCCCAGCCGGTCGTAAGTTGAGGACTACTCAACCGGTCGTAAGTCGAGGACTACTCAACTGGTGCAGCACCGTTTGCAGACTGGGACTTTTGGCGGGCTCAGCAGGGCAGAGACAGCCTGGACAATTCCTATTGGCTTTTGAAAGCCAATAGAATTTGACTCTATTCAAGAGAGTCTATTCCAGTGGTTCTCAACCTTTTTAATGCCGCGACCCCCCAAACAGTCGTAAGTCAAGGACTACTCAACCAGTCGTAAGTCGAGGACTACTCAACTGATGCAGCACCATTTGCAGACTGGGACTTTTGGCGGGCTCAGCAGGGCAGAGACAGCCTGGACAATTCCTATTGGCTTTTGAAAGCCAATAGAATTAGACTCTACTCAAGAAAGTCTATTCTATTGGCTTTCAAAAGCCAATAGAATATAAGGGAGTAGCACAGCTAAGGAAAAGGGGAAAAAAATGGTGGACTGCGTTGTTTGGCGACCCCCGTGAAATGGTCGTTCGACCCCAAATGGGGTCCCGACCCACAGGTTGAGAACCACTGGTCTGAAGGCAATACAATTGGCCTTATCATATTAACAGGATTCATTTGAAGAGCAAGGAAGAGACACAAGGCATTTTACTGATGGGCAGAACTGCAAGGAACCCAATCGCAACAGAAAAATTAGAAAGTGCCAGCATAGCACAAAGCACCTCACTTTTGCCCCCACCTCCGTTAAAATTGTGTTCCTCTCCCTTCCGGCTAGGATGGTAGCTTCCATCAAGGTAAATTTAAATTTCCGCCAACAGCATCCACATTATTCTCCCTGTCCTCCTCCTTGAGCGATCACGGGAATTTATTACATTTGTAAAAATACTATGATTACAGGGGCCCTGAGAAATTTAATGGCAGAGGAGAAAGTTGAAGATAAAACTACCAGTGTAATCTCCCAGTTCCCCGAACAGAGATGACATTCACACACATTCCTGGCTCCTTCGGGAGAGACTTCCTTGCAGGATTGTGATGAACAAATGCACAGTTAATTAAATTTAGGGCTTTTTTTTAAAAAAAGAAAGAACGAGGAAAGGAAAAAAACAGGAAAAAATTTGAGCCACTTGTTTCAGAGCAATGGAGGGGCTGCGTTTAAAACATTTCCCCATCTCTTCACTATGAGATAAAGAATCTTGTTTACTCCCAATTCCTCTACTGAATTTATCAACATAGATTTAGGTTTCACACAACGCTCAACATTGTCTCCACATCTGCATCTGTCCCAAGAAGACTGGCGGCTAACAAGCTGTTATATGAGGGATTATGTGAGAATCAGAAAAATTCATGGAGATACTCAACTTTCAGTGACAATATGCTGGCTGTAGGATTGCGAGAGTTCCACAGTTCCTGGTCGTATGGGATCTAAGACTGAATTGGAAGCAGACTGCCATCCACAGAGGTAAACTATAGCAAACCAGAACTTCTAAAACCCAACTTCTGAAGGATGGAAAAGTGAGAATAAGAATGACCCATAAATAAACCAAAAAAAAAATTCATAAAGTTTCTGATATTTTTCCGGAAGAGAAAATGAGCCTCCCTAACTCCTAGTGAACCACAAACCCAGTTAAGGTTTGAATTTCAAGCAAACTTGTGAAATTGTTACTTTGCTCCTAATACATCAATTTCCTTTCTGGACAGGACAAATCTCCATAAACTGTGGAGAACTGAAGACATGAAACTGGAAACTGAAAACAATTGGAGATCTTCTACACCAGTGGTTCTCAACCTTTTTAATGCCGCGACCCCCAACCAGTTGTAAGTCGAGGACTACTCAACCGGTCGTAAGTCGAGGACTACTCAACTGGTGCAGCACCGTTTGCAGAATGGGACTTTTGGTGGCTCAGCAGGGCAGAGACAGCCTGGACAATTCCTATTGGCTTTTGAAAGCCAATAGAATTAGACTCTATTCAAGAGAGTCTCTTCTATTGGCTTTCAAAAGCCAATAGAATAAAAGGGAGTAGCACAGCTAAGGAAAGGGGGCGGGGAAATGGCGGACTGCGTTGTTTGGCGACCCCCGTGAAATGGTCATTCGACCCCAAATGGGGTCCCAACCCACAGATTGAGAACCGCTGTTCTACACTTTCTAGAAGATATGTTAAAATGAGAGCCAAGGATAGGAGACATCCCACTATCACTGGGTTACAGGACCCATTGGATATCTTCTTAGCAACATCTGGAGCACCATGGATGCTTCACCACTGGAGCTTTCATAAAACCACTGCATACAGTGGTCCTTGACCACATTGTTCTGTGATCGAGCAGGAAAATGTGCACGCTGTTAACAGAATGACCAAGCAGATTCAAAAGGGGTTGTCCTGCATTGATGCCATCAAGCCAGTTGGGTGATCTTGGGCCAATCAGCAGGAGATTGTGAGTTAAAGTCCTGCCTTAGCCATGAGAGCCAGCTGGGTGAGTTTGGGCCAATCACCAGGTGATGGTGAGTTCTAGTCCTGCCTTAGTTATGAAAGCCAACTGGGTGACTTGGAGCAAATCACCAGGAGACGGTGAGTTCTAGTCCTGCCCTAAGTATGAAAGCCAACTGGATGACTTTGGGCCCATCACCAGGAGGTGGTGAGTTCTAGTCCTGCCTTAGGCATGAAAGCCTTAGGGCCAGTTCCCTTCTCTCAGCCCGACCCACCTCACAAGACTGTTGCTGTGCACGAAATAGGAGGAGCGAGGCGCGTTAGATGTATATGCTACCTTGACTTGTTTATACACATAATAAAGGTGGGGATAAAAATAAATAAAAAATTACATAAAAATGGCACCAATAGACCAATCTCTCACCTGCATCAAAAGCGACTGCCCTACCAAATCCAGCGGAACTGAAAACCTAAGCACAAGGGTTCCCCCCCCCAACTGTTGCCACACACACACACACACACACACACACACACTGACATGAAAAGCCTTAATGTAAATACCCAAAAGGACCCAAAAAAAATCGTTAACAGACAAGGGGGAAAATCTGGATGTTTTCGCCACAAATATTGTACCTTCCAAAACAATGAAGTCTCCAAAGAGAGCTTCCAATAATAGAGAGTTCTATTATAAAGCGGTTCCTTCCATCATTGCTTCTTAACTAGGCTCTCCGCAAACGGGCTCCAGGGATCTGGCTTCCTTCGGGGAGCTATCGCCTCACCAACCTCGAAGGAAAAGCAGCGTCGTTGAGCACAACTCCACCACACTATCACATACGCACAAGAGAGACAATTTCTCCAGGCTCCCAAAAAGTTGCGCTCGGCTGCCAAATATTTCTAGCGTAAAGAGCAGAGGGCAGAGCTGTAAGGCAGGACAGCCACCGAGGACTAACAGTAACTCAGAAAACCAGGATGCTATTATGGATAACCGAGTAACAACAGAGTTGGAAGGGACCTTGGAGGTCTTCTAGTCCAGCCCCCTGCTCAAGCAGGAAACCCCATACCATTTCAGACAAATGGCTGTCCAGTCTCTTCTTAAAAACTTCCAGTGTTGGAGCATTCACCGCTTCTGGTTAATTGTTCTCACTGTCAGGAAGTTTCTCCTTAGTTCTAGGTTGCTTCTCTTCCTTGGTTAGCTTCTATCCATTGTTTCTTGTCTTGCCTTCTCGTGCTTTGGAGAAATAGGTTGACCCAGAATAATTGAAAAACAGAAGAACAGAGTTGGGGGGGGACCTTGGAGATCTTCTAGTCCAGCCCCCTGCTCAAGCAGGAAACCGGCCTATGCCATTTCAGACAAATGCTTGCCAAATCTCTTAAATGTGATTCTGTTCTCAGTCGCAAGCTGAGCCAGGATGGCGTAGTGGTTAAAGACTTGAACTGGGGAGATCTGCGTTCGATTGCTGCTTAGCCCCAGAAGCTCATTGGCTTCCTTTGGGCCAGTCCCTCCCTCTCAACCCAAGAGCCAATCAGGTGTAGCAGGGATGGAGCTGGACTAGACCTCAGCTCCAGCCCCCACTTAGCCCTGGAAGCTTCCCAGAAGCAGGAAATTTGGGGCAAGTTCCTCCCTTTCAGCCCAAACTACCTCACAGGGATGTTGTGAAGAAAGAAAATTATGTATGTTGCCATGGTCTGGCCAGGGAGCAAATCAACCCATTATCCAATCAAGAAAAAAACAGAAGGATCTTCATGAGGAAGGATGACTTCCTTTAGTTACTTTACGGCCTTCCTCCTTATGGAATTCCCCATGCTGGCTGGGGGATTCTGGAAGTAGAAGTCCACAGGTCTTAAAGTTGCCAACTTGGAGAAAAATATCCCTCCATCTGGGCCAGACCATCGCTCCCCATCATCCCCAACTCCCAGAAAGCCCAACTGTGGCTTCCCATCATCCCCAACTGTCAGAAAGCCATTAGAGCAATCACCTGAGGGAACATCAAAGGCAGTTGGATTCGGCTGTATGTTTCCTCTAAATACTTCTAAGAGGAAAAAAAGAAAGAAAAAATAAAATAAAAGGGAAAGCCACTTTAATGCTCCTCACCATCACCTCCTCTCTTCCTTGTTCCTTTTCAGCTGGCCTAATGCATAGCCATTCTGCAACGGTGAGGAGAAACTCAAATCAATAGCGAAGTTTCCATCACTGGGTTGCCAGGAAAAAAAAAACAACTGTGGAAAACCAAGGGTCGCCTGGCTCACTTTTTTTTTTTCAGAGATCAAAAACTGCCTTGTGAGATTACTCAGCACTCAACGGCAGACAAGATCTCTCAAACATGAGAAAGCCGTTAAGAACAGTTAGGATAACAGACGCTGATTCAGGGCAGGATGGTTAAACGTTGTTTTTGTTTTTAAACCTGACCATACACACACAAAAAATGTTCCAGACAAGTTTGGGACTCTATAATGCTCATTTGGAGAACAAAGCGAAGGTATTATCTTAAGTGTAAATAATGAGTCTGGAGGCTAAATCATAGGATGAATGATTGAGGGGGCTAGGAATGTCTAGCCCAGACATGTCAAACACAAGGCCCCGGGGCCATATGTGGCCCGCAAAGTGGTTTCATGTGGCCCACGAAGCCATCCTGGAAACAGTGAGGGAACGGCCCCTGCTGCCTTGGCCTTGGCCCTGGCCGTCCAGGAGCCAATGTACAATTTTGTGATGGCCATCAATGCTGAAACACATTCAGTCTTAGCTCCACAAGGCCATCTGGAAACAGCGAGGAACCTGCCCTTGTTGCATTGGCCCCACCCCTTGGGTCCATGCTGGGGAGGTGTCACCCTTTGTGAGGAATGAAGAAATGGACCATGCCTTGGCGCTTGCCCTGGTCCCACCCCCTTCTGCCAGAGATCCTCAGATCTGTCCCACTCCTGCCCAGGCCCCCCCCCGGCACCCTTGATACGAAAAATGTAGAGCTGGCCATGCCCACCCAGTAGGCCACACCCACTCCATCCACGCCCACCCAGTAGGCTGCACGCCCCCTGGCCACCCCCCCCACGGGCAACCGCAATGCTGATGCGGCCCTCAATGAAATTGAGTTTGACACCCCTGGTCTAGCCTATCGAAGAGAAGGATTAGGGTTGAGTAACAACAACAACAACAAAGTTGGAAGGGACCTTGGAGGTCATCTAGTCCAACCCCCTGCTCAGGCAAGAGACCCTATACCATTTCAGACAAATGGCTGTCCAGTCTCTTCTTAAAACCTCTAGTGTTGGAGCATTCACCGCTTCTGGAGGCAGGTTGATCCACTGGTTAATTGTTCTAACTGTCAAGATGTTTCTCCTTAGTTCTAGGTTGCTTCTCTCTTTAGTTTCCATCCGTTGCTTCTTGTCTTGCCTTCTTGGTAGCTATCTTCCAGTACTTGAGGATCTGTCACCGAAAAGAAGGAATTGACCTATTCTCCAAAGCACCATAGGGTAGGAGAAGAAACAATGGGTAGAAGCTTGTCAAAGAGAGATGCAGCTTAGGAAGAGACATGTTCTGACCATGAGAACGATCAATCAATGGAATAGCTTGCCTGCTGGGGTGATGGATGCTCCATCATTGGAGGTTTTCCAAAATAGACTGGACAACCATTTGACTGGGATGGTATAAGGCCAGAGTCTTCAAACGTGGCTCTTTTATGACTTGTGGACTTCAACTCCCAGAATTCCTCAGCCAGGCACGTGTGAGGAATTCTGGGAGTTGAAGTCCACAAGTCATAAAAGGGCCACGTTTGAAGACCCCTGGTACTGTATAAGGTCTCTTGCCTTGAGGGGGTTGGACTAGAAGACCTCTGAGTCCCTTCCAGCCCTATGACTCTATGATGATTCTAGGAACCAGTTTGCATACATCAAGGCTAGGGATGGGAATGAGATCCAGTCCTGGGACCACCGCAAAAATGTGCCTCTGTTATTTATCACAATTAGGGTTTCCTTTCCGGCATCTTTAACTCCCTCTTTCAGACACGCTGGAAATGCTTTCCTGACAAAGTAGCCCCAGCTCGCAGCCACCAGACATTCTATCTGAAAATTTAAAACAGTTTCTTCGATTGCAGGAAATAGAAGTCAACTGGAAAGGATTAAGTGCTTCTTATCATTCTTGTTTTTAAAAAATAAAATAAAATAATGAGAGCAAGACAGATGGGAGTCCTGAAAAATGATTTTGGGGATGGGGGAAGAAGAGGTTTCCAGGGTCTTTTTTAAAAGCAGGATTATGGGAAAAACCAATTAGGCCAGTGGTTCTCAACCTGTGGGTCGGGACCCCATTTGGGGTCAAACGACCATTTCACGGGGGTCGCCAAACAACGCAGTCCGCCATTTTTTCCCCCCTTTTCCTTAGCTGTGCTACTCCCTTTTATTCTATTGGCTTTTGAAAGCCAATAGAAGAGACTCTCTTGAATAGAGTCTAATTCTATTGGCTTTCAAAAGCCAATAGGAATTGTCCAGGCTGTTTCTGCACTGCTGAGCCCACCAAAAGTCCCATTCTGCAACGGTGCTGCACCAGTTGAGTAGTCCTCGACTTACAACCGGTTGAATAGTCTTCGACTTACAACCGGTTGGGGGTCGCGGCATTAAAAAGGTTGAGAACCACTGGATTAGGAGAAGAGGAATGTTACAGCATTGGATTGGACCAGCAACAGAAGGCAAGAAAGCGTACGGTTAATTTCTGAATCCAAGACAGTGGACGAACTGCCTGGATGAGCCATTTTCATCTCAACCGAAGCTATAGCTTCCTCTTTCAGGCGCCCAAGGTCTTCGCCGAAGGATGAGGAAGCTTTGACAGGGTGCCATTCAGAAGCACCCAATGCTATGACCTCATTAGGAGAGTGTTTCAAAACCTGGGCAACTTGGAAGACGCGTGGACCTCAGCTCCCAGAATTCCCCTGCCAGCACCCCACAACTTTAACGCAGTACAATGCAGTGAGCCATATGCAGATCAATACACTGGGGGGAAAAAAACAACCACTTCATAAGCGTTATGGCTCAACACAGGAGAACAAACCCATCAGGACAAGATTCAGCAGTCCATCTGCATTTGAAAGACAAAGGCCACTCTTTTGGGGACAGTTTTTGGACAGAGAGGACCGCTGGTTTGAAAGAGGGGTCAAAGAGGCCATCTGTGTCAAAATTGGACAGCCCTCTCTCAACAGAGGGGAAGGGATATGACATCATCTATCTCCAGTCTACAACACAGTCCTTTCAGCAATTCCACACCCATTTCCACTACTCAGGTGACCCTGAAACAAGACACAGAGAAGCCTCCAGGTAGCATCAACCACTCGCTAAAAGGATGCAAATAACCAGCTGTCTGCAAGGAGCATAAATCCTTCCATTCCCCCACCATCCAGTCGGAGTTGAAGAAGCTTCTTGGATGAGAAGCGAAGCGTCTTCAAAGAAAAACAAGGAAGTCCAGTTGCCTTGTGGAAAAGCATCTTTGGGATAACTATGACCTGGGTGACTGAGAGTCTCCATAGACACCCACATCTATAAGTTACTGAGGCTCAGAAACTCTGTTCTAGATGCCCAAAGGAACAGGTCTATGGTACCATCCCTTTCTTCAAAAAAGGAGAACCACAAGAGCTTAAACGTGGCCTATGGGCATACTGGACATACTGGCTGGGAGTTCTGAGAGTTGAAGTCCACACATCTTTAAGCACTAGTCGAGGATATGGTGCCAAAATTCAAAGGCGGCTCCCGATTAAGTTCATACCTGCGTTCCACCCCCTCAAACCTATCCTCAAGGCAGATCATTTTAAGAGAGTCCTTGGACGTCAGTCTTGACAAGAAAATGATCTAAAAGAGAGTCACTCACTCTCTACGTCGGACACCCACATTCCTGCACATTGTGCCAAAACTAGACGCAAACCGACATCGAGCCCAATTCTCAATGCTCCCTGATGTCTGGCAGGCAACCGGTAGCCGAATCCTCTAGTTTGCCTCCAGATTTAAACCAGGATTTCTTCCAGGGAAAAAATAATGCAATTATTTTTTACAACGCAGTCACGGCAATCCAATGTCATAGATGCAATTTAGGGCAGGAAAAAAAAAACCACGCATGCCTCTAAGGGCCACCAAAGTGTCAGGGAAGTAGCCGGCATCTCTCTCTACAGAGGGGGTCAAATGTAAGTTGCAGAAAGCGAGTAGCCCTTGAGTTAATAAGAACAGGGTTCACACCAAACCGACAGGCTACAAACAACCAGCTAGCTTACACCAAGGGGTTGTATAAACCTAGCCTGGATTGGCTCCGGAGTAGGAGTAGCCTATGGGACCCAGACCACTAGCTTAGCTCAATAAACAAACGGGCTTATGGGGACGAAGTCCCGAGTTAAAAGTGCTTTGCCTGCTTGCAAAGGAGAAAGTGAAAAGAACACAGGTTATTCTACATCTTTCCTCCCCTTAGCAAGATTCCATCGAGCTCCGGACTTAATTACAGAGCAGTTTCTCTCTCCCCCACCCTCTCTCCCCGCTGTTAGGCTGGTTTGCTAACATTTTAAGGAAGCTTCAGCAGCAAGTAGGTAAGGTAAGCAGGCAGCACCCCCCCCGGCCCCCAAATAAGTGCTTTGCTACCGTACCAACAAAGTAAGCATCTCTCGGCAATCTCCGGCTTGCACTGTCCCCTCCTTGGACCACCTAGACCGCCCCCCCCCCGGTGCTTTGGGGAGATGTTGGAAATCCTCTCGCCCAGCGGTCGAGCCAGCCCCCTCGGCCCTGCCCCGTCCAACGCAGTGGGCCCAAGGGGGCCGAGCCAAGGTCGCCAAGCCGGAGACCCCCCCCCACTACTACTACTATCCGGCTAGAGAAGCCCGCCCTCCTTCCTTTCACAAGGTTGCGCCGGGCGTCAGCATCCTCATCCTCCCGGGTCTGGGCAGGAGCGACGGGGTGGGGTGGGGGGCAGCCCAGGACTCCCCCATCCCTGGGAAGAGCCCTCCCCGGCTTCCGCCTGGCGCCCCCCCCCCACCAGCCCTTTTGCCCGAGACTCACCATCGCCTTGCCGCGGAAAACGCCGGCCGCGCGGCGGGGTTGCGGCGCCCGGGGGCCGTCGCGGCTCTCCAGCTCGCGCTTCTCCCGCCGCCGGCTGCTGCTGCTGCTGTGGCCGCTCCGGCTGCTGCTGGGGCTGCCGGCGAGGGCGCCTCTCCGCGGAGGCGGCTGCCGTTGCTGCTGCTGCTGCTGCTGCTGCTCATCGGCCGCGTCGAGGCTGCTGAAATTCCAGACCAGCAGCGTTTGCACCAGCAGGACGGTGAGCGCCAGCAGCAGCGCCGAGTGCGAGCGCCGAGCCAGCCGGCGGGCGCACGGCGAGGCCACCCCGGCCGCCGCCGCCGCCGCCACCATCGCGCAGCGCAGCTCGCCTCGCCTGCTCGCCCGGCCGCTGTCCGTCGCCGCCGCCGCCACCACCCGGAGTTTTGCAGGCGGCGGGCGAGACGTCAGCAGGAGGCGGAGAAGGAGGAGGAGAAGCGAGCGCAGGCTCGGCGCTGGGGCAGCCCCCTCCTCGCCAGCCAGGCTCCAGCCGAGGAGGGGCAGAGGAGGAGGAGGAGGAGGAGGAGGAGGGCTCGACTGGCGCGCCGGGAGGCGGTGGGCCAGCAGCAGCAGGAGGAGGAGGAGCCGCTTGGCGGAGAGCGAGCAGCCGCTGCAGCTGCTCGCGAAGCCTCGCTAGGGTGGAGGGTGTGTGTGTGTCGACGCGCGTGTGTATGTTCGCACGTGACGGGCTTCTGTCTGCACGCCGCTCGGATGGCGGGCAGAGGTTTGGGGTACCCGCGTGTTGGCCACGCCGCAGCTGCTCCTCGCTTGGGAGCAGGGCTCTGGGTTTGGGTGTTCAGACGTGACGGAGACTGCCTCTAAGTCTAACCCACTCGGATGGCGGGACGAGGTTTGGGGTACCCGCGCCTTGGGCGCGCCGCAGCTGCTACTTGCTGCTGGCAGGGCTCTCTCTCTCTTTCTCTCTCTTTCTCTCTCTGTGTGTGTGCTTGCGTCCTTGTGTGCTCACACATGACGGGGACTGCCTCTAACCCACTCGGATGGCGGGCAGAGGCTTGGGGGGACCCGCGCACTGGCCAGCTGTTCCCGAAGCCTCCCTAGTGGAAGGGCTGTGTGTGTGTGTGTGGGTGGGTGGGTGTCGACCCGCATGTGTATGTTCACACATGACGGGGACACTGTCTCTACCCCACCCGGATAGTGGGCAGAGGCTTGGGGTACCCCCCCCTCTGGCCAGCTGCTCCCGAAGCCTCACTGGTGGCAGAGGGCTATGTATGTGCGTATCGACGCGCGTGTGTGGATTCACACGTGAAGGATGGCCGCTATCTGTAACCCACACGGGTGGCGGGCAGCGTCTTGGGGCACCTTGAAAGATGCGCCTGGCAATGCGCGCGGAGTCCTGGGTTAAAGCGCCTCTGTGTGAACGTGGACCCGCCACCCCTGGGCTTCCCAGCCGCCTGGCGGAGTCCAGCCTCCTCCAAGCCGGTTGGATGTCAGTTCCCGAAATAGATGATCATCACCGCTGGTCCAGTGCTGCCAACTGCTGGTGGGGAACAGCCTAGAACTGGGCAATGTGTTTTTAATCATTTGTTTAAGTTTATAAACAGGTATAGAGCTTGGACCCTCGGCTTACTGGCAGCAAGCAGCCGGCCTTGGCTGACCTGAAAAGCTAAGAAGGGTCAGACTTGCGTGAGAGGGATGGAAGAAGCACCACTAGGAAACCCAGTAATGTAGAGTGGAAGTTGAAGATGTTTGGAAGAAGGCAGCAGCTCCCCACTTTCAAGATTGTGGCCAAGAAAATTATTTAAAGTCACCCCAACTCTGAACTTGAATGAGGTGTAACCCTGTGCAATTATTGTTTTAATAAAGGGGAAATATATGATACAATGTATATTTTAATAAAAAGGTTACTGTTTACCTAAAAAAGTAACAGCCTGTTGTAATGAGAAGCTTTTTTTTAAAAAAAGGACAATCAAATGGGAACTATAAATAAGAATCATAGAGAACAAAGAATTGAGAAGAATGCTCAACAGTTCATTTTTTTTGTTGTTGTTGATATGAGCAAAACATATATGTTTATTTGGCTGGATCATATTACTCTGTCTCTGGAGGGTTTAAGAGTCAGGATAGCCACTTCTGTGGGCTGGGGACTTCTGGGAGTTGAAGTCCACACATCTTCCAATTAACAAGGTTGAGAAACACTGGGCTCCTTTATAGCACTACAGTTCTATGATGTGTCTCTCTGTCAGTCCATCTATCCATCCATCAATCTCTGTTTTTCTGTCTTTGTCTGTCTGCCTACCTGTCTGCCTGTAGTCTATATCTTGTCTGTCTACTATTCCTTCCTTCCTTCCTTCCTTCCTTCCTTCCTTCCTTCCTTCCTTCCTTCCTTCCTTCCTTCCTTCCTTCCTTCCATATCTGTCTCTCTACCTACCTATTTATCTACCTACCTACTTACCTATCTATCATCTATCTATGTCATCTGTCTTCTGACTGTCTGACCTAACTTCTCCCTCCCTCCCTCTCTCCCTCTCTCAATCTCTCTCTCTCTCTCTCTCTCACACACACACACATCTATCTTCTCTGTTTGTCTGTCTATCTGTTCCCCCCTTCCACCCATTCAGCTATCTATCCGTCATTCCCTCCCTTCCTTTTATAATCCTAGCATTTAAGCTCTTCCCATGAAATCAGTTGATACTATGATAAATCCAGGGCATATGGCAATTTAATGATTGACCTAAGATAAAAACTGTAAAGCACAGCGCTTGTAGTACCAGCCCTGCCTTTGCTTGCTTTAAAAGCGGATGTCGTCAAGACTTAACAGCCTGGATTTACACATCATACTAAGCCCTGTTGTGGTTTGGGCTCAAGAAGATCTAGCCAATGGTGATTTGTTGAATAAACTATACTTAAGCACTCCATGGCATTGGCCGTGCCTGAAAAGAAGAAAGACCTCGTCACAGAACGTCTTAATTTTTAAAAGGAATATCTACAATGGGCAAATATTTACATCTGGAGATTCTTGTTACTTTTGACCCCTCCTTGCTCAGGCCTAGGAGCCACAGTTTCCTAGTCGGAAATCAGCTGTACAAGAAAGGTAGCAACTTGGACTGTGTAAAAAGGAGGAGGTTTTGAGAGCACAGCAGATACCACAAAAAAAAGATAATGCGTTTTGTAGAGAGGAGAAAATTCATACTGAAACCTTCCCTATTAACATTCGAAAAATGGATATTTATAGTATAATCTTAAACTGTAGGGTAACTAAATTCAAGCTAAACTAAAGGGTTGAATTTAAGTTCTATTTATCCCTTTTGTTAAAAAAAAGTTGGAAGTCACTTTCTTTTTACACTTTTGTTTATTTCTCTCATTTTTGTTTTCTGTGTTCCTAGCCTTCCTATATCATTCTATTTATTTTTCTTTCTGAGGCTTTATCTTCGTTAGTTTTTATCTTTACATTCTAAAATTGCATTTACCAAAAAAAAAAAAAAAGACTGAAGCTTCCCTTGAATGTAGGGAGGGAATTTACAAACAATATTGTGGTTTTGTGAGCTGGGCTAGGGGGAGCATATGATATGTGTGTGTATGTGTGCATATGATGGAGAGAGAGAGAAAGAGATTTTAAAAACAAAACAGATTAGAACTTATTCTGGCAGATTTGGATGAATGGGACGGTATCAGACAAAAATCCACTCCTAATTTATGGTTATTGAATCTCCTACCCCAAATATAAAATTGAAATGAATGAGTAACGCTTTTTGTCCTGCACAATTAAAATGTCACACGTTTTTGGGGGTGAAAATAAAAAGCTGAAAACTACTCTCCGATAAAAATGTCTATATTCCCATCACCAGTACCACCATCATGGTAGGTTTGCACCAGATCCAAGCCAGAAGAGATTTCTTTGGCTCTGCTGGTGGATTATATGCACCTAGCCATTTGCACCTGCAAATAGAAATTAGAACGATGGTGGCAAAAGTAAGCAAAGATAGTGACATTAGTGATAGGCATCTTGAAGTCAATCCCAAAACAGCTTGAGCACCATGTGAGCACCATCGGCATTGACAAAATCCCCATCAGTCAATTGCAAAAGGCAGTTTCACTTGGAACAGCTTACATCCTTTGACCATACCTTTAACACCATGAAATAACAAATTTATTCTAAACATCTTGCTGACTGTGCAATGAACAACAACAACAACAACAACAACAACAACAATAATAATATAGGCACATTGGTTGCAATCCCAAAACATCAGGAGCACTTGAACACCGTCGGCATTGGCAAAATCCCCATCAGTCAATTGCAAAAGACAGCCTGACTTGGAACAGCTTACAACCTGCAGTGAGACCTTTAACACCATCAAACATTGACATCTGCTCATCCAAGGTCCTCGGGAAGGACTCAATAGATGGTTAAACCTGTCAACTCCAGTTTAAACCTCTGGATCCCTCTGAGATCAACCATAAAGGTAATGTTCATCTTGTTCTTAGCCAAAGGAGCCAGCATTGTCCAAAGATATTTCCATGGTCATCCCACAGGCCCTTTTTAAAAGACAACTGGACTTTCTTGGTTGTGTCGCCAGCATAACTATACACAGAGGTGCACGGAACACTGTTACCTTCTCACCTATTTATCTACTTGTGTTTGCATGCTTTTGAATTGCTGGGCAGGAGCTGCAGCAAGGAGCAGGAGCTCACCCCATCATGTGGCACTAGGGTCTCGAACCCAGGCTGTCAGCTTTCTGGCTGACCAGCTCAGTGTCTTTAACTGCTGAACCATCATAATGCCCTTCCAATCATCATCATCATAAATTATATCATGACCCAATAATAAAATGTACTGTTTGCACCTGACTTCATTCCATCTCCAAGTTGCGTGTTGCGTGAATGCATCCATCAGATTAGGAATCAGGTCGAGAGATCAAGCATGCCACCTCTGCATCCAATCCTTGACTTAATTTAAAAAATATTTGCCAGGGAATCTGTTTGGATTTGTTCTAACAAAGGACTGCCAACCTCTGGCACTTAATTGGGACAGAGGGAGAGGGCGGGAGAGAGAGAGAGAGAGGGAAGGAGGGAGAGGGAGGGGGAAAGGGAGAAGCACAGGGAGAGGGAGAGAGAGAAAGGGACAGAGAGAGAGGGAGAGGGGGAAGGGGAGAGGCACAGGGAGAGGGAGAGAGAGAGAGAAAGGGAGGGAAAGGGGGAAAGGGGAACAGGGAGAAGGAGAGAGAAAGGGAGAGAGGGAGAGAGAAAGGGAGAGGGAGAGGCTGAGGGGGAAGGGGAGAGAGAGAAAGGGAGAGAGGGAGAGGGGGAAGGGGAGAGGCACAGGGAGAGGGAGAGAGAAAGGGAGGGAGAGGGGGAAAGGAAGAGGCACAGGGAGAGGGAGAGAGAAAGGGAGGGAGAGAGGGAGAGGCTGAGGGGGAAGGGGAGAGGGAGAGGGAGAGAGAAAGGGAGAGAGGGAGAGGGGAAGGGGAGAGGCACAGAGAGAGGGAGAGAGAGAAATGGAGAGGGAGAGGGGGAAGGGAAGAGGCACAAGGAGAGGGAGAGAGAGAAAGGGAGAGGGAGAGAGAGAGGGGGGAGAGGGAGAGAGAGAGGGGGGGAGGGGGAAGGGGAGAGGGAGAGAGAGAGAGAGAGAGAGAGAGAGAGAGAAGACAGAAGACAGACTTGTGCCCTTGAACAGGAGCAAGCAAGACAAATGTCCCTGGGTGTGTTTTCATGAGTGGATGAGAGGCTGAAATTTAAGGAGGCAGGAAAAGGACCTTTAGATTAGTGGGCGCAGAAATGTCTGACATTTATTGTGTGAATGTCGCCTGTGTGTATTTTAAGCAAATTCTTGTTTGACTTTAAAGAGAAGGGCTTTGAGGTTCAGTAAACAGCTTGTTTGCTTTCGGTGGGAGCGATTCCACGGCTTTCTTCGAAAGATTCGCTTTATACTACAAGATTTAGCATCAGCCGTGGAGAACGTGGAATTGTTTTATGACACCCCAGCAATCACACCAGGCCATTTTTATTGATTCAGCCCCCTCCTCAAATATCCTTTTCTACCCCTCCTTTCCTTTTTTTCCCCCTCTCTCCTTCCATTCCTTTTCTCAATGCATTTTATCTTCTTTTTTCCCCTCAAAGCTGGAAATGAGCAAATGAGTAAAACTCATTCTGCGGTACGGGCTGTGTTTGCTTCCATTTTTTTTCAAGATGGGCATGCAATTTTGGACTTTTTCTTTAAAAAAGAAGAATATTTTCTGATATAAGGTATTTCGTCCATACAAAAGTTGATTACAGCAAACGCTTTCACAGCAACCGGTATTGCCTATGCGGCCTCTATTGTTTTCAAATGTTTTCAAAAGCTTTCAGCTTCCGCTAACCAAGAAATTATGGCAGTTGGCTGCATGTTTACTGTGTGGATGAAGGGGTCTTTTATCTCAATCAAGTAAAATGGGAAAAAAAAGAGAGAGAAAAAAAACACAAGTGGGCTACAACTCGGGCACTGAAATAAATTCAATTTAGCCTGGTGTAATTGCTTATTTGATTCCAGATATGACATGCTGTTAGGATGTCAATTGACATTCTGTCCTGCTCTGTTTCCCAAAGCTTAACTCGAACGCGCTGCCCTCTAGGTACAGCCTGAAATGGAGAGCGACTTGATCTTCATTCCCAGAAAATTAGTGTATTAAATTTGTTTGAAAAATTGCTATCCAAAACATCACTTTTTCTTTTTCTTTTTTACTCAGCCCGGCGCGCTGAGGCTGCATGCTAAAAAAAAGAACGAGGAGAGGAGATGGCGTTCTTTTCTGAAAGCCTGCACAGACGCCAGGCGCAGAAATCAGGACGCTTCAGGTTTTTTTTTCCTCCCTTAGGAATCCAAATGTATCATGGTTTCCGGTTTAGATCTGGCTCAAGCTTAGTCCAGACCAGTATGTCTCAATCTTGGCAACTGGAAGATGGGTGGAGGACAAGTCCCAGAATTCCCCAGAAGCCTCCGCCTCCTCCTCCTCCCTCCTCTCCTCCTCTTCGTCCTTCTCTTCCTCCCTCCTCCCTCCCCTCCCCTCCTCCTCCTCCTCCCTGCTCTCTCCTCCCCTCCTCCTCTTCCTCCTTCTCCTCTCCTCCTTCCTCCCTGCTCCCTCTCCTCTTCCTCCTCCCTGCTCTCTCCTCCCCTCCTCATCCTTCCTCCTTACTCTCTCCCCTCCTCCTCCCTGCTCCGTCCTCTCCCTGCTCCCTTCCCTCTCCTCCTCCCTGTACTCTCCTCCCTCCTCCTTCTTCTCCTCCTCCCTGCTCCCTCCCTTTTCCTCCTCCTCTTCCTCCTTCTCCTCCTCCCTCCTCCCTGCTCTTTTCCCTTCCTCCCCTCCTCCTTTCTCCCTGCTCGCTCCCCTCCTCCTGCTCTGTTCCCTGTCCTCTCCCTCCTCCCTACTCCCTCTCCTCTCCTCCTCCTCCCTGCTCCTTCCTCCCCTCCTCCTCCTCTCTGCTCCCTCCCCTCTCCCCTCTCCTCCCCTTCCTCTCTCTCCTCCTCTTCCTCCTCCTCCTTCCTCCCTGCTCTCTCTTCCCCTCCTCCCCTCTTCCTCCCCCCCCCCCAAGACATGAATTCTGGGATTCTTCCCATGGAAAGGATTACAATAATTTAAAAAAACAAAACACCAAGGCCTGAATTTACACACCCCAGGAAGCCATCCTGTGGTTTTATGCGGTTTTGATCTATAAGCAAAGGTGAACTCCACTGGGCATCAGGAAGGGGCATCCGGTGAGTAAATGCTTAGCTCCATCTAGTCCCCAGACTCCACCCCGAATGAAGGGATTACAGGGTCATAAAAAGGGAGCTTTGTTGTTGTTGTTAGTTGCGAAGTCGTGTCTGACCCATCGCAACCTCGTGGACAACGTTCCTCCAGGCCTTCCTGTCCTCTACCATCTTCTGGAGTCCATTGAAGCTCACGCCTCCTGCTTCAGTGACGCCATCCAGCCCCCTCATTCTCTGTCGTCCCCTTCTTCTCTTGCCCCCCATCGTTCCCAGCATCAGGCCCTTCTCCAGTGAGTCCTTCCTTCTCATTAGGTGGCCAAAGTATTTGAGTTCCAGCTTCGGGATCTGGCCTTCTAAAGAGCAGTCAGGGTTGACCTCCTCCAGGACTGACCGGTTGGATCGCCTTGCAGTCCAGGGGACTCGCAGGAGGCTTCTCCAGCACCAGAGTTCAAAGGCCTCAATTTTTTGGCGCTCAGCCTTTCTTATGGTCCAACTTTCACAGCCATCCATTGCAACTGGGAAAACCACAGCCTTGACTATACGCACTTTTGTTGGCAGGGTGATGTCTCTGCTTTTTAGTGTGCTGTCTAGAAAAGGGAGCTTAGAAGTAAGGAAATAAACAAGCAATTTTGCTGGCCAATGACCGCAATAAAGTTATCTGAATTTTTTGACAAGCACTTCAACCTGGTTTTCCGTGGGCTTTTCTTTTAAGCACAGGTTAATGCAGCAAAATGAGGAACCCAAAATAGACCCATTTGCCGAACGATGACAGGCCTAAATATAACTGAAGACTGAAAAGCAGATTGCAGCCGGAGAGCTTTTTTCAGCTTGTTCCCCTCAGCAGATTGCTCCGGTTTTTCCGAGAAGGAGGTGGAGTGGCTGCCATTAAGAGAACTGATTTTTGTAACTTCCATCCTTCCCTCGCAGGTTAATAGGCGTTTCGATCTGAGAGGAGGTCCCATTAGGTCAGTGGTTCTCAACCTGTGGGTCGGGACCCCATTTGGGGTTGAACGACCATTTCACGGGGGTCGCCAAACAACGCAGCCCGCCATTTTTCCCCCCTTTTCCTTAGCTGTGCTACTCCCTTTTATTCTTTTGGCTTTTGAAAGCCAATAGAATAGACTCTCTTGAATAGAGTCTAATTCTATTGGCTTTCAACAGCCAACAGGAATTGTCCAGGCTGTCTCTGCCCTGCTGAGCCCGCCAAAATCCCATTCTGCAAATGGTGCTGCACCAGTTGAGTAGTCCTCGACTTACGATCGGTTGGGGGTCACGGCATTAAAAAGGTTGAGAACCACTGCATTAGGTGATGACCTGCTTTCTCCATTGATGGATGTGGTCATCAGCATCTGGCGCTCTGTCCATGGCAACATCCAGCCAGATGTTCCCTTGATGCACGTCTTTGATTGACTCTGTGCAGGCGTGGCAGATGTGGGCGCTGCAACCGTCATAAATATGAAATATATCAAGCATCCGAATGTAAATCGTGTGACCAGGGGGATCTGCGACGGTCCTAAGTCTGAAAAACAGTCAAAAGTCCCTTTTTCCAGTGTTGTTGTAACTTCAAACGGTCACCAGACAGACCGTTGTAGGTTGAGGACTACCTGTACTGGCTGGTCCCATGTGTTCAACTACTACCAACTCCCCCAATAACTTTCACACAGTTTGTGTAGAAGGATATGTACCAGAAGAGAAAGGAAGCAAAAGACTGACCAGCCCTGTTGTTTATCCATTCTCGCCATGCCAGACATTAATTCCCTAAAGCTCCAGCTTGGGCTATCTTGGTCCTTTCCCCCTGCACGTGGGCGTGGGTGTCTGTGTGCCTAGCTGAATGCTTCAGCTTGTCATTTGCTGCAAAGAAGGTGCTGCTGTAAGAGCTTTACTAGGGTGAGATAATGAGGAAAACGCTGTCAAGGGATATATTTCTCTAGGGATCAGTCTTGCCAGCTTATCTTGGCAGCCTGACACGCGAGACAAGTGTTGAATACTTGGCTTGGCACAGGATAGAGATACGAAGCAGAGAGAAAGCGTGTGTCCACCCATCCTTAATGAAAAAAATATCTATATATCCTTCCTTCCTTCTCTCCCTTTTCCCTCCCTTCCTTCCCTCCCTCCCTCCCTTTCCTCTTCCTTTCTTCCTTCTTCCCTCCCTCCCTCTCCTTCCCTCCCTCCCTCCCATTCCTTCCTTCCCTCCCTGCCTTTCCCCTTCCTTTCTTCCCTCCCTCCCTCCCTCCTTCCCTCCCTCTCCCATTCCTTCCTTCCCTCCCTCCTCTTCTCTCCCTCCCTCCCTTTCCCCTTCCTTTCTTCCTTCTTCCCTCCCTCCCTCTCCTTCCCTCCCTCCCTCCCTCCCTCTCCCATTCCTTCCTTCCCTCCCTCCCTTTCCCCTTCCTTTCTTCCCTCCCTCCCTCCCTCCCTCCTTCCTTTCCTTCCTTCCTTTTCTGCTCTCCTCTCCCTCCTTCCCTTCCTTCCCCTCGCCTCCTCTCGCCTCCCCTCCCCTCCGTCACTTTCTACTGGTATGACAAGTCTCTCAGATGCAGCTCCTGAAGGACCAGATACGAGGGGACAATTTTATAAGGAGCAGATTTCTTCATGGCTCCATCCATAATATCGTAGTAGTCCCATCCATCAAAACAGAAGGTTTCATTCAGTGGCTTCTTGGTAAAGGTATGAAATGTTCATCTTTAAGAGATGGAACAGGGAAGAAGGGGAAGGAAAAAGGAATAACAGAATAGACAAATTTGGAAGTGACCTTGGAGCAGTGGTGGGATTCAGCCAGTTCGCACCAGTTCGGCAGAACCGGTAGCTAATTTCTTGTTGCCCAGGCTCAGAAGGGACTTCCAGAAGCGCCATCCACACAGAGAACTGGTTGTTCACATATTTGAATCCCACCACTGCCTTGGAGGTCTTCTAGTCCAAGCCCCTGCTCAAGCAGGAGACCCTATCCCTTTCCAGACAAATGGCTTCCAATCTCTTCTTGAAAACGTCCAGTGATGGAGCACCCACAATTTCTGGAGGCAAGATGTTCCACTGGTTAATTGTCCTCACTGTTAGGAACTTCCTTTTTAGTTCCAGGTTGCTTCTCTCCTTGATTAGTTTCCATCCGCTGCTTCTTGTCCTGCCTTCTGGTGCTTTGGAGAATAGGTTGTCCCCCTCTTATTTGTGGTAGCCCCTCAAACCAAATCAGGAGAAATGATCTGGAAGGTTCACCTGAATCAGAAATGGAGTTCATCAATGCTTCCTAATCTCCCTTTTGCTAATTGCAACTTGATGAATAAATCATAATTCTTTCCACTTATTTATTATACTGTGCTATGGAGTTTGGTTATGGCTTAATAGTTGTGGCCCAATAAGCTATCCAACTTTATTGTGGTGTCACACTTTGTACAAACCCAGACCTAGGATTTACATTTCCGTGCATCATGTGAATGAAACTAATATCCTTAATGAACTAATCTAGGATTAGCTTCAGCAGGGGTAATCGTATCATGCAAATCCTGCAACGTTTTGGTGAATTTCGCCATTGTCATTTGCAAACAATGATTTATGGCGCTACATGGAACGAATAAAGCCACCAGGGTTTACACAACAGTACATGATTAAAATACAATATGGTTTAGCAGAAAGTAAGAACTGAGCTGGTATGAGGTGACAGTTTGGTTGGTGTGGTACATTCTACTGGACAATTTCAGAAAGCTATTTTATATTCATGAAATACTCATTTTGTATTCTGTTTTATATTCAGAAGACAAAAAAACATTACCAGTTTTTTTTTGCTTATGATATTTTCATATCTGGCTTTTCCCGTAAGATAATTTTAGGGGGGGGGAATCTAACTCTAGATAGGAGAAGCTGTATCCGCCTCTTTATGAAGAAACTTCATAGCCATTTCTTGTGGCGCAGAATAAAGCAGCGTGAATTCTTCATCATGCATGAAATTATTTTATTTTGACACTGTCGCTGAAATGGAAGTGACATGAAATGCTTTGGGTTGAAAATACTGAAGTTCAGATTCTGACACAAAGAATACAATCTTCTCTTTGAGCAAAAGGACTGAGATGAAGTCAGTCATGCTCCTTCTTCTTTTCACCACCGAATGGACAACCCGTACGTGGGGGAAGCCTTGGGAGACAGGAGGAACACCACAGCCTAGACGATGGACCGATAAATGAAAGTTGAGTCCAAAGGAGGAAGGGTGGAGAAAGCTTCTCAGAAAGGATGAAGAGGCAAAAGTGGAAGGCGGGGTTAAGTGTGTCATTAGTTGAGAGTCATTGTGTTGCCACAAGAGACCCAGGACCAGCCCTCTGTGAATTCCATTGACCCTTATCGAGCATCAATTTAGCTTTGGCCATTAATTAACTTGATTCTTCTTATTAGAGGTAGGAATGATAAATTCTTCTATGCCAGTGGTTCTCAACCTTTTTAACAGGTCATAAGTCGAGGACTACTCAACCAGTTGTAAGTCAAGGACTACTCAACTGGTGCAGCACCATTTGCAGAATGGGACTTTTGGCGGGCTCAGCAAGGCAGAGACAGTCTGGACAATTCCTATTGGCTTTTGAAAGCCAATAGAATTAGACTCTATTCAAGAGAGTCTATTCTATTGGCTTTCAAAAGCCAATAGAATAAAAGGGAGTAGCATAGCTAAGGAAAAGGGGGGGAAAATGGCGGACTGCATTGTTTGGTGACCCCCGTGAAATGGTTGTTTGACCTCAAATGGGGTCCCGACCCACAGGCTGAGAACCACTGTTCCTTATCATCTCTTATTTCAATAACCTTGATTCTCACGCTAAGTCCAGTATTATTATGTCTAGCTGAACTCTCATGCACATCCCCCCCCCCAGCATCATCTAACTCTAAAAGCGAAAATAAGAAAATGGCTACATCTCCATCTGTTGTCAAATCCAAAATATCCGATGTTAGCAGCATTGACAGCAACCTTACAATAAAGACAGAACTAGGATTCCTGGTTATGTTTCTTGTCTGGACTATCTCACAAGGCTGACAATCCATCTGCTTGCTTTTGAACTTGCTTCCATTCAGAAAGAGTCACATGTGTCTCCAAATGGTTAGTGGTAATCTGGGGTGGCATTTTTAAAGGTCTTCTTCCCTCTTGTTCAACTCTGCTGTGGTCTTCTTGGATAAAATGGCACCTCTGGAGTTGTAGGACTTAAAAGTACCTAAGGAAGCCAAAGAGAACTTGGAACAGCCCTTCAGGCGGTGCTTTGACTAACAAGGGCTGGAAAATCCAGACATTAGACCCAAATGAGAACCAGATGTTAATAATTCCAGGCAAATGCCAGATGAGCAAATTCACTGGATGTGGCTGGAGCAGATGATAGAAATGTTACAATCTGCTTGCGTTTTCCACAGTTCTAGAAAAGAGCAAGAGAAATAACGGAGAGTTTTGAAGAATTTCTTGAGAAGAGGAAGTATAATGTTTGGGACTAGTGTTTTATTTAGAAGAAAAGGAAAAGATGAATAAGTAGGATCAAGGCAGCTGTGCAAATCTGTAGGGCACGGGAAAAGATGATTGGCAAATATTACTCTTTTGAAAGAGTGCTAAAATACAGACTTCAGCAATGAAAAAAAGCTCAGTAGAAGATTAGGACAAGCATTTATTCACACTCTGAAGTTAATAACAAAACCACAGCCTGATTCACCCAATAAGCTGATTAAACCAGACTGAGATTTATTTATTAAAACTGATAAATTACAAGTACAAGTTTCCTTGTTTATGGCTTACTTTTCTGGGCAAATTTATAATTGTAAACCATAATTGATGACTTGATGTGCTGTCAACCCAACCATTGTAGTTTGAAAATGAGACTCCCTCTGACTAAGTGTGTTGGGACCACCCAACCAATTGTGGTTCATTCAGTAAACTAAAATTATTCAAATCATGTTAGTTAGATGTGGGAGATCTCTCAATGGACATTGGAGAGATGGCCAATAACTTAAATAATTTTAAAAGAGAACTAGAAAATGTCTTCTTCTTCTTCTTCTTCTTCTTCTTCTTCTTCTTCTTCTTCTTCTTCTTCTTCTTCTTCTTCTTCTTCTTCTTCTTCTTCTTCTTCTTCTTCTTCTTCTTCTTCTTCTTCTTCTCCTTCTTCGTCTTCTTCTTCTTCTTCCTCCTCCTCCTCCTCGTCCTTCTCCTCCTCCTCCTCGTCCTTCTCCTCCTCTTTCTCCTATTATTATTATTATTGTTATTGTTGTTGTTGTTAAGCTTTTTGATCCCAAACAGTAGAAGTCAAATTCTAAGGTACTCCTCAAGGGTTCTAGGTATTTAGAACCAATATATTTTATGGGCCAGGTAAGAGTTAGGCTCTAGAACAGCCAACAAGGATGAAGGAACCTAAAAAATCTCAAGTCAGGCTGCCCAGATTAAAGATTAAACATGGACATTCAAGAGTGGAACATAGTTCTAAAACTTCTCCTGGTTAGAAGAAGTCTCAAAATGCTTGTATGGAATCTTGTCTTTCATGCCACAGGTACTCCTTGACTTATGGCGACAATTGAGATCAGAAGTTCTGTTTTTTGCCACAGTCCTTAAACAAATCTTTGTAGTTGGTAAGCGAATTGTGCTGTCATTAAACGAATTTGGCTTTCCTCCATTAACTTTGCTCAATTCACTTAGCAACTGCGGGCTAAAAACCTGGCCGAAAGGTAGTAAAATCGGGTGCGCCTGCCTTACCTTGCTTAGCAACAAAAATCTGATCCTAACGGTGTTCATAAGTCAAGGATCACCTGTACAGGTTTTGCCATAATATCAATCCAGCATTACTATCTTGTAGTAGAACTAGGACATTGGCTATGCAGGAAATAAGGTTCTGGAGGAAAGGATTTAAAGGATTTCAAGCACAATCACTCCAGTTTACCATGTGGGTTGGCCCTACCTTTGATATCCCTGTTTACTGCCAATTCTTTGAACATTATATGAAAGGACAGCTTTCATCCACAGTGGCCAACATAAAAATAGGGGCTTCCTAGCTTTTTTTTTTTTCTCTTTGTACCTGTAACAAGTTTCAGGAGAGCTGATAGGCATGTAAACAGCAGCTCCTGTTATCAGAGGCTTTTCCAACTTGATTCTAAGACTCAAGGAACAGAGGATTAGAAGTTTAAAAGCTAATGCTTTATCGGTGCTTTTTTTTAAAGTAAAAATCAATAATAATAAAAAAAAACAACCCCTCAAGCTTCTCTCTGACTTTCCATTCTTGGGCTTTCAAATTAGTTCAGGTAAATCTAAGTCACAAATACGATTAAAGTGCCTAGGTGACCTCTGAGGTGGAGATAACCAAGTGTGAATTATTTTTCAAGTCTACAGCTATGAACCCTTAAAGGAAACAGGCGCATCTTGGGACTTTTATTCCCTAAGTATTTTTGGAGCACAGCCCCCCCCCCCCGTATTTCAGGGTGTGTAAAGAAGCACAAACTATTGGATTAGAAAAGAGGTGAACACATTGCAGAAGATCCTATCTGGAGAAACTTCATGTGGTTGGATCCAAGTCAAGCTAAACGATGCAGATACAATGCAGTGCGACGTGTACAGATCTGTAGATTGGAGAAACAAAACAATCACGTCACAAACACAGGGCACAACATAGGAGAACAAACTCGTCAGGACAAGACTCAGCATTTGAAAGACAGCAAAGTCCACGTTCTGGACAGAGAGGACCGCTGGTTTGAAAGAAGGGTCAAAGAGGCCATCCACATTAAAGTTGAACAGCCCTCCCTCCACAGAGGGGGAGGGATACGACACCACCCATCTCTTATTTACAACACGGTCCTTTCAGCAGTTCCAAGAAGGCTCCACACTCATTTGCACTATTCAGATGACCCCGAGGGCACAGATAAACCTCCAAGTGGCTTCAACGTGGAAAATGAATCAGAATTGACTCCTGGACATATTTTTGGGGGGGGGGGGGTTATTACCCTTATATCTTGTCTTTACATTAGGATTTTGAGATGGCCTAGAAGTTTTTCTCTCCTCAAAGACTCTGCATGGAAGTTTGACGTACGGTTGACTTAGGAAACTTCAGGACTTCAGACAACAGACGTCAGGAATATATTTTAGACAGCCAGGTGTACCTTCTTCCATTGTTGGGAAAAGGAATCACCACTTTTCTGTTTCACAGGAGAGTCATTACCAAGAAATTTAGAAAGCATCCACCCTACCTTGGCAGGGAATAAACTGGTACTAAATGGGAAGTAGTTCACTGGCTGGAATTCTTGTAACCCCATCTCATAAATCTTGCTAAAGAAGACTCTGTGATTCACATCAGGGAGAATAATTTACTTTCTGCTTACATCCAAGAATCTGACAACTGGGGACTGAGTGAGGGATGCGTCACTTGAGTCCTAGCTTGATATTCTAACCCAGGACTAGAGAGAAGGTCTATCACCACTAGTCATGTGAAAATGATTTAGGCATCAGGAAAGCCATCCCGAAGGACCGCTCCGGATGACTGGCCTAAGCTGCTCTCCATCTGTTTTGGCCCCTGTTAGTTGACTCGGTGGAAGCTGAAATTCCCCAGAAAGTTCAGGGATAATATTACAGAAATGTTTGCCATGGGTTTACTTCTACTTTACAGCCCAAGTGAAGCCATTAGTTAGGGTGGAACCCTTTTGAGTGTCTTCATGATGACTTTGCTGCTGTGAACTGAGTTGCTGGCTCGTCTTTTTTTGCAAACAGCTGAGGAATTCGCAAGTGGCCGATGTCTTCCCAACCATTTCTTTGATCCGTCCCAGTCTGTAAACAAACCAAGTCCTTCAGCTGGCAATGACACAAATGGTTATTGCCCAGCCCTCTCCTGCTACAGTGATGAAGTTGGTGAAGAATCTGGTCCTTATGTTCTTAGGGAGGCTATATATATTTTTTTTAGTTATGGAAAGGACGGCTGCAAATTTAAAACCCTTCCCTTATATAGTTTTTTATTCTTACAGCAATAGCTGCATGATAGCAAAGAATGTTTTCTTGTAAGAAAAGCAGTGGCTGAGTTTTGGGAGTTTTTTTTGACAGCCATCCTCTCTAATATACAAATATAGAGAGACTTCATCCCTTTTTAAAATTCTACCTGCGGTAGACGGTCCTCAACCAATTTAATGCCTTGAAAGATATTTTTCCAATTAAAACATGGGAGTTTTGCCTCTTCCGTTCCAATTTCCCTACCTTGGGATTTGAAATCCGCTCATCCAAATGTGGTGGCCAAGCTAAATATCTTCATCATAATAAAAGAGAGAAGCACGTTGCTTCTGCTAATAGGAAGAAAAACTTTTACAAAGTTTTGGAAATCAAGGTTATAAAAAAATGGATCTAACTAAAAATGAAGCCTGTTTAGAATAGGCAGGTAGGTTTTGATTCAAAGCAGTGATTTATTTATTTATTTATTTATTGCTTATCGGAGAATTCTTAAAATAGAAGAGTTAATATCTTCAGGAGCATATTCTTTTCAGTACGACAAAATCAAATCCTAATTTATCTTTTAAGATCTGGAAAACATTCAGGAAGGAAATTACAATTTCTGTTCTAACTGGAATACTATGTTTTTTTTTTGCCTCCTTCTTATTTGGGAACTAAAACATTATATGACATAATTGAGCAAAATGTAATTACACAGGGCGAGGCTACAGAAATAAAATAGCTTGCCACTATTTTTTTTAAAAGCAAATTTTTGGAGTACTAAGTGTTTAGAATTTCTACCGCTAGGAGGTGTTCATCTTAACAAAATTCAGATTGTTCTGAATAATCGTCTACGTCTACAGATATGATAGGTTCTGACCTATCATATCTGAGGCCAAAACAACGTCTAACAAACGGACAAACAAAAAAATCCACCCCAGTTCCATCTCGGAAAGCCACTAGCCATGTTTCCACGTGTTTCATGGCTTCATTGAGGAGTTTAACATGTTGTGGGAACACAACGTTGGCCTACTAAATGAGTCAATTAAGTCCCAAGGAGTATAATTTATCAAAAGAGATCCAATCTTGCAGAAGGGTTGAAATGATTTCACCTAGTAGTAGATGGCGTTGTGGGAACACCCCAGCCCAGTCAATCAATCAAATCCTGCTTAATCTTCCAAGAAATAGAGTTGGAGAGAAAGAATAGTCAAGAGTTGAAGCTTCTCCATTAGACAACAATGGTGGCTGAGGATCCACCCCTGTTACTAATAGGCTGACAGTATCCAAGCCATGCCTACTACAATAGGCCTGGCCAATGGGGAAGAGACTATGGATGTTGTGAATCTCTACTATAATTTTGAAAGGTTTAAAATTCTTTGGAAGGAGGAGACCATAGTTCTATCTTGTGATGTGTTAGCTTTTGAAGTGTTGGGTTTTGTTCTTCTACTCTTTCAGCAGATCACTCAATATACAGTCCTTCCTTCCTTCCTTCCTTCCTTCCTTCCTTCCTTCCTTCCTTCCTTCCTTCCTTCCTTCCTTCCTTCCTTCCTTCCTTCTCTGTCACACAAGCATCTACAGCTGCGATCTGAACAGTCATAAATAAGATATAGATTAGGAAAAGGAAAAAAACCCAGATCTCAGAGCAGAAGAAAACATACAATCATCACATGAAAGGTCTTTTGAGACCATTTCAAAATGGGTCCACTTTCAGATGTGAATTCTGGCTGGAGAATTCTGAGGGTTGAGGTCCACACATCTTAAAGCTGACCCAACTTGAAAAACACCGATTTAATCCAGCCTCTTCGATGCAGGATAAAACGATAGCCTCCTTAGTAGCTGGACTACTCAAAAGCTATCCTCAGTAACGTTCTCTTCCATGGGAGGATTAATAGACTAGCTTTGAGCTGGCAGGGCTGTGACAAATTTCCTCCAAACTCTCTTCTGTAATTCATTTTTTGAGGCTATTGATTTACTACGCAGGATGAGCCAAACGCCAGGGTGAAGCTAAGATGAAAAACAAATGAGCACGCAAATTTTCAAGCCCTCCTCCATTTGTTTGAATTCCAGTTGCCAATCGGGGCTGTCATGTTCCTCATTTTACCCTCATTTCCTGAGTCTGCTACATTCCAAAGACTCATGGATCTTTTCTGGGCATGATGACACAAGAGGACATGTCTAATTTTGGTCCTTTACCTGCTCTCCAAGCCACAAGTCATGTGCTTGAAAGATTTCAAAGCTTGACGGAACAGGATGCCTCAGCATATTCTGCGTTTGCCAGGGAACAAGGCAATGAAATGAGTCATCTGGCTGGTGTTTTCTATTCAGGACTTGCCCTGCTTTTTAATAGGATTTTTGGGCATTGCAGATGGAGAATTTGTGAGATACAAAACTGGTTAGCCGGGAGAAGGGCATCCGTGGCCTTTCAGCTTATGGTCTCCTGGAGTTTTGAAGGAAAAAGAGAACTAAAGAAGGTGCTGGAGGAAGTCCTGCATGGAGACCTTGCATTAGAGGTGAAATTTCTCAGTGGAACTTCTTCTTTCCTAAGAAAACCACTTTTTAGACTTTTCCTCCTCCTCCTCCTCCTCCTCCTCCTCCTCCTCCTCCTCCTCCTCCTCCTCCTCCTCCTCCTCCTCCTCCTCCTCCTCCTCCCCCTCCTCCTCCTCCTCATCCTCTCCCCCATTTTTCCCCAGATAATTCTCTGAATTCATGTGAGGACCATAAGGCTTCAGCCAGCCTTCGTTTCATCGTCCTCGCCGTCTTTTATCGTTATCATTTCATGTATTTAAAGACCTTTTACTTATATTCTTTGAAAGAAAAACATTTTTTTCAACAACAAAAAAAAAGAGACAGAGACTTCAGTCATGCCGTTAAAGCTTTCACCTTAACCTTTTAGACCCCTTCTGCCCACAGAGGGAGCCGGTAGATGTTCAAGAACTAAGCAAGATGACAAGAAATGGGCTCAAAACCGAGGCGATCATTTCTTTAAGTGCTTCTTTTGGAAAGAGTTAATTATAACATTTTGAACAGATGGCATGGAACACCTGTGTACATTCTGTAAATACCTTGGAAAAAGCAATACGGTTGCACAAAGGGCTGTTGGGAGGCTGATTACACCAAACATACACAACATTCTGTTAATATAGTTGGGAGTTTTAGCCCCCTAAATAGCAGTGCAAATTCCAGTTTGCAAGACTATCTTCCTTAATGTCAAAATGAAATGGCATACAAGACGACAAAGACTTACAGGTGGTCCCCTTCTTATGACCATGCATTTAGCAACTATTTGATGTAATAATGGCACTGAAAAAAGTGACTTACAACTAGTCCTTGTGTTTAAAAGAGCCGTGGCGGCACCGTGGTTAGAATGCAGCATTGCAGGCTGACTCTGCCGACTGCCAGCAGTTCGATCCTGACCGGCTCAAGGTGGACTCGGCCTTCCATCCTTCTGAGGTTGGTAAAACGAAGACCCAGATTGTTGGGAGTGCAATAGGCTGACTCTGTAAACTGCTTAGAGAGTTCTGTAAAGCACTGTGAAGCGATATATGTCTAAGTGCTATTGCTATTGCCCTTCCTTCCTTCCCTTCCTTCTTTCCTTCCTTCCTTCCCTCCCTCCCTCCCTCAATCCCTCCCTCCTTCCTTCCTTCCGATCCTGACCGGCTCAAGGTGGACTCGGCCTTCCATCCTTCTGAGGTTGGTAAAATGAGGACCCAGATTGCTGGGGGGGGGGGCATAGGCTGACTGTGTAAACTGCTTAGAGAGGGCTGTAAAGCACTGTGAAGTGATATTTAAGTTTAAGTGCTGTTGCTATTGCTGTTATGATTATCACAGCATTTCCACAGTCATGTGAGCAAAATTTGGATGCTTGGCAACTGGCCTGTATTTATGACAGTTGTGGCATCATCCCGGAGTCATGTAAGTCACCATTTGTGACCTTCCTCACCAGCTTCCAAGAAGCAAAGTCAATGGGGGAGGGGCAGCCTTAACAAGTCATTTATATTTTGAATATTTGAATATCTAGATCAGTGCTTCTCAACGTTTGTGTGACGGCGACCCCCGTCACACAAACGTTCTGCGCATGCGCGCCGCCGCGCGCATGGGGGCGGGGCCCCATGCGCAGCGCGCATGCGCAGCGCCCCCATGCATGACGCGCATGCATGGCGCTGCCCCTATGCGTGGCACGCGTGCACGGCGCCGCCCCCATGCGCGGCGCACGTGCGTGGCACCGCCCACATGCGCGGCGCGCGTGCATGGCGCCGCGAAAAATGGCGGATCGCCACCTTTGGCAACCCCCGAAAAATGGTCGATCGACCCCAAATGGGGTCGTGACCCATAGGTTGAGAACCGCTGATCTAGATATATTTAGTTCCCATAAATACCAACCACAATGGCCAACTGGAGGAATTAGAATTGCAGTTGACAAGATTGGTCAAGCACTAAACTTCTTTGCACCTAGATGCACCTTTTACTGACAGACCCGCCCATTTCCAGCACAAGGCTTTCTCCACCTTTAAGCCCCATTTCTAGAGAGAACAATTTGCCGCTGTTAGGCCATTCTCCTTTGGCAGATAATTATGCATGGGAAACACAAAACTATCTTCTTGTTCATATTCCAGAGGACAAAACCATGAATTAATAATCTGTTTTGCGTAATACGCCATTCTGTTGCAAGATGATATTCCAGTCATAGCACAATGCACAATCTTCTCATTTATATTTCAGCTCGTTTTAATTATGCTATTTTCCATTAGAATGCCTAGGCAGTTTTGGAACATACCTGAAAATTAAATTGGATGAAACTATTCCTTTAAAAAAAAAGAGAGAGCCTGGCCAACTAGTGGTAATGGGTGGAAGATTATCAAAGAGAGAAGCAACCTAGATCTAGAACCAAGGAGAAATTTCCCGACAGTGAGAGAACAATAAACCAGTGGAACAGCTTGCCACCAGAAGTTGTGGGTGCTTCACCACTGGAGGTTTTGAAGAACAAATTGGACTTCCACTTGTCTGAAATGGTATAGGGCAGGGGTAGGCAACCTTGGCTCTTTTATGACTCGTGGACTTCAACTTCCAGAATTCCTGAGCCAGCCGCGCTGAGGGGAAAGGAAATTCCATGCTGGCTCAGGAATTCTGGAAGTTGAAGTCCACGAGTCGTAAAAGAGCCAAAGTTGCCAACCCCTGGTATAGGGTCTTCTACTTGAGCAGGGGGTTGGACTAGAAGATCTCCAAGGTCCTTTCCAATTCTGCTATTGTGTTATTCTATTATTCCTGGTCAACCTGTTCTCCAAAGCACCTGAAGACAGGACAAGAAAAAAAGGATGGAAACTCATCAAGGAGAGAAGCAATCTAGAACTAAGGAGAAACTTCCTGACAGTGAGAACAATTAACCAGTGGAACAGCCTGCCTCCAGAGGTTGTGGGTGTTCCATCACTGGAGGATTTTAAGAAGAGATTGGACAATTATTTTGTCTGAAATGTCGCTTCCCCACTTTGCTGGCCAGAAGGCCACAAAAGAGGATCAGGACCCTACAATCGTCGCAAACACATGCCAGTTGCCAATGCTCTGAGTTTTGATCACATGACTGTGGGGATGCTCAATGGTCATGTAAAAAAAAAACTGTCGCAAATCACTTTTTTCAAGGCCATCGTCACTTCAGATGGTCCCTAAACAAACAGTTGTAAGTTAAGGATGACCTGTATTACAATGGTCCTGTAAACATACGTGATTTCCCAGCTCAATTAAACATTGCCTGGCTTGCTTTGGCCTTACGATGACGTTGTTCTAGAAAAGGAACAATCACTGAAATGAAAAGATCTAACGACAACAACAACAAAACAACAGCAAAATAACAATAATAGATTTGGAAGGGACCTTGGAGGTCATCTAGTCCAACCTCCTGCTCAGGCAGGAAACCCTATACCATTTCAGACAAATGGCTGTCCAGTCTCTTCTTGAAAACCTCCAGTGTTGAAGCATCTATAACTCTGGGAGGCAAGCCATTCCAATGATTAATTGTTCTCTGTCGAGAAATTCCTCCTTAGTTCTAGGTTGCTTTTCTCCTTGATGAGTTTCCATCCGTTGCTTCTTGTCCTGCCTTCAGGGGCTTTGGAGAAGAGCTTGACTCCCTCTTCTTTGGGGCAGTCCCTCAAATATTGGAATGCCGCTATCATGTTCCCCCTCGTCCTTCTCTTCATTAAACTAGAATAGCATAAGCATAGAACAGAACAGAACAGAATAGAGCTGGAAGGGACCTTGGAGGTCTTCTAGTCCAGCCCCCTGCTCAAGCAGGAGAACCTTTACCGTCTAAGACAGCTTCCTTATATGTTTTACCCTCCAGTCCCATAAAGGTTTGCTCTGAAGCAAAGGCATCAACAAAGCTGAGAGAGAGGAAAAATTGATTTTCATACAACTCTGCCACTAGACAATGGACGTCTGACGCAGTGGCTTTGTTTGCCGTATTAGGTGTTGACAGTTTCTGCTTCCTCAGTTTTCAAAGAAATTACATCCAATTCTTCTTGTCAGCTTGATTTCTCTTAATAACAGTTAGCAATTTCTACTTTCCAAAGGTTGCCGGAAACATTCATTCATCATTCAGGCTATCTTCAGAAAGCGGGTGCAAAGCAAAACGCCCAGCCTTGATTTCAGACAGTAATGGGATATTCCCCAGATTTACTTGACTTCCCAGCAGAGCAGATGTCCAACATGAGATTGGGTATGTCCAGGAAAAAAATAAATAGAACTTTACTATTGGTTTTTGTTATATTTAAAAGTAGGGCAGCTTTGGCGCACAGTTACCGCGAGCATTTATGGATGTTTGTAGCGTCGTGCGGACACGTGATTGCATTTTATGATGATTTTCCCCACCTGTCGTCCTTGACTTACAACAGTTCGTTGTAACAGCACTGGAAAAAGTGACTTGTAGCTGTTTTTCACACTTACGACCTGTGTGGCATTCCCATCAAAATTCAGACACTTGGTAACCGACTCATATTTATGACAGTTTGCAGCGTCCCGGGATCGTGCGATTCCCTTTTGCAACCTTCTGACAAGCAAACAAGTCAATGGGGAAGCCGGATCCACTTAATAGCCGTGTTACTCACGTAATAACTGCAGTGATTCACTTAACAACCGTGGCAAGAAATGTCATCAAATGGGTCGTCAAACTCACTTAATAGCTGTTTCACTTAGCAACAGAAATGTTGGACGGCAATCATCGTAAATATGAACCAGTTGCCAAGCGTCCCAATTTGGATCACTGCTGCAATGGTCGTAAGTGTGGAAAAAAGATAAGATGAGATGAGATGAGATGAGATGAGATGAGGCAAGATGAGATAAGAAAAGGCATGATAAGATAAGGTAACATAAAATAAGATGAGATGAGATGAGATGAGATAGGATAGGATAGGATAGAATAGGATAGGATAGAGTAAGGTAAGATAAGACAAGCTAAGGTAAGGTAAGGTAAAGTAAGGTAGGATCAGATAGCATAGGATAGGGTAAGGTAGGGTAGGGTAAGGTAGGGTAAGGTAAGATAAGATATAAGATAAGCTAAGGTAAGAGATTAGGTAAGGTAAGAGATAAGATAAGATAAGATAAGATAAGATAAGATAAGGTGAGACGAGAGGATAGGATAGGATAGGATAGGATAGGATAGGAGCCGAGGTGGCGCAGCAGTTAGAGTGCAGTACTGCAGGCCACTTTAGCTGATTGTGTTCAGCAGGTCAGCGGTTCAAATCTCACCGGCTCAAGGTTGACTCAGCCTTCCATCCTTCCGGGGTAGGTAAAATGAGGACCCAGATTGTTGGGGGCAATGTAAATAGATATATATATACATTGCTTAGTGGTGTACACCGCTTAGAGAGTGCTTGCACTTAAAGCGGTATATAAGTCTCATAAATAAATAAATAACCTTTATTGTCATTTTTACACAACGACACACCTCAAAAATGAAATTTAGTTGCCCGCTCTCAAAGTCAACACATACATGACACACACCTAAACATACCATATACAGCATATGTGTAGACCCACACTCCTACACACACATAACACATGAATATTAAACACTGTCCATCTCGAATACATAATGGAAGGAGGAAGCTTGAGAGTGCACAAGGTTTATACTGGTCACAAGTATAAACGAAAAGGTCACAAGTCACTTTTTTCAGTGCCGTCGTCGTAACTTTGAACGGTCATTAAACGAAGTCTTTCAAGTCTAGGACTACCTGCATACCCTCTTGTCTTTGTCCTCCTTCGTCTTTGAGCCCTCACCTCCAAAATGAAGGTCTCCGCCTGCCTGAGACAGCACAACAACTGTTCGTGAGAAGACCAGTTGGCATCCATAAGCGAAGAATGTCTCTCATTCATCTTCCTCCGTCTCCCTCATTGCTCTCTCCTCCTTCCCAGCTGCCACACTCTGGAATATTGTCTGGCTTTTATTTTTTTAACGCCGTTATTTGGGTTTTCTCTCGCTCCAATCAACCACCCACCAGGCCTGCTGTGCATCTGCGGAATTGTTAAGAATGAGAAAAGTGTGACTTGAGATGAGAATAAAAGTGGGAGCCGGTTTCCTGGTCTGCCCACCAGCCCTTCCCTTTCCTGTCTTCTCAAAAATGGAACACAAGCCCAACAAAAAGTTCCCCCTCGCCAGAAGACACTATTAAAATTTTAAATATGAAATACGTAGTCCTCAACTTACCGTCCTTTGTTCAGCAACTGCTCAGAGTTACAGAGGCACTGGGAAAAAAAATCATTTATGACTGATTCTCATACTTAGACCATCGCAGCATCCGCCCCTGTCCAATGAACAAAATTCAAGAGATAATAATAATGTTGAGGCTCTAGGAAAAGTGCAGAGAAGAGCAACAAAGATGATTAGGGAACTGGAGGCTAAAACGTACAAAGAACAGCTGCAGGAATTGGTTGTGTCTAGTTTAATGAAATGAAGGACTAGGGGTGACATGATAGCAGTGTTCCAATATTTGAGGGCCTGCCCCAAAGAAGAGGGAGGGTCAGCCTAGTCTCCAAAGCACCAGAAGGCAGAAGAAGACGCAACGGATGGAAACTAATCAAGGAGAGAAGCAACCTAGACCTAAGGAGAAATTTCCTGACAGGAAATTACTGGAACAACTTGCCTTCAGAAATTGTGGGTGCTTCAACACTGGAGGTTTTTAAGAGGAGATTGGACAACCATTTATCTGAAAGGGTATAGCATTTCCTGCTTGAGCAGGGGGTTGGACTAGAAGACCTCCAAGATTCCTTCCAACTCTCTTCTTCTGTTATTCTGATTTTGCCCGACTAGTGACAGTCAACTCTCTTTCAGATTCTACTCACCTCTCAGTCAAAAGCAAGACAAAAATTTCACCGTGATGCAGAACATTTTATGGAATTGTGACCTAGCTTGTCCCCTCTCTCCTTTTCCATGTTTGTAATGATGTCCTTTCTCCAGCCTGTCCTCCAGCAACTCATCTGGGTGTTGCTCTTGATTCAGATCTCTCATGCTTGGACTGTATTAATTCCTTGGTTAAGTCTTGTCACCTTCCATGTGGCAATAATTGCTCAGATCCAAGCCTTCCTGCTTAATAAGATTCCAAAAGGAGAGTAACAGAATATCAGAATTGGAAGGGACCTTGGAGGTCATCTAGTCCAACCCCCTGCTCAGGCAGGAAACCCTATACCATTCCAGATAAAATGGCTGTCCAGTCTCTTCTTAAAAACTTCCAGTGTTCAACTTCCAGCATTCACCGCTTCTGGAGGCAGGTTGTTCCACTGGTTAAATGTTCTAACTGTCAGGAAGTTTCTCCTTAGTTCCAGGTTGCTTCTCTCCTTGATTAGTTTCCATCCATTGCTTCTTGTCCTGCCTTCAAGGGCTTTGGAGAAGAGCTTGACTCCCTCTTCTTTGGGGCAGCCCCTGAGATATTGGAACACTGCTATCATGTCCCCCCTAGTCCTTCTCTTCATTAAAACTAGACATTCCCAATTCCTGCAACTGTTCTTTGTACGTTTTAGCCTCCAGTTCCCTAATCATCTTTGTTGCTCTTCTCTGCACTCTTTCCAGAATCTCAATATCTTTTTTTTATAAGGTGGTGAGCAAACTGGATGCGGTACACCAGCCTGAATTTTCACCGGTCTGAATTTTCATTTTATCTCTTATTAATATTGTTTGGCTTTCATCTTGCTTCCTTGCTTCACTCTTGAACAGGTTGATTGTTTGATTTGTTTTCCTTGGCACGCCGTGAATATAAACTTATTTCCCCCCCCCTCCATATTCCTTCTCTCGTTGGCTTTTTTTTTTTTTTAATTCTCCCAGTTTTTACTGCTTATTTACAAATCTCAGTAGGGTGTCCCTCTCTCTGCCTCTCCCCTTTCAGGTCACAAAACCTTCTCATATGATTGCATCCAAATTCTTTAAGGGAACTCTGTTTATACAGATTCCTTACAATCAACTACCCAAAGCTTCTTGGATTAAAGCCTCATTGCACCCAGTCTTCAGCTGTATTTATCAAGTTGAAGCATGTTTGGATTCACACAGTAGGCTGAATCATAAACTGCTGGAAAGGGTTAGGCTTAAGTGACATCCCCTCCCTTAAAAGAATGAAAGAACCTAACTTAATGTAGAACCAACTTTGCCAGCTGTGCAAACAGCTGCCTTGCTCTGATCTGCTGAAGAACATGGCATAAACTCTGATCAGACACCTACATTACTAGCGCTTACAGGTAGTCCTCAACTTACGACCACAACTGACCCAAAATTTCTATTGCTAAGCGAGACATTTGTTAAGTGAATTTTGTCCCATTTTGTGAACCTTCGTGCCACAGTTGTTAAGTGAATCACTGCAGTTGTTAAGTTAGTGACACAGTTGTTAAGTGAATCTGGCTTCCCCCGTTGACTTCGCCCGTAAGACAGTCGCAAAAGGGGATCACGTGACCCCCCAGGGACATGGCAGCTGTCGTAAATATGAGTCAGTTGCCAATCACGTGATCACGTGACTCTGGGGATGCTGCAATGGTTGTAAGTGTGAAGAATGGTTGTAAATCATTTTTTCCAGTGCTGTTGTAACTACAAATGGTCACTAAATGAACTGCTGTAAGTTGAGGACTTCCTGTAATATTTTATGGGCCAACATTTACACTTGGCTGTCACACATGCTGGAGCGACACAACAAAGGTCCAAGAAACTAACCAAAGAGAGAAGCAACCTCAAAATAAGGAGAAACTTCCTGACAGTGAGAACAATTAACCAGTGGAACAACCTGCCTCCAGAAGTGGTGAATGCTCCAACACTGGAAGTTTTTAAAAAGAGACTGGACAGCCATTTGTCTGAAATGGTACTATAGGGTTTCCTACCTGAGCAGGGGGTTGGACTAGATGACCTCCAAGATCTCTTCCAACTATTATTATTATTATTATTACTGCTACTGCTACTGCTACTATTAAGATAGAGATAGGGAGGTGAGGAGCCCAGGGCAAAACTTTACACTGGTTTCCTTGAAGTTTATTGACGTTTCTTCTGGATAGTCCAATAAGGTTGCTCTCCACAGATTTTGTAAGTTTATCAAAATATAAAACACAAAGAAAAAGGAAAGCAAAAGGAAAGTAAGGGAGGAGAAGAGGGAAGAGGGAAAAGTGTAAGGGAAAAAGAAAAAAAAAGGATTGACTTTTGACTTTTTAACGCAGTAGAGAAAGGTAATAAGATACAGCGTTGGTTTTTTTGCTTTTATATAATATTATGTACAAACCATTTCAGTAAGAACAAACCTTTCTCCTAAGCAAAATCTAAAGTCAAAGTTTCATATTTTTTCCCACCCCAGGTACAAAGTCCAGAAGTGGTTTCCAATTTTCTCATTGATCTATGAAGTTAGTCTTTCGTGCCTCAAATTACACCAAGCTTAACCACGAGGAATGGAGTCCGGTGTGTCTGAATTCAGCTTTGCTCTTGGTCCACTTCTAATCTTTTTGTCCTCACACATGTGGGTGAAAACTGCTTATGCTGCCAGTGTAATTTTTTTAATGAATTAGCCCTTTAAGCTGTTTCTTAATTAGCTGATTAATCACCTTAATTAGGAGAAAAAAGACTGGGGCTTTTTTGGGTACTGCTTAATTGCCATTGTTTATCTAAATGAAGTGAGGTGCACAGAAGGGGAAAAACACTTTTCTGGTCACAATTTTTGGATTTAAGGACATTTAGCTTGGGATCTGGACATTTGGGATACTGGCAGGGGCTTAGATTAATGTCGCATTTTCTTTGTTTCCATTCTTTTTTTAAAAAATAAAATAAATATAAATGCTACCTTGTGTAAATGCAATTCATTTTTGGAAGCTGTCTGGGTAGGAAAAATTGAAAAATTTTCCCAAGGTGAGCCTGAAACTTAGGAGCTCAATTCAAAGACTGCCTATTGAAAGTTCATCTCAAAATATCCTGTTGCCAGTCCCAGTTGTGCTTGCTAAGCGAAAACGGCCTATCTTGTAAATAAAGAAGGAAACTCCTGCAAAGCTTCTGGCTTCTCGCCATTTTTTATATTGTTCCTCTGTTACTCTTTAATTAAAATAAAATTTTACCTAAGGTTTAAAAACTAGGCAGACATAAAAGGAAAGCTGGAGGAGGGGAGGGGAAGAAATGCAAAAGAATAAAAGGAAAAAAGAAAAGATAGCAGAAAAAGAGAAAGAGAGAGAGAAAGCCTTTCTCCATTTCTGATGTTTTGTAAAAGTTTCACCCTTTATGTTCTGAGTTTTGTTTGCCGAATTTCCTTCAAACTTGCTTTAAAGCAGACATGTCAAACACAAGGCCCGGGGGCCGGATGCAGCCTGCGAAGTGGTTTCATATGGCCCACAAAGCCATCCTGGAAACAGTGAGGGAACGGCCCCCGCTGCCTTGGCCAGCCGGGAGGGAGCCAATGTACAATTTTGTGGTGGCCATCTTGGTACTTGCCCCGGTGGACCATGCCTTGGCACTTGCCCGGGTCCCACCCCCTTCTGCCAGAGACCCTCAGATCTGTCCCACTCCTGCCCAGGCCCCCACAGGCACCCTTGACGCGAATGATGTAGAACTGGCCACGCCCACCCAGTAGGCCACGCCCACCCAGTAGGTCACACCCACTTTGGCCACACCCACCCACCCACCCCAAGACAACCACAATGCTCATACGGCCCTCAATGAAATTGAGTTTGACACCCCTAATTTAAAGCCTCTTTTGCCTCTTTTTCAGCACTCCATTGGCTGCTAAGGGAGCTGACCAAGGTCCTGAACGCTTTCAACCAGCCTTGCGATAAAACGGAACGGCAGTGTTTGATCTCCATTAAGTATCTGCCGCCTCCTCTCTTTCCCTCTGACGTATAGCTCTCTCCTTTGAAAAGACGCAGGGGTGCCTCGCCTCGTCTTATTGATTGAACGCATATTAAAAGTGCATCCCTGAAATGCATCAGTGCCAGCAGGGATGCTTAAACATTACAAGAAAGGACATCGTTTACCGTTGTTGCCTGAATGGAAATGAGAAGAATACATTCATGAGGGTGTCTTAGAGGGAAATGAGCCTTGTCTGAGGAAGAGGGAAACTCTAAGGATGCTGTGGTAGCAATATAAGATGTTGAGACTCCAGAAAGACTGCAGAGAAGAGCAACAGAGAGGATTAGGGGACTGGAGGCTAGAACACATAAAGAACAGTTGCTGGAATTGGGTATGTCTAGTTTAACGAAGAGAAGGACGAGGGAGGACAGGATAGCAGTCTTCCAATATCTCAGGGGTTGCCAAAAAGAAGAGGGAGTCAAGCTATTCTCCAAAGCACCTGAAGGCAGGACAAGAAGCAACAGATGGAAACTAATCAGGGAGAGAAGCAACCCATGGTAGAACTAAGGAGAAATTTCCTGACAGCGAGAACAATTAATCAGGGGAACAACTTGCCTCCAGAGATTGTGGGTGCTCCATCACTGGAGAAGAAGATAATGGGCAGTTATTTGTTTGAAATGGTATAGGGTTTCCTGCCTGAGCAGGGGGTTGGACTAGACCAGTGTTTCTCAACCTTGACAATTTTAAGGCATGCGGACTTCAACTCCCAGAATTCCACAGCCAGCATTGCTGGCTGTGGAATTCTGGGAGTTGAAGTCCGCATGCCTTAAAATTGTCAAGGTTGAGAAACACTGGACTAGACGATTTCCAAGGTCTCTTCCAACCCCGTTATTCTGTTCAAGATCGGCAAAAATGAACATAGCAGGAGGGATCTATAAAGCAATCAACCTTATTTAAGTATTGGATTTCTCTCGCCACCCATCTCAGCAAGCAACTCTGGGAGGCTCACACTCTGAAGCATACATTGCAATTAAAATTCTAAAAACATCTTCAAAGCATAAAAAGCATCCAAATGGTAAGAGAAACATTAAAATGTCTAATTCAAGTATACATAAAGCAAGGCAGTCAAGAGCATGTCAACAACGACCAGAATTTCCTTTTGGGATGATAAAAAAAAAAAACTTGGCAGCCGCATCAACCCTCAACACTCTGGGTCGATTGTGTGTCAGATCCAAAGGGATGTTCCCCCCCCCCCCCGAAAAAAAAAAACATTTCAAGGCTAAGACTGTGTACATCACATTCAGCTAAGTGTCAATGCTGCAACAAATTGAATTGAAGCCATTTTCACTTTGCTTCCAGTTGCCACATTTTTAGAAGGGGGGAAAGTATAGTTTTAAGTTCGCCATAACAATTCTCAAGTATGGGAACCAAAGTCATTGCTGATTACATTTTGGCGGGCTGGAGAGCTGGGAGGAGTGGCCGCGTTTAGTAATAATGGGTGGATGTGATTGATGACATCAAATTGGGGTGGAAATTGCAACTTTAAAAGATATTTGCTCCTGGGGAGGAAAGCTATGGCAAATCTAGACAGCATACAAAAAGCAGAGACATCACCCTGCTAACAAAAATACGTATAGTCAAGGCCATGGTTTTCCCAGTTGCAAGGTATGGCTGTGAAAGTTGGACCATAAGAAAGGCTGAGTGCCAAAGAATTGAGGCCTTTGAACACTGGTGCTGGAGAAGACTCCTGCGAGTCCCCTGGACTGCAAGGCGATCCAACCGGCCAATCCTAGAGGAGATCAACCCTGACTGCTCTTTAGAAGGCCAGATCCTGAAGTTGAAACTCAAGCACTTTGGCCACCTAATGAGAAAGAAGGACTCACTGGAGAAGGGCCTAATGCTGGGGAAGATGGAGGGCAACAGAAGAAGAGGACGACAGAGAAGGAGATGGCTGGATGGAGTCCCTGAAGCAGGAGGCGTGAGCTTAAATGGATTCCAGAAGATGGCAGAGGACAGGAAGGCCTGGAGGAACATTGTCCATGAGGTCGCAATGGGTCGGACACGACTTTGCAACTAACAACAACTTTGTAACAAGGGGGAGGAGAATTTAGTCTGGGTTTACCTTTGTACCTGCCGTTCTTTTGTAGCCAAATAAAAATGTTCTTTGAGGAAGAATTCCTCCCCTTGAAGCCCTTTTAGCTGGTCTCATCTATCGGAACCGTGACACTAAGCTGCTTTCTCAATTCTCGCCAGACAACGTCCGTCTTATTGATTAAACATGGATCGGGTCGTCTCCCCTTTTTGTTTTTTTTAAAGACCGTTAATAATTTAAATAAAGGTGGAGGAGGAGGCAGGAAAAAGACAAAAAGCTTTTAAAAAGCCCCCCCCCCCGAATCTAAAGAAGAAGGAAAAAAAAAATCCAATCTCAGATCAATGATGTGCTCACTTTCTGCTTATGAACTGGTTCTCTACTATTGCAATATAAAGGTTAATCAATATTCTTTTGTGTAGCTGGGATTTAATGATAATTTAAAAGGTGAGTGGACTGACTTTCTCAATATGTAATATACGATTTTGTTGTTTGCCGTCTACAAAGTATACAGAGATGTATCCAGTTCCCATTTTTTTCAATCTAAACATAGTTCTGTTCAGTTTTTATTCTGGACTAAAGGGGGAAAAGAGAGAGAGAGAGAGAGATTACACTATGGTGTAATGTTTAAGGCGTTAAAGTAGGAACTGGGAGACTGTGAGTTCTAGTCTTGCCTTGGGCACAAAGCCAGCTGGGTGACTTTGGGCCAGTCACTCTCTCTCAGCCCTGGAAAGAAGGAAAGGACCAGCTACTACTGAAAATCTTGCCAGGAAAACTGCCGGAATAAATAATTATAATAATGAAGAGCCAATTGGGATAGTGGTTCAGGCACTAGCTTAAAAACTGGGAGACCGTGAATTCTAGTCCTACTTTAGGCACAAAGCTGACAGGGGAATTCTGGGAGTTGAAGTCCACAGGTCTTAAAATTGCCAAAATTGGACACCCCTGATGTGAACCTACCAGGTGGGCTTTATTTCCTCCCATTTTCTATTTTGTAAGTGTGTGTGTGTGTGTGTGTGTGTGCGCGCGTGCGTGTGTGTTTTTGTTACAGTCTTCCTTATGGGAATAGATTTATTGGGCCCATTAATCCGCTTACAGTCTTTAGCACAGAGAAGAGATGTCACGGGATTTTAATGGCTCATATATTTTGTGAATTACACGATCATTATATCCATTCTGGCACCAGGAAAAAAAAAACCCTGTTTTTCATCAAAGCCCAATATTTAAGACAGGAAACACCACACTTCCTAGTCTTATGTAAGTAAGCTCCAGTCTATTTTTTTTTTATGAATACAAATAGTCAGCAGGAAACATTTAGCGAGTCTGTTAACTGTCTTTGCTTATTAGAGCCCTGCAAAGTTTTAAAGCAGACCTGGGCATTTTACAGCCCTTGAGTCATATCTGGCCCTTTGACTATGCCTGTCTGGCTGTGTGAGGTCCATGGGAAATTAGAAATCAAATGTCAATAAAGAGTACACCTTGCTAGCAGTATAACTCCATTGCTTTGATTTTGAATGTGATTTTTTAAAAATTTACATATGTGTATGCCTTCACAGTCCTATTGGTGCGACTCTCCGCAACTGTCCCAATTTCTCGTTCCCCTTTGGAAAATTAATTGCCCACTCCTGTTTTAAGGGGTACTTGGCTGCACTGATGTTTCAATCAATGTGTCCTCCTCTTCAAGACCCCTGAAAAAGGCCACCCCCCCACCCCACCTCCATGGCTGCTTTAAAAAAAATAACTTTTGTCAAAACGAGATTGCCAATCTAATCCTATTGATGCTGCTTCTAGTTCTTTAAAACCAACTGTTCTGCTAAGCATGGACTTATTTCTTGAGGACTAGAAGCTGGCCTTCAATTTATCGCCACCTCAACATCCCCACAAGGGTTGAATTGCCATGGCTGAGAGTGTATATTCTTGAATCTGAATCTGCCTGGCTTGACTTTCTGTACCGTCAATATGGAGCTTTGCCTCTCTTTCCACTCCAAAACCACATCTCAGATTTGCATTTGCAAATCAGGCTGCCTACACATATGTACAAGCACATGCTCCTTGGGGGAGGGGTCCTCCGTAATCTTTAAAAATGGGAGGGGGTCCTGAGAGAAAAGAAGTTTAAGAAAGGTTGATGGAGAGGTAGAAGGAATGGCCTTGGGAGAGAGGAGAGAGAGAAGGAGAGAGAGAGGGAGAGAGAGAGAGAGAGAGAGAGAGAGAGAGAGAGAGAGAGAGAGAGAGAGAGAGAGAGAGAGAGAGAGAGAGAGAGAGAGAGTGTGTTACTATCAAGGAAACAGTCAGATAATAGAAGATTGAGTCCAGGGCACAAATGTAATTTGAGAAAGCACCTCAGATTTGACCCTCCCAAGCTCTTGTGAAGATAAATGTATAGGGGATTAGGGAGAGATGGATTCAGACCTGGGAGACTTAAAATAACTTGACAGTCTAACTAACATTGACCTACATCAGTTGGGTTTCCTAGTTTGGTTAGAAGGGCTGACACATCAGACTCAGCCAAAGCTCTTTCCTTTTCATCGGTCCTTGTGGCCCTAAAGAAGGCAACTGCACTTTTTTGTTTGTTTCACCCCCCCGGAAAACGTTTCACTTTGTTTTGTTTGTTTTGTTTGTTTGTTTCCCCCCTCCCCCAGAAAACGTTTCACTTCTCACCCAAGAAACTTCTTCAGTTCTGGATTGGAAGTGAAATGTTTTCAAGGAAAACAAAAAAATAAGAAAGCCCAGTTGTCTTTTGAAAAGCACCTTTGGGACAACCATGACCTAGATCAGGGGTCTTCAAACTTGGCCCTTTGATGACTTGTGGACTTCGACCCCCAGAATTTGAAGAATTTGCGTGCCTGGCTGAGGAATTCTGGGAGTCGAAGTCCACAAGTCATCAAAGGGCCAAGTTTGAAGACCCCTGACCTAGATGACTGAGAATCTCCAGATGCCAGGTCCAAGTAGAAGCCAACTTTTTGCCAACCACCTGAGAAATTAATTTGAGAATCCTGTGTGGTAGGTAACCAAGGGAACGATATCCACCAGTTTGGGTTTTCTGGAATGTCAAAGAATGTCTAAGGAGAGGAAACATGCGTGGGGCTCAACCCACGCACATCTTTAATACAGTAATCTCTAAGCATCCGTCTATATCAGCAGAGGGCAGTGGCCGGTATCTATGCCAGATCTAGAGACGCTCAGCTCCCTTTTCTGTGAACATTTTTATGTCTTCCTTGCTCTTTCAAAAAGGAGGATACCAGAAATCAAGGAGAGGGTTCATTTCTTAATCTTTCTAAATGAAATTCAAATGCTAGGCGAGATTATGAGCTTTGGCAGTGGCACTGCTCATTTAGATTAAAAAAAAAAAAACACCACACAATTATCCCATCTATTGCAGGATTATTTAAACAAAAAAAATACAACGCAAGGTAGTCCTTGACTTACAACCACAATTTTGGAGCCCAAAATTTCCGTTGCTAAGCAAGACAGCGGCTAGGCGAATTTTACCCCGTTTTAACATTTGTTAAGTGGAATCACTGCAGTTGTTAAGTTAGTCACACAGTTTTAAGGGAATCTGGGCTCCCCCCCCATTGACTTTGCTTGTCAGAAGGTCGCAAAATGGGATCACGGGATGCTGCAACCAACATCATCATCATCATCAAGTTGGAAGGGACCTTGGAGGTCATCTAGTCCAGCCCCCTGCTTAAGCTGGAGACCCGATACCATTTCAGACAAATGGCTGTCCAGTCTCTTCTTAAAAACTTCCAGTGTTGGAGCATTCACTGCTTCTGGTGGCAGGTTGTTCCACTGGTTAATTGTTCTAACTGTCAGGAAATTTCTCCTTAGTTCCAGGTTGCTTCTCTCCTTGGTTAGTTTCCATCCGTTGCTTCTTGTTTTGCCTTCAAGGGCTTTGGAGAATAGCTTGACTCCTTCTTCTTTGGGGTAGCCCCTGAGATACTGGAACACTGCTATCATGTCACCCTCTCCCTTCTCTTCATTAAATTGGACTTGCTCAATTCCAGCAGCCGTTCCTTATATGTTTTAGCCTCCAGTCCCCTGATCATCTTTGTGGCTCTTCTCTGCACTCTTTTTAGAGTCTCAACGTCTTTTTTACATCGTGGTCAATTGCCAAGCGCCCTAATTTTGATCATGTGACCAGGGGAATGCTGCAATGGTTGTAAGTGTGCAAAATGGTCCTAAGCCACTTTTTTCAGTGCTGTTGTAACTTTGAAGTCACTAAATGAACAGTTGTAAGTCAAGGACTACCTGTACACAAATAGGAAAGCAAAGTAGGAGTGGCAATAAACACTCAATTGCTCTTCCAAAATTCTGCCCCTAATGAAAATCAGAACCCTCCATCCAGACATTAAGATTCTTTGCCCCTTTTAGCCACCATTTTTAGACGAGAACTGGAATTGAGTCATATTAAAAACTCACACACAAATCACAAATCTTGTAGCAGTATACATTAACTTCCTTCTTGTTAAAGTCATCCAGGCTTCAAGGATGGCCAGAAGCAAAATAAAAATGCTGAGAGCAATATTTTTCCCCGTAAATCACCAGAAGGATATCTTATTCTGGATCGCCTTTAACTAGGATTAGCTCAATCAGTGACCAGCATAAGATTATGGTATTCCTCTGCTTCTCCATCTGATTAAATCCATTTATATCATTTCTTTTTAGCCCGTCTTATGAAGGAGATCAATTTCCATTTTAATTAAAACAATGCCTCCTCTTTTATTTCAGCTCCGTCAAACAACTTGCATTGAATTTCTGAAAGCTGTTAGCTTCAAGACTGAGTACTTTTTTTTTTTAATTAACCTGCTTATAGAAACTGGGTTTCTCTAACCTCAGATTACAATTACTGGCCTGGAATCAGAGATGTAACTTGCATCACAAGCTGGAGAGTATCTTTAAGAAACGGCAAGCAATCGAGAAGAAATGTCACTTAGAGTCACTTTGAACTGCAAAATGAGCTGCAGACAAATTTGATGATGATGAGGATGATAATAATAATAACAATAATATTAATAATAATAACAATAACAACAATAATAATATAAAATGTACTAATAATAATAATAATAGGCACCTTAGGGTGCAATCCCAAAACAACTGGAGCAACATTTGAACACCACTGACATTCACAAATTCACCATCAGTCAATTGCAAAAGGCAGCTTGGCTCAGAATAGCTTACATCCTGCAGCCACGCATCTTACATCACAAAACATCAACATTTGCCTATCCTAGGTCACATGATCAAAATTCAGGTGCTTGGCCACTGGCATGCATTTATGACGGTTGCAGTGTTCCAGGGTCATCTGATTGCCATTGGCTACCTTGCTAGCCAGCTTCTGATTAACAAAGTCAATGAGAGCATTCCGTTAATGACTGTGTGATTCCCTTAAAAAGGGCACTGATTCACTTAATGACCATGTCCAAAAGGTCATAAAATCATGACTCACTTAACAACTGTCTTGCTTAGCCACAGATATCCCAGCTGTGGTTATAAGTTAAGAACTAGATGTCAACGCTGCTAACATCGGATGTTTTTGCTTTGACAACAGATGGAGATGCAACCATTTTCTTCTTATGTTTTACTCTTAGAGTTAGATGATGCTGGGGGGAGGAATGTGCATGAGAGTTTAGCTAGACATAACAATACTGGACCTAGTGTGGGAACCAAGGTTATTGAAATAAGAGATGATAAGAATTGGCGGGTTGGAGAACTGGAGGGAAAGCCTGCATTTCAAACTAAGTGGAGAATGTGATTTGTGACTGTTAATTGGAGGAGGGAATTGTCCTTTGATACTATGTGCTCAGGGGAGGGGAATTCAATTTTTGGCTACGACGGTGTTAGTGCCGATGCTATGCTTCTCAAATAAAGATTCTTTAAGGTAAACAATGCCTCGAAGTTCTTTGAAGAGTTTCATCTGTCGGACCCATGACACTCTCTCTATACATCAGTTGTATCTGAATGTCCTTTTTGGACTCTGTGGACTCTAGCAAGAGACTGGCTTTGATCGAGCAGGCAATTCTTAAGATTCTCATCCAGTTTGTGCCTTTGTGCCTTTGAGTGCAACACAAAGTACTTTTTGAGCATCGCATCTGAGAAACATAACAAAAGAAAATGCAGGGGGCATTCAGACCAGAGGCGCCATCGGTAAAGGTCAGGAATACAAAACCACCACAGGCGAACATTGGCCTACCAGGAGAGATGTTGCATAGAAACAAAAGTGAATATCCACATCTGAAAAGTGGATAATAATTGATCGTCTAGCATTAAAATTTCCAGGAAGGGGGGAAAAAAATCCTTGGAAAGGTCCCAGACAGCTAAGATCAGAGAATATTAACAAAGTGACAGACAGTCCTCAACTTACAACAGTTCATTTAGTGACCGTCCAAAGTCACAACGGCACTGAAAAAAAGTGACTTAGGACCGTTTTTCACACTTAATGACAGTTGCAGCACTTTTGAGCTCAATTGTGATCGTAAGGCGAGGATTATCTGTATTTTCTAGAACGGGATTTCTCGAACGCAAACTTGGCGTGGACTTTAACTCCAAGTCCAAGTATGCTGGGTGGGGACTTCTGGGAGTTGAAGTCCACACACATCAACGTGGCTAAGATCGAAAGGAGGGGGATTGGGAGATGTGTTTTGGACCCTCTGTAAGACCAGGGGAAGAACTGAGTTTGGGAAAAATCTTTGTTTTTTCTCTTGCTCCTTATGTGTGAAGTAGCCAGATGGCAACATTATAAATTGTACATATCAGGGAAAAGAGAGAGAGAGAGAGAGAGAGAGAGAGAGAGAGAGAGAGAGAGAGAGAGAGAGAGAGAGAGAGAGAGAGAGAGAGAGAGAGAGAGAGAGAGAGAGAGAGAGAGAGAGAAGGATGCTGGAAGAAAGCATGCAGCCTATAAATCAGGTGAAGGAAATTTATTATGCGTCTAAACGCTATAATCTATCTTCCTATAATTGCTTCCATAGCAACACACCAACGGGTTAGCTGACCTGATCTGGGGACATTTGGTGGGAACCGAAAACAAGATGATTGGCATTTCAGGGAAGTGACCCATGTTAGTACAAACAGAAAACAGGCTGTTCTGTTTTTGTGTGGCTAACAATGCCTAATCTCAAATCACGTTTCTACACCTATTGTTGCCTCCTTCCCTTAACCCCTGGGCTGCTAGCATCTGAAAATAGAGTTAGCTACACAAAGATGTCTCAACATTATCTAGCCTCTTGCCTCGTTTTTAACCATCCGGGTAAGCTGAACCCAAAGTGATGACCTTCAGACATGTTCATGCAGCTCCAGGAGAGATCTTCAGGTTAATAGAGGAGCATTGCCAATACAGATGTTGTTTTAGCAATGGCTGATCCGTCGATCCGTTCAACAGCTGGATAGGCGAGGTTCCTGTTGCATTTCTGCATGGATTCTGATTTCAGTTATGATCCAGATTATGTTTTCTCCTTAGGAGGATGACTCACATGTGTCCGAGATGCTGCACTCCTCCTATTGAGCATAATAGCATGTTTGTTGGAAGGGGTCTGTGGTGCTCTCTGAGCTTGTTTTCTTGCAGATGTTTCATTACCTAGCTAGGTAACATCATCAGTGCTAGAAGACAGTAGGGTTTCCTCTCTTTTTATATATTGTTGGTTCACCCTGTCAGCATTGGTGGAGTGTTTTTGGTGCTTCCTTGATTAGGCCATTGCTTATTCTTAAGTTTTCTTGTCTGTATTCTCTGGTCCCTTAATTGGGTACTGTTGACTTGTTGACTGTTGTCCTAATATTGATCTTGGTGTAAATATCAGTTGTTGTTGTTCTGTTGATTGCTGATGGGGAGATGTTTTGGGCTTTAGGGGCTTTTAGATTGTCTCTTTTGAATGCTATGTAGATGTTGCTTATCTCTATGGGCCTGTTGATGGCCAATTTGCCTGAGTGCCAGACTTCCAGGAATTCTCTAATGAAACTATGGTTGAGTCTGTCCATGTTCCTCACCAGCAATGACAAGAGATTAAATCCAGGATTAACACTTGACCAACAATCAGGAAACTGCCAACAAGCTAAAGTTAACAAGACCCAATCAAGGAACCAACAAATCCACTCCCACCAACCCTGACAGGGCAGGCCACTTGTATATTAAATTAGAGTAAAACCTACTCTCTTATTAGCACCGATATTCATTACCTAGTTTGGTAATGAAAGGTCTACAAGAAAACAACCAAGCTCAGAGAGCACCAAGGAACCTATAGCTCTCCTTCTCCTTCTCCATCATTCTGCAAACCCCACTTCCTTACTTGCACTGATGATGTTACCTAGCTGGGTAATGAAATATTTTGAGCCATGAGCATGTTTGTTCTTGAGAGTGTGGAGATAACCATGATGGGTTTGGAGTGAGAGGATGTATCAAGCATATATGCCAGTAGTTCCCTATCTTCCTGGGTTCACCCAACCAGATCTACCAACATCAGCCATTTGAAAGTCTTCTGCTCCATGAACCAACTCTTCCTCTTTATCGCAGATATCCTAAATATCTGGAACCACCATCCAAAATACTTGTTCATCCTTTTCAAGAGCCTAGCTGTCCTCAAAGTCTGCTTTTCCTTCCCAACGGTCTAAAACATGTTTTGCCAATCAGGGGTGTTTTGCCTCACTCCAGTCTAACCCTGATGATGTTACTTAGTTGGGTAATGAAATGTCTGCAAGAAAACCACCAAGCTTCCAGAGCACAAAGGATCCCAGCAAACGTGTAAAAAGTTTCTTAGCCTTCCAATATAATTATTTCAGTACACATGCAGACAGCTTTTTTCCCCCTTTTGTTGTAAATCTGACAGTAATTCTGTTTCTAATGGAAACGTAAGATTAATAGAGGCTCAGGTAAGCTCAGCAGGGGAATGACATTTTCATTAGTGATTTACTGGGTGTGAAATTTCAACCATGGTGGACTATTCAAGAACAGCATGCTTCATGCCTTTCTCCATAAATATCTTCCTCCTTAATTAATCACAAGGCGGAGGTTGGGTTGAACATCTGCGGATCAAAACGGTGTTAGTAATCAAAGAAAAATTCGGCAGCACTTAGTTTGGAAGAGTTTCAAAGGCCAAAAAGCAGGAGGAGTGAAAGCTGGCTCAGTCTGAACTCCGAGGAATCCTGGAGTGGGGGTGGCCAAGAATATCAACAGTATGTTCTCCAAGCCGCGTTAATGACAATTTGGCTTGCTAGCTGGTCTATATACTGAACAGAGGTTAGATTTTAATTAAGGAAAAGAGTACTCAATGAGATAGATAGTCCTCAACTTCCAACACTGACTCCAACGTTTCTGTTGCTAAATGAGACATTTGTTGTGAGTTTAACCCCATTTTACAACCTTTCTTGCCACAGTTGTTAAGTGAATCACTGCAGTTGTTAAATTAAGTTAGTAACATGGTTGTTAAGTGAATCTGGCTGTCTATCTGAGTCATATGCATACTGTTTGCTTGTTTTGGACTTCAGATAAAACAACAACAACAACAGCAACAATAATAATAATAATAAAGTTGGAAGGGACCTTTGAGGTCATCTAGTCCAACCCCCTGCTCAGGCAGGAAACCCTATACCGTTTCAGACAAATGGCTGTCCAGTCTCTTCTTAAAAACTTCCAGTTTTTCTCCCCATATCCTAACTAATTTTATTTATTATTTTACCATATTAGTCATATATCTAGAAATCTAGAATAGAATACAGCTGGAAGGGACCTTGGAGGTCTTCTAGTCCAACCCCTTGCTCAAGCAGGAATGCCTATACTATTTCAGAGAAATAGCTATCTAGTCTCTTCTTAAAAACCTCCAATGTTGGAGCACCCACAACTTCTGGAGGCAAGCTGTTCCTCTGGTTGATTGTTCTCACTGTGAGAAAGTTTCTCCTTAATTCCAAGTTACTTCTCTCCTTGATTAGTTTCCATTCATTTTTTTTTTCTTGTCCTGCCCTCTGGTGCTTTGGAAAATAAGTTGACCCCTTCTTTGTTTTCCAAAGCACCAGCGGGGCAGGACAAGAAACCATGGATGGAAACTAATCCAGGAGAGAAGCAACCTGGAATTAAGGAGAAACTTCCAAACGGCAAGGACAATTAATCAGTGGAAGAGCTTGCCTCCAGAAGTTGTGGGTGCTCCATCCACTGGAGGTTTTGAAGAAGAGACTGGACAGTCACTAGTCTGAAATGGTAGAGGATCTCCTGCTTGAGCAGGGAGCTGGACTGGAAGACCTCCAAGGTCCCTTCCAGTTCCATTCCAATTCCTTTTCTTTGTGGCAGCCCCTCAAATACTAGAATACCACTATAATCCTTTTTTCTACTAAAGGACTAGGGCTGACATGATAACAGTATTCTAATAGTTGAGGCATTTGGGTGTCCTGATTCCAGTGAAGATCCACAAGGCAACGTTCAGGTTATCCCCCTGTGGTTTTGGGGAGTTGCATTGATTTTGGAACTGATTGCAGTCTCCAAGTCAGTTTGAAGGAGCTGAGAGGCATTATTTTTTTTCCCTTTGTCATCCTGTCAAGCTGCTGTGTACAAGGCAGAATTCTCAGAACAAATGTTAAGAGCAGAGTGAACAATGACCTTGCTATTGTAACCAATTATTTCTACTCTCTAAAATCCAAAAGGAAAGTTTGCATTTCATAGGCTTATTATAAAACATTGCAAAGAAGAGAAAGGAAGCTTGGAACTCAATAAAACAAATGTGTCCCACTGCATATCAGTTAACTAACTCCCAATTAGGTAGACTGTCCAAAAATTCAAGATAGGTTGCTGTAACAACATTCTACTACTTTTGTATAGAATCCAGTCTGGCAAGGACAGATCTCTGTGAATCAAGATATAATTAATATTACGGAATAACAATGGGCAATATGTAGCCATCTAGATCCTAATTACATCTCCCACAAGCTCTAAGCATGACCAATGCTGATGAATGATGGGAGCTGTTGTCTAACAGCATCTATAGCAGGGGCGTCCGACCGTGGCAACTTTTAGATCTGTGGTCTTCAACTCCCAGTCATGCTGGCTGGAGAATTCTGGGAGTTGAAATCCACGATCCTTAAAGTTGCCAAGGTTGGACATTCCTGATCTATAGAATGAGTTGGCAACCTGTGACATATGACATGTCCCTCTCCACTTCTATTTTCCCAGCTCTTGGATAACATACTGATCATGTTTGCTAGAAAATAGCCAGTTTTAGGGAGGTGTGTAGGGTGTGGTCAAAGGTTGCCTTAGCCAATGAAGGTGGGCTTAAATCACAGGCTCCCTATTGCTAATCTTTTACCCCATGCTGGTGGGCTGGGTTGCCCCATAAACCTGGACAGTTTGTGGGTGGCCAGCTCCAACCAACCCATGATGATTGCTTGTGTCATTTATAACTGAAGACAGAAGTTGATTTATGATTTGCCAAGCAATCTCAACTGTGAATAGCTCTGAGACTTGAGTTTTGCTGATTGCTTTATCCAAGCTGCATTAGCCTAAAAAATATTGCACAAGATGTTGGTAGTCTTAACCTGAATTTCTCAAGGGTGTACCTGCGAATGCCAAATCATTGGCTATCAGATGCAAAGAACCAGGACCATGCATTAAGTTGCAGTTCAGAATATTTGTTGCTCAATATTTATACCACAAGAATCTAGTCAACGAACAGTCAGCACTAAATTGGCACCAGATAAGGGTCAATAGAATTCAAGAGGGATTGAACTTAGACCAGTTGTGGCAACATAGCGACTCTAAGCTGATGACTTGTTTAACTCCGCCCTCCAGCTCTTTTCCTACATCAGCCTTCTGATAAAACTTGGACATAAAAACAATTAATGTTGCTGGTGCTACTTGGAGTGCAAGACATTCATATCATTGTGACCAAAACACCCTCTTGCCAATGACTGCTCTACATAACAGTTTTCAGACGTTCTCAATTTTGAAATCACAGAGTGCATAAATGAAAATATTGAGAGTCCTCAGCTATAGGGCCCCCAATGTCCATGTTGAAGAAGATAGCCAGACAAGGGGAATGACATATAGCTTTTCAAAGGCCAAGAACCAACTGAGTGCCAACAGCAAAGTCTACAATGTGGATATCTCCCTGGGAACAACGTTAGAGGCGGATATTCTTTTCATAGTTGAAAAGTTTCTCCCTTGAAGTTCATTCTCTTGCAAAAAGCATAGCAATGCTCCAACATGAAGGCTTCCACCCCATCACTTCTCTGTTGCCTGCCTCAGTTTCCCTTCACGAATGACAGGTGAAGCCATTCACCTGAAGGCATCCTACTTCCTTAAGAATTCACCATAATACAAATAAGCAGAACTGAACAAACGTCATCCATATCCCCGCCCATGAGCTCTGGTTTGAAGATATATACATATATTGTTATACCAAGAAAACTTTGTAGCTTGGAAGAGTAATATATCCCCCTTCCCTCCCCCCAAAACCAATTATATGGCTTTCTTTGGGTTGATTCTATGAAGATTAATGGAGGAAAGATACAATTGATCAAAAATGCAGTTAAACTCTCAATGTGTAGGCAGGTTTACATGGCTGAATGCTATCTATCAAATACCTTGGTCTTAAATATATATGACAATTTTGGCCAAACCGGTGTAGTGCCAGGATTAATGAGACAGGTTCCTGGATTCAATCAGGCAATGAACACACAGAAGACAAGGTGCAGTTGAGATAATTTATAGCTAACAGGGCTGATTATATAAAGCAGATGCACCAAGAGAGTTCTAAAAACATGGCTAAAGAAACATAAAAGGAGAAGAAAACACTTCTCTTGGCAGGGACCCCAAACAATAATGGACCGAGCTCCAAACAACATCACACGGATAATGATAACATCATTATTCCTGGCTGAGGAATTCTGGGAGTTGAAGTCCACAAGCCATAAAAGGGCCGTTTGAAGACCCCTGCTTTAGATCCAGCCTGGATTTTTCCAGTTATCCCTTTGTTTATAGGAGACATCTCATACAAAGCATATTCATCCCCACCCTCTGTGACCAGTGCCAAACATGGCCACTTACAGCAAAACATAAGTGAAAGTTACTGACCATGGAAATGAGATATACGAGGAGAGCTGCTGGAGTGACCAGAAGAGATAAAATCAGAAATGAGAGCACAAGAGGAAGCATTGGCACAGAACTGATTTTAAACTACACACAAAAATAGCAAATGGAGTGGTTTGCTCACCTGGAGAGGATGTCATGGGATTCCATACTGTACAAGGCATATACCAAAAGAGAAGGTCAAAGAACATGAGGCAGACCCAGAAGACGATGGAGAGATGACATCAAAGACATGCTACAACTGCGTCAAATAACAATGATTGAGAGCAAGAACCAGAAAAGAGGAGGAGGAGGAGGAGAAGAAGAGGAAGGAGAAGAAGGAGGAGGAGGAGGAGGAGGAGGAGAAGAAGAAGAAGAAGAAGAAGAAGAAGAAGAAGAAGAAGAAGAAGAAGAAGAAGAAGAAGAAGAAGAAGAAGAAGAAGAAGAAGAAGAAGAAGAAGAAGAAGAAGAAGAGGAGGAGGAGGAAGAAAGACTGTGGGATCCTTGGTGCTCTCTGAGCTTGTTAGAGCTCTCTAAGCTCTAACAACAACAACAACTCCAACACTCAAAATTTCTTGGTCCAGTAGATTTGAAACCACTTTTGATACACTCTTTCTTACACGGGAATTCTTCCTGTGTCTCTGAGCTTGAATTGTGATATTAGAGTAGACTCCAATGAAACCCATGGCATGGAGACAATAGCTAAGATGAATTAAAGCAGGACTGAACAACAACAACAAAAAAGCGGAAGTACTGTGTCAAAATAAACATCAGCATTTCCAACAAAATTTGCGTCGGAAGCAAGATTTCCAAGGGCCGTATGATCTTCCGTACAGCTGGAAGAATATTGTGAATAATGAGCTGAAATGTATGTGAACATCTGCTGGCGTCAGAAACTAAACCAGGGATGGTTGTTAAACCTTTTCAGGGAGACCAACACGGGAAATAGATAAGGCTGTCTTTTATACCTGCCTGGTCTTCCATTTTTGCTGAAACGTGCAAGGGCTTGAGAAACAATTTGGTATAGAGGCTGAGTCAACAGGCTAGAAAGCAAGAAAAGGTGATTGGGCCAATCACCAGGAGACTGTGAGTTCTAGTCCTGCCTTAGACATGAGAGCTAGATGGGTAACCTTGGCCAGTTCATATCCCTCAACCCTAGGAAGCAGGCAATGGCAAACCACTTCCACAATTTTGCCAAGAACACTGCTGGGACTAGCGAGAACTCTGAGTTGGTCCGTTCAATGATCCGTTGATTTGTTTTCTTGGTTGTCCACCTTCTACTCAGGAGTCTTCTCCAATGGAAAAGTTTCAAAGGCATCATACTTTCCCTATCCTGCTTGTTTAAAGTCCAACTTTCACTTCCATGGAGTGTCCCAGGGAATGCCATGGTTTGCATGATTCTGATATTTGAAGGCATAGATTTTTGCAGGTATATTGTAATTAAAGGTTAAGGTTTCTCTTCTATCCAGCCGTGTCCAACTTTAGGAGGCAATGCTCATCTCTGTTTCCTAGCTGAGGGAGCCATGTCTAAAGATGTTTCCAACAAGACATCAAGCTGCAGCACAAAGTCTGAGGCGAAACACAGAACGTTGCTCCCTTCCCAATGAAGTGGTACCTATTTATCTACTTGCATCATCATGCTAGGTGGGAAGGATATTGTTATTACATCTACTATAACTAATAGGTTCCCTGAAACCCAAGTACAGGTGTATCTTTCAAGCTGCTGTGACATCAAAATGATTGTTTACGTACCATCAGACACTTAAAACAAGGATATCATGAGACCTGACACAAGCATGTAAGTCACAATATTTGCTTGAGGTTGTCAAAATGCTTGTGTCATCCCTTGACACCCTTTGTTGTCATTCAGGATGATTGGGTAGCCTCGTCTCGATGCCCCTCTGATCCAACCTTTGAAAACTATTCATATGACAGGGAGAAATAAAAATACTTCATTACAGATTCCAAGCAATATGTAGTTAACTATTACTTATTGGCTTTTAATTGGATGTTTCTTTTTTTAAAAAAAAACATTAAAGGCTAGCTGAAAACTAGTCATTATGTAATAAGTTAATTTTTTAAAAAAGAATAAATAACAGTTTGCTGTATAATAAAAGTGCAGGGACTTATTAAGTGGGTTCAATTCCAGGCATGAAATTCTTTTAAAATGCTTCCTTTAGTGCTAGATGCCATTTTGAGTTAGAATTCCTATTTTTTCCAACCTGATTTATCCATTTCTACCCAAAGCATCTTGTGAGTAGGTTGTCTTGGATGGAGTATCTCACGTAAACTGTAAACTCCATCGTGAACAGAATTTTTCCTGAAATGATTGAAATGGTTAGAATTAGAATTAGAGTAGAGTAGAGTAGAGTAGAATAGAATAGAATGGGAATGGAATGGAAAGCAGTTTATCTTGAAGAAAACTGTGCTGCGTGCACACACACACACACACACACACACACACACGCAGGATTAAATGTATATGCCAGCCAAAAAAAAAACCCTCATACAAACACATAGACACAAACACTCACTCTCTCTCACACACAAAGAATAGTATATCAGAGCTGTACATGATACAAGATATAGCTGGAAAAAACATGACTGATCGTTTCTAGGCAACCAATACTGTCCTTCCTTCTTTTTTTGCTGGAACTAGGGAAATAACAGACTTTTGTGCCTAATGAGATAAGAATTCACATTGTCTTGCTGTAGAGATGTAGCTTTTGTATTCCCAGGCTGGCGTCCAAATACTCTTCCAGCCATCCTCAAGGATGGAGGTGTACCCAAGAGATATTGAAGACTGTGGCACTGAATGCCAGATGCCCATGTGTCCTATCATAAAATGCCTTTGAAAAACAAGCAAACTGGCAGTTAGCCCGAGCTGAACTTACCACAAAAATCCTCCTGGATAAAATTGTTTAATTTAGGATGCAATCCTTTGGATCTGCTTCTGAGTCCCAAAGGTTTTAGGGAGTCCTGCATTTCTGCGCCCTGTCCTAGTCCCAATTTTGTTTGGGGTGTTTTATTTTTAAGGAGGCGCGATGGCTAAACGGTTAAAGATGTTGAGCTTCTGAGTCCCAAAGGTTTTAGGGAGTCCTGCATTTCTGCGCCCTGTCCTAGTCCCAATTTTGTTTGGGGTGTTTTATTTTTAAGGAGGCGCGATGGCTAAACGGTTAAAGATGTTGAGCTTGATAGCTCAGGTTTGAGACCTGAGTGCCTTGTGATGGGGTGAGCTCCCGTCCCTTGCTCCAGCTTCTGCCCACCCAACAGTTGGAAAGCATGCAAATGGGAGTAGATAAATATTTACGGAGATTCTCAGTCATCCAGGTCATAGTTATCCCAAAGATGCTTTTTCATGAAGCAGCTGGATTTTCTTGTTTTTCTCTGAAGATGTTTCACTTCTCAACCAAGAAGCTTCTTCAGCTTGAACTGGATGGCGGGGAATGGAAGGATTTATACTCCTTGCAGACAACTGGTCATTGGCATCCTTTTAGAGAGTCGTTGAGGCCACTTGGAAGTTTAGCTGTGTCGTCAGAGTCTCCTGAGTGGTTCAAATGGGTGTGGAGCCTTCTTGGAACTGCTGAAAGGACTATGTTGTAGACCAGAGGTCCCCAACCTTAGCAACTTTAAGACTTGTGGACTTCAACTCCCAGAATTCCTCAGCCAGCCAAGCTGGCTGAGGAATTCTGCGAGTTGAAGTCCACAAGTCTTAAAGTTGCCAAGGTTGGAGATCTCTGTTGTAGACTGGTGGTTTCTGCCTAAGATTTTCTATTAGTCCTTTGGGGAAATATAGTCTGCCTTTTTAATATTCCCCCAAATATTTCTTTCTCTGGATTCTTCCCACAGAAGGAAGGAAGGAAGGAGGGAGGGAGGAAGGAAGTAAAGAAGGAAGGAAGGAAGGAAGGAAGGAAGGAAGGAAGGAAGGAAGGAAGGAAGGAAGGAAGGAAGGAAGGAAGGCGCCCTCTTTGGTGGAAGGGGAAGAATTGAGAAAAAGAACCACTCTAGAAATGTTCAAAGTGGAGAGCCATCTTCTGAAGCAACTGCTCCAACAGATCAGGCACTCAAGAAACCATCATGAGGATCTGATTTTCCCAGAGGCCAGCTGTTCTGCTTTGATGGACAGACTTTGTTCTTACTGCCTTCAGTTTTTTTTTCTGTTTTTTCACTCATGTCTGACTGCCCAACAGCACTCTTGCCCCACAGATCACTTTCTCCAAGGCTTCTCATGCAGAGCTTCTGCCCAAAGAAAGAAAAGTGTCCGTTTCTTTCTCCTTAATTGACCAAAGCCAATAATGAGCTTTGCTAGTTCATAGGGATTTTCAGCGCTTACTTCTTCCCTCCCTCTCTCTCTCCCTCCCTCTCTCTCTCTCTCTCTCTCTGCTGTTTGCAGGCACTCTTGCCCATCTCTGCAAATCACTGCTATTTTGTCATTTGTGTCTAGACGAAGCTATAAGGAAGCGAGGAAGGGGAAATAGGATGATTAGATCATAGGGTGACAGTGTGATGACAGTGTAAAGATCTGAGGTATTTGGGGGAACTCAAAGGGCAGAACAAGAAGATCAAGTGCCAGCCAATGCTGCTGTTTCTAATAAAATGGAGAGGGGTAGAAATGCAAACCAGAATCAAACATACATTAATGGGAGACTTTACAAGAAAGCATGGGTAGGCTGGAGATACATCGGGGAAAGAAGTCTTCTCCTCCTCCTCCCTCTCCCCCTTTTCCTCTTCCTCCTCCCTCTCCCCTTCTCCCTCTCCTCCTTCTCCTCCCTCTCCCCTCCTCCTCCCTCTCCCTCTCCCTCTTCTCCTCCTTCTTCTCCTTCCTCACTCTTCTCCTTCTCCCTCCTCCTTCTCTTCCTCCTCCCTCCTCTCCCCTTTCTCCTTCTCCTCCTCTTCCTCCTTCTCCCTCTTCTCTTTCTCCCTCTTCTCTTCCTCCTGCTGCTCCCTCTCCCCTTCTTCTTCTCCTCCTCCCTCTCCCACAGGAAAGTTCGGGTGCAATGACTTGCCTACTGAGCCGTGGTGGCGCAGGGACTACAATGCAGTACTGCAGGCCACTTCTACTGACTGCTGGCTTAACCTCCCACTGGCTCAGGGTTGACTCAGCCTCCCATCCTTCTGAGGTCAGTAAAATGAGGACCCAGATAGTTGGGGACAATATGCTGACTCTGTAAACCACTTAGAGAGGGCTGTAAAAGCACTGTGAAGCGGTGTAGAAGTCTAAGTGCTGTTGCCACTGCTTGTAGCAAGCTTCTGGAGAACTCCATGATATCTCGCACATTTATGGCCAACATTGTCAAAGTACGGGATGACCGCAGTTAAAAACAAGCTCCTGAAAGAGGAGACGCATAATCAATGGGTGGGCTCTGGGGAAGCGCTTTGTTACTCCTACTAAGTTTTGGGATGTTGTACTTTACTGCCAGGTTGTTTCCATCGAGAACAGAACTGGAGAGTCTTAAGGAATTGTAAAGCAATTGCTGTCCCAGATTCAGAGGATGGCCTTAGGAAGCACTTCTGATTCCACTCAAATCCCACTGGAATACAAAGAACCACTGCCAACCTCCCAGTTCCGCATTTGGAACAACTGTGTCCAATTTGCAGAGGGTGCAAAAGCCACGGGAAATGCTCTTGGGGTTTAAAAATCAAAACGTCCAAGTTTAAATCCCACAACACCGTGTGTAGCAGTGCCCTCTGACCCTTCACCTCCAGCTTCAAAGGAAGCTAACTCAGCCTTACTGCTCATATCCAGCCTGAGCTACTTTGGGATACCTATTTAAGTCTTTCAAGTCTCACCACAGGGCTACTTGTGTAAATCTGAATAAATTTAGACAACCTGGATCTGGGCAGGACTGGGGAGGAGGGGAACTGGCTTGAAGTAAAAATGTTTGGGGATTTGTACCAGGAAATTGAAGGAGGCTTTCAAACGGCACCCAATTGTCACTCCACATGTCAGGTGCCAGAATTCAGGACCCAGGATAGCGTTCAAAAGTACTACGAATTTATTAAGGAAACCAAGATCATGGCATCCGGCCCTCTCAATTCCTGGCAAATAGATGGGGAAGAAATGGAGGTAGTGACAGATTTTATCTTCCTGGGCTCCAAGTTCACCGCAGATGGGAACTGCAGCCAAGAAATTAGAAGACGCTTGCTCCTGGGGAGGAAAGCTATGGCAAATCTAGGCAGCATACTAAAAAGCAGAGACATCACCCTGCTAACAAAAATACGTATAGTCAAGGCCATGGTTTTCCCAGTTGCAATGGATGGCTGTGAAAGTTGGACCATAAGAAAGGTTGAGCGCCAAAGAATGGAGGCCTTTGAACTCTGGTGCTGGAGAAGATTCCTGCGAGTCCCCTGGACTGCAAGGCGTTCATACCGGTCAGTCCTAGAGGAGATCAACCCCGACTGCTCTTTAGAAGGCCAGATCCTGAAGTTGAAACTCAAGTACTTTGGCCACCTAATGAGAAGGAAGGACTAACTGGAGAAGAGCCTGATGCTGGGAAAGATTGAGGGCAATAGAAGAAGGGGATGACAGAGAATGAGGCGGCTGGATGGAGTCCCTGAAGCAGGAGGAGTGAGCTTAAATGGACTCCAGAAGATGGCAGGGGACAGGAAGGCCTGGAGGAACATCGTCCATGGGGTCGCAATGGGTCGAACATAACTTCGCAACTAACGACAAGACACAAGAGTCTGATCTACTAACGGTCAAGGCAAATGGACTCCAGATAAGAATCAATGGACTTCAAGGGGGGTAGATTTAGGTCTTCTTGTGGGGGGAATAGAGAATTCTTGAATGAGAAGGCATCTTTTTTTAAAAAAAACAGAGAGAAGGCCATTTGAAACCCTTAAGGGCAAGATTCCTTAAATTCGAAATATATTTGAAAGGACTGGAGGCCGCTTCAAATAGGATTTGGAGATCTCCCCCCCCCCACTCATTCAACTTTTATCTGATTTTTTTTCCCCAGACAAATTTGCCTTTCTAGGCAGAGAATAAACGGACCTTCCTTTCTCGCCGCTGACAAAAAGGAAATTGAAGGAGCAGAAGAAAATGAACATGTTTAAAATAAATGAAAATAGCTTTGGCTGTCATAAAGAAGGAAGTGGGGGGAGGAATGCAATATCATAGCGAAGTCCTCCCAGGGACAACAATTGCCTTTTCAATTTTTTTTTCCCCCTGAGCTCCGATTGAATTTCTCTCCTCGTCCTGCCCTTCCCTCCATTTGCTTTCTGATTTGGCACTTTTCTCGAGAAAATTGCAAAGAAGTTGAACTTAAGGGGTGCAAACTAGAGACTAGCCCTGTACTACGATTAAACCACCACTCAACCAGAAAGAACCACTGGTTGGCTTACAAGCTCCCTTCTGTTCCTACGGTTCTATATGACAGCCAACCCTGAGGAATTTTTTTTGATCAACATTACAGTATATATCATACATTAGCTAACGTTTCAAGGAGGAAACCTTAACCAGTCAGCCCTGGAGTCTTCTTTTTCTACTAGAGGTCCTTTGAAGGTGGAGAGGGAGGACAATTAGAGAGCATGAATACCACTTTACAATGCACCTGGAATACTGCATCTAGTTTTGGTCACCGCGACGTAAAAAAGATGTTGAGACTCTAGAAAGAGTGCAGAGAAGAGCAACAAAGATGATCAGGGGACTGGAGGCTAAAACATACAAGGAACAGTGGCTAGAATTGGGTATGTCTAGTTTAACGAAGAGAAGGACGAGGGGGGACATGATAGCTGTGTCCCAATATGTCAGGGGCTGCCCCAAAGAAAAGGGAGTCAAGCTATTCTCCAAAGCGCCTGAAGGCAGGACAAGAAGCAACGGATGGAAACTAATCAAGGAGAGAAGCAACCTAGAATTAAGGAGAAACTTCCTGACAGTTAGAACAATTAACCAGTGGAACAGCCTGCCTCCAGAAGTGGTGAATGTTCCAACACTGGAAGTCTTTAAGAAGAGACTGGACAGCCATTTGTCTGAAATGGTATAGGGTTTCCTGCCTGAACAGGAGGTTGGACTAAATGACCTCCAAGGTTCCTTCCTACATTGTTCTTCTTCTTCTTCTTCTTCTTCTTCTTCTTCTTCTTCTTCTTCTTCTTCTTCTTCTTCTTCTTCTTCTTCTTCTTCTTCTTCTTCTTCTTCTTCTTCGTCTTCTTCTTCTTCTTCTTCTTCTTCTTCTTCTTCTTCTTCTTCTTCTTCTTCTCCTCCTCCTCCTCCTCCTCCTCCTCCTCCTCCTCCTCCTCCTCCTCCTCCTCCTCCTCCTCCTCCTCCTCCTTGTTGTTGTGTCATGCATGCTCTGAATCTGCATAGCTTCCAAGCAGCCAGGAGAAACTGAAACAAAGGTTACATTGGGCCTTAAAAAAAAAAAACCTGCACAACTCTCTAAAGATGGATTTCAATGCCCCTCACGGCTGCAGAAAGCCTGTGGTTGGTATTCATAAAGAGTCTGGCAAAGTCAATCAATGACTCTGAAGTTCATTAGTTTGCTAGTTAAACAATCAGGCTTCCAGCTTCAGCTCTCAGCTTCAGCGCTACCCCTCTGCCTCAAGCGGTGAGGGAGAATTCCAGATGTCTTCTCCTAGATTCTGGAGGGCTGAAACTGCCTGGTTATGATTCAAAGAAGCACTGATCTCTTAAAAATTCTCCCTGGATCCATTTCCTTCCCGGCTCTCCTCCTTTGCTCTCTGATCGTCCTGTATTCATGCACAATTGACTTGAATAAAACAGTTATTAAACACGGCAGAAGGGAATGTTACACCAGTGTTTCCAAAACGGGAGCAACTATCCCACCATTTCTCAGATTTGAGGCTCTGGATCAGCAAGTTGGTCTATTGACCAGGCTTATGGCCTTCCATAGTAGCCATTTTGGGAACGAACCTGTAAAAGGCTCTCAAGATTCCAGATGTGTCTACTGGTTAGCCCTTGGTTTATTGACTTGTTTCTCATACAAAAATCCCCGAGGTCCAGATGATCATCTAAATGATACTCCAACTCAGTGGTGGGATTCAGCCAGTTTGCATCACTTCGGCAGAACTGGTAGCTAACTTTTTGTTGCCCAGGCCCACAACGGACTTCCGGAAGCGGCATCCACACAGAGAACCGGTGGTTCACCTGTTTGACTCCCACCACTGCTCCAACTGGTATGGCAATCAGATGACAATCCACTGCCTAAGAACTGAATGCAGGGTCCCCTCCAAAGTTCATGATCTGCCACTATAATTACAGGTACTTGGATCTGAGGGGATCCTACCTGCCTGATTCCACCAAAACACAGATGGCAACACTTTTCCTAAGATTTCAGGTGAACTTTTTCAGGAGGCAACTGGACGTTCTTGTTTTTCTTTGAAGACGTTTCGCTTCTCCTCCAAGAAGCTTCTTCAGCTCTGACTGGATGGTGGTGCCTGCTCTTTTACCACATTCTGCTTCTAGGATTTGAATTCATTCATCTAGAAATGCAGGAAGAGCTCTAAGTCCTTCTACGAGGCTAGACAATGATGCGGCATTCTTCTCTAGGGCATATCCAGGATTCAACTGCTTCCTACCAAGCATTCAGAATCTCTCTTTCTGAGCAGGGTTTTAATTATTGAGGGTTTCAATATTTAATCGTTTTAATATTTAATGGCTATTTCAATAGCTCTGGGTTTATCCCTGGGTTTATATTTTTTACTGTGAATTCCTAAGAGACCACCGAGAGTTGGCATTCTAAAAAGTACAAGCAAATCACGAATGCAGAACAGAACAGAACAGAAATTCTACGAAGAGAGGAGCTGGGTGTCTCTCCTTGCATCCTGAGGTATCCTTCTCACGTTCAGTTTGGGTTGAGATCTCAACCATGGTGTCAAGTACCAGGGAAATCAGAAGATCTAGGCAATTCCAATGAGTGTAAAGATTTATTGCAAACTGATGCTCTCTAGCAGAATAGCAGAGTTGGAAGGAGATTGGAGTCTAGTCCAATCTAGTCCAACCTCCTGCTCAGGCAGGAAACCCTATAGTACCATTTCAGACAAATGGCTGTCCAGTCTCTTTTTAGAAACCTCCAGTGATGGAGCACCCACAACTTCTGGAAGCAAGTCCTCCCACTGATAGATTGTTCTCACTGTCAGGAAATTTCTCCTTAGTTCTAGGTTGCTTCTCTCCTTGATTAGTTCCCATCCGTTGCTTCTTGTCCTGCCTTCTGGTGCTTTGGAGTATAGCTTGACTCCCTCTTCTTGGTGGTGACCCCTGAGATATTGGAAGACTGCCATCCTGTCATCCCTAGTCCTTCTTTTCATCAAAGTAGATATACCCAGTTTCAGCAACTGTTCCACAAGAACCTGAACTACTAACGGTCAAGGCAAATTGGCAGTAGAGAAGAGTCAATGGAATTCAAGGTGGGCTGGACTTAGATCTTAGCGCAAAGGGACTCGAGACTGATGACATATTTGACTCCTCCTCTCTACAGAGAAACCCAATTTCTTTTGTCTTTGAAGAAATCATCACAGCAACATTTTCCTCCTCCAAATGGAACCAGAGCTTTTCTTTTCAAAGCTTTTAAAACTCCATTTTGACATCCAACCCCACCCCACCCCCACTTTCTCCCTTCTTCCTTTCTTACACTTCAGCAAGCAAATCCTTACACTTCTTAGTCACGAATGAAAAATGTAATATTTATGCGGACATTAATTGCATAATTTGGGATTCCTATCTGTGATTTGAAAGGTGGTGTAATATGTGAAGATTTATAACCCTCCTAATGCAGCGCAATCATTTCTCTTTAGTGTATATGGAGCTCATCTTTTTCCCTGACATTAATTTTTTATTCCAGATATGGATTTCAATTCACCATTTAGCATTTTCTCCTCCTTCTGAAATAATGGATAGAGGGAGAGAGAGAGAGAGAGAGAGAGAGAGAGAGAGAGAGAGAGAGAGAGAGAGAGAGAGAGAGAAGCTTTCTCTATGAGGAACTGTGAGGATTTAATTTTGAATAATTGAGTGAATAGAGAATACAGCTAGTTCTGTCTGAAATGGTATAGGGTCCCCTGCTCAAGCAGGGAGCTGGACTAGAAGACCTCCGAGACCCCTTTCAACTCTGTTAATGGTATTCTGTTATTCGGCTCTGCCCTGCCAAAGAGTGGAACGGGAATTCTGGTGACTTTAAACGTTGCACAAGTTGAGCAAGACATATTGTCCGTGGATCAATACCCAGTTGCTCATTGTTATTCCGTGCGGGATGCCTCAAGTTAATCCTTTGAGAGACGCAAAAGGACTTGTCAAAAGTGTTTCTCCTTCTGGGATCGAGACAGGCTTCAGACAAGAAAGAGTGACAGCTTCTTGGATCTGGGAGAGGTGTCAGGCCTGTTGTCAAGTTGAGCACATCTGTCCCCCCCCCTTTTGATGGGCTTTTCATTCTGAGGTGTCCTCTCACTGAGATGTTTTGACAGAAGGAGACTTTGGAAAGGATTAATGGTTCTAAGGATTGCCATCCACTCCTTCCTTCCTCTAAACCAGGTCTTCTTCTCCTGCAGAAATTATGGGGAAAGGCAGGCTGGGTTTCTGTACCCCGTTATGGAAACTAAACACAGGAAGATTCAAGAAATCCTTTTCAGAAGTCAACTATACCCCAGTCAATAAACTACCAACTCAGAAGAACAATCAAACATTAAATAACAACTTAATCAAGGAACCACCAAGGACACTTCCACCAGTACAGAACTGAGTTGGGAGGTCTGTTGTAACTCTGAATGGTTGCTAAGTAACTGATTCTAAATCGAGGACTTTCTGTGTGGTCAAAAACACAGAAGCAATGAGGAGCTTGAGCAAGGATGGATAGAATAGCTGGAAGACCACAAACCACAACTGTCTGTAAAATTAACTTCTAGAAACCTGTTGGACTGTCCCAAGAAGGAGAAATGGAACTTTCTGGAATATTCCAGAACATTCCATTTCTCCTTCCGTGATATTCCAACCAGAACGGCAGCTTTTCCTAGTCTCATTACCCAAATGATAAATTATGAATTCCTAATAATTGACTTGATCGTGCAAGTACAATTATCCATATTCGTAATAATCATAATAGGAATAATCCGTATTCTTCAGAATAGTTTTCTTTTTCCTGACAAAACATCCAAGCTTCCTCTTTGATCTCTGGGCATGGTATCTGAGAATGATGGGTACTCTTATCCACATACATCCATGCTGGAAAGAGTTGATGTCAACCATCTAGATAGTTGCACACCACATCCATTATCTGCCTACTATCACTCCAGTAGGAAATGAGGGGAGTTGTGATCCCACATAGCCATTTATTGTAGAATACTTCTGTAGGTCTTTTGAACCTCCATCTCCACATTTCGTCCTTTCCACCTAAGCTTGTTCTTACTAATTAGCTACAAAACATTTCCAACACGCTACACCCAAATTGATCCGGTGAAAACCACAGGAGAAACTGCCAATAGCATGATATATAGGCTAATTTAGAGCCAAACCCTTGGAAAGTTATTTCCAGAATCATTTGAAATTCAGGAAAACCTTCCGTGTTGTGTTGTGTTGTGTTGTGTTGTGAGAGAAGGGAGGAATGTTATTATTATTATTTTTAAAAAAGAAGGATGTAACTAATATCTGTCTAGAGGTTGCTATGGGAATGATATAAAGACCAATCCGACAAGATTTTAGTAAATTGTACACTGTGTTCTTTCAGGAGTGAACTTTTCATGTTTCTTTGCTGGATTTGAATATTCCACTTATGAAAATACATGGGGTGATTTCTCCAAAGGGAAAACTTTTCTCTGACCTTTTATTTTATTTTTTTTCCAGACAAGACAATGAGACCAGCTTAAAAAAATAACCTCTCCTGCTTTGGGGCTATAATAAGAAAACTTTAACCACCCCATCCCCTAAAAAAAACTCATTTTCCCCGAAAAAAAAGCAAAAATCTTACGCATCCTGAGCAGAATTTGGCAAAAACAGAAGTTTTTCTCTCAACAATCAAAGAGTTGCACGGTATGTCTGTTTAGAATGTCCTCACCCCTGTCTTTATAGTTTTTAAAACTGTTTTTACTGTATTTTAATGGCTTTGTTTTAATTAGGAGGATTGTTTAGCTTTGTGTTTTAATTGGGTGCGCTGCCCAGAGTTGAAAGCGTGAAATGGCAAGAGCTACATAAAGTCGATAAATAAATAAAAATAAACTCCCCCCCACACACAAAAAAGGATGGACTAGAAAATGTTAGGAAAGAAATACTCTCTCTTTTTTTAAAAAAAGAGCAGATTTGAGCACAACTATTAGCCGCAACCCTTTGCAAGGTTAAGGTTGCCATCTTGCAGTTCTCCAGCAGTTACAGCGACATGCCGCAATAAGTATATTAAGAGATTAAATTGCTCATCTGTTTTTCTGCTCATCAGAGGCGATCCCTGCTGTTCTTGGGGACTGAGTGACAGCCAGAAACTGGCAGCCCTGCAAACTTTTGAAAGTAGCAGCCCAGCAGGAAAGCTGTCAGTCGCCTGGCGGTGTCAGGGGGATAAGGCGCCATCAAGGCCCCAGGAAGGCAAGCTGCCTTTAGAAGTGGTTGAGTGGGACGCTTCAGGAGCTCGTAATTTTGAGGCGTCGAGAGTTCTTAAAGGCTGAGGCAGGGGTCGGCTTCCCCCGGGTTCAGCTGCTGCCAGAATAATAATTAAAAAAAAAGCTGAAAGAGGACTGGTGGAACCAAACAAAGTTTTGCTGAAGTAAATAAGTTTTTTTTAAAAAAATTAAGAAGTAAAATAGTAAAAAGTAAAATAAGTGGATTAAAAAGATTAAAAAGCAAATAAGCGGAGGCTGGATGTGGCTGGCTGGTTGGCTGGCTGGGAGATAGATAGATAGATAGATAGATAGATAGATAGATAGATAGATAGATAGATAGATATAGACAGACAGACAGACAGATATAGTTGGTAGATGATAGAGAAATAGATAAATAGATATAGAGATATTGTAGATAGACAGATGTTGTAGATAGATAGATAGATAGATAGATAGATAGATAGATAGATAGACAGAGAGACAGACAGACTAGATAGATAGATAGATACATAGATAGATAGATAGATAGATAGATAGATAGATAGATAGATAGATAGATAGATAGATAGATGGATAGACAGACAGACAGATATAGTTGGTAGATGATAGAGAAATAGATGATAAATAGATATAGAGATATTGTAGATAGACACATGTTGTAGATAGATAGATAGATAGACAGAGAGACACACAGACTAGATATAGATAGATAGATAGATAGATAGATAGATAGATATAGATAGATAGACAGACAGACAGACAGATATAGTTGGTAGATGATAGAGAAATAGATAAATAGATATAGAGATATTGTAGATAGACACATGTTGTAGATAGATAGATAGATAGATAAAAATACAGTTACAGATAGAGATGATAGAGATAGAAAGAGAAATAGAGATAGAGAATACTGATAGAGTTTACAGATATATGATTTTTATTCTATCTATCTATCTATCTATCTATCTATCTATCTATCTATCTATCTAAAAAATAGCAGTCTTCCAATATTTGAGGGGCTGTCACAGAGAAGAGGGGGGTCACCCTATTCTCCAAAGAATCTACGGGTAGAGTGAGATGAAATTGAGGGAAGGATCTTAAAGAGAGAAGCAACCTAGAACTAAGGAGAAACCTCCTGAGGGTTAGAACGATTTATCAGTAGAGCGGCTGGTCTCCAGAAGTGGGTGGATGGTCCATCACTCCAGGTTTCAAGAAGAGACCACCATTTGTCCGAAAGGGTACAGGGTCTCCTGCTTGGGTGGGGGTGGGGAGGTTGACGGAGTACTCTTGGCATCCTTCCAACTCTATTATCTTGTTCTGTTGTTCTGTTATTCTTTCTGTGATCACGTGTGTATCCATCCCATCAAGCCCAAAGAAAGTCATAGGCGTGGCTGAGATGGCGCAACTCTATTTTAAAGGATCATAAATATCAACACTGAGGGTCCGACATTAAAAACCATAACTCCATCCGTTTTAAGAAGATAAAGCTACTTCAAAAAGAGCCTCCCTCCAAACCCTCTTGTTCTTTGTTATACTTCCCTGTAAAAAAATAATTGTAATAAATAAATAAATAAATCAGTGCCCAAGCTTTCAGGGGTTGTTTTATTCCTACTTCAGTGTTTTTCTTCAAGGATTTAAGCCTCGTTTTCCAATGATTTCATTAAGGATTGGATTTTCTTGGTAAAGTGCCTGGAGAGAGCAGCACAGGGGAAAAAAAAAATGCAAACTAGCCAAGAGATAAATAACCGCTCTGGGTCTCTTCCAGCAATTCTGTTGAAGAGTGACTCTCTTGAAGGAGTTGTCTATCTTAAGGCAGTTCATCACCTGAAGTCCTTCCCCCACCCCACCCCAATTACCGCCAGCCCAACTGCCCAGCCACCTTGCCATTCCTCACTTCAAGAGGTTGCTAAAAGAACTCATTTGTCTCCACTCGGAGAAATTTAATCTCTGACCTTTATTTATGACTCTCCCAATTCCCCAAACAATCAAGCCAGGAAGGGGAAAGAGCCATATCGACAACCGTTCGATTTCCATCTGTCACGTCTCCCTCCATGTTGGCATGTTGACGTCCAGGATGGAATTACAAGGTCAAGTTGATTGGCAAGGCCCCCGGGTGAGAGGGTGGGAGAAGCTCTCCCCTCCTTTTGGTTTTCCTCAAGAAGCTGTCTTGATCCGGTCTTGCCAAATAGCAGAGGGAAGACACATAGGTATATATAATCACCTCAATCTCTCTAACTAAAAGGGGCAGGTAGTCCTCTATTTATGACCACCGCTGAGCCCCTGTGTGAAATCCAGCCAAGGAATGTGATTCTATGGGGCCATCGTGATCGTGTCTTCTTCTCTCCAAAAGTGTAGCACGAAGCCTGGTCCTCTGCCAATTCTGAACGCAAAAAGGTTCTTCTGTTGATTAGTTCAAATTCCATGTCCAGGAGATGCGTCACAATTTGGATGGATTGATTTTGCATCCTGCCTTCATTTTTACAAATAACTCAAGGCAGCAGACATATCCAACATACCTTCCTTCTCCTTCTCCTCCTCCTCCTTCTCCTCCTCCTCTTTTTCTTCCCCTTCCTGAGTTCCCCAAAGCTCCGAGGTTTTCAGGCACCATTTGTGGTTGAACCACAATTCATAACATAGGAAAAAAAAAGATCATTTATAGCAGCCGTGCTTGATCATCTCAAATTTATGCTTGGCAACAGCCCTCATTTCAAAGGAAGACAGGAGACGTAGCGTACGGTTTTCTGAAACCTAACCAGGATCAATGCTAACCATGTTTAGCATCTTATGGGAATGCTCCTGCTATGCCTTGACCCGATTTGGTTGAATGTGTATTAATACTACAATCAATTTGTTCTTCAACTCTTCCACTCTTCCCGTTTGCAACCCCAAGTGGATTGCCTCGGTGCTTGACTGTTTCAGATCCTTTGCTTGCGCATGAGTTCATTGATCATAATTAAATGCAGCAAAACATCAATAGCTCACCAGCTGAGCCAGGCCAAGGATTCACAGCTGGCTGCTTCCTTGTGTAGTACAATAAAAATTCTTCTTCAACTTCCATTGTGAGTGAGATGGGCAGTGCAATGACTTAAAATAAAGAGATCCTGAGCTACTTTCAATGTTTCATTTTCCGTGGCTAGTAAAATCCATGCTTTTGTTCACTGAAGCAGAAGGAACTTACAGGCCACGGGGAGGTTCGACAACACACCGACAACAATATTGTTTCCCCGTTCGTCTGATTGCCACTTGGCCGAGAAGCTGGATCCCCCTTTTTAGAAGGGAAGTTTGCATGTTAACCCAGAAGAAAGGAAAACAGAACTAGCATCAGTGGTGGAATCTACTTTACTTTTAATATGAACTTGAATGGGGAAGGCTGAGTTAACTGTGAGCCGGTTAGGATCAAACTGCTGGCAGTGGACAGAGTTAGCCTGCAGTACTGCATTCTAACCACTGGGCCACCAGGACTCTTAAGAAACTCTTCTGAATTTCTCAGCAGCTCCTAAAACACTGGAAGGATATCCTATTTTCCCCACAACAATAACCCTACAAGGGGAGTTGGTCTGAGAGAGAGAGTGATTGATCCAAAGTTATGCAACTGGCTTTCATGGCTAAGCCGGAACTAGAATTTACAGTCTCCTGGTGATTGGTCCCAAGTCACCCAGTGGCCTAAAGCTGGACTCGAACTCACAATCTCCTGGTTTCTAGCCTGGTATCAAACTGGCTCTTCTTAAAAGAACTAACAACAACAAAACAGAATTCTACACTGCCTCCCCTAATTTAACCTAGCTGAGCTCAGACATTGCATTGAGTCCTCATTTTTAAGCCACCCCTTCATGTCTCAAACCCACGTCAAACCCAACAAGCCACAGAGTGCTTAACTTAATCCTTGAAGAGCTCTTGAGAGGCCCATAAAGAGCTTTTTACCAGCCCTGTTAGCAATGCCAAGGAGAAATCCTGTTATGTCCTCATGAAAATGTCCATCCCTGATTTACAGCCCTTACGATGGTAAAAGAGGAGGCCTACAATTTATTAATCATGATTTAATCAAGCTTGGGCAGGACAGCCTTTGAGGAACACAGAGGGAGTTGGATTACATGTGAATTTAGAAATAGGGTTCTCCTGTGAACAGCTTCTGTTGCAAATTTAATCCGATGCTTTTATGATACGGGATTACAGTTTAAAGAGTGACAGTGGAACCGCTTAATTAATTCCCGCTAATTTTATTAAGAGACTTAGTGCATGAGTCAGCCTCCCAGGAGGGCAAGGATCCTTTTGCTGTTCATTCACCAAAGCCAGACCAGACCTTCATGATAATTAATAGCAGTGTTATCAGCCTGGCAGATATTGATTTGCATATCTCCCTTGGACCTTGTTAGACATTTTCATGTACTCTCTTGCCTTTCAGAACAAATGCAAAGTCTGGAAGGGGGAAAAAAAGCAGGTTACCACGGTGACTGAACATTTTGGGCTGACCCTTGGCAAAGGTTCTTTTCCTCCATCCCAGCATCAGTAGCCAGCATAACACAAACGAGGGAGTCTCCTAGCAGCCAAAATCTTGCCAGTTAGCCCAATGTTGAAGTTTTGGAGCCTAGGTACAGAAGTTGTCCAGTAATGTCATCTAACAGGTTCTTATTCAATGTGTCGGAAGATTTGCTTTAGAAATATATCCACAAGATATTTTTGCTGCAGTGCTCACTTACTTTGGGGGGAGGGAGGAGGGAGGAGGGAGGAGAGGAGAGGGTGAGTGGGAGAGGAGAAGAGAGGAGAGGAGAGGAGAGAAGAGGAGAGGAGAGGGAAGGGGAGGGGAGAAGAGGAGAGGGTGAATGAGAGAGGAGAGGAGAGGGAGGGGAGAAGAGGAGAGGGTGACTGGGAGAGGAGAAGAGAAGAGAGGAGAGGAGAGGGAAGGGGAGGGGAGGAGAGGGTGAATGAGAGAGGAGAGGAGAGGGAGGGGAAGGGAAAGGAGAGAAAGAGATGTTAGCAAAAGACAGCTTTAGACTGATAATTCTTGCCCTCTTTTTCTCCCACTCAAGTTCTTCTCCTGGTGTGAAGCTCTGCTGAGCCACCGCTAATCAAAACCTTACCTACACGTTACAAAACAACGATAGGAAAAAAAAACCTGAAAGAGGGGAGGGGTCCCCCCAAAAAAGGAGCAGGGACATAGCCAGAAGCTATTCTGTCGAACATGTCTTTGCCTGAAGCCTTCCGGATTTTCTCCTCTTGTTTTTAAAGTGGTGCTGGAATGTATCTGAATGGAAGATGCCATAACCACCTGCCTGCTTCTGTTAAAAGGGCTGAGTGGAAACTGCGCTAATGAATTCTTCTGTGGACTTGCCTTGACCTCCCCTCCCTCTAGATTGAATCAAAGGAAAAAAGCCTTCGTGAGGACAAAAAGACTCAATTACCCCAGGTGCATCAAGCACAGAATTAAAGCCTTCTCAGCTTTCATTTGGGTTTTGTTTTTGTTTTTTGCATTCGGTGCAATTTTGCCCCACCTTTAAATAATAATAATAATAATAATAATAAAGGAAAACAAACACTGCTCTCATAAATAAACCATATTCATAAAAAGCCCACACTTCTAGACTGGCGAAAACTCAGCAGCGGGTGATGTTATTACAAATAAACAGCTGGTTCACAAGGTCAGTGTTTTATTTATTCAGGATCTCTGCGGCTGGAATCAAGGATGAGTCCTGATGAGTTGCAATAACATGCAACAAGATCAGAAATAAGAGAGTTAAACAATATGTTGAACTGGAAAACTAAGTAGCTGGCCAGAGGAGGGCACCAACCTTAATTACGAATACATATTGATGTCAACATCCATCTCGAAGCTCCAAATAAAAGACCAGATTCATTCCATTTCCGAAATTCTTACTGTTTATTGAATACACGGCCTGGCAATATCGAAGCAAAACTAACTCTGAGGTTCCCAGATACCAAGTCATAGAATTAAACAATAATCTCTCCAGCCAAACCACCACCCTCTCACATAGTCTCTGTAAACAATTTCAATTTGTTATGGGAACCGTCCGCTTCTCTTCCACGCCTGCTGCAGTGTCCTTGAAAATGTTTCAGGCTCTTACGGTCTTCAGTGGAATCATAGAAGTTTCATTTCTCCATCTAAACCCTTCTAAAGTAACACCTCTCCACCCCTCAAACTCTAATGGCAAGTTGAAACAAAAAGGCACATAGCTGCCAAAGTTTCATTCTTGACAATTGAATTGTCTTTCATTTTAAGCACTCATGGGAAGATGTTCATGCAAAGTGGCACTTAAACTTTGGGTGGGAGGCTGTTCCACCAGCTGGGGGACACCCCAGAAAGACACTGCTTTTGGTACTCTACCTGTGGGTCCTCAGGGCTGAGGACCCCACAATTCAACCCTAAGCCACAAATATTCTATGAACACCCTATTTTTCTTACCTTGCTTGTGTGAGGAACCCTCAAGCTTCTACTCTGGAATGAGCCTACTAGATGGGTTAGTTCCAACTGAAGGTGGGAATTCTGCAGTCATCTGGGGGCTGAACTATGAAGGTCTTGAAAAGTGATGGCCAGACCTTCAAAACTGTCTTGGGGCCTGGGAAAGATTATAGAGAAGCTAGGAAAGTTGGAAGGCTATTCTCCAAGGCGCCTGAAGGCAGGACGAGAAGCAACGGATGGAAACTGATCAAGGAGAAAAGCAATTTAGAACTAAGGAGAAACTTCCTGACAGTTAGAACAATTAACCAATGGAACAACCTGCCTCCAGAAGCTGTGAATGCTCCAACACTGGAAGTTTTGAAGAAGAGACTGGACAGCCATTTGTCTGAAATGGTGTAGGGTTCCTGCTTGAGCAGGGGGTTGGACTAGATGACCTCCAAGGTCCCTTCCAACTTTATTGTTATTATTATCATCATCATCATTATTTCTTAACTTCTTTCCTAAATGACGGACAAGTAGTCCTCGCTTACCAAAAGCCTTGTTTAGCATGCTGTGTGAACCCAGTTAGATGCGCCTCTGCACAATAAACCCCACTTCAACAAACCACAATTTAACAAGGACCGAATGCAATCCTGTCACTCTGCATTTTATCCCCTGAAGATCGCCGCCAAATCAAACAGAAACACAAACCCAACAGCGTAGATTACGGGCTGTATGGAAATCAAGCACTTCCTACTTTCAAGAGCATTTGGATTCAATTTTTAATGAGACTTCCAAACAATTACTGCTGCAAACAAGAGTAAATAAAGAAGAGAGGGACTGTGACAGCCTTATAGCTCGACTCCACAAATTAAAGAAATGCAAACAAAAGCACAATTTTAGGACCGAAGAGGGAAAACGAGAGAATTTTTCTTCCATTTGGCATTTCCTGGGGTTGCATTGACATAGAGCATTGGCACAACTTCCTTAATTAATTTAATTATTCAAATCTTTATTGTTCAGCCAAAGGAGGGGCGCCTCTCCTTTTACTGCAGAATTGCAGTCTCTTTTTGTTTTACCCCCAAAATTTGGGGGCTTTGTGGGGTGGTTTCCTGGAAAGAATCAGTCTGAATTATTTGGGGCTCACATTCCTTAACCCTTCTTTTATGGTAACTGTATTTGCTATCAATCTCTCTGACATTCATTTTTCTCCTCTGGCTGTTTCTCAACTTAGTGAGAGACCTAGCAACGAGTCATACGAAGCTGGGTTCACACACCCGCCGATGTTCAGTGGCTGGCACATTGTCAGTGGTGGGATTCAAATATGTAAACAACCGGTTCTCTGTGTGCCACTTCTGGAAATCCATTCTGGGCTTGGGCCACAAAAAATTAGCTACCCGTTCTGCCGAAGTGATGCAAACCGGCTGAATCCCACCATTGCACGTTGGGCAAACTCAACCTGCTGGTTCAATGGCAGTTCAATCAATTGTGTGAACCCAGGAAATGACGAAGCTGGGTTAGTTCTCACCTTAGTTCATTTTGTTGGGAAGCTAGGACCTTTGGCGGGTGCCAGAGAGAGTGGCAATCATGTCAAAAAAGGGAGGAGAAAGAAGGATGTGGCAAGGGTAAACACTGGAGGAATTAATGATCCCATGCAGTGTGTGAATGCAGACATGAGTGACTTGTGTAGTGGAAGCTTCCTTTGTGCCAGCCCAGCTTCCCACTTTGGCTCACCACCTTTCTCCTGTCCTTGGAGAGCAATGGTTCACAGTTGCCTCCACTCTCCGCTGATTGCTCAAGAAAGGATTTTGAACCAGAGCCCAGAACGGCACTTACCAAGTGTCGCAATTTATAGATATGCAAAGTAGCACATATTTATGTAGCTGCTAACATGATAACATGGCAGAAAGCCAGCCCAAACATTGCCCCTTCCCTCCCTCTAGTAAGAATTGAGTTTGCTCTTCAAAATAGCACTCTACATGTTTGGAATGCTAATTGCAATAAGAACAGGAGGAAAGTGAGGGGCAGGAATGGACTGGATTGCCTAGACCAGGGGTCTCCATTCCTGGCAACTTTAAGACTTGAGGACTTCAACTCCCAGAATTCCTCAGCCATCCTGTCTGCCCCAAATTAAGAATCACACCTAGGATTTGGCCAAAAAGTCACACTATAGAAGTCTTGCCTTCAACTCAGCTGCTGTTTCAATCAAAGACAAGAAGAAAGAGAATCAAACATATATAGAGAGAGAATGACATTATATCAAGGCTTAAATGAACCATCAAAAATTCCAATTTTGTTTCCCCTTTCTTCTTCTTCTCCCTAATGATTTATAATTTGGAGAAAAGACGAATGTCCAACGCCATGTCATTAATGAGAATGTAAAGTTACCGCTTTAAAGCTTCCCCTGGGATCTTTCCAGTGTCAAATCAATTTGTAAACGGGGGTCCACAAGGCAGAAAATATCCAACGCTTCAATCAGCTTCTTCCAGCAGTTGGCAGAAGTTTCATTCCTCGACCTCATTTTTTTTTCCCTCATAGCTTTGATCTTCGATGACAGAGAGAACTCATTTTGTCCTCAGGATTGTATTGATTGGAAGCAGCCTTTTGAGATAAGCGCGCTAATTATTTTGTTGGAAATTTAATTAAATCTTTTCATTTAGGGATGAGGCACTAGTCCCTTCTGTGTGGTTCCTTGTTTTCTATTTCTGAAAAACTCCTAAACTTTTATAAGGCAAGCTGTTTGCAAAGAGGAATGATTTGATAGTTGATGGTTTACTTGTTAGATGTATATTCTTCTTCAACTAGAACCTAAATCTTCCATAAGTTTTCTGATTTTTCAGCACATTTGGCAATAGTCTTTCGAAAACAAGGACGTGGTTTTCCATGGCACTGAAAAAAAAGGGACTTGTGAACATTTTTCACACTAATGACCGTTGCGGTATCCCTGGGGTCACTTGATCAAAATTCGGATGCTTGGCAACTGGCATGCACGTATGATAGTTGGGGTATCCTGAGGTCATGCCATCCTTTTGTCATGGTTCCAACAGATGAAACTCTTCAAAGAACTTCGAGGCATTGTTTACCTTAAAGAATCTTTATTTGAGGAGCATAGCATCGGCACTAACACAACCGAAAACAAAATCTGGATTCCCCTCCCCTGAGCACATAGTATCAAAGCACAATTCCCTCCTCCAATTAACAGTCATAAATCACATTCTCCAATTAGTTTGAAATGCAGGCTTCCCCTCCAGTTCTCCAGCCCTGCCAATTCTTATCATCTCTTCTTTCAATAACCTAGGTTCTCACACTAGGTCTAGTATTGTTATGTCCAGCTAAACTCTCATGCACATTCCTCCCCCCCAGCATCATCTAACTCTAACTTTAAGAGTAAAACATAAGAAGAAAATGGTTGCATCTCCATCTGTTGTCAAAGCAAAAACATTCGATGTTAGCAGCGTTGACATCTTTTTTGCAACCTTCTGACTAGCCAGGTTAATAAGGAAGCCAGATTCACTGAACAATGGTGTTATTAATTTCACAACTGCAGTGATTCACTTAGCAACTGTGACAAGAAAGGTCGTAAAATGAGGCAAAACTCGCTTAACAAATGTCCCACTTAGCAACAGAAATTTTGAGCTCAGTTATGGTCCTAATGAAAACAGAATACATCGTTCTACTCTTTTCCCCTAGAAGGGAATTTATTTCTCAAACAGCACTTGCCCTGTGCCTTGACTATTTTCATTCAGCTAACTATCAAAAATCCAAGATCTTAGGCCAAACTCATCCTTGTCAGCTTAGATTCCTGTAATGTATATCTTTCATAACAACCCTCTTCCTTTTTCTGCCACCCTCCATATCATTCTTCAAAAGACATGAAGGAAAGACATGATAATTCTTCAGCTGAATTCCTGGCACGGTGAGATTCCTCCTCTATAAGTCAACTTCACATTTTGAAAGTTGTTGTCTCCATTCAGCCCTTGGGGAAGGATCCATAACTCTTACCAAAACTGCCGAAAACTGCTAAATGTCAGTCAGCTTAGTTTGAGAAAAAGACTTTTCTTTCTCCCTGCTTTCTCACCAAGGATTCAAAAAGACCCACCAGAAACTCTCGGAGGCACAAACGTCTCCAATTATTGTTTATCTATTACTTAAAATGCGCCGTTCAATTCCAAGCACTCTCTTGGAAAAAGAAGACGAAAGGGAATTCCAGAAATTGCGACTTGAGACATTATTTTGGTCTTCCTAATAAGGGTTATAAAAATACGCCTGTTATTAAAAAGCTTCCATTTTGCTTTATCTGTGAATCAGCAGAGAGAGGGGGAAAAAAAACTCTTGCCATACAAGCTTGGGGCAAAATTCATGTAGAACGTATTGAAATGTTGCACCAATGGCTTAATTGCGATCGAGAATAGATCAAAATAAGCAAACGCAACCGAGAGAAATGCAGTGGAATAGGAATGAGAGCTAACTTCATTATTCTGATTATTATTATTATTATTTTTACAGTCACTTTTGTGTCACTCGTTTGCGCTTTCCAGAACTCCTTTGGTCCAGAATTGCCATCAATAAGATGCACTACTTTTTTTGAACCTGGGAATAAAATGAAAACTGTAGTTCAACAATCATAAACGAGAAAAACAATCGTAAGCCACTTTTTCCAGTACTGTTGTATCTTTGAATAGTCGTTAAATAAATGGTTATAAGTTGAGAACTACCTGTAATGAGATTTAGATCTTAGTAATAGTGGTATTAACCAAAATAAAGTCTGGTTATAGCGAAGAATCTTAAATGTCGGGTGTACGAAGCAGGTTTTGTTTAGGAAACGCGCTGAAAATTCTAACTACCCAACTTTTAACCATCTTGTGCAGGAGAAACAGGCTGTTAAAATTTACATACATGCCCATCAGCATCCCTACGCTTATTTACATATAAATAGCCCTGACCAGCCAGAAGCTAGCCACCCAACGACTGTTAACTTAATTTATCACCCTTTAGCAAGTGAACAGTCATTGGTTTTCTAGCACTTTAACCTTGGCAAACCCTTGGGGAAATAAAAATTAGATTGAGAGAAAATTACTGGTGGTGGAGAACATATAAAAGTGACAGTAGCATATATAAACCTCAGGCAGTAAAGGAATAATGTGTCATATTATTGTAGCTTGTCGTCCCAGGTTCAGAATTACTTCTGTGATATACACTAATGACATCTTTCCCTTTGTAATTCCCCACCCCTACCCATCAATCTGCCCTAGAGAATCTAATTCCTTAGGGAGATCTTTAAAATATGTGTTAGGGGAAAAAAGGGTGATCTCCTCAGCCTGGGCATAGGAGACTCGGTGCCCACCCAGTCTGATTTCTGTTCTAAGCATTATGAGAATTTTAGACCCTAGAAGGATCTCTCTAGTCCAACCCCCTGCTCAGGCAGGAAACCCTATACCATTTCAGACAAATGGCTGTCCAGTCTCTTCTTAAAAACCTCCAGTGTTGGCGCATTCACTGCTTCTGGAGGCAGGTTGTTCCACTGGTTAATTGTTCTAGCTGTCAGGAAATTTCTCCTTAGTTCTAGGTTGCTTCTCTCTCTGGTTAGTTTCCATCCGTTGCTTCTTGTCCTGTCTTCAGGTGCTTTGGAGAATAGCTTGACCCTCTCTTCTTTGTGGCAGCCCCTTAGATATTGGAAGACTGCTATCATGTCACTCCTAGTTCTTCTTTTCATTAAACTAGACAGACCCAATTCCTGCAACCATTCTTTGTATGTTTTGGCTTCCAGTCCCCTCACCAACTTTGCTGCTCTCCTCTGCACTTTTTTTCTTCTGACCTCATATCTTGATTAGAGACAGGAGGTCTTGCTCACTTGAGTTCTTAGCAAACACACAATAATGCGTGCTATTGCCTTCCCTTGTTCACATTGGCTGTTTGCATACATGTTTGCCCCATCTTTAAATGAACCGAGGCTGAGTTGATTGCAGCTATTTCCTGGGAGATGTTGAACTGCTGACTGACTAGGTAGGATAAGTTGTTTCAACATGCTGAGCTAAATTGAGCGGGTTGCGCATCCGTAGCTAATAGTAAACAAAGAATAAATAAATAAATAAAAGAAAGCTAATTGTGACTATTAAACGTTGTGGTGAAGCTTTGCGGAATGTACTTAAGAGCCAATAAAATCCTCTAATAAATGCGGTGTTAATTAAGTTAGCCAAATAAGCCCATGACGTCCACTTAAAAACAGTAACCTGAGATTATTACTGGATGAGCTACTTTAAGTCGGATGAGTCCGGTGGGAAAAAAATATGGGAAGGTTATTGATAAAACTTGATTTTTGCTTTTGTTTTGTCAAGGATTGCCTGGCGAATGAAAGGAAATGTTCCTTGTCTTATTAGAATTAAGCCTCAAGTTACTGGACCTCAGTACAGGAAACTTTATGTGGAAATTTTCCAACAAGTTCCTTCATTTTTGCAGTTGTGGTGCAGTGGTTAGAATGCGGTACTGCAGGCTACTTCTGCTGCCTGCCGGCTCAAGGTTGACTCAGCCTTCCATCCTTCTCAGGTCGGTAAAATGAGGACCCAAATTGTTGGGGGCACAGCTATAAAAACATTTAACAGACTAACAGAGTTGGAAGAGTTCTAGTCCAACCCCCGACTCAAACAGGAGATCCTATACCATTTCAAACAAATGACTGTTCAATCTTGACCAGCTCAAGGTTGACTCAGCCTCCCATCCTTCCAGTAAAAGGAGGACCCAGATTGTTGAGGGCAACAGGCTGACTCTACAAACCGCTTTTGCACAAATGTACCTAGTCCAGTATTAAGGTAGCCCTGGTTAGATCTTGGCTAAGAGACTGTAGGAAAATTTGAGAGCAATAAGGAGAGATTCAAAGGTTAAAAAAAATAAAAAGTTTGGAAAATAAGCAGTGGCAAACCACTACTGTATTTGGGGAATAGTTCCCTTGAGGAAAGCATTCAAAATGTGCCTTTTTTGGTCACCCTTTCTCAATCTTTGCTTCTGCACAGATAGTCCTCAACCTATGACAATTTGTTTGAAGTTACAGCAGCACTGAAAAAAGTGACTTATGACCATTTTTCACACTTACGACCGCTGCAGTATCTCCGGGGTCACGTGATCAAAATTTAGACACTTGGCAACTGATTCATACTTATGACGGTTGCGATGTCCCCTTTTGCGACTTTCTGACAAGCAATGGGGGGTTCACTTAACAACCATGTTAATGGCTTAACAAGTGCAGTGATTCGCTTAACAAATGCAGCAAGAACGGTCGTAAAACGGGACAAACCTCACTTAACAAACTGTCTCAGTTAGCCACACAAACGTTGTGCTCAATTGTGGACGTACGTCAAGGACTATCTTCATTTCCATTTGAAAGACCGCAGTGTTTCGTGCACACCTCTGTCTCTGACGCCTCCTGAACAGATGGAATAGAGACAGTTTATGTCCAAGGATCGTTAACGGGACCCAATCAAGTCCAGGCTTGATTAATTTGACTAGAGGATTCAGACACTCTATTAAAAATCATCCAAGGGGAAGCAAGCAAGCCTCATTGGAAATAACCGCCTCTGTTATTTTTCTCTGACGATCTGGAATTTGGAAATTAAGTCAGGTTTTACAGCTGCTTTCAACTACAAGAAGAAACGTTTGAGCACTTGGGGCTGTGTCTGTTTAACTGGGGAATAAAATGGCTTATTATTTAATTCTTTCACTGTATATATAGAAGCACGAGGCCGAAAACACCAGCCTGAAGATGACGAATGAGACTTTGTCGAAACGTCGCCAAGACACTTCCAATTTGACGCGGGAGAAAACCCGAATAACCAAAGACCTACATACAAACACCCGCGAAAACTCTATATATATATATATATATATATATATATATATATATATATATATATATATATATAGAGAGAGAGAGAGAGAGAGAGAGAGAGAGAGAGAGAGAGAATGCTGTATGTTACACCCTGTTGACCCAAATATGGGAGAGAGAAATCTTTTGCCTCGTATCAGCTCAAACTAGAGCCATCCACAGGCAGCAGTCACAACTGTGACATCATATACATTTCTAAAATTTGGATTGCTAGCAAAGAATTAAGGGAGAACTGGAACAGCTATTTCGAACTCTTTAGCTCTTTTCAACCAGACATACCCTTCTGAGATTCGAACCTGGGCTGTCTGCATGTTAGGCAGCTGTATTAAACCTCTAGGCCACAGGCTCTGTCTCACTTTTGCCAGCTGTGTTAGGGAGGGAAGAAACAGGGGAGGAGTTATCTAGAATGCTGTATGTTACACAAATATTCCTCGCCTATACAGCTTAGAGGTCTATTGCCTCACCACCCCCACATTTATGGAGCTGAAAAGGGAGTCAGAAGTTCATCATTTTCCAGATTCTGCATCGTTACCTTTTTATTCAGAGCTCAATGAGGCTCTTCTAATGGACGCGGGGGATCAGCTGTCCCAAATCAGGTGCCAAACCTCAGATGGCTTTTCATTTTGCCCCGGAGTAAAAGAGAAAGAATCATGTGGGAATGAACCTGGCACAAATTTAGACATCAGCTATCCTCCTAATTGCAATGGACAATCCAAAACTCTTCACTGAATTGGAAACATCCTGGGCAAATAATCAGTTTAGATGCTGGAAAGGTTTTGTCTGTGTGTGTGTGTTTTTTTCTGACAATTTGCTCAGGGGAGAATGGAAATTGATGGACAGTGATAGAGTAAAACCTCTCTTTGCAGAAAGGGGAAAAAATGGTGGAGGGAGAAGAGGGTGGAAAAAGGACAGCCAGGTTATTTTTGTGATGCCTCAAGGCCACCACCCAACAAGGAACCCTCATGTCAACCCTAAGCCACAAATATTTTCCTTTATCGGTAAAGATAGAGCCAATGCTCCTGGCTATGCGTCACCTCTGGACCACCTCGCAAGGCTGGCACATATGTACTTCCTCTGCCAGGGTGGGCTAGAAGAGAAGAATAATGACCCAGAGGCCTTTGCTGTGAAGTGACAGCAGTTTCCTTTGGTAGCACAAAACACTCCTAGGGGATCCCGTTTCCCTCCCTCCTAACCTCGGTTCCCCTGAGACTTAATGGACGCCCGTAGTGCTGTTCCCTGCCAAAGGTTAACGCATGCTCCAGTGAAAATAAATTATACACAAAAGCAGGTATAGGGGGTGCCATGGAGTGGCACCTAAGCGTAACTTACCTTGACAATGACAAACAAAGAACAAAATAGTGTCGCGACTTTAGTACGGCTCCCCATTTTCTAGAAGAGAGATATGCTAACGCCCTCTTTATTTACTCGTTAGTTCCTCCTTTAAAAAAACACAGCCATCCATTTTCCTGCCACCCCTGCGCCAGGCCCAGGCTCTCCTTTGCAATTATTAAATCACTCCCCTGGTGAAATAACAAAGGGGGGCTAATATGCTCTCTTGCAAAAGGCGGGGTTGTAAATAGCAAGCAGGCATCGCCTGGTTAGGAAGCAGGGATGTACGGGTGGGATCCTGGTCCCGAATATCAAAGAAATTCACTCCAGGTTTTACCAGGAATAGACGTGTGGGATTGAAGGACTTGGTTCTCTTGAAGTTCAGTTATTCTTCCTTCTTGGTGTCCTTCTCACTACAGGTTGTCCTGTTCAGGTGTTGAAAGGATGCAACAAAGGTTCCTAACGTGGCAGGCTAGTCCAGCTAAATTGGGTGAGTCCCCTTGCCTGTTTTGGGGGGCAAATGCTTGTCCATTCTGGTTGACCTCATGAACCTATACTAATAAAGGTCAGGAGGCTGTTTTGTTTTGATCCAAAGGCTGTTTACTTTGATTTTTTTCTTTGGGATAGTCAGCCTTTTTAAGGAGAAGTGATCGCGTCAACCTCACATTTGTCAAAGAACATACATTTTCTTTTTCAGAGATCAATTAGTAAAAAAAAAATGGATGCTATATTTCCTCTGTGAAGAAGTGGCCCTTGGTAGCAAGTGGCTGGTGGGTAGATGAGTGATTTCCCATCGTCCTTTCCCAGCTCCAGAAAGAGGAGAAATGCTTCAATGATTTGTCCCCATGACAGCCAGAAGCATTGGTCAAAACCAGAAAGACAGCTCATTAATTAATAGATCAAGTTTTACTTACCACACAACGGAAGGCTGGGAGAAGGTGTCGAATTTCTCAGATGCTGTGTGTCATCGGAGAGAGACAATGGAAGAAGGACCTGCATGGAGGGGGAAAAAATGGTAGGTCTAAAATATACCCTCAACTACTCTGTGTTTCCTTCTTCCTGGAGATCCATCTCCTCACTACACTCCGTCATAACTAATCACTGCATTCCATTATGTAGAAAAGAGGTCAGTTCAAGTAAAGGCTGTTGTGTGACCACAGCTGTGCAGATTGTCAGAGCTGTGGTGGCACGGTGGTTAGGATGCAGTCTTGCAGGCTGACTCTGCTCACTGCCAGGAGTTCAATCCTGACAGGCCCAGGGTCGACACAGCCTTCCAGCTTTACGAGGTCGATAAAATGAGGACTGAGATTGTTGGGGACAATATGCTGATTCTGTATACAGCTTAGAGCAGGGGTAGGCAACCTTGGCTCTTTTATGACTCGTAAAAGAGCCAAGGTTGCCTACCCCTGGCTTAGAGAGTGCTGTAAAGCACCGCAAAGCGGTATATAAGTCTAAGTGCTCTTGCTGTTGTTAACTGGGCCTAGCTTCAAAGGAGGCTTTGCATCAATGAAGCCTCACCTGAAGGATTTCAACAAAGAGAAGCTGACCCTTTATTAGCTCTTTGCTCAAGAAAAGGGGGCTACTTTTCACAGTCCCAGAATTGATCTGCTTAAAACAAGGTAGCTGGTTGAAGTGGAGCAGGCCAGGTTAATTCCACCCCACCCCACCCCCAAGTATAAACCTATAATCTTGGCTAGTCAGGCCATGTCTCCCTGGATATAATATTTTTGGTATTCCAATTAATTTGCTAAATTCGTTGTCGCTTGCTGCTTCCACAAAAGACCTCAAGAGGCTTTGAGGACATCTTTTATGCCAACCGTTGTGACACATTAAATAGCCACTAATTTGCTTTACCTCTGGGTTTGTTCTTACAGGATGAGCGGTGTCAGAAATTAATCACCCCATGCAAATGTTGGGAGGAACTGTCTGCAGAAGCAAAGAGGACACTGGTCATAGAAGGAGAGAAAAATTAATGAAAGAGAGCCCTAAAGCTGGAACTTGGGGATGTCTCAATGAGCTGGTCAGGTGTCCAGCAGAACTGTAGCCACTGTAGGAGGTGACCAGGCTGAGCCCAAAGGAGGGGGTCAAATGTGTCATTAGTCTTGAGTCCCTTTGAGCCCACAGGAGATCTAAGTCCACCCCATCATGAATTCCACTGAATTCTTATCTACCCTCAATTTGCTTTGGATGCTAGCAGTTCAGATTCTTATAGAGAGCTTAAGCTTGCAATAAACTCTTATATTCATTGGAATTGCCTGGATTTTTGAATTTCTTGGGCTTGACAGCCCCAGCCAGCCTGATGTGGCTCAGTTTAGGCCTACCAGCTTCTTCCCAGGTCACCACTGGAAGGAGAACCCATGAGACAGGGTGAAGCATCTGCCCAAAGAAGCCAAGAATTGTTGAAGCCACATGAAGAGTCTTGCATCTCCCAAGACCATCAGTTCCTGTCAGATGCTCCCCTGTTCAATCCTAGGTGGAAATTCAAATTCGAGCAGACAGATGAGGTGGCTTGGCTGTGATAAGCTATTTAGCTTCTCTAAAGTCCTTCATGCTCTTTGAAAACAGGGCTACTAAATCAATAAGGTAACCGGTAATTTTGATTCTAATTCCTCTTCACGGCCAAACAGCGATACACCAATGAGACAGGCATGGGGACATACCGACACGTGAGATGGACTAGCAGGTGAGAAAGCATAACTTGGAGAAAGTCTGCAGGTTCAAGGCCAAGTTCCATCATGGTGTTCCTCAAGAGGAAGCACAAGGATTGAACAACTGGATCCCATGAACCACTTGGATAACAGCTCTGCCTCCAAGCCTCCTTAGATAATACCAGCTACCTGAAAGGCTGGAATCCAACTTCACACAGCCAATTTTACTGCACTTTTATTGACCACCAAGGACAGGGTTCATCTCTCTCCATTTCAATCTCCATTCCTCTCCTAAAAGACTTCCCAAGTCTTTATGTAACACCCTTCCTAATTGATAGAGAAACAGAGAGAGATTTTTAAGAGTTTTCATCGTATTCGAGGCAATCCTTTTTTTTTGCTTTGCTTTTGACCTGTGCACAGTTCAGCTACTTACCTAACTCACTCACTCACTCTCTCCATCATAGAAGAAAAGGCTCTTAGCTATAACTTCAATAATCCTGGCATTTCTATCACCCTGTTACATAAGGCTTATCTTCACTCTTCCTTCCATGAAAGCTGGCAGCCCCAAGAATACTCTCTTGGGGAAAAAAAAGGATGCTCCAAACGTTAAGCTTTCTTTCCAGTGTAATTTTGCCACTGTCAAGCTATCAGCAGTTCAACAAGAGGCTTTTTCTGGGGGTTCTGGTCTACAAGCAGTTTCCATCAAAGCAAACTCCCATCTCTGCTTTTTAATTCAATCTGTTTCTTTCTGTAGGCTGCGGAGGGGGGGGGGAGGAATCTAAAGGTCGTCTTGTGTTTCAAGCAGCAAAACATCTTCAGCTTCTGAAAAAAAAATTCAGGATGAAGAAAAGAAAGCAAAGGAGCAAAAAAGAACGGTGGACACCTAAACCTTTATTCTGGGTCTTCCAAAACCACTTAGCCAGGCAAAAGAAAGCAGAAGTCATTTCCATAATAACAAACCTATCTAAACAACCAAACCTGAAATCAATGTTTCATTTTTTTTTTACCCCACCTACCCCAAGCACAAAGACCAGTAGAGATTTCCAAATAGAAAAAAAATTAACTGTATTCTCTTCTGGCACAGAATCAAGATCATATGAGGTATTAGTACCGCTTTATAAAACCCTAGTTAAGACCACACCTGGAATGCTGCAGCCGCATCACAGAAAAGAGGTTGAGAGTTTGGAAAAAATTCAGAGAAGAGCAACTAAGATGATCCAAGGCCTGGAGGCTAAAACATACAAAGAACGGCTGCGGGACTTGGGTTTGGCTAGTCTAAAGAAAAGAAGAAAGAGGGGAGACATGATAGCACCGTTCCAGTATCTGAGGGGCTGCCACAAGGAAGAGGGGGTCAGGTTGTTCACCAGAGCACCAGAGGGCAGGACAAGAAACAATGGTTGGAAGCTGATCAAAGAGAGAAGCAACCTGGAATTAAGGAGAAACATCCTGACAGTGAGGACAATCAACCAGTGGAACAGCTTGCCCCCAGAAATCATGGGCGCTCCATCCCTGGAGATTTTTAAGAAGAGGCTAGACAGTCACTTGTCAGAGATGGTGTAGGTTCTCCTGCTTGAGCAGGGGGCTGGACTAGAAGACCTTCAAGGTCCCTTCCAGATTCTATTCTATTCTATTCTATTCTATTCTATTCTGTTTTATTCTATAGTCCAATATTTATTTTATTCTATTCTATAGTCCAATATTTATTCTATTCTATAGTCCAATATTTATTCTATTCTATTCTATTCTATTCTATTCTATTCTATTCTATTCTATTCTATTCTATTCTATTCTATTCTATTCTATTCTATCCTATCCTATCCTATCCTATTCTATTCTACTCTACCCTACCCTACCCTACCCCACCCCACCCCATCCCACCCCACCCCATCCTGTATTTGTGACAATTGCAGGGTGCCAGGATCACACGGCCGCCCTTTGCAAACTTTCCAGCTGATTTCCAGCAAGCAAAGTCAATTGGGGGAAGCTGAATTTGCTTAACGACTGCCAGCCACATGATTCCCTTAGCAACCGCAGTAATTTGCTTAATACCCATGACAAAAAGGTCGTAGAATGAAGCCGGAGTCAGTTAACCTCGCTTAGCAACGGCAATTCCTCTCCCCTAGGCAAAGATTGCCTAGTTGTCTGAACCTCTCAGCATACAGCACACACACACACACACACACACACACACACACACACAAATACACACCCAGAGAAAGGTAATAGCCTTTTTTCCTCCCCTTGAAACAGTTCTTCTTCTTTCTTCTTCCCATTTATCTTAAATTAACACATGGCTGCGTTTGAACCTGTTAAATCTCCCTTAAGTTCAGAAGGCTGGTTTGATATAATTATCTTTTAATATCTTGCATCCACCATGTCAAGCCTTCCTGGAAAAAGCCTCGTTAAAACACACACACACACACACACACACAATTCGTGATCCTAGCAACTTCATTTAAATTAAATTGGCATGGCATTAAGGTCTCCTGCTGGTGCCCACGTCCGCTGACCAACTTTTCTTCACCCAATTAAGACGCTTTCGGCTCTGAGGAAAACCGCTTTTTTGTTTTTCAGTGCAAAGGGTGTAACATTTGCTATCCCCAATTAAACTTCCAAATTGGAATGTTGCAAATTGGGGGGGGGGAGGAAGAAAAACAAAGAGGATTCCCCCCCCTTCTCTTATATAACCATGTGAGAGAAGGTGTTAATTTTGTCCCTTTTTTCTTGGTAAAGAATATTTATTGATTGCTTATTTATTAATTTTATTTGTTGCCCGCCTTGTAGTGACTGACTCTGGGCTTTCCATGGTAGACTGTGTCTGTGCCCATTCACAGATAGGAACGACCAATTTTATATATACAGGTAGTCCTTGACTTATAACAGTTTGCTTAGTGACCGTTTGAAGTTACAACGGCACTGAAAAAAAGTTACTTATGACTGTTTTCCACACTTACGACCGTTGCAGCGTTCCCCCATGGTCACGTGGCCAAAATTCAGCTCTATTATGGTCATAAGTCAAGGACTACCTATATATATGAAAGGAATCGAAGAAACCTTTGCAGAATTTCCCAAGATGTGTCTAAAGAGGCAATCTTCTTTTTTCCGTATCCATTCACATGTCTGGGCCAGTAAACCACCTCCAAAATACAGGATATTTTTAGATCCATTAATTTTGCCGTAAGGCAGAATTGTAGCCTCCTCCATATGGCAGCTTTTGTTGTCTTGAAAATGCAAATAATTGCACAGCTGACACACTTTAATCTCTCCGCAGCCAAGATACCTGGAGGCAGAACTTTTTTTTTTTTTTTCAGGGTGAGCTGCAGGAACAGGCACGCCATGGGCAGAATCCATTAGAGTCTGTCTGCAAATACTTCCTGAGAACTTATTTGGGGGGACTTGCTATCGCGCTGCATACCAACAGTATAATCTGGGGGGAAATATACATAGGTTGATTCTCCAAAGCACCCGAAGGCAGGACAAGAAGCAACGGATGGAAACTAATCAAGGAGAGAAGCAACCTGGAACTAAGGAGAAACTTCCTGACAGTGAGAACAATTAATCAGTGGAACAACCTGTCTCCAGAATTGGTGAATGCTCCATCACTGGAAGTTTTTAAGAAGAGACTGGACAGCCATTTGTCTGAATGGCTGAGCAGGGGATTGGACTAGATGACCTCCAAGGTCTATTCTATTCTATTCTATTCTATTCTATTCTATTCTATTCTATTCTGTTCTATTCTATTCTATTCTATTCTATTCTATTCTATTCTATTCTATTCTATTCTATTCTATTCTATTCTACTCTTCTCCATTCATTCAGTTCCGTTCCATTCCATTCCATTCTGATGTTATCTGTTCAGTTGAATCCGCCTCATGGTGATTCTATGGGCCAGGTCTCTCTACATCTTCTGATCTTGCACTACAAGACTTATAATAATTCATTCAGTGACCATTCAAAGTGACAACATCATTGAAAAAAGCAACTTATGACCCTTTGTCACACCTATGACCATTGCAGCATCCCCAGGGTCATGTGATCAAAATTGACTCATATTTATGGTGGTTGCAGTGTCCCGGGGTCATATGATCCCCTTTTGCAACTTTCACAATGCAAGAGAACAAGCTTGGTGTATTTAATTTTTTAAAAACCAGCAGCTACTTCTGGGCTCTACCCAGCTCTGTGGGCATTTGTGTGTCTCTGTGTGTGTGTGTGTCTGTGTGTGTATTGAAACGCTCACCCCTATACCATTGCTGTGAGCATTCTCCTTGCGTTTCAGATCTTTTGAAAGACTTTTCTGGCTGATTAATTGATGAAATGTTGCAGTCTTTATTTTTAGTACACAAATTGGCCCCAAGGAGAAGATGGCAAACACTTCTGTCTGTTCCATATGCATGGGCGAAGGGAAACAAGAAAGGCTTCCTTCAAGGTGAAAACTATGCCTCTGTTTGCAGAGCACACTAACCGGGAGCTGATGCAATCACGCTGAGTCGAATCGTACTGAATTATTCACTCCCTGTACTGTAAGGTACCCACAATATAACTTCAAAAAACAAACAAACCCCGAGATCTTGTTTTATCCTAGAGGAGAGATTTTTTTCAAACATGGCCTCTTGAAGATGGGTGGACTTCAACTCCCAGAATTCCTGGCTGAGAAATTTTGGGAGTTGAAGTCCACCCATCTTCAAACTGATAAGGTTCAGAAATACTGTCCTAGAGTGTTCTCAAGTTCCTTCCATGTACTTTTGTAGGGCCTGTGTTCAAGTCCTGGTGTCATCTTCTCCGATCGCCTCTGAACATTTTCTAATCTGTGAATAAAATTCTGAATGGATAAAACCATGTATAATCCTAGTTATGTCTGCATAAAAGACTATCTAGGGCAGTATTTCTCAACCTTTGCTACTTTAAGGCATGTGGACTTCAACTCCCAGAATTCCTGAACCAGCCATGCTGAGGGGAAAGAGAGAGTTTTCCAAGCTGAGCCATGTTGGCTCAGGAATTCTGGGAGTTGAAGTCCACCAGTCATAAAAGAACAAAGGTTGCCTACCACTGCTCTAGGGTACCAGTTCTCTGGGCATATGGAATTAAATCTGAATTTTCTTCCGTTCAGACAGGACACTATTGTCGCCAACAAGTTTTATCCATATGTTAAATTTCCTTCCAAGACAGTGCAAAGCAGCCATAATGCAAAACAGTAGCTGATGTTCAGCACATTTTTACAATTATCAGCCTGATTGTATCAAAGGGTCAAAAGATACTCAGGCAGACGAGGGTGAGAGAAATCCATTAATAAGGGGGAAAACCTATTAATAAAGATAATTAAGGATCCCACCCAAGAGATTTACTTTCAACCCCACCACTAGTAAGGTTTCAAAGCAATTAACTGCTAAACTTTGTTAGAAAAAAGGTTAGAAGCAGCTCTGTGCTTTGATCCATATAAATCAGAAAGATGCTATCTGCTTAAAAGAATTCTTTTAAGAATTATATATCTGGTTATTAGCCACGTGGGCGGAATGTACTGAACATCTCAGGAGACCTAAGGCAGAGAGAGATGAAGAGCAATTTTAAAGAGAAAGAGTGAGTTTGGAGTCTATTTTGAATTGGCAAGAATTTTTCTAAGGTTTGTGGCCTTGTGATTAGATTGCAGGCAGTCCTTGACTTATGAGCAAATTTGGGGCCAGAATTTCCATGGTTAAACAAGGCGGCTTTCAGGTGACTCATGCCCAATTTTATGACCTTTTTTTTGCCATGGTTATTAAGCAAATCACAAGATTCCGTTGGAAGATCGTGAGAGCCTGAAAACCTTTCCAAGGACAGTGCAGCAGCTCTGGAGAGGAAACAGACGGTTCCCATAGCAAAGTGAAATTGTTTACATCAGGGGTGTCAAACTCAATTTCATTGAGGACTGCATCAGCATTGCGGTTGCCCTCAGGGGACGGGTGGGTGCGGCCTATGGGTGGGCATGGCCTACTGGGTGGGCATGGCCAGCTCTACATCGTTCATGTCAAGGGTGCCTGTGGGGGCCTGGGCAGGAGTGGGACAGATCTGAGGGTCTCTGACAGAAGGGGGTGGGACCGGGGCAAGCGCCAAGGCATGGTCCATTTCTTCATTCCTCACAAAGGGTGACAACTCCCCAGCATGCACCCAGGGGGCAGGGCCAACACAGCAGGGGCTGGTTCCTTGCTGTTTCTAGACAGCCTTGTGGAGCTAAGATTGAATGCATTTCAGCATAGATGGCCACCACAAAATTTTACAGGGCCAAGGCAGCAGGGGCCGTTCCCTCACTGTTTCCAGGATGGCTTCGCGGGCCACATGAAACCACTTCACGGGCCACATCTGGCCCCCGGGCCTTGTGTTTGACATGTCTGGTTTACATGAACTGCGTGAGAGGGTGGGGGTTTGGCTGGAGAAATTATTGTTTAATTCTATGAACTGGTGTTTGAGGAACATCCACGTGGTTGCCTTGGTGACAATATGATTTGCAGATGCTAATTCAACTTTTCCATCTAACCTACAAAATTGGGGTTGGCTGGGGAATCTCTGATCTAGTCCTATTCAGGCCCCATCCTGCGTTCCTTATAAAGCTCCATAAAAATCAGTTAGACTTAGCGATCTATTCTAAATCAATTTTCAGGACCACGGACAGAGGAGAATGTTCAGAATACAGTTCTAGGACACAGAAATGTCTTCTGAGGGAACTCAGGTGTGAGTTTTTGGACGGTGCATTGTTTCCTCTCTGCTAGCCATTCAGGTGACTTTTGACAAATTTTGTCCAGTGAGTGTTGATGGCTGTGACTAATCTATGGCGTTTTGACTTCTGCTTCCTCTAGACCAGGGGTAGGCAACCTTGACTCTTTTATGACTCATGGACTTCAACTCCCAGAATTCCTGAGCCAGCCACGCTGAAGGAAAAGGGAGAGGTTTCCAAGCTGAGCCATGCTGGCTCAGGAATTCTGGGAGTTGAAATCCACAAGTCATAAAAGAGCCAAGGTTGCCTACCCCTGCTCTAGACAGTGCTTGAAAGACTTCATTTTTTAAGGCAGTTGGGGAGTCCTTAAATACAAAAGCTAAAAAAGAAAGAAAAAGTCCAAAACACCTCCCAGCTAGCAATCAACACCCAGATAAGCAGAGATTAACACCGGGATTAATACCAGACCAATAATCAAGCTGCAAATATTCCAATCAAGAAACTAACAAATGAAACAAGCAAGCTAACAGTAACCAACAGCCTAATCAAGGAAGCACCAAGAACACTTCCACCAACAGAGTAAGTCACTTTATATAGACAAGAGAGCAAACCCCATTTCTTTCTAGCACTGATGATGTTCCCTAGTTGGGTAGTAAGACGTCTGCAAGAAAACAACCCAAGCTCAGAGAGTACCAAGGACCCCACAGTCCTCCTCCTCCTCTCCACAAATCCCACTCCCTTCTAACACTGATGATGTTACCTAGATAGGTCATGAAATGTTTGCAAGAAAAGAACCAAGCTCAGAGAGCACTAAGGACCCAACAGTCTTCCTTCTCCTTGTCAAATTGTTTTACAAGAGGCAAGAAAACCCCTGGGCAAATGGGAAATAAACACAGTTTAGTAAATCAAAACCTTAATTTCATACAAGCCCATCTGACATTCACTAGCAACCTCCCGTAATTAGGCAGCGAGGAACAAGCTGCAGCTATCTATAACCCAGTCCTTCTGCAACAAAACTTCCTGTGGAACTTATAAGGTATTTATCTTCCCGTAAAAGCCAGTGTTTTCCAGCAGGAACACTGCAAACATCAATTTAGGCAGGTGATTTTCCATCAGTCAAGCCACATTTGTATTCCAGATGTGTGCACAGTAAAAAAAAACAACACCTTTAATGTAGCATCTGGGATGCTGATTGTCATTGGACCAAACCTAGTGAATACAATGTGTGTGCCTGTGATTATGTATGTATGCTTAAAATGTACAGGTACGTTTCCCCTTTCGTTTAGATGACAATATGAATTAACGATCTGCGGGAAATTGAGCTGGGGCAGGAGGAGAAAAAGAAACACGGGGCAGGAGGAGAAATAGATCCAACATCATGTGCTGGCTTGACGTAGGGAAGCTGGAATGAGGATTAGTTTCTTGGGAAGCAAAGTTAAATACATGTAAACCAGAGAGAAGCCAGATTTAAAGCTTGTTGGATATTCTCTGCGTTCATTCCCAATATGGCTCACGTTGACAGCTAGATTAAACCATGAGCCTGCAATAAAGTAGGCTTTTAAAGCAATTACTTGCCAAGGGTTTGACATAAAAATGACTTACATCCAGGAGCAGCTGCTCACTCCAAGCCAATTTTACTTCTAATGCAGAGGTGTCTGGAACAATAGTCCTTGGAAAGACCCCCCCGTGCAGCCCTTCCTTGCAAGATTGGGGTAACCCCTTTGTAAGAACAGGAGTTCTGTCCAGTATTTATTTGTTATATTTGTGGCTAATGGAAACATGTGTGGAAAAGGGAATTCGCTCTGGTTCTCACCCCCAACCCTCATGGATGACCGTGAGCCAACCACTAACTCTCCACCTATTGGAGAACAACTGTCCTCATGTAGGAGGAGGGGTTAAATGAGGAATTAGCTTGGACACATTATATAAACACCAGAGGTCAATGTCCTTAAAATACTCCCCCCTTCAAGGCTTTTGAACCTTATCTGGTCTTTCCCAGGTGAATCTGCCAGTCTGGGGAGATTCCTGTGAAATAACCATAGAACAATAAAGTATCTAGCTTGAATTCTACATGTGTGGGTTTGGTTGTTCATTTCTGACACCGCCTAACCCTACCTTGCAGAGTTGTTGAGAGCATAAAACAGAGAAGGAGAAAAGGAAAGGAAAAGGAAAAGGAGAGTTGAGAGGAGAGAGAGAGAGGAGAGGAGGGAGAGGAGAGAGAGAGGAGACGAGATGAGACAAGATAAAGGAGAGGAGAGAGAGAGGGAGAGGGAGAGGAGAGTGAGAGAGAGGAGAGGAGAGGAGAGAGGAGAGGGGAGGAGAGAGAGAGAGGAGAGAGAGAGGGAGAGGAGAGGGAGAAGAGAGAGAAAGGAGAGGAGAGAGAGGAAAGGAGAGGAGAGAGGGGAGAGACAGAGGAGAGGAGAGGCAGAATGGAAAAAGAAGAGAACTTACTTCCAGTTTTTGGCAAAATCGGGCCATAGCAAACAAACAATTCACTTAACAACCATGATGTTCACGCTTAGGACTGCCTTGTAAAATCCTATGACCAACCCATTTTTATGACTGTTACGACTTACAGCCGTAACAAGCAGGCCTCCATTACAGTTGAGGACTAGCTGCATGGAGGAAAAGGGGAGAAGACTCTCTCTCCCAGACAGATGAAATGCACAGCAGTTCTCTGGGTTAACGATACTGAAATGCATGAGACGAATCCCTTTGCTGACACATATTTCCAAATAGTAAATGATCTTGAGAACACAGCTATTTTTCCCCACGGTAATTATCTCCCTTTACCCCACGAGACCGGTGGAAAGCTGCAAATTCACATGACATTGGCGATTAGGAGGAGAGACTAAGCATTCACCCTCAAAAAAGAATCGCATCCATAATAGCTACTCGGCCAGCTGTTTTTTTTTTTTTCTCCTTTGACTTAGGAATGAGAGCCATCTAGAAAAATTCTCCTGCCATTTTTTTCTCCTCCAAAGGACAAGAAGAATGGAGAATTTTCACGGAGGGAGAATGGAATCCCTGAACCCACTGAGTGAGCCAAATGTTTTTAACCACAGCAGGCTGATTCACACGTCCTGTTTTCCCTGCTTTTCAAATCACTGGTCTTGATTGAATACAAACCACCTAGAATATTAAGGAACAATTGCTGGATGCATCATCACTGGTGCTAAAAAAAGGATGGATGTGAGTTGTCTTTGTGCTTTAGGATGCTTTTCAACTTCCTGGGCTGGTGAATTTTTAGGTGAATGTTCCTCAGTCTTGACCACGGTGAGATGTGTGAACTTCAACTCCCAGAATCCCTCAGTCAGAATTCTGGGAGTGGAAGGCCACACCTCTTAAATTTGGAAAATCTGAAAGACTCTGCTCTTAGATAGTCTTTCATTCGAGTGTAACCAGGAATGTTAACACAGCTAATACTCCTTCCTCCTATTTTCCCAACAACATCCCTGTGAAGTAAGTTGGGTTTAGAGGGAGTGAATGGCCCAAGCTTACCCATCTATCCTTCATGCCTAAGGTGGGATTAGAATTCTCCCCCTTCCTCTGGTTTCTAGGCCAGCATCTTCACCGCTACTCTGAGCTGGCTGTCAAACTTGATCAATCGTTCCCATTTAAGGACATAGATTCTTGGTAGAATATTTTGGGTGATAGTGTTGTGATTCCTCGCCAGCCTATGGATCCAGCAGCTGAGGAATCAGAGGAGGAAGGGGGGGTCTGGAGTGACATCAGAGTCAGAGGAAGGCTCTGAGGAGCTCCAAGACTTACAGTTGGACGAGGAGCCTGACCCCTCTACTCGCACTCAGGCTGAGACACAGCTGTGCTGGGAGTCTGAGTTGGACAGTGATGAAGAACAGCTGGGACAAATCCAGGATGCACGAAGGCACAGGCAAGTGAAGTGAGTAGGACAGAGGAATGCAATGGGGCGGCTCCAAAGGCAAAGGAGAAGGCATTAGTAAGCCACGCCTTGGCTGAATTATAAAAAGAAAGATGTGGAGGTGCTGGTTGCCAAAGGCAACCGTTCATGTTGAGGATGGAGTTTCTGTGAACTGTGTTTGTTTGCCTTGGACATTGACTCAGGTCTGTGAGAATAAAAGAGGTTGGTTTTTTCTTGCAATTCCTGCCTGTTTCTTGGAAGAGGGGTTTCTCCTTGTGAGCATAGCAAGGACTCTCGTAGGCTGAGACAGAACAGATGTTGCTTCTCCTGTGCAGGAAAGTTTGGGAGATATCTCCTTCAAAACCCTATTAAATCCTGAATGGGAGTCTGCCCAAGGAATTTTGTCCATATTGACCAACTGAGTTGCTGTTTTGTCGGCTTGTCTTGACCGGCTCTAACAATAGTCAATTGCCCTTTTTCCTAGTTCTCCAATCTACGGTTTCAGCAGATCAATTGCCCGTGGGAAAATAAAGTACTGAGCAGCAGAAAAGGAATCAGATATTATGCAGAGGAAAAGCAAGGAGACATTTAATTTACTCTTGTTCTCTTTTTGGCATGCCCAACATTCAACTCATCTTTGCACAGTGAAATAGAATCTTACCCTCTTGGTAACTACAGAGCTCATACATTACTATGACCATTTCTATCGTATCGCTCATCAAACGGAGGAGGGGTGATTCAATTCCGTCATTAGCAGCTTATTGATCCAATTATCAGGCCTTTCCATTCCATTTCAAATTTACAGCCTTGTTACCACCTTGATGGGAATGGATCGGATTGCAGATTTCAGCAATAGCTTCGGTATCACCCCAACTCCAAACATCTACTTAGAGGTGTCTCTCTGATTAATTTAAAAAGTTGTTGGGAAATTAAATGCACTTGCCCAGGGCCCTTCCTGCCTTCTTCCTCCTTCCCTCCCTCCCTCCCTCCCTCCCTCCCTTTTCTTCCTTCCTTCCTTCCTTCCTTCCTTTCCTTCCTTCCTTCCTTCCTTCCTTTCTTCTCTCTCCCTCCTTCCCTCCCTCCCTTTCTTTCTTTCTTTCTTTCCTTTCTCCCAGAATTCCTCAGCCGGTTATGCATGGTTGACTGGAGAATTCTGGGAGTTGAAGTCCACAGGTCTTAAAGTTGCCCAGGATTGTACACCCCTGGTATACACTGTGTTGCAATGAGTTTTGGTTCATTGGGGTCAAGTTCAGCCTTTCAGATTTTGTAAATCTCCGATGCAAATGTAATATTTAATTCAATGTTAGACATTAGTATTTCCATTACTCAAAACCGCTTTCATTTTCTTTCTTGGCTAACAGTGTCCCCTTGTAGTCTATTTCTTAAAAAGCATTACAAACAAGATTTATTGGTCATAGTAATTAGACACAGATATGTACTGTATAGAGAGAGAGAGAGCAGTGCTTGTCCAACCCTGACTGATGTCTCTCCTGAAAGATGTACTCAAACGACTTCACGGATTTGTAGTTACAGCCTGCAGGCAATTGTTAATTGGCTTAATTGAGCCAAAGTGGCATATTAAACACAGAATTCTGTCCATCACAATGCTTTGATTGTCCAGCTCTCTTGATCCATTTAAAAAAAATATCTAGTTTCATTTTACTGTCTGTATTGGAAGGCCAATATCCTACTGATCTGGATTTTCTTAAAGTTGTTTATGATACAAGTAGTCCTCAACTTACAACCATTTGTTTAGTGACTGAATTACAATGGCACTAAAAAAAGAGACTTGCAATTGGTGTCCTCACCCTTTTTTCCTTCCTTCCTTCCTTCCTTCCTTCCTTCCTTCCTTCCTTCCTTCCTTCCTTCCTTCCTCCCTCCCTCCCTCCCTCCCCCCTTTTCTTCCTTTCTCCCTCCTTTCCTTTCCCTCTTCTCCTTCCTTCCTTCCTTCCTTCCTCCCTCCCTCCCTCCCTCCCTCCCTCCCTCCTCCTCTCTTCTCTTCTATATTTCTCTTCTCTCTTCTCTTCCCTTCCCCTTCCTTCCTCCCCCCTCCCTTCCTTCCTTTCTTCCTTCCTTCTTTTCCATATTCTTCACTTTTCCCTGGCCTTAAAAACTGAGGCAAAAAATGATCCTTCACAACTATCAATGCAAACCGTTTGCTAAGGAATGACAGAACAGCAAGTCTTCAGGAAGAAATAGATGACCTCTGAAGTGTATTAAGAGAAAAAAAAAACCCAATTCCCTTCCAAATGAGTTTCTCTCTGCTCAGGACAAATTGCAATGACCACTGCAGCTTCTTAAGTGGGCGAAGGCTTCAAGTATCAGACCAGAATCTTTTGGAGGAGGTGTAAAAGAAGGCCAAGCATGAAAAACCACCATACCACAAGAAAGCAGGAAACGGAGAAAGGAGAACTTCTACCTCAGTGGTGGCGAATCTATGGCACGGGTGCCAGAGGTGGCACTCAGAGCTCTCTCTGTGGGCATGCGCACCATCACCCTAGTCCTAGGCCTTCAGCTGGGTTTTATAAAATCTTTTCGCTTTAGGCCTCCGCCACCGTGTGCAAAAAAAAAGGGGGGGGGTTCAATCAGTCAGTCAATTTCAACTTCTCGCGGGGAAAAAAAGATCTTGCAAAGTTGGAATTGATTGAACCTTTTAGTCCCACCCAGTCTGACATCACCACCGCAGCCACGCCCACCCAATGGGCCACACCAAGCCAATGGGCCACACCCACCCGGCACCCGATGATGCGTAAGTGGGTTTTGGGTTGCAGTTTGGGCACTCGGTCTCTAAAAGGTTCGCCATCACCATTCTATCTGGTCCCTTCATCTCTTATCAACAGAAGAACATTTGAAGGAGCAGAGGGAGAGAGAGGACACTGTCCATTTACAAATCCTGCAAAAATTGCACTGGGTTTAATAGGGTGCCTTGGGAACCCATTCTTATTAACTGGCCAGCAGGCTTTGGGATGTTAGAAAAGAGCAACAGGCAACAACAACAAAACAAAAAAAAATCCCGATTAAAAATATTGAAATGGGCTTAACAAATCTCGTACAAAAAATACATGAATGGCGATAGCAATGGTGGGTTCTAAAAGGGGGATACGATTCTGAGTATGAAATACTTCTGTTTGTAGTTGAGGTCAGTTACCTTTGTCTTCGTGTAAGATTATCTGTCTCATTTGCTTTTTTCCATTTGTCCATCTTTCTCAGCCACCTGAAGCCCTCAGTTGTCCAGATGCAGATGCTAGAAGAATGGATCTTCTCTTGAGTTGACCTTTTGGTTCTTTGCAACGAGCTCTCCAAATTCTTGACCCTGCACCAGTTTCTCCACCTGGACATGTTACATAAAAGGTTTCTGGTTGGCACAGGAAAATCAAGAAAACTAGATTTTAATATAAAGCAGGAACTGGGAGCTTGTGGCTATTTTTGGCTTCAAGATCCATTGGCCCCAGCTAGCTTGACCACTTTTTGAAATATATATATATACACAGCACCGTAAAAAAAAAAATAGAGTCAATTAAAGTCTTGACAAACTACATTCTCCAAAGGTAAAGTTGGTTAGTTGTGTTGTGTTTGTATATCTGGATGGTGTCTTATTCAGTCTCTTTGCTTTCTCTGAGTATTGTGCAGACTCAGAAAATAGATTAACTCAGCGATCAGATTAAGTGACTCTCCCCTTGTGTGAAAAAGCACTGTCAAAATGGACTCAAGCAGACTTAATCCAAGTTTAGCCAATAATATAATTACCAAGGAGATCAAACTTTGGGGGGGGGACCCAATCTCAAATGAAGATGAAGACTAATAAAGGATGCAAGGCATTGAAGATCAATAAATTAGACACTTCATTCTTTCTATCGCTATATCACTACTCTGTATTTAATTTGCAATTAGCTCAGTTCATTTTATACTGCATAGAATTTCATTCAGTCTTCTTTGCTTATAATAACCATTCATTTCAGCTCTGGATTAAGCTCTGAAGTAATTAAAATGGTGACATGACTATCACAAAAAATAACCAAACTTCAGACCACGTTGCCTGATCACAAAATCTCAGCAGAGTCAGACCGGCTTTCTACCTGGATGGGAAACCATCAAGAATCCCAAAATCTATAGATTACCTTGGGGAAATCAGAAACCATAATTTACATGAAAGCAATCGCAAACACTTCTATTGTCAGGTGTGAAGAATGAGGACCACACGTTAAGTTCCAATCTAGCTGATTTATTGCTCATGCATATACACAAGACTCTGGTCAACTAACGTTCAGCACTACATTGGCTCTAGATAAGAGTCAATGGAATTCAAGGGGGATTGGACATAAACCATTTTGGGAACGCAATGACTCCAGGCTAATGACTCCCTTAACTCCATCCCCAGCTCTGCTTCCTTCCTTCCTTCCTTCCTTCCTTCCTTCCTTCCTTCCTTCCTTCCTTCCTTCCTTCCTTCCTTCCTTCCTTCTTTTTCTCTTCCTTCCTTCCTTCCTTCCTTCCTTCCTTCCTTCCTTCCTTCCATCATCATCATCGTTATTATCTATCCATCCATCCATCCATCCATCCATCCATCCATCTAATCTATCCTCCATCAGTGAAGTTATAACACTGAAGGCAACTCAAAGAGGTTTTTACTTTAAACAGATTGGAACTGTTTTGACCGTTGCATCCCTAATTCTAGGAGTTGCTTTCAAAGATTTTGGTATAAAGCAGCCCTTTCATAAGTCTTCCTGGTGACTCACAGGAAGTCCTTGTATATTAGACACTTACCAGGATAATAACAAGCTGGTGGGGAGACTCTTTTCACTAAACAGATGTGCAGCTCTGCTTTTTTTAAAAACCTTTAACTGAATAGATCTTAATGAATAGGCAGCTGTGGGATTTCCCCACCCCCACCCCCCCATTTCTCCAAAATTCTTAGGGTTTTTTTTCCCCCTTTAACAACCATAGCATGATTAACACAGGACCACTTATCCTGAGATTTTAATCCAACACTGAAACACCAAAGGCTGCTCATGAGACGGAAACCCACTGTATTGGCTAAAAAAAAAAAAGTCTGTAGGGCATTTTTTGAAGAAAAAAAAACCCTTTCTTTTGCTTTATTATGATGCAAGCATTTAAGTTTTCTTCTTCCATAATTGGAATTGGGCCACCCAAAAGCTTGTAGCCGTTAAAGTGACTAAACCATTTGTCATTGTTAACGCCAGATCTAACGGTGTTCAGTGCTACTAAAATTTATTACAAAAACCAATTCTGAACTGGGAGAAAGGAGCGTGGAAACGTTTGCCCACTAAAGTAATTAGGGGCAGGCAATATTGTGTTAAGCGTCATTATTGCTGTTATCATTTCCATAAATTGAAATTCGTAAAATTTAACTCTGAGCCATGTTTCTTGAGTTAAAAACAGGGTCGATTTCTTCAAGTCTAGTCAATTGCAAGGCAGAATGGAAAAAAATTAGTGGGTAGCCCAGAATTGGGCCTAGGGATCTTATGGCCATCCACCCAGTTCAATTCCCATCTCCAGTATTGGAAACATATCTATTGGAAGCAATTTTCTGCTCCCAAACCGTTCAGAGTCATTTAAACAAAACAAAACAAAATCAAAGCCAGCACATTGAAAGGAACAAGGAAAAAAAAGGAATGTTAAGTAAAAGGGTAAATTGAAACTATTCTTTTAAGTGTTAGGTACTTCGACTTCCTCACTCTTGGTCTGAGAAAAACCTTTAGGAATCTTGTTGGTTTCTGGGGTTGCATTTCAAAGCCTTAAAAAGTTTTTTTTGGGGGGGGGGTTGGGAGGGAGAACTACTACCAATTCCATGTTGTTTTTTGTTTTCCTTAAAATATTGGTACTGTATGTCTTAGCTCCAACTGTACCACAACTCTGGGGTTCCTATACAACTTTTGGGGAACACATTCAAACAAGCCGGTTGTTTGGGAGGTCACTAAAATGTACCCGCTTATTGTCGGGGTGAGGAGTCCTCGATTCATAGCCATTTGTGACTGTTCAAAGATATAACAGCTCTGAAAAAAAGCAATGTACTACTGTCGTTCACATTTAACGGCTGTTGCAGCATCTTCATGGTCACGTGATCAAAATTCGGGCATTTGGCAACAGGCAAGCACTTATGACGGATGCAGGATCCTGAGGTCATCTGATCGCCATTTGCCACCTTCCGAGACAAGTTAAGTCATGGGGGGGACTTAATTTCACGTAATGACCACGTGATTCATTTAACAACTGTAGTCATTTGCTTAACAATTGTAGCAAAAAAAAAAGATGGCAAGATGGGGCAAGATGAACTTCACAAGTGCTCTTGGCTCAGTTGGAGTCCTAAGTTGAGGACAGCCTGTAGGGTATAAGTCAGATGAACAGCAATATGGAAATTGCATCTAGTTTTGGTCACCACGATGTAAAAAAGATGTTGAGACTCTGGAAAGAGTACAGAGAAGAGCAACAAAGATGATCAGGGGACTGGAGGCTAAAGCATATAAGGAACGGTTGCTGGAATTGGGAATGTCTAGTTTAACAAAGAGAAGGATGAAGGGGGACATGATAGCAATCTTCCAATAACTCAGGGGCTGCCCCAAAGAAGATGGAGTCAAGTTATTCTCCAAAGTGCTGAAGGCAGGACAAGAAGCAACGGGTGGAAACTAATCAAGGAGAGAAGCAACCTAGAACTAAGGAGAAACTTCCTGACAGTGAGAACAATTAACCAATGGAACAACCTGCCTCCAGAAGTGGTGAATGCTCCAACACTGGAAGTCTTTAAGAAGAAACTGGACAACCATTTGTCTGAAATGGTATAGGGTTTCCTGCCTGAGCAGGGGGTTGGACTAGATGACCTCCAAGGTCCCTTCCAACATTATTATTGTTGTTGTTGTTGTTATAGCCACTAACACACATACACCCCAATTCTATTTGTCAGTGGGAAAACTGGGGAGAGAAAGGACCATTTCATCTGTAAGGACAAAGGCTGTTAGGCAACAGGGAGGTTTATTTAACCGTAATTATATATTAACTTGGCCAGTTGTGGTCCATCCTCTATATCCAGGGTGTTAAACAGCACGGTGTAGTATATACTGTGGGCCCAGGTCAAGGTTTTCAGGAAAGGCGCTCAAGGTTAGCGGTTGTATTTGAATTTTAATCTTTAAAATTGTATGGATTTTTTTCCCCCCTGCAGCTCTCCAGCAGCAATTACATCTCATCCAATCACACATTAAATTTCTCCCGGTCCTTGTCAGTTTCATATAGGCTCATTTGCAAGTCTGATGTGCCCTGTTTTCACATTTTAAAAAGGGAAATATTTTAAATACTTACATTCACAGCTAGCTTTGTGGGGGATGGCCTTTCTTGCCCCTTCTATATTTGTATCCTTAAATTTCTCCCTAAACTGTTTTCAAAATTTGCATATATTGTTTGATATTGTGCTTGGATCCATCCATTTCTCCAGGAGGCTTGGATGAGGTCAATTCTCTGTAAAAGACCCAGATAAAGTCCTTGAGCATCCTTAATCCTCAATGGGAGCCTCTTTAGTCTAGCTGTTAAGGCATCAGGCTGGAAACTAGGAGACAATGAGTTCTAGTATGCTTTCAGCATGAAAGTCGGTTGGGTGACTTTGGGCCAATCACCAGGAGATGGGGAGTTTTAGTCCAGCCTTAGCCATGAAAGCCAACTGGGGGACTTTGGGCCAATCACCAGGCGACAGTGAGTTCTAGTCCTGCCTTCAGCATGAAAGCCATCTGGGTGACTTTGGGCCAATCACCAGGAGATGGGGAGTTTTAGTCCCGCCTTAGCCATGAAAGCCAACTGCATGAGCAGGGGGTTGGACTAGATGACCTACAAGACCCCTTCCAAGTTTGTGACTCTGTGAAAGGTGGGATAAAACTCCAGTAAATAAATACATAATCACAGTACCTGGAAATGGTCACAACGGATATGTTAACCTTCCCTTCAACAATAACTTCAGATTGTCCTCCCAATTTCCCTGGTTTCTATTCTGTTCTATTCTTTGAATGCAAGAGCGTTGAATTTAAAACATCCTCTCTCCCCAAAAAAGAAAAGACTTGGAACATGCTGACATTTGCAAATGTCTCCAAACCGAAAAGGCTACGTCTAGATTAGGGGGGTGGTTGGGAAAGGAGGTGGGGGAAATGAAGATAGCTTTAATTGATTTTATTACTTGCAGGAAAAATAGAGTGAGGCAAGGCATTTATGTTTGGGAGGATAAAAACAAAATTATCGGCTGAATAGGGCTGAATTAAGCATTTCAAAGTTCAGCCATTCCAGATTGCTGACGACGCAAACTCAGATCAATAGAGAAACAATTTACAGCGTGGAAACTTGGTCTCTAGCTATTAACCACTAATTATGCCAAGCTGGCAGTGGGATTGATTTAACTCTTTCTAAAGCATGGGAGGGCGGGTTTGGGGGGCCTAAGGTGTGACTCCCCCCTTCTAAAGAATGACACCCCATTTTGTAGACCTGTGATTGTAAGGGTGTGAAAGGCACCAGTGTGTAGAGATGATTGAAGAGGCAATAGCAGGAACCGTCAAGAAGATAGGAAGGGGGCTGTATATTTAAAAAAAGGCCTTTTATCCAGCCAGCAGTACATATTCAGGGTTTCAAAGAAACAACGAAACAAAAAACTCAGGGCCTTTTCCATCACTCAATGCATCGTCTTTTAAACTGGAGCCTTGGGGGTACATAAGCCTTTGGCCCAGCTTCTATCGGCTTTCAGCTTAATTTCATAAGAGGGGAGGGGAGGAAAGAGAAGGGAGGGAGAAAAAAAAACAAAGGAGAGGAATCTTGGTTCTCATTTAAGAGTTTTTCTATATAAGACAACTGAACCCAGAAAAATGAAGAATTGACTAACTTGGAAGTGAGCAGAAAAAGTATTAAATAAGATTAGATAGGATAGATAGATAGATAGATAGATAGATAGATAGATAGATAGATAGATAGACAGATAGATAGACAGACAGACAGACAGACAATATAGAAAGAGAGATAGGGATAGAGATAGATAGATAGATAGATAGAGAGAGAGAGAGAGAGAGAGAGAGAGAGAGAGAGAGATAGGGATAGAGATAGATAGATAGATAAATAGATAGATAGATGGATGGATGGATGGATGGATGGATGGATAGATATTCTTTTTCTTTACTATATTCTTATTTTTCTTTCTTTCCTCTTTTCTATCATTTTGTTATTTTTCTCTTTTTAATTCTCATGCATAATAAAATGATTCTATTTTTATAAAGTTGCCTTTTAGCAATTGGAAGATTTCTTTGTTCATGCATGTAAGTCTCCCATTAGGAATTCCAGGCCACTCAGCTATGTAATCTTCTCCCCGAGATGGGTCATTTAATAATGCTGACAGATCAAACCAGCAAATGAGGACCCAAAATAATAGCTATCTGAATATTGGGATAGTCTAAATATTTGATTCTAATCATCAACTTTCATTAGCATTGCACAGGAATCTTGACTGGAGACCGCTTGTGACTGTGGCGGTCACATTTATAAAGAAAGGACACATTGCATTGAGCAGCACCTTTCTTGTAACCCAAGCCTTCTTCTCCAGCATAGTCATATAATGTTTCTCTTCCCTTCCTCTCCTGGATTTACCAGAGGTTGGAAGAATTACATACATTTTGTGTCACATAATAATTTTTAAGGCTTTTTTTTAAATGACCCAAGGTTACATGCTTTTGACATTTGTACAGCTCAACAAGAGCAAGGGCAAAATGTTTGGCAGATGTATTAAGCCAAAATAAAGTTGTATCTATTGTGCATTGTATTAGACATTTGGCTTCATCAAAAAGTGGCATCCTGTCTGTTGTTATATAGATAGCTAGGTTAATCAGCTAATTGTTAGAAAAAACCAGTACCTTGGACAACTCCAAAGGTAGGAATTTGCCTGGACAAAGAGAGTCATTGTGACTAGTAAATGATAATTTATCATTGTGCCCTCTGTGTACATCAGATCTAGATAGCTTGGTCAACAGATCAGAATTAGAAGATTACGGGGTCCTTGGTGCTCTCTAAACTTGGTTCTTCTCTTGAAGATGTTTCATTACCAAACTAGGTAACATCATCAGTACTAGCACATGTCGATTGCTGGCGAGGAGGTGTTTAGGTCTTTTTGTTTCCTTTTTGGCTTTTTGCTTGTCTCTTTTGAATGGTATGTAGATGTTGCTTATCTCTATGGGCCTGTTGATAGCCAATTTGTCTGAGTGCCAGGCTTCCAGAAATTCTCTAATGAAACTATGGTCGAGTCTGCCCATGTTCCTCACTAGCAATGACAAGAGATTAAATCCAAGATTAACACTCGACCCACAATCAGGAAACTGCCAACTCAGATAAACAAGTTAAAGTTAACAAGACCCAGTCAAGGAACCAGCAAATCCACTCCCACCAACACTGACAGGGCAGGGCACTTGTATATAAAATTAGAGCCAAATCTATTCTCTTACTAGCACGGAGGTTACCTAGTTTGGTAATGAAAGGTCTACAAGAAAACAACCAAGCTCAGAGAACACCAAGGACCCCACAGCTCTCTTCCTTTTCCTTCTCTTCCACTTCACAAAGCCCACTCCCTTCTAGCACTGATGATGTTACCTAGCTGGATAATGAGACATCTGCAAGAAAACCACCAAGCTCAGAGAGCACCAAGGACCCCACAGTTCAGCCCTGAGCTACAAATATTCTCTTCTAATTATGGCTTAGTGTGACGCATGACCCTTAATTCATACCTTCCTTCCCTTGAGTCTTATTATTATTTCTATTTCACTTTTCCACCTGCCAAGAATGTTCGGGGTAGCGATTAATAAAATATAATAAAAATTCCCTCCCTCGGGGACTAAATGCAAGGGAACACCCTCCCCAGTTTGGGCATTCAAGCAACTTTTCTTTCTCTTAAGCGTCGTTTCTGCAGCTTCTCTGCCTTTGTTGGGATTGCGGATGAAGACATGGGGGGGGTGGGCTTCAAGGAGATTAGAGTGATGTCAGGATCAAAGCAAGGTCGTTTTCAGCATCTCCTCCCTCCTCGCAGTAACAAAATAAGGTGCAGAAGAAGATCTCGCTGTGGAAAACAGGATCTACTTCTGTCTTTGAGTGACAGCACTAATGGGAGCTCATAAAAATGTAGCAACCACTTGTCAACTTAATACTGCAAAGCCTTTGCGCCCTTTAAAGGGAGAGCGTTCCTGGAACCAGTGGGGTTTTCTCAATAAGCCTACAGGCTCCAATTTTCTTTCAAGCTATCTGTGCTGATCTGGGTTGCAGTGAGCCCCCCAATCACCAAACGCTAGGAGGAGGAGGAGGAGGGGGAGGAAGGCAAATAGTTGATCTCAGCCAGAAATAAAACAAAGGATGGGGAAAATGCCAGCCAAGAAGACCAAAAAAAATCAGCTCCCCATAATCTCCTTCATAATATTTTCACCGCTGGGAAGGCTTGGCATTTAGATCAATGCGCTGTGATGCAAACGGTCCGATGCTCCTATAGGAAGCACAAAAAATAATCCCAAAGCCGTATTGCTCGTAAGCAAGATGCTCAAAAGGGCATCTGTGGATGAAGCCAAGGGACATCAGCCAGACATCCCTCCCAAAGGACACACGTTCACACAAACAAAACTGCTTCACAACAAAGAAGAAGAAGAATAATCCTCTTATCACTTTTATTTCCCCTTGTTAATTGGGTATGTGTAGTTTAATGAAAAGAAGAACCAGGGGAGACATGATAGCAATGTTGCAATATCTAAGGGGCTGCCACAAAGAAGAGGGAGGGGGGTCAACCTATTCTCCAGAGCACCTGGTGGCGGGAGAGGAAGCAATAGATGGAAACTCATCAAGGAGAGAAGCCACAATTCATTGGGCTGGTGTAGCAAAGGAGAGGAGGAAAAAGGAGAGAGCATGTCTAGAGAGGGGAATGTGGTGGAAACACTAGCTGAAGGGGAGGGGTCCTTTAGAGGGAGTAAAGAGATATTCCAGTTTAGAATCTGTTTAAGAGGGGGGGATGTCTGGGGTCAAATCCTCATGTCTATATCTGCCAAGGGAAGGTAGACAATCTGGTGAGATTCATGTAATACAATATAATACAGGTAGTCCTCAATTTACAAACACGACTGAGCCCCCAATTTTTATTGTTAAGCAAGGCAGTTGCTAAGCGGGCTTTGACCCATTTTACAACCTGGTCAGAGTTATTAAGTGAATCACTGCAGTTATTAAATTAGCAACCTGGTTGTTCAGTGAATCTGACTTTGCTTGTCAGAAGGTCACCAAAAGGGATTGCAAAACCCCAGAACACTGCAACCGTCATAAATAGGAGTCGGTTGCCAAGCATTTGAATTTTGATCACGTGACCATGGGGATGCTGCAATGGTTGTAAGTGTGAAACACAGTCATAAGTCACTTTTTTCAATGCCGTTTAACTTCGAACGGTCACTAAAAGAATTGTTGTAAGTCAAGGACTACCTGTATCTACTTGAGCCTGTCCGTGAGCGGTTCTAGATCAGACATTTCAAACTCATGACGTCACGTATCGGGACAATTTTGCCAGCGCCTTCCACATGATGTGTCCGGCCCATGGGCCGGCAGTTTGACACCCCTGTTCTAGATGGTTGAGCCTGACCCATAGTGCTGCAAGACCCAACACAAGGTCTTCCTCAACATAGGATGCTAACAACCAGAAGGACAATGAACTTGACTCAACATAAGGCAGATCTATTGAGTGAGGCATTTTTCCAGTCAAGCCAGATTTGAGAAGAAGGATTAAAAGAGCAAGCCTGCGGAGCAATCAACAGCAAACCAGAGGTGAGCTCATCCTTATTATTATGGGGAAAGGGAGAAAGATAATTAATCCATATAGCCTGGATAATTCATCCATCACTTGAGACTTGAAGCCTGACAGACTTCTCCTGCTTCCCCCTTCTGCAACTGAAATTGAGTCTGATAATTGCATCAAGCTCTTTGCCAAAACAATGTCAAATCTTGAAGGCATGAGGAATTAGCACAGAGCCATGCAAGGCATGCTCCCGTGCGCATGCTAAAATGTGAAAGTGCAGCTGCTGCAAAATATCCCATGCTTACTATCGACTGCTGTTGTTGCGCCCTTGCCAATCATTTTTCCTCCTAGCAGCATCTTCTTTGAAGGCCAGGATTCAGAAGAAACCAAACCCCATCAGACCCTAAGCTGTGTTAATATATATACCTGTATATGCTGACAATGAGTTAAAGGGAGACTAGTATAGCTATTTCGAGCTATTTGGCTCTCAACAGCTAGCCATGCCCTTCCGAGATTTGAACCTGGGCAGCTTGCATGTTAGGCAGTTGTATTAACCTCTAGGCCACAGGTTCATGTAGCTTGGGGCTGGATTGCGGAGTCCTTGGTGCTCTCTGAACTTAGTAGTCTGCTTGTAGACGTTTCGTTACCAGACTAGGTAACATCTTCAGTGTTACAAAAAGGCCAGAATGTTTCTCCTTCACCAGACCACACACCAGATAAGCAGGGATTAACACCAGACAAACGATCAAGCAGAAAACAAAACTCAAATTAAGGAACTACCAAGCAGAAAAACCACACTCTCACCAACCCTGCGAGAGCAAGCTATTGTATATAAACAGGGAAAACTCCACACTCATACTGATAGTGTTACCTAGTTGGGTAATGAAAAACCTGCAAGCAAACAGCCAAGCTCAGAGAGCACCAAGAACTCTACAAGGAAATCTACATTTTGCTCCCTACTTCTTTAATCCTAGCAGAAGTTTAAAATATATTTTAGCCCTCCTCTCCCCTCCTCTCTCTCCTCTTCCCCTCCACTCTCCCAGCTCGATTGACTGGGGAATTCTGGGGTTTGAAGTAAGTTCATACATCCATACATCTTAAAGTTGCCAAGGCTGAGAAATGCTGGTGTAGGTAGTGAAAAGTAGACTGTAACATTAGAGAGGAAAAGCTGGACCTGCTTCAGATGTAAGGCTGTCATCAGGGAAAGTAAACAACTGAGGAAGTATGCCAAAAAAGGAGCAAAGGGTACTTTTTAAACACGGACACACACACACGCATATCTTTTATTTATGAAGTTGAATTTGTAGGCGCAGCAGCTGAGATGTTTGGAAGGCAGGCGAAACCCCACTGTGATCCATCAGCCTGATGCTTTCCTCATACTTTATAATCTCCCTGACATTCACACTTATCTAATTCAGGAAGCTTGGAACTTTTTCTGACTTGGGCTTTTATTTTACTTTTCTGAAAAGTTAAAGTTGCCGAGGTCGGAGACCCTGTTCTAAGGAACTTCTTTTATTCTGCGTCACCTATACACAGATTTCTTGCCAAACTAAAGCACCGTTAACTACTTGCCCCGTTAAATGTATCCTCTGAGAACTTCTAGGGACGAGCAGTCTTAACTTTCTTCTTCCCGCCTAAACTATTTAAGTTTTGCTGTCTTTTGTTCCTCTGGAATGCAGTCCCTCCCACCTTGGGAATCCAGACTACGTTCCACCCCATCAAGCTAATGTTGGACTTCTCTGTAGGATCTCAGAACATGCAGAGGGCTTGCTCAGACCTTCCAAGCAGAAAGATCAAACAGAGGCGAGCAGGAAGAAGGTCAACAAAAGTTCTCCCAAGAATTTCCTTCTCGAGGTTCAGAAGACATCAGCCACAAGATCCACTAGCAAGAGCTTCAGCTCATTCTTTGAACCTCAGGCTGTATTTAAGAAAACAAACCAGCAAAAGCCAGAAGCCACCTGCTCCCTTCTAGACTACTACGATCCATCTTTCCATGCTACCTAGTCAAGGTCCATAGGACTCCATCAACTAAATTATCTCCCTGTCACTTTAATATTTTGCCATCTGCTAAACGGAAAGTTCAGCACGCCTAGCAGGTCCCATAAAGACACTTACTTATTACGTTACACAGAGCAACATCTGCCACAGTGCATGGCTCAACTGCCTTTCCTAATTAAACAAACAAACTGGATGGCTTTTCAAAGATGGCTGGACTTCCCCATTTTTGTTTTTTGCCAAATCCTGGTTTAAGAAAAAACAGACAGAGATGCTATCATGATTGATTAATCCGCAAGATGGTAGCAGGCCATGCTTGAGGAACCTGGAGGCAGAAAAATTCCTGGGAAAACTTAAGACCTAAAACTCCAATCTTAGGAGAAGGATTCACTCCTGTACAAGAGAGAAACGGAAGAATGCTGCTTGTAAACCGGCTTGCAGCGCATCTGTGTCAAATACACTGTGTTTTTGGCGTCGAAGCATGGAAAATAATAATGGGGTGATAACTTTGGAGAACTGGGTTCGTGCACAACGCTTTTGAGGACCACGGAGTGGCCCTGGACTTGCTCTGAGTGCACTTCGAAGGAAGCATCATGGAATTCCAATCTGGAAACTGAATTCTTTCACAGAAGATAGTTAGCTATTCTTAGGTTTTGGAATCAATCGTCACCCTATCTAGGAGTAATGGAGAGTAAATTAGAGAAGCATGCAGGTACTCCTCAACTTACAACCACAATTGAGCCCAAAATTTCTGCTGCTAAGAGAGATCGTTGTTGCAGGTTTTGCCCCTTTTTACAACCTTTCTTGCCCCAGTTGTTAAGTGAATATTTGCAACTGTTAGTAATGCGGTTACGTGACTCGGGCTTCCCCTTAACTCTAGAAAGAGTGCAGAGAAGAGCAACAAAGATGATTAGGGGACTGGAGGCTAAAACATATAAGGAACGGTTGTTGGAATTGGGTAGGTGTAGTTTAATGAAGAGAAGGACAAGGGGGGACATGATAGCAGCCTTCCAGTATCTCAGGGGCTGCCCCAAAGAACAGGGAGTCAAGCTATTCTCCAAAGCACCTGAAGTCAGGAGAAAAAGCAACGGATGGAAACTAACCAAGGAGAGAAGCAACCTAGAACTAAGGAGAAATTTCCTGACAGTTAGAACAATTAACCAGTGGAACAACCTGCCTCCAGAAGCAGTACAGGTGGCAAGAATGAACCCTTGGTGCTTCGAACTCAGCTCCTGTTCCTGGTTATTTGAGCCTGACACTCAGATTTCCTTTCCTTTAAAGACTTTTTTAAAAAATAAACAGGCGTCAGAGCAGCAGGCACAGGCAGTGCCCGTAATTGCTTGGGCTCTGTGCCACCGCAATGTAACACATCTCCCAACAAAGTAATTTTATTATTTTAATGGAAATCTGTATCCCATTCATTAGACTGACATATGACTAGCCATTAGTAACAGTTCATTTCTAAAGCCGTGGCAAATAAAGGTTGATTAAAAATTAACGAGCCCCAACCCAGCCAGCACGCAACCACATTTTCCCCCCTTCCCACCCCCAACCCCCACTCGTCATCTTGCTTAAACAAAAATAGAAAGATTGAAATACTGGTATGTTCGGGGTGGAACGTGGGGGTATGAATTATGCCACTGTCAGGCGCAAAGGATCAGCAATAGCACTTAGACTTATACGCCGCTTTACAGCCCTCAAAGCCCACCTCCAAATTCTACTAGCCTAAGAAGTCAGATCCTGTGTGCATGAGTTGACGAGATAGCACTAGCAATAGTACTTAAACGTATATACCGCAGGACAAGAAGCAACGGATGGGAACTAACCAAGGAGAGAAGCAACCTGGAACTAAGGAGAAACTTCCTGACAGTTAGAAAAATTAACCAGGGGAACAACCTGCCTCCAGAAGCGGTGAATGCTCCAACATTGGAAGTTTTTAAGAAGAGACTGGACAGCCATTTGTCCAAAATGGTAGAGGGTTTCCCGCCTGAGCAGGGGGTTGGACTTGATGACCTCCAAGGTCCCTTCCAACTTTATTATTATCATTGTGCTTTACAGCCCTCTCTAAGCAGTTTACAGAGTCAGCACCTTGCCCCCAACAATCTGAGTCCTCATTTTACCAACCTTGGCAGGATGGAAGGCTGAGTCAATAACAATAACAATAGCAATAGCACTTAGACTTATATACCGCTTCATTGTGCTTTACAGCCCTCTCTAAGCGGTTTACAGAGTCTTTCTCTTGCCTCCAACAATCTGGGTCCTCATTTTACCGACCTCGGAAGGATGGAAGGTTGAGTCATCCTTGAGCTGGTGAGGGTCAAACCCCAGACAGTGAGCGGACTTAGCCTGCCCTTCTATATTCTAACCACCACGCCATCGACGATTCTAGGCTGATAACACACTTAACTCCGCTCCCCAACTCTGCTTGCTCTTCTCCTACAATCATCCATCTTATGTTGTCTTATAGGTCTTGTAGACAAATGAGTGCATGAGTGCTGGACGTTAATAATTAAGAGGTGATATTGCATTTTGGATGATGAGGCTTTGGGTGATCAAATGGAAGAGATCTTGGCACGTTGACCATGATCTTCCAGGCATGACACTCTGGATTGCTGCATTAAGACAGAGATTTCCTTCACGGCAGGCTGTAAAGCAGACACGTCAAACACAAGGCCCGGGGACCAGATGTGGCCCGCAAAGTGGTTTCATGTGGCCCGCAAAGCCATCCTGGAAACAGTGAGGGAACGGCCCCCACTGCCTTGGCCCTGGCCCTGGCTGCGTTTCTTGCCTGTTTTTCTCTCTCCCTCATCTCAAATATTTTCCCACCACTCTGTACTTAGGAAAGAAAAAAGGAAAGAAGGAAAGAAGAAGAGGGAGGGTCTGAGGGCAGTCCTGCCTTAGTCCTGCCCTGCTGCCCTTTCACCATCCCCTTGCCCCCTCCTCCTGGCCTATCCTGGGGTTCTCCCATCCTATTGCTAAGAAAGCTTTGGATACAAAGCTGGGTCTCCTCCCATGGAGAAGGAATGGGCCTCCCTCTGACTTGGCCCTCGTACCCATCATGAGCAATCTGGCTAAGGAGAGCAAGCACAGCAGCAGCTGGGCACCCCCTTGGGGATGTGGGGCTGGGCTTGGTGCCACGGGTCCTCGAGGGTCAGGCTGGGTGTTTGACCTCTGCTGTCCAGGACTCCAGGCAGCTCACACCATCATCCAGCCCCCCCATGGCCTGAGAGGAACAGTGAGGCTCCTCCAGTGGACCATGCCTTGGCGCTTGCCCTGGTCCCACCCCCTTCTGCCAGAGACCCCCAGATCTGTCCCACTCCTGCCCAGGCCCCCACAGGCACCCTTGACGCGAACGATGTAGAGCTGGCCACACCCACTCAATAGGCCACAGCCACTTCACACCCACCCAGTAGGCCGCACCCACCCTGGCCACCCCCCCGCCCCCCCAAGGGCAACCGCAATGCTAATGCGGCCCTCAGTGAAATTGAGTTTGACACCCCTGCTGTAAAGCTACCATGATATCCCAGGGTGCTTGTCAGCTCCCCAAAAGTCATCCCCATGTAAAGCCCTCTACGACAAATAAACTCTCTTCTCCATCCTCTACCCTGATCTCAACACTCAAGTGTTCATCTGAATTCATGAAAGGTCTTTTCAGACACACAGGCATTGTGGGGGGAAATGAGAGTTAGGCACAGATCCTCCCTCCATTTATTATTTTCTGCAGAAGCAACTAAGCAAGAGAGAGAAAGAGAGAGAGAGAGAAAGAGAGAGAGAGAGAAACTTGAGGGTGGTTGCATTGTGATCAGAGTGTTTAAATCTTCTAGAGAGCCAGCTATAAAATACTGTACACGGCACAATCCAATGGTGGGAGTAAAAAACCATCAACAATTTTACAGAACGCTGAGATCAGCCTTTTGAGAGGAATGGGGAAAACAGGGCAGAATGGCAGATCCCATCAAATGAAATCCCAGTCTCTAAGATGCTATTCAATGGGGTTTTTTTTCCCAACTAAAGCAATACATTTCTTTGAAGGGGAAGAAGAAAGTAGGGTAGAATTAATGTTCCCATTTTTCAAGAAGAGTTGAGAGAATGACCCAAATTCTCTTGAAAGAATCTTAGTTTGGCATCAAAGTAGACGTTATACCTTCCAAGTACATAGCTTTAATACATGGGGGTATCCAGCAAGAGGCATTGTACTCTTTCTGAAGCCATCTTGCATATACATACATGTGGAAGGAATCCCAGCGCCAACACAACAGCAAAATTCAACAATAACCAAACTGGGATGCCTTTTTCCATTGATTTTTGCTTAGGGACTAAAGAAAAACTGCAGTATGAGGTCCCGTTGGTTTAATTCACTTAAATATTTTGCAGGGGAAATCAAGTCCCAAAGCCCATTGCCTCTGGTGACGATATGACATCATCACCCCCCCTGTGGCTGGCAAGCAGCTGCTGATTCCAATTTTGAACGACAATCACAAAAAAACTTTTGCCCTGTTTTGCTGGGCGCATCAGAAATTTCATTGAGTTGTTTCTTCTGCATTAACCCAACTGATCTTTGTCCCCAAAGATTTTCCTATGTATAAAAAAAATAAAACTGGAATTCATAACTTTTTATTAGCCAACAGCCACCCATTCTTCTTTTTTATAATAATTTTTTATTAAAGTTTACCACTAAAAGGATAAAAAACTAATAGAAACTAGGAAGAATATGAAAAGTAAAAAATAAAAATTTGCAGAGAAAAAGAATACATACAGGCATGTTTGTATATATTGTGTGTATGTGTCTCTATCTCTATTTCTATCTCTATATATTTCTATCTGTAGGTATGTAGGTACTGTGTTTGTGTGTGTACACACACATACACACACACACACACACACACACACACACGGACAAATGATTCCTCCCTTCCTCCACACAAGAACAAACAACGTATTACTTTCGGTAATATTTTAATAAAAGATCTCTTGTTCCCATATCTCTTCTCTTATCAATAGACAAAACATAAAATCTCATTGTTCAATCATTATAGGATGCATTACAAGAAAATGGATCAGAACAAAAGCTAAATTCGATTTCATTTCCATTTCATTTTTAATTAAAATCAAATCCCATCATTTGATTACTAGGGTTACAAGAAGGTTCAGCTTGAAAGTTCACTTTGAAGGCAATTGGATCAAATCGCCAAATTGGACAATAAATCCAACTATGGAATCAGATTATCTGCCTCTGAATCAAACTGATCATTCAGGGAATTTTTGCTTCTGAATAGAAAGTCCTCCCCCCTCTCCCCCAAAAATGAATTGCCTTTCCAAATCAGACTAATTCCATTCAATAAACAAACCTGAAGGAGAAATAAAATTTCTGAGAAATACAATCAATAGAAAAAATGTTTCCTGGTTCTGACTTAATCCATGCTTGTTGATTATTGCTTTCCAATCTCCCATTTATTTAATTTCTCTCTGTCATAAAAGAAAATCGGTCTTGTAACAATATCTGGATGTTTCTGTACAGTTTATGTACAGATTTGAGGTCCCTAATCAAGCAATTCTGATGTGGCACCATCAATCTTTGGATCAGTGGGGCTATGATGGTCTCTGAGCTTGACTGTTTTCTTGCACACATTTCATTAGCAAACTAGGTAACATCACCAGTGCTAGTAAAGCAGTATTACTGATATTCTTTTCTATTGGTAATCTTTGGATTGATCAGAGAGTAGGTGAAAATTCGGTGTAGGAGAAGAGCAGGAAGAGCCTGGTGGATGGAGTCAAGAAGATCATCAGCCTGGCATCCTTCATTCTCCAAACAATCCAAGTCCAATCCCCCTTGAATTCCGTTGACTCTTACCTAGTGCCAATGTAGTGTTGACCTTAGTTGACTTAGTTAACAGTCGGGCGGCATGGTGGCTAGGTGGTTAAGATGCTGGGCTTGTCAGCTGGAAAGCCGGCAGCCCAGGTTTGAGACCCAAGCACCATGTGACAGGGTTGAGCTCCTGTCCTCACCTCAGCTCCTGCCAACCTAGCAATTTGAAAGCATGCAAATGTGAGTAGATAAATAGGTACCACTTCGGTGGGAAGGTAACAGTGCTCTGTGATATCATGCTGGCCACGTGACTGTGGAAATGTCTTCGGACAGTGCTAGCTCAATGGCCTTGAAACGGAGATAAGCATTGACCTCTAGAGTCAGCAATGACTAGCGGAATAAAATCTGCAGGGACCCTCTTCCTTTTTTTGCCTTAGTCGATTAGATTCTTGTGAACAGGCATGGTCAATAAAGCATCTTAACTGGAACTCAGGGTGTGGTCCTGATTCCTCACACCCAACACCACTAGGGTTAAGCATCAAAAGCAAAGAGAGAGAACAGAGACCAAACTGAGATTCATTCCTCTTTTGTCGGACAATTTGCGCTTATTTGGGGAGCGAGAAGAGCAATTCAAATTTTCTGAGAGCAGATAAACGTGGATTAAGCAACTGATGATCAAACAGGATAAGGTTCGATTATATTTGATTGGAGCTATCTGAGCTCTGTTGTAAAAACGGCCTGTTTTCTCATTTCTAAATCCAGAAATCAAACCAAATGAATAGTTACGTTGCCGTGATGCTCCTAGCTCTGCGGATTGTCCTAAATGCCAGTTTTGCAAAAGGCTAGGAAAAGTGTCATAAATAATCCTGAGTGCCCAGAAGAGATTTATTTAAAAGCAAGAAGGAGTTACCAGACATTATGGAAAGTACTTGAGGAGGAGGGAAAGCTCTTTATTGCTTTAGCTGATTTACGGTTTGCTTTCTGTACGTGGGGTAGCTCTGTGTGTAAGGAGGGTAAAGACCTGTGATTTCATCTTTTTAAACCATTTCATTGCTCCCTCTCAAATTTGCAACCAACCTCATTTCAAAATGTTAGACTAGGATGATAAGAGATCCCGTTTTAAACACAGCTTTGTGCAGGAGGTTTCCTGAGAGAAGCTAAAGGACTATGTTTGTGTGACAACAAATGCTTCGTTAATGATGATTTTGTTAATTCATCCAATAGCTTGAGTTTGCACAATGCACCAAATCAGCAAACAACCACAGATCCAGGCCTGGGTAACTCTTAGAACCGCAAACGGTATAGTCACAGTTCAACTTCTTGAATAAACCCAGCCTTCATTCTCAGTCAATCAGAATAGAGCTGGAAGGGACCTGGGAGGTCTTCTAGTCCAACCCCCTGCTCAAGCAGGAGACCCTCTGCCATTTCAGACAAGTGGCTGTCCAGTCTCTTCTTAAAATCCTTCAATCCAGCCTATCCAATCATGTTATTGGGAGGATAAAGTTAGAGGACTAGAGTAGCATTATGCCACCGCGTACTTCAGGAAAAAGAAAGATGGCATCGAAGATCAGGCAGAGCCTGAGGGTGGAGTCAAATGAGTAATCAGCCTGGCATCGTCGTTCCCACAAATCTAAATCCAACCCCCCCCCCTTGAATTCTGCTGACTCATATTTAACATTATTTTCTGCTGACTATTAGTTGGCTAGATTTTTGTGTACAAGCTGGAGCAATAAATCACCTTAACTGGAATCTGTGGTCTCGATTCTTCACGCCTGGTAGATGAGTGGAATTTTAACAAATATATGTTTCTTTCATGGTGATGTCATCAAATCCAGATGCTTTCAGAGAGGAAGAGAAGACCTTCATACACAAAGACAGATGAAAAACCCCTTTCTAGACTGATTCTTGGGTTTTTGCTCTGTTGCTCTGCATTTAAAAAAAAAATGAAAGAGCTGCCAGTCACAAATGGCATTGTATCTTTTGGATTTAGGCTGGGGAGGCCAAAGTAAGAATCAGTTTCCCTCCATCGCCCGATCCATAAACTTAAATTGACTGCATGCAGGAGAGCAATGACTGCTGGGGAATTTTAAATGTCTCCTCCACATACACCGATGGCTTAAAGAAGGATTAGATAAATGGAATAAGTGTCCTTGATCAAATATCATCTCTTTAAACTTAGAGCTTTTGCTGTACGTAAATTAATGGAAGCAGAGATGCAGATGAAACTGCTTCAGTAGGAGGACACGTTTCCTCCACTTAGTCTTTCAGAAAGATTTTCTCCCCCTTCATTTAAAGGAAGCAATAAAAATTTGGAGGAGGCAATCAGGATGAAATCACGAGTACCTGCAATTTTCACCCTTGGTGTTGCTGAAGGAGCTGCACTTTAGACTTCTAAAATACATTTAACTAGGTACCATTAAATCCAGCAGAGGAACACCGATAGATCTGCTGTTAACCATCCTGAGAAATTGACCTTCACCGTATGCTCTCTTAACTACTGAAAAATAATCCTTTGGGGGCAATCTCCAAACTTTGCCGAATTATTCCCAATGATGGACCAGCAATTAAATTAATTAACTGACTAGCTTAACAGGCTAGGTCTGTGTTAAGTCTAGGAGCTGAAGTCCACGCATCTCTTAAAGTTGTCAAGGTTGAGAAGCACCAGATTAAATAAGATAAGAAATAGGTAGAAGATCAAAGTCCTGCTCCTACATCACTTTACTTGATCTTCCAATGAACTCTGGGATGGGGGTCTTCAAGCTTGGCAACTTGAAGACTTGTGGACTTCAATTCCCAGAATTCCTCAGCCAACCATGCTGGCTGGACAAGTCTTCAAGTTGCCAAATTTGGAGGCCCTTGCTCTAGGACAGGGGTAGGCAACCTTGGCTCTTTTATGACTCGTGGACTTCAACTCCCAGAATTCCTGAGCCAGCCATGCTGAGGGTAAAGGGAGAGGTTTCCAAGCTGAGCCATGCTGTCTCAGGAATTCTGGGAGCTGAAGTCCATGAGTCATAAAAGAACCAAGGTTGCCTACCCCTGCTCTAGGACAATAGAACCGAAGGCCATTTAGGCTAGTCTGATATTTAGGCTGAATCCGACAAAGCACATCTTGACATAGATAAAATTGGCAAAACTCATCCACTTAACTAAATAAAAAAAATTCCCTCAAGATATTACAAGTTCTTCATTCCAACGAGTCTCTCACCCATGAGGTCACCACTCTGACTCACAAAAGTGAAGCTTGCAAAGCCCAGTCTTCACCTTTTGATGGCAGGACACCGAGACCCAAATCCTGGGAATGAATAACCTCTCTCTAGAAGAGAGTGATATTTTGAAAGAGGTGCATGAGTTTCACTTTATTATTGAAAATGATAGAACCCGAGCAGAACATAAAAGAGATCAGCATCTTGTGGAAGGACTATCTAGAAGGTACTTTTCAAAACAAAATCTTCAGAGAACAAGAAGAATCAACTGATTTTTGGTGGTGGGAAATATGTCATAAATGAAAATAGATCCTAACTAACAAATGACTTCCTCTCTTGAGTTGATTTTTTTTTTTAGAGCTGAAGCCCAAACCATAAAAAAAACCCAACTGTTATATTTTGCTTTCATTTTCACCTGCCAAAATAGGTAATAGCATAAAAAAAAATAGCATTTAAGAAGGGCCTGGTTAATTACATCCTCGAACCCATCTCTTCAAGGCATAATTCTTCTTGGTTTCTTAACTGCCTACCAGAATTGAGTTTAACAATTTGGCAAGTCTTCCCGGCAACTTGGATGCAGAAGCGCAAAACACTCGGGTTGCTATGGCGATTAAGCTGGGCTCTTTCATCTTCCAAAGACAATATGGCAGTTGTGTAATTATTCCTTATCTCAAAATCTGCATGCCTTGGCCAAAAGGCCCTCATTTTTAAGGTCATTTATTCATCTGAAATGACTCAGAAGTTAATTTTAAAAATGTCTGACCTTATAAACAGACCATGTTCGAAAAATGAGATGGGAAAGGAACAAACTTTTGCAGATTAGACTGAGTCTATTTGGAAAAGGGAATTAAGAAGTGACAGTCCCTGAGAATGTAGGAGATACTACAATGGATGTATCACTGAAACAAGTTGATGTTGTGCCAAAACAAAAGAGTGACCTGGATAACTTTCTTGTACCCTGTTATAAATTACCCTGTGGTAAAATGGGTAGCCAATAAATTTTACAAATAAATAAATATACTGGATTTGGCTATTTACTGTACCTATTACCTATTACTATTTACCTATTAAAGTTGTGAAGAATTTTATGAGATGGGCCAAAGAAAAAAATGAAAGGAATTTGACTTCCAGGATTTTACTTGAAAGGACGAAAAGAATTGAGATGGTTAAAAGTTAAAAGTGAAGGAAGGAATATAAAATTGGTTTATTTGATCATGGCTAAAACAGATACGTTGTTGTCTCTGGTAACCCTTAATGAATGTTTGCTGGCTGGAACTGAAGGATGAGGTTTTAAATATGCATTTACATTTAAGAGATGAAATGTGGGAAGAAGATTTTATTTATTCATCATTTTCAAGGGAAGTTATAAGTTGTTAAAACTCTTTATACCTGTTATGAAGGAGGATTTGTACATAGATGCATTCTCTCTTTTCTGCAATTTTAATTTTTCTTTTTCTTTTTTAAAGTTTGTATGGCTATATTTTTAATTGTAAAATTACTATGAAAAAAAATGAAATGGCTCCACAGACTTATTCAATCTTGCTTGGCATTTTGGACTTTAATTCGGGTCTCGGAGTACAAAAAAATGCTGATGCCCCAGCCCGATCATAACTAGCATCATCCTCAGTGTTTCTCAACCTTAGCAAATTGCTGGCTGGGGAATTCTGGGAGTTGAGGTCCCCACATCTTAAAATGTTTATTTATTTATATATAAAATTTATAGGCCGCCCATTTTACCACAAGATAACTCTGGCTGGGGATCCACAAGTCTTAAAGCTGCCAGCTTTAACGGCACGATTAAAACCGAGTCAAAAATTGCAATTTCTCAAACGTCTTCCCCTGAGAGAAAGGCTCACATCCATTTGTTTTTCTGCACCTCCTCAAGGAGTTTGAGAATTCATTTCTAATTTCTCTCGATGCTCTATTATTGGAAGTGGCAAGGGACCGCTACGGTGGAGGGATGGCAAGGTCGCTTTGCCACGCAGCGCTCTCCTGATCCTTTAACGCCGTTATTAAAATCTCACTCAGAAGGTTTCGTTTTAATGCCCAACCTGTCTACCTCTCTCGACAGCCTTAATTTTTCACCTGTGACATTTACACAGTCGCCTCTGACAGCTTCCTTCAGCAATGGGAGAAACCACACAGTGGCATTTTTGGGGGGGGGGGAATTGCTGGCATTTTGTTTTCTTTGTATTCCTGAAAACAAAATTGCAGTGAGATTGTGTGTGTGTGTGGTAAGATAAATGCACCCACCATGCCTGCTTTCTACTTCTTAGGCAGGTGTGCTATTCTCATACTGCAGGAAGCTGGTCTCCCCAGTTGCTCACAACTCTGATCAGTTCTTTCCAAATGACATTTGAGTATTCATATCCGCCTCCAAACAGATTAGGCGTAGGCTGTAAATCAGAGGAGATTAACTTGGCAAAACATTGTGCCATATGCAGCTGTTCCCATTTCCCGTGTGAGGGAGATTATTAAACTATAGTTCAAGGTATGGCGGCAGCATTGTGAACGCAGGGACCCAATGGGAGGCGGGTTTTATGCTCAGGACCAAAATGGGTATTGGAACTCCTAACATCCTTTTTTAATGTTTAAAAATATGATCTTTAATGTTTAAAAATATGATATTTAATGTTTAAAAATATGATATTCTCCAAAGCGCCTGAAGGCAGGACAAGAAGCAACGGATGGAAACTCATCAAGGAGAGAAGCAACCTAGAACTAAGGAGAAACTTCCTGACAGTTAGAACAATTAACCAGTGGAACAACCTGCCTCTAGAAACGGTGAATGCTCCAACACTGGAAGTTTTTAAGAAGAGACTGGACAGCCATTTGTCCGAAATGATGTAGGGTTTCCTGCCTGAGCAGGGGTTGGACTCGATGACCTCCAAGGTCCCTTCCAACTTTATTATTATTATTGTTGTTGTTGTTGTTGTTGTTGTTGTTAAATGATAAATGTCCGATAGATGTTGGAAAAGTAAACATAAGTCAGGCACGTATTATCATGTTTGGTGGACATGTGATAAAGTAAAGAATTATTGGAAAAAGATACATATTTGGTTAGAAAATATATTGGAGAACATGTAGATTTTAAATCTGAACTTTTTTTATTAGATATAATGCCAGAAAAGACTAACAAACAAAGGCTATATTTGATTTTATACATCACAACCGCGGCAAGAATATTATTTGCGCAATATTGGAAAAATGAAGGAATATCACCAGATGAAGAAATAATAAAAAAAATACTAGAATGCGCAGAGATGGACAGATTGACTAGGAGACTGAAAGAAAAAGAAGAAACAGGATATTATCAAACGTGGGACTTATCTTACCGATGGCTAGAGGAAAGAATAAAGGATTAGGAATTAAATATGTATTCGCGTATTTAAACTCAGGCAGCACGTTGGTTGAAAAATTATTATTGTATGTATGGAAAAAAAATTAATAAAACCTTATAAAAAAGAAGATGAATTCCTAACATCCATCCAATCTCATTGTCACAACTTTAGGTGTCGTCGGCTGATTTGCTGAATGGCAGTTGTCAGGAGCAAAGAATCAAGACCGTCTGTTAAGTTGCAGCATAGAAGATTTATTCATACCTATACAGGTAACGCCACAACATACAGCCGCCACTCAGCCCAAAATTTCTACAGCTAAGTGAGACATTTGTTAAGTGAAAATTTGCCCCCTTTGACCACCGTTGTTAAATGAATCACGGCAGTTGTTAAATTGGTAACACGGTTGTTAAGTGAATCCGGCTTCCGCGTTGACTTTGCTGGTCAGAAGGTGGCAAAAGGGAGTGTGTGTCATGTGACCCTGGGACACTGCAAACCATCATAAATACGAGTCAGTTGCCAAGTGTCTGAAGTTGGATTGCGTGAAAATGCCACGAAGCTTGTGCAAAAATCCGTCGTAAGTCGTGTTTTTTCAGTGCCATTGTAACTCCAGTCACTAAATGAACTGTTGTAAGTCGAGGACTCACCTATAAACAGTCGTAAGTTGAGGATGACTCTGTTTCTCCTGTTTTTCATTCATTAGTTCTGGGTGGACTTCTGGAGCATCCAGGAAAGGGGCCTTTCCTATCCTCTGCAGGACATTTGAAGTTTCCTCCCCAAAAAAACATCCCATCATTTCTCTCTTCTCCGGGAAAAACAAAACCAAAACCAACTCCTTCTGGTTTGTTTTTTTTTTCCCCTTAGCATATGGTTCTTCACATGCTTCCCACCTTCCTCCATACTTTCTATATTTAGCAAGTCCGGATGGGGAAATAACAAAGATGAGGAAGAAATCGGAATTCTCGGGCAGAAGCTGTGGGGCTGTTCCAAGTATTCTTTTCCTTGACAGTTTCCATGACAACAGCCCAAAGAAGTCTATCTTCTTAAGTGGCAAATGGCTGCCTTGGGGAGTTAAGATGATGAAGGAATTTACATTGCGGTAACGCTAAAGGGAAACAACCCCAAGTTCCTCTTCTCATTACAGGCAGTCCTCAACTTACAACCATTCCGTTAGTGACTGAAGTTATAAAGGCAATGAAACGAGTGACTTAGGACTGTTTTTCACACCGACGACTGTTGCGGCATCCCCGTGGTCACATGATCGAAATTCAAATGCTTGGCAACCGACGCATATTTATGACGTCCTGAAATCGTGTGGTCCCCTTTTGCGACCTTCTGACAAGCAAAGTCAGATTCACTTCACAAACATAACACTGCACAACTGTGGCAAGAAAGGCCATAAAATAGGCAAAACTCACTTCACAAATGTCTCGCTTACCGACAGAAATTTGGGGCTCGTTTGTGGTTGTATGCCAAGGACTATCTGTGTGGCGTTGACCAGTGTGTCTCAACCATGGACGCTTGAAGACTTCAACTCCCAGAATTCCTTGAGTACCAACTGGAAAGCTACTAAAATGGATGCCCTGTTTATGGATGTTTCAAAAGAATCAGGGAAAAACCCAGAGCCCCTTCAAATATTGTGGCACTGAGGAGAGCTACTTGGCACATAAACTATTTTCAGCTTTTTGAAAAGTTTCTTTTTAAAGAAGCAGTTATCTGCAAGTCAACCACAGCTGAATAACTGAAGGCTAATGTCATGGTTCGACAGATGAAACTCTTCAAGGCATTGTTTACCTTAAAGAATCTTTATTTGAGTAGCATAGCATCAGCACTAACATAGTTGAAGCCAAAAACTGAGTTCCCCTCCCCTGAACACATAGTATCAAAACACAATTCCCTCCTCCAATTAACAGTTATAAATCACATTCTCCAATTAGTTTGAAATGCAGGCTTCCCCTCCAGTTCTCCAGGCTGCCAATTCTTATCATCTCTTATTTCAATAACCTTGGTTCTTATACTAGGTTCAGTATTGTTATGTCTAGCTAAACTCTCATGCACATTCCTCCCCTCTGCATCATCTAACTCTAACTAAGAGTAAAACATAAGAAGAAAATGGTTGTATCTCCATCAGTTGTCAAAGCAAAAACATCCGATGTTAGCAGCATTGACAGCTAAAACATATGAGGAACATTTGTAGGAATTGGCTATGTCTAGTTTAATGAAAAGCAGGGCTAGAGGAGACATGATAGCACTGTTCCAATATCTCAGAGGTTGCCACAAAGAAAAGGGGGTGAACTTATTTCCCAAAGCACCAGAAGGCAACACAAGAACTATAGATGGAAACTAATCAAGGAGAGAAGCAACCTAGAACTAAAGAGAAATTTCCTAACAGGAAGAACAATCAACCAGTGGAATGGCTTGCCTCCAGAAGTTGTGGGTGCTCCATCATTGGAGGTTTTCAAAAACCAGATGGTATAAGTTCTCCTGCCTTAAGCAGGGAGCTGGACTAGAAGACCTCTGAGGTCCTTCCAACTCTTGTTATTCTGTTAATCCAGGGGTCAAAGCCCACAAGCTACAGCTCATCTTGAATTGATCTGTTTTGTCCAGGCATTTCAACTCTTTGGTTGATCTTTTTGGGAAATTAATTTGCAGTTAGAATGAGCACGAATAGTGTGACAATCGTAATGGGAAACTTACATTGTCTCTAGTGCATGTATTATTTACTATTGGGCTTTTAGCTTTCTATTTGCATACAAGCTGCATCTTCGCCAAGCTGTAACATAGGCTGATAAGTCATTTTAATGAATCCACCGCTGTACAGATGGCCTACGCAAATAAATGTCCCCAGCACCAAACCATGAAGACTGATGGAAAGCATTTAGGGGTTTTTATAACTTTTTTTTAGGACAGATAATTTAACTTCCACCACCTCATCCCTTCTTAATTAAAGAAAGTTGGTGGATAGTTTAGTTGCTTGACAGTGTCCTTCTCAATTAAAACCAAACAATAAACTTCTGAAATGAAGATATTCTTTGCCTAAGTCAGTGGTTGAAATATTACCTTGGGCATTGTCCACACTGGTGGGATCAAAAGATGGGTTTTTTTTTTTAAGGAGGTGACCAACCAGGACCTTCTTAAAAGGTCCCAGAAATATCCCCCTCCTGAAGTGAAGAATTTACCACTTCCTTGAAACCACCTAATTGTCATGATACTGGAGGTTTTCACTAACCAGGAGGGACAGGGATCTGATTCAGGAGTCTCCAAACTTGTCAACTTCAAGACTTGTGGACTTCAATTCTCATGGCTGAGGAATTCTGGGAGTTGAAGTCCACAAGTCTTAAAGTTGACAAGTTTGGAGAGCCCTGGTTTAACTGATAGGTAGTTGCACTGAGATATTCGCCACTATTGGAAACTGAGAATCCTGTCCGCTTCATCAGGTCCAACAGGATTGAACAATTTCCAGACAACTGGCTAAGACCTTTTTCTCGGGCATCTCACACGGACCCGCATAACACATGGGTTCCAACTGGGAATGAATCTGAGTGATTTTTGTCATCAAGTGTTCCACCCATTCCTTTGCACGGCCTTGAAGATGGTCACTCAAGCCTTCCTGTACCAGATCAAACCAGGTGATCCCAAACAAGGCCATGGCTGACACACTGGGACACAGTAAGGGCAGAGAAAGGAATTCCTCAACAGTAGGGGTCTTCAAACTTGGCCTTTTTGTGACTTGTGGACTTCAGCTCCCAGAATTCCTCAGCCAGCATGCCCTGCTGAGGAATTCTGGGAGTTGAAGTCCACAAGTCATAAAAGGGCCAAGTCTGAAGACCCCTGCTCAACAGGAATGTTAAATTGTTGTCACAGTTGAGCAAAGAACTTCTGAGATTCAGTGATGGCTTTGGTCAGCTGCATATATTTATGGGTGTCCATTTGCAGATAAGCCAACTCCCTTCCCCCCCCCCAATATATTCTGAAGGGCTTCATTTGTTTTCCTGTTTTGTATCAATAAATGTCATTTTCCAGAACAGATTCCATTTTACAGTAGGTTTTCACAGTTCTCTATCCACGGGTGGCACATTATTCACAGTGATTTGGTTCAGTTTATCCGCAAGTACATATAGGTACTTTTAAAAGATACTACCATATAGACTCAGGTATAAGCCAATTTGGGGGAGGGGGGGTATTTTAGAGTCTAACATTCTCGGCTTACTCTCTAGTTGAGTTTCACAATCCTGCTAAGCTTTATTAGAGTTCATTTGGTTAGTTATTGTGACTGTGAGCATAGGGCAAATCTAGCCTGTTGAGTATGGCCAAAGCTATTTTTGTGAAGCAAAGAAAAAAAGAGAAAAAGGTGGTATCAGGCTTAAAATGAGATGTGTAAACTTGACTTTTCTAAATTAAATTGTCAGCAAAGGTCTGTTGTGAAACAACCGCTTAAATAAGAACGATTAAGAAAATACTTAAAGAAACAACCCACCGATCCCATCCAGGACCCGATTTTCAAATGTGAACTCTATACTGTATATAGGCAAATTAGTATAAACAAGATTTGGACCTCTTTTTTATACCCTTCCAACATTAAAGGAGAAAACTTGCACGATACTCCTTTGAGTTTCTACGATAGGATGTTTGCTTAATATACAAACAGACCGCTCAAGAGTATTTATCTGGGCACATCACACAATAGTGTTGTGAATAATGATGGCCTGATACTTGGAATTAAAATTTATGAGTTCTTGCTGCTTGCTGCGCTGAGGCAGATGGGGATCCAATCCTACACAACCCGAAGGTTATTTGGGGGGTGTGTGTGCAGTGGGTGATCTTGCTTTCTGTAAAGCACAATGAAGCGGTATATAAGTACTATTGCTAGTGTTATCTCATCAGTTCATGGACACAGGATCTGACTTCTTAGGCTAGTAGTATTTGGAGGTGGGTTTGGGGGGCAAATATACTTGTGAAACAGTTAGATATGAAAGAAGTCTACGCCTGGCTTGATTTTAGGAGGCAACTAGTAGGTTTAGAGGGGTTTTTTCTCTCTCTTCTCTTTTCCTTTTAAATTAAACCCTTGCGACAGCTTGTATCAGCACAACATTTCTCTTGAGGCTTTGGGCTGGCTGTACTTTGCGACATACTCGGGGGAGTGATAGAATGTAATATAGCAAGGCTGTCTGGAACTCTACTGCATTACAAGTGGCAGTGAGACTTCTTTTTTTCTTCCAAAAACACCTTGAAGGAAGGAAGGAAGGAAGGAAGGGGGGAACGAAGGAAAGAGAAGGAAGGAAGGAGAAGGAAGGAAGGAGAGAAAAGGAAGAGAGAAGAAAGAACAGGAGAAAGGGAAGGAAGGAAAGAGAAAGAAAGAGAAAGAAAGAAAGAAAGAAAGAAAGAAAGAAAGAAAGAAAGAAAGAAAGAAAAAAAAAAGGAAGGAAGGAAGGAAGGAAGGAAGGGAAGGAAGGAAGGAAGGAAGGAAGAAGAAGATACTTCTTGTCTTTTTTCTTTCTTTCCTATTTTTCTTTTACTTTCTTCTTTTCTTGCACTTGCAGATTTCTGTTCAATTTATTTCTCTTTCCATTTTCTCACTTGATATTAGTTTATATCTTTTCAAAAAATCTTTAATAAAATTCTGTGAACTAAAGAACTTCACTCTCTCGATAAATATCCTATAATTTGCTCGGCCTAATCTTAGACATCAAGCACTCAGCAGGTAAAATTTTATTTGCCGGGCGATCGTGTCCAAGCACATCTTGTAATGGAACACAATGCAGAAGGTCTTGATGGAATGGTTGCAGTTGCAGTTTTATGCCAGCAAGTAAGTGATAGGAAGATGCGAACCTACATCAAGATGTAAATAGAACTCAGAACATAGAAACACAGGGGGGAGGGTCCTCAGAGGTCTTCTAGTCCAACCCCCTGTTTAAGGTAGGAGAACTTACACCATCCCGATCCCATGGTAGTCCAGTCTATTTTTGAAAACCTCCAATGATGGAGCACCCATAACTCAGGAAAGTAACCTATTCCATTTATTAATTGTTCTCTCTGTCGTAAAAAATTTCTTTAATTCCAGTGGGAGCTCTCTTTAATAAGCTTCCACCCATTACTTCTTTTCCTACTCTAGATGCTATGCAGAATGAGTCAATCCCAACTTCTCTGTGTGATCAGGGGACTAGAGGGCTAAAACATATAAAGAACGGTTGCTGGAATTGGCTATGTCTACTTTAATGAAGAGAAGGATGAGGGGTGACATGATAGCAGCCTTCCAATATCTCGGGGGCTGCCACAAAGAAGAGGGAGTCAAGCTATTCTCCAAAGCCCCTGAAGGCAGGACAAGAAAAAATGGATGGAAACTCATCAAGAAGAAAAACAACCTAGAACTAAGGAGAAATTTCCTGACAGTTAGAATAAATAACCCAGTGGAACAACCTGCCTCCAGAAGTTGTGAATGCTCCAACACTGGACGTTTTTAAGAAGAGATTGGACAACCAAAAATGTATCTGAAATGTATAGGGTTTCCTGCCTGAGCAGGGGGTTGGACTAAAAGACTTCCAAGGTCCCTTCCAACTATTCCACTCTACTCTCTACTCTACTCTAATCTACTTATTCTATTCTATTCTACTCTACTCTACGCTACTCTACGCTACTCTACCTATTCTATTCTAGTCTACTCTACTCTACTCTACTCTACCTACTCTACTCTACTCTACTCTATTCTATGACTTCCCCACAAGTATTGGAAGAGTTATTCTATTTTCCCGGGATGCTTCTCTTTGAGAGGCTAGATATACCTAGTTCTCTCAACTCTTCCTCATATAATTTAGCCTCCAGACTCCTTGTTATCTTTGTTGCTCTTCTCTGTATACTTTCTAGAGTCTCCGCATCTTTTTTTGTATTATGGTGACCAGAACGGGACCCAGTATTCCAACTGTGGCCTCACTAGTGCAGTATAAATCTTGAACGTAAACTCAAGATGAAAATTGGTAAGTAATGAACATTTTTACGGGAAAGAGTGTAGGAGACATCTGCTGCAACTGAAATCAAATGTTATTCTTGCCGTCTAACTCCATCAGAGCTTTTGATATTAAATCCTTCCAAAAACTGGTCTTCATATTTTGAGAGGGCAAAACGAGAAGAGGGGTTTCTCCTTAGGTGTTCAAAAAATATATTTAGGAGCACGGGAAGAATTCCAGATAGCTGTCAGGTGCAAAGAAATCAGGACCAATTTAGATGATTTACTGCTCAATCCTATACAAAAGAATATATAATCAACTAAGGTTCAGTACTAAATTGACATCAGATAAGGGTCAACGGAATTCAGGAGGAGCTGGATTAAAAGACCATTTGTGGCAATGTAAGGATTCTAAACTGATGACCTGTTTAACTTCACCACCCAGTTCTGCCTTCTCTTTTCCTCCAATATCTGGGAAATTGCAATCAAAGCTTTCCCAGCCCACAGAAGGAAAAGAGAGATGCTAACTCTGTATGCTGCCAGTGGCCCAGACAATGAGACCACTGTGTATTGTAGTTTATTTTACCCTGACACAAATTTAGAAAAGGAGGAGAAAAACAGAGCCGAAAATGAGTGATCCCTGCACCTCATTTAATAAACAGACAATTCAACCTTGAAGGCACATAATGCAAAAGGGGGGAAAAAAGATTGCAGCAATTTGCTGGGCAAAAATTGCTAGAACAAAACAAAAAACCTGCCTGCCTGTTGGCTTTTTAATTCCAAACATTCATGTTGATTTTTCAAGCTCCGGGTATTGGATACGAATCTGCCAGGAGAGTTGGAAGAGATAGGACAAAAATAAATGCATTATTTTGGCATGACTAAAATTACACTTCGGAACTGACATAGAAGCCATTGCTTTTCTTAGAGCAATTTGTGTTGGCTTGACGCTTAGGCAAGCTTCTGAATTATGCTGAATTCATCACAGGACCAGGCTTGACGCTTGGCAGGGTTTACTTCGTGAAAGAAGTTTTATACCCCACATTCATGGCTGCTTTCCTAAGTCTCTTTCCCAAGTGAATCCAACACAGGAAACAAAGATTTAAATCTCAGTCAAAGTTGAAAGTGTTCTTTGAGAAGACCCAGTTGCACTAAAGATTTGTTCATCCTTGGCAACAGTTGTCAAAGAGAGGTTGGGCCGTGTTGACCTTGTCTTCTTTAAACAATATCCCTATTGAAATGAAATCAAATCAGATAATTATGGTTAATTAAATACTCTGGGAAACTAGAGTTCTCCAACCAGTAGGTCATTTCCGGGGGGGGGGAAACAATGAGAGGCTCTCGAGATAGAAAAAAAGGTTCTTGAGATAGAAAAAAAATGAGGCTTAGAAAGGCACATTCATCTTCATTTGTTCAAATGCCCATTTTGCAAACATAAAACATGGAACAACAGAGTTGGAAGGGACCTTGCAGGTCTTCTAGTCCAACCCCCTGCTCAGACAGGAAGCCTTGTACCATTTCAGACAAATGGTTGTCCAGTTCCTTCTTAAAAACTTCCAGTGTTGGAGCATTCACAACTTTTGGTTAACTGTTCTGTCAGGAAATTTCTTCTCAGTTCCAGGTTGTTTTTCTCCTTGATGAGTTTCCATCGGTTGCTTCTTGTCCTGCCTTCAGGTGCTTTGGAGAATAGCTTGACTCCCTCTTCTTTGGGGCAGCCCCTGAGATACTGGAAGGCTGCTATCCTGTCCCCCCTCGTCCTTCTCTTCGTTAAACTAGACATACCCAATTCCAGCAACCGTTCCTTGTATGTTTTAGCCTCCAGTCCCCTAATCATCTTTGTTGCTCTTCTCTGCACTCTTTCCAGAGTCTCAAAATCAGTAATCAATCACACCTCCCCTGCTAAAAGCAACTTTAAGACACAGAGGAGATCCATGAAAAGGCCCATGGACCTTGATTGGGCAAATCCTTTGAAGTGTAGATGGGCCCTGCAGTTCAAATCAGTTTAAGCATTGATGATGATGATGATGATGATGATGATGATGATGGGAGGGACCTTGAAGGTCATCTAGTCTAGTGTTTCCCAAACTTGACAATTTTAAGGCATGTGGACTTCAACTCCCAGAATTCCACAGCCAGCGTTGCTGGCTGTGGAATTCTGGGAGTTGAAGTCCACATGCCTTAAAATTGTCAAGTTTGGGAAACACTGTTCTAGTCCAACCCCCTGCTCAGGCAGGAAACCCTATATCATGTCAGACAAATGGCTATCCAGTCTCTTCATAAAAACATCCAGTGTTGGAGCATTCACAGTTTCTGAGGCAGGCTGTTCCACTGGTTAATTGTTCTAACTGTCAGGAAGTTTCTCCTTAGTTCTAGGTTGCTTCTCTCCTTGATTAGTTTCCACCCGTTGCTTCTTGTCCTGCCTTCAGGTGCTTTGGAAAATAGCTTGACTCCCTCTTCTTTGGGGCAGCCCCTGAGATATTGGAAGGCTGCTATCCTGTCCCCCCCCCCCGGTCCTTCTCTTCATTAAACTAGACCTACCCAATTCCAGCAACCATTCTTCCTATGTTTTAGCCTCCAGTTCCCTAATCATCTTTGTTGCTCTCCTCTGCAAGTCAAGTCTTGTTGCCAGGCAAGGTGGCTTATTCTCCTGGAGGAAGATTGCAACGTTTCCTTAAAGCTTCTCCCTCTTCTCGCCCGCAGGGGTTTCCAGAGAGACCAAAGCAAACGGAACAGACAGAGCTGTCAGTGGAAAAGGTGAGATCTAATGTACTGAAGCAAGTTCTCCCGAGCCCTCGGCTTCCTTTGATTGACAGCTAGGGGGAAAAAAGCAAACCACCAGCAGATATGCCTCTAAATCAAAATTGTCCGCTTGAGCAGAAATGATGTTGGTTTTGATCACGAGGCGAATCTGTCAGTGTCTGTTTTCTGCTCTTGCTATTTTCGATGGTGGAGTTCAACTCTGTCTTCCTGACATCCCATTACTGGAAAAGCCTGCTCCAGCTGCACAATAACCCTGCGGGATGCAGACGGAGGTTTTACAGGGTGCATGCTGGGCTGGAAAGCTTCGGGTAGAGCTGAATGTTCATTAAGAGAGGGCTAGATCTCAGCTACTTTGCTTTGCCTTGGGTGTGTAACATGCAGAGTAATCCCTTGCACCTTAAACTTAAAAACACTCTCTAAATGTAAAAAAAAAAAAGGGGGGGGTGATCTTCCTCCCTTACAAGAGGGATTTTTAAGCTTGGTTGCTCCTCTATAAATAAAGGAATTCAATTTCCATATCGGATCCCACATTCCGTCTGAAGCGGTACGCCTCTCAGTGCTGCCGGAGCACCTGGCTGACTTTATCAAGCCACGGAAGCTCGTTAGAATCCGACAGACTGTCAGGTGCGAAGGATGGGGAGGGGCCGTACGTTAAGTTGCAGCACAGAAGATTTATTATTCAGGCTTGTACACAACATTCTAGTCAACGGATGGTCAGCACTAAACTGGCGCTAGATAAAGGTCAACAGAATTTGAGGGGAGCTGACTTGAAGCATTTGTGACAACATAAGGACTCTAAGCTGATGACATGTTTAACTCTGCCCCCCACAGCTCTGCCTGCTCCTCTCCTTCATAGACATAGGAATCCCCCTCAAAGGTCTTTAGCAACCTTCCATTTTGGGCTGGGTTTCTCTACAACTGGTCTCAGTCTTGAGAAAACTAAATTTAGTTTATTTATTTAAAAGGTTTATATAGCTGCCCTTCTTCCAACCAACCCCGGGGAGCTCCCGATCAGATTGTCCTATAAAATCATATTAAAACTATAAAACTAAGCCCATTAAAACACTAAAAAAAATCTGGTGTCAAATCAAAGCTCTGATGTGTGACTATCTAGTCTCCTCTCAAAACTTGGAGAAAATGTCAGGTCTTCAAAGCTTTATGGAAGGCTAGGAGGGTTGAGGGTTGAATGCGCCAGGCTAGAGACTGGGAGTTCTAGTTCCACCTGAGACATGAAGCCAATTGGATGACTTTGGCCTGGTCCCTGTCCCTCAGCCTGGAGAAGAAGGTGGTGTCATGCCTCCGTCCGAGCCTGACTCTGAGGATGACATGGAGTTCCCTGTTGAGGGCCAGGAGGGGGTGTCTGTGGCTTCGGAGGACTGTGGGGAAGAGCAGGCTGAAGCAGGCCAGGGCCCTTCAAGTTTGGAACAGAGAAGGCAGAGCTCAGGCGAGGAGCAAGGCCCCTCCCCACCAGATCCCAGAACAAGGAGAGCAGAGAGGAGGAAGGAACAACGGAGGCAGGCTCACTTGCTTGGGAGGAGAGCGTCCCGCCCCACTTCACAAGGCACACCTGGGGAGTAGGTATTTAAGGAGACGCTGTAGGGTGGGGCATTTGCCGGGAACAAACGTGAACTCTTGTGATGTGAGCTCTTGTACCTGGACTCTTTGTATTTTGGATCAAGTTTGTTTCCTGCTGAGTTCTCCTTGCTGTCCTCAGTTTTGCAGTTTGCAGGTTACAGGCAAGCTGGGCGTGGAAAAGATCATACTTTGTTATCTGTTTTACTTTAAAGAACTGTTTAACTCCGTTGACTGTTTGATTGAACTTGTGCCAGCATATGTGGGGGCTGTTGGGTGAATGTTGGCAGTGCTTACAAAGACAATTATTCTGACCAGCTAAGTGCTTTGCCTCCGTTCGGGGCCCTGGGTCATCACAGATGGCAAGAGCCAACCGTTTCCCACATCTTGCCAAGAAAAATGCCAGGAATAACAAATTAAACCAAAACGTCACAATAGAGAACCAGTTTTGATAGAGGCTAAGGCACCAGGCTAGAAACCAAGAGACAAGAAAGTTGGTGATCCTGGGTACCTAGTTAGGGAGGAATTAGGGAATCTAGTTAGGGCGACTGGGAGTTCTAAATCCCACCGTAGACATGAAGACAGCTGGGGGACCTTGGGCCGGGCACTCTCTCTATCAGTCCTCAGAAGCAGACAATGGCAAATCATTTTTGAAAAACCTTGTCAAGAAAACTGCAGAGCTTAGTCCAAGCATTCGCCCCAAGTTGACTTGACTCAAAGGCACCCTCCCCCCAAAAATGAGGAAGACCACAACTACAGTGTCCGTTGCATTCTTCAACTGAAGCCATGATTTGCATTTTAGAATTTCCAATGAGTTTCCCTCGTCACCTTTGGCGGAGCTGACGGATGACATGCACGGAGACATTCGGTAAGACGATAGGGCACAGACACAAAGCACGAAGGATAATTTTTGTTGAAATGCGAGGGGCCGAAAATGACTTACACATCTTTGCTTCACAGTTTGTGGAGCACAATTTCACTTAAAGCCTAAATCCATCATTGTGGAGGGGGATTTTTTTTTTCATCAGAATGCATCCAATATCCAGCCATAAATATGAAGAAGAGTGTTGAGTCAAAGGGAGGCATGCAAGTAAACAGAACAAAAACAAAATTCACAATTGCAAAGAGGCTGCCAGCGACACTCAAGATATTGGGGGGGGGGGGAGAGAAAAGAAGATTGAGCTCCCCACTCCTGCCATATAAGGAGCATAAAAATACTTCAACAGAACAACAACAACATCATCAAAAAAACATCCATAGGAGAAGCATTTTACTCATTGCAAAACTAATATGCTGGTTAGCCTGTCAAAACTCATATTCATTTCAAGGTTGGGTGATTACGAAAAAGGCAAACAAACGGAATCATATTTAACTGAGATGCAAAATAAAGAATGATTTTTTTTCTTCAAATACAATGCCTCAGTGGGAACAAATATTGATTGTTGTTGTGCTTAAAACTCCAGTAGAACTTATAAAAACCATCTCTTGTGGTCTTTTTCACCCAAGAGGCAGAAAGGAGAAAAAAGGGAATTACTTATTGCTTGGTTTGAAATTATTCCAGCAACGCAGCCCTACTATGCCTGTAGTTAAACCTCACATCTAAGTCAACAGCAAGAGATAGTTAAACTTAATTTACAATATCTGATTCCAAGGATGATGCATAATATATAGAGAACACTTCACAAGGTCGTTACGTCCTAGATCGAGCAGCTGGATTCACCGAGATGGGAACATAGTTTAATTTGAATAACCACAGCTTATTTTTTTGTGGTTTAATGCAAGGGTCTCCAAACCTGGCAAATTTAAGACTTGTGGACTTCAACTCCCAGAATTCCTCAGTCAGCCATCTAGTCAACTAACAGTCAGCGTTAAACTGGCTGGCTGAGGAATTCTGGGAGTTGAAGTCCACAAGTCTTAAAGTTGCCAGGTTTGAAGTGCCCTGTTTTTAGTGTGTTGTGTAATCACAATACAAACAGCACTAAAAAAAAAATCACGGCACAATATAAACAAGATTGTGTCAAATGTTCCAATCGTTATTTAACAGTGCCATTATCATGTATCACTGTTGAACTTTACACAATGGCCATTAAACAATGTCAAGACCAGGGGTAGGCAACCTTGGTTCTTTTATGACTTGTGGATTTCAACTCCCAGAATTCCTGAGCCAGCCACGCTGAGGGGAAAGGGAGAGGTTTCCAAGCTGAGCCATGCTGGCTCAGGAATTCTGGGAGTTGAAGTCCACGAGTCATAAAAGAGCCAAGGTTGCCTACCCGTGGTCAAGACCATTCTTCCTTAGCACACAACGAAGATTCATTCATCCCATTTCTAATACCACCCATCTCCTCCAGGTGATGCTGGGTTGTTTACCATCAAAAGGACATCATAATACCAAAGGTGAATACGAACAAAGTTGAAAACAGAATGTAAAAGGTTAGGGTTCAAAATTAGACGTTAGAAAGGTGGAGAGGACATCTTCAGGATGGCAGGCATCCCTGAGGTTGCATATGACTCTTTCACACACACTCTTTCACACACAAACGCATGCAGGGACGCACACACCAATTGGCAGAGCCAAGTCCAAACACTCTTTCTGAAGGCCAGAAGATGGGACCCGCCTTACCTCTAAGGGTTAGGTGTTCCAAAGGGTGGGATGATGGCAGAGTGGGTTCTCTTCCTGGATCCTGCCATGAAAATTCTTTAATTGGTGGGATCTGCGACATGCCTTCCCTGACTGACAAGGTGGGATGGGACGATGTCTGGTTGAGTTCCCGTCTCTCATAGGGTAGGAACCCTCCATATTCATTCCTTTAAGGTTCACATAGGACAAGGCTGAACATGGGTGGAACTGATGCTCCTGTAGATACCTGGGAGCTGAGCCAAGTAGATAAACATCTATTCTTTGAACTGAATGCAGAAATGGCTAAATGCTAGGGGCAAACAAGTCCCTCTATTTTGAACTGTTTGAAACTCCTAAGCAGTGGTGGGATTCAAATACGTGAACAACCAGTTCTCTGTGTGGATGTGGCTTCCAGAAGTCTGTTCTAGGCCTGGGCAACAAAAAATTAGCTACCTGTTCTGCTGAACTGGTGCAAACTTGCTGAATCCCACCACTGCTCCTAAGTCATCTTCAAAAACAGCCCTACAGAGAATTCATTGCTGTAGTCTAACCACAGCAAGACAAAGCCCAGTTTGAGAAGCCACACAAATTGTGCTTCCTTCAGTGAACCATAAGCAAACAACACCCATTCTCCCAAGTGGGGCTTTGTAGAGGCTTTACCAGCCGCTGAATTTATCTAGCTTCAAGAAGCAAGCAAATACATCAGGATTAAGTTGAAAAACCCAACAAAACATCATAAATGCAGACAGGAAGACTCACCAGATGTTCTAAGAAAATTTGTCAACTTTGAGTTAAACAACAAAATCTTCACACAAGGGGGGTGATTTCAGCAGCCACAATCAAGCCGTGCTTGGTCTCCAAATCTCAGTGGCCTCTGGCCCCATCCAAATACAGCTGGTCCTCGTCAGGTGACACTGAAATATAATAAATGGAATGTTCGTTAGTTAATCATACCTGACTTTGCTTCCTTGGAGAGTTTGCTATCACATTAAACAATGATTTGTAAGGTACGACACAACAGTAAACCACTGTCATTTTCAGGCAAGGGCAAACAGTGGTCAGTGAACAGCAGATGGGTTATGTGGTTGGCATTTCATTGAGATACTACGTGAAAGTTGTTTAATTGTAGAACCAGTGGTGCAATTCAGCCAGTTTGTACCAGTTCGGCAGAACCGGTAGCTAATTTTTTGTTGCCCAGGCCCAGAATGGACTTCTGGAAGCGGCATCCATGCAGAGAACTGGTTGTTGACATATCTGAATCTCACCACTCCTTCCTTCCTTCCTTCCTTCCTTCCTTCCTTCCTTCCTTCCTTCCTTCCTTCCTTCCTTCCTTCCTTCCTTCCTTCCTTCTTTCCTTCCTTCCTATGGTGCGATTCAGCCAGTTTGTACCAGTTCGGTAGAACTGGTAGCTAATTTTTTGTTGCCCAGGCCCAGAATGGACTTCCGGAAGTGGCATCCATGCAGAGAACCAGTTATTCACATATTTGAATCCCACCACTGTGTAGAACTAAAATTGTAGTAATGTATTAATCAGTATTCAACTACAGGTAGTCCTTGACTTACCACCACAACTGAGCCCCAACATTTCTCTCGCTAAGTAAAATATTTGTGAAGTGAGTTTTGCCTATTTTACGACTTTTCTTGCCAAAGTTGTTAAGTGAACCACTGCTGTTGTTACGTGAGTAACACGGTTGTTAGGTGAATCTGGCTTCCCCTCATTGACTTTGCTTGTCAAAAGGTCGCAAAAGGGGATGACATGACCCCGGGACACTGCAAACCGTCATAAGTACATGCCAGTTGCCGAGCCTCCGAATTTTGATCACGTGACCAGGGGGAGGCTGCAACGGTCATAAGTGCGAAAACTGGTCATAAGTCACTTTTTTCCAGTGCCATTGTAATTCCAGTCACTAAACAAATGATTGTAAGTCAGGGGTGTCACACTGCCGGCCTGTGGGCCGGATGCGTCATGCCGAAACCGCACCCACTCCAGCTCTGGCAATAGGGGAAAAGTCGTGATACGTCGCGACACATCACGTGATGTTGCGCGTTTGACACCCCTGTTGTAAGTCAAGGATTACCTGTATTATATTGGCCATACTTTTTTTAAAAAAAAAAATCTGGAAAGAGATTTTAAGCTCTCAGCTTTAGCCCTGGTTCCGTGTTCGTTCTCCTGCGTGCCTCCTCCTCTTTCTCCTCTGCAGTCATAATAATAAACTTATTAATCAACTTGATCCAGGCCAATTAATTTGGAAACTATTCTCCCTGCAGGGTAACTTTTGCCCTGGGGCAACACAACTGGCTTCAGAAGGGGACTGTCACACTCCAAAAAAGAGCTGTCCATCATTGCAGAAAAGTCAGCTTCTAAGAGGCGGATGTAAAACCCAAAAGCCGGTTCTTCAAAACACTGGAATGGGGAAACAACATGCATTGGAGCTATTTCCAAGGCCGAGCTCTGAATTATTCAGGAGTTCTCCTCCTTGCTACCCCCCACCTCCCCACCTCACCCCCATTTTAATTCACCTGCCTTTCAGTTCCTCATCAAAACCAACAGCAGTTTGCACAGTTTTTAAATTGTCTTGATAACCCTCCGGGAAATGTACCAGCCGCGTGGCAGCAGAATACAAATAGGAAATGGGTTTGCATAAAGCAGCTTCCATAGATCATCCTGACACCTGTTTTGGGGCTTTGGGAAGGATGAGTTGTGGGGCAAGGGAGGTGGGTCAAGGGCTAGGAAAACAAAGTGGCTACCCCATCCAATGGTCAAAGGGGACATTTGCTCCTCTTGGCCATCAAGACTCCGTTGGGTTCTCCATGAATACAGAAGAGATGGATTCTGTCAAAGGAGTCTTCTCCAGATTCGAGACATTCTTGGTTGGCATCATATGAATGGCCTGCCAATCTCAGGATTATGTGCTCTGCGGGCCAAAAGAGAAGCTTGCCCACCCCTTGAGTAAAAAGATGGGGTCGGGGGTTGCTTATACAGGGGCCAGAAGAGATGGGAAGTCTTCACTCAAGAAGGATGAAAGATTGCACAGCTTTTCTTCCCAACAATATGGACAAGGTTACCATGGTCTTCTTTCACAATGCTATTTGGGCTTCCCAGCCTGACCTAGTTTAGCCTCTGCTAAAATGTTCTCCCCGCTGCAAGTTCAGGAATAGTCTCTTTCAGAACCACGTTTTGGACTGCATTTGAATCCGAGACACTTTTGTTCCCACCATCCTTTTCTGACAGTCATATAGGAAAGGACACTGGTGTAAATTTCCGCCTTAGAGAAGGACCTACTAAGGACCTTTTAGTTTTGCAGGGAAAGGTTGAGGACCACAAGCTGGAGGCACAAAATCATTTAGACAGAGAGAGGGGAAAAACATGGAGAAGTGCACTGATGGTGTTGCTTAGTTGAGTCATGAAACGTCCGCAAGAAAACCACCAAGCTCAGAGAGCACCAAGGACCCCACAGTTCAACCTACAAATGTTCTCTTCTATCCAGGGAGAGAAAGTTTAGCTGAGCACCATTCCTCCTCAGAAACCTCTACTCTACCGTGCTATGTCCATCTTCTTCTCTATGGTAACGTTGTCTTCTTCAAGTTGACCTTTCTCTCCTGCTGAGTGTGTCTTCTTCACAGCAATATGGACAGGGTTTACCACGTTGTTTGGACTTTCCAGCCTGACCTATGGGCCTGGGGTTCCCAGACAAGTCTCCCTTTCAAGTACTAACCAGACTTGACCCTGCTTAGCTTCTAAGCCTAAACAAAGTCTGTGAAGTGCTCCCACCTGCTGGGACATTAGTCAGCAAAGGATAACGTTTAGAGATTGCCACTTTCTGGCTGGTTCCAACGGATAAAAGCAGGCGGACTTAATAAGCAAGGTCAAACACACCTGAAATTCCGATGAGGAGAAGCAAAGTGTGAGCTGCAGGGCCCGGAGAGACTTTTAAAATGTCAAGGTGTAAGGAAGATAAATGAAAGCTCTCAAAATGGAAGGCAAAACACATCAGCAGTTGTCTACAAGTCAATACTTGCTCATGAATAATATATTCATTTTTGTTAGGGTAGGCCTTTTTGCAATCAGGGCTGTTTTCAATCAACATGTGCATAAAGAATGGATCTAACCAGCAGCTTTTGCAGGCAGAACGTGGTGCTGATGAGAGAGAGAGAGAGAGAGAGAGAGAGAGAGAGAGAGAATGAGAATCTCTGCATATCTAAGATTGTAGATTTATCCCTTACGCATGTGCACAAAAATGCGGTAGAGCTTGGTTCACAACACTATCCCTAACGTCTTGCAGATTTTGACACAACTGAAAGCCACCAATAGCCAAACAGCTATTTTTTGCCCTATGTTGTAATTGAATTTACCCTTATTCAGGACTCACGCAACAGAGTGGACAAATTTAGAAGGCTGAGCTTTTGCTAAACCACAAACAAATGAATCATGTTAGACTAAGCAATTGGAGGCATTTCATCTTTAAACTGACACGGTGAAGTGTTTTGTGCAGTGGTGGGATTCAGCCAGTTCGCACCACTTTGGCAGAACCCTTCCAACTGTATATTATTATTATTGTTGTTGTTATTCTACCCACTCACTTCCACCCTCATACTGGCTGGGGAATTCTGGGAGTCAAAGTCCATAAGTCTTAAAAGTTGCCAAGTTTGGAGACCCCATCAACTTAATAGAGTCTGATCCAGATTTTCAAGATGTTTCCACAATTCTGGAAAAAGTTTTACAAGCTGATGTTAGACCATCAAAGGAAAGTCAACTGACTTTGTCCAACCAGTCCATGGGAGAATCAGGTAGCCAGCTCCATCTGAATGAACAAACCAATCATAAAACTTTCCAGCACATACCCAACTTTTCACGTAGAGAATATAAATTACTTCCTTTAATTGCCTTATGCGGATGTATCACTGAACTGTTTTGACTTGCCCAGAACTAATCATCTGTCAAAAAGATATTTTGCAGCCAAGCAGATAGCTTAATTGGATATTTAATTTAACTGTGAAGCTTTGTTCTTTCCTATTTCACATTTTGTTCCTTAATTTTTTAAGGTTTTCCCCCCCCCTCTTTCCTTAGCCCATCATTTCACTCTTTGCTTTTCTACAAATGATTCAGGACTTGGATGAACGATGCTTGCATTTCTAACTTCCGCTCTGTTCATTTCGGAGCCCATAATTTTCTCCTGCCTTTCTCCAATATACGAGACACAAATGAGAAATATCAAGTTAATTAGATTCGTATTCATTAATCATACTCTCAAATGAACCTTTAGGTGATATGATGGGCCTGTTAAAATAATGTTGGAAGGGCGAGTCTCTTGAGGCCAATCGCTCAGCTGAACGTGCAAGGTGACAAACAATATTTTAGCAAACACCTTGTAAAACAAAAGATATAAACAAGGCACTTTAAAAAAAACTACTAATAAAATTGTTAACATTTAAAAGCCCTGCTAAATCTCATAGCTATTCTTGTAAAAAATAATAATAACATATTGTCAATAAAAAGGCTATAGTGATGAAAAACAGCCAACAGGAAAACAGCAGATTGAAACAATCAAAGGATCCATCAAGCCGTCGATAAAAAACAAGAAGTGCCCAAAACTTCGCAACTTAATGTGAAATGAGGATCCACAGTCAGAAGAAGCTTAAAAGTTTTAAAGCCGTAAAAAAAAATCTGTGCAGAAAATACCCTGGATGGGGTATCATAGTTTAATATCTTGATGTAGGCGTTCCTGGACTGGATCTGTTGGGCTCTGTTGGGTTTCTAGGTTTAGTGACTATGGTTTAATGACAACAGATTTCTTTACATTTCACTGGCAACTGTGGTTGATTATCTTCAGAGGCAAGATCACAGACTGCAGACAATTGAGCAAGGATTGACCGACTACCTGCTTTTATAGCCATGGTCAATAAGCCCTAAAGCCCAACATAGCATAGGTCAGTCAGCCTTCCATAATCTGTGTGAGTCTAGTCTTTCTAAGCGGCTGCCCCCAAGAAGAGGGGTCAACCTATTCTCCAAAGCACCTGAAGGCAGGATAAGAAGCAACAGATGGAAACTCATCAAGGAGAGAAGCAACCTAGAACTAAGGAGAAACTTCCTGACAGTTAGAACAGTTAACCAGTGGAACAACCTGCCTCCAGAAGTGGTGAGTGCTCCAACACTGGAAGTTTTTAAGAAGAGACTGGACAAGCATTTGTCTGAAATGGTATAGGGTTTCCTGCCTGAGTAGGGGGTTAGACTAGAAGATCTCCAAGGCCCCTTCCAACTCTGTTATTCTGGGTCAACCTGTTTTCCAAAGCACCAGAAGGCAGGACAAGAAGCAATGGATGGAAACTAATCAAGGAGAGAAGCAACCTAGAACTAAGGAGAAATTTCCTGGCAGTCAGAACAATTAACCAGTGGAATGACTTGCCTCCAGAAGTTGTGAGTACTCCGTCACTGGAGGTTTTTAAGAAGAGACTGGACAAGCATTTGTCTGAATTGGTGTAAGTTTTCCTGCTTGAGCAGGGGGTTGGACTAGAAGACCTCCAAGGTAACTTCCAACTCTGTTATTTTGTTATAGGTTGAAGCTGCCATGCTTAAAGATGAAGCAGGCACGTAAACAGGGTGGACAAAACTCGGGAATCTTGTTTGAAAGATCCCTTCGGGGAGGCCATTAAGAAGGAACCGAGTTGTTAAGGAAACCAAGGAAAAATGTCACTTGAAGAAGGCCAAAGAAATTGGGTCTGGGCACATGGGAAACCCCTCCCCAAATCCCACCCCTACCAGACATGTAAAGGCAAGAGTTGCAAGGCCAGTTTTGCCAATCAACAAATCAAGGACTTTGAAGGATAAAAGGAATCCTGAAACGTATCCATTCTTTGAATCATCTTTGGATCCAGATTTGGCAGATTCTGTTCCTCTGGCGAGTACCTGCCAGCAGTAGGACATGAGCAAGTGTAGGTGTGTGTGTGAGAGAGTGTGTGTGTGTGTGTGTGTGTGCAGAAATGAGAAAGAGCAAATCACCAGTAAGGAGTTGCTATTATTTTAAATGTGAGGGAGCGACCATAAGCCCACCGCCTGAGACAACATGTAAAACTAGGAAAATTAGACAGTCCGTCATCTGAGATGGTTTGATGGTTCCTACTTTGGGTATGGGAAGGAGCAGAGGTCTTTCAAGGTCCGTCCCAATCTACTGATTTTAAAATGGCTAATAATAGTAGTAGTAGTAGTAGTAGTAGTAGTAGTAGTCGTAGTAGTAGTAGTCGTAGTAGTAGTAGTAATAAAAAAGTTGGAAGGGACCTTGGAAGTCATCTAGTCCAACCCCCTGCTCAGCCAGGAAACCCTATACCATTTCTGACAAATGGCTGTCCATTCTCTTCTTAAAAACTTCCAGTGTTGGAGCATTCATCGCTTCTGGAGGCAGGTTGTTCCATTGGTTAATTGTTCTCACTGCCAGGAAGTTTCTCCTTACTTCTAGGTTGCTTCTCTCTTTGGTTAGTTTCCATCCGTTGCTTCTTGTCCTGCCATCATGTGCTTTGGAGAATAACTTGACTCCCTCTTCTTTGGGGCAGCCCCTGAGATATTAGAACGCTGCTATCACCGTCCTTCTCTTTATTAAACTAGATAGACCCAATTCCAGCAACCGTTCCTTATATGCTTTAGCCTCCAGTCCCCTGATGATCTTTGTTGCTCTTCTCTGCACTCTTTCTAGAGTCTCAACATCTTTTTTACATCATGGTGACCAAAACTGGATGCCGTATTCAAAGTGTGGCCTTACCAAGGTATTGTAAAGTGGTATTAATAGTTCACGTGATCTTGGAGATTAATAGGGATTGTGTTTTCATACTGGTGTACCAGGCATGGGTTGTTCTCAGAAAGCAAAATTCTCTCATCTCAGCAATGTTTGGCTTCCAACTCACAAGATCAGAGATGCACAACCATTTGTTAGACAGGAGCTGTGATGAGTGTGGCAAAGAGGCAAAGTATTTAAGAGTATATCACTCGTGGGCGGGGATCCGATTTTCTGCTTCTTTGCTTCCTGGGAGTTTGAAGTTTTTATTTATGTTCTTTTAAACCATTCAGCCTATTTGGGGGCAAACACATTGTGTGTGTGTGTGTGTGTGTGTGTGTGTGTGTGTGTGTGTGTCCTGACTGAAACACAGTGGGAAACCGCAAAACTGATTTTCAAGCCAGGAGAATTGAGGAAAAATACTGGAGCCACTAAAAAAAAAAGAGAGGGAGAGAGTTCAAGGTTGACTAGCTCTGTTATAAATATCCCCATCAACGTTGGAACTTGATTTTAATTTATTTTATAGCATGTATGTGAGATCAGCACATTGTCAACTAAGGAAAACACACGGAATGTACACAGGACATTTATATCCCGTGGCATATGGCAAATGGGATAAAGAGCATATGAAATTGAATAAATTACATCAAATGGGATGCTTGTGGTTTTATTGTCAAACCTTCTCATCAAGCAGCTGCTCCTCTATGGAGTCACATGACCGCCCACAACATCCCCATTTGCCATCTGATCTGCACACAACCCTGGGCTTTCCATTGTCTAGCCAATGAAACATTTGTCTACTCGTATTCTCTGACACGGTATTCTTCAAACTTGGTTGTTGTTTTTTTTTGCAGACGTTTCATTGCTCCGACTACTGTAGGTAACTTCATCAGTTCTAGAAGGGAGTGGGGTATGGGAGGAGGAGGAGGAGGAGGAGGAGGAGAACTGTGGGGTCCTTGGTGCTCTCTGAACTGAACTTGGTTGTTGTTGTTTTTTTTGCAGAGGTTTCATTACCCCAAATAGGTAACTTCATCAGTGCTAGAAGGAAATAACCCCACTGATAATGTTACCTAGTTGGGTAATAAAATGTCTGCAAGAAAACAACCAAGCTCAGTGATTACCAAGGATCCCTCACTTCAGCCCTGAGCTACAAATATTCTCTTTTATCATTATGGTATTCTTGTTTGGCTAAACAGAGAAAATCTTATGTGACACGATGGCTTATAGCCAGATGCCTTAAAGATGGGAATTCCAGTCTCATTTACTGTCATTAACTAGGAGCTACCTGTAAACCAATAACACAGTTGGAAGGCACCTTGGAGGTCTTCTAGTCTAACCCCCTGCTCAAGCAGGAAACCCCCATACCATTTCAAACAAATGAGTGTCCAATCTCGTCTTTAAAACCTCCAGTTTTGAAGCACCCACAACCTCTCGAGGTAAGCTGTTCTACCAATTAATTGTTCTCACTGTCGGGAAATTCCTCCTTAGTTCTAGGTTGCTTCTCTCCTTGCTTAGTTTCCATCCATTGCTTCTTGTCCTGCCTTCAGGCGCTTTGGAGAATAGCTTGACTCCCCCTTCTTTGTGGCAGCCCCTGAGATATTGAAACACTACTATCATGTCACCCCTGGTCTTCTTTTCTCTAGACTAGACATCCCAATTCCTGCAATTGTTCTTCATATGTTTTAGCCTCCAGTCCCCTGATCATCTTTGTTGCTCTTCTCTGCACTCCTTCCAGAGTCTCAACATTTTTTTCGTATCATGGTGACCAAAACTGGATGCAATACTCCAAGTGTGATCTTACCAAGGCATTATAAAGTGGCACTAGCAAGTGGTACTATATTCCACATTAAGCAAATATCAAGCATCAGATTTGGTTGGGTGGAGAAACTCACCAACCCTCTCAGCTGTAAAAAGAAAACCAAGAAGTGCCGTTCTAATGCATTCTTTGCATTAAACGGCACTTTATTATTATTTTTTAAAATAGCTCAAGCACTTCATTTCAAGCAGTCTCTGGATTGTTAAAAGGCAGTTGAGGAAAAGGATTTGTTTATTTTCACCCTTGCCAGGTGCTGTAGCCCTCTGACCCTCTGCTACAATTCTATATTTATAGCAATCGTCTTTCTTTATTAATATTCATGGTGTCCATTTCCTTGAAGCGTTTCACAATTCAACACACCACCAGCACGTGTTGCTTTGCATCTCATCTATATTTTAGCATGAACAAACAGCATCACGTCTGAATTTTAAGCCTCGATCCAAACATTAAAGAAGGAGGAGGAGGAGGAGGAGGAGGAGGAGGAGGAGGAGGAGGAGAAGAAGAAGAAGAAGAAGCGGTTTTGGATGGATGCTCAAACATTGTTCCAGTTTGTTGGCATGGACTTTATGGAATTCAGAGTTGGTGATAAAGCCAAACTTTTCGTTGTTGTTGTTGTTGTTGTTGTGTGTCTGTTTGTTTCGTTTAAGCCTTGAGAGATGGAGACCTGCTTTTAGCAGATGGCAGTTTGAAAATGTATCTGTTTATCCAAAGAAGGAATCCAGAAGAGATTTTGCCCAGGGAAACCATAAGTGGGGATAGATAATTCAGTTCACAATGCATCCAAAGCAATTTGAGAAGAAATAAAAGGAACAAAGAAAAGATGATGATGATGATGATGATAAACTAGAATGTTCCAATTTCATCAGCATTGTGAGACTCAGTTTCCAATGTCAGCCATTTTGTGAGAATACCCACATTCCAAATAGAAGCGAGCATAATAAAGCTGCTTTCCCCCATTAGCGAGAGGATGAAAAAAAACATTTTCATGTGGACCTCCTGCTTTAAAAAATATGGTATTTATAATGCCTGGTATGTTGGAGAAGACTCTTGAGAGTCCCTTGGAGTGGAAGGAGATCCAATCAGTCAATCCTAAAGAAGAATAGAATAGAATAGAATAGAGTAGAGTAGAGTAGAGTAGAGTAGAGTAGAGTAGAGTAGAGTAGAGTAGAGTAGATGGAAGGGACTTGGAGGTCATCTAGTCCAACTCCCCGCTCAGGCAGGAGATCCTATACCATTCCAGACAAATGGTTGTCCAGTCTCTTCTTAAAAACTTCCAGTGTTGGAACAGTCTGAAGGCGGGCTGTTCCACTAGTTAATTGTTCCAACTATCAGGAAATTTCTCCTAGGTTCTAGGTTGCTTCTCTCCTTGATTAGTTTCCATCTGTTGTTTCTTGCCCTGCTTTCAGGTGCTTTGGGAAAGAGGTTGACCCCCCCCCACCTCTTCTTTGTGGCAGCCCCTTAGATATTGCAACACTGCTATCATTTCTCCCTCCCTCCAATTTCCCAGGAATCCCCAAATGTCAATACTAATTGATTCCCTAAATGATGTCAGAATTAAGGTGCCATTTTAAGCATGGCCAATTTACAACTGAATGCAAATTAAATCACGGTGGTGAGATGGCAATTACTCTTTATCGGAAGCGCAAAGAAAGAAGGTAAAAGATGAGAAGAGCTGATGAAACTCAAAATGGGTAAAATCATTCCTTCATTTCGTACCCATCAATCAGTACTGTCATTGATTTCAACTCTCAGGGTCGGGGCTGAGAAAAAATAAATAAAACTACATTATTCAATCTTGGCACGGATTCAAGTCCTGCCGGCGATTATTTAGGAATAAGTCTCACCAAAACCAAAAGCCATCTCAGAAATATGGTGTGTTTGTCTTTCGTGTGTCTTTTTTTTTTTTTTTTGTTTCCGACTTTGCAAATATTCCAAACCCACAGTTTCTTGCACTGCCAAAGACATTAATTTGTTTACAAATAAGATAAATCATAACAAGAAAAGCAGAGAAATCAGAATCTGTTCTGCTGGAGGATAATTAACAGGGATTTCATTCAGACAAGCTTTAGAGAAACAATAAAATCTAGCACAGCCTGGATTAAAGGCAATTACGAGGCAAATTGGTTTTGCTGGTGATCTAGCTAATTAATCCACACCCTTAACTCAGATTGGTTGACTTTTTAATTATCAGATAATCTCACCCATAAGGCAAGTGTTTCTTATTCATTCTGGTCTTTGACAGGCATGTCCATTTCGAGAAAAATAAGAAGTCTGATGCCCTCCAGATGTTTAGAATAGAGCTCCCACGAGCCTCTGATCATTGGCTTTTATGTGAACTGCAGCCCAAAATATCTAGAAGACTGTTGAGGTTTTGTGTAGGGGTCTGTTGTAATTCTGTGTCATGGCTAAACCACTGGACAAATGTTGTGCAGGCAATATCCCAGTCTGAAGAGAAACTCCGTGCTACTTACACTCATGGAGTCAAAGCATTAGAAAAGAACCTGGAGGTCTTCTAGTCTACCTGTGTTTGTTCAGCAATCTTCAGACCATCCCACTCAAATGTTACCCAGGCTTTGCTTAAAAGTCTCCAATGATGGAGCACTCATAATTCTAGGAGGTAAGCTGTTCCATCGCTTCATTCTTCCCCCAGCCAGGAAGGTTTAATGATTTAACAGCTAAGCAGCTTATGTAAAGATGTAATGAAATGAGGATGATGCAATAATAGGAATGACTCAGCAGGCGTGTGTATCCCTTTAAGAGTCTGAGTATAAAAGGGAAGTTTTTTGCAGGAGTTTCTCTCTCTCGTCCGTTTGACGAAATCAAGAAGCTGAAGAGCAGACCAACATTCACCATCAAACTGCCAGTCCACGAGCTGGATGTGACACGCGGAAGCCGCACCCACCCCAGTCCGGCAAGGGGAAAAAAGTTGTGATATGTTGTGACACGTCACGTGACACGGCGAGTTTGACACCCCTGCTCTAGTGTAAGCAAGACTGGAAGTCAAATGCAAGTTTGGATACAAAAAGTGAGGCAACCAGCCAAGTGAGAATCCAAGGCACCTTCCAAGAACAATCCAGAGATCAAGAGGATAGAGTGGATCAGCAATGAAAGCTCCAGAAGTTCCATTTAAGGAGTCAGCTGGTTCTTAAAAGAACTCTTAATAACAGCACACACTGAACTGTCAATTATAAGCTAACCATTATCTCTGGATTCCTGCAGTACTCTAATATATCATGAGAAATCAGCTACTGTTTTTTTTTTTAATTATCATCTTTAGCTGATCCTGGGTTACAGTTTCCCTTACTTCCCAACAGCACAGTATCTAAGAATGGCATGTAACCAATTCCTCATTTCTTCTCCTTCCAAGATTCAGCGCTGAAAGGTTCAATATTTAACACGTACACCTTAAATTACGAATCTCTCAAAACTGATACCCTTCCAGAGAGCAGAGTTGTGTCATCATCTCCGTGACCAGCCGAGATCATAAATCAAGATAATGTTTTTTCCCTCCTCCAGCAGACAGCTGAGATCCTAAGCCAATGCGCACATTGAACGGAGCGGTTTTTGCAACACAACAATGGCATAAATTGATCTGAATTCAGCCAAATCCCCAGAAGCGTCAAAGCCAAGCCAGGATTAATAGCCAAAGATTTGGGGACAGCAACAAACTTAGCTAAAGGAATTTATCTCTGTTGAAGTTCTTCCATTTATAAGACAAATGCTCTGCTTTCAAAATTGGATGGTCTCACTTCTCGACAGCCAACTTAAAAGCTTTTAATATTTCCCCAGTGTGATGTTTTGTTGAATTGCCAGTACAGTTGGCTGGCTGCATCTACCTGTTTCCACAGCCAATAAAAAATATATATACAGCAGGGTTAGTAACTCATTGCTCCGTTCCCTAAATAATAATAATAATAATAATAATAATAATAATCTCCCTTTGCCAAGATACAATCTGGAATGGGGTGGCACCTGGCGCAAGCAGGAGATGGAAGAAGCTCACCCAGGAAGGCCCTCATCTGCAAAACAGACTCTTTATGGATCAGGATTTCCTTGTGCTCAGTAGCTCAGTCCCTGATCATCACACAGTTGGACCGCTGTAATGCATTCCACATGGGGCTACCCTTGAACAGCACCTGGAAACTATAGCTGGTGCAGAGTTTGGCAGCGCAGGGAGTTTTTTTTGGGGGGGGGGGCAAGAATGGCCCCTGTAATACCACTGCTTTGCGAACTGCACTGGCTGCCGGTGTGCTTCCAGGTGGGACTCAAGGTCTTGGCCATCGCCTTTAAAGCCCTCCATGGCAGGGGTCCAGGCTACTGGAAGGAGCATCTTATCCTGGTGGGATTGTCCAGAGGAAGTATGCTGCAGGTCCAGTTATTCTGGCTGGTGGAGTCCAGGAGGAAGGACTTCTTTGCTGTTGTTCTTGCCTTCTGGAACATCTCCCCCCCATGTGAGGTTGGCCCCAACCAACCTGATGGCCACCACCAACCCGCCTCTCACGCTGGCTGATGGGGTCGCCCATATAGGTTTATTTTAGACTCTGGATGAGTCATTTATTAACGCTCTGCCCAACCAACTTTGAATTTTTAGAATCGTCCAGAGAGTCCCTGTAACTAAATGAAGAAATGACAGAATCCAAAACGGCAGGCTTAACTAAAATAAGCACCCTAATTGTATTTTGTCTAGGCATAAATCCAATCCAAGTCAATAGCAAGTGGCACATTTACGGTTTGGACATTAATGCGAGATAGTAATCTCTCCCTTTTGCAACTAATAACTTTTATTTATTTTTTACCTTCAGGAGGTATTAATGAGGGGACCACGAGACCCCCATTCTGAACAGTTTTGCTCTTTTGATTCTCATGCAACAGGGAACACAAACCAACTCTCATTATAGTGCAAGGTCTATAAGCGACTGGTAGACCAGCCAAAGATGAGATGTAGATTGTGTTCCTCCTGGCACCCAGACAGTACAACATTACCCATTCAATTGTCAAATGTACTCTTGGGGGGAGGAATCTCTAGGGGGTCCAAAAAACATGGCCTGTGTAAAAAGGGGCGGGGCTAGGATGGTGCACCTATAGCAGGGGTTTTCAAACTTGGCCCTTTTATGACTTGTGGACTTCAACTCCCAGAATTCCTCAGCCAGCATGCCTAGCTGAGGAATTCTGGGAGTTGAGTCCACAAGTCATAAAAGGGCCAAGTTTGAAGACCCCTGACCTATAGCTACTATCTTGATTTTTTTATGTCCTTCCCTTCCAACGCTGTTATTCTATGTTCTATGTTCAAATTAGATGAAGTCAACAAAATGCAAAAGAGGTCAGACTGAGACTGTTTGTGGGGACATAACAATTCTAGGCTGATGACTCGCTTAACTCCACCCCCGGTCTCTGCCTGTTCTTCTATAGAACAACTGTTCGTCTGAAATGATACAGTCCCTTCCTAATATTCTACGTTCCATGTTCTAATTAGGAGCACTGTATTTTCTATTGGAGCCAAAGCTTTGAATGCCTTTTTAAATTATTATTATTACCAATGCAGCTCATTGGTGATTTGCAAACTGGACAGGAACCAGAACACTTCATTAGCAAGCAGAACTGATAGACTCACAAAGATCCATTTATCATGGCTAATCACAATTTTGACCTTTTACAGTTGCACCACTCTGAGGACCATCATCAACAGCGATCGTTAAAACCGGTCCTGAGAGTCGGAATCATTGATCGGATCCCTTTCCCAATCTGAACCGAGAGATTGAGCGATTTTCATCCTGCACGAGCGTCATCAGCTGCTCTCCACTTTTGTAACGTCCTTTCTGTAATTCTCTGGTGAGCCAGCCATCCCCGTCAAATCACTGTGATTTAATTTGTATTCAGTTGTACATTGGCCACGTGCAAAGCGGCAAGTTAATTCTGACATAATTGAATGAGTCAATTAGTACTTGACATCTGGGAATCTCGGTTTGGGAAATTGGGGGGGAAGAGGGGAAATGGTTTTGACAGGGAAAACAAATATGAGTTGTCCCCCTCTTTAGTGACTGTTCAAGGTTACAATGGCAGCGAAAAAATGGACTTGTGACCATTTTTTACATGTATGACCATTGCAGCATGCCCGTGATCACGTGATCAAAATTCGGGTGCTTGGCAACTGACTCGTTTTTATGATGGTGGCCGTGTCCTGGGGTCATGTGATCCCCTTTTGCGACCTTCTGACAAGCAAAGACAAAGGGGAAACCAGGTTCACTTCACAACCGTGTTACTAGCTTAACAACTGCGGCAAAAAAAGTTGCAAAACAGGGCAAAGCTCAGTTAACAAATGTCTCACCCTACTAATTTAACAACTGCAGTGGTTCCCTTCACTTAGCAACAGAAACTTTGGGCTCATAAGTCAAGGACTATCTGTATTTATGTCTTTATGGTTTACCGGTTCTTCGGGTTTTATTTTCAATCGTTTTATTGTATGTTGCTCAGAGTCACATTTATGAGGCAGGCGGCCATATAAATTTGATAAATAAACAAATCAAGCTGGCAAGCTTGCTGCCGTGCTGAAGAAGGAAACAGCAACAGCTCTGGCCTAGACTATAAAATAGGCTTAGCATCATTTGGGGATAAGGGGGGGGGGGAGAACAAGTCTATAGCAGAGATCAAGAATGACTTCTGATCCCAGAGGTTTTACAAGAGCAGCAACAAATAGGATTTCATTCCTTTCCTCCGTTAAGCTAGTGCAATCCCTGGACTGCAGCAGTCAATAATAAATTTGTCCATTCTCAGATTGGTTATCCTGGTGTTCAGAGTTGAGACGTGCGAGAGATCATCTGCTTACACTCACAGGCACACATGTACACCCACATACAAATCGAATCCAATCTTTTTTACAGTCCTAGACCAACATGGGATGTCATGATCTCAGGAGGAACCTCATTCCAGAGGGTAGGTGCTGCAACAAAGAAGGAACGGTCCCTAGATCCCAAAAGATGGGACTGTTTGATCAAGGACTGTAGAAGAGAGACTGGCTGAGCCAGGGGGAGGAGTCAAGTAAGGAATCAGTTTAGAGTCTCTACGTAGTCACAAACAGGAGTGGAGTGGAGTGGAGTGGAGTGGAATGGAATGGAATAGAATAGAATAGAATAGAATAGAATAGAATAGAATAGAATAGAATAGAATAGAATAGAATAGAATAGAATAGAATAGATGCAATGGAGAATGGAATGGAATGGAATGGAATGGAATGGAATAGAATAGAATAGAATAGAATAGAATAGAATAGAATAGAATAGAATAGAATAGAATAGAATAGATGCAATGGGGAATGGAATGGAATGGAATGGAATGGAATGGAATGGAATGGAATAGAATAGAATAGAATAGAATAGAATAGAATAGAATAGAATAGAATAGAATAGAATAGAATAGAATAGAATACTTTCTTGACCAAATGTGTTTGATACATAAGGAATTTGTCTCCCATGCATAAATTCTCAGTTTACATGCAAAAAACAAATAATACAAACCATAATTATAAAGGATAATAATCATAATAATGATACCAAGAGGATGAAGTCCCACCTCTGCTGAATTCCCTTGAACCTTATCTAGGCTCACCCAAGCGCAAACCATCAGTCTGAGAAGATTCATGTATACAGGCTTAAGAAATAGAACAGTTAATTGAACTCTTCAAGCAGGGGGAACTGGCATTGGTCCACTCTGTTGACTCTTACTGGATGGACAGAACCAGCAGGAGACAGGAGGCCCTTCAGATAACATGGACTCTGTTGGAGATGACTAGGCTGAGCCCGAGAGAGGAGTCAAACGGGTCATGAGTTTTGAGTCCCTTTGCACTCACGAGAGATCTAACTCCAGCCCCCCTTGAATTCCATTGACTCTTCTCTACCACCAATTTGCTTTGACCATTAGTAGTTCAGATTCTTGCAGAGAGCTTCAGCTTGCAATAAATCCTTACATTCATTTGAACAGCTTGGATTTCCTGATTTCCATGCTTGACAGTCTCAGGTCGTAGTTTTGCCCTACGATCTATTAGAAAAATATTTTGAGAAGTGCATTTTTGCTCCATTTTTTATTTTATTTTATTTTATTTGACCACAAGAGCGTTTTATCTTGGTTTGGAAACAATTCAAGACCTCTCCCAAATCATCCTCTTCCAAAGATGGACCTTATAAATATTTTGGGTATCCTTGAAGAACACGAGAGGGTCAAAGAAGGACGCAATTGCTGACCGATAGACCTAATTATTTTCCTTTTCTAATCCGGACATTAATTTTGCGGTAATGGATGACGAGAAGAAGGATGGAGATGCCTCTGCTTTGTGATATTGCCTTCATAAAGCGAGCCATATTTCCTCCCCTTTTTATCGCTGAAAGGTTGCTAAAGATATAGGGTGTCTGTGCCTCATCCTTAACATAAATTTCACTCCATATTACTCATGGATTACAGACCGCTTAACGTCAATTCGTCATGGCCTTTCGTGGTAATAAATTCATCTTGTCTTTGTAATTGGGAAAGCTGTAAATAATAATAATCATAAAAAAAAGAATGACTCTGGGAGAGTTAAGGAGGAAGGCACCAACCACACATCATGTTCTTTGTGCCGTTGTCTGCTAGAAGGTGCTGTCTTCCCGAGTGTGTGCTGGGAGTCACAGCCAACAGCTTCCTTTTGTAGGAATTCATTAAAAAAACACTATTGCAGAATAACAGAGTTGGAAGGGACCTTGGAGGTCATCTACTCCAACCCCCTGCTCAGGCAGGAAACCCTATATCATTTCAGACACAAAGCTGTCCAGTCTCTAACACTCCTTATCCCCTTGTGAAAGAGGCTTCTGGGTTTTTTTTTTTCTTACAGGTAGTCCTCATCATACGGCCACAATTGAGCCCAAAATTTCTCTTGCTAAGTGAGAGAGTTGTTAAGTGAATTTTGCCTCATTGTACGACCTTTTTTGCCACAGTTATTAAGGGAATTACCTCAGTTGCTCAGTTAGTAGCCTGGTTGTTAAGTGAATCTGGCTGTCATGGTTACGACAGATGAAACTCTTCAAAGAACTTTGAGGCATTGTTTACCTTAAAGAATCTCTATTCAAGTAGCATAGCATCGGCACTAACATAATCGAAGCCAAAAACTGAATTCCCCCCCTCCTTGAGCACAATTCCCTCCTCCAATTAACAGTCATAAATCACATTCCCCAATTAGTTTAAAGTGCAGGCTTTCTCCTTCTTATCATCTCTTATTTCAATGACCTTGATTCTCACGCTAAGTTCAGTATTGTTATGTCTAGCTCAGGGGTAAGCAACCTCGGCTCTTTTATGACTCGTGGACTTCAACTCCCAGAATTCCTGAGTCAGCTGACTCAGGAATTCTGGGAGTTGAAATCCATGAGTCATAAAAGAGTCGAGGTTGCCTACCCCTGGTTTGGCTGCACATCCCCCCCTCTCCCCAGCATCATCTAGCTCTAAAAGCGAAAAGAAGAACATGGCTGCATCTCCATCTCTTGTCAATGCCAAAACATCCGATGTTAGCAGTGTTGACCCTGGCGTCCCCCGTTGAGTTGGCTTGTTAGAAGGTCGCAAAAGGGGATCACGTAACCCGGGACACGGTGACCGTCCTAAATACATGCCAATTTCCAAGCACACAATTTTTGCTCCCAGGACTATGGGGATGCTGTGACATTTGTAAGCGTAAGAACCAATCATAAGCCCCTTTTTTTCAAGGCGGCCATGACCATTGCTAATAAATGCCTGTAAGTCAAAGTCTATCTGTACACGCAGGAGAAACAGTCTTCCACCGGCCTCCTAAAAGCACAAGAACTTCTATTAATCTGGAACCCGATTTCGCTCGCCTGCTTAAAATAAATAAACGACACACTTGGAAGCATTCAAGTTTGGAAGTGTGGGCCGGACCGACTAGTTTAAATTTAAAAACAGCCCCCATCTCAGAGAATACAGCCCGAAGCGGACAAGCCATCCAGCGTTGCAAAAATGGTTCTGCAAGAACCATTTTTCCAAATTTATTTCGGGACTGGCATTTTCATGCGTAGCCCACTCTGCTCCTTTATTAACTCACTATAAATAAAACATTTAATTTTTTTTTTTAAAGCATTCCTCTGCTTTGACAATGCGTGGCTGGCCGTCTATCCAAATTTGCTTCTGGAGTTATTAAAATCCATCGCGGACCCGAATATACATAGAAGCTAAGCTGCCTGGTGGTGATCCACCAACACGCCCACCTCACAAGAACATCTCCTATACTTAGTGGGTCTAAAGCGGCTTCTTTTTCGATCTCTCTTCCTACGTTCATGGCTTCTGTTTTCGGGCACTGTTAAAACTTTTCTTGGGTTAACCACTCCATGGTAATTCCAGAAAAAGATGGGATGGGATCCAGTGGTGGGATTCAGCCAGTTCGCACCACTTTGGCAGAACCGGTAGCTAATTTTTTGTTGCCCGGGCCCGGAATGGACTTCCAGAAACGGCATCCACACAGAGAACCGGTTGTTCACATATTTGAATCCCACCACTCCTTCCTTCCTTCCTTCCTTCCTTCCTTCCTTCCTTCCTTTCTTCCTGTGGTGGGATTCAGCCGGTTTGCACCACTTTGGCAGAACCGGTAGCTAAATTTTTTGTTACCCAGGCCCAGAATGGACTTCCAGAAGCGGCATCCACACAGAGAACCGCTTGTTCACCTATTTGAATCCCACCCCTGGATGGGATGGGATGTTCTGTGCGCCTGGGTATATAGTCATGCTGGCCCATTGATAACAGAAGTATCTTCGGACAACATAGGCTCCCTCAGCTAAGAAACAGAGATGAGGACACCCCCCCCCCCAAGAGTTGGACACGACTGGGCAGGGAAAACCTTTATATTTACCTTTGCAACGTTTCTTAGGGGTGATTTTCCGTGGATTTCTGAGAGAGGATCTTTCAATTTGACTTGGAGATACTTCAGGTTGAACTCAAGATCATTCATGTTCAAGGCATGTGCTTTGTCACCAACTGACAAGCTTACAGATCTTTGTTGAGAACACGGGAAGCTGTTATTGGATCCAGCTCTTTATCCGTTGGTAATGTCTGCAAAAAACAAACACCAAACTCATAGACCTTCAAGGACCTCCTCCTCCTCCTCCTCCTCCTCCTCTCCCCCCAATCTCATTCCCTTCTAAGACCTATTTGGGTCATGTAACATCTGCAAGAAAGCTACCAAGCTCAGAGAGCATCAAGGACCCCATAATTTAACATTGAACTACAGGTATTCTATTCCATCGGGACCACCTATGGGTGTCATATGCTTCATAAAGCATGCAAATGGGGGAAAATCTGCCTGTAGGCCAAACTCTTTTTAGCAGCACTGATGATGTTACCTCGCTGGGTCATGAAACATCTGCAAGAAAACCACCAAACTCAGAGAACACCAAGGACCCCACAGTTCAACCCTGTTGAACCCCTAACATGTTGCACACAAAGGAACACCTGACACAAATGTAATGACCTCTAGAATGCCTTGGTGATACCTTTAAAAAAAAAAAACACACAGTCTTGTCCCAAATCATTAATTACCACCCAATCATCCGAAGCTTCATTTGATTGATATTCCTCTCCCCCTATTTATCTGGATTTTAGCTATTGGTCACATGAGAAATAGGGAAATGGCACAAAAAGATACATCTTTGATGCGTGACACATAGGCCTTCACCAAAACACCTCAGAGACCATCACAAAATCTATTTTTGTACGGTTCACTGTTAATGCCTTCAACCAAGCTCCCCCCCCCTCCAACTTTCTCTCTGCTTTGGCTCCAACTTTGAAAGGGGAGTGGGAGGGAGGGAGGGAGAGAGAGAGAGAAAGAGAGAGAGAGAGAGAGAGAGAGAGAGAGAGAGAGAGAGAGAGAGAGAGAGAGAGAGAGAGAGAGAGAGAGAGAGAGAGAGAGGAAGAAAAAGAGAGAGAGGAAGAGAGACACAGAGAGACACAGAGGGAGAGAGAGAGAGAGAGAGAGAGAGAGAGAGAGAGAGAGAGAGAGAGAGAGAGAGAGAGAGAGAGTTGCTTTCCAGCCATCCATCAATGCTCCTGAAAGAAACATCTACTAACCATCAGAAGGTATCGATCAAGCATCAATAAGTCATCAGAGCCATTGGCGAGCCATCAAATTAGAGAGGAAGGAGCTTTGACACAATGCTAAATCTATTTACGATATGATCAAGATGTGCCTGAAGGGGAAAAAAAATTATTGTTAATGTTTGTGGAAACTGTCAAACCACATTTTTGACTTAAGCAAAACAGTAAAGAAATGTTGATTATTTATTGCTCTCTGAAGGTTGTTAGGCTAATTTTGTTTAAATGACAATCCCCCGTCAGACCCCATTAAAGTTGTTTATTGATATTTCTATTGCGTTTCGTTTTACCCCACAGTCAAAGTGGTAGAAGCAACATAACGGGGTTCCTATCTGTAGTTGAGAGTTTGTTATTTTTTTTATTTATTTTAGTTTTAGGGATTGCTAATGCATTACAGTAGCTGGAGGACTGGGGCCTCTTTAATAACATTAGATTAACACTAAGAACATAAAATTGATAACGTTAATAACATTCAGCAATGCAAATAGGTTGTTTTTTTAATTAGGTGGTTGATTTAGAACAGCTCTGTCCCAAAACAAATAAATGTGTAAAAGCCACAAAAGCATTCAAGCCATCCTCAACTTAGGACGGTCATTGAGCCTTTGACAGTCATAAAGCAGATCATCACACAACCTTAATGACCTTTTTTTTAATGACAGCATCCTTAAGCTACTGCAGTAGTCATTAAACTAATCCATTGTTCACTAAGTTGAGCAAAGACCTAGAGACCAAAACATACAAAGAACGAAGAACGGTTGCAGGACTTGGGTTTGGACAGTCTAAAGAAAAGAAGAAATAGGGGAGACATGATAGCAGCGTTCCAGTATCTGAGGGGCTGCCACAAGGCAGAGGGGGTCAGGTTGTTTCCAGAGCCCCAGAAGGAAGGACGAGAAACAATGGTTAGAAACTGATCAAAGAGAGAAGCAACCTGGAATTAAGAAAAAAACTTCCTGACAGTGAGGACAATCAACCAGTGGAACAGCTTGCCTCCAGAAATTGTGGGTGCTCCATCAGTTTTCAAGAAGAGACTGGACAATCACCTGTTTGAGATGGTATAGGTTCTCCTGCTTGAGCAGAGGGCTGGATTTGAAGACCCTCAAGATCCCTTCCAGCTTCTATTCTACTCTACTCTACTCTACTCTACTCTACTCTACTCTACTCTACTCTACTCTACTCTACTCTATTCTACAATCTGTCTATTCTAATTCTATTCTATTCTGTTTTACAATCTGTCTATTCTATTCTATTCTATTCTATTCTATTCTATTCTATTCTATTCTATTCTATGGGGCATTTTTGCTAGAAACTGGAAGTAAATGTTAGTTTTTGGTAAAAAAAAAAAGTCATAAATTGGGGTCTCATGACTGTGGGATGTTAGAAATGACTGCAAATGCAGGCAAATTGCCGAGCATCCAAAATGCGATCACATGACCCATGGGGAGAGGATGGCTGTCAGAACTTCGGAACTGGGTCATAAATACTTCTCAGGGGATCCATCGGAACTTCAGTCCCTAAGCAACTGGTCGTAAGTGAAGGACTACCAATACATTTGGCCGCCTAAAGAAGGCTCCCGGCGAGACAGGCAGCAAATAAACTTAGCAAATAAGTAAACACACCATCGCACAAAATCTAACTTCTCTGTCTCTTTATCAAGTAAACGGAATATAACACCTATACCGGGGGCTTACAGGTCTGTGGGCTGATAGGATGTGATTCTCTGATAGCATCCAAGGTTTGAGCCCGAAATTGTAACGCCCGACTGAATTTAGCCACTATTTTAATTGCCTGCCGCATCCCCAAAGCAGGGTAACAGCATATTGACGGAAATCAAAACAAGCACCGATCTGCCGGTCTCGTCTGATCCCCCAGCCAGCAATGGAAGAGGGGTTTTTATGCAGCCAAAACGGGTGTCCAGGGAAAAGAGGAATAAAAACCGTACCAACTTTTAAGTACACGGTTCCCCATCTATGCCTCTTTATCAGATAACTTGTGCTTCTGAATGTTTTTTTTTTTTTTTTTTTTAGCTCTCTGGTGGTTTCCACTGTTCGCTCAGCAGCTTCCTGGCTTTGCACATCTGTCAAAAGCCGCAAATGCTGGCTGCTGCCTTCAAAAATCAGAGCCGGGCTTATTACGATTTTTATCTGCACCTCAACTCAATATTCTGTAGCTCCTGGAGCGCTCAATATAATCTGCACCAAATTCCTTCCTCGGGTGTACATAAGACGCATTTACAGCCTCCGGTGTTTTAAGAGGCCATTGCGTTGTAAGAAGAAAAAATATATAGAGATAGACTGTACATCCAGCTTTGTAGATTGAAGCAGAATTTGGTGGTGTTTCCATGTCTTGAAGACTGTTAAGGAGTTGAGGGCTCTAGACCAGTGAAGGGCACCAAACAAGTCTCTCGAACCCCACTGTAACCCTCTCAGCCTTCTTGGAGTAAAAGAGGCTGAAGAAGCTGGATCCAATTTTTCTTTTAGCTTTGGGGCAATTTAGGGGTGAAGCTTGCTCTTGGGGTTTTTTTGAAAGTAGAACGAGGAGGCCTGCATGGATCTAAATGACCACTAAAGGACAGCAAAGAGGTAGAGATTGCTGCATTACTTTGCTGCCATTGGGTGGCCATAGAGAGGTTTGCAAGCCAGATTTGGTAACTCAGAAGAAGGGAAGCTGTCTTAAGGACCCATTTGCCCATTCAAAAATCCACAAAATAAGAAAAGATGCCAGATGATGGACTTTGCCCACTCAGATCATTTAAACACATTCCCCACTTCATTCCTTCTGGACTTCTAGTTGGGGAAGAAACAGGATACGGATTCTCCAAGCCTCATTTTGCATCAACTGCCAACACAGAAGATGGCGTCAATTGCCAACATGGAAGATGGCACTATTTGAAAACAGAGAAGATGGCGTCAATTGCAAACACAGAAGAGGGTGTCAATTGCAAACACAGAAGAGGGTGTCAATTGCAATCGGAGAAGAGGGTGTCAATTGCAATCAGAGAAGAGGGTGTCAATTGCAATCAAAGAAGAGGGTGTCAATTACAAACTCAGAAGCTAGCGTTAACTGCAAACACAGAAGATGGTGCCAATTGCAAACCACACCAGAAACTCTGACGAGTAAAACTGAGCTCCCTGGTACTCTGGCATCCTCAAAACAGAAGGGATTAATCTTGGTGCGTTTTGTTTTCATTAGCAAATAATTCAGGCACATCCTTGTTAGTGCAGCCCGGCGCACACGGCCCAAGCAGTGCATTTCAGCTGAGATATGCTAATGATCCACTTGAGAACCAAATGCTGCTTTTCCTCCCTTATCATTTTTTTCCCCAGCTCTCATAACTTGAATGACTCTGTGTACAAAATATTTGCAAACAGGAGGGCGAGAACTGGGAAATCACTGCGCTGGCATTCAATGCATTATTGTTTTCTCCTAGTTGCTGTAGTTTTTGCTTGCTTGCTTGCTTGCTTGATAAAACGTGAATCAGGGCTGCTAAATTAGCCATTTTGCAAATAACTGATAAAGGCAAGAGAGGGATTAGCATCTCCCTGCTAATTCTGCATTTCAAAGATAAACAAGACAATGCAAATATTACCAATTAGACAGTGTTCAAAAGTAAACACTCCCGAGTATTGAGGAATATGGAAATGAGCTCAAAGCTGGAAGGTTGGGGGGGGGGGGAAGAAAGAGTCTTTAATCCTTTGGATTAAAACAAAGGGTATCATGCAATATTTGTCATACTTAGAAAACTCAGAAAGATTTAGACTGGGGATAATTGAGACAAGAAAATCTTCCATACGCGCTGGGAACGATCAATCTTGAGCAATAGTTCAGATATTGGTGGGATCCTTCCAAAACCCAAGAGTAAAGTTCACTAAATCTTTTTTTTGTAAACCAGCCAGGGTCACTGAAAGTGAGTGAGCGGCCACATAAATTCTCCAAATCAAATCAAATCAAAAAATAGTAATTGTCAAAAATTTAGCAGGGCGAGATCGCCTTAATCCCTACTTAAGGAGTTCGTGGAGGCATCTAGTCAGCCTTTAGATGACACAGAATGCTGAAATTGTTGAAGTATAGGGAGTCCTCGACTTATAAGCATTTGTTAAGTGACCGTTCAAAGTTAGAAAGGCGCTGATAAAAGTGGCTTCTGGCCAGTTTCCACCTAACGTTGCAGCATCTCCCTAATCATGTGGTCAACATTCAGACGCTTGGCAACTGACATGCACTTATGACAGTTGCCATGCCTAAATAAATGAAGACTGTGAGGTTCCTAAATTGGTTCTCAAGATTCTGTATGTTATCCCTTCTTCCTGGCATTAAAAACTGACATTCATGTTATATTGAGCGTTGATTCTTCCACCCTCATAGCCATCTGTCCGTCTATAGCCATTGTCTTATTTTGGAAAGGCATTTGTTTTAAACTAAATCGTTAACAATCTCGTTTTAAAATGTCCACGAGAATCCTACTTCCTTGCATGGGCTCCGCAATTAGGCAGCTGGTGGGCTCTGCGAACCCGACTTTAGCCTAGCATGTTGTCGGAATGCTGCTTTAGCCTGTCGAGCAGACTTCACAGTTGCCAAGAACGTTCTCTTTTCTATTTCCTATGGATTTAAAACACAATTGCTCATCGCTCAGAAATTCATTTCTCCTCCATCCTGCCACTGGAGTGGCTTAAGCCTGCACACGATTTGAATGCAAGCATCAGCGCTTGATAAAGGAGCTAGACTGTCTTGTGATAATATTCCTGGCACCCAAACACACACACCCTACACACACACACACACATACACAGAAAGAGGACCGTCACTGCTGGTCTGGAGATCTCTTTATCTCTCCTCTGATTTGTATATTGCGTGTTTCCTTTGCACATATAAATTACTCCCTTTCTGTCTCTGCTTTTCCCTTTGCTTTGCTCCTACAAGGTCATCGTGTCATTATCAAAACTGCATTCCGAGATAAAACAATTGGCAAGGGACTTCATTCATCCGTCTCCCGGCTTTGCAAAGGGAGCTGGTGTCATTTGAAAACATAATTTAATACCAAGAAGGGCTCAGAAGCCGGCATTATCTTCGGTGCCACTTTTAGCTATGAATCACTGCCTTTAGCATAGACTACCCCATATTCATGCAAAAGCCATCTATGAAATTGCTTCCTAATACAATGAAGCTGGCTAGAATTATTTGGAGCGGAAAAAACACTGCAGTTAACAGTTAACCAGTGGAACAACCTGCCTCCAGAAGCGGTGAATGTTCCAACACTGGAATTTTCAAAGAAGAGACTGGACAGCCACTTGTCTGAAATGGTATAGGGTTTCCTGCCTGAGCAGGGGATTGGACTAGATGACCTCCAAGGCCCCTTCCAAGGTTTTTATATTATTATTATTATTCCATCTTCTGTCTTCCCTATGAACTTACTATTCAGTTCTTTAATTTGTTCTTAGCTTCGCTTCGATCATGAATTATTTTGCAAACAGAGATTAATAGCTGGGGGAAATAGCTTTAAAATCTCCTCAGAGATTTCATCCACTTACACGCATGTCTTTGGGGACAGAAATATTGAATGTGACTTTAAAAAAAAAAAAAAAGACCGGTTCCACCACATTACAAAAAAGATGTTGAGACTTTGGAAAAAGTGCAAAGAAGAGCAACCGAGATGATTAAGGGCCTGGAGACAAAAACAGGAATTGGATATGACCAGTCTAGAGAAAAGAAAGATTAGGAGTGACATGATAGCAGTTGTAAAATTAGGTGCCACTCAACGATCACATCGTTTAGCAATGGAAGTTCCAGTTCCCACCGTGGTCGTAAATCAAAGATTACGCATACACAAATGAACTAACCCAAGTTGAACGTTTTATGCTAAGCTTCAATTCCTAGCAGTGCAATCTTGGGGGTTAGGGGTGCTGGGAGCTCCAGTTTGTTTGTCTCCCCTGTTCCTCCTCCCCCCAGATATTCTGAGAAATTAAAAGAGCAATTATCGCCGTTGTAGTTATCAAACCTCCGGTACAAGTACAAACCACGGAGGGTGCCTTCTCCAAATCCGTCTTCCCTCTTACTTCTAATCCTTTTATCCCTAATATTTTGCATATTGCTGCCTTCCCAGGAGCAACCCTGATTTGTTTGTTTGGAACGAGCCCTCGCACTGAGAGACGATAACGATGAATCCACACGAGGCAGCGAACTAAAATGGATCTGTGAATTCATTTGTTTTCATTAAGCCAAGACAGCAGGAAAGTGATGTCAGAGGAGAAAGATTAATTTGCAAACTGAATAAATGGGAAAATGGGGGGGGGGGAGCAGGAGAGATGAGTGATCTGATTTGGCAAAGTAGCTTTGAAAGGAGAAAGTTAACTCGCTCAGACGTGTGGCAAAGAAGATGCCTTCTTAAGCTCCTCTGCTCAGACAGGGCCACTGAAATACGGGGGCAATTCAGAAATAAACCTCCGTTGGGTTATCACTGAGACACTCGCAGATACAGAACTTTTATTACACAAGTTAGAAAACTACATGACTTTTCAACGTAGTCGCCGTTCAAATTGAGGCCCTTGTCATAACGTTTTACAAGATTTGAAACTCCTTAGTAGTAGTCGCTCGGCATCAAATCTGGGTTCTTCAGGGGGTGATCAAAAGCATCCCAAAGGAACTGCTTCAAAAGTTCTTGTGTGCGTGTAGCGGTGTATGGGTGAGCATTATCGTGAACCAACACCACACCGGAAGTCGGCTTGTTATGGATGCCTCATTTGAGTTTTCGCAATGTTTCACAGTAGACGTCTGAATTGAGGCTCGAACCACGCTCCGTGAACTTCACTAGCAGTTAGTCCTTCAGCATCTTCACATTTCCTATGGCTTTTTTATGGCACCACTTCCAGTGTGGTGTTGGTTCACGATAATGCTCACCCGCACACTGCTAGGCGTACCCAAGAAGTTTTGAAGCAGCTCCGTTGGGATGTTTTTGATCACACGCACACACTGACATTCCTTTCAGCAGTTCCAAGAAGGCTCCAGACCCATTTGCACCACTCAGGTGACCCTGAGGACACGGGTAAACCTCCAATAGCATCAACAACTCTCTAAAAGGATGCAAACGATCAGCTGTCTGCAAGGAGTATAAATCCTTCCACTCCCTACCATCCAGCCAGAGTTCAAGAATCTTCTTGGACGAGAAGTGAAACGTCTCCAAAGAAAAACAAGAAAGTCCAGTTGCCTCTTGAAAAAACACCTTTGGGATAAACTACCATATGTATACGTATGGGTGTTCTGAACACAGAAGGACAATCTTGGCACAAGAAAAGCAAGCACTCCGCAAAGCCAGAGCTGCAAATGCTGAAGTAACAGTGTCTACATTTCTTTGTTCAGTATGTAGCAGAACATTCCGTGCTAACATCGGTCTTATCAGCCACCTACGGACACATCGTTGATGGCCCATAACCCACAAGATGTCAAGGTCTTCATCAAAATCGATGGACGAACAACATATGTATGGGTGTAGAGTGTATATATAGGTATGTCTATAGCATGTGTATATATGTGTCACGTATGTGTATGGGTAGATATATACTTTCCTTTGAGAGCAGGCAACAGTATTTCATTTTTACTGTGTGCCAGAAAAAAATGACAATAAAGGTTAACTTATCTTGTCCTGTCTTTGGCAGCAATTTTGGGCTCATTGTGTTACATCATCCCCCCCCCCCAAAGAAAACGCTCCAGCCAACCTGAATTGAACTGAAGATTAAAACTCGTAATGGATTAGAAAACAAAGGCTGTGTTTTGAACTTTTCCAAACGAGCTGTCACGTATCGGTTCATCTGAATGTTGCAAATTGGTGTCAAGCTGGAAAGGATCACTCTGCCCGTTATAGTTGCGACCAAAAGACCAATCTGCCTCCTTCCGCTTTGCCAAGTCCATTGTTTGAACGATTTCAACTCATCATCCAGGTTTTCGAACCGCACACACCACGAGGGAATCATGCAATTTTTTTAAAAAATAAAAAATAGGCTTCTTCTCTGGATTGGCGTTTTTGTTTTGACAGGCTCAGGGCCATCACCACCACCCGCAGGAGATGGCAAAATAATTGGCACCATCTTCAAAAGCAATTTAATAAACACTTCCAACCTGCTCCATTATGGATGTAAAAAAATCCTCCTCCAGCTCTGCTCACCCTCGACTGGAGTGATTATTAATTCCAACCCCTTTTTCTCTCTCTCTCTTTTTAACGCTGCAAACGGCATCTTAAGAGGAACATGACGGATGCGTTTCACTGGCAATATGCAATAACAAGACTTGGGAGTCTCTCTGCTGACGGTGTTTGCAGACAGAATATTTGATCTTTTTCCCTGATTTTTAGAGGAAGTTATTTCCAGAAAGGGAATTCAAGAGGAAGGATCATGGTATTTTGTGTAGGTCAGGAAAAGGAAAGATACGGGAGTGCAGGTGCTTTACATATAACCTCGTTTTTTTGTTCATCGGAACGTGTTGCAAAAAGCTATCTTATTATCTTGCCTTTATTGATTTTAGAAATAACTCAAAGTGGCAAACATATGTAGTACTCCTTTTTTCCTCCTATTTTCTCCACAACCACCCTTTGAGGTGGGCTGGGCTGAGAGAGAGGGGGACTGGCCCAAAATCACCCAGCTGGCTTTCATGTCTAAAGCAGGACTAGAACTCACCATCTCCCGGTGATTGGCCCAAAGTCTCCAGCTACCTTTCATGCTTAAAGCGGAACTAGAACTCACCATCTCCCGGTGATTGGCCAGTCATCCAGTCAGCTTTCATGCCTAAAGTGGTTTAGAACTCACCATCTCCTGGCTACCTAATGAGAAGGAAGGACTCACTGGAGAAGAGCCTAATGCTGGGAAAGATGGAGGGCAATAGAAGAAGGGAACGGCAGAGAAGGAGGTGGCTGGATGGAGTCACTGAAGCAGTAGGCATGAGCTTCAATGGACTCCAGAAGGTGGTAGAGGACAGGAAGGCCTGGAGGAACGTTGTCCATGGGGTCGCGATGGGTCAGACATGACTTTGCAACTAACAACAACAAAACCACCCAGAGTACATCTCAAGAACCTGCTTCTGGCCAATACTGTAAGACATAGAGCAGCCTTCTTGTGTTCTAAGTCTAGATTTGTTAGACAAACAATACCGAGGGAGCCATTGGACATTATGGTTAGTGGAACCAATGGGAGTTGAAGCCAGCACTCATGGACTTCATTAAGCTGTAGAAGGTGGGTTACAGCATCTAGAAGTGAATCTACATGGTGTGTGGATTCCAACTTTCAGAATCTTCAGTAACAACCATACGAGCTGGAGAATTACGGGAGAGAGAACCCATACATCTGGATGGTGGCCAGCTTGAAGAAGGTTGGAATGAAATGGACACAGTGGGCTCAAATTCTGAACATAGAATTTGACCAGAGGATTGCCAAGTTCCCTTCCTGTTGTACTTTCCAGGATGCTACTTGAAAGAGATCAGAGCTTGGAAAGGAAAAACATAAATAGGAAACAAATCAGAAACAGAGTAGCAACAAGGATGTCTGAAAATTAAGAAATTAGTCTTGAGTTGGAGGTGAAAACGAATTTAATTGGTCGGCCTTCTTCCAAACCTGACCATCATTTATGACCCCAACACTGCCTTTTAGGACAGGGGCTTTCTCTTAAAAGGACTTCGGTGATATTCAAGATACTCCATGTAAAAAAAATCATACCCGTGACAAACCAACTCTGGGTCAAGGTGTCCAGTGCAAGGAATCTCTTTGCTGTAACCCAGAAAGTCTCTCTTTAGCAGCCAGGCGAAGAGGAGGAGGAGAAGGAGGAGGAAGTAGAACCAACGCATCTGAATGGGACATCCATTCTCACGTCCGTCTCGTCTTCTGTTTCTTGGCTTGCCTCTTGACATCCTCAAGGCCTCCTGTATCGGCCCCCGCCTGTCCAAGAGCATACACCCCTTGGAGACGACTGGTTAACTGAAGCAGCAAGGGAATCAACTGGAGGAACAGAAAACAGGCTACCGTTTTGGCCCAAGGAAAGGGAAATTCTACCCAGAAGATCAACATGACACCATTATTCAAGTCATCAACCCACATTACCAAGCAGTGTGAAGGCTCTTCTGGTTCATCAAGGGTGCATTAGAACGTGAGTCCTTGGTGCTCTCTTGAACTTGGTTGATTTCTCGCAGACGTTTCGCGATCCAACTAGGTAACATTCTCAGTGCAAGAAGAGATAAGAAGCAGACAGCAAACTCCATTCCCTTCAAGCACTGAGGATGTCACCTAGCTGGGTCAAGAAACGTCAGTGAGAAAACCACCAAGCTTGGAGAGCACCAAGGAGTCCACAGTTCAACCCCAAGCTACAAATATTATCTTCTATAGGTGCATTAACATGTAGTTGATGGTTCAATCCATCTGGCCCCCTAGCTCAATAATCCCACCACACTTAAATAGACAATCGTATATTCCTGGGAGTCAACCAGCAGACCCACCATTAGCCAGGTCTCCACAAGGTCGCCAATCTTCTCCATCCCAACTCTTGGATGCGTGGTAAGCCAAGAATGAAATCAAGGTTATTTTTCTCCCATTGGTGCCCTTTATTAGGGGTTGGATCCAGCCAGCCCCCACCACACATTTTTTCTCACCCCCTTATAAAGCTACTCAAGCTAGAGGCCATGAAGGTTTAGGCCAGTGTTTCTCAACCTCAGCAACGTCAAGAAGGGTGGACTTCAGCTCCACACTTGCTGGCTGAGAAATTCTAGGACTTGAAAGTCCACACACTTTGACGTTGCGGAAGTCGAGAAACCCAGATTCGGCAACTTTCCAACAGCCCTTCTTCCAGATGTAAGTTTGGCAAAATAAATACATGCACTTAGAAGCACCGGGAAGGAAGTAGTATCGCACTCTTGAGAATTAGCTGATGCCTCTGATTGGTCAAACTGATGAAAGACAGTGATCCCAACCACAGTCCATCTATCAAAACCTCAATCCCAGCACCAACGTCTTTGTAGCTTGGTACAAAACAAAGGGAGGCCATCCTGGCAAAATGATGTTCATTGGGTCAACAAAAACAAAAAACAAAAAAAAGGAAGCAACTCAACCCAAAGCATAACCAAGACTACACTGGCATCGTTATAAAAAAATTCTCCATTACCTTATCGTGGTTGTAGCCAGCTAACAAAAGGAGTAGTGTCAACGGAAGGGCGATGTAGGATCCTTGGGCAATATCCTGTTCTGGCAGTTTTCTCTGAAAAGGAAGATAGCTCTAGTCTTAGAATACTTTTGGTCATTAAGGGCCCAGAGAAATCCCCACCTTGCCAAGGGCAGTGGTGTTACGTGGTCCCGTAGAACTCAACAAAGACATTGTGTAAGAATCAGGACCATCCGTTAAGGTACAATTCAGAAGCTGTATCGCTCAAGCCTACATACAAGAATCTATTCAACTGAAGTTCAATACTAAATTAGCACCAGATAAGGGTCAACAGAATTCAAGAGAGGGTTAGTCTTTGTGGGAACGTAATGACTCCAGGCTGATGACAAGCTTAATTCCACTCCCCCAACTCTGCCTACCCTTCTCCTACAATATCGTATCAACGTTCTTTGCCTGGATTCACCATGGTTTGCTGTGAATAAATCTCCATCGGCTAGGTTCATCTATCCTGGCCAGGCACAAATCATGGATGCCAGCCCACCGGTGTATGCGACAAAGCAAACCCACCATGGTTTTATGCTGGGGGTGATTTCCACTTCTCTCTCTCTCTCTCTCTCTCCTCTCTCTCTTCTCTCTCTCCCTTCTTTCTCTCCCTCCCTCCCTCCCCCCCCCTCTCTAGAAATTTGCAGAACCTTACCATAGGATTAAACACCAAGGTGATGTGCTTGTGGTATCCGATGGTGGTGAATGAAACTTGAGGTAGGGTGTAGTCATACTGGGACTTGGACAGCGTGGAATCTAAAAGCACCATGTAATTCTAGCAGGAAAAGAACGAGAGATGGGATGGAGAAAGGAAAAAATAATAATAATAAAATCCTCTTTAACAAAAAAGGACAACAAATGCTGAACCATATTCTCCTTCTTTATGCCTGGGTTCTTTTAAATCCTGAAGGCAGACAGGCATCACTGCTGCAGCAGATTTTTAACATCATTTCTATAGGTCAGTAACTTTCCCTCTATTTTTTTCCAAAATTCAGGATTACGATGGACAGCAAAGGAAAACTCTTTAACTTTTCTGCAGCCGAAGGGGAAAAATACATCCCGTATGGAGAAACCTCATCCCAGGACTACTAAGAACTCATCTCCCTTGAAGATGTTTTAAAAGATGGCCAAGTGGAAACAGAAGGAAACAATCCCTGTTCAGTAAAGACAGGCCTATTCCCCAATAACGTTTCTTTTAGATTTGTCTTTTCTTTTTTTAAATACATGAAAGAGATTACCTCTCCATCCCGCAACAGAGGGGGGAAATGAAAGAATAATGATTGGCCTAGCGAGACTGTGTGAACTGGATTGTCCAAGTTTTCACTCTTGTAAAGTTTCACCTGGGGAGAAAAGAAAACACACAGACACACACAAATGATGGCGGTTGGTATACTTGAGAGGTGGGGTAGTCAAAAGCTAACCCTCACCTCAGCTGAACTGAGCATCAATATAATTATTTCTGGCTGGAGATGGGCAAACTACGGGTAGTTCTTGACTTACGACTACAATTGAGCCCAAATTTTCCACTGCTATGTAAGACAGTTCAGTGAGCTTTGCCCCATTCTACAATCTTTCTCACGATTATTAAGTAGAATCACTGCAGCTATCAAGTGAGCAACACGTTTGTGAAATAAATCTGACTTCCCCATTGCCTCCGCTTCTCAGAGGTCACAATATGACCCCGGGACATCGCAGCTTCGTAAATTCGTACCAGTTGCCCAGTCTCTTAATTTTTATCACGTGACCGTGGGGATGCTGCAATGGTCATAAATGTGAAAAACGTGTTGTGATTCCTCGCCAGCCAGTGGACCCGGCAGCTGAGTCACAGGAATCAGAGGAGGAAGAGGAGGGGCCTGCAGTGATATCAGAGTCAGAGGAAGGCTCTGAGGAGCTCCAAGACTTACAGTTGGACGAGGAGCCTGGCCCCTCTATCGCGCTCAGGCACAGCTGTGCTGGGAGTCTGAGTTGGATAGTGATGAATTACAACTGGGAGATATCCAGGATGCATGAAAACGCCAACAAGTAAAGAAAGTAGGACAGAGGAAGGCAATGGGGCAGCTCCAAAGGCAAAGGAGAAGGCATTAGGAAGCCACGCCTTGGCTGCATAATAAAAGGGAAGGTGTGGGAGGTGCTGGTGGCTGAAGGCAGCCGTTTGTGTTGAGGATCGAATTTCTGTGGACTGTGTTTGTTTACCTTGGACACTGACTCAGGTCTGTGAATAATAAAAAGAGGTTGGTTTTTTCCCTGTGGTTCCAGCCTGCCTGTTGGAAGAGGGGTTTCTCCTTGTGAGCATAACAAGGACTCATGTAGGCTGGGGCAGAACAAAACTGTGGTAGGTCATTTTTTTTTTGAGTGATGTTGTCACTTTGAATGGTCGCTAAATAAACTGCATTCAGATCTGGCATGGCTGTGCTAGCTGTAGCTATCAGCAGCTCCTTAAGAAACTTCATTTTTTTTCCCCTCCAAGGCCCGGTAGCAATGAGCAGGTTCTATGACTGCTCTCGTGCTGCATCAGAACAGCAAATAGATAGATATTTCTTTTACTCCCAGTTTAGTTCACTTTTTCCTTCTGCACCCTGAGAAAACAAGAGAAATCTACCCCAGCTTACTCACCCATAAGGTAGGGAGGTACTCGGAAGGGGCAATCACGTTTCCACTCAGATCAAATTGGTTAATTTGGCGAAAAGCAATGATATTCACGTTGTCAATGTCATCGCTGCCGACCTACAATTTGGGAGGAGAAGCGTGATGGGTCGAGAAAGGAAGACTCAGGAGAAAAGGAATGCCATTCAGGTCAACTGCCTCATCAAATCTGCGGCTAAAAAAAGGAATATTCAAACTCCTGGGTGTGTTGTGGGGGAAGAAGGCGAAGTGTGCAATTCTCTCAAGGAAGGAACTTCAGAGCTCAAGGAGTCCCAAAGTGTTAAACTTCAAAATTGAAACACGGGAGGCCCGTACACACTGGGCTAAAGATAATCACCTCATTTAAAACAAAACTGGGTTAACTTCTCAGTAAGTTCTCTCTCCTACCTCCCCGTGGTGAATTCCTATTTTGGAACTAATTTCCTATATGAAAAATTCTGGTTATTGGTAGTCCTCAACTTACAACCAAAATGGAGTCTGCCAGTTAGGGTTGTAAATCGTGAAGTTTGTAGACTGGCCCAATTCCACCACCTTTTTTGCACCAGTTGTTAAGTGGATCCTTATGGTCATTAAATGAATCTGTGATCATTAGGAGAGCGCTGTAGTCGTTATGCAAACCTAGTCAGATTTGCCACTTTCAGCTTGGCGTCTGGTTGGCATCCTGCCATCCATCGTAGAAGGGAGGGGGACACAAATGGGCAATAGCCGTAGCACTTAGACTTATATACCGCTTCATAGCCCAAAGGTGCTTTTTCATGAGGCAACTGGACTTTGTTTTTCTTTGAAGATGTCCCGCTTCTCATCCAAGAAGCTTCTTCAGCTCTGAAGCTTCTTGGATGAGAAGTGAAACGTCTTCAGATGAAAACAAGCAAGTCCAGTTGCCTCTTGAGAAAGCACCTTTGGGACAACCAGGATCTGGATGACTGAGAATCCCCACAGACATACCGCTTCACAGTGCTTTACAGCCCTAAGCGATTTACAGACTCAGCCTATTGTCCATAACAATCTGGGTCCTCATTTTACCAACCTCAGAAGGATGGAAAGCTGAGTCAACCTTGAGCCGGTCAGGCAGTGGGCAGAGTCAACCTGCAATACTTCATTCTAACCACTGCATCACCGTGGCTCTTGCAATAAAGCCATATACCTCCATTGGGAGGGGAGGATTGACAGTTGAGAAAAAACAGAGTGTTTTGGAATCCGGTCCGTGCTGGCGTCTTCAAGGCCATTTTCCCTGAGAGTGGAATTCCACCAGCCCAAACACCTCAGCGTTTCCCAAAACACCTTGACAGTGCCAGATTGGCTGCACGCAATCAGGACAATGGGGGGGGGGGAGAAAGGGCTGAGAGGACCAAGGGGGTTAAGTTCTGGATCTACTGCAATCGGCATTTCTTAGTAAAAGTGCCTTTTCACTTCAACCAAATGGAGTGGAGAGTTTTACTTTCTGAGGAGATCAGAAATTATTGAGGACTGCCTGTAATTGTTGTGCGCCTTGCTTCTGGAACATTCTTTTGAGCAGTGATCATGATTTCATTCATTCATTAATTCATTCATTTGTTCTAATAAAAAGGACAGAATTACCTGGATAGCAGAATACTGTGGCAGAGCTCTTTCGATGTGATCGTTGCCTTCGGCTTTCAGTTGAACGTGATACAGACAGGATGGCTTTTTATGCATAAAATTAAGAAAAACAAGGCAGCTTAACATTCCCAGTGTTGTTATGACACACGCAACTGCTTTCGTACCAATCATGAGTTAACTGAATCACAAGGTGTGGAAGAAGACGTAAGTAGCTGGATTCACCTGACGCTAATCCATAAATCCATATTTTCTAATTAAAAGAGCTGAGTTTGCCCAACATATTATGGTTTAGGACCATGAGTAAATTTAGGCTTTCGAGTTACAGCCCTCCTTACAGCCCCTGCACTGGCTTAACTCAAACCCAACAGAGCTTGCACCAATTCTGCCATTTTTATGAGACTCACCAGCAGACCCCGTAGCCGGAATCTCCCCTCTTCATCCGTGACCGTGTCTTCTCCGTAGGTGGCACACTCCTCCTGTCCTACTGCTTCCACCGCAATCCCTTGCTCGGGTTCCCCGTTCAGAGAAGAAACGGTTCCGTAGCAGCTGGAGTAAAAGGAGAAAGGTAAGGTTCAAGTAACACCCTTGAATTAAGACTTGGTGTGGTGGTTAAAGTGCTGGCCTAGAACTGGGAGACAGTGAGTTCTAGTCCTGTCTTAAGCATGAAAAACCGGCAGGGTGACCTTGGGCCAATCACAAGGACGTGGTGAGTTCTAGTCCCGCCTTAGGCATGAAAGTCAGGTGACTTTGAGCCAATCACCAGAAGACGGCGAGTTCTACTTCCGCCTTAGATACAAAGCCAAGTGGGTGACCTTGGGCCAATCACCAGGAGACTGGGAGTTCTAGTCCTGTCTTAAGCATGAGAGCCAAGTGGGTGACCTTGGGCAGTCACTCTCTCTGAACCCAACCCACCATACAGGGTTGTTGTTGTGGGGAAAGAGTAGGAGGAAGAGTATTAGGTATGCTTGCTGCCTTGATTTACTTGAGCTTTATTGAAGTAATTAAGGAGGATAAAAATATCATAACTCAAAACTGTCTAATGGAGACAGAAGTCTTCCAGGATGGAATGGTGTCAAGCTCCCAGAGATAAAGACAAACCAGGCCATTTGTGTTTTTTATTTTGGAAGGAAAAGTAGATGGGTGAGACAGTCGAGTTTCAAAGCAAAGTAAGGATGGTATTCAGAATTTATATTCAGGCGGATCTCAGCTCCTTCGTCTCTCTTTCAACACGGCCTCTCAGAAGAGAAGATCTAGACATCTTATCTCTACCATCCTATCCCTTGAAGAAAACCTCTTTACATTCTCTACATTCCTACTGGTTGGTTCAGGTTAATTCCACCAGACTCAACCCTGATTTTCCAGCCCTAACTAATCCTGAAGCTCACATTTACTGACCTGTAAGCCGTACGGTGCCCAACAATGGCGATTTTAACATTTTGGCCTTCCTGCACTTCGATCATCTGAGATGAGGGCTCAAAGCGAAATTCTTTCATCATGGGTTTGAAGTAGTACTGCCCAGGGCTCTGTGAAAGGAGACCCATTTGTTTACTAGTATTCCCCCCCCCCAACCTATTTACACCCAAGGCAGAGAGGCGCTACAATTCAGTGAAAATCCCGATCCCAATTGTGCTTGTAAATCTAGGACTACCTTTATTGTAACCTCAGAGTCACTAAGGCTCTACTCCAGCCAACCTCAACTTGCGGCCATCCAAACTGGACCACAATTCTCAACATCCCCCAAAAGCCAAACCGGCTGGAGGTGATGACAGCGATTGGGGCAATCTTTCTGAAGGAGAGGCAACTGGGTGGACTTTTCCCCTTGAGTGACCTGGCCCAAAACTGTACACCATAAAAGCCATACCAGGTTGGCGAACGTCAGCATGCCGTTGTCCTGAGTCAGGAGGTTGGAGCGAAATGTACCACCGCTGAGCGAAAGGAGAACGCCTGCAAGGGGATGGCCATCTTCAGATTTGATCTGCGTCCAAACGAAAAATGTAAGCAACATGCAATCAAGCGGGCTCGGTGCAACCTCAGTGGTCCAGATTAAAGGATGAATTTGACTTTTGGAAGGGAGAGGGAAGAGAAGAACATCAGCAACATGTTTTGAAGCTGAACAATGGTCCACCCAACAGATCTCTTTCCACTCTAAGCGGCCCTAAAGAGACTATAACAAGTCCTAGGAATGGTGAGCTCTTGTCTGGAGATCTTCAAATAGGACCCAAATAGGACCCAAGGAATAGCCAAGGGAGAAATGCCAGGGTTGAACTGCGGTGTCTTTGGTGCCCTCTGAGCTTGGCTGCTTTCTTGCAGGTGTTTCGTGGCCCAACGCGATAGCATCATCGGTGCTAGTAAAGGAGTGAGGCTTGTTCTCAAACTCCACTCCCTTCTACAGTAGCACTAATGATATTACTTAGTTTGGTAATGAAACGTCTGCAAGAAAACCAGCAAGGTCAGAGAGCACCAAGGACCCCTCACAAATGGCCTCCACTTGGGGCACTCAATCTTCCCCAGGTCAACCAAAATCCAAACTAGGCAGGTTGAGGAAGAAAGTTAAACATAAATTGCTGTAGATTTAGATGGAAAGAAAATTGTACTACCTAGATCAAGGATGGGGGGAACCTTGGCTCTTTTGTGACTTGTAGACTTCAACTCCCAAGAATTCCTAAGCCAGCATCTCATCCTTCCAGATGAGATCATGGCAGGTTCAGGAATTCTGGGAGTTGAAGTCCACAAGTCATAAAAGAGCCAAGGTTCCCCACCCCTGACCTAGATTAAGAAGTTTGCAAAGGAACCTATCTGGCCCTTTGCTTGACACTAAAATTGTGATCTGATCCCAATTGTGGTCATAAATCAAGAAGTACTATAGTCTCAGACAGCATAGAATTCTTTATTGGTCAAGTGTGGCTGGACACCCAAGGAATCTGTCTCTGGTACATAAGCTCTCACTGTACATAAAAGCAGTTAAGTGATAAACCATCACTTGTCCGTTATTCCCCCCCTGCCACGAAGACAGAACCCAAATTGTCAAGAAACGGGGAGAGGGGTGGGGGAAGCAAGAAAGGTTTACCTCAAAAGTGACCCCAGCAAGAGCAAAAGCTTTGAAATCTCCAAGGGTCTCGTCCACGGCGCTCAAAATGAAACCTTCTTTCTGAGCAGTTACGGTGTATTCCAGATCACTGTGAAGCGGTCCCACACTTTATTGGGGAGGAGGGATTGGGGGGGGGGGAGGAAGAAAGACAAAGCGGAGAATCTCAATGGACAAGTGAGGAACTGGCTATCCAAAAACCCATCATAAGGCAACACAATTTTCCCCAAAGTAACAATGACGACGATGATAATAACAGCAACAACAATAATAAAGTTGATGTATAGGCACGTTACTGTACCTTCAAATACCCACAACTCCTGTAAAGTTCGGTAAAATCTCAAATTAAGAATATGGAATAACAGAATAACAGCGTTGGAAGGGACCTTGGAGGTCATCTAGTCCAACCCCCTGCTCAGGCAGGAAACCCTACAGCATTTCAGACAAATGGCTGTCCAGTCTCTTCTTAAAAACTTCCAGTGTTGGAGCATTCACCACTTCTGGAGGCAGGTTGTTCCACTGGTTAATTGTTCTCACTGTCAGGAAGTTTCTCCTTAGTTCCAGGTTGCTTCTCTCCTTGGTTAGTTTCCAATCATTGCTTCTTGTCCTGCCTTCAGACGCCTTTGGAGAATAGCTTGACTCCCTCTTCTTTGGGGCAGCCCCCGAGATATTGGAACACTGCTATCCTGTTCCCCCTCGTCCTTCTCTTCATTGAACTAGACATACCCAATTCCAGCAGCCGTTCCTTATATGCTTTAGCCTCCAGTCCCCTAATCATCTTTGTTGCTCTTCTCTGTACTTTCTAGAGAGTCTCAACATCTTTTGGGCACCGGTTCTGTAGAAAGAGATTTTTCCACGGACCGGAGAGTGTGTGGTTTTGTGTGCTGCCTGCATCCCACAGATGGGGCTCTGCTTGTTTGTGCGGCCCGGTTGCTGGCATGCCACGGCCCGGTACTGGTCCACGGACCGGGGGGGGGGTGTTGGGGACCCCTGTTCTAGTCAAACTCCCTGGACTAGAATTTACCTGTAGGAACCTTTATCATCTGTGAAAACTGTAATCAGGGGGGAAGGCGCTCCTTTTTCAGAAATTATGATTTCGACCCCCTCCAATTCGGGATGAATCTGTCCTTCCAGGAAGAGACCCGCTTTGCCGTATATCTCTATCAGCTTCCCAGGACAGCTTTCTGGAACAAAGGAAAAAAGAAAACCGGTGAAGAAGTTGCCAAGATTTAGGCACTAACAGGAACGTGAAGATATTACCAGCAACCCTGCAAGGTTCACTACTATTGAAACGCATTGGAAATTAATTGGGGAAGGAGAAGGATGTTAGTTACAAATGAATGATCATTCAATTATGCCGTGTATCATCTACAGAGATAGACCCTTTAACAGGTGAGACATTTTGATCCATGCAAAGTACGTTGCATCAAAGATGGACAATTTTGCCCTCCACAAGTTGTTCTGACTCAACCATCCAGGATGTTTTGATTTGTCTGAAAGACTACAGAAGATGAAAGGTGTCACTTCAAAGTAGGTTAAAGTGGTTAATGGACAGTATGTGCATTATCCAACGAGAGGAGAAAGCAAGAGATGGCTTGAGACAATGACGATGCTCTCTCTCATTTTAGAAAGAGATTTGTATCTGAGGGAACAAGTGGAGGAACAAACCAGTTTACAGGACATTGTCCCCACTGTAGGAAAACCACCTCTCCAGTTATTGGTGCCAGGCATAAAGAATCGGGACCACTCATGAAGTTCTACTTGCTGACTTATTGTTCAGGCCTAGACATAAGAATCTAGTCAGCTAATGATCAGCGCTAAATTGGCACCAGGTAAGAGTCAGTGGAATGCAAGTGGGGTTGGACTTATTAAGACTGTTTGTGGGAACGTAAGGATTCTCAGCTTATTACTCGCTTGACTCCATCCCTAGGCTCTGCCTGCTCTTCTCCTACAATTGTTGAACTACAGTTCCAGCCGGCTTATGGAGAGCTTGGCCAAAGTAGCGGGATGCTGGGAGCTGTAGTTGCAGGTGTAAGTGGGATGTAGCCTGGATTCCCAGGGGGAAGGAGCAGTGAAATTTAGATAGTGTGGTTGGGAGGAAGAGAGTTAAGACAACTCCTCCTTAGAAGTTCTCAAGAGTATATCTTTAATGCTTCAAGTCGTTTGCTTTAGTTTGGCAAGAATCTGTCTATCAGTGGAAAAACAATTAATAAAGGAAGTTTCTTAGAAGTAATTTTGTCTTTCTTGGGCTTGGGGGGACTGACACTGTTCACTTTAACTTGTGATCATTTTCTCGGATTTCTAGATGATATTTTTCTGGATTCCCTCCTGCCCCACTTGGAGATGCCTTGAAAACACAGCGGAATGACTGCCAAGACTTACCACCACTGACCACGGCTTCAATGGAAGGAGGGTAGAAAAGAAGTTCTTTAGATGATGGTGTCACCGTGATTTTCTCCCCGGATCTACAAATCACACAATAAAAGGGTTGGACCTTAAAGACTATTTGGTCCAAAATTTCCAACGACTTTTTATACTGGTTTAGTCTAAACTGTCTTTCCAAGGCAATTTGAAAGAACCCCCTTCCAGCTGTTCCAGCAAAGCTCCTTCACAATCAACAGAGACTATGAATGTAAGAGACCAAGAGTTCTAGTCCTACCTTAGCCATGAAAGCCAGTTGAGTGACTTTGGGCCAATCACCAGAAGACTGTGAGTTCTAAGCCCACTTTAGTCATGAAAGCTAGCTGGGTGACTCTGGGTCAATTACCAGGAGACTGTGAGTTCTAGTCCCACCTTAGCCATGAAAGCTAGCTGGGTAACTCTGGGTCAATCACCAGGAGACTGTGAGTTCTAGTCCCACCTTATCCATGAAAGCTAGCTGGGTAACTTTGGGTCAATTACCAGGAGACTGTGAGTTCTAGTCCCACCTTAGCCATGAAAGCTAGCTGGGTAACTCTGGGTCAATCACCAGGAGACTGTGAGTTCTAGTCCCACCTTAGCCATGAAAGCCAGTTGGGGGACCTTGGGCTAGTCATTCTCTCTCAGCCCAACTCACCTCACAGGAAAATAGGAGGAGGAAGTTCTTTTGGAGGGGCTCAATAGGTTATTTGTAAAAATAATAAAGGTGGAATATAGATAAACAAACACACAAAAGAGTTTTCAACACACCTTGCCCAATAGGAAAAGTCATAGTGGAATGGCCCCACGAGCTCCTCCACCACTTCCTGCACTGGTGGCTTAGATCCTTCTTCATCTGGTCCCTTCTTCTCTCTCTCCTGCCGGCGAGCTTCTATTTCAGCCCGTTGCTGCTCCTGACGTAGCTCTTGTTGGGATTTCAATGGCCCAAGCACCAAATCAGGTTCACTGTCGATTGAAGACCTAGGAGAGGGGAATGTGGCCTTGTGAAAACCACTGCAGGTTCTTTAATCCTAGAAGTCAACTATTTTCGTTGAAAGACTAAATGGAACCAGCGTCCCAACCTAGCACACCAAAGATGTACTGGAGAATTCCATCCCCATGTCAACAAGGAAGAACATATAACACATTCAATGTTCTGGTCATCTTACCTAAAGATGTCAAGAACCCATCATTCCTTCATTCAAAGCAAATGAATCAATGCTGAGTTACTGTTACTTCCCAATGAAGGAGCTCCTACTCCAACTTTGAGTTTGATCATCAGTTCGAAGATGGGGCAGTCTGGACTAGGGGGATCTTGTAACCAACATACTACATGCTCTGGTAGGACTTTGTAGACTTTCAAACACTGCTGCAATGCAGTTCCCAGAACCCATCACTATGCTGGCCAAATGTTCTTGGTGCCAATTCAGCAACATCTTGAGAACATCTGACATTCCTAGGTTCTATTAACTTCTATTAAGTGAGAAAATAGATTTGAAATCTAGAGAGATAACGATGCCAGAATAGATACCAATTCCTCCATCCTGGTCTATGGGAGAACCAATACTTGGCCAAAGTTGAAAAAGAATTCAAGGACGGCCTTCAGAAGGCCATCAGACTCTTACCGAATGGTAACCATCACATCCATTAGTTTGTCGGTGGTAATCGTTCCAAGCACGTGGTGACGAATTGCAGTCAGGGTCAAGATACTTGGAGCAGACCTGGATCAATAATCCAACCAAAAAGTGGAATTTCACAGTGAAAACTTACTCAAAATCTGGTATCAGATTTTGGATACAAGAAGCCATGACCTTATTGGCAGGAAACTTTCTGAAAACCCCTGCAGCTTGACCTCTACAGATTATAAAAATCTAGAACCACTATAGACAACAACCACCTCTATAGATTATAGACATTTAGAAAAGAAAATACATTTCACTACAGTTGGGTTTCAAGTCTAAAACGTATGGAACGTTTATCAAATTATTTTACAATAAAGAACTTATCGCAAAGGAACATTTGGAAATTGATGAGCTTTTGGGAAGTCTCATAAAATGGCTGCTCCAGGGAGGCTCCTGCTTATCCATAAAATGTCAGCCTGGGTGGAGTTAAATTATTCACAAAATGGCTGCCAAGGTGAGCCTGGCTAGTCACAAAGGACCCATCTCCCTCAAGGCAAGATGGCCTCCCCCATCTTCTGAAGCTGAAACGTTTTAGAACCTGCAAAAAAGCTCCACATCTTCCCCCACATCAAATCAGCCCTCGAACTGCTTCCTTTGGAAGATTCCTGATAGACACCATCCAAAATATTTCCCCATCAACTATGCTTACGTGTCATAGGTGTAATATTCATGCTCGAATCGGTGGCAGGAGCGGGGCGTTACTTCATACACACCTGGAGAGGATGAACAAACACTGCAATGGAACGCCTCGTACTTCAAAATTGTTCAAGCCTGCAAGAAGCTGGCAAAGGAGTTTGACTAGTCTCAAAAATGGACTCAGCCTCAAAAAAGCTAAGGTAACGAAATTCTTCAGAGACTCTGCCTTAATTGGCACGCTGTTAAGTCTGCCTGGGAACTTTTTTTGAGCTTTCAAGGTTTATATTTTTACCGTAACCTTTTCTGAAATCCACACGGTTCTTGAGTTTTGTCAACTACACAAAGACAGTCCAAGCCACCACTTCCAAACTCTTTCAACCCACAGGTTCTTCTGCTGTTTTCCGATTATTAACTATGCCTGAGATTGCATCCAACTATAGTTAATCTAATCCAGGTTTGCCCGGAAACCTGTATCAAGTTCCTATTTCTTTGAGGCTAAGAAAAACAGGAGGACCTCTGGCTTTTCTTCTTCTTGACCTTCACGCCTTTCTGCTCAACTGTCACCTTAAATAAAAGTCCTCAAGTCAACTTGCTTTTTCTCTGACCTGGTTCAGATATCACGTAAACCAGGGCTATCTGCTGAATTAATCAGAAATGGCCGGTTCTCACCACACACACACACACACAGTCAAAATGTCACAAACCAAACCTGTGCTTTAGGAGCCATAATGCGTGCCTCTCATTTTTTCTGACCGTCGCTTTAAATATTTTATCTCCCAAAATATCTTCTCTCTGTTCATCTATCTTTATCTCCAAAATATCCTGCAAAGAAACGTCTGTCATTTCCAACTTGTCCCCTACCTGGCTTGGAGAGGCAGAACCTGTTCACACCTTTGGACAGGTTGTAAACACCAACGTTTTCCGGTCCATTTCCATCTTGATAGAACTCCTAAGGAGCATTAAAATCCCAGTCAAAGGATGGAGAGCTAAATAAGTGGAAGGCAAAGCTTTCAAAGAGCCCCCCAAATTTTTCTTGCTAAACGAAACATTTTCTAAGTGAATTTTGCCCCATTTTATGAGCTTTCTTGCCACGGCGTTAGGTAAATCATTGAATTTGTTAAGTTAGTTACAAGGTTCTTAAGTGAATCTGGCTTCCCCATTGGCTTTGCTTGTGAGGAGGTCATCAAAGGGGATCATGTGATCCCGGGACACGGCATCTGTCATAAATGTGAGCCAGTTGCTAAGCATCTGAATTTCGATCACGTGACCAGGATGCTGCGACAGCCGTAAGTGGGAAAAATGGTCATAAGTCTCTATTCTATTCCATTCTATTCCTATTATTCTATTCTATTCTATTTTATTCTATTCTATTCCTATTATTCTATTCTATTCTATTCCTATTATTCTATTCTATTCTATTCCTATTATTCTATTCTATTTCTATTATTCTATTCTATGCTATTCCATTCTATTCCTATTATTCTATTCTATTTTATTCTATTCTATTCCTATTATTCTATTCTATTCCTATTATTCTATGCTATTCCATTCTATTCCTATTATTCTATTCTATTCTATTTTATTCTATTCTATTCCTATTATTCTATTCTATTCTATTCCTATTATTCTATTCTATTCCTATTATTCTATTCTATTCTATTCTATTCTATTCATATTAACTTTTAATCCCTCCCTGCCTTTTTAAATTGTATGTTTTATATGCTCTTTTTATGTCTCAATATTTTTTACTTGCACACCACACCGCCAGAATCCCTTGGTAAGGGGGATGAATGGTTACAAAAATTTAATATTTACTACAAACATTTGATTGGATTACCTACCAGAGTAATGGCATGGGAAAGAGAACATCGTAGCATGTACCCCGTTTGGCGAAATTCGATGCCCGATACATCCTCTTCCACAACTTCTATCTCCAAGGATTTATTCTTCCAACACCAGTCTTCTTGGATAATGCTCACTTTAAATTTAAAAAAAAAAGGGGGAGGGGGAATCATGGAGAGGTTATTTATTAAAACTGACGTGTTAATATGGCAACTGCTTTAGATTCCATCACACACGGGTATTTTTTTCACACACAAATAGCAACCTGCCAAATGATGCAGCTGCTTTAATGAGCAACCGAGAGAAGCTGTACTGCCGAACTCCTTCCACTGCTAGGCCAAACTGCTCCTCGGCCAAATATTTAGACAGAAATAAGCCGAAAAGGTAATCTGATATAAATGCCGGGCTAAAAAGATGAAGGACGTGCTAGAGACTTACTTTTGTATTTGCCCGGCAGGACATTTTCAAAGGTAAAAGCCAAGGACGTTGACTTGGCTGTAAGTTGGAGGCTGCGTTTTTCTCCTGGCCGAATGATGGACTGAAGTATCACCATCAATTCCCCACAAGCATCTGCGGAAAGAGAAATTAGGAATGAGAACAGATGAGCCATAAAAGTCTGGCTCAGTGAATTCAGCCCCATCCTCTGGAGTTCTGGCTGCCTTGGTATTTCAACTTCTTGGATCATCAGAAGGTGACCACCAAGACTGTGAGCTGCCTAATGCAGTGGTGGCGAACCTATGGCGTGCGTGCCAGAGGTGGCACTCAGAGCCCTCTCTGTGGGTACGTGCGCTGTCGTCCCAGCCCCCCTCTGCCTGCGGCCACCTCACCAGCAGCCCCCGCGGAGGAGAGTTGCCCCCGAGCGTGGCCCACGTGGAGCAGCGCAGCCACAAACGTGGCAGCCAGGCAGCGGGGACAAGACTCCGCCCTTGTGCCCCGTTGCGCGCAGTTGATTCTGCGGGGCAGAGGGCCTGGCTGCCAAGGCGCTGCCGGGTCACCTGGGTGATCTGTGGAGGCAGTAGGTGGCCCTGTGGGCAGGCGGGACAGGGGGCGGGATGGGGCCAAGGTGGGGGCCGAGCGGGCAAGGTGGGGGCGGGGCCTGTTTTGGGGCACTCGGTCTCTAAAAGGTTCGCCATCACTGGCCTAATGCAACAGAAGCCGTGATAGGGCAAGACATGTCAAACTGTGTGTGTTTTTCATGGACCAGGAGTGGGAAATAGCTTACCCAAACAAGTGATCTTTCCGGAAACAGAAGCCAAGAACTGAGAGAAGATCACATCCAGCACTGGTTTGGAAGCCACTGTAACAGGAAATACTTTGGGTTTTAAAGCCAGTCCTGCTCTCATTTCTGCGTCGGGAACAATGACCTGCAAGAAAGCAACTCTGGAGTCCAGGATAGATTCTGGAGAAACCAAACACCCAATGGAAAAAATAAAAATTTCTAGGCATTTCCTGTCAGCCGATGGCTCTTTTTGGTGATGTTTGCCATAACCGTTGCAATCTACTCTACTTTTTTTAACCTATTGTCTTAGGACCACAGAAGATTTTCCCTTTTCTGTTATTGCAGCCACATGCAAGTAGCAGGTATCAGACTCCCGTGCACTGCAACATAGCAGATCCTCGCATATGATAAACGAGGAATCCTGGCTTAATAAATTGCATGCAGCCCACTGTTTCTATACTCAGAAAAAGCAGGTAAACAAATCAGGAAGGACGCAGAGTTAATTCCCTGGTGCCCTCTAAACCTCAATCCTGCTCAGCCTCATACTCTCCTAGGAGATTGAGGGAACTGTAGCCGAAACGATGCAAGATTGCCTATTGACCCCCTTTGCTCTCTGCAGCAACCACAAGCTGAATCAGAAGACATTCTTACTGCCGACAGTGAAACAAAAATGGAATAACAACAATACAATCTAGATGAAATGAAGGAAGGGGCATGGTCCAAAAGATTAAAAGCCCCAGTTTCTCTGTTTTTGGAGTTTAAAAAAAAATTGGTGTGAATGGTCTTTAGATTAACAAAATTACAGCAGAGAAACCGACACTATCAGGAAGTTGAGAAAATAAAAGACAGCCAAAATGTCCATCTGCAAAGTGGAAACAAGCAGTTCGTAATCTGTTAAAAAAAAAAAAAACTTTCCTGTTTCTAGTAGAAAAATCCCAAGGAAACAAGATTGACTGCATTTGTAACAGGGAAAAAAAAAGAACAGAAGAACAACAGTAAACAAACAAACAAACCAAAAGAGCAGAAATTGCTAATACCTGCAGAACATACAACCCCGGTCTTGCCTTGAAACAAAACCCGCCACGAGCATCTGTTTCGGTACTCTTCAGCACAGCCTTATTATCCTTATCCTGTGGCCACATGTTCACTTTGTATTTGTTGATCTGCTTGACTGAATCGGGGAACCGGGTGACTGAGATCTGCCCGCAGACGCTGAATCTGGGTGGTTGTTTTTTTTTTTAAAAAAAAGAGGAAGAAACAAATGCCAAGTTCACACAGAGGCCTGAATATGGCCAACTCAGTTTAACACAGTTGCACACAGAAGACTCAGCAAAGAAGGCTCAAGGTTGACTCAGCTTCCATCCTTCCGGGGTAGGTAAAATGAGGACCCAGATTGTTGGGGGCAATGTAAATATATATATACATTGCTTACTGGTGTACACCGCTTAGAGTGCTTGCACTTAAAGCGGTATATAAGTCTCATAAATAAAATAAAATAAAATAAATGAAGTTGCCACTAGAGCTGAATAGTAAATTCATACAGGGAGTCCTTGACCACAATTGAGCTCATCTGAATTTTGATCACCTGACCAATGGGAATGCTGCAAAGGACTTCCCTTTCCTCTTCCTACCCTCCTTCCCTTTTTTCCTCCCTCTGTTCCTTTGCTCATTTTCTTGTCTCCTCTCTCCCTCTTCCCTTCCTTCTACCCACCTTCCCTCTTTCCCTCCCTTCATTTCCTCTCCCTCTTAACTCTATTCTCCCTTCCTTCCTTCCTTCCTTTCCTTCCTTCCACCTCTTCTTTCCTCCCTCCATTCCTTTTCTTCCTTCTCCCCTCCCTCCCTCTTTCCTTCCCTTCTTCTTTTCTATGATCAGATAGAAAAGAAACATGATACTGATGTGATTATTACTGGTAGAAATTTTAGAAAAATCTTTATATTTAATTGTTACCTATCAAACTAATAACTAATTCAAGATAGGCACTGAGAATATTATTGGAAGAAGAGGACAATCAAAGCTATTATGTGGACTTTGGAATATAGAAACTGATGGTTAGTGATTGCTTTGTAAAGATAAGCCCAGACAACATGCTGTTTACCAAATACAAAGGTGTTTATGTTAAAAAAATCAATAAAATATATTTTTTTAAAAAAACAACAACATAAGGGTGCACCAACAGACAGAAAATACTTGGTTTCATGCCTGGAACACTTCAAAATAACTGTTCTAAAGCTTGGGACATTTTGCACATCCCGATTCCACACCCTTCAAAAACGGAAGACTCTCTTTCCTTCACACACATCCCTCCCCCCACGGACACTCACTCTGTTACTATGATATCAGCCAGCTGTGGGGTATTGGGAGCAATCTTCACCGTCAGGGTATCAAAGAAGAGGTGGTCTTTATGAGCCTGGATGGTGTATGTGCCGGTGGTGATGTTTTCAAGGCGGAAAGAGCCATCCGATCTGGTAGTAACTGATAAGGTAAGGTAAGGTAAAATAAGATAAAGTAAGGTAAGGTAAGATAAGGTAAGGCAAGAGGAGATAAGATAACTTTTATTGTCATTTTCTACTGTGGGCACAACACACATCAAAAATGAAAGTTGTCTGCTCTCAAAGGGAACCACATACATGACACACACCTAAACATACTGTATACAACATACGCATACTATATGCAACATATGTATAGACCTACACCCCTACAGCCTAGAACTGGAATCGGAAAAAGGAACAAGCAAGCACGCGTGAGAAAAAATAAAGGGAATCTATCAATCTCCAAAGAAACCGGGACTTGGAATTTCCAGAATTCCTACTGGCTTTCCTGGCTACAGATCAGGAATTCTAAAAAGACAATAATCTTAGCACCTCTTCAAGCCTTTGAACCCCACAATTTCTTCTAAGACTTGGCAACAACGCTGCGTTGCCTTTTATACAACTGTTGCTTCTAAACAAAACTTTCCAGGGGTGTCCAACCTTGGCAACTCCCAGAATTCCCCAGCCAGCGGGAATTGAAGTCCACAAGTCTTAAAGGTTTAACCTCCCTGACCTAGGTCAATCTCAAAACTGATACCCACCTTTAATCTGGCTGTTCAGGATCACGGTGGCATCGGGCACCCCTTCACCCTCGGGGCTGTTCAAAATCCTGCCGGTAACCGAGAAGCCCATGACGTGGAAGACTGGCTGAAAAGGATGAACAGAACTTGAACCCTGTTGGACTTTTATCATCTCTCTCCTTTTTGAAACGGTTCCAAAAGTCCATTTCCCCAAAGGAGGGCCTCTCCAATGGAATTTACGAAAGGGTGCTGATACGGATGGTCCTCGGCTTACAACAATTCATTTAGTGACGATTCAAAGCTACAACGCCACTGGAAAAAGAGACTTAGAACCATTGTTGTTCACGTTTATGACCACTGCAGCATCCCCATGGTCATGTGATGTACACTGGGATGCTTGACAACCGACTCACATTTATGACGGACGCAGCATCCCAGGGTCATGTGACTCCCCCTTTTGTGACCTTCCGACAAAGTCCACGGGGAGAGCGGGTTCGCTGAACAACGTGTGTTATTAATTTAAAAACTGCAGCAATTCACTTTAACAAAAGTGGCGAGAGAAGTCATAAAATGGGGCAAAACTCACTTCACAAATTTCTCACTTGGCCACGTAAATTTTTGGGGGGCTCAATTCTGGTCGTTAAGTCAAGGACTACCTTTACAGTTTTCCAGCAAAACCTACCTCAATTTTGAGACTATCGTGCTCCACAACAAAATCCAATTTGGACGGGGCGACGTCAAACGTAATTCTCTCCCCCCTGTAAAAGGGTATCTAGAAGGAGACAGCAAGCAAGAGCTTCAAATGACTTGTAATGTTCAAATTCAGTCTAGATCCTTCCCAATCCTATGGGATATATCTGTATATAGGGCCTAGCCAGAATCCTTTCCTATCCATGGTTAGTACCTGGGCTAGAAAACCTTGGTTTAGGGTTGGGGCTTTTGTTGTTGTTGTTGTTGATGATGACTATCTGTAATAAAATTAGTTTACTGTACCAGCTTTTTGAGTTGAAAAGAACTGATTATTTGCACAGTGAGTAAAATCTTCTATCTAAGGGGGAAAAAACTCTGTATCCTTTCTCGTTAATGTATTATAATCAGATTCACAGACTGGTGGAAACTAAATAATTCAAGTGTGAACCATCCAAAGCAAGACCTAAGAATGATGAAGGTAGAATCTGAGGATATAAGCAGAAATGCAGCTCAAGATTTTTTGATATAACCACTGGGACCAATCATCAGTTTATTAGTCAACACTGATTAGTTTCCCCACCTCCAACAGATGTTGGGTGGCGTCCAAAACTAGGGGGGGGAACCCAGCTGAAAACATGAAATCAGATTTAATAACCATAAACGTTGCTAAAAGATCTCTTGCCGAGCTTGACGAGACGACATTAACGCAGAAATCCCTAAGTGGAAATAATGTGCCTGATGCCTGACACTCTGGACAGATTATCCCGTTCGTTTTCATCAAAGCTTGATGTTATTTTTGATATTGCAGGTCAGATGAATCCTGCTTTGGGGGGGGATGTGAAATCCTCTCCAAATTTAAGTTTCGCTAGTCCTCCGCAAATTCCGAAGAGAATCAGTCAATGCTTTCACTGCACAAGGCAGGATTTAGAGCAGACTGCCTGTCTGAAGCACACAGTCGGAAGCCACCCTCCTTTGGAGAAAAATCTTCTGGCAGTTTACTCACCACGGCGTACTTGCCACTCGGCAGAGACTGGAAGGTAAACGTACCGTCCTCTTTGGAAATCACATTGCAAAGGTAAGCGAGAGAATCTTCCCTTGCGGGAAAACCATCAACTGGAGAAGAATTGCAACCCATGATGTCCTGTATAAAGAGATAATATTAATCCCTACAGATAGTCCTTGAGTTACGACATTAATCCCTACAGATAGTCCTTGAGTTACAACATTAATCTCTAGAGATAGACCTTGAGTTAGGACATTAATTGCTACAGGTAGACCTTGAGCTACAGCATTAATCCCTACAGGTAGACCTTGAGTTATGACTTTAATCCCTACAGTAGTTCTTGAGTTAGGGCATTAATCCCTACAGGTAGACCCCGAGTTACAGCATTAATCCCTACAGGCACACCTGGAGTTATAGCATTAATCCCCACAGAAAGACCTTGAGTTACAGCATTAATCCCTACAGGTAGACCTTGAGTTACGACATTAATCCCTACAGGCAGACCTGGAGTTACGGCATTAATCCCTACAGTAGTCCTTGAATTACAGCATCAATTACTACAGGTAGACCTTGAGTTACAGCATTAATCGCTACAGGTAGACCTCAAGTTACGGCATTAATCCCTACAGGCAGACCTTGAGTTATGACTTTAATCCCTACAGTAGTCCTTGAGTTACGGCATTAATCCCTACAGGTAGATCTCGAGTTACAGCATCTACAGTAGTCCTCAAGTTACGACATTAATCCCTACAGGCAGAACGGTACAACCCATTCTGCCACCTACAACAGGAGTCAATAATTAATTGGTCCCTGAACAGACTCAGCCTAATGAGTCTCCTTTCATGAAACTGCATTCATCAAGTACTATAAGAACCAAAGGCAGAAGGACCTATTCATTAAGCAGCTAATTAACAATGATAGTTCTAATTCGTAACATTTGGCTGACCTCCTTTGCCACTGAAGAGGAGAAAAGGAGAAACATGACTCCTTTCATGGGCTCGCCATCACTTCGGACAGATCCAGACACATTGTACCCGGCTACGATGAGTGGATTGGAAGCGTAGGCATTGGAGCTGGTGACTCGCACACTGGTAGTGGCCTGAAATACCAAGAGCAACAGGTGAAGACCCAAAATGATGCAAGATATAGCGCTGCATCAAGCCCTGGGGGAGCAATGGTTAGAGTGCAGTATTGCAGGCAAACTCTGCCTACAGCCTGGAGTTCGACCCTGATGGGGCTGGAGGTTGACTCAGCCTTCCATCCTCTCAAGGTCAGCAAAATGAGGACCCAGATTGTTGGGGGCAATATGCTGGCTTTGTAAACCACTTAGAGAGGGCTGTAAAGCAGTATATAAGTCTAAGTACTATTGCTATTGCCACTGACTCAGCCTTCCATCCTTCCCAGATCAGTAAAATGAGGAGCCAGGTTGTTGGGGGCCACAGGCTGACTCTGTAAACCGCTTAGAAAACCGCTCTGTGAAGCGGCATTTAAGTCTAAATGGTATTGCTATTCACCCACTCGAAAGAAAACAGGAAAGGCAGAAAAGGTCTACTCTATGACTTACGACAACCTTTATTGTCATTTTTTTTTACTGCGGGCACAACGGCACACAACAAAAATGAAATTTAGTTGCCCGCTCTCGAAGTGAAACACATACATGACACACACCTAAACATACTATGTACAACATATGTATAGACTCACACCCCTACATGTACATAGCAAATAAATATTAAACACTGACCATCCTGAATATATAACGGAAGGAGGAAGCTTGAGAGTTCACAAGGTTAATGCTGTATGGAATGAAACTCTGGCTGAATCCATCCGGATGTTCTGCTACGGGTACCACAGAGCCCCCTCCTCCCAGAAGGGAACAAGGAAAACAGGTTGTCCCTTTTGAAGAAATCTACTCAAGATATGGATAGGATCTCCTTAAGCCATCCACTTCAGAGTGTAATGACTGCCTCCAGATCAATAAAGATCCAGGAGACTGTCATGTAAACAAGCAGCTACAAACCTCCCCATTATTACTAGTTCACAGGCAGGCTGTTAGGAACAAAACTGAAAAATCTCCACCCTGATATCCACTGGGATAAAAACTGGCTCAATATGTAAAGGACTTTCAGCTCCTGGAATTCTTATGACCTGGTTGCTTTCGTTTCAATAAGTCTTGCTAAAGACAACTTGGGAGAACTGAGCTGGGAAAGAATCACTTTCCGTTTGGGACTCGGGCTAAAGAGGCCGACAGTCGTGCTTACCTCTTTCAGAGTCCAGGTGGGATGAGAAGCAAAGACTTCGTATTCTCCAGGAAGCACTTTTAAAAAGGCATACCTGGGAAAAAGAAAAAATACCAAAATAGTCCACGTGGAACATTCCTGTCTGTTGAAATAAAATTCAGTGGACAAATTCACTTCCTCCTCTAGTTTGTGGGACCAACGGCACAATAAAAATCCGTGTTCCCAGTTGGATATTCTCCAGAAGTACTCAAAATACCAGCCAGGCATTCCTACCAGAATGGTTATTCCTACACCTTTCTCCATCTAGACAAGTGTTTTTCAACCTGGGCAACTTTTAAGATGCATGGAGTTCTGGCTGGGGAATTCTGGGAGTTGAAACTCACATCTCTTAAAGTTGCCCAGGTTGAAAAATACTGACCCCCCCATCCACCAACATTTAGCTATTTCCACATCCTGGTTGAGGAAAGGGGAGGCGGGAGAGTACAACAGGTTGCTGATACTGTTCAATTCTTCAGAAACATTTGCTGCAAATTCTTCTGAGATCTCAACAAAATTCACACTCACTTTCCTCCAGGCTGAGTGATTGTGCTCTGTAAGGTCACTCCTGTGCTGGGACTTCTGAGCAAAACGAGGACGCCAGCAGGACCCAGAGACTTGCCTTTGCTAAGAACCTGCAAGGAACGAACGAACAGAACTACCTTTCCACTTGCAGAAAAAAGGCATTATGTTCAACCATGTTTAAAATTTAAAAACAAAATACCTATCACGCAAGAGGAAGGCCCCACAAAGACATGGAGCCTTAATGATCGTCTTCAGCACAGGTTATGAACCAGTCTTAAGAAACAAGCAGGTCTATACAGGCAAAGTAACACAGGTAACTGTCAAAAAAAATAAAAAATTAAAAAGAGGAACCCTTACCTTCCCGTTTACAGAGAAGCCAGTGAAAACAAAATTGATATCGCCTCCTTTAGTGCAAATGTCGTTGACGCCGTCAACATGGATGTCCACGCTCGTTGGCTCTGGAAAGGAAGATGAAAACCCGCCAACGTGATCCTTTCCCGCTAAAAGTAGCAATTTTTTTTTTTCAAATAATTGAAATCGTAGCAGTGTTCCAATATCTCAGGGGCTGCCACAAAGAAGAGGGAGCCAAGCTATTCTCCAAAGCGCCTGAAGGCAGGACAAGAAGCAATGGATGGAAACTCATCAAGGAGAGAAGCAACCTAGAACTAAGGAGAAACTTCCCGACAGTTAGAACAATTAACCAATGGAACAACCTGCCTCCAGAAGCTGTGAATGCTCCAACACTGGAAGTTTTTAAGAAGAGACTGGACAGCCACTTGTCTGAAATGATATAGGGTTTCCTGCCTGAGCAGGGGGGTTGGACTAGATGATCTCCAAGGTCCCTTCCAACTTTATTATTATTATTATTATTATTATTATTATTATTATTATTATTATTAAATAAGAGTTCAGGTCTTGAACTGTCTTTTTGCTAAACCCAATTCTTACAGGCCACCTAGAGCACAATCCAATCCATCTCTAGATTCATGATAGCTTATCAACTGGTAAAAAGGCATTAGACTTTGGCAATGGAAGCAAATAAGCCTAGAAAGTAGATTTAGGAACTGTTTTGAGCATAAATACTTCTTATCAGTTCAGGCCTTGGTGCTCTCTCAGCTTGCCTGTTTACTTGCAGATGTTTCATTACCCAACTAGGTAATGTCAGCAGTGCAAGAGAGGATGGGGCTTGCTCCCTGATTATACACATGAAACATCTGCAAGCAAAGGCCTATATATGAAACAACTATAAATGCCTATTCATCTATAAATGAAACATCTGCCAACAAACACCAAGAATTCCAGAATTCAACCCTGAGCTGCAGAGATTCAGAAATGGTAATATGGACATAAAACAAAAAACCCGCCCAAAACTGCAGTTCTTTCAATGAAGGGTGAATACACAATCACAGCTCTTGGAAAATTAAAAGATTCTAAATGCTTTAGACTTCAGTCATCGGACAGATGAGAAAGACATCTTGGGATGGGCTTCAATAAACAACTACAATAAACAACGTTTATTATAAACATAGCTTATAAACAAATACACAACTACAATAGGCTTCAAATCAACTGGAAGATTTTTCTATAAAAATAGCAACTTACCAAAGCTCCACCCTAGGGGAGGCTCAATTTTAAGGACAAAATCCCCCTAAAAAAGAAAAACAGAAAAAAATGCTATAGTTATACTGTATTGCAGTTCAATTCTTTATCTTAAATATTGACAGGCCATATTGCGATTAAGATTTTGGACAGGGACAAAGAAAGCTCCTGGAGGAATCCCTGCTCAGTCATTGACCTACCTCTAAATTTCAACACATTTTGAAAACTTATTATTTACCTTTCGAATCTTTTTCTTAAAAAAATAAACAACCATCTAGCTTTCATGAATTTCACGGTGGATTTTCACACACCCCCTTCCCATCCATCACCCATAGCCACCCACAGAGTGGCAAGTGTTAAATTGAAGAAACCAGCTTCAGTAAGGTTGCCTTTAAACACGGTCCTGAAACGTAATGCCACCTAATGTAAATTATTAGATAGCCTCTCACCTTATCATACAGAGGAATCATAAAGTAACCATTATTTGGAGCACAGTCAGTTTGGTATTTCAGGGTGCCGTGCTTGGTGTACAATTTAACCTGCATAAGAAACATTGAAAGGGACCAAAAAAAAAGAGAATTATTCTGGCAGAGCACTTGATTTACGATACTTCGATCCTGCTGCAATTAAACACAACTCCTGGGCTGACAGGGTGCATCAAAATATAAAATATTATATGTATGTATGTATGTATGTATATCCTTAATGACTTAATGACAGATAATGGTTATCTGTTCAATAATATACAATCCTCCAACTCCGGGAGCTAAGTTTGTTTTAATATTGTAAATAGTTGCTTTTATTGTTTTAAAATTTTTAACAATAAACAGCTAATTTATATTCCTCCTGGAGTTCAAGGATTATATATTATTGAACTGTGTGTGTGTGTGTGTGTGTGTGTGTGTGTGTGTGTGTGTGTGTATGTATATATATATGTATAGTTCAATAATATATAATAATATATGTATATAATATAATAACATACAATAAAAATAAATGTTAAGATTTAATAAAACCCTAAACCCTAACATTTTTTTAAAAGAATACCACCAAACTTCGCTCCCTGCCCCCTCCATCCAAGTCCCCTCCCCCACTGGCCTACCTAGCAGGGAGGGCGCTCACCTCGATCAGGGAGTAGTTGATCTCGACGTCGGACCTGACGAAGCCCCCGCAGCCCACCACGATGTCCTCGGAGCCCCAGGCCCCGGCCCAGAGGGCTCCGCACAGTGCCCACCACCAGCATCCCCACGCCGGCGTCCCCCGCCGCAGCATCGCGGAACCGCCCGTCGTAACACGCGGAGCAGCCGCGGCAGGCCAGCGCTGACTCAGGAAGAGCCAAGGCGCATGCGCCCGCCGCGCTCGATGGTTCCTTCTTAGGGGCAAGAGCGGCAGGGCGGAAGCGAGCGCGGGACCAGGAAAGCTGAAGTTACCTCGGACCGTGCTAGCCGGGGAGGCGTTTTCGTCTCGGTTGCTTCGGAGGCTTTAAGAGGCAGGATATTAAGATAATTGACAGAGGGGAATGCTTTGGGTTTTTGCAATTTTTTAAAATATTGATTATGTCTATGGTGATTCTGTTTATTTGTTTATTTATCTGTTTGTTTATTTATCTGTTTGCTTATTGATTATACTTCTACGCCACCCATTCCATCTAAGTGACTAGGCGTTTTATAATAAAAAAAAACACAGCAGAATAAAAAGCATAAATTAAAACAGTTAAGAACAGATTTAAAACTTGAGATATGAAAAAATTAAACAAACGAAAGGCGCACCCACAGTTTTGGTGGTTTACAGCTTTGCTCACATCATACCTGAATTTGCACATTCAAATTTATTGACTAGGGTGCAATTGCTTCCATTCGCCCAATGTCAAGCCATTGTTTGCTTAATCATAGTTTACTGTTGAAATCACTGCTGATGAATGAATTGCAGAGCATTTGGCTACTAGACTGTCATTGCAGCTCTTCCTGAAGAGGGCAGATCAATAGCTGGATCTGCAGGAGCAGATAATGATGGAGATTGTGGGGAAATATCCATCCAATGGAGAAGGATTTCTGAACATGAGGTTGATAAAAGACTGGAGGTGTGCAGGTGGGCTGTGTTCGTACAAGCAGCCCATTTTGTGAATTTGCACAGTGTGATGAACAATAATCAGATGGGTTGTGTTTACACAGGGGTTGTGTGTTATTGCAACAAACTGGTCCCTAGGATGATGTGAAGCTTCATGATGTCATGCCACAAAGGTTGCAGCTTAGTTCTGGAGTCCCTACAACTATTGCAAATATGTCTTGAACTCATATTTGTCATGACATCTACATGGTTATGTCATTTGACCATCGCCAGCCAGCCCTTTATTGGGTGAAATTCCCAACACAATGAACCACAAAAAAACTTCCGCACCTTTATTATTTTTATAAATAACTCAAGGCAGTGAACATCCTCCTATTTTTCCCCCAAACAATAACCCTGTGAGGTGGGTTGGGCTGAAAGGGAGGGACTGACTCAAAGTTACCCAACTGGCTTTCATGGCGAAGCCGGGAGTAGAACTCACTGACACCTGGTGATTGGCCTACAAGATCACCCAGCTGGCTTTCATGCCTAAGCTGGGACTAGAACTTACTTTCTCTTGGTTTCTAGTCTATTGCCTTCACCATGAGACCAAACTAGTTCTCAATAGCCACATTATGTGGCTGAGAGAGATCCACTAGCACAAACCTATTTGAATCTGGGTTTTCCTGCCGTGGTTTTAGTTCAACCACCAATTCTTATTGATGTTCAATTCAACACAAAGAAAGATGGGGAACCTTATTGTTCTTTTCAAGCTTTCCAATGTCTCAGCCAGATGCTGAGTCTAGCAGTATTTACGTTCTCAGCACACATGGTTGATTTATCAACTAAAGCAGGTCTCTAAGCCATTGCGTCAATCCTAGACTGCTTTTCAATTTAAGAGAATCATTTACCAGGCTGGTTTATTGATTAGTTTACACCAAGCCAGGCGTCTAACCTTCAGTGGACTTTACTACTACATACCCAAAGCACTGTTTGTTTAAAACAGCCCATCCCCACGAATGCCCTTCAGAGTGGTTTGTGTTTCTGGTTTTCAATAACCCTTCCTCACTGTATATTGCAAACCAAGATTTAGAACTGAGAACCCAGCCACTGTGGTTGATTTATCAAAACATGATTAGAGAAATCAGGGCTTCATACAGTGAGGGAATCCATCTAAGGTGAGTTAGGTTTTTTCAAGTTCTAGTCGACGTTTTTGTCATAGGCTTGAGAAACAGCGTTGATAGAATTCTCTGCCCGTAGTAAATTTAGCATGGACTTCTATTTTGTAGACCAGCTGCAACGCCATTCTCTCCTCCATAGTTGATCTATGGATTTGCTTTTACCTGCAGTAGGTAAAGGAGCTCTGGATGGTAAGACTCCAGAAAGGGTGCAGAGAAGAGCAAGTGGGAAAGGAGCTCTGGATGCTGAGATTCCAGAAAGGGTGCAGAGAAGAGCAACAAAGATGATAAAGGTTCTGGAGGCTAAGCCGTACGATGAATGGTTGTGGGAACTGGGTATGCTTAATCTAATGAGGAAACAGATGAGGGGAGATACGATAGCAGTCTTCCAATACTGGAGGAGCGGTCACAGAAAAGACAGGATTGACTTCTTCTCCAAAGCAGCTGAGGGCAGGACAAGAAGTAACGGATGGAAGTTCATCAAAGAAAGATCCAGAGAAATTTCCTGACAGAACAATTATCAGTGGAATGGCTTCTCTCCAGAAGTTGTGGGTGCTCCATCACTGGAGGTTTTTAATAAGAGACTGGACAACCATTTGTCCTGAATGGAATGGGTTCTTCTGCTCAAGCAGGGGGTTGGACTAGAAGATCTCTAAGACCCTTTCCAACCTTGTTATTCTAGACTCTAAATCCTCACCCTCCCTGGAAGGGGCAGAACTCGGCATGGAACCAAAGAAGATAAATATTGCAGAATGACAGGCAGCAGGCAGATCCGCACAAGACAGAAGCCTCATCCACTGATACGATGATCTGGGTGCCTGGGATATGTAGTTCTCAGCAGAATCCAGCACCCGAGGCAAAGAAGAGAAGCACTGTAGAAAGGAGTGGAGGCAGCCGCTGGATCTGAAAAGGCGCAAAGCAGAAGACTGAGAAGATGAGCTGGGCACAGGGGTTATGTAGCTCTCAGCAGGATCCAACAGCTGGACTGGGGGTGAGCAGAAAGCAGCGTTCCTTTCTGGCTATTGATTGATATGGGTTTCATGCTGGGTACCTTTAACATGCGTAGAAACTGGATCAGCCTGGTCCAAATGAAGGGTCAGGAGCATGCAGCCCTGATTGTTTTCCACGTACAAATTTATGCATGCCCACTCACCGGTAAGGGACTCTGACCATCTGTTCTCTTTCTTGTAAAGTTGTTTCCCCCCCACCCTTTCAATTCATACTTCCTAGTTCAGTGGTTCTCAACCTGTGGGTCGGGACCCCATTTGGGGTCGAATGACCATTTCACGGGGGTCGCCAAACAACGCAGTCCGCCATTCCCCCCCCCCTTTTCCTTAGCTGTGCTACTCCCTTTTATTCTATTGGCTTTTGAAAGCCAATGGAATAGACTCTCTTGAACAGAGTCTAATTCTCTTGGCTTTCAAAAGCCAGTAGGAATTGTCCAGGCTGTCTCTGCCCTGCTGAGCCCGCCAAAAGTCCCATTCTGCAAACGGTGCTGCACCAGTTGAGTAGTCCTCGGCTTACGATCGGTTGAGTAGTCCTCGACTTACGACCGGTTGGGGGTCGCGGCATTAAAAAGGTTGAGAACCACTGTCCTAGTTCCTTCCTCAAATCAGATTTGGAAGTAACTAACAGAAGGGAAAACTGATCTGGGGAACTGGGAAACTTTGCCTTGTAGACTGGACGCAAGAGAGGAGGGGAAAAAAATAATAGAAGTCAAGAAATTTTGGACTTCTGGACGTTCCTCAAAATGCTTTCGGGGTAAGAGTTGGAGGACCACGTGCACTATCAAGAGAGACGGAAGTCACGATGGTAGCAGGTCCAGCTGTGATCAAAACAGGAAACAGATGGAAATTGCAACCCTTTTAGCCAAAAAGGCAGCTAAGAGTTCCTTAGCCTAGAAAAGCAGGCGAAAAGAGCCTGGACATTTGACCATTTAAATTGACAACTTAAATCTATTCCGTCGGACTTATCTGAAGGGACAAGTCATTTTCCTTTCAACTTTCAGGTTAATAAATACCATTAATGGCTGGCTTGGGGTTTTAAAACAGTTTGTGTTTGACATTGGTTGAACCGGTTTAACTGGTCTTTCTGGATGGAAATTGGACAACGACAGAGTAGACCTTTTAATCTCAACAGTTGTGATTTTTGCCTTTTTTGTGTGTGTGATCTTGTGTTTTTGTAGAACCAGAACCAGACGTGGTGGATGGATCTCCCAGGCTTTGCAGCATGTTTTCAAAACACGGTTGCAATTTGGGTCCCTTGTTTTTATCTTTGGGCTTCTTTCCCCTTCTATTATCTTTACCTGCGGAAAAACGGCAGGGGTTACATCAGGATGTCGGCTGTCTTCAAAGCAAAAATGGTAAGGTTTAAACCCCCGGGAGAAGGATTCCAGACATAGATAAATAAACAATGTCTGTCTGTTTGTTTATTTGTTCAATCTGGAGGGCTTACCCTTCATAAAATATATTACAATTAAAAATTTAAAAACTGCTTTAAAACAAAAACCAGTAAAACCGGTTAAAAAAAACCCCAACAACATTAAAAACATCCAGTTCAATCCAGACTGCGGTTATCGCCATTGTTATGCTCTTCTTTTTCATCCTAGAGCGCTCAAGATGGCCAAAGACACAAATAAGAATGATAAAGCAGCAGAAATACAATTTAAAATACAGGTAGCCTTTGGCATACGACCAGTGGTGGGATTCAAATAGGTGACCAACCGGTTCTCTGCGTGGATGCCGCTTCCGGAAGTCCATTCTGAGCCTGGGCCACAAAAAATTAGCTACCAGTTCTGCTGAAGTGGTGCGAACCGGCTGAATCCCACCACTACATGCAACTCAGATTGGGGCCAGAATTTCCATGGCTAAGCGGGGGAGTCGTGTCTGACTTTACAAACTTTTGGCCACGGTTGTTAGGCAAATCATGGGTTGTTAAGTGAATCTGGAATCCATCTTGATGGAAGCAAGATGGAAGGTCAGAAATGGCAATTGCATGACCCCGAGGTGATGATGATGATGATGATTTTGGAAGGGACCTTGGAGGTCATCTAGTCCAACCCCCTTCTCAGGCAGGAAACCCTACACCATTTCAGACAAACAGCTGACCAGTCTCGTCTTGAAAACTTCCAATGATGCTACAATCGTTATAAATACATGAAGTTTCCCAAATGCGTGAGTTTTGATGACATGGTCGTTGGGAGGCTACAACGGTTATTAAGTGTGAGGACTGGTTGTCAGTCCCTTTTCTCAGTGCTATTGTAGTTTGGAATGTCGCTAAATGAATAGTTGTTAAGTCGAAGATCCCCTGTAATGACAACTCTGTAATAACAGTTGGAAACGGATCTCAGGAGCAAATTTTTCTGACGGTGCTTTTTTACGTCTCTTTAGATTCTGGGCTTTGCCTTGTCAGTGCTGTGCTTCTCCACCGTCTCCTACCTCCTTTGGGAAACTAGCCAAAGGGTTTCCCCAGCGCCCGGACTCATCATTAGCCCTACAGTTCAACTCGTCACCATGGTGAGAACAATTCATTTGTCGATCAATGGAGATTCTCATCGCTGTTCCCAAAGGTGCTGTTTCACGAGGCAGTTGGACTTTCTTGTTTTTCTTTGAAGACGTTTCGCTTCTCATCCCAGAAACTTCTTCAGTTCTGGTGGAATTCTCCACCATTCCGTCAGAACTGAAGAAGCTTCTGGGATGAGAAGCAAAAATGTCTTCCAAAAAAAAGAAGAAGAAAGTCCAACTGCCTCGTGAAAAAACACCGTTGGGACAATTTCATTTGTCTCTATTTTTCATGCTCCAATTGTCTCAGAACTTCAGAACTTGTGATCATCAGAAGGAGAAACTTGATATTATTAGCCATAAATGCAGGCAAGATCCATTAGCCCAGGGATCCCCAGCCCCTGGTCCGTTGACCAGTAGCGGGCTGTGGCATGCCAGCAGCCAGTCCACACAAAAAAAGCAAAGTTCCATCCGCGGGATGCAGGCAGCACACAAAACCACACACCCTCCAGTCCATGGAAAAAACTCTCTCCACGGAACCTGTCCCTGGTGCCCAAAAGGTTGGGGACTTCTGTGTTAGCCTTTTGTACCTTGCCTAATGAAAATCCAAGCCAGAAAGATGGTTGAATATCTCTTTATTTATTCATAAGCAAGGAGAAACTACCCCACAAATAATAAGTGAGAAGGTAGGGGATCACTTTAGATATAGTTCAAACACATTGGGCTTGGAACAAGTTCTTTCGTTAGCATCGTTGGACTCCTTGCTGACATTACCCATTTAACATGTCACATTTAATAGCATCCCGTAATATTCATAGTTCGATCTTGTTAATGCCCATCCTCATATTCAGGAGGCGTGGTTTTTACAATATAATGAGGCATAAGGAATTGGCAAGTTACTAGACTTCTTTGTACAGTCCTTGTTCGTATCAGAATCCTCCTTCCTCTTGGAGAATTTGCTTCCTTACTTCAAGGGAATAGAGACGTTAATCTCAGCCCTGGAAGACATTAGACTTCCATATAATGGGCAAAAACGACAGGAAGGTAGAGTTCATCTGAAATTTCAGAGAAACCGTTTGACTCAGAGTTTAACCAGGAGACAAACCTAACAGAAAGTTGAGGTTTATGTAAAACACCTTCACTGGGGAATATTCTGGATCCCTGCATTCTGCGTGGTTGAACTGGTTCCTCAAAAGCCGATTGGAGTTCAACCCTACCCCACACGTCCTTTATATTTAGCATTTCTCCTCCTTTCCCCCCCCCCTCTTAGATCCTAGTGATTTTTCTCACCCAGATGGAACGGATGAAAGGGGTCCAATCCTCGGGCATTTTGATGGTCTTTTGGCTGCTGTCTCTCCTCTCTTCTAGTCTCTCCTTCAGCTTCAAAATGCACCGTGCTATGCAAGGGGTAAGTCTGCCTCTCTTCAGCCTGGTGAGACAGTTCGGACAAGGAGCACAGCCAGAGAGACGTATTAGCTCTAGTATCTTAATTGTAAGGTATCTTAACAGAAGCTTACAGGTTGGAAGGCATGTCTCTCTCCTCCACCCTTGCTTTTACAGTTCCCAGAAACTAGGACAGAGACATTTAGAACATAGAATGATACAGCTGGAAAGAACCTCAGAGGTCTTCTAGTCATTATGAAAATAAGAACGTTGGCAGATTATTTCATTGATTGATTGATTGATTGACAGGGATTCCAAGAACAGCCACTCCACCATCTTTCTGTGTACATTTACTTTGTCCTGGTTTTCTTGGAACTGGTGTTGTGCTGTTTTAAAGATCCACCACCTTTCTTTTCCAGCGTTAGCAATGACTTGGTAAGTAGCAGATATTTTTGGTTGTTTCTTTATAGAGCTTGGGATAGATTTTAGGGTCTTGGTACTTTTTCTTGGACTCTAGACCAGGGGTAGGCAACCTTGGCTCTTTTATGACTCGTGGACTTCAACTCCCAGAATTCCTGAGCCAGCCATGCTGAGGGGAAAGGGAGAGGTTTCCGAGCTGAGCCACGCTGGCTGAGGAATTCTGGGAGCTGAGGTCCACGAGTCATAAAAAAGCCAAGGTTGCCTTCCCCCGCTCTAGACATTGGTGGGTTCTGTCTCAGCAGTCTTTCTCCCAAAGAGTAGATTTTAAACATTTCCATTTGTTGTAATTTTCACTATTTCCTAAACTCGTCCTATTAACATCCATTCCTTGTACAACAGAAAAGTGTAAATTTGATAGTGGGGTAAATGCATAAACTCAGGCTATGTCCTCAGCGTTGATGTATGCAAATTTGAGAATGGTCTTTTTCTTTAAACATTCGCAGAATCCCTGTCCTGAATCTGGAGCCTCTTTTGTTTCCAAACTCACTTTCTGGTGGTTTGCTCGGTAAGAATTCAAACACTATTGCCCCCCGGCTTTTAAGTGACAAGCGATGGCTGTCTGATCCATCTGTTTGACTGGGCAAGATATTTTTTTGCCAAGCATTTTCCTGCTCCGAGTTAAGCCAGGCTGCCTTCTGCTGTTAATCAAAGCTGCTCTTGGAAGCAAACATCATTATGGGGAGCTGACAGTAATATTATGCCTCTGCAGAGAGGCAGTTTGCAGAGCAATCTGGGGGATTCAGGCCTTAAATTAAGGAGCTGCAGCAAAAAGTGGTTTTTATTTATTTTTTCCTTTTTACGGCTAAAAGACCCAAAGAACACAGTGCAGATATAATTTCAACATTTGACAGAAGGTAAACAAGAGGAGTGCTCTGTGCTACCTCAAAGCACCTTGAGCCTTTGGAAACCAAAGCATTGCAGTCTTGTTTGAGCAACCCGAGAGACGTCACAACTTGTAAGGCTTGCAAATAACTAGTGCTGTGCACAGTCTTGGTTTGAAGGCTGCTGAGCTGAAAATTTCCTTTCAATCCAGTTCTGGAATGGAATGGGATGGGATGGAATACAATGCAGAACAGAATTGAATAGAGTAGAATAGAGTGGAATGGAATGGAATGGAATGGAATGGAACGGAACAGGAACAGAATAGAATAGAATATTGAAGACTAGACTAGATTAGACTAGACTAGACTAGACTATAGACTAGACTAGACTAGACTAGACTAGACTAGACTAGACTAGACTAGACTAGACTAGACTGGAGAGAAGAGAAGAGAAGATTGAAGATTAGACTAGACTGACTGGAATAGAATAGAATAGAATAGAATAGAATAGAATAGAATAGAATAGAATAGAATAGAATAGAATAGAATAGAATAGAATAGAATAGAATAGAATCACAGAATAGAATAGAATAGAATAGAATAGAATAGAATAGAATAGAATAGAACAGAACAGAACAGAACAGAACAGAACAGAACAGAACAGAATAGAATAGAATAGAATAGAATAGAATAGAATAGAATAGAATAGAATAGAATGCTTTATTTGGCCAAATGTGATTAAACAGACAAGGAATTTGTCTCTGGTACAGAAGCATTCAGTGTACTGCAAAGCAACAGAATAATGATAATCATAATAATAACACCAATAAGAGGGGGGAGTAAAGAAGATAATAAGGATAAATAATAAAACTAGAGCCATACTACAGGGTAAATACACATAGACATTAGACAGCACTGTGAAAATTAAATGTTCAGCAGAGTGATGGCACGAGGGAAAAAGAATTCCCTGTGTCTAGTTGTTTTGGCATGCAATGCCCTATAGCGCCATCCCAAGGAGAGGAGTTGAAACAGTTTATCAAGTCCCTTCCCGTCAGTTTGTTTCCTGGAGTCCTGCTCATAGAGGTGAACCCCTGTCCTTGAAACCATCATCCAGGTTGACCCAACTCATTCAGTCCATGATTCATAATGGATCTGGGATGATTCATGGGCATCTAGTAAGAACTGCATATCAACCAACCTTTATTTCCAGTCCAAGACCAAACACAACAACAGATTAAACTGTTGCATATCGTTTCTTTTTCCTCCGCTTGTGATTTTTCTTTTTGTTCCATACAGGCTGATCTGGAAAGGCTACTGGACACCCGTACAGCCAGAAGACCTGTGGTCACTGGCCAGAGACAACTCTTCTGAAGAAATCATTGACAAGGTGAAGGACGCTTGGGATAAACACTCTCCAAGAACCGAACAGTAGGTTGTTTTGTGTTTATGTCTGTTTTTTCTGGCTGTCCTGTTGATTAAGGTGACGCTGGATGGCTTTTTAGCTCTCGGTTTCTCCCTATTCCTCTTTTAATCGGATTTCTCTTTTGTGGAGAGACTTAGCAATTGGCAAAATACTGGAAACGACACTCACAGACACACACTGATGTGTGTTTCCTGCAGAACAACCACATGTGTAAGATTGAAAAGAAGGCAAACCCAGAGGGAAAATGCTAATGAGACGGCCACCTTGCTCCATCCGGAAGCTAGCAAGAGCAAAGAGCTTCTAAAAAGTTTCTGGAGTGTTTTTGGAATTCATTTTCTTCTGGCAACCCTCTGTTTGCTCACCTGCGATGTCTTCTTGTTTTCGGTTCCAAAGATACTGAGGTATGTGGACGTGAAACTTTTGTTTCCAAAGAGGGATTGCCAAGAGTCTTTGAGGGCCATCTAATCCCAACTTCTCTTTGCTCTGGAGTTTGATCCAGGAAAGTAGCGGCCATCAGAGTAAATAATACTAGATGAGACAATCGTTCACGCGCCAGACACATCTTGGCAAACAGCATCCTGACATCTTTAGTTGAAAGGACCAGGTAATGGGGGGTGGAAAAGATATGCATCCATTTGGGATTTTAGTGTCAGGCATGAAGAATCAGAATCAGGACCATAGGTTATGTTGTAGTTAAGAAGGTGTATTGCTCAAACCTATACACAAGAATCTAGTCATCTAATAATCATGCCTAAATTGGTGCTAGATAAGACTCAACAGAATTCGAGATGGCCTGGACTTGGACTTTGTGGGAACATAATGACTCCAGGCTAATGACTCGCTTAACTCCGCCCCCAGCTCTATCTGTTCTTCTCCTACATATAGAGAGCCCTGTCCTGTCTGCCGAGCTAAAAATAAACTGAATTCACCTAACACAATTAACTTAATGGCTCATTTAACCCATTTCCTTGGGTTTGACCATATACAAATCTCAAAACTAGCCAAGATTAAGATGAGCCAAGTTTTTTAACTTTATATAGATGCCACTGTTAGGTCATATTTCTCTGTTCGAATCGAGACAAATACAGCGATAATCGAACTTGGAAGAAGAAAACTTTTTAAGATCCTAATGGCCACCGTTGTCCTAAAGCAGACATGTCAAACACAAGGCCCGGGGGCCAAATGCGGCCCGTGAAGTGGTTTCATGTGGCCCACGAAGCCATCCTGGAAACAGTGACAGAAAGGCCCCCGCTGCCTTGGCCCTGGCCCAGGCCAGCCGGGAGCCAATGTACAATTTTGTGGTGGCCATCTATGCTGAAACGCATTCAGTCTTAGCTCCATAAGCACCCTCCCCCCGCATGGCCTGAGAGGAACAGTGAGGCTCCTCCAGTGGACCATGCTTGGCACTTGCCCCGGTCCCACCCCCTTCTGCCAGAGACCCTCAGATCTATCCCACTCCTGCCCAGGCCCCCACAGGCACCCTTGACGCGAACGATGAAGAGCTGGCCACACCCACCCAGTAGGCCACACCCAACTCCATCCATGCCCACTCAGTAGGCTGCACCCACCCTGGCCACATCCACCCGGCCCCCTGAGGGCAACCGCAATGCTGATGTGGCCCTCAATGAAATTGAGTTTGACACCCCTGTCCTAAAGGTTTATGGGCTGTTGTGGTTCTGGTTCAAGGACAGTAGATTTACTTTTATTCTTCTTGTAGTCTTTTCCTAGATTTTATCAATGACCAAGAAGCTCCTCTTTGGATAGGTTATTTCTATGCTGCCACAATGTTCCTTTTGGCTTGTCTGCAGACGTTGTTTGAGCAGCGGTACATGTATATATGTTTCATGCTGGGCATGAGGTTAAAGACAGCCATCACCGGCCTTGTTTATCGGAAGGTAAATCCTGCTCTTTGTTGATCTTTTTTTTTTAAAACTCTGTGGTGCTCCTGTGAAGTACATTTAGGCCTGTCCGAAGGGGGGTCAGTTTCAAAGGGATGGAAGGATGGAGCAGAACTGGAGTACTGAAGTTGCAAAGGACACTGGTGACATACAGGTAGTCCTCGGCTTACAACAGTTTGTTAAGTGACTGTTCAAAGTTACAACAGCACTGAAAAAAGTGACTTATGACCGTTTTTCACACTTACGACCACATCCCCATGGTCACATGATCAAAATTTGGATGCTTGGCAACTGGCTCATATTTATGACAGTTACAGTGTCCCGGGGGTCACGTGATCCCCTTTTGTGACCTTGTCACAAGCAAAATCAACGAGGGAAGCCCAGATGCACTTAACGACCGTGTGACTAATTTAACAACAGCAACGATTCACTTAACAACCGTGGCAAGAAACGGGGCAAAATTCGCTTAACTAATGTCTCACTTAGCACTATAAATTTGGGGCTCAGTTATGGTCTTACGTCGAGGACTACCCGTATAGACAGTATAGAAGATGACCTTGACAGAGAGACGTTAGGGGAGATGAGTTACCAAAGGTATTAGGAGAACAGCCCCTCTTAAACCCAAAATATGCAGGTGGAATGTGAAAGCAGTTCTTAGACACCTCCTTAATTCACATGAGTATAAGAGGGGGAAGAGATGAAGTCCAGATTGATATCAGACTTACTAGGTAGACCCAACCAAAGCATCAGCTCTAAAACACGACTACTTGTATTAATAAGTGGCTGTCATAACAGCAGGGATCCCTACTAACAAGGGGAGGGGTCTGGCTTTTGTCCTGTAGATCCTGGTCCTGTCCAATGCAGCCAAAAATGCGTCATCTGTGGGTGAGATTGTCAACCTGGTATCTGTCGACGTGCAGAAGCTGATGGACCTGATTATTTATTTTAATGGGACTTGGCTTGCTCCTATCCGGATTGTCATCTGCTTTGTCTTCCTTTGGCAGGTAAAAAAAAACAAACAAACACAACATTGTCTATGGAGATTCTCAGTCATCCAGATCATGGTTGTCTCTGATTACATCAGCTCTGATTATATGGTCATGCCTTCTTAATCCATAACAATGCAGTTTCTGGCTGGCAAAGAGTTAGTGGGAGACTAGTATAGCTATTTCAGGCTCATTAGTTCTCATCAGCTAGTCATACCCTTCAGGGATTTGAACCTGGGCAGCTGCCTAACAAGCAAGCTGCCCGCTCCTAGATTGGAGCAAAATGCAGAACAGACTGATTTATATTTGGTAGACCGGGTGCCTCACCCAACAGATAAGATATATATTTTGTATATCTTATTCACAGATCTGGGAAGTCTTTCCTCCTTGAGATGCCGAAAGAATTGAATCCTTCCTGGGTTCTGTTCACCTGGCCACTAGATGTCTCCATTAGCTCGTTAAAAATGTTGAAAAGCTCCACCAAGGAAACAGACTTGAGTTGTTAATCATCTTTCTCATGAATATTTCAACTCTGGTGCTATTTCCTTCCTGTTCAATAGAAAGAGATGCACAAAAAAATAATAATATTCTGTGTTCTCTTCATTTACATTCTGGTTTCTGCATCCATTAGCTCCTCGGACCATCTGCTTTGTCTGCTGTCGTCATATTTTTAGTTCTCTTACCTCTGAACTTTGTGATCAGCAAGAAGAGAAGCCAGCTCCAGGTATGGGGCCTAAAATACTTCAGTAAATAAGTAAGTTTAATTCCCTTCCTTAGACTGAACCTGTGTCACCTGGTGACATCCAAAGATGTTGGCCAAGAATTCCTACAAACGGCAACTAAAAGCCGGGCATCTTGGGAGTTGTAGTCTTACACAAGGACTTCCAGATGGAGAACCTCGACCAGGAACACAATTCTTACATAAGAACATTGTTTCATTGTTATCAGTGGGCAGAGGTGAACCAGAAGCTACTGAATGAAGTCATTGCTGGACACACATCTTTAATTTCATATTGTTTGCTGAAATTTGGCTGAAATTTGGGGGGGAAATTGTTTTGGGTTCTAATAAGAAGTCTAAGCCTGAAGTTGACCAACTTTGGGTGTGCCCCAATGGATAATTTATATCCAAGGTTTCAGGTAGACCCCTTCTGTCCATCTATGACTCTTTGCCAGGACTTTGTGTTTTTTCTTATATAACAATGTTGTCAATCACTTCAGTCATGCCAGCTGGGACAATGTAAAACAAAGCAAAAAAATCTGTAAGAAGTAATATAACTTAATAAAATAAGATAAATACGAATACTCTAAGTTGGATCTTCTAACCAACCAAGGTCAGACATATGCTTGGGGGATTTGATCTTCAGAGCTTGTAAAATGCAAGAAGGGTCGGGGCTGAGAAGAACTCCATTTGTGTTTGTGTCTGAGTGTCGTGGTGTAATTATTACTAAGTGTTACAATTCCAATTGTCTTATTGGTGCTACAAACCTGAACTCCATCTTTCAGGAAGTTCAGATAAAGTATAAGGACAGCCGTGCAAAACTTACCAGCACCATCCTCAGTGACGTGAAGGTCCTCAAACTGCATGGCTGGGAGAAGAACTTCATAAGCAAAGTGCTGGGCATCCGAACTCAAGAACTTCAAGCTCTCAAAACGTCTCAGTTCCTCTTCTCAGCTTCTCTTGCGTCTTTCCAGTCATCCACTTTTCTGGTGAGCCCTGCAGGTTGACCTCCCCAAAATGCCATATGGTTTTGATAGGGTTTCACCCCTTCTCCTGCTTGCTTCTCTACAGATTTCGTTCATCGTCTTTGCGGTCTACACGTTGTCGGATAAGACAAATGTCTTGGATGCTAAGAAAGCTTTTGTTTCTCTTAGCTTGGTCAACATTCTCAATACTGCTCATTCCTTTCTTCCATTTTCCATTAATGCTGTTGTCCAGGTGAGTTGCTTTGACTACGTTGCATCGGTTTCACTGGGGGTTGGTCATCATCCCAGGCACATCAGTTCTGCATTTCTTCAAGTGGTCCTTCTATTAGGCAGTTGCTTCAAACATGTTGACATCTCCAAAGAAATCATCTTGCTCTTTTTCTCATCTTCCTGATGAGATCCCACAGCAAGGGAAGGAGGACTGTCTACATGAACCATCGTCCAAAAATGATTTAAATGCTGGTTTTCTTCTAGACCAGGAGTCTCCAAATTCTTCAGCTCAAAAGTGTTCCTTGACCCCTAAGCATTTATCTTGAAAATAATTTAATAAAGACTCCTTTAACTGATAGTAGTACAAATAACAACAACATAATCATAATAATAATAAATAAACAAGGCCAGTCATATCACATGGCTGATAGAGACAACTAAAGGCCACTCTAGCAGCTGACCATCCAACCTTGAGTAATAATGTCTCATCTCACCTTCAGGTCTACAAACTGGGCTGAAGCTCTACATCAGGGGTCTTCAAACCTGGCCCTTTGATGACTTGTGGACTTCAATTCCCAGAATTCCTCAGCCTTAGCATGCCTGGCTAAGGAATTCTGGGAGTTGAAGTCCACAAGTCATCAAAGGGCCAAGTTTGAAGAACCCTGCTCTACATGAAACTCCAAAAACTTAATTGATCCCAATTGACCTTTTATCCTTTGCCTACTGACCTCCCAGACATTTAATGGCTCCCTTTTGACCTCCAATCATTTATGGACCACTTGGATGGTCTCATTGACTGTTGGTCTCATTGAATATTGATCACTTTGGAGAACCATATCCAAACCTTTTGTTAACTGTGTGGTGTCGACGTGTATTTTGTTCTAGGCAAAAGTTTCCATCCGTCGCTTAGCTACCTTTCTTTCTCTTGAAGAATTAGATCCAACACAGGTGGATGTTGAGTCTTCGGACCGCAGTAAGTATTGACTTTGTGTTTCCTCCAAATGGGTGATTTAGAATTTCCAATCGGCGTAAACATGATTGATTATCCTGAGAATTAAAGCCTGAACATCATCTTGAAAGCTTGACATTCTTGAATTCGGATGCCCAGAACTTTGCTTATGAAGTTTTTCTCCCAGCCATGCAGTTTGAGGACCTTCATGTCACTGAGGATGGTTGGGTGGGACCAGATTAGCCACTGCAATCCCTCAAGTGACTAATCAAGGGATCTTCAAACTTGGCCCTTTGATGACTTCTGGACTTCAACTCCCAGAATTCCTCAGCCAGGCACCTGCCCCCCCCTATTTACTTTGCTTGTCAGAAGCCCCCTGGGAAGTAGTAATCATGACACCCTGGGAGGCTGCAACTGCCATATAGACAATATGGTTGGCAAGTGCCTGAGTTCTGATCCCTTGACACTGTGACAGTCATAAGTGCTAGGACTGATTCAAGTCCCTTTTCTCTGTGTCGTCCTGACTTTGGATTCTCCTTAAACCGATGCTCTTCAGTCAAGAATTGCCATATTATTATTATTCAGTGTATGATGAGAACCTGACAAAAGAGCAATACACAAAAGCATATAATTCACGTAATTGTATACAACATCTTCTGTGGGGGTGGCAGTGGCCTCGTAACTGGGTTATACACTTTTTCGAAATAATATCGAAAGCAGACCATCATCCCCAAACGTGTGCTGATTCATGCATTTCTCTGTTAGATTCCAACTGCATTATGGTCACGAATGGAACTTTCAGCTGGTGCAGAGAAGGCAGTCCATGCCTGAATAGGTAAAATGTCAGTGGTTCAATTGGAAGTACAATTCTCTTCCCCTCCTTTACGGCAGAAGAAACTAGGGAGGGTCCCATCTGAGCCTTTTGCTTTGCCTATTGTTCTGTCCCAGCCTACGTGAGTCCTTGTTAAGCTCATAAGGAGAAACCCTTCTTCCAACAGGCAGGCTGGAACCACAGGGAAAAACCAATCTGCCTGTATTTTCAATCTGCCTCTTCATAACATCCACATTGTGGTGGTGCAGTGGTTAGAATGCAGTATTGCAGTCTGACTCTGCCCACTGCTAGGAGTTCGATCCTGACCGGCTCCAGGTTGACTCAGCCTTCCAGCCTTCTGAGGCCGGTAAAATGAGGACCCAGATTGTTGGGGGCAACAGGCTGATTCTGTAAACCACTTAGAGAGGGCTGTAAAGCACTGTGAAGCGGTATATAAGTCTAAGTGCTAATGCTATTGCCAGTAACTCAGCCTTCCATCCTTCCGAGATGGGTAAAATGGGGACTCAGGTTGTTGGGGGCAAGAGGCTGACTCTGTAAACTGCTTAGAGAGGGCTGCAAAGCACCGTGAAGTGGTATATAAATCTAAGTGCTAATGCTATTGCTATTATTTCCTGTCCCTTTCTGTACCTCCAGATCTCCACCTTGAATTTAGTCTGGCTGGTGCCAGGATCTTCCCACCCACAATACAGCTTGAAGATGACTAAGATGTACATTTTTACCTTTATAGGATAAATCTTACGGTACCTCGGGGCAGTCTGTGTGCTGTGGTGGGTCAAGTGGGGGCTGGCAAATCCTCCCTGCTCTCAGCGTTACTTGGTGAACTGCACAGAATGGAAGGTTCTGTAGTAATCAAGGTAAAGCACTTTAAAACCAAATTTATTCAAGGTGTGGTTAGCCTTCCCCAACCCAAGCATCCTCTGAATATGTAGACTTCAACGCCCAGAATTCTCAGCCATGGCCTCATTGTCTCGGGAACTCTAGGAACTGAGAGGACCACTTTGAAAGGACAACCAGACTGGGACAATCTGCTTTAGGATCTAGTTTATTTTTGTGCGTTGTAATTCTAGTGTTTCATGTATGGTTTTAGTAGTTTGAATCCCTTCAGTGGTGGCTTTCAATCAAGGGATCCACCACTTTCAAAACTGGGCTTTTTAGGGGTGTCCTTAAGAAGTTGTCATCTCTGTTGGAACTCATGCCTGGCTTGGTGAAAAGGCACCATTTTAGGACCTCTTTTGGGAAACATAGAAACTTTGACTTCAGCAGATGCAAGTCTCTCTCTCTCTCTCTCTCTCTCTCTCTCTCTCTCTCTCTCTCTCTCTCTCTCTCTCTCTCTCTCTCTAACTTGGTGAGTTTCACTACTTTTCTTTTTAAAGGGCACCACAGCGTTTGCTCCCCAGATATCCTGGATACAAAATGCTTCTGTGGAAGACAATATCGTATTTGGGAAAAAAATGGAGAGGGCATGGTACAAGGAGGTAGTCAAAGCTTGCGCCCTGCAGCCCGACATAGACAGTTTTCCAGCTGGAAGCCAGACAGAAATTGGAGATAAGGTACTGGATCATTATTTGTTATTTATCTAGTAACATATCTAAGAATATGGAATATGGTGGTATTGTTGATAATCTTCTTCTTCTTCTTCTTCTTCTTCTTCTTCTTCTTCTTCTTCTTCTTCTTCTTCTTCTTCTTCTTCTTCTTCTTCTTCTTCTTCTTCTTCTCTTCCTCCTCCTCCTCCTCCTTCTTTTGCTCTTCTCCTTCTCTTTCTCCTCCTTCTCCTCCTCCTCTTAGAAATCCTTTGGAAAAAACCTCTCAAAATTTTACTGCTGTCACTCAAGCATGATATATACCTCTCTCTAGACCAGTGAAATGAAACAACTCCCTAATGGTTGAGTTGTGATGAAAGAGCATCGGCTTTGCACTCAAAGAGTTCCAGCTCAAACCCCAGCATCTCCACAGGGCAAACAAAACCTTATGTTTATTTTAAATAAATCTTTGAGTCCTTTTCCCAGTCAGTGTGGAGTGGGGAAGTAGGGAAGAGGACCTGGCACCCTCCAAAGATTGCTAGTTCTCTCCCCAGAAGCTTTAGCTTGCATGGTCTATAGTGAGAGATAATGGAAGATGATTGAGGACTTTTTTTTTTTTTTGCTGCTACAGGGCATGAATCTTTCTGGAGGGCAAAAGCAGAGGCTGAGCCTGGCTCGTGCAGTTTATATGAAGGCCTCAGTTTACCTCCTGGATGATCCCCTCTCTGCTGTGGATGCTCCAGTTGGCCGGCACATTTTCAGCCAAGTTCTTGGACCAAATGGCTTGTTGAAGGAAAAGGTACTTGGTGTTCCAAAGTCTCCTATGTTTGTCGGAACAGGATCTGATGCATTACAGGGAGTCTACTATTTACAGTTCAGCCATTTATGGAGTTCACCATTTGGCCTGCCCCCCTCTTGTAATCAACATTTCAAAGCTCATTTGGTCAGTATCTCAGGGATTGTCCTCTTGTTTTCCAGACTCGCATCCTGGTAACCAACTCCATCCACGTTCTTCCCAAAGTGGACAACATCATTGTGATGGTGAATGGAGAACTGTGTGAGATGGGCTCTTGGCAAGAACTGATACAAAAGCAAGGGGCATTTTCAGACTTCTTGAGGTCCCAGAACCGTGAAGAAAAAGACCACCAGGATTTGCAAATGACTGCTGGTCATCTCAAAGGTCATCCGTACTTAACAGTTGATACAACTGAGTATTATTATCCATGAACAGACTTGTTAGAATTGGAGCCACTTCATGTATTCTTTGGGGTTTCTGACAAAACCCTTCACACAATGTATTCATGTGTTCTTCAGAGGGCTCTTGACCCCCTAGCAAAAGTCATCTGGAAGCCAAGATTGGTAGAAGGCAGAACCAGATATGATAAAACAGAACAGAATAACAGAGCTGGAAGGGAACTTAGAGGTCTTCTAGTCCAGCCCCCTGCTCAAGCAGGAGACCCTATATCATTTCAGACAAGTGGCTGTACAGTCTTTTATTAAATCTCCAGTGATGGAGCACCTACCACTTCTGAAGGCAAGCTGTTCTTAATGCTACAGTTATAGTGAGTAGGGTGTGTAGAATTATACAGCTACACAATTAAAGTGGCCATGAAGAAGGGAAAAGAAACCACAGTGGCATCACTGCACAAATAATGTGTAATTTGAGTTATTTCTGGTTTTCATTTCTCCCTTCCCTTCTGTGGATGGTCATGATTGCATCATGTTGATAATCTTGTGAAATTACTACCCCATGGATTATGGCGAAGAAGTCCTATGTGATTACTATTTCCGGGTCCCAAATCCATACATTTTCTCAAAATCTGGGGGTTATTCTTCTAAGGTCTCTCTATCATGTCTTTTCTGAGACTTTGATCCATCTTGACTCCACAGATGTGGGAAACATTAAGAGAATCTCCACAGCTCCTGTGACACAGGATGAAACCCCTGGAAAGTAAGTGATTTATTTCTTTATTTGTTTGAAGACCCCTGGGTTAAGGCATCAGCCTAGAAACTGGAAGATGGCAAGTTCTTTTCTAAAATGCAGGCAGTTGATGCATCTTACTTTTCTTTGAACAAAGGACAAGTCAGCCTTTGGCCAAGAGAGACAGTTATAAGCCGACAGATGAGCAAGGAAAAAGACTAATGACAGAAGACAAGAAGCAAAAGACTGGACGGGTAAGTTAAAGGATCTGCTTATTCGGTTCTTGCGTGAGGATGAACTTCACAATTTTATTCAGTTGGGGGCCTTCTTCGCTTTCAAGCAGTTTGGGCTTTCATCCTTTGAATATTATGGTCAATTATCATTCTTGCACAGTCAGCCAGATGTTCAGACCGGATTTGGCATTTTTGTCCAACTATCGAGTTCTTCCCAAGGTCCTGGGATAAGCAGATGTGGATGTTTGATATTGTTAAAGATTTCATCGCAAGATGCAAGCTGTTCCAAGTCAAGCTGCCTTTTGCAATTGACCGACAGTGATTTTGTCAGTGCTGATGGTGTTCAAGTCAAGCTCCTGAAGTTTTGAGAGTGTACCCAATATTCCGATGATGATGATGATGATGGTTTGTTGCACAGTCAGTTGGATGTTTACATTAGATTTGGCATTTTTATCTACCTATCGAGTTCTTCCCAAGGACCTGGGATGGGTAGATGTTATTTTAAGGTAGTGTCACAAGATACAAGTTGTTCCAGGTCAAGCTGCCTTTTGCCATTGACTGATGGTGTTTTTGTCAATGCCGATGGTGTTCAAGTCAAGCTCCTGAAGTTTTGAGATTGCACCCAATATTCCGATGATGATGATGATGATGGTTTGTTGCACAGTCAGTTGGATGTTTAGATTTGGCATTTTTCATCTACCTATCGAGTTCTTCCCAAGGACCTGGGATGGGTAGATGTTATTTTATGGTGTTAAAGGTATCGTGGAAAGATGTAAGTCAAGCTGCCTTTTGCAATTGACCGATGGTGATTTTTGTCAATGCCAGTTCTTATTCTTATTTCTTTCCCTTGATTTAGGTAAAGATTTCCGTATACCTGATGTACCTGAGAACAGCAGGTTCCCTCTTCTGGGTTTATATTGTACTCCTGTTTGCCTGCCAGCAAGTTTTCTCATTCTGCCGTGGCTATTGGCTCAGCCTGTGGGCCAATGACCCCATTTCCAATGGGACACAGCCTCATACCCAGCTCCGCGTGGGCATCTTTTTTCTCCTAGGATTCACGCAAGGTTTGGCTAACTCCCTTGCAGAAGACAGCATGGAATTCTGGGAGTTGAAGTCCACATAACTTAAAAGTTACCCTCTCTTGCTCCCTTTAGTATTTTCTGTCATCTAATGGTTATTTTTGATTTTAATTTATGATGGTGACCTATCTTAGGTGCCCCTCACAAACAGCAGAAATCTGGACCTTAAATTCGTTCATGTAAAAGTATCACCACCAAATATTTTATTCATTCATTTCTTCCAGGGAGGTCCAACTTCACTAACTTTAAGACCTGTGGACTGGAACTCCCAGAATTCTTAAAGTTGCCAAGGTTGGATGTCCCTGATTCATTCATTCCATCAATCAATTAATCAATGTATATAGCCACCCATCTCACTTTTACCTGAGGATAATTCTGAAAAGAAACAGGCCCCAGCTGCCTGAAACAGCGGGAATCTTTCATCTTTTGTTGCAGCCATTGGGAAATTCGGATCTGTTGCTGCTGTGTTTTTGGCCGGGATCGTGGCTTCCCGTAAGCTCTTCCAGCAGCTCCTGTGGGATGTTCTCCGGTCTCCAATGATCTTCTTTGAGCAGACTCCCAGCGGTAACCTACTCAACCGTTTCTCCAAAGAAATGGACGCAATTGATTCCATCATCCCAGACAAGCTGAAGTCTCTGCTGGGCTTCCTATTTAACCTTCTGGAGATCTATGTTGTGATTGTGGCGGCCACCCCAATGGTTTTGGTGGCTATTTTGCCTCTGTCAGCCTTATACATTGCTTTTCAGGTGTGTAGCGTCTTCAGAACTAGAACTAACTAGAAAACTTGATCTATCTGTTTACCTATAGATAGAACTAGAACTAGAACTATTGTGTATGGATAGAACTAGAACAAGATCAAGATCAAGAACTAGAACTAACTAGAACTACATACATATATACACATATATACATACATACATACATACATACATACATACATACATATATATATATATATGGTACAAATAAAATACGAACACCAGGAGAGTATAAATATAAAAATATACTTTACTATATTTATCATTTATTTATCTATCTATTTATTTTATTTTTTTAGATAGAATTAGAACCTGAACCAGAATCCAGAACCAGAGCTAGATAGAACTATCTATTTAATTGTGTGTATGGATGGCACTAAAACTGGAATTGAAACTGGAACTGGAACTAGAACTTATCGTCTACTTAACTCTCTGTGTGGATAGAAATAGAACAGGAACTAGAACTAGAACAGGAACTAGAACTAGAAGTATCTATTTATACACACAGACATCTCTTTGAGATATAGACAGAAACAGAGATAGAGATAGAAATAAAATATGTAAATTTTCGTGATGGAGGCTTTGGAACCTCCCGTGGAAACTTTTTCAACCAAAAAGCAAAAATTTATGGAAGGCAGAGAAAGTCCTGCTCCTTTTCCTTCTTCTTCTCCTTGGAGGGCACTTTCCCTACAAATAATGTGCTAGAGTTCCCAATCTTCTCCCCAATGTAGGAGAGATCCCACCTCCCACCTCCCTTGCGCTAAGGCTGAGCTCCCTCCAAGCCAAACCCAAGCCCTTGGGATCAATATGGACTTCCTTCTTTAGCGGCCTCTTCTTTCTTCCTTTCCCTGCGCAGGTCTTTTTTGTCACCACCTCCTGCCAACTGAAACGCTTGGAAGCCGCAAGCCGCTCACCCATCTATTCCCACGTCTCCGAGACCTTTGAAGGGAGCAGCCTCATTCGTGCTTTCAGAGCCCAGCAGCGTTTTGTTGTCCAGAATGATGTCAGAGTAGATGAAAACCAGAAGATGTCTTTCCCTGCAGTGGTTGCTGACAGGTATAAAGAATTTCACTGGCTGGGAGGGAAGAAAACACCTTGTTCAGACAACTTGTTAAAGGGGACAGTGCCTGCTCTCTCAGCCTAGTTAGACCTGGAGCAATGTTTTCTTTCTCTTCTTCTCTCCTCTCCCCCTTCCCTTCCTTCCTCATCCATTCTCCACCTTTCCTTCCTCCTTCCCTTCCCTTCTGCATCCATTTTCCATCTTCCCTTTCCTTTCCTTCCCTTCCTCATCCATTCTCCACCTTCCCTTCTTCCTTCCCTTCCCTTCCTCATCCATTCTCCATCTTCCCTTCCCTTCATCCATTCTCCACCTTCCCTTCCTCCTTCCCTTCCCTTCCTCATCCATTCTCCACCTTCCCTTCTTCCTTCCCTTCCCTTCCTCATCCATTCTCCATCTTCCCTTCCCTTCATCCATTCTCCACCTTCCCTTCCTCCTTCCCTTCCCTTCCTCATCCATTCTCCACCTTCCCTTCCTCCTTCCCTTCCCCATCCATTCTCCACCTTCCCTTCCTTCTTCCCTTCCCTTCCTCATCCATTCTCCATCTTCCCTTGCCTTGCCTTGCCTTCCTTTCCTCATCCATTCTCCACCTTCTCTTCCTCCTTCCCTTCCTCATCCATTTTCCATCTTCCCTTCCTCCTTCCCTTGCCTCCCTCCCCTCCCCTCCCCTCCCTATTTCCTATTCCAGATGGCTTGCCACCAACATTGAGATTCTGGGGAACACCATTGTCCTCTTTGCAGCTTTGCTCGCTGTGGTGTACAAAGCCCATCTCAGTCCTGGCACGGTGGGCTTTTCCATCTCCTCTGCTCTTCAGGTAAGCTCTGGGTAGGCAGCATAATAGAACTTTAGGCAATGCATTTACTTCTGAGGTTTTGTGTGGGCTTTCAATGGCCTGGGGTCATAGACTCCCCTTCTTCTTTGCCAGATCACTGGCGTCCTGAACTGGATGGTGCGTGCCTCGGCGGAAATTGATAACCAAATCATGTCTGTGGAAAGAGTGAGAGATTATTCACAGAGCCCCAAAGAGGTAAGTCTTTCTTCTCATCAGTCACAAAATGGCCCAGCTCATTTCCTCATTTAGTTAACCCTGGATCTCCTGTCTGTCTGCCCACCTAACCTGTCTGTCTGTCAGCCCTCCCAGGTAAACTAGCAATAGAACACTAAACCATCTAATTCTATTTTGTTGTAAGGCTGCAGTATCTTGCAAATCTGAAAATGCAAATCTCCTGCTGTCACTTTTATCAGTCTGAAATGTTAAGTGGATCTTACTTGCGTTTCTTTCTTTGCCCGTTAAGCAATTGTGTAGTCTCTTGTCTTATATGAGCCCTGGTGGCACAGTAGTTAGAATGCAGTATTGCAGACTAACTCTGCCCTCAGTCTGGAGTTCAATTATGATAGGTTTAAGGTGGACTCAGCCTCCCGTCCTTCCGAGGTTGGTAAAATGAGGGCCCAGATTGTTGGGGGCCATAGGCTGACTTTGTAAACCGCTTAGAGCAAGCTGTAAAGTATTGTGAAGCTGTATATAAATCTAAGTGCTATTGCCATTGACTCAACCTTCCCTCCTTCCGAGATGCGTAAAATGAGGACCCGGATTGTTGGGGGCAAGAGGCTGACTTTATAAACAGCTTAAAGAGTGCTGTAAAGCACTATGAAGCAGTGTATAAGTCTCAGTGCTATTGCTGTTTCTATTGCTCTCTTTCCCCTTCATCCCTCACGGTCATGCATATGATTGGACACTCCCTGGTTGGCAAATCAGAATAATCCCGTTTGTGCATCGTACCACACCAAAATGAAAAGATGATACTGTGGTTCACTGCAAAGTAGCACGTATCCCAATTGTGGGGTCGGAAGCACGTCTGTCATTCACTCGCCTGAAAAAAAGCCAACCCAAGTAGTTTTAAGTCCTTACTGCTGCAATCAGATCTTGTTTTGTGTGTGTGTGTGTGTGTGTGTGTGTGTGTTTGTGTGTGTGTAGTTTTGCCTCTTTGAGCTTCTCTTGGGATTTGCTAATATGAGCTAGCATTGTCGTTGCATCTCTTTCAGGCTCCATGGACTTTGGATGATCCTCTCCAGGGTGGCAGCTGGCCCACTGAAGGAGCCATTGAACTCAGAGGCTATAGTTTACGATACAGGCCAGAATTAAGCCTAGCTCTGAAGAATATCAACCTAAAGATCAAACCTCATGAAAAGGTAAGACTTAATAGAGCAATGTTTCTCATCCTGGACAACAAAGATATCTGGACTTCAACTCCCAGAATTCCCCAGCCAGCATGAAAGATCACCTAGTCCAGGGGACTCCGAACTTGGCAAATTTAAGTCTTGTGGACTTCAACTCCCAGAATTCCCCAGCAGGGGGGGAATTCTGGGAATTGAAGTCCACAAGACTTAAAGTGGACAGGTTTGGAGACCCCAGATCTCGTCCAAAGTCTTATTCCTTGCACTAGAAAGTTTGGTCCCTTAAAACATCCAGCATTCAGTAGGGACTAAGCTGTTGATTTTGGACCTGTGAGATACAGATGGAAGTCCTTGCTGGACCAGTGAATCCACAAGTATATTTGAACCGGTTTTATTTTTTTAATAAGCAAAGTTCATGCGGTGGTTGTGGTGAGAACGTAACAAGGAGATACTCCTCTATATTTGAGAAAGCAGGATAAGGAAGAGTAATTCTCTCTCCTTGTTTCCCATCAGGTGGCTCTTCCTTCTCCAACCTCTGTTTTTCTCTTGTAGGTGGGCATCGTTGGAAGAACAGGGGCTGGGAAATCGTCCCTTGCAATGGGGCTTCTGAGACTTGTGGAAGCTGCTGATGGGGAGATTGTGATCGACGGAATCAACATTGCCCAAATGGGCCTGCACAACCTGAGAAGCAAGATTACGATTGTCCCACAGGTATGAAGTCAGTTTATCCCTTTCACTTGTTATTGTTCTATTCCCCCCCGCCCCCCAATAATATTGATATCCCAAGCCACACCTTCAACAGACACCGATGTTTCATTCGGTCTTTCATGATGGGGGTCAAGATCTTTTGCATGATCTTGTAGGATGTTGTAGATAACCTCCATCGCAATAACCCAAAGTTGTCAGGTACAAGTAACTTGAGTTGAGTTCAAAGCACTAAAAGTTTATTACATACTACCCATATACAAGAATCTGGTCTACTAACGGTCAAGTCAAATTGGCACTAGATGTGGGTCAGTGAAATTCACAGGAGACTGGACTTGGCTCTTTTGTGGCTGCACGGTGATTCCAAACTGATGATGCCTTTAACCCCATCCTTGAGCTCAGCCTGCTCATTTCCTACACAAGTCAGCATAAAGAAGGCAAAAAGAGAATTGCAACTAAATATTTACACAGGGGCGCATATTCCTCTCAAATCAGTTCTCCAATGTTTTTTTTTCTTTCAACGCCTCGCAAAGTCAACGTTATATATGCATTTTGGGTTGCATCTTCTCATATCTGTACACTTTAGCGACCTTGTGATATCCATGTGTTCACCTTTCTTCATCTACTGGATCCCCAAGGATAGCTTCGCTCCTGTGCTATGGAAAATAGACTCCATATCTTGTGTTTCTTCTCTTCTTGTGCTCAGGACCCAGTCTTGTTCGGGGGTTCTTTGAGAGAGAACCTCGATCCCTTGGACCAATACTCGGATGGGGATATCTGGACTGCTTTGGAGCAGACCCAACTCAAGAGCTTTGTTTCAGATCTGCCAGGTCAGCTGGCCTATGAGTGCTCTGAAGGAGGTGGAGATCTAAGGTACTCAAACCAGAGATGGAAAGAAGAAACATCTCTTCTGTTGTGATTTGGGGGCTTGGTTTGTTTGTTTGTTTTTCGAGTTATGGGCTCATCGATGTTTCTGATGACCGTGCCTTGCTTCAACTTGGGTTTACAATTTTGAGATGGATTGTAATCGATGGGAGATTAGACCCAGAGGCCGATTGTGGTTTAATTCCTAACACTTTTATTCCTAACCTTTTGAGGTTATCCTCAAAGAGAGGACCACTGAAAAGCACTTAAAATAACAGCCTAGGGAACTTTTGATTTAACAGAGTGTTTGGGGAAAGCGGTGCCCGTCACCCTGCCTAAGTTGCAAATGTTGTCATTTGTGGTGATTGATGTCATTTGCATAATGACATCATTATGTAAATGCCATGAATTGCGGCAAATTGTATACAGTTCAAATTAATGTAAATTTAAGAGTTTCAACCAGAATACTCTGGATGCAAGAGACTCATATAGTATTGGCAGAGGGTGGGCGGAGGGGATTGGATATGTTGAGGGGAGTGTGGGTCTGTACTAAAATGTACTAAATTGGGGGTTGGTTAAATCAGTTGTAGGCCACACTTGTGTTCCAAAAAATCATTTTGTAATCAGATCTGAGGCATTGCACAGATCTGTGGTGCATTTGGTTTTGTGGCATGCTTGGTGCTCTCTGAGCTTGGTTACTTTCTTGCAGACATTCTGTTACCCAACTAGGTGCACTGATGATGTTACCTAGGTGGGTAATAAAATGTCTGCAAGAAAACCACCAAGCTCTCCTATTTGACGAGATGAAAATTTAATGAAAAGAAGGACTAGGGAGAATATGATAGCATTGTTATAATATTTGAGGGGCTGCCACAAAGAAGAGAGGGTCAACCTATTCTGCGGAGTACTTGAAGGCAGGACAAGAAGGAATGGATGGAAACCAAAGGAGAGAACCAACCTAGAATTAAGGAGAAATTTCCTGACAGGGAGAACAATTAATCAGGGTCACAACTTGCCTTCAGAAGTTATGGATGCTCCAACACTGGAGGTTTTTAAGAAGAGACTGGACAATCATTTGTCTGAAATGATATAAGGTTTCCTGCCTGAGCAGGGGGTTGGACTAGAAGACCACCAAGGTCCCTTCCAACTCTGCTATTCTGTAGATAGGGATTACCTTGGATTTTCATTGTCTCCCCATTTTCTTCCAGTGTTGGTCAACAGCAGCTCATCTGCCTGGCCCGGGGTCTACTTCGGAAAGCCAAAATCCTGATTCTGGATGAGGCCACCACAGCTGTGGACCTTGAAACAGACCTGCAGATTCAGTCTACCATAAGGAGTCAGTTCAAGGACTGCACAGTTTTGACCATTGCCCATCGGCTAAACGCCATGATGGAATTTGACCGGTAAGAGGTGGCTTTGAAGAGGATTCCCAAGTGAATGGATAAAATGGCCTGAAGAAACGGAGGGAGATGTGGCGATATTATTTGAAATTGGAGCAGAAAAATAAAAACAGGAGGAGATGTATTTGGAACATACACTTGGAAAATAAGAATTTAAATCTATCAAAGGGCCAAAAATAGAGAGAAAGATGTAGAATGGAAAGGAGGAGAGAAAGAAAATAAGGTCATCCTCAACTCAAGTCAGAACTCAATATCAATAGACATCTTCAACATTCTAGCTATTACTATCTAGTAAAGGTGGCCTTTGACTTACAAACATTTGTTTGGTGACTGTTTGAAGTTACAACAGCATTGAAAAAAAATGACTTATGACCAGTCCTTGCATTTATAACCATTGCAAAATCCCCACAGTGACATGATCAAAATTCAGTTACTTGGCAACTGGCATATAATAGAAATAGAAATAATAGAAATAGAAATACTGTGGCAAAGGCAAGCAAGGGTAGTACCAATAGTAATAGGCACCTTGGGTGCAATCCCAAAACAACTGGAGCACCACTTGAACACCATCATTGGCATTGACAAATTCGCCATTAGTCAATTGCAAAAGGCAGCCTTACTAGGAACTGCTTCCATCCTGAGATGAGATCTGTAATACCATCGAACATCCACATCTGCCTATCCCAGGTCCTTGGTAAGGACTCGATAGATAGACAAAAATGCCAAATCCAGTCTGAACATCTGGCTGACTGTGCGATGATCAATAATAATAATAATAAAGTTGGAAGGGACCTTGGAGGTCATCTAGTCCAATCCTCTACTCAGGCAAGAAACTCCATACTATTTCAGACAAATGGCTGTCCAGTCTCTTCTTAAAAACTTCCAGTGTTGGAGCATTCACCGCTTCTGGAGACAGGTTGTTCCACTGGTTAATTGTTCTGATTGTCAGGAAATTTCTCCTTAGTTCTAGATTGCTTCTCTCCTTGATTAGTTTCCATCCGTTGCATGACAATTGCAGCGTCTCAGATCATGTAATTGCCCTTTGCAACCATCCCAGCTGGCTTTTGATGAGCAAAGTCAATGGGGAAGCCAGATTCACTTAACAACTATGGCAAGGAAGCTTGTAAAACGGGGCAAAACTCACTTAATAACTGCCTTGCTTAACAACGGATATTTGGGGCTGAATTGTGGTCAAAAGTCGAGGACTACCTGTAATACGTTCACCCATTTCTCTAAGTTTAGCAGGCCCGAAAGCCGTTGCTTAAGGAGACTGAGTCACTGAGGTAGCTTTTATCCAGTGGCCTTGTAGACTAATGTTCGTTTCTAATATTTGCAGAATTCTAGTGATGGAAAATGGACAAGTGGCCGAATTCGACACCCCAGAAGCATTGAGAGTTCAGAAGGGACTATTCTACAAAATGGCGGCGGACTCAGGGCTGGTGAGGTGACGGAGGGGAAAGAGCAGGCTGGATGGCTGCTTCTTCTGAAAAAGGACATTTTCTCATGCTTCTGCCTGTGAGCAGGGAGAGCTCAATCCTTGGCTTGTAAGACGATGGATGCTCTCTCTTGCTGCCTAAGTGCAGAGCAGATGGGGAACAGAAGTCTGACTCTTCCCAGCTTAATTTCAGCAGGGCCCTTTACTGCACCCACAATGCTGAAACCAGCAGGCACTGACCATGATCCACGCCTGGCTCAAGCAGAGGTCGCTGCCTACGCCGTCCCTGCCAGCCGAAAACACTGTGCAGATGGTTGCCAGGACCCATTGCACCGGCCTGCATTTTGGCGTGATCATGTCACCCATTGACTCATAATCTCCTTCACTGACTGTTGCTTTGTCCCCAATTAAAGCAACGAAATTACAGAAATAGTACATGCTAAACTGATCAGCGGAGCCAACTACTGTATCGTATCCCGCTGGAGACTGGATGAAATAGCAGAACATCGGAATAACAGAGTTGGGAGGGACTTTGGAGGTCTTCTAGTCCAACCCCCTGCTTGAGCAGGGGAGCCTATACCACTCCAGACAAGTAGAAATCCAGTCTCTTCTTAAAAACTTCCAGTGATGGAACACCCACAACTTCTGGACGCAAGCCGTTACACTGGTTGATTGTTCTCTCTATCAGGAAATTTTCTCCTTAGTTCTAGGTTGCTTCTCTCCTTGATTAGTTTCCATCTATTGCTTCTTGTCCTGCCTTCGGGTGCTTTGGAAAATAGTTTGACTCTTCTTGTCTTTGTAGGAGTCCCAGTGATGGCATTCAGCCAGTTTGCACCAGTTTGGCAGAACCGGTAGCTAATTTTTTGTTGCCCAGGCCCAGAATGGACTTCCGGAAGCGGCATCCACACAGACAACCGGTTGTTCACATATTTGAATCCCATCTCTGAGGAGTCCCTCAGTGACTGAGGATATCCAATATCCTTAGATATTGGAACACTGCTGTCATGTCACCCCTAACCTTTCTTTTCTCTAGACTGACCATGCCCAATTCCTGCAGCCGTTCTTCATATGTTTTAGCCTCCACTCCCCTAATCATCTTTCTTGCTCTTCTCTGCTCTCTTTCCACAGCATCCATTTTTTTTGTATATTTTTGTACACGTTGCAAACTCAGCCTTTCAGAAGATGCTATTGTCCCCTCACCTCATATTCCTGGGGTGGCTCAGGGTGGGTGCCCGAACAGCGTTAACACCTTGATCTAACCTTGATGGCAATCATGTATTGAAGCAAAAAATCAACTAGCACAGGGCAGTTGAGATGCCTTCTCATCGTCCATTCTGCCTCCTTCTCTCTCTCTTTCTCTGTCCCTCTCTGATTCACCCTTCTCAGCCCCTCCTCCAGCTTGCAAAAAAGAGCTGAAATACTCAAGCCCGTCTTTGTAAAGGGGGATCTCCTTTCCCTCCCCTCCTGCATCAGAGCTGCCTCTGAAAGGAGAGGCCTGATGTGGTTTTGCTAAAGCCGAGCTGGTTTCCAAAATCATGGAGCTACAGCAAGTGATGGTTCTGTTCTCCATGTTTATGGTTGGCAACTCAAAGCGTAAGTAAAAGGAACCATGGAATCTCCTCTCTATCTATCTATCTATCTATCTATCTATCTATCTATCTATCTATCTATCTATCTATCTATCTATCTATCTGTTGTGTGTGTGTTGTGTGTGTGTTTCCTCAGGGTCCCTTGGCCAGTGTCTCATCTGATTTTCTCCAGCCATGCCATTTTAATAGAAGAGTTTGTGGTATTTAATATGAGAGAGAGAGTGAGAGAGAGAGAGAGAGAGAGAGAGAGAGAGAGAGAGAGAGAGAGAGAGATGGTGATGGGCTATCAAAGTTGGCCAAGGTTGAGTAAAATCACACCCATCAACTTCAACTTCAAGGGTTCAAAAGCCAGCCAAGGGGTTAATCTTCTCAAAAATGATTTTGATTGCTTTTAATACCAGTTTTGTAAATCTTCCATGCTTTCTGTATCTTACCTAAGACACCACATATCTAGCTTTGCAGTTTATGTTTCTCTCGCTATTCTGGTTGAAGTCACCAGTCAAAAATGAAGGCTGCTTACCTGGTCAGGGGTGGGAAAAAAACCCAAAGACTTTTCTTTTTTTGAATAACTGGAAATCTTACGTGGACTTTCTGCTGAGAAAAAAGAAAAGATTGAACTGATGATTTGGGGATAAAAGGGGCTAAACAGGATGGAGAAAAGGATGAGATGCTAATTACTCAATAGAACAGCAAAAGGCATCACTATGTGTTCTCTTTTCGTTCCTTTTTTTTCTTTTTCTCACTATCTTTTCTGTATGCATTTATTGTATCCCAAAACTCTAATAAAACTATAAAACAAAAAAAACCCAGAAAATTTGTATAGAAAATAGTTTTTTTAAACATGTATATCAGGGAGGCTTGCTCACAATTTATTGTATTTAGGAGGGTGTGAACGCTGCATATTTGTCTGGAAAATGACATTCAAGCAAATGTATATTAGCCAGGGTACATGCATGCCTATTTTTTATATGAACTTTGGCGAAAAAAACTTTTAAAGGTCTCACCCAAGCATTAAGAAAAGCTTACAGCAATAGGACAAGCTAAATTTAAGCTGGGGGGGGGGAGAAAAAAACAAAGAGAATCTGACTTGAATAAATTGTTTTGTCAACACAGATGTTGGAAGAACTGGATTTTCCCCAAACTGGTAGTTTGAAAAGGCTCTTAACTGTGTCTCCTGGAAGGAACACACAGAATAGGATTTGGCTTTTCCCCAAATCTTTTTTTTTTTCCTCTGAATTTTGCAGAAAACAGTTTTCAGCACTTGTTAAACTCGTTCTTGATCCTCCAGAGATAATTTATACTTTTATGATAGGTAACAAGAGGGTGGTTGGAATGGAGAAACGGGGTGGAATCAAAAGAACAACATCTGGATCAGAGGAAAAAATCGCTCCTGCCTTCAGTTAGAAAGTTCCTACCATGATTATACAATCCACCCTGATCCTCTCATTTTATTGAGTACGTAGAGATCTTTTTTTTCTCCAAATAGATGTGAATAAAATAGTGGGGTTTTCTTGAGGCTGCAGGAAAGAGACGGAGGAGGGGGTGTCAATGAAGAGATTAAAACCTTCGGATCACAGCCTCTGAACAAAAGGGCTCCTGTTTACAATTTCAGCATCTGGGTCTGCCTCCCGCAATACCAGCCTTCACTGCTCCTCATCTCTGTTTTCCCATTTTCCAACTTTTCTCTTGCCGTGAACCTGCACAGGCAGTCCTCGACTTACAACAGTCCATTTAGTGACTGTTTAAAGTTACAACGTCACTGGAAAAAAATAAAGGATGACCGTTTTCCCCACTTACAACCGTTGCAGTGTCCCCAGGGTCATGTGATTGAAATTCAGACGCTGAATTTTTGACAGTGGCAGTATCACTGGGATCGTGTGGTCCCCTTGGGCGACCTTTCTGACCAGCAAAGTCAGTGGGGGTAGCCAGATTCACTTAACGACCGTGTTGCTAAGTTAACAATTAAGCGATTCCCTTAACAAGCGTGGGAAGAAAAATCGTAAAAGGGGGCAAAGCTCACTTAACCAACATCACTCTTAGCAACCTAAATTTTGGGCTCCATGGTGGTCGTAAGTGGAGAACTAGCTGTAGTTTGCTGATGTGAAGTCCTCCAGCTGATGATCTATTTAGAAGGGAGGGGAGGCCTTGGATCCCCTCCAAGGTTAATCAGACAAGTGGTTGATGCCTTAATCCTTCTGTCCTTGAAGCTGGGAGTCAGTGCCACTACAACAGATGCTTGTTCTGTTTCCCCCACTCCTGAATCCATTCATCCCATCCTTGTATAAATGTGGCAGTTTCCAAGACGACCGGCGTGACTTTCTGCAAATGTTACGTTGCTCCTTGAACGTTTTCCTAGACCTACGGTAAATAAACAGTTGCAGAATCCCCAAGTCAAGAAGCTTGCAAATGCTTTTCCGACCATTGCTATTGGTTTATCGTTTCAGGAAGCCCAGAAAATTTCCAGCACAAATACTCTTGTTCATCCCAGTGTGCAGGTAAGAGGATGAAGCAAATTTTCAGTAAGAAAACACAAGCAAATATAAGATATATGAATCTGCTAGTCCCTTCCATGTCCCTTCACTGATTAATCCAAATATCAGCCATCTGAATTTGTGCAATCCGTGTAAGAGCTAAACCTTAAGTTGAAACACAGGGGCGTTAGACATGTTAACACCTTCAGAAGGATGCAGGGTTTGAACCCTGGTGGGTTGGTTTGAATGGGACCAGTGCAAACCTTTGGTGGGCACCCCTCCTGTTTTCTTCTTCTGAGTTGATAGCATGCTAAGGACTTCATAAAATGAGATCCCAGGAACGTAGGATGCCTTCTCAGTCCCCAAAAGATCAGAATATCATATTCCTGCTGGTGTTTGCAACTCCCAAGGCAATCCATTCTAATGCCCCATTCCAAAAATTATCTTGACATGTTTAGAAATTAATAAGGCAATCAAAATGGGTAGAGCTTTGAATGCATCTTCATAGCTGCCATCTTCACTTTTTTGACCGTGTCCTGTGGACATTCAGGAAGAGTTGCAAAAGTTATCTGTCTAATATTCTCTAACGCCTAATCACATGGACTAATTTATTGCATCCACCTCAAACAGTGGCCCCCAACCTTTGAGGCACTAGGGACCGGTTCCATGGAGAGAGGTTTTTCTGTGGACTGCAAGAGGCGTGGTTTTGCGTGCTGCCTACATCTGGTGGATGGGGCTTTGCTTGTTTGGGCGGCCTGGTTTCTAGCATGCCATGGACCGGTGCTGGTCCATGGATCAGGGGTTGGGGACCCCTGACCTAAAGGATCTCCTCCAAAGCTGCTTTAAACAACTGGGCTCCATGAAGACACTGTCTCAGAACCCAGCTTTGCTTTCACAGGTTTTAGCACTGTTTCCGTGGGATCCAGATTTAGCTATAGCTACTCAACATCTACCACTACGTTCCTTCAAGGAAGGGCCTACCAGAGAAGTGGCATCATCCTGGAAAGTACAGTTGTGGTCAAGGTGTTGGCAAATTGTCATCGAATTTTAAAAGTGAGTAGTGCAATCAAGTGGGTTGAACCATTCGAGGGAGCATTCGTTTTCTTCCCTGGAAATAAAAGCAATTGGGGTAAGGCAGCTGTATGTGTGTATTAAAAACCCTAAAATCATCATACAAAAAGGGCAGATCTTCTCTGGATTCAAGTCTCAAAAATTGCTCTATGGACTATTTTCCATAGTCTATCTGTCTGTCTATCTACCCACCCACCCACCTATCTATCTACCCATCCTAAGTTCTCTCTCTCTCTCTCTCTCTCTCTTCCATCCATCCATCCATCCATCCATCCAACATCATTTATCATCTGTCTGTCTATCTATCTATCTATCTATCTATCTATCTATCTATCTATCCATCTATCTCTCTTGAACTACTTGAGAGTTGTATTGTGTTGACATCTGTTCTTATCCCTAGTTGCAAAGAGTACAGATCAAAACCATCTTTGAATCCGAGGTGAAGTTGATGAATGAAAATGACAATTTAAGGTAAAACAGCTTTGGGTCCCAAAAACAATCTTTGAGCAAGATGGGCAAGAACTTACTAAGTAGAATACTACTCTAGGATTCCAACCTTCCCTCGGTGCCTCGTTAATTATACAGTAATTAAGTCCACCGATCTTGCTGTTGGTCGACCTCTTCTTCTCTTTTTTTCTACCTTTCCCAGTTTTTCAGCCTTCTCCAGAGAATTACATCTTTGTATTGATTGATTGATTGATTATGTGCTCTCGAGTTAGTGTCAACTCTAAAAGGCCACATAGATAGATTTTCTCCATGATCAGGTCTTCCAATGGCTTATTATGATTGAGTTCCTTTCTATGTGTTGGTCATTATCTTCTTCTCTTCCCTTCCTAAACATCATAGAGTACTCCAGAGGATTAGGTCTTCACCTTCTTCATTTCCTTAGCTTATAAAATCTTCTTCTTATTGTCTTCCAGGGAAATATTGGAGCGATACCCAGTGTGGTTTTGTTTTCATAATGGGAAAGTTCTGAAGATATTTCCTCAGAAGAATGAGTCAACTTGGGCCCTAAACGTCAAACGGGGTATCCTCAGTGCTCTCCAGACATCATCGTTGGGAGCTGTTGCCAACAACAGTGTGGATGAGGTGAAGTTCTTAGATCGCAAGGCATAGTTTAGCCCATTCATAAGGCTATGCTCAGAAGGATCTCATTTTACCAATTTAGTGGCGTTTCTTACCTATCTCATTTCTTTCCAGTAAGTTATGGGTAAGAATTACATTTTGGGTAACTAAGGACAGTAATCCTGACTTTGTTTTCCTTATATGCTGTTACTTCAGGTGGATATTTCAGGGAAATGTCCCACTCAATACCAACAGAGAGGTATCGTCCTTCTGAAGACAAAAGATTTCAACTTGTGTTCTCATCATTTTTCTGCATTTACTTTCCTGAGATCTGTGGCTCTTCCCAATGCATTGGTGAGGACAATGGCACCAAAGCTTAATTTCTTTACCACAAGGGGCTGATTACAAAGCACTTAAAAAGTTTAGATACTGTAGAGTATTATCTGAGCTTGGTTGCATGTTTGCAAACATTTCATTACCCAAACTAGGTAACATCATCAGGGCTAGTGAGTGTGAGTTTGGAAGCAGAGTCTAGAAATTAGAAGGACATGTCAAGTTGGTTAAATGTGCAGCCATGTCAGGTATGGGTCATCCTTGGTGTTCATTCATGCAGTAAGAAATTCTTACTTTCCCCCTATTTTGTTTGGCTGTTGATCAGGTCTACATCACTGTATAAAAACCATTTCTTCTGTTTGATGGCTTTTTCATATAACGTTCAGGTTTGCCATCTGCACACTTTCGAAATTTCACAGCTAAATCTGTGGTATCCAGAACAGTCTAGATTATTTACATCATTTCATCACAACCTAATGATGGAATTGATGTAACCAATACAAATGATGCATTTTTGGATTTAACAGACCGTTGGGAGTAACAGACAGTGCCTTTTTCTCCATTCAACTAAGGGTCTAACTGTGTATGTAAGGTGAACCACCAATTATAATCCAAATTCAATAAATAAATAAAAGGGGATCCCATATTTTGGGAATCACCAGAGTCCCGTTCTGTCATGTTTTATGTCATTATATGTTGTGGAGGGGATAAGGTTTTAAATATGTTGGATTTTATTGAATTGAATTCACAAGTTATTTATTGAGGTTGAACATTATTACAACTGACCCTGTTGTTATTCCCCCCCCTTTAATTGTGTCCTGCTTTGGGATGCTTTTTAGCAACTGTGATGTCAGTTAGAAATAGCATCACTAAATGAAGCATAATTGGCCTCCATTTTGTGTTGTTTAAAATGGCTTTGATTAGATCCGCATCACTGATCCAGTAGATCACACGTGTCTGCTTCACTCCCAGGAGCAGTTTCTGTCTTCCAAATCTGAATGTGTCCAGAGATTTGAGGAAAAAGGAATCCTTGCAGAAATCAAATGTATGGAGTCCCACCTCGTTACACCTCCTGCAAGGAAGGCCAGTGGAGTGAAAATGCACACTCGGACAGTTTTGAAGCTCTTCCAAACTGAAGTTCATAGCATATCCCAGGAAAAAGGTTGGTTGATGTTTCCAAGCAAGTACAAATTAATGGGATGACTGTTGCATGGCCAACCCTTCTATGGGGTAGAGCCAAAGAAAAGTGATTTGTTACTGCTTTAATTCAGTTTCTGGACAGTTGGTTGGAGATGTTGCTTCTCGTTGGATCCCAAAATAAAATAGGTTGGGTACTTCCATTCACCAAGGAAGATGAATGGAATTTATTGCTCCATGTTAGGGAACAAATATCTTTGAACGATGCTTTCTGTGTATTTCCTATATCTGTAATGTAACGCGGGTTTCATTTCTCTAGTAACCACTAGTGACCTCTATGAAAGCAGCCTGCTCTATGAAAAAGAGAAAAGGACAACATTGTCCAAAGAGGAGGAAATGAAAGAAGTAGTTGATGTTCTTCAGAAGCTCTGCGTGAAACCTGTCATGGATACTGAGGTAGCTTATTGAAGGTGTGACATGAGCGCTAGCGTTGGACTTTTGCTTGCTTTTGCCATAGTCGTTTTATTTCTATTTGCAGGTCTTTTTATTTTAGAATAGAATAGAATAACAGAGTTGGAAGGGACCTTGGAGATCTTCTAGTCCAACCCCCTGCTCAAGCAGGAAACCCTATACCATTTCAGACAAATGGCTGTCCAGTCTCTTCTTTAAAACTCCCAGTGTTGAAGCATTCACAACTTTTGGAGGCAAGTTGTTTCACTGGTTAATTGTTCTGACTGTCAGGAAATTTCGTCTTAGTTCTAGGTTGCTTCTCTTCTTGATGAGTTTCCATCCGTTGCTTCTTGCCCATCCATTGCTTCTTGTTATCTTCTATTCTATTCTGCTCTCTCTGGGTACTGCCACATCCACTATCCAGACTTTTTTTGTCTTTCTTATTGACAGTTGTTAACTCTGGGGTGTTATGTGGCAGATGTTTGTCTGTTTGGATTCTAAAGTCACAGACTCCTTTAGTTTCATCATTTTTTTACGATTCCATCTGTTTTGTGGCCTGACCAGTTCATTCTTGCAGGCAAGTGATATTTCTTGCAGATATTATGATTATTATTTGCCTTCAAGTTAGGGTTGGCTCCTGGTGATTATGAACTCCTCCAGTGTTTTTCAAAATAGGCAAAGTAATAGAAAATGAAGATGTTATTATGAGCACAGGTCAGCCTACTATTCTTCCTATGTCCTGTGTTGACCACATCTCCGTAGGCTTAGCTTCTTGTTATATTCTCTGCTCCAACCTACTCTTCTTATCTCCAAATCTGCATCCTTTAACAAAAAAAATCCTCTTGCCTGGGAATAGACCTATGGGAAATGTCCACAAGATTGCCGTGGAAACCCCATCTTTACTAGCCAGGCATAGTCTCCCTTGTTCCCTGCTATTATTTTGCTTTTAGATGGGGTGAGATTATACATGCTATTCAGACAAGCAAAACAAAACTGAATGAAAGGAGGCCGGGAGGAATCTCCCTCACCCCCATTGAAAGCAGAGGAGGAAATGCTTGTCACTCACAGGGGAGCCTCTATAGAGTGGCTGCCCACCCACTGCAGGAACAGATTGAATTTAAATGCCGATTAAATAATGGGCTGTGAATTGAGCAAAAGGCTCTGGGGCAGACAGGGAGAAAGAGGAAGCTACACAAAGAGTTGGCTGGGGGGGGGGATGGGAACTCCATGTGAGTTAGATTCCCCTCAAAAGTGACAAGACTTTGGGTTGACATTTTTCAGAGTATTGATTTTTAAATGTATAAACACTAATCTGAGCGACAAAGAATTGAGGCTTTGAACAATGGTGCTGGAGAAGACTCCTGCGGGTCCCTTGGACTGCAAGGCGATCAAAACGGTCAGTCCTAGAGGAGATCAACCCCGACTGCTCTTTAGAAGGCCGGATCCTGAAGTTGAAACTCAAGTACTTTGGCCACCTAATGAGAAGGAAGGACTCACTGGAGAAGAACCTGATGCTGGGAAAGATTGAGGGCAATAGAAGAAGGGGACGACAGAGAAGGAGGTGGCTGGATGGAGTCACTGAAGCAGTAGGCGTGAGCTTAAATGGACTCCACAAGATGGTAGAGGACAGGAAGGCCTGGAGGAACATTGTCCATGGGGTCACGATGGGTCGGACACGACTTCACAACTAACAACAACAAAACACTAATCTGGGTCTCTTTTTCTCTTCAGCCTACAGAGCTATTCCTGAATTTGGTGTTTGCACTTCGAGAGGCCTCCACTGATGCCTTAATGGACCTATGGCAGAGTCCTTCATCCAGATGTCAAGATAACTGGTAAGGTAGCTAAAAACAGGTCCAGAAGTAGCTCAGAAGGTAATGTGGAACATTTAATTAGGATTTATCAAAGTCAGCCCCAAGATCTCTCACCCTGCTCCACCTAGATGGGTATTTACACTGATGGCAATAGATACTTTACCTTTCAATATGATGCAGAAGAAATTCAATTAATTCCATGTCAAGGATGCTCACAGATATGTTCAAACACAGAGACTGAGAGAGATGAACAGGTCCTCCTGAGCTCTTTATACCAAACCTAGTTATACCAAACCTAGAGTTCATAGCTAGTTTTCCTCTTAAGCAGTAGATGGCTGTGCTGGTCTCCAGAGGAATTTGATTCTGTCTTACTGAGAAATCTATTTAGTGGAATTTCATGAAAAAAGCTCCTACGTCAAAGGAAGAGATAACTGAATTATTTCTGTTGTATCAGATCTTTCAGCCTCCATGGAATGGATTTCTGAAAACAAAAATGGATGCTTGCAAAAAAATTTACTAATAACAACCAATGGATTTATCTTTTTTAAAGGGGTAGCAACTTCTTCTTGAAATCAAGAGATAGTCAGAAAGAAGATCAAGAAGATCAGAGAGGCTCAAACTTTACATCCACACACACGTATCCAATTCCCAGTTTCTGTAACACCCCATTTTCTTTTTAATAAATCAAATGAGCCTTTGTGGGAATTGGGTTTCCTTAGTTGTAAGAATCCAACTGGGGCTAATCAACAATACTGAATTCATGGATGGAAGAAAACACCCTTTGACTTCTTATAAGAATAACCTGTCTAGATCAGCCATCTGCCTATCTTAAGACTGAGTTTATTTCTAATTTTTATTTTATTTTATTTATTAAATTTATACACCACCCGTCTCATCTAACAACATTTATGTCCCATAAATTAATCAGGATTCAAGCCCAGTCCATGAATCTCAACCCATCCACCCCCTTACGAATCTCAACCTATAAGTTTATGAGCCTCAAGGATCAACCAGTCTATCAACCTATCAGTCTCCACCGAGCAACCTAGCAAATCGTCCATTCTTTACACACTTCAGTTGTGTCACCATTCTCACATTTCTTTCAGGCAGCCTCTCTTGGAGGCACTTCCCTTTTGTGCGACTGAGCCCTGTGTCGTCCTGATGAAAAAGCTGATTGTTTTGCAAGAAGTAGAAGAGGACCACCTTGAGCGTTTTCTGAGGTCCCTCGCCTTCATCCCAGAGCCCACTGCAGGCATGATCGATGCTTTAGCTGTAAGCATGGATAGCCGATGGCTTGATTGTGGCTGCTTGTGTAGATGCATCAGCTGTATTCACATAAGAGGCTAATCTTAAAAAAAAAAAACCAGGGCAGAAACCAAAATGGGTAAACCAGAATCATCAGGAAAATCAGCGGTTGTTGTATGAATCTGATGACCATCTCAATTAAATAAAGTTGGTTAGTTGGTTGGTTGGTTGGTTGGTTGGTTGGTTGGATGGATGGGTGGGTGGGTGGATGGATGGATGGATGGATGGGGCATATTGAATGACTTACCCAGCATACTATATGTCTTAAACAGGGCATATGGTTTAACTTTATTTGAAAACCTAGTCATGGGTACAGTACTATAGTATAGAATTATTTATACAAGGAACAAGCAACGCAATATCCTCTGGATATGCTGGATCTCAACTTTTATCATTGTACACCTGTGTTTTATAAGCTGGTGTGGTTTCCTAAAACTCACGTATTTGAACCCATGGATATTTTTAATTGTGACATGATTGCTTTTCTTGCTGATCGATAGGTTTATGTGTTTTAACATTGTTCCCTGCTTGTCTAATGTTGTAAACCCCTGTAAGCTAGCTTTATCAGGAGCGTGCAGGTTGACATTTGAAAAATAAATGAGAGAGAGAGAGAGAGAGAGAGAGAGAGAGAGAGATTTTCAATTTGAGAATTAGAACTTTAGACCACATGTCAAAAGTACCAAGGCTCAATTTTAAGGAGAGGAGGTAAAAAATAGTGACATTTTGGTTCAACTCCTGGGTTGCTCCAAATCTTTATAATTGATTAAGACTGGCATGAGATGCCTTCTTTTAGGTCACACCATTAGTCTATACAACCCAGTATTTGATCTTCTGTCATGCTCTCCAGACTCTCTCTTGAGGTTCTTCCTTACATTTGTCTCCAGGTCTATCTCAATCTAACTTGATTTTCCCCCGTCCCCAATTATATAATATAATGGACTTATTTTCCTACCTCTCTCTTGTTCAGCCTCTGTTAGAGTTACCCAAAGAACGACAAATAACCTTCCTAGGGTTGACATCTTTGCTGCATCACTTCTGCTCCGCAAGAACCAGCTGTGACCAAGTACCAGCCGTACTGAGAATTATGAAAATTCTGGGAAGACGCTTAGGAAGGAAATGTGCTGGGTCCAGATCGGGGGGAACTGCTCAGGTAGCATCTTCTGTTTGGTTAAAGATGAAGAAACTGAGTCTTCTTTTGTTTTGAGATCTATTTGCGGGATGTCTCACTCAACTTCACTTCGGCTTCTCAGATGGAACTGATCTTAAATGCAATTGGAAACGCAGGGCTGGCGGCAACATCTTTGACGACCCTCCTGACTTCCTGCGCGGTGCTGAAAACCAACCCCACTGAAATCCGACTGGCAGCCGTTGAAGCTTTCCGGCGCATCCCCTGTGCAGCCAACGTGGGTCATGTAGAGTTGATTGTCTATCCCATTGTCAATAAAACATACCGTCGGTATGGTAGAGGGGGAAAAAAAGGAGCAAATTAGATGTTAAAGACATGACTGCTGGATCTGAACATAGGGCCACAAGATCCAACTCTCTTCCTATTCGCTGAATGATCCTGGGATCTAGTATTATGAAAGTGGGATCTACTGTATTGATTTACTTTCTTCACTAGCTTTTGATTTGAGCTAAAATGCTACATTGGTAACCATGGTTATCTTAATCGTGGTTCTTTAAGAAGCCATTAATGGTTTGATTGTTAGATAATGAGGATCCAAATCGGACATTGCCATAGATCTAAGCCATGATTTTCAGACCCCATGGTGAAAGCCCAAATCCTTAGAGCTTAGCTGATAGATAAACCAAGTTATTACAAACTAAAGTGGATGCTAGCTTTGCAATTGTATAAGTCACCCTTAATCTTTTCCAATTCTATAATATTCTTTTGATGTGAGCAGAACTGAGTGCAAAATTCTAAATGTGGTTGCACTATATATTGGTCAACTGTTTTATCTCCTCTCCCCTCCCCCTCCCCCTCCCCTCCCCTCTTCTCTTCTCTCCTTTCTTCTCTTCTCTTATCATCTCTTCTCTCTTATATTACCTTACTTTACCTTACCATCTTATCATCATTTTCTTGCTTTATTTTAAATACTTTACTTGAAATTTTAAATTTGCAAGCCTATTTTAAAACCTAGGATTTCCCCCCCCCCAATGGCTTACAAAGGCATGATAGATTTTCAGACTAGAGTTAACATAATCTATATATGCTTTAATGACATGTTATGAAATACGTACTTCAGAATAGCTGCCTGGCTGGCACTTAGTAGTTGGTCTCTTCTACCAAAAAATAAGAAATGTTTGAATATCAACCTTTAGCAAAATCTTGTACTAAGGGCTAATCAATTGTGAATGAGGTTCTTGGGAAATGGAAATGAGATATGAAGGGATGTGACCAACATTTGATAAACTGTTTCTTTACCCTATGTTCTTTCACATTAGCGTGCTGCATTGGTCCATCTGTTTCAAACCTACGAAGAGAAAGTTGAGATAAGAATTGCTTCTTATCTTATGGCCATGAAATGTCCTAGCAAAGACTTATTTAACATCATTAAATGGACTTTAAAGCAGGAAAGATCCAGCCAAGGTAAGGGGAGGTCTTTCCCTAAATATTCCTCACCTCTGGAAGAATTGGCTATCATCCTAAGTTCAAGAATTTGATTCCAAGCATCACTGAATTCTAAAGGGTTTGTTTATGAATAAATACATTATAGTATTGCATTATTTAGGCTGCAAACATATCCATATTTAATTGGGGGAAAGTGCCATTGAATTCAACAGGACTCTATTTTTAGGAAGATACGCTTGGGACTACAATGTACAAAATGTCTTTGGATAGCTGTAGGCCTGTTCACCTACTTTTGTTAAACTTCAGATTGATTAAACAGTTGATTGACTAGTCTGCACTATGGTTGATGAAGATTAGTGACTGCCCCAAATGTTGGTCATAACATTTTCGATTTTTGTAGTAATCCAGCATCTCTGAGGTTTTGAAGTTAGGGGGAATTTTGTTGTATTCTCTATTTTCCAATAGTTGACCTAGGTTATTTTGGGTGTCTGTATATATATTTTTAAGTGGGTTCTTTTGTCTGGAGTCATCTTTCTGAGATCTTAAGAACAGAAGACCCACTGAAACAGCATCTTAGGAACTTTCTGCCAGAAGACATCATTCTCAAGGAATTTGATTGGGAAACATGGAAATTTTCTTCCTACACAGATGTTACCTTCCACTCAGGTAGATAAATGCATTAAGTACCATGCTTTAGGAAGAATGAATGAATGAATGAACGAATATCAGATTAAGTCTTTGGGTTTTAATGCATTAGGCCTTAAATCTTGGGCAACACAGGATGATCAGTAATTGGCTGCTTGAACCACATTTCTTCAGATATCTGAAATTATCTGTAGAGCTTTTTTCAGTTTATAAAAAAATGTGGTCATCATATCCGTAGAATCTGCATCTTTTTAATCTTTTTAAATACAGGTTGTCTTCTACCTGTGTAGAAAATACAGTCACGTAATGACTCAATCACGTATGTGAAATGTGAATCTGTATAATCAAGATGCACTGTTTGTTTATTCATGTCAGAAGCATCACAAATTAAATTAAAATTAAATTAATTAAAATAGGGCTACTAGACAACATCAAATTTAATATATAAAATAAAGATTAAAATATGTACAAGTTAAAGAAATCTTGCCCAGAAACTAACAACATTAACTGTGTTCTGTCCTGTGCCATGAGGTCCTGATCCTGCACTGATCAGGAAAACAAAGGGCAGGTGTGTGTGTGTGTGTGTGTTGTATACAAAGTTGGACACTTCAATAAGATGAGTTTTTCTTCTTACTGATGTTTTTCGGGAACTCTTTCCATTCCAGCAATGGCCAGTGGAAATGCTGAGGCCCAGGTCATCTTCTCACCTACTTCTTTTATCCCACATTTGATCCTGACTAATTTCACAATCCATCTGCTGGGACAGGCGATCAATCTTTTAGAGGCAAGTAACCTGAAATACACTAAGAACCAATTCCTACGTAGAATGCTGCGGGTAAATTTAACACATGCAGGAATCCAGGTTTGTATTCTTAGGAACAGAAGAAATTTCTTTATCCTAAGCCAGGTCATTGATCCAGCCACGACCAGCATCTCCAGGCTGATGTCCCTCTAGATAGGCAGGAACCAACAGCTGGCAGTTGGCTCCTACCCAACAGACATCAAAAGCTTTGCCCTCCATAATCGTAGCTACCTTCCTTCCTTTCTTTCAATGTTGAAGCAGGATTTAATCAACCGGGTTCCATCAAATGCAGAATTAGAATTCAGTTTGGGTCTATTTTGCGTTTTGTTGTGGTTGATTTCCAAAATCTGAAAAATTAGTTATGGATGTGTTGAAAATATATTGTAAGCCGCCCAGAGGCACTGGAAGTAAGTGGGCAGCCATATAATTTTTCATAAATAAATAAAAGTCCATGGCTCTGAATTCAGGTGAAGAGTGATCTTTTTTTCCTAGGCTAGACTCCTAAGACTCTTCCTAACAAGATGAATTGATGGAGTTCACAAGAATTTCAGCAATTAAACCTCTTCCTGCTAGCACTGATTTATCTCTGAAGAGAAATAAATAAGGCAGAACTTTTCAGAATTTATTTTTAACAGTTCTTCCATGATCAGGCAAAGAGCGAGTTCGTGTTGCCAATAATGGCAAGAGTTTATTTATGCAGCTGTCTCCTGAACGATTATCGGTCAACACTTTCATACAAAATATAATACTAGCCAATATGATTTGATAATAATAGCACCAAAAGACAAATGAGTACCAATTATAGCAATCTGTGTACTGATGATAATAAACATGAGGTATAAAAATCAGTATAACTATAAAATATTGAAATTGTTTTTCGATCGTTCTAAAGGTTCCCTAAAATGCCTGGGAAGATAAAAAGATCCTTCTCTAGTGTTGAAAGAAAAGCTTTTAACATATGTCACATTAGTATTAAATAAACCCTTTTTCATTGATGGTCCTTCTCATTTGATGGGGTCAGCCACAAAAGTACCCCAATGGCAAAATACGGAAGGAAGTAAACAGGTAACTGATCTACCAAGTATTTAGGGTTTTAAGATTAAAAGCCAACATTGTCCTTTAGCAAAATATCTGATCCTGTGGCCTTCTAAATATTACACAACCATTATTTTTAGGTTAGAGTCAGCTTGGACAATATGGAAGATGTTGTCCGGACATTTTTTGACTTTCAAGACACCAAAGGAAGACGTGTTAAGCCAGAATCTCCAATGGAGATGGTGAACAGGATTCCTCCAAATAAGCCGTTATCCAAGCAATTCAATTTGAAGAGTCACCTACCTAAAGGAAATAAAACTGCACTGAGAATGGAAAGCGATTGTCCAAGTGGACAATACCATAAGATTAATGACTTTGTGAAAAAGGTACGTTAATGTGTCATCCGTGGATGTTTGCTTGTTCCATTTAGGATCACTTATATCCGAACAAGGATTGTCTTGGGAGGGTTCCCATGTTTGAGTAGCATCTAGATTAGGTTATTTCACATCCAAGGAGAGCAGGAAAAAATCAAGAAAATGTCAGACAGGACTACTAATAGGTAAGGTGACTATATTCTACTTCTATAGCTCTGAAGTTGGAAAACAATGAAAGAGATCTACAGCTATCTTGACCATAGCATTTAACTATCCTTCCTTGGTCTGACCCAGCATGGTTTGGATTAAATATTTTTTTTTTCCTAGAAGGCCCATATCTTTGCAGAAAGCACACAATTTCATGCAGAAGCTCACTGGTCCAATTCCTGACATCTTCCATGAATTGATTGATTGATTGATTGATTGATTGATTTTTGAGACTTATATACCGCTTTAAGTGCAAGCACTCTCTAAGCGGTGTACACCAGTAAGCAATGTATATATATATTTACATTGCCCCCAACAATCTGGGTCCTCATTTTACCTACCCCGGAAGGATGGAAGGCTGAGTCAACCTTGAGCCGGTGAGATTTGAACCGCTGACCTGCTGAACACAGTCAGCTAAAGTGGCCTGCAGTACTGCCCTCTAACTGCTGCGCCACCTCTACTACACCTTGATGTAGTAGAATGAAGAAAGTGCTCTGTTCACATTCCTGGAGAGTTTCAACCAATCATAGGGCTGAAAGGGATCTTAGAGGTCTTCTAGTCCAATCTCCTGTCCAGGACAGGAGTCCTTATACCATCCTGAATAAACAGTTGCTCATTTTTTCTTGAGCACCTCCAGTGATGCAGCACCCATAACTCTGAGAAGCAACCTGTTCTTCTCATTCTAATCATTCTCATTGCCAGGAAATTCCTCCTTATTTACAGGTTAGGTCTCCTTCTCATGAACTTCCACTCAATGTTTCTTGTCCTGCCCTCAGGTGCTATGGAGAATAAATCAACACACTCTTTCCTGTGACAACTCTTCAAGTATTGGAAGACTGCTATCATGTCTCCATTGATCCTTGAGAGCAGCCAGTTATCAGCTATCTGATAGCTGCTTCTGGCTAACTTTTGATATACTGTAGGCTTAATCTGAAACCTCTGATGGCTTCAAAGCGTTGGGTTTTTTCATAATTTTTTTTTGCAACTGTGTTGGATATGGTCACTCCTCTCTTTCTCTCTCTCTTTCTTCTTGCTTATGCTTCAGTTCACCCAAAAAATGGGGAAAAAGAAGAAGCCTAAATGCAGAGTTAGTCTCAAAATCTTTGGAAATGAGTTGATGATTCTTGACTGCAGCGATCTCAGAGGCCAAGCAAAACGTTACTCTTTGAACCTGGCAGAGCTAACCATGAAGGTTTTGAAGGTAAGGGAAATGTGATCAGTGCAATCATTTCCAATTGGTGATCTCCAGGCCTCTGACACAGTTAGGAAACTTCAGTAGGACAACCATCAAACGTCTTGAGAAGGTTCCTCTCACTCTGTTTCCCCACTTCCAGCATCCATACCTGACTGTAGTAGAGAAAATAACTCCAAGTCATGTTAAAAATTGGTATTTTATTGCTCTATGCCAATTCACCAGCCCTTCCCACTGGTCAGTTGACTTATCGTCATGTTTACTAACTTCCCAACAGGGCCAAGAAGTCCAGTGGAATAAAAGATTGAGTCTGGCAACAGAAGAAGTGCAGTTTCCAACCATCTCAGGGTTGCCTGTCCTTCTGGGGTTTAATGCTTCAGCAGCTGTCAACCTGACCGCCAGAGGAGACACAAGCTTCAAGAAACACAACCATTTTTTCATCAGTGGCTACCTCAAGCCAAGGTAGTGAGCTTCCAGAACTGTGTTATCTTTCCAAATACTAATTGTCTTCGTTCTTCGCATTATTTCCAACCCAATACAGGTAATCTTCAATTTACAGCCCTTCATTTTGTGACCCTTCTAAGCCACAATGGCACTGGAAAAAAACGACTGAAGGACCGCTTTTCACACTTATGACTGTTGTGGTATTCCCACGGTCATGTGATCAAAAGTTGGCTGCTTGGCAACTGACTCACATTTATGACAGTCGCAGTGTCCCCGGGGGAGTCATGTGATCCCCTTTTGCCACCATCCCACAAGCAAAGTCAAGAGAGAAGCAACCATTTTGCTAACTTAGCTACTGCGGTCATTTAGTTAGCAAGAAAAATCATAAACTGGGGCAAATCTCACTTAACAACAGAAAGTTTGGGCTCAATTGTGGCCGTAAGTCAAGGACTATTTGTAGAAGAATTGAAAGATAAATTATCTCAATGGATTTGAGACTCCGTCAGCCATGTAAAGACATTAACAAAAATAAAATAATAAAACTCTGTGTCAAACTCTTACAATGAAATCTTCTTCTCTATATATTTTGGCAGTGTTATTCTACAGATTTCTGCCCAGATGGGAATTGTAGGAGTTCTGGGGGACTCTGGTTTGAAGTGGTCAACCGTCTTGAGATCCTCAACCAACCTTGATGGAGGAATCCAGGTGAAAAAGGGGAAAGAATTTAAATTTTTTTGGAACACTCCCGAAGATGCTATGGAAATTGTACATTTCAGGTAAAACAAGACACAAAATACACAGAACCAGCGGTCAGTTAAATGTTTCTGGAATCTCAGCTCAGCCAATCTAGGGAGTTTTGCAGGGATGGGGGTTGGAGTTAAAATAAAATATTCAGCTTTCCAGAAATCGGTCTGTGCATTGCATAAAATGAACTTGCATCAACAGAGGCTGAAATGGTGATCAAATGGGGTGAGACACTTCTATTTAGGTAGGATAATTATGTGCCAAATAATCACACAAAGCTGTTTTTGTGATTCCTGTGTTTCAAAACTGCTCAGTAAGCTGTCTTATAGGAATTCTGATTCTCTCCCTGTTTTATAGCTCTAAACTCTACGTTACTACAAGGGAGAGAAAAAAAACCATTGGCCGTTTCCCGGGCCAAGCTGAACTATGCACTAGTGAGGAAGGTAAGGTGACTAGCAAATTTGGCATCCATCGCCTTCCGATGTCGTATTTTGCAGTTATTTTTGTCAGGTATAATTGTAGGAAATTATGAGAAGGGATGTGTATATTTAATGTTACATGTATGAACTGCAGCGAGAATTGTATTTGCCCAATATTGGAAAGAAGAAGAATGACCAGTGGAGGAAGAGATAATTAAGAAAATTTTAGATTGTGCAGAAAGGGACAGACTGACACTGAAAATGAAAGAGAAAGAAGATTCAGAATACTTTAGAACAGCATTTTATCATGGCTAGAAAAACAAGGTAGAGAGAAAGGAGTTTAACATGTATCAGTAAGCTAAATATTAAAACCCAGACAATATGTTGCTGATAAAATATTAAGAATTTGTGATGATAAAAAAATTAATAAAATATTGAACCCCTAAAAAAGAAGAAGGCATTTCACATATAATGCATTTCCATCTTAGAACAAGTCATGGCTGGTTAGACGCTAAGAATATTTTCCTGCATGAATAGCACAAAAGAATGTCCTTCACTTTTTAAAACTGTTTTGTTCTTTTTGGTTTTAACTGCAGCGTCAAAGACGTTCGGCTGGCAGCTGTGTTCAGAAGTTTTTCTCCCTGATGACAAGGCCAGCAGCTTCCTGCTTCCATTCCCTGGACCTGTCAAAGTCACCGTTACACTAAGAAAGCAGGACAAGAGCCTAAAGCAGTATTTAATAAAAGCAGCGTATCACTATGTTGCTCAGGTGTGGTTCTTGACTTCTGTCTGGTTTAGAGACAGACAGACAGAAGCAACACATACAATGTTAAGAACTCAGTCTTGCAGTAAATGTAGTCCTTGACTTACAACCATAACTGGAACCAAAATTTCCGTTGCTAAGCCAGGTGGCTGTTAAGTGAGACACACCTGATTGTGAATTGTGCGGTCGTTAAGCAAATTGGGCTTCCCCCATTGACTTCGCTTGCTAGAATCCGTCTGGGAAGGTCCCAAATGGCGATCCCAGATGCTACAACCATTGTAAACATATGTGAAGTGGGGATTGTACAACCGTCCTAAGTGCGAAGACTGGCTTTAAGTCGCTTAAGTAGTGCCATTGTCATTTCAAATGGTTGCTGAACAAAAAGTCGTAAGGTCGAGGACTCCTTGTATAGTTTGCAATGTACAGGAATACATGGGTAGTTGGTCAGTTTCGAAATTGACACTTTGAGTCTTCCTTTGATCTTGTTAGTCTTATGACTTACCTTTCAGAAAGGTTCCTGGATTCCAAATGAAGCCAGCCTCCGTTTCTTTATGGGGACTCCGGAATCGGAGCTGAAGAGAAACGTTGCTTTTGACTTCCACTGGAACATCCCTCAGAAAAAAATCAGAATTGAATTCGTCGAGCCCAAGGCAAAAATGTTACTGAATGGTGAGAAGAATTAATGTCCAATTACAACTCCTTGGTGTCCATCTGTTGGGAGCTCTAAGTCATCTCCATATAATGAAGCACACAACAGTAGAGTTTCATCTTGAACACTGTATAGCATATTTATTTAGGTCTCCTCCTCCTCTTCCTCTTCCTCCTCCTCCTCCTCCTCCTCCTCCTCCTCCTCCTCCTCCTCCTCCTCCTCCTCCTCTTCTTCTTCTTCTTCTTCTTCTTCTTCTTCTTCTTCTTCTTCTTCTTCTTCTTCTTCTTCTTCTTCTTCTTCTTCCTCCTCCTCCTCCTCCTCCTCCTCAATGTCAACCTCACTGTCATCCTCATATCTTGCAAAATTTGAAAACATGAGATTTAAAAAATGGTGTATTATCTGATGAATGCTGCTGAGAGTCCCATGGCAAAGATGTAGTTTTTGACTCCGAGTCTCCTAGAACTGGAAACTGAAAAAGGGAGAAGTCAACTGAAGATCTTCTGGAACAACCTTTGGGAGATTTACAAAACAATTCACCATTATTTATTGAAAAAATAACACATTTTGATCCCTCTATTAGGCAATTGGAAGAAAAAATAGGAAGGAGTTAGGAAAGGGATCTTTCGTGAGAAGATCTTGTGAGCTGAAGTTTAGGCTGGCTGAAGAATTCTGGGAGTCCACATGTCTTAAAGTTGCGTTCCATTTCGCATTAAACTATCTCTCCGTGGGAAAACACAAGCAGGAATTAATTTATACTTTTTTTTCTTTATTAGGCAAAATTGAAATCTCAAAATACTCTCGTGCTGGGCATTTGGAATTGATCATCAATGATAACACCATTTATTACATCAAGGTAGGTGTCTCACCTGGCCTGGAACCAAAGACCCAGCCAGTATATCTTCGATTGACAAACTGCCTCTTGGGGGTCTCTGATCAGATGTTTTAACCAACCAAAATCAATGAGGTACATCTGATTTCTTTAGGGCAGGACCGATTTGCAATCCGTGGCTGGGGAGCAAAGATACGCCATCCGTCTGGAAGCTAAACTGCTAAGACATGGAAGTCCTATTGTCCTCGCAGGAAACCTCACCAAACTGCTTAGCCGGAAAGTGTCACTTTCAGTATCCTTGGTTAACCTGCTGAAGGATGTGGCGTTCTTTGCAGGTAAGGACACAACAGCCTCAGAGACAACCTGGGTAAAACTGGGGGCAGACAAAAAAAGCCTTCCTCCTTACAGAAACAAATCTGCTGCAAAAATTAGGTGGATTAAAAACGAACAAACAAAACAAGCAATATCTAATCTGGGAAAGGTAAAGACCGCAAGTGAGTCTGGAAAATGGGTCACCGGTCAAGAGCCTGTGAACGCTACGTTTTCATAAAAATGCCCAAAGGAGCAGAAAGAAAGCCAACACAATGTGTGAATGCTAAAAGCCATTTTCACAATATAACCTCTCTCCCCCAACACACACACACACACAGACACACACACACACAGAGAGAGAGAGAGAGAGAGAGAGAGAGAGAGAGAGAGAGAGAGAGAGAGAGAGACTGTTTTCTAATGGATAAAAAGAAAGTCCTAACATTCTCTGCACTTGAGGGTATAGTTATGCTCTTTTTGCAAAAAATAAATAAATTGCTCCCTTCCGTCTCAACTTCAAGGTCCACTCCTCAGCACTGCCTGCAAGATGGTTTGTAGAGGTAGTCCTCAACGTACAACCACAATTGAGCTAAGCAAGACAGTTGCTCGGCGAGTTTGGCTCCATTTTACAACGTTTCTTGCCATCGTTGTTAAGTGGATTGCTGTAGTTATTCAGTTAGTCACACGGTTGTGAAGTGAATTTGGCTTCCCCGTTGTCTTTGCTTGTCAGGTCGCAAAAGGGGGTCATGTGACACACACACACACATACACACCGGGACATGGCAACCGTCCTAAGTACATGCCAGTTGCCAAGTGTCTGAATTTGACCAAATGAATGATTGTAAGTCAAGGACTACCTATATTCTGCTCCTACTTAATGCACCTCTGATTTCAATTGCTTTGTGTCTCTTTCTTAGTGTGTTTCGAGAGAAAGGCAGATAATGAACTAAGGCACTATTCCCTGGAAGGAGAAACCCACATTCCTGGTGTTTTGGGGTCTCACATCATTTTTCTTCTGCAACAACGAGAACAACTCTGGTCCAACATCCTAAGAATTAAATATGGGTTGTTTGGTACTGTACTAGTATTTTATATATAACACTGGAAGTTTTTAAGAAGAGATTGGACAACCATTTGTTTGAAATGGTATAGGGTTTCCTGCCTAAGGGGGGGGGGTTGGACTAGATGACCTCCAAGATCCCTTTCAACTCTGTTACACTATTCTATTCTATTCTATTCTATTCTATTCTATTCTATTCTATTCTATTCTATTCTATATTCTCTTCTCTCTTCTCTTCTCTTCTCTTCTATTTTCTATTCTATTCTCTATTTCTATTCTATTCTATTTTCTATTCTATTCTATTTTCTATTATTTTCTATTTTTTATTCTATTCTATTCTATTTATAAAAATTCCCATCTCATCTCTATGGGTGATATTTAAAAAAAAATGTCCATTCAGGAGGATGGATTCTCTTAATGACCATATAGATCACTTAACGTTCGTGTAATTTGATTCACAACTGCATTGATTCATTAACAACTGCATTAAATGGTCGTAAAACCAAGTCAGGTCAGGAGGTTGGCCCGCTTAATGCATATTCTTAGGAAAAATGGAAAATCTATATAAATGCTCATAAAGACTTATGGAAAATTCAAGATGGCGATCTATGGGATCAAGTTCCATGATCATTAGCAATGTTGGGAACTGATCTAAATCTCGGGCAAATAGCAGATCAGGAAAGACAGAAAAATATATCGTTCCGGTTTGTAAAGCAGATATTCCTCTATCCCTATATGCATGTTTCACTGGAGAAGGAGATGGCAAGAAGCTTCAGCATGAATGCAACATGGCTCAGAAGTTAAAGCTGGAGAACAACTTGCCAGATGCTTACAGACTGGATGTAGAGCACAAATTTCACTGCACTCAGAATCTAATTTACAATCACAAGGTAAAGAGGTGCTAAACACAGTAAGGGATGCCGGGGGATTGGGTGGAAGTTGGGTGTGAAGACAGACAATGGTGGGAAGAAACCATGGAATGATGACGCATGCTGAGAAGCCATCTGGATGAGGCTCAGCCCTTACAGGTAGACCCGACCAGGACATTAATTCTACAGGAAAGCTGAAACAACTTTTATCGAGAGCGGTTGCAACAACAGATTCTTGAAAGTCTGACTGTGTGATACTCTTCCCCTTCTTATACTTACGTGGTGTCTGTCTGAGCTTCAATGGAGATTTGCTTCATTCCTCATTGCTTTGGAGATCTTGCATATCTCCATCTAGGTCAGGTGTAGGCAACCTTGGCTCTTTTGTGACTCGTGGACTTCAACTCCCAGAATTCCTCTTCCTTTCCCCTCAGCATGGGTGGCTCAAGAATTCTGGGAGTTGAAGTCCACAAGTCATAAAAGAGCCAAGGTTGCCTACCCCGGATCTAGGTCATCTTCGTTATTCTCTACAACGGATGACTAGGACCTGACACAACTATCATAATCCAGGATTTCCTCCAAGATTTTTCTTGGAACAGCAGTTGTTACGAGGGAAGATGCTAAATGCTCAACCTGTAACCTTTCTCCAGGTCCATTTGCACCATGAAGACACTGCAACCCAGCTGCATTCCCGCTTGGAGGCTAACTACGGGAAACACTGGGATAAAGCCAACAATATGAGGAAGGTGATCATCAGCCAGATGTTCAAAAATCATTCCCAGGCCACTCTGAGGAGCTACTTCATGGAGGTAGGAATAGCAGGACTGAATCGGGTCACATATTTTGGGTGGGTTTGGGTGGTGTTGGAAGGCGATTAGGCAAGTTAGACAGGGATCTCCACTTGAGCATCAGCCATGAACCTACTTTGCAAGGTCATGATGATGATAAAGCGAGAGGAGACCCCATAGAGAAGGCTTTGGGGCAGCTGTTGTATCACTCCAGCCTTCCTCACAAAATGACAGTTCTACCAAAGACTCTCTTGGAAATCATCTTGAGCTTTCTGCAATGACAGATGCAGCATCCTGGGTCATGTGTTCGCCATTTGCAAATTTCCCCAACTGGCCTCCAAGAAGCAAAATCAACAGGGGTAGCTGAATTCACTGAACAACTCATTTAACAGCTGAAGTGCTTCGCTAAACAAGAGTGGCAAAGAAGGCTGTGAAATCAAGCGTGATTAACTTAACAAATACCTTGCTTAGCGATGGATTCTGGTTGCAAGTCAAGGGTTATCTGTAGCCACTGTCCCGTTGCATTCTTTTCCTATAACACGGGCACGATTCATTTTTCCTTCTAGTTCATGATTCAAGTGCCTGAAAAGAATCTGGATTACAGGACCCGGCTGCAGCATTCTAGTTCTTTCCACCCTTCTCTTGAATGCAGCACCAGTTTCAAGGTGCATTATAACAACCGCATCCCTTTTATAGCCGACCTTCAGTGGAAAAATATTTCTGGCCGTTTGCTGAAGAAGTGGGAAGGTAAGATTTGATCGTGTGCATATCCTGAAAGTCTCATGCTGATGGTGATGGTTTTTTTTACTGGAAAACAAAAAATAAAGGACCAGCCTCAGAGGTCAATCAAGAAAAAAAAACATTTCAATTGTTTATGTTTATATAGTGTTGCTTTACAAACATACATTCAAGAATCAAACCAAGATAAACTTTACAAAAACATGTATTTGAGATGAGCGGCTATAGAAATTGAATTAGATAGCTAGATAGCTAGATAAGATAGATGGATGGATGGATGGATGGATGGATGGATAATACTGTAGATAGATAGATGGATAGATAGATAGATAGATAATATAGACAGACAGACAGATAGATAATATAGACAGACAGATAATATAGATAGATTAAACAGACAGACAGACAGATAGGTAATATAGATAGATTAGACAGACAGACAGACAGACAGACAGACAGATGATTGACAAACTAAAAAAATCTAAAACAATTAATGCACATTTATTTTAAAAAGACCGTTCAAGCTCCTTATTTTTCACCAGAATATGAAAGATTCTCCATTAAGTGGTTCCCTTTGCATGGGAAAAATTAAGTGAGGCCAATAAAGAACCAATTGGAGTTATTGAAAAATAAATAAACCTAAAGGGCAGCTTTCAGAAATGAAGTTTTCTCTCTTCTTTATAGGTACATTCAACATGGACACACCCTGGCTGTATCTGTATGCCACTCACAAATTCCACCAGTTCCAGCGTTCGGCTTTCTTCACCACTGCTGAATTAACCGTCGGTAAAGCTTTTGTTGTCAAGGGTTTAATCCTGGAGCTCTTTTGCAAAGACAACGACGCTGAGAAAGAAGGCAGGATTGTGATCCGCACATCGACAACCACATATCTGAGAGTTAGTTCCTTCCTCTTGGCTGCCTCAGTTGATTCCCTCTTTTTTCAGTTGCAATTGTAGACTGGCATGTTGCCAAGTAGCCACTGTGACAATATTCTGAATATAAAAGTATCGGGTGAAATGCTTCAATTGCAGAGCAGTTAGCAAGCCATTTCCAAAAATGATTTGAAAGGAAGTATTTGAACTGAGTGTCATAGCAAATGTGCCAATCATAGTTTGAGCGAGATGGTTATTCCCGCCTCTCCCAGAGTGCTAAGCCCACTGAAGACTGCTATATTGTGGTCTCCTTGCAAGGAACAGCTGTCTGGAGCATTTGGGGGTGATCTCAAGTCTTCTCCTAGTCCAGAGAGGAATTTGGAAGAGCCTGTCTACTCACTGGTTCTTCATTCTGCTGCAGAAGTCCTGGTTTTAGAAGCCAGGTTCATATGGACTTCTTTTAGTTAGTTTTAGTACCAAGAAGGAAGGGGTTAGAGTAACAAACTTTGAGAGCTGAGTTAGGGATCTTCCAGCCCTTTTGTACTAAACAAAATACAATTGTTCATGAAGGTGGAGTCTCCTTCAAGGGTTTAAATATCATTTTTCCAAAGAGTTGGCATCCTGGGCTAGGAATCCATTCCTCCAAAAAGCCAAAAACAAGCTCTCCAATCTACTAATGATAACAGCCTCTCTTCTTTCAGTCTCAGGATAGTTTCACACATTCAAATTGTGAACTACTTCAGATTACATGGACTTATCTGTCATTTCTGGAGGGCAACCAGGCAGAAATTTAGCCTGCTCAATTCAGAGTCCTGTAAATGAGGATCTATTAAACTAAGCTTACACTGTATTATAGAGCTGAGCAAATGGGCAAATTAAGTTACTAGTTAACAAGCTTAACCACATGGAATTATTCTTAACTGAAGCGTCAGGATTAAATAATAGGGAGACGATGTCCGATAAAGCCAAGCATTGCTTCTAGAATTCTCTTTATTTCTCAGAATGAACTTATTCCTTTGACTTATTAGGCGTCCACAATCAACCGTTTCGTGAAAGATTTCCTGCACAGCCAGAACGAAATAATGTCGTTGTGGAGCCAGCTGATAAAGCACGAGGTTTTCCTGCAAAATAATGAACATTCCAAGTTTCTTCGTTTTAGACTGACGTCTGCAAAGAAGGAATTTAATCTGACGGCAGCTTACTGCCACTTGGAAGCGGTAAGGTGATCAGTAGAGAGCGGGGGGGTTGCAAAGAAGAACAGGAGTGATGGGAACTACGAAGGGACACAATGCTGGCTGGGGAATTCTGGGAGCTGAAGTCCACAAGTCTTGAAGCTGATAAGTTTGGAGAGCCCTGTCTAGCCTTTCAGCTTTGTGTTTGTTGAGTTAATACCATTCACTTTTCATTGTATAATGTTTGTTTGTTTGTTTGTTTGTTTGTTTTTTTCCTTAAGTAGCTTAGTAATGGCTTCTTGTTTTCAGCCTAGAAAATCAAACATTTCTACATCCGTTATGTGGACAGACCATAAGAACCCACCTCTTGTCCTGCGGTTTGAGGCGCAGCTAGAAGAAGTGAAGAAAGAAAAAATGCTTTATCAGAAACGTGGAACTCTCCTGTTAAGGTACATTGGTTCCCTTCTCACCTGCCCGTATCCATTAGAATCTACAGCAGGGATAGGTTACCTGAGAGAGCCAGTTAGGTGTAGTGGTTAAAGCATCAGACTAGAAATCAGGAGACTGTGAGTTCTAGTTCGGTCTAAGGCACAAAGCCAGCCAGATGACCTTGAGCTGGTCACTTTCTCTCAGCTTTAAGAAGGAAGCAATGGCTTATTACAGGGGTCCTCAAACTTGGTCCTTTTATGACTTGTGGACTTCAACTCCCAGAATTCCTCAGCCAGGAATTCTGGGAGTTGAAGTCCACAAGTCATAAAAAGGCCAGGTTTGAAGACCCCTGGCTTATTACTTCTGACAGAACCATGCCAAGAAATCTGCATGGACTTGAATTATTGCCTAATGCAGACCAAAAGCTCCTGGCTTAACTGAAAACTTCACACATATTTTTCTTAAATGAAGCTGATGACATTTCCTCAAGTTTTCTTCCCTCGTTCATCTCCTTCCTTGCCTTCCAGGACCAGACCATGGTTCTGCTACCTTTACTTTTTTTTTTTTCAACTTTTAACTCCTAAAAGTGTTAGTCATCCTGCCAAGGGACACTGCAGTCCTGCTCCCAAGTCTTCTTCATTTCCTGAGGAGACCCCCTCAGCAGCCCCTATCTCCATCTCAACCGAGACCCCTGCTTCTTTTCCTTGGCATCCTAGGCATCCGCTAAGTCTCTCCATTCCACAAAGTCTTCTTCTCCAGGAAACATTCACAGTGAACAAGAAGGAGAAGCACTACTCTTTGGAAACCAGACTGGAGATTGACGAGCGGGAAGACTCCATTTTAAATCTCACCTTGGGCTATTCAGCTAAAAATCCATATGTAAGTGATGAGCATGGACAGAAGCAGGGAGGAGGGGGGGGGAGAGTCATTCTTGCTCTTCTCAAGAGCTGTAGAATTATCTTCCTTCCATCTCTAGGTGTGTGCAAGGTTGACTCACCCCTATAACAGCAGCATTTCCCCTCAAAATACAGAAGCGTGCATGATAGTGCGGAATCTCACCCATGTAAGTTGGAGGCAGAGCAGAGGGGAACAATTTTGCCAAATGTAAACTAGGAGCTCTGGGCCTGTTCAAATTTTTCTAAAGATGGCCCCCAAGCTTGCGTATTCTTACCCACAATAGTAGTTCAGATTCTAAAAGAATCTTGGCCAAATGGCCTCCAAATTATGGACTGTGTGCCTACTGGAGTCCTTCTAGAGATGGCTCCAAGCTTGTTTTTTTCTTAGCCACTATAATAGTTCACGTTCTAGAAGAATCTTGGCCAAATGGCTTCCATATTATGGACTGTGTGCCTACTGGAGTCCTTCTAGAGATGGCCCCAGGTTTTGTTTTCTTACTCACAATTATAGTTCAGATTCTAGAAGAACCTTAGTCAGATGGCTTTCAAATTATGGACTGTGTGTCTGTTTGAGTCTTCTACTGATGTTCTCAAGCTTATGTTTCCTTACCCATAATAATAATTCAATTGCTAGAATGATCTGGGGCAAATGGATTGCTTTCTCTCTCTCTGGGACCCTGCAAGGGTGGCTAAATTCAAGTCCCCAATAACACCAGCCAACAGACCAAAAAGAGAAGGATGCTGCAAGTTGTAGGTCTACCAGAGAAGTCTACAAGTTCTCTGTCCTTGTTTCCATAGTCAGAAATGGTAAGTGAATCAGTGAACGTGTGGTCAGGGAGCTAGAAGAATTTACTAGGAGTTCTGAAGCCAACTAGAAGACGATAAGCTTGGGGTCTACCATCCAAGACCCATGTGGTCTTAGCACCAGTTTTCCTTATCTTGACACTAATCTTAATCCTTGAGTTCTGCATAGTCTCTGAGATTCCAAATTTAGGTGTTTCTTTGTTGAGCCAGCAGTTTGAAACCATGAAACTATCAAATCCTACAGGCTAATCAAGAGCTTGAAGTGAAACTGAAAATCAGTCAAGAAGAAGTACTGAGCTTCCTGGGAAAATACCAAAATAAATCTAGCATGGGCCAATCCCACCATCTAATACAACTGGATGTCACCCATTCATTCCAGGTACATATAACCATATTAACAATTTAGGATTAAAACTGAATCAATCCCAAAGGAGAAAGCAGAAGCCAGGTCTGGAGGTATGTCATAATCAAGGAAAACAAATGCTGAGCTAGGTTTAGGGATCCAACATCTCTAGAAGGTTTGGGAAAAGCTGATCTGTGTCATAAGCACAGTTAAGCTTCTTTTAACTCCTTTTTTAAAAAACAGGTAATCCAACAGTTCAACATTTGGCTTAATGGACCAGACTCTGGATTTGAACTCTACCCTCAATTTCTTCAACAGAATTGGTCACATTTCCCGCAAACTATTCAGGTACTGGAAAAGATATTCTCCACAGTCACCTGCCATCATTTAAGTTGACTCTTTTGCCTTTTTTTCTTCCCCAATTCTATCCATTCACTAAACCAAAACACCGAACCAACACCACAGTTTGGTCAAAAGAAGAAAATCGAGCTGGTGACCTTGTGATCGTTGTTACTAGTTACATGATCAGCTAACACTGGTGTTCTAGCACTGATGATGTTACCTAGTTGGGTAATAAAACATCTACAAGAAAATAACCAAGCTCAGAGAGCACCCAGGACCCCATAGTTGTCGTTGTCGTCCTCTTCCTCCTCCTCCTTCCCTCCCTCCCTCTCTTCTAGCAATGATGATGTTACCTAGTTGGGTAATAAAACATCTGCAAGAAAACAACCAAGTTCAGAAAGCATCAAGGACCACAGTCCTCCTCCTCCTCCTCCTCTTCCTCCTCTACTCCATAAAACCCACTCCTTTATATCACTGATGATGTTGCCTAGTTTGATAATGAAACATCTGCAAAAAAAACCCCATTAAGTTCAGCTAGCACTAAGGATTGCACAATTCAACCCTCAGCTACAAATATTCTCTTCTATTGGTAGGATCTGTGATTTGCAAAATGCGCCCATTGTTTGAGGATAGTATCTTTACATACTTTCTTCTCCCGTTCTCATCATGCTTCTTTTGGCATCTGGGGCATTGATTTTGGGCCAACCAAGGACTTTAGCGCGATCTTTTGACTCTGTTTTCCTGATGCTTTAGGCCCAGGCCAGTCTAAGCTGTCACGGCCAAAACCGCCTCAACGGATCTTTTGACCTCCACACCAATTCACGGAATCTAATATTCCTGGAGGCCAATTTTGCCAATGAGATAAAAAGAAACATCCGAGCCTTTCGTGCGAGCGCTGCCCTAAAGCAAGATGTTCTAGATCAACTTAAATACCTGGGGCTGCAGTTCCTGAGTAAGGTGACACCATCAAGGTAAATAAAGTGAGGGTGGCTGATAATCCAGAGATGGCTTGAAAGAAACTTTATATCTGTACTCAGAGGAAAAACAAAAGCAGAACATCTTGACTCGTCGAAATGACCTTTCCGTAGTTCTGCAGAATTGTAAACATTATAGAAAGCTCCTTTATTTCGGTGTAAAATTGTACCGGCTGCTTTCTTAGCCTTTTTAGAATACCGATAATGTTGATTTCTCATCCGTTTCTTTCTTACAACAGGCTGCTGTTGACATCATCAGTAAAGTTGAATCATCGTTCCTTCCAGGTGGGCGTTTCAGGATCCAAGGAACAGAAAGCCGGTGTGGTGACCCTCCGTGGCCACGTGCAACACAACCTCGAAAGCATACGGCTCATCGTACCTCAAGATTTCTCCCTTAATGGTTCTCTGAAGCACCGAATCAATTTTAACGAAGGTAGAGCATCTCTGTTGGTTTGGACTGCTGAAAGAAAAGTCTTCATCGTAGTTCAGTCCAAGCTGGGAATAAACATGGCGACTGCTTTAGAAAGAAAATTGCAGTTTATTGAGGAGGAGAGCCAGACAGAAAGATGGCTCCAGCAGAAAAGAGAGAGAGCACATGTAGGGAGTGGGTTTTTATACCCTCTGGAGCCTTTTGTTTGGAGTTGTTTCCTGTTCCTCTTTGAGGCTATTTCCTGTGTCATGTATTCTGACCTGAGTCTGGGTGTGCTTTTCTGGTATTCTGATGGTTATGGGTTAATCCTATTATGTCCCAAAGGTCATATCCTGCTTCCCTGGGGCTGATGACTCTTAGAGTTTGGGTGAGGTATGTAGATTTTAGGTGTCTTTGTCTTCTTAATCTTCTAGCTTCCATCTTCCTGGATTTGCATCTGCATTTCTACAGAGCTGGCCTCTGCCTGGGGAAGAGAGACCCGGGACCATTAAGAAAACTGGGCATAATTTTCTGCCTCTTTAAGATCCTTTGAGGAAATATATTTTTCTGCCCTTTTAATATTTCCTTCTCTGGGGGGCTGACTTCCCACAGGACAATCAGATAATCAGGGCCACACTGAATGCTACCAGGTAGATCTAGGATTTTCAACTTCTGCTGCTTTGGGGAGAACAAAGGTTAACAACCTTCTGTGGTGAAGCCTCATGGTAATCGGGTTGTAATGGGGAGGCCACATGACACGGGAGGCTGCAACCATCGTAAATGCATGCTGCTTGCCAAGCACAGGTAGTCCTTGACTCACAACCACAATTGAGCCCCAAAGTTTTTGTTGCTAAGAGACACATTTATTAAGTGAAAGTTGCTCCGTTTTATGACCTTTCCTGCCACAGTTGTTAAGTGAATCACTGTGGTTGTTAAATTAGTAACACGGTTGTTAAGTGAATCTGGTTTTCCCATCGACTTTGCTTGTCAGAAGACCAGGATCCTGCAACTGTCATATAAATATGAGCCAGTTGCCAATTTGGATCACTGTGACCGTGGAGGATGCTGCAGAGGTCGTAAATGCGAAAAACGGTCGTAAGTCACTTTTTTCAGTGCCGTTGTAACTTTGAATGGTCACGAAATGAACTGTTGTAAGTTGAGGACTGCCTACATCCCAGTTTTGATGACGTGGCCATGGGGATGCTGTTACAATTGTAGGACACTTTTTTCAGTAATTTTGAAGGATTCCCAAATCCATGGTTGTAAGCCGAGGACAATCTGTCGAGAGTTACAATTTCTCTGGCAACTGTGGCAAGGCTGTAATCTCATAACCTTGGTTTATGCCGTCCTGATTCAACCCTGATTCCCTTACTTGTGTCTAACAGGTCTTGTGACCGTTGCAGTGAACCGCTCCATTTTTTCCATTCATGTCCGAAGGAAATGTCTGTTTGGAAATGAAAGCTTCTCTAGCATGAGGGTGACTGTGACCCAGGATGGCGGTAATATCTTTTCAGCCCAGGGCAAACTGAAAAATTCCCTGGAATTGAAACGAAGAATCCAAAGGGATGAAGCCCATGTCCAGAAGGGTGCAAGAGCTCTCTGTGTTGACCCTGCAGATATTTTCCTTCAGAATGAGGTTGGATTCACAGGCACACTCACACACAACATCAGCCACTGCTATGCAATAGGTAATGAATGTTGAATGGTTTGCTTCTTCATTTTAGAATCTTTGAGAAAGTTCCTTGAATTCATACTAGCTAGAATTTAAAGCTTCATCCATCACTGCGTTGTGAGGATTGGATTTTTTTGTTCAGTTCTTCTCCACAAGGACACTTAACTTTTTGTTGGTTCAGAAAAACCGTCAGGCTAGGAGGTTGAGCTCTCCACTAAACTGTCTCCTTCTCCATTGTCTTCTCCAGGACTTCCCATGGAAAGTAGCATCAAGGCCATGTATGGTCACAATGATACTTACCAGACAGTAACTGTGGACCTTCAAGGGGGCAACCAGAAGATTAGTGTCATGTTTGAAGTTGAGAAGTTGCATCCAGAAGCCCTTCAAACCCAGTTCACTGCCGTCATTAACCATAGTATTGCAGAGCTGAAGAAACATGGCCTTCCATCTCAGGTACAATGCATCTGTTACTATCAAGTAAGGGAAACAATTAGTCGGAGATTAACTAATTGCTGCAAAACAGGAATTTGACCCTCATCACTTCTTGAGTCAGCCTAAAGTACAGCTTGATAGTGGTCGGGGCAAGAGGCTCATAAGAGACTATCTCTAATTTCTCAGGGGAAAAGAATAGGGGAACAGAATTGTACTTCAATCTGGCAAGACAGATGTCAACCTTACAGGTACAGCAGATAAGAAATATAACCAGATCATCCAATTCTACTTTATTGTAAGATTAACAGAAACTCACAAGTGTGGAAGTACTATTCTCTCCCATCTCCTTTACAGTGCAAGATACTAGGAAAGATCTCCTTGTCTTACCTACTATCCAGCTGTAGGCTATGTAGCCTCTTATCTGATAATCCCCTAAGCAGCATCTCTTCACCCAATCTCCCAAAGTCATCTCCACACACCATCACACCTTAGAACTTTTCTATGCCCGTCTACTGCTCTGCCACCGAGCTATAAATCTTTCCTGGCCTACATCAAAACATGGCTTGTATTTCAGCTGTATCATCCTTGTTGATATTCTACAGGTCCAGTGTGATGGAGAACTCGGATCTCATCGGCTTTCTGTCCAATGTAGTGGAGAGTTGGCAAATCATTCTTTAGAGGTACAAGACTTTTTTCTCCAAGTTTGGGCAATGATAGCATCGACCATGAAAATTAACCTCACTAACTTTAGACTCAGAGATAGATAATAGACTGACTGGCTCACGTACCCAATTTGTGTATTTGTCTAGATCGGGGAAAAACTAAGGTGACACTTTGATCCTTTTCTCTTGTAGGCATCATTAAGAGCATTGCTCCATGGACCAGAGGTGTCCAATGACTCTGCACCCAGTGTAATGAAGGAAATGTTTTCTAATAGCAGTTTTGCTCCATGGTGTAGCCACACAGCATGCAACCTGGAGTATGTTCTGGAAACCAGCTTCAGCCATGCTTGGCCTTATCTTAAGTCTCTGGGCCTCGCCCAAGAGAATAGGGTGAAAATGGCCATCACAAGAGGGGATCCACACAAAGTCCTTGTAGAAATCGCTCTGGGAAGTTGCAAGTGGATGGGCTATGGAGATCTGAGTGCTGAGGCTGGAGGAACAGCTGCAGAATGGAGGGTGACTTTTCTGAACAAATCTGGTGCTTTGGAGGTGATCATGCAAGACTTTCTTCTAAGAGTTTCTCAAGCTCAAGAGAGTAGATGAGAAGAGGTCTCACACAGTCCGTGAAAAGCAGCATAGTAGCAGATATGATATTATAACTTATAAATTATGTATTTATTTATAAATTATAATTATAGCCAGTTTGGTCCAGTGATCAAGGCACCAAGTTAGAAACTGGGAGATCCTGAGTTAATAATAATAATAAAGTTGGAAGGGACCTTAGAGGTCATCTAGTCCAACCCCCTGCTCAGGCAGGAAACCCTATATCGTTTAAGACAAATGGCCATCCAGTCTCTTCTTAAAAACTTCCAGTATAGGAGTATTCACCACCTCTGGAGGCAGGTTGTTCCACTGGTTAATTGTTCTCACAGTCAGGAAGTTTCTCCTTAGTTCCAGGTTGTTTCTCTCCTTGGTTAGTTTCCACCCGTTGCTTCTTCTCCTGCCTTCAGGCGCTTTGGAGAATAGCTTGACTCCCTCTTCTTTGGGGCAGCCCCTGAGATATTGGAAGACTGCTATCCTGTCCCCCCTCGTCCTTCTCTTCATTAAACTAGTTCTAGTCCTGGCTTAGGCATGCAAGCCGGCTGGATGACTTTGGGACAATTTGGAGGTTTTCAAGAAGAGACCGGATAGCCATTTGTCTGAAATGGTATAGGGTCTCTTGCTTGAGCAAGGGGTTGGATTAGAAGACCTCCAAGGTCCCTTCCAACTCTGTCTTCTGTGTCCTATCTCATCCAGGTCAAAGATTAGAAATGGATTGCCTTCACACGTTTTTGTTTTGTGTCTCACAATAGGATCGTGGCTTCCCAAATTACGCACAGGTCAATGGATCGCTTCTGAAGGAGGGTGGCCGAACAGAGTTCTTCAGCAGCCTGCAAGTGGGAGACCAAGAGTCCTATTTCACAATAACAACCAAGTGCCAGCCAAAGTTCATTTTAGAAATGGAGCTAAGACACGGGCTTTCATTCTTCAGCAGGGTCCCAAAAGAAAATAAGCTGATTGTCCATTGTGGGAGACGACTCAAGCATGCCCTAAGCTTGGAACTGAAATCTGGACTTTGCCAACTCCAAGCCAGCTTGGAGATCAATGCAGGAAACCGATCCCAGTGGCAAGCAGTGATGGAGAACTCCTGCCACATGATACAGGTATAATCTTGGCCAGTGGACAGAGTAAGGAAGGTGACCTGATATTAGACTTGCATTTCTAGCGGAAGAAAGTTCTGCCAAACTGGAACTGAGAGAGCACATTTAGCTATGGTTCAATAATAACCCTCCTTAGGGGGTGCTGTGGTGAAGCTCTCGTTTTCATTTCAGGATCTTGGAATCCCAACAAAAATGAATGGATCAGGGCACGTATTAAAGGATAAGGTCAATCTTGATTCTCAAGTGGTGCTTACTGTTGGTGGAAACACTGTCGCTGCATTCCTCCTATTAAAAGGCACGGCTGTAAGTAATTGCTCGGCCAGACTGAATGACTTTTGAACGTGGAGTGTAGGGCTATTGCTAAGCCCGATTTGGCTTGCTTCTTTCGATTGTCATCTTTTATTTGCTAGAGAAAATCAGGGCTTTCAATGAGCTGGATGGCTAATGCAGGGATAGGCAACCTTAGCTCTTTTATGACTTGTGACTTCAATTCCCAGAATTCCTGAGCCAGCATGGCTCAGCTTGGAAACCTCTCTCTTTTCCCTCAGCATGGCTGGCTCAGGAATTCTGGTCCACGAGTCATAAAAAAGCCAAGGTTGCCTATCCCTGGCCTAATGTAAGGCACCTAAGGAATTTGTTGCCAGTATAGAAGCACTCGGTGTATTTGCAAATTAATAGAGAAATAATAATCCATATCTGCCTATCCCAGGTCCTTGGAAAGGACTCGTTAGGTAGACAAAAATGCCAATCCCAGTCTGAACATCTGGCCTACTGTGTGAATAATAATAATAATAATGATGATGATGATGATATCCTCATCTGTGTCGTATACATATATGTGTGTGTATGCAAAATGGTATTTTTTTGAGAGCTGTATGCAACAAAATTTCATTTTAATTTATGCTGATTAGTTTACATTTAAAGTTTCTATTCTACTCTATGCCTGAATTTTGATCATGTGACCATGAGGATACCGCAAGGGTCATATATGTGAAAAACTGTCATAAGTCCCTTTTTTTCATTGCCATTGTAACTTCAAATGGTCAACTAAATGAATTGATGTAAGTCGAGTACCTGTAGTTTTTTGTTCACTGGCACACTTGATTTCGTTTGATCATATTTCCTGCAGACTAGACAAGAATTTCACGCACTTCTGGATCAACACATCAAAGGGGCCACTCACTCTGGCATTCCTGCAAGGACAGAAGTGGATTTAATTTCAGAAAAGAGTAGGAACCTTTGTGAAAGGCTGCTTCAATTCAAGGTGGATGGCAAGCAGGTAAACCACACTTTCTTTGATTTAGGTTTCAGGTTACATGAGTTGGCTGCCTCCATCGCAGGTGAACCCCACAGGTTAGGAAAAAAGACGTATGTAAAAGTAAGATTTTCCAAACAACTAACCACAGAAACATAGAATAACTTTGGAGGTCTTCTAATCCAGCCTCATGCTTGACCAGGAGACGCTATACCATTTCAGACAAATGGTTGTTCAATCTCTTCTTTAAAACCTCCAATGTTGGAACACCCACAACTTCTGACGGCAAGCCGTTCCACTGATTAATTGTTCTCACTGTCAGGAGATTTCTCCTTAGTTTTAGGTTGCTTCTCTCCTTGATTAGATTCCATCCATTGCTTCTTGTCCTGCCTTCAGGTGCTTTGGAGAATAGCTTGACCCCCTCTTCTTTGTGGCAGCCCCTGAGATATTGAAACACTACCATCATGTCCCCCCTGGTCCTTCTTTTCAATAGACTAGACATTGGCATAAACAGGACCAGACTTCTTTTAAACAAGGGCTTTATGCTCAGATGTCAAAGATGACCAATGCTCTATTTGCTCCTTGGATAAGTTGTACAGTTCCTACGAAGAACTGGACAAAAAAAACAACAACCCCAATTTATCTTAGGAAAAAACAAGGTTGTGATCTTGTAATGATGACCTCCATTCTTGCAAAACTGTGGGAGGAATGATGAGAAGATGAAGCTTTCCAATCTTAATCTCTTAATCCAAAATAAAGCATGACCTTTGAAACTCAAATACTTTGGCCACCTAATGAGAAGGAAGGACTCACTGGAGAAGGGCCTAATGCTGGTAAAGATTGAGGGCAATAGAAGAAGGGGACAACAGAGAATGAGATGGCTGGATGGAGTCACTGAAGCAGTAGGTGTGAACTTAAATGGACTCCAGAAGATGGTAGAGGACAGGAAGACCTGGAGGAATATTGTCCATGGGGTCGCGATGGGTTGGACACGACTTCGCAATTACAACAACAAAGCATGACCTTGTTCCCCCACATTTACATTTCCGGTAAAAATCCAGCCACTCTCATCCAATCCTGCGTGAAAAGAACCAAATCATTTCCTAGCCTCTTTGCCAAAAGTGAAGGTTACATTACTCCATTATGTGACATCTCTTTCTGCTGATAACCACAGGCCTTGGTGTCTTCTTCTCTCAAGCGTGGAAGAGCCCAGATTGCTTATTCTGCCATTATCGCACAGCCTTTTAACTTCACGATGAAGCACATTGAGGTTAGCTCCCTGACCCAAAGCCACAAAGGAGCATATGCGCAACAGGTAATTGGAGAGAATGATCTCCAAGGTGTTCTACTCTGCATTAATTTGTTCAAAAATAAATGTATCTGATTAAGTCCAACCATTCCTTCTTCTAAGGAATGAGATATTGTGAAGCTGGATCCACTTAAATTTGACCAGAGAATTAGCTGCCTGGAATGGAGTTACACTCTGTAAATAAAAATGAAAATGTTTCAAAACATAACTGGTTTGAGAAATGCAGTAATGGGAGCTGATGGTTTTTCTTGAATAGTACTAAGAAACAAAGGTTCCCTAATATCCAGTGTTAAACAACCAACATGATATCATGGTTGACTTTGAGTTGGGATCAGAGAGATCTAGGTTGAAGTCGGCACATAGGTTGTGAAGTCTGTGCAGTTTGTCAGATGACTTTGGAGCATCCCTCTCTTGCAGCCAAATTGTGTGGAGATATTGTTGTCCCCTTTGAGCTTTCAAGAGAAATTTCTTTTCTGAGTTTTAGATGCAAATAGCTTGGAACCATGGCCAGCCGGCCTGGATGAACTTCACGTTTGGAGACAAGTCCAGGGTGAGGGACACATTTTGGGATACTTGTATCACAGCTTCTTCTGGACAGGTATGAATGTTGGCTTTCAGCAAAAAGGGATTTCAGGGTTGGGCAGTGAGTGGACTATCCAGAGACACAAAAAAGATATAAACAGTGGAAAGGAATAACATAATTTGGGGAGACAAATCAGATGTGGCATTACTGTAAGTGTATCTTTGAGTTTGATAGAAGTAGCAATAACACCGAGACTTATATATCACTTCACAGTGCTTTATAACCCTCTCTAAGCAGTTTACAGAGTCAGCATATTGACCCCCCCCCAACAATCTGGGTTCTCATTTTACCGACTTCGGAAGGATGGAAGGCTGAGTCAACCTTGAGCCGGTCAGGATCGAACTGCTGGCAGTGGACAGAGTTAGTCTGCGGTATTGCATTCTAAGCACTGCCCCAACATGGCCCACTTCTTTTGAGTTTGATACAGCAAAATCTTTAAATTCAAATAATTTAAAGAGTGCGCGATCAGGGTGGAGAAGGACTCTAATAAACTGGTTTTGCTTTACTGTAGACCTCAGGAATGGTCCTCTTCAGAAGCTTGAGGAAGCTTCAGAAAAATTCCTGGGAAATCAAGAAAGAACACCTGGGAAACAGAATGTGCTTTATGCCAAAAGAATTGATTCAATTTTTCTCCAGGGCTAGTGAGCCAAAAGGTGGCCTCCAACAATGTTTTACATTCTTTTTTGGCAGCTTAAAAACATCCTAACTATTGCAAGTCTCCAGGCCTGTGGCTCCCTTAAGCAGACAGCAGCCATGTTGAATCAGCACCTAGATCTTACATGGGATAACAAGATGGTTGTACAACATCTGACCTATGAGGTAAAGGAAAGCTGGTTTCGTCATCAAACTTTCAGTCTCCCTGCTTACTGAAGGCAGGATTTGTAGTTCTTGGAACACAAAGTGTGTGTGATCCTGGGTCTCTGATAAAGATTCAGAGGCGTAAATAAACAGCCGCCAAAAGACAATCAGGAAATCTTTGCAGAATAATCTAGTCTAGTGAAAAGAAGGACTAGAGATGACATGATAGCGGTGTTCTAATATTTGAAAGAAGAGGGGATCAACCTTGTTTTCCAAAGCACCAGAGAGCAGGATAAGAAACAACGGATGGAAACTAATCAAGGAGAGAAGCAATCTGGAATTAAGGAGAAACTTCCTAATGGTGAGGACAATTAACCAGTGGAACAGCTTGCCTCCAGAAGTTGTGGGTGCTTCATCACTGGAGGTTTTTAAGAAGAAATTGGACAGCCATTTATCTGAAATGGTATAGGTCTCCTGATTGATCAGGGGGTTGGACTAGAAGACCTCCAAGGTCCCTTCCAATTCTGTTGTTTTGTTAAATTAGTGGACCAGCGAATATACATCATAATATATTGACTCTAGGTGGAAAACAGTTCACTCGGTGGAATTCACGTAACACCATTCTTTTCATCTCAACAAATCTTGCTAACGAAAACTGGGATAATATCGCTTGGAAAAGAATCAAGTCCAGGATGAGTTACTTGCCAACAATCCTCAGATATAAAACAAAGGTCAGGAACCAATACGGCTTCTAACTGCAGTCATACAACCTTGATGTACAGGCACATTACTGCACCCTTAGATACCCACAACTCCGGTAAGGTTTGGTAAAATCTCAAATCAAGAACATGGAATAACAGAGTTGAAGGGACCTTGGAGGTCTTCTAGTCCAACCCCCTGCTCAGACAGGAAACCCTATACTATTTCAGACAAATTGTGGTCCAATCTCTTCTTAAAAATTTCTAGTGTTGGAGTACCCACAACTTCTTGAGGCAAGTTATTCCACTGGTTACTTGTTCCAGGTCTGCACAAATCTCAGAAGAGTCAGTAAACTCTCATGAGATATCAACAAATTTCTCATGAAATTTCATCAGCTCTCCTCCTGGAGTGTTTTTCAAGCAACATTTGGCTTAATTGGGGAAGCAACACGTGTCATGGGACCTGCAGCTTCCAACCTGCTAACACAAGAAGAAAAGAGACCTTCACCCAACAAAGTGGCAATATAATTGTGGGGCTTTTTATGATGTGAAATTAAGATTGGATTACAATGTTTTTATAAATGTGCTAGGAGAGATTATATCTCTACCTAAACATTTCTCTGAGATAATTAATTCAATTAAGTTCCCATTCAAACATGGAGCTCATTGCTTGTCTTTGGGTCTCAATTCAAATAAACTAAATTATTGTAGTTGAATACAATGAAGAAAAGATACATACACAGACTCTCTAGATTCAATGCTTTGAATTTTAAAGGACAGGGGAATAATAATGAAGTGAAACAGAACGAATGTGTTTACAATGTATGTGAATTCTGCTGTGATTCTGGGCCTCTGTCCCAATCATTTTATTTTAATTATTGTATTAAACATTTCCGGAAAGAAAAAAAAAATACATAACAATGTAGGTCCTTTTTGTCACCCCCTTCTCAGAATGTGCCACAGTTTTATTTCTGCCTCCTTCTTTTCTTTGACTGCAGAGAAGCCAAAAGTTGCATCAGGATAAAATGCTGGTACAAGCTACTTTAAAGAATCTCTTGACCTCGTGTTCCCATCAGCGTATTCTGGGAAAAGTTGAAACGGATTATTCGTCTTGGCTAAACTATGACGTGAGACTCGGGATGTGTGATCTCCCAAATGTGAGTGATGATTTGGAAGGGTTTCAGCCAGAAAGTATTTTAATAACTTCTGGATGTGAGGGGTCCTTGATGCTGGTTGTTTTCTTACATAATATCTCATTACTAGTAACCCTATTCCATTACCAGCACTGATGATGTTATCTAGTTTGGTAATGAAACGTCTGCAAGAAAACAATCGGGATCAGACAGCACCAAGGACCCCACAGTCATTGTCCTCCTCTTCCTCCTCCTCCCCCCCTCCTCCTCCCCTTCCCCCTCCCCCTCCCCCTCCCATTCTCTTTCTCTCCACTTTGTAAACCCCACTCCCTTCTAGCACTGATGATGTTACCTAGTTGGGCAATGAAATATCTGCAAGAAAACAACCAAGCTCAGAGAGCACCAAGGACCCCTCATTTCAACTCTAAGCTGCAAATATTCTCTTTTATTGCTACTTCTGAATGTGTTCTGGGTTCCAACCTAGAGCTCTCCAATTGTCCATTGTTTTCTGAAGACTGACCGTCCCTGACCTTATTTGCTTCGTACCCTCTAGGCAATTGCTCTTTCCGGAAAATTCCAACTAAACCAGGGAGACACTGCCGTACGATCCGAAGGGAAAATCAGCCTTGGAGACAATGAAGGGGCAATTATGGTGGCTTTACAGAACAACAGCAAGCTGGAAATGAGGAACTACTCGGCGGAATTTTCAGTGAGCTGGTGGTAACTAATAAGGGGAAATGCTGCATCTTTCTGGTTCTTTTTTCTTCTTCTTTGAACTCATAAAAAGATAGCAATGCTGTTTTCTCATCTTAGATTGCCCCAGAAGGTGACTATGGGAAAAGGGGAGGGGGCATGATGTGGCTTATCTTAAAGACAAATGTGTACCATTTTGTACTAGAATAGAATAGAATAGAATAGAATTTTTTTTCTTTTAATGACCCCATAATCCCTTGTATTGGGGTGGAATTGGGGCAACTGAATGGAGCTGAGCGTTTACTGGCTGGATGCTCTTCCCAACACCTATGTGGAGCTCAGAGCAGATATTTTCTTTTTGCATCCCAAGAGAGAAATATATCTGCCACTCCCTAGGATTGAATTCACAGCCTCCTGATAGGCCACCATGCTGCTCAAAGAAAATAGTAGTAGTAGTAGTAGTAGTAGTAGTAGTAGTAGTAATAATAATAATAATAATAATAGGAGGAGGAGGAGGAGGAGAAGGAGAATGGGGAAACTTAGCAGGAACATAGCTGAATGAGGTGGTGATATGAAGTCTCTTAAGCTTTGGGAAAAACAAGCAAAGGTATATCTGTGCATCCTGTTCTGAGCAATTTTTGACTGCAAAAGCCTCCCTCCCAAGATAAATGCAACTATCAGGAGATTAGTTATACAGTAGCTGCCTGAAACATCTTTTTAACATACCATTCAACGGGTTAGTGAGTATACACTGCCACCTCATGATCGAGATAGTCAACAGTTTACATCAAGAGGAGAATCCACAATCCATATGAGCCAAAAACACCCCTCTTATTATGACATCCATCATCAACTCTCCCACGAGTTTGTAAAATCACAGTTATCCTGAAAGCAGAAATGGGAACTGATGATGTCCATAATGCTTTCTCCCCAAGCCATGTTTTTAACCTTCTCCCAAAGCCGATGAGAAAGTAGACATGGGCTGAATCCTTCTTGAAACTTAAACTTGAAATGGTGTTGGATGGAACAAAAATATTGGTGAAAGAGCAGATCCAGCAAAGAGTTAGTTGTTGCTAGGCATAAACAATCTAGCTCAGGGACCAAAGATGGTAACTCTCTAATTTTTTTCCCATAATTACACTATTTTACCCTGTAGTGTACATGTGAGATTTGTCTCCCTTGCATAGCTAAAAGGACCTGAGGCTATTTGGATGGATGTGAAGGCCTATGTGACCTCTTCAGTTGATCAAAGCCAAGTCCTTGTTGAGGGAAAGATGGATCAACCAAACGAGAAAGTGAAAATAATAGCCATCAAAGGGAAAGGGTGTCTTCGGTATTACACAGGATACTTGAAAGGTAAATTCAACAATATAGGTGCCTATTCCCTTCCTTGATTTTCAAAATTTGCCTCTTCTGAAAGGAATTACTACAAAAATTTTCCCTCCTTCCTTTCTTCCTTCCTCCCTCCCTCCTACCCTCCCTCCCTCCCTCCCTTTTTCTTTCTTTCTTTCTTTCTTTCTTTCTTTCTTTCTTTCTTTCTTTCTTTCTTTCTTTCTTTCAATCTTTCTTTCTTTTTTTCTTTCAATCTTTCTTTCTTTCTTTCTGCTTTCCTGCCTCTTTCATTCTGCCTCCTTCCTCTCTCCCTCTCTCTCTCCCTCCTTCTTTCTTTCTTTCTTTTTGCCTTCCTGGCTCTTTATATCTCCTTCCTTCCTTCCTTCTTTCCTTCTTCCTTCCTTCCTCTTTCTTTCTGCCATCCTGCCTTCCTCTCTTTCTCATAGGAAATTCTGAGGACAGACTAGAATTTGCAGCTTGTATGAATGGTCAAAAGCATGTGGCACTCAACGCTCGCCTCCTTGTAAACAGACATGAAGAAACAGGATATGTCACCATGGAAGCATCTAACCAAAGTCTAAATCTGAAGGCCCATGGCTGTTGGGATCTCATCATGAAGACTGAGGTGAGATGCCATTCGTCAAAAAAGGACCTGGTCTGTCTTTCTCTCATTCAGTTTCCTACGTGGCAAACCAATAAACAAATTTAGCTTAAAAAGTAAGTGCATGTAAAAGGTCGTAGAGATGCAGCTACAGTACTAGATTTGTAGCTGACCTTGTTAACAAATTGGATCCATGCTATAACTGTGTTGGAGCCCACATTTTAAGAAAATCCCTATGTGACGGCCTCTCTCAAACAAATTAATCTTTAATTATGGTAGTTAGATGCAATTAAGTTGACTTCAGCTCTTGGTGCCTGTACAGTATGTTCAATTCTTACCACCTTACTCAATCTTCAGTTATAACCCATAGTATTTTGATGGACATTCCAGATATCTCCTTGATTTCATTCAGTGTCTTCCCCTTCTTCCAATTCCTTCAAACTTGTCAAGAATAATCTTTGTGGTTTTTTTTAATCCATCAACATTGCATGCTCAAAATATATCAATGTCTGCTTACCGGTCTTCATCTCGTAAGTCAGCCTTTATTTGTCTGGGACTGATCAATGGCTTCTTCTTGCAGTCCACGGGACTCTAATAAGCAATGACAAATCCATAATTTTAAGACATTTATCTTTCCTTTCTCCAAGTCCAACAGTTTCAGTTTTTAGCTTTAGCATCAGAACGACCATTAACTACTGTGATATTCATTGTCATAGAAATGTCCTCATCAATATTTATTCCACCCTCCTTCTTTTTTCTTTCTCTTTTTCTTTCTTTCCTTCCTTCTTTCCTCCCTCCCTCCCTCTTTCTTTCTGCTTTCCTGCCTCTTTATATCTTCTTCCTTCCTCCTTCCCTCTCTTCCTATTAATTTACTATATTAATTACCTTAAGAGTCTTTCCAATTCTTACAGTCAAAACTGGGTGAGATTGCATCTGATCTCCAGCACAGACTGGCGGCAAAAATAAAAAAAGGGGAGGAACGTATTCAGGACTTCAGAAAATCGGTAAGATATTAGGTAGCGACTGTGTGCATGTGTGTATGTGAATCTCATTTTTAAGCACCCAACTCTGTAGTTTAATCTTTTATTCAAGGAAGTAACCCTAATTCCATACAAAAATCTGGATTCCGTTCAGATTTTCTAACGATGCGTTGAATCCTGGATCAAACTGAGATTTATTTTCTTGGAAAGAAAAATTATGCAGCTCCCTGATGTCTATCAACTTTACATATTTACTTTAAAAAAAAAAACAAATATAGGTAATCCTCAAATTATGAACACAACTGGGATCAGAATTTCTGTTCCTAAGCAAAGCAGGTGTTAAAGGAATCATGTCCAATTTTATGATCATTTTGCCATGGTTCTTAAGCAAATCACGGTAGTTGTTAAATGAATTGCGTTCAACATTTCAGACAAATGCTTGTCCAATCACTTCTTAACAACTTCCAGTGTTGGAGCATTCACAATTTCTGGAGGCAGGTTGTTCCACTGGTTAATTGGTCTAAGGAAATTTCTCCTTAGTTTCAGGGTGCTTCTCTCTCTCCTTAGTTCGAGATAACCTGGTGAACGTGAAAAACGGGATTTGTGAACACACTCAAATTCACAGACATGAATTTGACATTTTATGAAGACCATTTTGGGCGCGAGAGATACACAGAAATCCAGAGAGATCAAATTACCTTTTTTTCAATATGGTTTGTACTATAGATCCAGCACATTGAATTTCTGTATGATGCTGTCAGCTGGTCTTTAGAAGCCTCCCAAGAGATGGTACAACTCCTGCACAGTGGGACAAGCCACATTGCTCAGATGTGGGAGCAGAGTGGATTTAAGCAACTCCTACGGGATCATCTCCCCATGTACCTGAGGAAGCTTCAAAGCATCCTACAACAGATCCAACTGGAGCTGCAAAGTAAGCACAGATGGGCAAAAGAAAGATATAAAATACAGAGGGAATAGCAGCCTTGAGGGACAGGAAGAAGGCAGTGATCAGATAAAAGAGTCCTGAGTCCCAGCCAAGAAAGTAACATGAGTCAACATCCTTCTTACTTCATACAAAGATAAAGGGAGGGGGAGAGAAACACATGCAGATTGGCAGGAAATCTATTTATTATTATTATTTATTAAATTGTTATCCCATCTTTATTACTTTTTAGGTAATGCATGGTGGTAAACATAAATAAGGCTCTTTCCACTTATCTTTGTCATGGGAAAAATTTGTTAAAAAGAAACAAGAGACAACACACAACAAAATTCTCATTTTAGTATCCAGACGTTTATTTAAATTCAGCACTTACATTTCAACAACCTATTGCAATAAGGACCAAACGGACAGCAGTCATTAAGTATGACAGCTGGGCCAGGTGGCAACACCCAAATCTTTGAAGCAGGCTTTATACCTTAACATTGTGCCCACCTCTAGCATTCTGGTGCCACCCAACAGTAACTAAATTTTGCTGTATTCAAAGAACTGGTTGGCTTCCAGAAGTCCAGTCTAGGTCTCAGAGATCTGGAGAAGACCTCCCAGACCTAGCACAGCCTGCTGGAAGTGCATGGATGCCACTTCTGGAAGTCTGTTCTAGGCTTTGGAGGCCTCCTAGGCCTAGAACGACCCGCCAAAAGTGCATGGATGCCACTTCTGGAAGTCCATTCTAGGCCTCGGAGGCCCAGGCCTGCATCGAATAAGAGAACCGGTTGTTCAGGTATTTAAATTCCACCACTGGATACATGGCTTTAAACTCAAAATAATTTAGGTGCTGGAAGTCTTGCAATCTCATTCCATTTGTGTCAACAAATCTTGCTAAAGAAAACACCGTGGGGATTGCCCTGAGAAAGAATTACGTGGATTTTAGCAGATGTGAAGGACATCGGCCATTAAGTTCTTGGAAAATATCTATTAAAGCTCCTTCAGGATGATAGGGCTTTATGGTAGATCTTCATGATTTTAATAGTTTTGTTCTTATTGTGTTTTTAAAACATCTTACTCAAGAGCCACTAACCACCCTAAAAGATGCCTACTATGATGTGACTTTGAAACCGTTGGATGAAGTTTGGCAACAGAAGACCGATGCGTATCTGAAGAAACTTCAGGCACTGGTGCCCAATGTTGTGAAAGACGTATGGCTGATGGAACCCATCCAGGTTGCAATGAGATTTCTGAAAACTGGCTTTGATATGGTTGGTATTATATACTTTCTCTTGCACACAGTTCCGTGTAGGACTTTTCTTAACAGGCTGCAAGGATGCTGCCTTGATCCTCTCAAAGAGAACGCTGAGGGTGCATGCTTCCATGTGCTTGGCCGGATCTTGTGAGTAAAATCTCCCACTTCCTGTTATATATGGCTTCCACAAATAAAATGAAATCAGATTCCTGTCCAAACCTTATCTAGTGAATAGGGATCTGTCGGACTCAAGTGACCAGTGACTAGCTTTAATCAGCAACTTTATTGCTTTCTACCTATACTACAAAAATCACTGCACACTCTTTGCTTTCCCCTAACAACAATCGCAAGGACTCCAGGCTAGGTCCCTGTTTGATCCTCCTTCAAGCCTGGCTGGCAGTTTCTCAACAGGACCTCTGCTAGGCAATGGATCCCAATTCTTCTGCTGAACATAAATGATCTGGAAGTCATTGTTTTAATTTTAGGTGGTGGTGTCAAAACCTGCAAGATGGCAGGCACGGTGTTGTGATCAAACCCCCATCCCATTTGGATGTGCATCCAATGGTGATTCAATGTCCTTCCTGCCACCTTGTAGATTTCAATCTTTCCTTAGATATCCATGTTTATGATGATGCTCCGGGGTTTCATGGAAAATGTAAATGAATGTTTGTCACCCACAACTGATGGACTCTTGTTTGGACTGCCTTTTCTGAGCAACGTTTGACAAGAAGAATCTTCACCCTGGAATAAATTATTCTGAGAAGGTCTGTCCAAGTTGCAGACTTTCCTTATCCTTCCCCGGCTCTGTTCCTGGGCTGAGAATTTGGGAATACAATTCCACACTCAGAAATACACGTCAAGGAAGGAAAGAAGTACAGGATTAGAATTTTGATTTTTATTTTGAACCATTTCTTCTTTTCACAGACCCACAGTTCCTGTCCTCCGGTTTAAAGATCAATTAAATATTTGTTCTGATGGTTTTTAATTATTTCTGTAGTGCCTGTTTTCCTCGTAAACCAGGGAGAGTTGTACAATAATGAATAAATATGTTTATTTATTCATTATAAAAATATAATGAATAAATAAACATATGTTCGTTTGGCGTTTAAATGCTTAATTCTGTTTTAATAATAAAATCTATACCTGATTATTATTTTATCATGATAACAGGCAACCCAACAGATACTACACTGGGCAGAAGCCAAATTATCCCGAATGTTGAGCAAGTTCCGAAAATCTATATCGAATCTGTACAGATTTTCATCCAGGTAGCAAACTGTGGACTTTTTCCCCCTCTCTTTTATGATTTCTTATTACATAGCTGTCTTCTCCTTGTTTTGCCTCTGATTATGTCCCAACTGTAGTTGTATATTGAGGACTATCTTCCCTCCACTCTAACAGACTTTTCAGGTAGTCCTCAACTTACAACAGTTTGGCTGGTTTTCAAGTGTGGCTTGGTAAAATAAGAGTCCAGGTATTTGCTTTGATACACGTTCATTCAGCTGATTAAAGATGGCGTCCCTCCAAGCAAGAGAGAACCTTGAACAGAAGATCACACACATATTTATGCTTTCCTTGCTTATCACTTTGTCACACAGGGGGTGTCACACATGGAGTCACATTGCAAGCTGGCACTCAGTAGATAAGATCAAGAAGTACAGAAATAGTCCACCACCTCCCTTGGTGGGATTCCAAGGATATTGGGTGGTATCCAGTGGTGGGATTCAGCCGGTTCGCACCACTTCGGCAGAACCGGTAGCTAATTTTATGTTGCCCAGGCCCGGAACGGACTTCTGGAAGCAGCATCCACGCAGAGAACCGGTTGTTCACATATTTGAATCCCACCACTCCTTCCTTCCTTCCTTCCTTCCTTCCTTCCTTCCTTCCTTCCTTCCTTCCTTCCTTCCTTCCTTCCTTCCGTCCTTCCTTCCTTCCTTCCTTCCTTCCTTCCTTCCTTCCTTCCTGTGGTGGGATTCAGCCGGTTCGCACCACTTCGGCAGAACTGGTAGCTAATTTTATGTTGCCCAGGCCCAGAACAGTCTTCCGGAAGCAGCATCCACGCAGAGAACCGGCTGTTCACATATTTGAATCCCACCACTGGTGGTATCTCAGGGACATTGGCTGATCCCTGGGGAACTTTCCATGACTTTAAAGGCCTGCTGAGGCCACTGAGTTAGCTGCACATATCTTCCTTCAAGGCTGTCATTGCATTCCTGATCAACACAACCATTCATTTAGTGGCGACAGTATCTGAAGTTACAACAGCACAGGAAAAAAAGTGACTTGTGACTAACTTTCACGCATATGACCCTGGCAGCATCCCCACGGCCGCGTGATCCAAATTCAGACACTTAGCAACTGACGCATATTTATGATGGTTGCAATAAAAGGTCATCCCCTTTTGTGATTTTCTGACAAGCAAGGTCCATGGGGAAGCTAGCTTTACAACCGGGTTGCTCATTAAGCTGCAGTCGTTAGCCGCTGTGGCAAACAAAAAGTCATAAAATGAAGCCAAACTCACTTAGCAATAGAATTATGAGCCCAGTTATGACTGTTAAGTCGAGGACTACCTATCATGGGTTCTGCAGGCTCTTGAGTTTTATGGGTGCATTTTGAAAGCTGCTTCAAGTCAATAATTCATCCGCGTGGGTGCCTTGCAGGAACTGTTCTGTGGCCCTGAGTTTGCCTGCCATGCCCGAAGGAGAAGCCACATTAGATTTGGTCAACCTCACAAACCACATCATCGAAGAGAAAGTCATGAAGTCCCTTAGAGGCCTATATCACATCAATCTGGCTGCAGAATATTACAAATTCAAGCGAGCCATCATGGAGAGCCCTTTTGAACGTAAGTTCTTGGAGCACCTTCATTTTGATCCCTCTGCTTCTTTTACAGCCCTTGAAAGATGATGATGATGAAGAAGAAGAAGCTAGGGTTTGTTTGTTTGTAACACGGTGGTTATGAGTTTCCCCCCACTGAAGAGGTCCTCCTCCCCACAAGGGACTCTACAAAACCAACAAGTAACTCAGGGGTGTCCAACCTTGGCAACTTGAAGACCTGGCTGGGGATTTCTGGGAGTTGAAGTCCACAGGTCTTAAAAGCGGCTAAGCTTGGACACTCCTGCTCTAAATTATAAACTCTTCCATTCCATAGTTGAAGGATGGAGGCATCTAGATGGCTTCTAGACAATGAAGACTAGTCTCAAAGAAAGTTAGGATAAAATCTGAATTCAAGGCCTTATTTCAGAATAATATTAGGGTTTAGTCGGGGAGTCCAAAAGTCTAATCTTTTTCTGACCCAACGGCCATGCTGGCTGGGGAACTCTGGGAGTTGAAGTCCACAGCTGAGGTCTTAAAGTGGCCAAGATTGGACTCCTTGAAGTAACTGTGTGATTCTATGTTTGGACTCCATCCAGATCATGCCTTGTTGATGGGTACCAAGCACCTGTGGACATTTGATGGGAAAATGTACAGCTTGACCTCCAACTGTAGTATACTGCTGGCCAAAGATTTTTCCCAGAATGCCTTTACAGTCATCCTAAACCAGAGCAGTGGTGTGGACAGGTCTCTATACCTCAACATGAACAAAAGAGTGGTCATCCTTTACCCTGAACAGAAGGTAAAAGTTGGATCTTGAGTTAAAGTTTTAGCTATTATCAGTCCAGACAGAAGCAAAATGGATGGATGGAGATGCTAAAGTAAATTAAACGTGCATCTAAGCTTTTAGGTATTTTTTGATATTTCCAACCCGGTGATATGTATGTCAACTATCCACCCTTTCCTATTTTGGATAACATAACAACAAATCCCAAGGCACTAAACCAAGAATTTGGGTTCATAGAACACAGAATAATGAATAGACTTGGAAGGGTTCTTGAAGGTCATCTAGTCCAACCCCCTTGCTTGAGCAGGAGACCTCATACCATTCTGGACAAATGGTTTTCCAATCTCTTCTTGAAAACCTCCAGTGATGGAACACCCATATGGAAGCAAGCCATTCCATTGATGATTTGTTCTCCCAATTTCTCCTTAGTTCTAGATTGGATCTCAGTTGGATCACCTAGGTCAACCTTAGATTGAGTTCAATTTAGGTTGGAAAAGTGACTCAGTCTACATACTCAGCTAAGATTTAAGAGTAACCTAAATCAACCATATATTTTCACTGGCTTGCATTTAGCCCTTTGCAAGCAATCTCCCAAAATTGGATTTTTTTTTAACTTTCTTTTCAAATAGATCTACAAGCAGTACAACACTTCCCTGCTGAAGGACTGCGGGAGTTTTGACATTCCTCTCCAAGGAAATGGCACCACCGTCCAGGTGGACACAAACCATGTTGAAATGATTGCAGCTGATGGAGCCTTGATTTTCTGTGACCTTGGCTACGACTTCTGCACCTTCACCTTGGATGGATGGCATCATGGTTTGTCCGAAGCATTCAGATATGACATAAGCATTCCCTTTAAGAATGAACGGATGTTCCTAAATGCCTTCTTAGAACATTAAAATAATATAGCAGCACGGGACGTTCTCTGATTCTGCCAAAGCTGCCCTTGTAATCTGCAGCGTTTCATTTTTCCCCGTTCTTTCTAGGTGTGTCTGCTGGTCTTTTGGGTACCAACGATAATGAAGCTGGCAATGAATGGATGCTTCCGGACCGCTCCCTGGCTAAGAGCTTGTCAGAATTCATACAAGCCTGGCAGGTATTTAGCAGAGGAAATACTGAACTTTAGTAACCTAAAAGGAAAGATGCTATAACCATCGTCTAAGATAGGGCTAGGGGGCACAATAGCTCAGTGGTCGAAGACACTGAGCTTATCAGCTGGAAAGCTGATAGCCTGGGTTCAAGGCCCGAGCACTGGATGATGGGGTGAGTCCCTGTTATTTGCTCCAGCTCCTGCCCACCTAGCATGCAAATGCGAGTAGATAAATAGGTGCCACTTCGGTGGGAAGCTAATGGTGTTCCATGTGCCTTTGACGTATCACATGCTGGTCACATGGCCATGGAAAATGTCTTTGGAAAATGCTGGCTTCCTCATCCAAGAAAGGGAGATGGGCACCATGCCCTAAAGTGGGATACGACTAGACCAGGAAACCTTTATCTTTCTTAGCCTAAAAGGAGAGATGCAATAACTGTTGACTAAGATAGGGCTGTATGAGTGATCCTTGTCACTCTCTGAGCTTGGTTGTTTTCTTGCAGACATTTCATTAGCCAAATTAGGTAACATCATCAGTGCTAGGAGGGAGTGGGATTTGCAGGGGGGAGGAGGAGGAGGAGGAGGAGGAGGAGAACAATAACAACAACAACAACTGTAGGTGCTTGGTGCTCTCTGAGCTTGGTTGTTTTCTCGCAGACGCTTCATTAGCCAAACTAGCTAACGTCATTAGTGGGCAATGAGGCGTCTGCAAGAAAACAGCCAAGCTCAGAGAGCACCAAGGATCCTTCATTCCAATCCTGAACTGCAGATATTTGTGTCCTTCTGACAAGCCAAGTCCATGGGGAAGCCAGATCCCCTTAAACGCTGTGTTGCTGGCTTCACAACTGCCACGATTCCCTTCACAACGGTGGCCAGAAAGGTTGCAAAATGAGGCAAAACTCACTGAACTGTCTCGCTTAGCGACGGAAATTTTGTACTGTCAAGAAACGGTCAAGAAACAGCTGAACGTAGCGACAAAGCCAACGAACAAAGTGCCGATGGTGGAACTCATAAAATATGTACGAATGGCTGGTGTCTTTAGAGATGTGGTATTTGCTGAATGCATAACCGTTCATGCTGGGTAAATAACCTTGTCCTTCAAGGCAGGCGTAGGCTATCCAACGCAAACTCTGAATTGCTTATACTGACAGCGGTGTGTTTGATTTTTCTCCTCCAAGGTGAACGGCCGTTGCAGTGAGGTCAAGAGAGATGACAAATCTTGCATCCATGCGCAGAGCGCTGAAATCTGTCAGACTTTTTTCCAGGAGTCCACCTCCCCTTTTAGGAACTGTTTTGGAGTGGTAAGAATATAATGCTAATGATGTATAAATGATTTAGGGATTGGTTCTTAAGAAAAAAAATAGAAAAAAGTGAATTGGAAACATTTGTCTGGGATGATGTAAGAATTGCCATTGGCAGGGGGGTTAGACTAGAAGATCTCCCAAGGTCCCTTCCAGCCCAATGTTTCTATGTTGTAATCACAGAATAAGAAGCACATTTATACCTAGGATTATAACTGCTGTAAAAAAAATTGGGAAGCTACTTTTTCAATGTTCTTTTGTTTTGCACCTTTGATTCTTTCTTTCTTTTTTCTCCTTTCTTTCTTTCTTTCTTTTTCTTTTTCTCCTCTTTTTTTCTTATTTTTTCTTTCTTTCTTCTCTTTCTTTCTCTTTCTCTTTTCTCCTTTCTTTTTCTTTCCTTTCTTTTTCTCTGTCTTTCTTTCTTTCTCCTTTCTTTTTCTTTCTTTCTCCCTCATTGGTTCACACAACAGCTGTAGGGATGCCTTTCCTGCTTAAAAAAAAATACTTGTACTTCTGTGTTTTACCAGCATGTTCAAACAGATGTTCTTCACTTGAGCCAGACTAAAAGAGAACGCTGCATTTACCCAATAAATATCTGAACATTTTTCTCGTCCTTTTCTCAAAAGGTGAATCCTGAACCGTTCTACCACTGGTGCAAAGCTGATCTGTGTGAAGTGCAGAGCATCAAAGCAGCCTGTAATTTAGCTGCAGCCTTCAGGCACCTGTGCAGTCGAAATTTTGTCCCAGTAGAGATGCCTCTTCGGTGTGGTAAGGTGTCCCACCTCCCCAACACACCACCAAATAAATTAGGGATTTTAAAACGGTTTATTTAGAGGTGTCTATGGAGGTGCTCAGTCGTCCAGGTCCTGGTTGTCCCAAAGATGCTTTTTCAGGAGGCAAACGGGGCTTTCTTGTTTTTCTTTGCAGACGTTTCGCTTCTCATCCAAGAAGCTTCTTCAGCTCTGACTGGATGGTGGGGGATGGAAGGATTTATATTCCTTTGCAGTCATCTGATCGTTAGTTCTCTTTCTGAGAGTCGTTGAGGCCACTTGGAGGTTTATCTGTGTCCTCAGGGTCACCTGAGTAGTGCAAATGGGTGTGGAGCCATTTGTGCTTCAGTTTGGGTTGCAGACAGCACAGACTCATCCCCAACAGCCTGCGCCTGTCTTCAACAGGGAAGGGACCCAGGGCAGAAACATCCTGCAGCCGAGAAGGCTCCCCACCCATTTGCATTACTCAGGTGACCCTGAGGACACAGACTCACCTCCAAGTAGCCTCAACGACTCTCTCAAAGAATGCAAATGACCAGCTGTAAGCCAGGAATAGAAATCCTTCCACTCCCCACCATCCAGTCAGTGCTGAAGAAGCTTCTTGGATGAGAAGTGAAACATCTTCAAAGAGAAAAAACGAAAAGTCCAGTTGCCTCCTGAAAAAAAGCATCCTTTGGGACACGTTTATTTAGAGCTGTCATACCTGGCGGCTCAAATATCTGCCACATTACAATCATTACAAGTTTACAACCGTTCGTTTAGCAACTGTATGAAGTTAAGTTGACCCTGAAAATAGTGACTTACAACTGCCTCCTCGTGCTTCCAACTGTTGCAGCGTCCCCGTGGCCACATGATCCAAATATGGGTGCTTGGCAACCAGCATGCATTTACAAGAGGTGCAGGGTCCTGGGATCGCGTGATCACCATTTACAACTTTCCCAGCCAGCTTTCAATAAGCCAATGGGGGAAACCGGATTTGCTGAACAACCCCAGGCAAAAACGGTCGTAAAATTGGGCGTCATTCACTTAAACAACTGTCTTGTTAGCAATGGAAATTCCAGCCACATAAACTGAGGACTCTCTGCACTGCAAGCGGCCTAGAGTCATGTAAAATGGATGACTAAGTAAATAAATGACAATTTTATTTCATTTTAGAGACGGCAAAGTGAGACCGAGAAGCAGCTGGTTGCTTGCAATCGACTAAAGGGAGGGCCCTCCTACTTAAATTTCCCATCAGTCCAAGCTCAACTCTAACAAGATCATCAGCTTCATCTTACAAACTTAGTCCTGTGTTGGCACAATGAAAAGACTGGAGATGCTGTTAAAAATAAGCTTTGACTGTTGCAATAGCTACCAACTGCTCCACCATCTGGAAGAAGTCCTCAAACTGCTTCTGCTTGTGTTTGCCATATTAAAGAAGATACAACTTGAAAAGTATCTGGCAAAGGGTTCTCCTGAAAGAGATGAAGAATGTTAAATTAGATCTCCTTGTAGTCATCAGTTTAGAATAATTTTGGAGAAGACTTGTTCTAGATTTTTTTTTTCCTGCTGCTCCTAATGACCAAATAAGGTTTCGTTTATATTCAACCATGTCTGAGATAAATCATGTTGAATTGGAAGGGCCTTGGTGGCTGAAATCACCTTTCCGCTTCGTGTTCTGTACAGCAGCTTATTCTTCGGAATCTTCCCATTTTCAGATGATACAAAAATCCACTCTTCTGGAAACTTTTAAACCCCCTGCATAGAACATACTTAAACACGCCCTGAAAACAATCTCTGAGGAATCTCTGACTTGCTATAGGACTTTAGAACCAAAAACAAAATAGTTAAATAAAAAGCAGAATAGTTAAATAAAAAGCAAAATTAAAATGTGAAATGGTTGTAGTTGTTTTATTGCTGATATGTGTGTGCCCATTTAATAGAATATAAATAATATAGAATAAAAGGATAGAATGTTAATATTATAAAAAGGAAACCATGTTTCATATATATATATAAAACCCGAATAACCAAAGACCTACATATATATATATATACACACACACACACACACACATATATACACACACATATACATATATATATATTACACATATAAACACATATATACAAATATACATATACATATATATATCTTCCAATTTTACGCGGGAGAAAACCGAATAACCAAAGACCTATATATATACACATATATACATATACACATATATACACACACACACACACATATATATATATATATATGCATGTGTGTAAATAATATACATATACATATACACATACACACACATATATACACACCCACACATATATACATATATGTGTGTGTGTGTGTGTGTGTGTGTGTGTGCATATAAGTATGTTAAATTTGGATTGCTAACAGTTAAAGGGAAGCTGGTATAGCTATTTCAAGCTCCTTATACATATATATACATACAAACACACACACAAAGTTAGAGGAAACATATGGCTTCCTTTTAATATTATATATAAATATATTATAAAAATACTTATATATTAAATAGTGTAAATAATATATATATATATTCTCCCACTGGAGAGGAGCCTGATGCTGGGGAAGATGGAGGGCAAGAGAAGAAGGGGACAACAGAGAATGAGGTGGCTGGATGGAGTCACTGAAGCAGCAGGCGTGAGCTTCAATGGACTCCAGAAGATGGTAGAGGACAGGAAGGCCCGGAGGAACGTTGTCCATGGAGTCGGACACGACTTCGCAATTAACCATTTATATGATATATATATATCGTTGCTTAGAAAACTACAAGCAGCCATTCAGGACTCCAACCCCCACCATCACCCCGCACCCCCCCACACACACACTGGCTGGGAATACTGGGACCTGGAGTCCCACACCATCTGGGCCCGGAGAGGCCGCCTCGCCTCTTTCCAGCCAACGCCATGGAAAAGGCGACCCCACCTCCCAGGACCAACGAGAGGCGCAGCTAGATGGGATGCGGGAAAAAAAAACAACAACAAACATTTGCGACGCTTTTACGACAGCGCTCTCTCGCCCTCCTTCTCTCGGCGGCCGGAAGCGCCGCTTGTCGCCGCGGAAGCGGAAGCGCGCGGGGGAGGGAGGGGGAGGGCGCAGCGGGAGCAAAACAAAGAAGAGGCGGCGGCGGCGGCGGTGGGTGCTGGGATGCGACGGAGGGCGGTGAGTGGCTCCTTGGCGCGCATTCACACGACACGACACGACACGCCTCCCTGCCCGGCCGGGCCTAGCCCAGCCGCCGGAGTTGCAGCCGGCCTGCTTCAGGGTCGGGGGTGAGCCTCGCCGCGGGAGGAGACTGGGGAGGGGGTGAGCCCAAGGTGGGCTGGGCTGGAGCGCCGGCCAGGGGAAACGAGCCCGCCCAGGAAGGAAGGAAGGCGGTGGTTCCTCCACGGGAGTGGTGGACTTTGCTCTGGGGACGCCGCCCTTGCCTGCCTGCCTGCCGCCCTTGGAGCTCCGGCTGCAGCGAGGGAAGCCCGGGCTGGGTCAATATTGGCTCTCCAGGCGGGCGCCAACTCTTCTCTGGGCGTCTCTGCCAGGGGCTCAGAAGCCTTTCTGGGGTGCCCCCCTAAAGGTAACCTGGGAGGGGGAAAGAAGTATTGCAGGGGGGCTCTAGATCAGGGCTTTTCAACCTCTGCACAGATTGCACCACTTTTAGGACGTGACAATATGTGAGTACCAGCAGTGCTTAGCCAGGTGTCAAAAAGTTGATGACTTTTTTTTAAAAAAAAGCGGGGGGGGGATTTTGGGCTTTACTGGTTAGATCCATTTGTGGTTATAGAAATGGCTACTTTGTAATATTATGGGAAAGTAAAAAAGTTGAGGTTCAAGGTTAATGCTTCCTTCCTACAGCAGGGGTCTTTGATGGCTTGTGGACTTCAACTCCCAGAATTCCTCAGCCAGCGGGCCTGGCTGAGGAATTCTGGGAGTTGAAGTCCATTCCTCTTAAAGTCTATATCAGGGGTCTTCAAATTTGGCCCTTTGATGACTTGTGGACTTCAACTCCCAGAATTCCTCAGCCAGCACAAGCTGGGAGTTGAAGTCCACAAGCTGGGGTCTTCAAACGTGGCCCTTTTTATGACTTGTGGATTTCAACAAGTCATCAAAAGGCCAAGTTTGAAGACCCCTGTTCTACTGCAACAGAGGAAGTCTGTTCTTTTTCCCTTCTCCCCCTCACTTTCCCCCCCTTTTTCCTCCCTATTTGCTTTTGTATTGTTGTATTTTATTCTATAATCTAATAAAATATTTTTCTACAAACTGTAGAAAAAAAGGGGGGGGAAAGTACCAGTTTTAATTTCTTCAGTGGCGGTTCCTTTGCTGAATCCCTTTCCCTTCTGCACACCTGCATGATTTCTGAAAATCAATATTTGTTATTGTTTTTTTTTTAAAGAATTCTGCCTTTTGCTTAGCCATTCAAAAAGGTGATATAAATGTATCGGGCATGTTGAATAACTAGGTATTTCGATGGCATGTAATCTGACCTTGTGCAATCTACACATTTTTCGCAGTTAGAATGAAAGAAAGGAAAGAGAGGAGAATGTTGACTTCTGTTTGGACATATAATGGAAGGAAAAATAGCTCAGAACGTCTGTCCTAGATCACTCGGATGGCTTCAGCTGCAAGATAATGATGAGAAGCCCTGGCTCTGGAAATTTTCTAACTGCTTTTCAATTACTGAACAGAATTTTCCCCTCACTGCAAAAACGGTAGAGTATGGACTTAAATGTTTATTAAGTGAAATGCTAAATTGATATGCAAGTAGTCCTCAACTTGCAACTGGTTGCTCAGTGGCCAGAGTTAAAATAGACTCCCCTAAAAAAAAAACTACTTATGATCTGGCTTTGAAGTTAAAGCCATTGAAGCATCCCCTACGTGAACAAAATTTGGGCAAATTCACCCTGGCTTCCTCCATCTATCTCTCACCCATCCTCACCCATCAGGGTCCCCTCAGACCTTGGCCTTGCTTCCCATTCCCTCCTCAACACACACACACACACACCAGCTTCCTCAGCAGTCATACACTTACCTTCTGTAGATCTCTGGAGTTCACGTTGTGGAAGGAGAACGGACCACTGCATCCCTAGGTTGTCTAGTTCCATCTTGGAAAGGGGCACCATTTTGGGAGTGACTGCAATGAATCGTGGCCACTTCAAAAATGGTGCCTGCTTCTGGGACAGCGCCCTGTGTCCTGCAGGGTTTGTTGTCTATATACGTTGTTTGCACCGCACTTCTCTTGCCTGCTGTTCTGCTTCAGCAAAAGCATTAAAGCCAAAGATGCTTCAAAATGAATAGGAATTGTTTTACATTATAATTTTTTGTGAAACAGAGCAAAGTTCCCAAATGGCTCTTTCAACCCTTAGGGTCCCGGAGCCCTTCAGACATGGAATACAGGTAGTCCTTGATTTATGACTAATTCAGCCTGGAATTACAGTTATAAGTCGTGCTGGTTGTTAAGCAGGTCATCATGTGACCCGCCTGATTGCATGATTTTTTTTTTGTGGTCGTGGTTAAAGGAATCACCGTGGTTTTTAAAGCGAATCCACGTTTGTTAAGCAAACCCATTGTCTATGATGGCTGTATTTTGCCAGAAACTGGCAAGCAAAAAAGAAAAACCCATAGAGCCCATGGTCATGTGACTGAGGTGCTGCAAACAGCCATGGCCAAGTTTGTAATATTACAAATAAAAAGGTCCTAAGTACCTTTTTGGGTGGGTGGCGTAGCTTCAAACGGTCGCTAAACAGCTGGTCATAAGTCAAGGACTGCCTGCGCTTCTAGTGAGCTTGATGTTTTCCAGTCTGAAATCCTTTTTGCAAATCTTCAGCAACCTAACCTGGCCCCTGTTTGTCATATCCCCATCTCTCTCTCTCTCTCTCTCTCTCTCTCTCTCTCTCTCTCTCTCTCTCTCTCTCTCCCCTTCCCTCCCTCTTTCTCTCCCCTCAGAACAAGCCCATGGAGAGCAGAAGAGGTGCTGCAGAGTTGAAGGAGGATCCCTCGGCTCGCCACGCTCCTCTGCAGCCATTCGCGGCCCTTCCCCTCCCCGACGTCCACTCTCTCCAGCCAAAGCAAATCCAGCTTTCCCTCAACCCTAAAGTAAGCTGCTGTTCTCATGGCTCTGACTCCTCCCCTCGGGTTCCTCAGTTGCACTTTGGTGGTGGCAGCAACGGCGGCGGCAACATCGGTGGTGGCGGTGGTGGTAGCAACAGCAGCGGCGGCAGCGGCAGCTTGATTCACCCTGGCACGGTCTTAAGCACCCCCGGCACTGGGACAATCACTTGGCAGATAGGCTCAGAGTTGGCTTGCCAGTCCTCCTCTTCGCTCAAGAACAACCCCGCAAGAAGCAACATGGCTGGCCTGTGCCGGGAAAACCCGGTCCCTCAGTGCTCCCACTTTTCCTGCTGCGGGAAAGTCCACTTCCAAGCCTGTCCCGGGAACCTGCACAAAATGCGTCCGTTTCCCCCCCATCCGGGCTGCACGGCTCCTGGCTACTTTTCCTGCTCTGAATTGAGTGGGGCGGCGGGACTGTCCGAGGAACACCTGGCCCAGCCGGAACGAATGTCTTGCGTTTGCACCAACTCGTTGCACCTAAAGGTTTCACCTCCCCTTTGCTTAAAGGGCTCCCACCACTGCACGGAGTGTTTAAGCAAGGTTCGTACTTCCTCTTTTTAATCCATTAATGCGATTTGGGAAGGTAAATCGGCTCCTAGAGGCCAGGCGGGCACTTTGGTCCAAGGGTCAGCCTGGTCTTAGCATCAGTCCAGGTACGTCCAGGTTTTTCAAAATGGCTGCCACGGGTTGGCTGTTACAGGTAACCCTCAACTTTTGAGCCCAAAATTTCCATTGCTAAGCAAGACAGTTGCCAAATGAGTTATTAATAATAATAACTAATAATTAATAACTAATTAATAATAATAATTAGTTAATAATAATAATAAAGTTGGAAGGGACCTTGGAAGTCATCAAGTCCAACCCCCTGCTCAGGCAGGAAACCCTACATCATTTCAGACAAATGGCTGTCCAGTCTCTTCTTAAAAACTTGCAGTGTTGGAGCATTCACCGCTTCCGGAGGCAGGTTGTTCCAGTGGTTAATTGTTCTCACTGTCAGGAAGTTTCTCCTTAGTTCCAGGTTGCTTCTCTCCTTGGCTAGTTTCCATCCGTTGCTTCTTGTCCTGCCTTCAGGCGCTTTGGAGAATAGCTTGACTTCCTCTTCTTTTTGTTTGTTTTTGAACTGGATCAACGCAGTTGTTAAGTTAGTAACACACGTTTGTTAAGTGAATCTGGTCGCGAAAGGGGATCACATGACCCCAGGACGCTGCAGCCGTCCTAAATACGTGCGTCTGAATTTTGACCACCTGGACCACGGGTATGCGGGCGAAGGTCATAAGTATGAAAAACTCTGGTGAGGCACTTTTTGGGGGGGGGGGGCTTTGTAACTTTGGTGACTAAACGAATGTAAGCCGAGGGCCCCCTGTAATGTTGAAGAAATAAAGGATGTTTAAGAATACCTCTGTGGGAGCTAGAACTGCTGGTAGAAGTTGGTTTCTGTGCAGTGTCGTCGTGCTAAGGCCATGGTGCATGTTTTTCCTCCACAGTCGTCGCAAGAAAACGTGGTAGAAGCAGCTAAAATGTGGCCAGATATTCCTCCTCCCAGTGCCCAGGTGGCACCCCTTTCTCTCCCAATGTGTAATGGCTGTGGAACCAAAGGAACAAGGAAAGAGAAGAGCCTTCTCTTAGCCAGTAGCTTTGGCCGGCTGACCCCCAAACACGGTAATTCATATCCTTTGACTTCATCCTTTTAAAGTTAACCGTCCAGTTCATCCAGTGTGTCCCAAGCTGGGCAACTTTTTCAGATTCCCAGAATTCCTCAGTCAGCTGGGGGATTTCTGGGACTTGAAGTCCCGCCCACCTTAAAGTTGCAAAGGCTGGGAAATGGAGCTCATCGGAGAAGCGCGGTTATTTTAAGGTGCTGGATCTTTTCTCCTTCTGAATGCAGGCTCTCCAGAAATTGCCATCGCGAACCAGTTGCTGGAAAACCTGCCTCCCATTGGGGTCTTCTGGGATATCGAAAACTGTTCAGTCCCGTCTGGTCGTTCCGCCGTGGCGGTGGTCCAGCGCATCCGGGAAAAGTTTTTTAAAGGCCACCGAGAGGCCGAATTCATTTGCGTGTGTGACATTAGTAAGGAAAACAAGGAAGTGATTGAGGAGCTGAACAATTGCCAGGTGCGCGCTCAAAAGATTTGGGGGGGGGATCCATCCACTCTGGACCTGCTGTGTTTAATCTTTCCTCGAAATGTAATTTTCCTTTCTCCTCCCCTCCCCCTTTAGGTGACTGTTGCACACATCAATGCCACAGCCAAAAATGCTGCTGATGACAAACTCCGACAGAGCCTTAGGAGGTTTGCAGATACCCATGCTGCACCAGCCACCGTGGTGCTTGTCTCAAGTACGTATCAACGGTGCTTCATTTGGGAGTCATTTGGATCCTTGCTCAGATTCGAAATCCATCGACTTAGTTGCATTCAAAGGCCTAAATAATGGGAGCTTCACAATTAAGAGAGCCGGCTTGGTTTATTGATTAAAGCTCCAGGCTAGAAGCCAGGAGACTGGGAATTCTAGTCCTGCCTTAAATATGAAAGCTGGCTGGGTGACTTTGGGCCGATCACCAGGAGGCTGGGAGTTCTAGCCCTGCCTTAGAATTGAAAGCCAGCTGGGTGACTTTGGACCAATTGCTCGGAGGCTGGGAGTTCTAGTCCTGCCTTAAGCAGGAAAGCTGGCTGGGTGACTTTGGGCCAATCACCAGGATGCTGGGAGTTCTAGCCCTGCCTTAGAATTGAAAGCCAGCTGGGTGACTGAACCAATTGCTAGAAGGCTGGGAGTTCTAGTCCTATGTTAAGCAGGAAAGCTGGCTGGGTGACTGGGCCAATCACCAGGAGCCTGGGAGTTCTAGTCCTGCCTTAGATACGAAAGCCAGCTGAGTGTCTTTAGGTTAGTCCCTCGTTCTCAGCCCAGTCCACCTCAACAGCTCAACCCATCTCACAGCTCTTGTGGGGAAAATAAGAGGAGGCAGGAGCAATATATATGTTCACTGCCTTCAGTTACTTATAAAATAATAAAGGCAGGATAAAAAAAAAAACCCCTAACCAATGCTCATTGCAGTGTTATTTGCATTGCGGCATAAACTCCACTCAGGCTTGAGAACCAATTAACTGGGTAGTGTTTTGTTTTGTTTTTCTCCTATCTCTTTGAAATGATCTCGCTTTAAATAGTTGCTTTTCTGCGATGACTTTTGGCTGGTTTTGTTGAGGTCAGCAGCACAAGAGCAGTTTCAAGTTTAAAGCCAGTATTTTGCCCTCTGAAGTTGCCCTGCAGATGCTCATGAAAAATGCACTCTTGTGTCAAGTATCAGAACCTCCCAAAGCCACTGACTTGGGGTTTGGGTCTTTTTTTTTTTTTCCCCAGCTGATGTCAACTTTGCCCTGGAACTCAGCGACTTGAGGCACCGCCACGGTTTCCACATCATCCTGGTTCATAAAAACCAGGCTTCCGAAGCACTTTTGCACCACGCCCACAAGCTAATCCGATTTGAAGAATTTATTTCAGATTTGCCCCCAAGATTACCCTTGAAGAAAACAGTAAGTGGCTGATCACTGGTGAGGCTTTGAAGTGTCGTCAGGGAGGTGGACGGGCATTTAAATTTTTAAATCCATGCCATGGATTCCTCCTGCTTTACCTGTCGGCTGCAGTTATTAATGGGGAAATAAAGTTGGAAATACAAGTAGTAAAGGCAGTCCTCAGCTTATGACCATGGTTGAGCCCAGAAATTTTGGTTGCTAAGCAAAACAGGTATTAAGCAAGTTTTGCCTTTCTTGACATCATTGTTAAGTCCTTCAGTTGTTCAGTTAGTAACACGGTTGTTAACCGAAACTGGCTTCCCTATTGACTTTGCCTGTCAGAAGGTCTCAAAAGGGGATCACCAGATCCCGGGACCATCCTAAAGATGTGCTAGTTGCCAATTGTCCCAATTTGGACCACGAGAGTGCTGCAATGGTCACGTAGGGAAACAAAATGTCATAAACTCTTTATTCAGGGGCTGTTGTAACTTCAAAAATTCACTAAACAAATTGGTTGTAAGTTGAGGACTGTTGGAATTTACTGTTAGAGAGTGACTCACCTCTTTCACAATTCAGATAACAGTTTAAAACACCTGTTGTCCCTTAGTACGAAGCAGGTTCTGACTGTCGGCAATCCTGTAAAACATTTCATGCCTGCAAGGCACTTTCTCAACCTGGGCAACTACGATGTGTGAGCTTCAACTCCCAGAACTCCCAGAATTCTCCCATCAGCATCCTGGCTGGGGAATTATGGAAGCCGAAGTTGCCCTGTCTGTAGACATCAGGGTTCAATTTCTACAGCTTTTGATTAATTCAAGCAATTCTTACGGATTTGGCTTCAAAATCTAAGGGACTGGTTTGGACAAAACTCAGCAGCACTTTTTCACGCGGCTGCTGATAAGAACAGGATCACCAACATGATCACCAGTGTCCGATAACAGATAGGGCACAAGAAGAAGAGTCCTTACGGAACAGGCCTATCCGGGTTTGGCCCGAGGTGTCTTTTGTCTCTGCGGGTTTATTGATCTGAGGATTCTTTCTATTTTAAATTGTCCAAGTGTTCAGCTATGTTGTTTTGCCCTGGCCTCTTGAGAAGCATATCTGAGCCCTTTTTTTTTTTAATTCTCTGAAACAGGCGTGTCATACTCTGTTATATGTTTACAACTTGCCCACCAACCGAGATAGCAAAAGTGTCTGCCTGAGACTTCGGCGCCTATCGGACAATTGTGGGGGGAAAGTCTTGACCATCTCCGGCAGCAGCGCCATCCTCCGTTTCCTCAGTCAAGATAGCGCCGAGCGAGCCCAGAAGCGGATGGAGAACGAAGATGTCTTCGGCAACAGGATAACCGTGTCTTTCACCCCCAAAAACCGAGAGCTGGCAGAAGCCAAGAACGCGGGCTCTTCTGTGGCAGACAAAGCCAAGTCGCCCAAGAAAGTCAACCGGAACGCCAAGCTGTGCCTCATGAGCAAAACGGCGAACGACCCATCTGCCACCACCAAGGCTGCGGCCTCAAAAGGCCCTCAAGGGCATGGATCCGCTCCGAAAAACACCACTGTTAAAAGCTTGCAGGTGGGGTGGCTTTCCAGTGTATGCCTCTTTTGAAAAATTAAAAGCATTCCTTCCTTTCTGATCTAATCGGTCTTCGCAAAGTTTTGGGTGTTTTTTTTTTAAGGTGTACTTTGGACATAAATGTGCCAAACATTTGTTTACAGCAAGGCTCTTCAAACTTGGCCCTTTGATGACTTGTGGACTTCAGCTCCCAGAATTCTTCAACCAGCATGCTTGGCTGAGGAATTCTGGGAGTTGAACTCCATTCCTCTTAAAGTCTATACCAGGGGTCTTCAGACTTGGCCCTTTTGTGACTTGTGGACTTCAACTCCCAGAATTCCTCAGCCAAGCATGCTGGTTGAGGAATTCTGGGAATTGAAGTCCACAAGTCACAAAAGGGCCAAGTTTGAAGACCCCTGGCACAGAGACATCTTGTGCTTTTTTAAATCCCCTTGCTGATGACAGGTAGTTCTTTTTATGACCACAACTGAGCCCCAAATTTCCATGACTAAGCGAGACGGTTGTGAAGTGAATTTTGCCACTTTTTTCTGCGACCTTTCTTGCCGCAGCCGTTTTAAGTGACTACTGCAGTTGTTAAGTTCAGTGAATCTGGCTTCCCCCATTGATTTGGCTTGTCAGAAGGTCACAAAAGGTGATTACGTAACCCCGGGACACTGCAACTGTCATAAGTACATGCCAGTTGCCAAGTGTCTGAATTTTGATCACGTGACCACGGAGATGCTGCAACGGTTGTGTGACAAACGGTCATGAGCCGCTTTCCTCAGAGCTGTTGTAACTTTGAATGGTCACTAAATCAACTCTTGTAAATTGAGGATCACCTGTAGCCCCCCCCCCCTTTTTTTTTTTTTTTTGTTTCCCAAGGAACTGTGTCGCCTTGAATCGAAACCGGGAAGAAGCTCTGAACACCGCCAAGATCAGCTAAAAGAGGGAGTTCCTTCATCAAACAGCAGTTCTACCCCGGCCAGCTCTGTACTTCAGGCGACCAAGAAAGCAGGAGCAGGAGAACCTGGTCACCATAAGAACAATCAAAAGTATGTTGAGAACAAGGCAGACCTAAAGGTGTTTTTGTCACGATGCAACTGGACTTTCTTGTTTCTCTTTGAAGACGTTTCGCTTCTCATCCAAGAAGCTTCTTCAGCTCTGACCGGATGGTGAGGGAATGGAAGGATTTATACTCCTTGCAGACAGCTGGTCATTTGCATCCTTTTAGAGGGCCGTTGAGGCCACTTGGAGGTTTATCTGTGTCCTCAGAATCACCTGAGTAGTGCAAATGAGTGTGGAACCTTCTTGAAATTGCTGAAAGGACTGTGTTGTAGACGGGAGATAGATGATGTTGTATCCCTCCCCCTCTGTTGAGAGGGGGCTGTCCAATTTTGACCTAGATGGCCTCTTTGACCCCTCTTTCAAACCAGCGGTCCTCTCTGTCCAAAATGTTCCAAGAGAAAAACGAAAGTCCAGTTGCTTCTTGAAAAAGCACCTTTGGGACAACCATGACCTGGATGACTGAGAATCTCCAAGGCAGATACTCGTCAAAGGCTCTGTCAGTGTGAGGCTTTAATTAAGCCTTTCTCCTTCGCCCAGGAAAGAGATGATGGCAGCCAGAAGTATCAACAGCTCCCCAGTGGACAAGAAGGAGAAGGAGAACGCCTTCCAGGTCAGCTTTCCTTCAGCTTTCAGCATGCTGACGGCCTCCAGACAGCACAGTCCCATTCTTATCTCTCAGAGTTGTTGGTCATCGAGGTAGGTGTCATTGCGTCACGCGGCTGTGCACTGTTTTTTTTAGAGAGGAACGCCACATTTGACTTCCATTTAGTGCAGGGGTCTTCAAACCTGGCCCTTTGATGACTTGTGGATTTCAACTCCCAGAATTGTGGGAGTTGAACAACACTAAACCTAGAGTGAGAATCAAGGTTATTGTAACCAAAGCTGATAAGGAATTGGCGGCTGGAGAACTGGAGAGGAAGCCCGTGTTTCAAGCTAATTGGGGAACGTGATTTATGTCTGTTAATTGGAGGAGGGAATTGTGCTTTGATACTACGGAGGGGAATTCAGTTTTTGGCTTCGGTTATGCAGAGCCGATGTTATGCTGCTCAAAATAAAGATTCTTTAAGGTTCACAATACCTCGAAGTTCTTTTGAAGAGTTTCGTCTGTCGGAACCATGACAGTGGCAAGGAAAGTCGTAAAATGGGGCAAAACTGAGTTAACAAAATACTCACTCAGAAACATAAGTCTTGGGCTCAATTGCGGTTGTACGTCGAGGACTACCTGTATACTACAGAATGAATGATTCCAGATTCTCTTTCCTCCCCTCGGCCGCAGGAGCGTGTCTCCAAGCGTTTCCAACCGGTCTTCTCCGCTCGCTTTGAACGTCACCAATTCTTCCAGCCATGCAGACTGCCCAGATCCCTTTGCAAATGGAGCAGACATTCAGATTAGCAATCTGGATTACCGGCTCTCCCGAAAAGAGCTTCAACAATCTTTGCAGGATACCTTCAGTAAGCACGGCAAGGTAAACAATTCCACCCATCTTACAAGGCCGCTGTTTATACTTAACTTTCGGTGTGGGTGTTGTTTCTTGTTGAAACGTCTTTTAAAATGGTTTTAATTGCTTTAGAATTTTAGAATTTATAAGCCCAACCCTGGCTGTTTTAGTAGCTCCATAAGTACGTGAGTTACAAAATTGCTTTAATTCTACCTTGAAGATCGTACTCGCCTCCAATTTTCGTCTTTTTTTTTTTTTAATCAGGTAAAGAACGTAGAACTTAGTCCTCACACTGACTACCAGTTGAAGGCTGTTGTTCAGATGGAGAATCTCCAAGAAGCCATCACTGCTGTCAACAGCTTGCACAGATACAAAATTGGTAACAAGAGGATCCAGGTCTCATTAGCCACAGGAGCTGCCAGCAAATGTCTGGCACTGATTAGGTAAAACTGCTGTGCGGGGTCTGAGGTTTTGCTTGATACAAAATACAGGTAACCGGAAGTTGCCTTCAAGCTTTACGTTTTTATTCAGCTGAACAAATAACGGGCTTCTCTAAAAGAGAGAAAAAGCCCCAAATATCAGAAAAGCCTTATTTTTATACCCTCTTTGATTACATAAGCCATTCACCCAGCCAAGCTGGCACACATAAGGTAAAGACTTCGCCCTTTAAGGCTGGCACACTGTAGATAAGAAGGGAGAGAGCAGAAGTAGCTAAAAATGTTCCCTTTTGGGTGTTTCCACCATATGTTCCCAGGTGGGTTAGGATATTGGGTGTTTCCTTTGCTGTCCTTTTATGACCTTGCATTCATGGTTGTGCAAGTGGCCAGAGATAGCGGGGCTATCTGCATATATTCACAGTTGATACTGTCCTCTTATGTCCGGGTCAACAAAACGACAGCCACTATAATACTGTAGCACTTAATGTCTTTGAACTAAAAATCTTCTGTGGACTAGAGTAGGGGTCCCCAGCTCCCGTTCTGTGGATCAGCACTGGGCCGCGGCATGCCAGCAACCAGGCTGCACAAACAAGCAAAGCCCCATCAGTGGGATGCAGGCGATACGCGAAACCACGGCCCCTCCAGTCCATGGGAAAACCTCTCCACGGAACTGATCCCTGGTGCCCCAAAGGTTGGGGGTTTCTGGACTAGAGGGATAATTTGAGAAAACTGGGGCATGTTTTTGCCTAGGGGATTGCAAAAAGGGGAAGCAGTCTCATTCTTTTGGGATGGAGGAGATAGGAAATAAGCAACACAGGTAGTCCTCAATTTACAACCATTTGTTTAGTGGCCGTTCAAAGTTGCAGCGGCGCGGTTTTACTTTGTATGTTGGCCTTTTTTTCTTTCTTTCGTTTATCACGTCCGATTCTTGGAGACTGCCTGGATCGCTCTCTGCTGTTTTCTTAGCATGATTTTTCAGAAGTGGTTTGCCATTGTCTCCTTCCTAGGGCTGAGAAAGAGAGGCTGGCCCCAAGCCTTAAGGCAGGACTAGAACTCAACCGTTTCTGGGTTTTTAGTCTGGTGCCTTAACCGCTACACCAAATTAGCTCTGCCGGTCGACCTTATTTAGAGCGTATTGGAAATAAGATTTAGTCGATCTTTGGCCCTTTTTAAATATCTGTTTCACTCACAGACTTGGCCTATTGAGGCTCATAAAGAATCTTTGCTGCTTGTAAACCTCGTTGCTTTCAAGAACAGTCTCACAATTCTGCAAAGAAAGGATTCAGCGATGCCCAGTGCTGCTGTTTCTTGACGTGCTCTCTCTTTTTACAGTTCAGAAGCAGTGTCCATTCTTCAGGACGCCCCAGCCTGCTGCCTCCCCCTTTCCAAATTCACCGAGATTTACGAGAAAAAGTAAGTGGGAAATTTTGCACGCAAGGCTGCCGATTCCGACCAACTCCAGACTTGCTGTTTGCGGTCACCTGGATCCGGGATTTAATCCCTGCTATTCCAGGATGTCTGTAAGAGCTGCAGATTGCTTCTTTTAGCTTTTTTCATTTCACTAAGCCATTTCTGCTTTTGGTTTCTAGGTTCGGACACAAACTGAATGTGTCGGACTTGCACAAATTAACAGACATAGTAGCGATCCGTGATCAAGGCAACGGTCGGCTGCTTTGCCTCTTACCCAGCAGCCAAGCGAGGCAGAGCCCATTAGGATCTTCGCAGTCGCACGACGGCTCCTCTGCTAACTGCAGCCCCGTCATCTTCGAAGAACTGGAATATCATGAGCCTGTCTGCAAACGGCATTGTGTGAACAAAGACTTCAGGTAAATTTGCTTCCCCTTCTTGGCAGTCAAGCTCTGCCATCAAAACTGAATAGCCCAGAAAGTTACACTTGATTAAATTGGTTTCTGAATCAGGGTCTTTAAAGCAGAACTGGTGGGTTTTATTCTCTTTGAAATCCTTTGAAATAACTGGGTTTTTGGCTGGTTTTCAAAGCAGAGTAAGTCCTTACGAGCATAGGAATTGTTCGCCATTGAGTCTGTTGGATTTAGCAAAAGCGATAGCACCTAGACTTATATATTGCTTCATAATGCTTTATAGCACTCTCTAAGGGGTTTACAGAGTCACCCTATTGCCTCCCAACAATCTAGTCCTCATTTTACTGACCTCGGAAGGATGGAAGGCTGAGTCAACTGTGAACCGGTCAGGATCGAACTGCTGGCAGTGGGCAGTGTCAGCCTGCAATACTGCATTTTAACCACTGCACCACCACAGCTTTTTAAAACCATTTAGTGCTTCTTCCAATAGAAAGGCTGGGGCTTTATATGTGCAAAGCAAATGCTTTGCCACTGATCTTAGATCCATTTCCCTCCTTTCGTAGTTGTGGGTATTGTCAAACCAACATGGATTAAATCCACTCTTCGGCATGCAGGAAATCCTTGACTTACGACCAACTGAGCCTGGAATTATGGCTGTAAATTCATGCTGCTTGTTAAGCAAGTCACCATCAGATTGCTTAATTTTACAATTTGATTTGTTGACTTTTTTTGCAGTTTTTTAAGGGAATCACCAACCATCATTAAGCTAATGCCACAATCATTAAGCGATTCCATTGTCCACAACGGGCCTTTTTTTTTTTTTTTTTGCCATAAACTGGAAGTAAAAGCCAGTTTCCAATAGAAACATCATAAATTGCATTCACACGACAGTGGAACTCTGCAAGCAGCCATAAATAGGGGCCAGTTGCTCACCCCGCAAAATGGGATCACGTGGCTGCGGGGGGGAGGGGGCAGGGGACGACCGTCGGAACTTCAAATCTGGGTCGTCAGTCACCCTGGAGCTATGAAAAATCATTAATCGAGGAACTACCTGTACTAGGAGAAAGAATTTTTGATTGAACCTCTTAACACTTTATGGGAGAAAAATAAGTCTGGTTTGGATTCTTTCCAGTTATTGTAGAAGTTGGGAAAAATAAAGCTTCAAGCATTGAACATGTAAGCTGTGGGCTATACTGGGTAAAGTTATACAGGCAGATTTTCTTTGCTCGGCTTCCAATAAAACTTAACTTTGTCGTTGGTTTTTAGCGAGCACGACTTTGATCCTGACTCCTACAAAATTCCCTTTGTGGTTCATTCTCTGAAGGCATTTGCTCCTCAAGTTCATAGCTTGTTACAGACCCACGAGGGGACAGTACCACTACTCAGGTAAACCATTACTCTGACACCCAAAGGGTTGAGATGCATCCAGCTCTTCAAATTAATAATAGAATATTCAGAACCGAGGTGACTCTGCAGTGCCCACGATCGGGATCCTTACTGGTTTTTACTAACCCATTATTGCTATAATTAGGATGAAATCAAAGTCACTCCATTGCCTGTTACGATTAGAAAATACGAAAGGGGGCTGTTTGTGTTTGATCTCCAGTAGTTACACAAAGTTTGTTGACAGGCAGAGAAAGAGAAACGGCCCTATCAGCGTTGAGCTAATTCTTTTATGTTCACTTCTCCCTCCCCCCCTTTTTTTTGTAGTTTCCAAGACTGTTATGCTTCAGAATTTAACAGTCTAGAAATGGTTCAAGAAGGCCAAGGAGGTGTTCCTCTGGAGCACCTTATCTCCTGTGTTCCTGGTGTTAATATTGCTATCGCGCAAAATGGCATCAAAGTTGTCAAGTGGATACATAATAAACCACCTCCTCCTGCCACAGGTATGTATATTATTCCTTGGTTGCTGTCTTAGTTAGCTGCCTGACCTTGATCATTCGTTCCTTTTCTCCCCTGTTGTCTGAATTTGCAAAGACAACCTGTGAAGCAGGAGACTTCCCACCTAGATGAGGTTTTTCTTCCCAGCCTACCAAGATTGCCATGGCAACCATGAACTTATTTGACCGAGATTTTATTTGTTTGTGTTCATTTGTATCCTGCCTTTATTGCTTTTACAAACCACCTAAGATGTCCAACACGTCTTCCTATTTTCCCCACAGCAACAGTCTTTGTGAGCTGTGTTGGGCTGGGAAAGAGGGACTAGCCCAGAGGTAGGCAATCTTGCCTCTTTTATGACTCGTGGACTTCAACTCCCAGAATTCTTGAGCCAGCCAAGCTGGCTCAGGAATTCTGGGAGTTGAAGTCCACGAGTCATAAAAGAGCCAAGGTTGCCTACCCCTGGACTAGCCCAAGATCACCCAGCTGGCTTTCATGGCTAAAGCGGTAGTTGAACTCATGGACTCCCACTTTTCTAGCCTGGTGCCTTAACTTTTTAACCTAATGTAAGCTTGCTTTCAGATAACCCAATGTTCTCCTGGTGTTTTGGACTTCAGGTCCATCCATGACAGATAGCCTAAAGGGAGTTGTCCTTTCAAACATTGGAAAAGAACAGTAATTTACTCCCACGTCAGATTATTCTTTTTCCTTTTCCCATTTCCAATAAATGGGATTAATACCTTGAACAGGTACGAAGAATCAGGACCACATGTTACTTTTCAATTAAGATGATTTGTTGCTGATGCCTATGGACAAGAATCTAGTCAACTTAACAGTCAGCACTAAACTGGTGTTAAGAGTCAACGGAATTCAATGGACCGCTTGTGGGAACACAATGATCCCAGGCTGATTCCTCTCTTGACTCCTCTCCCAGGCTCTGCCTCTCCTCCTACAGTTAGTCTTACCAATGGGGTACTTCCAATTTCTGCTCCTTGACCGTCATGTTTATTGCCTTCTCGTGCGTTCCTCCCAATAAAGGTGCCTTCTTGGGTGGGGATCTTCTTTCCTCTACTCCAGAACCTTGGCTGTTGCGTTCAAAGAGCCCCGTGGGCAACCCACAACTCATCCAGTTCAGTAGAGAAGTGATTGATCTCCTGAAAAACCAGCCCTCCTGCATTATGTCCGTCAACAAGTTCATCCCCATGTACCATCACCATTTTGCCAAACAATGCCGTGTGTCGGATTATGGCTATTCCAAGTTAATAGAGCTGCTGGAATCGGTGCCTCATGTCCTGCAGGTGAGTTCAGACGTTCTGCTTCCTTGCCAGCGATGTTGGCCTCCCAAGAGCTGGCTTTGAAAGGGGGGCCGGCATCATGAGAAACATGAAAAAGCAACTCTAGGTAGCTGACAGTGTACACTCACCTACCATTCTGCTTTGCAACGGAAATGCTAGTCCAAATTGCGATCGTAAATTGAGTTCTCCTTGTAGTGCCTGTTGACTTGGTCTTGCCCAGCTTTGTAGAGTTTGGCCTTTAGATTTTGGTCCCAGTCCTTCACACTAATCAAGAGAAATATAACTTGATTGGCGCGCGCTCAGATTTCGCCGTAGATCTACGTGCAAACTTTTTTTTTCTTCTACTTCTCAGATTCTCGGGATAGGAACCAAGCGTTTGTTAACCTTAACACACAGGGCTCAAGTGAAGCGATTCACTCAAGACTTACTAAAGCTCCTGAAGTCCCAGGCCAGTAAGCGAGTGATAGTCAAAGAATTCTTACATGCTTATCATTGGTAGGTATGCAGAGCTGTGCCAACGCATCATTTTACATTTCCAACTGCAAATGTAAAAATATCTGCATTGTGTGTGTGTGTGTATTTTCTTTTTAATTTAGCAGCTTGGGCATTTAAAGCAAGTCATATATTTTCACGGGAAGGGAGACACCGATTTCTTCTCTCGGAATTAAAATTAAAAGGCAGCAGCAAAATCCTCCAGGTTTAGAGGTTTATAGAATAGAAGAAATTGAAATGAGTTGATTTTAAAATTTGGCTGCTGTTAAAGATGGGACGCCAGAAATGAGCCAATCTTTTTTGGGGGGGGTCTCTTCCTAAATATATCTGTGGGGTATTTTTTTTAATGTAATCATTTCCATCAAACTACCCTAACATCATCACTCTGGGATTTTTAACCCAGAGGCGATAACTGCATGTACACTAAAGTCAAGATTTACAGAAATGCCTTACAGCATTCCAGTAAATACATAGCTTGACCAACGATTATTACATTGCAAAAAATATTTTTCTCAGTACTGGGTTTAAACCTCAAAAAAATATTTTGCTTTCCTTTTGATTTCCTGCAGAGGCTTGCCACGGGCAAGTAGAAAGCTTCAGTTTTGTGTTTGTGTAACTAGTTCTACAGTTCTATCTTAAGGCAGTGGGTTTTTTTTTTCCCCCAAGTGTTTCCTGAATTATTCATCTTGCAGGTGTTTTTCGAAAGACTGGGATGTCACAGAATACGGAGTGTGTGAATTGGTTGATCTGATATCCGAAATTCCCGACACCACTATTTCTTTGTCGCTGCAAGACAATGAAATGGTCATTTGTATCCCCAAGAGAGGTATGTTGTGGTCGCTGAAAACTTCAGGAAAATTCTTGGGTCTCTCTCGCTCAGCGTTGCCTGCCAAACAAGGTGGACACAGGTAGTTCATTTAGTGACCATTCAGGATTATAACAGCAGTGAAGAAGGTGACTTAGGACCGTTTTTATGACTACCTCTATTGTGATGAGACATCAGAGGAGAAGTTGCTATATTCTCAGGAGTGGTAAAGATCCAGGAGACAGCTGTGTAAATCCCCAGCTGAGTTATCAGGAAAAAAAGATTGCCCATTTTGCTGGTTCCTGAGCAGGCTGCTACTTATTGATTGCTGAGGTTTATTTATTGTCTCAATCGACTAGGACTGTAGCTAGTGAGAAGATAAAGCTATTTCCACCCGAATGGAATAGACTGACTGTTAGAGAGAAAAGAATTCAGCTGCGGGAATTCTTGTGACCTCCACCCCATCCTCCAATTTTGCTCAATAAATCTTTCCAAAAGAGAGTAAATGAATGAAAATGGGAAATGAATGAACCCCTGAAATGCTAGGAGAGAGAGAGAGAGAGATTTAAATCTTTGAAAATATCTTCAGTACCTGGCAAATAACTTTGGTTAAGGTGTTCTAGAAACACTGAGTTCTGGTCCCGTCTTAGGCACAAAAGCCTGTTGGGTGACTATGATCCAATCATCAGGAGGTTGCGAGTTCGAATCTTACCTTAGCCATGAAAGCCAGCTCGGTAACTTTGGGCCGGTCGATTTCTCCCCCTCAACCTACCACACAGTTGTGGGGGGGGGGGTGGGAAGGAAGAGGAAGAAGTATGACGTACGTTCACCATCTTGAGTTATTTATAAAAATAACGAGAGTGGAATACAAATAAATAAACTTGATTTTTGCGGGGGCCCCGAGAGCAGCTTGGAGGGAACAGCGGGGGGGGGGGTGTCCTCGGACTACTCTCTAATAAGAGAGAGACGCTCCTTTTCCATCTTCAGAACGCACCAAGGAAGAAATGGAAAGGACGAAACAGTTCTGCAAAGAAGTGATTGATTTGCTACGCCACCAGCCCTATTTCCGCATGCCCTTCAACAAATTCATCCCGTGCTATCACCATCACTTTGGGCGCCAGTGCAAACTTGCACATTACGGATTTACCAAACTACTTGAACTTTTTGAAGCCATACCCGACGTCTTGCAGGTAGGCAATTGTAAGAGAGAAGGGATGGCGGATCCTTATGGGGGTGGAGTAAAAAAAAAGGGGGGGGAATCGGCCTAGAATCCCTACGTAGTCACAAAAGAACTGCATTTCACATTACTGAAACACATGTGGATTGTATGATAAGGGTGTTTAGAATAACTCAATGCAGGGGGTAGCCAATGTGCATAGAATGTGCATGATGATAATGTTCTAGGCAGCTTTTCTCCATAATCGGCTTCTTCTGGGTGTAGGGTCGCTAAATGAGGACTACCGGTATGTCCATGAGCTTGCTGGAAATCCAACTTAACTCAAGGGAGACATTACCCTGTTATCTTTGTCTTCCATGGCCTTTGAAAGAAAAAACTTACCGAGCTTTGGATCCTACAGTTGCTCTCAATATTCTAGCACTGCCTTCTCCAGTCGCTCTTAAATAACCAAGCTGACCTTCATCTCCAGGTCTTGGAATGCGGCGAGGAGAAAATCCTAATGCTAACCGAGGCGGAACAAGTCAAAGCTTTAGCTGCTCAGCTGGTGAAGTTGCTCCGTTCCCAGAAGGATAAATGTCTCATGATGGCAGATGTCCTTGCCGAATACGCTAAAACGTTCGGCTACCCTTTGCGTCTCCAGGACTACGACGTTGGCTCCGTTCCAGCCCTGGTGCAGAAGCTTTGCCATGTCATCAAGGTTAGGTTTTCAGGTGCCACGTGAGGAAAAACGACCGTGATGGTGATCTTAATGGGGGAGGTGGGTTGGCTGAGCAAGGGAGAATCCAAACCACATTTTGAGCAACTCAAAATACCCTGAGAGATTTTCCTTCTAGAATTCTAAATGATGGGGATGGCTCTCTTCCCCAATCTCCTGTCCTCCTTCCAGAATTCCCACTTGCTGTAGCTCTGGCAGTTATGGGACTTGTAGTCAATAGGGTAGAAGGCTGATAGCTGCTTCTCTTCTTTCAACTCCTCCAGGTGGTCCATGTAGAATCTGGGAAACAGCTTCAGCTGATCAATAAAAAGTCCCTCCGGACGCTCACTTCGCATCTTCTGGTGCTTCTCATGACCTTGGATGAAGCCACTGTGGTTTCTGTGCAGGAGCTTAAAAGGCGTTACGAGGCTGCCCAGGGGGCTGTCCTCAACCCGTGTGAATATGGCTTCATGACCTTTATCGAGCTTCTGATGAGCGTGCCTTATTTTATCGAGGTGAGAGAAGACCTCTTAACACAGAGGCTATGGAGAGCAAAGCTCACTGTGGTATCCAGTCCCTAATAGTTACCATTTCACTTGTCTACTTTTCTCTATATATAGACCTAGCCATTCTCCAGCCTAACAGATGAGTTGGAATTGGAATACCAGGGCTGTGATTGTTGTTTTTTTTTTAAGATTGGAGCTGTGCGACCCTTGTCAGAGTCAAAACATCCCAGCCACCCATTTCTATTTTTGATACAAACTCTTCTGATCTCCTTGGAAGTCTTTTGAGGTTGGCATGGATGGTGCCAACGTTCCTAGGAGTAGTGTGACCTCAGCATGGATCATAACTTGCAGTTGTGGGATCCAGGTGGGGATAGAAGAGAGGGTTGAACTGTGGGGTCCTTGGTGCTCTCTGAGCTTCGTGGTTTTCTGGCAGACATTGCATTACCCAACTAGGTAGCATCACCAGTGCTGATGAGGTTACCTAGTTGGGTAATGAAACATCTGGAAGAAAACAACCAAGCTCAGAGAGTAATAAGGACCCCACAGTCCAGGTGACTATAAGCCACATCTGGATGGTGTGACACGGCCATGTCAAGAATGGAATCTTTTGGTTTCTAAATAGATTTCATCCTCTATTTCCTTTATTCAAAAATATTCTTCCATTTGTAAAAGGAGAAGGACTACTTACTTTGCCCCCCCCCCTTTACAGGTTTTTATTGATGGCAATGCAGAATATGTGAAGCTTACAGATCTGTATGTGTTTGCCAAGAAAGTGAGGATGTTGCTTCACACCTACCATTACCAGCAGATCTTCCTCCACGAGTTCTCAACAGCCTACAGCAAATACACAGGAGAAGAACTTCATCCCAACACATATGGCTACAATAACCTTGAGGAACTTTTAGGGGCAATTCCATCGGTTTGTATCTGCAGCTTTTCTCTTTTCTCTTAAAATGTGCAGGATTCTTACATCCAAGTTGTAGCTTTTCATAGTAGTCGTAACCAGACAGTCCCATAGACCCCTGGCCGCCCTATTGTCACTTAGAATAACATGGTAAGAAATTAAATAAGTTATTTTTCCTATGATGTCATAATTGGGCCCATCATCCTGTTAGCCAAGAGCTTGACGTTCTCCCTGAAAATGTTCATTTTATAGCTTTATATCATTTTATATCTTTATATCTTACCTATAAAGTTCATAGACAATAAAGTGAAGACCGTGGGCCTTTCAGAAGTCTGTGATTAAAACTCTCAGTAAGGAAGCTCATGGTGTTATGGCAGCTGTATTGTTTCAGGGGCCTTTGGTTTCAAATACTTTTTGTTAAAAGTTGTCATCCCTTTTTTGTTTTTGTTTTTTTCAGAAAAAAATAGCTTGCTTTATTCATCCATTTATTTGCAGACCTATACAGGCAGTGCTCGACTTACGATTACAATTGAGCCGAAATGTTCTGTTGCTATCAAGGATTGCTGGTATTAAACTGGGGCACAACAACATCTGCCATCTAGCTTTATAATGCCACGAAATTGTGATTTGGGCTAATTTTCCAATGTTTTCGTGGAACTCATCCAGTCCAAGTTGGAGTAATAATAATAATAATAAAGTTGAAAGGGACCTTGGAGGTCATCTAGTCCAACCCCCTGCTCTGGCAGGAAACCCTATACCATTTCAGACAAATGGCCGTCCAGTCTCTTAAAAACCTTCAGTGTTGGAGCATTCACCGCTTCTGGAGGCAGGTTGTTCCACTGGTTAATTGTTCTAACTGTCGGGAAGTTTCTCCTTAGTTCTAGGTTGCTTCTCTCTTTGGTTCGTTTCCATCCGTTGCTTCTTGTCCTGCCTTCAGGCGCTTTGGAGAATAGCTTGACTCCCTCTTCTTTGGGGCAGCCCCTGAGATATGGGAAGACTGCTATCATGTCTGTCTCTTCATTAAGGATGAAGGGGACTATGATAGCAGTGTTCCAATATCTCAGGGACTGCCCCAAAGAAGAGGGAGTCAAGCTATTCTCCAATTGCAATTAACATAGAAGGGAAGATTGCAGGAATAATGAGTATAAGAAGACTTTAAGGCAGCAAGAAGCTTACCTAGGTTCATCTTAACTTGCATCTCACCTGTCGTCTTCCTTGCTTTTAATTAGGTAGTATGGATAAAGGGCCACGGTCATAAGAGGATTGTTGTTCTGAAGAATGACATGAAAAGTAAGTAATGGAGTTAACTTTTCTCCTTTTGGGGGGGGGGAACTGTCTGTCAAATGGAACAGTTGCTAATCTCCTCCCTTCTTTAGCTCGTTTCAACTCTCCCAGTCTTCCCCTGGCTGACGAAAGTTACGAAAATGAAGTGGCCGATGGCGATGGACAATCCACAAAAGCAGCAGGAGTGGAGAGATCCTTAGATTTAATCCTGGAAGCACCCAACATCGGTAACTGATTGATTGCTGGCCGCTATTTGGCACCTAGTAAATGTTGAGTCTTTTGTCTTTTGGCCTTGAATAGATAAGCCAAAAAAGATAATAGATAATAATAATATCTAATAATATTTATTCAGTAATAATTGTTATCTAAGAAGAGAGAATAAGCCATGGACCAGAATTATAGTTGTGTTTCACTTGTCTTTTTCCATTTTCATCTCCCAGCCCATTCTCCTCTTTTTTATCAATTTGTGACCCGCCATTCTTTGCAAATACTGTAAATCAAGGCAGCGAACGTATCCAGCACGCCATCCTCTTCCTATTTTCTCCACAATAACAACCCCATGAGAGGGATTTGGGCTGATAGTGACTGACTGGCCTAAGGTCACCCAGCTAGCTTTCGTGGCTAAGATGAGACTAGAACTTAGGTCTCCCACTCGCTAGCAGGGTGTCTTCACTAGACCTTACTAAAGAAATCAGCGTGATTTTGCAAGCTTGCTTTAACGTGAGTCATTCACTGCTCTTGTGAGTTTCTAAGGAGTTGCCTTAATTTTCTTCCTCCTCTGCAGTCTCCAGTCAAGCCGAGGAAGAGCTGCTTTGCCTCACCAATGCCTCACCTGTTGATCTATTATGCCAGCCGGTCCCTTCCTGCCTTCCCTCCCCACAGCTGAGACCAGATCCAGTGGTTCTTGAATCAACAGATCTCATCCGTTTTGAAGAGCACTCACCGACCCCTTCTGATAAAGGTTACTGTTCCCTTTAAAAAATCTGGCTCCATTCAATAGTAGCAGAAGTCCTGACAGTCAGGGTTGCTTTCCTTTAGGAGTGATTGATTGGATCTCACAAACGAAGGCAAATATTCATGTCCCAGGATAATGTTGCAGAATCTAGTCTGAGTCGGTCACCGGGACCAGAAGTTTAGTCTCCTAAGCATGAGTGCAAAAGCTTGGAAGATTTAAGTTTCTCTTTCTGGTGACTGACTCAGGTTGGTGCCTGATTTGATCTCCTTGCAGTCCAAGGGATTGTGAAATGGGACTGTGTTGTGTTTACCCTTAAAGTCATAGGGATGTCTGAAGAATCAATAAATAGCTTGTCGGCTGAAAAGCTAACAGCTCAGCTTTGAGACCCGAGCAACATGCGACAGGGTTGAGCTCCCGTCCTCGGCCCAGCTCCTGCCAGACTAGCAGTTCAAAAGCCTGAAAATGCGAGTAGATAAATAGGTACCACTTCGGTGGGAAGGTAACTGTCAACGCTGCTAACATTGGATGTTCTTGCTTTGACAAAATATGAAGAGGCAGCCACTCTCTGTATAAGCTGGGTGGTACTTTTAGAGTTAAATTAGATGATGCTGGGAGGGGAGGAGAAAGAATATGTGTGGGGATTAGTTAAGACAGTGATGGCAAACCTTTTAGAGACCGAGTGCCAAACTGCAACCCCAAACCCACTTATGCATCATCGGGTGCCGGGTGGGTGTGGCCCATTGGGTGGGTGTGGCCCATTGGGTGGGCGTGGCTACGGTGGTGATGGCAGACTGGGTGGGACTAAAAAGTTCAATCAATCAATACCAACTTTGCAAGATCTTTGTTTTTCCCCGCGAGAAGTTGAAATCGACTGATTGATTGAACCTTTTTTTTTTTTGTACACGGAGGCCTAAAGCGAAAAGGTTTTATAAAACCCAGTTGAAGGCCTAGGACTGGGGCGACGGCGCGCGTGCCCACAGAGAGGGCTCTGAGTGCCGCCTCTGGCACCCGTGCCATAGGTTCGCCACCACTGAGTTAAGATAAGAAACCGCAGGCTACAGAACAGAAGGGAAACTTTGCCCTTCCGACTGATTGGAGAACGTGATTTATGACTGCTAATTGGAGGAGGGAATTGTGCTTGAATATTATGTGCTCAGGGGAGGGGAATTCATATCTTGCCATCCACCATGTTCATGCGGAAGAGTGCTGTACTAATTCAGAGACTTTAAACAATGCCTCGAAGTTCTTTGAAGTATTCCCCTAATTGGAACCATGACAGTAACAGCATTCTGTGTGACTTCATGCCGGGCAAATGACCACAGAAATTTCTTTGGGCAGCGTTGGCTCAATGACCTTGAAACGCAGGTGACCCTCACTCCCTCTAGGCAACGACTAACAAGAGTAAAATCCTCAGGGACTCCTTTACCTTTAGTTTCAAAACTAAACAGTCCTCCTTTTTGTTCCAGAGATTACGACAGATCCTGAAGAGAAGAAGGCTGCTGGTCATTCAGAAGTTCGTAAAGAAATCGGTCACTTCTCTGAAGCATCTAAAGCTACGGAAAATATCTTAGCTACTCCCTGTTTTGCATCCGAACATCCGGGATGCAGAGAAGCCACGGAAAGTCCAGCTCAGAAGCAGCCGAAGAGCCGAGTCAAATTGGCCGCCAACTTCTCCTTTGCACCCGTAACCAAGCTTTAAATCTCCTCCTGGTGTGAGAAGCATCGTATTGTTAGATTACACAGGAAATAAAGTCGGCTATTCTTTTTTTTTTTTTTTTTAATTTTTAATCACTTTCTGGAGGGGGAAAGCCACCAATCCGTTTCCTTTGTCATTGTGACTGCCTTCTGTGGAAACGTTGCACAATCTCAACCGAAGTTAGCTGGTTTTTTTTTTTTATAATTATAATTATTATTGGGACTTCAAATATTTGTTAAGAGCGATCTAAACATTTTACCCTTTTTTATTCTGTCCCGTATGGACAAAAAGCAGATGCGAGAAGCCTTGACAAAGAGAACGGATTTTTAAGTTTCTGATCCCCCAAGGGCGATGTCAAATTCTACACGTCCTGCATAAACCTCTCGGGCGGTTTCTAATTTGCGATGTTGTTGTCGGGGAAATAACAATGCAGTGTGTAATTTTGTCGTGCGGAACGGCCTTTCGAGAGCCTTTTTAAAAACGGTCACTTAGGTGGGAATGCACGGTGGGGTCTTTCACAGTTAGCTTTGTAAGGGCAAAACTTGGGAACCGGTGTGTTTTTGTATTTTAATTTTTTTTTTCGATGACTTGTAATTAACTATTGCCAAAAACAAAAAAACACCCACCCCAAAACCCCGATCATAGGAGAAGTCGTTTTAAAGGCCTTCTGTGATCATTTAGTTCCGTCCTGGAAACTTGTAAGAAATGGTTTTAAGCTTCCCTTTTATGAGTGCTGCCAGTGGATGCTGATTTGAGAGGAAGTCGTTGGAGAGAAAGTCATTTGAGTGCCGGGTATTTTGAAGGCACCTTGAGGAGCCTCGGGTTGCAGTTGTTCCCTCGAGCTTGCTGGGGGCCGCTGAGATTTCAAGAAAACAAAATATGCATCGAAATGCATAAATCATGAATCGCCACGAGGTGAGGGGAAGTTTTTTAAGATAGGAAAGGCGATGATGCTTCCGCAGTGCTGAAACGGGAGCAGGAGGTAGAAACGCCAAGGTTAAAGGCCTAACCTTGTTTGCAAAAAATTTTTAAACGTGGAATAAATGGGAAGCTTAAATTTGAATCGATAAAAAGGTTTTTTAATGGTGTCTGGTTTTTTTATCCTTCCTGGTATTGAAAGCTGCTCTTGTGTGTCGTCATTTTTCGCTTCCAGTTCTTAATGGGGGTATTTTTTCTGTGGTTGTTGTGGTTGTGGCAGTTGTTGGCTTTTAGAAGGGCCAGCCTTAACAGAAGTCAGTGGGATCCTTTTGCCTTCTTTTTAGAGAGAGAGAGAGAGAGAGAGAAACTTTAAAAACGTCTTCCGAAGGTGTTATACCCCTGCCCGGGTAAATCTGGTACTTACAATGGATTGTATTTGCCAGGAAAGAAAAATTTTTGTACTGCTTGTCAAAAGGAAAAGAACCTATTAAGAGGTTTCCACTGGCTGGATGCAGAAATATATATATATTTTGTAAGAATTATATTTTATAATGGACAAGGTTGGAAAAACAAGGCTGGGGTTTTCACAGCCAGCAACTGATGGCTATAGGTACTGTTGTGTTTTTTTTTAATGGATTTTGTTTAAAAGAGGATTTTTAAACAAAGCCATCTATTAAACCTTTCTGAATTATATAGCCATTATGAACTCAAGGAAACAATGGAAGCTTTTTTTCTGAGATTGAGACACGACACAGTATGTTGGCCAGGCTTACAGTTCCTCTACAGACCTAGGGCTTATAGGAACAGTTGTTAGATATTTTTTTTCCCTTTCCCTCTAGTGTTTTTCGAATATTTGTGAGATCATCTCTCTGTAGCTTTATGTATAACCTGCATAAAACAAAGGCCTCAATTGTGGGTTGTGCTAAGCAGAACCTTTTGCTGTTCTGAGGTGTGATTGCAAGTCATCTTAAAAAAAAAAAAAAGCGAGAGCCAAGTTTTTTGGGGAGAAAAAAAAAAGAAAGAAATCAAAAGTCCAGTAGTGTTCTGTATTTGAAATACAGAGGTCGCCAGGTGATCTGTAGAGAATAATCCCATCATTAATGGATTCCATGTGGCATTCTGAACGAAATTGCTGTTTGAAAGTTATGCAATGCTGTTTTGGATAAATTTGAAGGGTTTTTTTTTTTTTCCTCTCACAGCTCAAGATTATTTAATGAAGTTTTTTTATAAAAAAAAAAAAACCCAAAACATACAGAGGCTTGAAAAAAATAATGTAACTTGACTGATTCGAACATAAATTAAGATGATGAAATTAACTTTAACACTTTGGTCATTTTGATTTCTTTACTGTTCTGAAATGAAACCGATCAAGGCAGCCTTCAACTATGCACTCTGGGTGGGTGAAAAGCGACAATGCGGCATATAAATTTGTCTAATTTGTTTGGGCACTTTTGTGGGTCAAGTGGTATTTTGTGCGTTGGGACCAAGCAGTTGTCAATAAAAATTTCAAGCAAGCAAGTGACTTTCTCTGTCCATTTTTTTTCCCCAGTAAATATATCGGTAGAACTTGACTTAGCAATGGAAATTTTGGTCCCAATTGTTGTAGGTCAAGGACTACTTGCGCTGTATATAGTCCGGCTCTCTTTTTGAAGATAATTTTAAGCAGATGGACTGTTCCATAAATGTATTAGGCTGATCTGTCTCCAACCTAACCTCTACTGGATGCACCTTCTAAAAGTTGGAGGAGCTTGGTTGAATCAAGAACAACCTGGCAAGATCTGCCGTAGTTTGAACAGTTGTGTGTTCAAAGTTCTGCCTCATTGTGAATCTTGGTATTACTTGGTTAACTTCCTGGAGCTCAGCGAGATAAAAGTTAGAGAAATTCCAAATGCTGGAGATTGTTGGACAAAAAGAAGGAGCAATTGGTCTCATCTAGCTCCTTCCGCCCCTTCTTACATATTTAAACATACGGGCAATTTGTATTTCCTACTTAATCACAGGACTGCACCTCACATATTTTGGCCCGTGTCATGCAGAGAAATTCATTGGAGAAAGCAGTTATGTTTGGAAGAGTTAATGGTAAAAGAAAACCAGGCCACCGAAGAACATGGTGGCTGGACACCGTCAAAGCTGACACTAGCCAGAGCATAGGAAAAATCAAGTACAATAGTGTAAGATGGGATATGGAGAGAGACCTGGGTGAAGGAAATGCCAAAAGTCAGAGGCAACTGAATGAATAACTACATCATCAACATAATTGTTTCCTACAATTCATTCTGTTTCTGTTAGGAAACCACTTTGGGGCTTATTGCTTGAGGTGGGGAAAAAAATGAAACTTTGCTTTTGGGTTTGGCTGATTTGATGTTCTAGAAATGGTTAGTATATATTATTATATAAAACTAAAAAGTTGAGCTTTCACGTGATTATCTTATTCTACTGCACGAAAAGAAGTTGGAAGTCAGTGCTTTTTCTTTCTCCCCCCCCCCACCCTACACTCTGCTCTCTTCCCTTTTTTCTCACCTATTTTACCTTTATTTTCATTTATCCTTGTATTTTACACTTTGACAAACGAACAAAATGTTGAAATTGAAACACAACGTCATTTCCTCAGTTGCAGCTCTGCCCCTCCCAAATGTCACAGAACAATGAACTGGGACCATGGAAGTCATTACCAATTTTTAAAATAACACAACTTATTGTCCCTTGCACAAGAGCGATCCTGCGGATCGGCTAAGAAGCCACTGCAAACCAGAACAAAACAGATTGCGGTCAGCTTCTGATAAACTATTAGCTATTCTATTTAGCATTTTTATTAACACACATGTCATTGCGAAAAGGACCCAACCCAGCCACACGGAGGGCGCTTGCCTCCGTTTGCCCACCGATCAAATACTGCCTGCTAAAGGAAGACGGTGTGAGATGTATCCAGTGCACAACAGACCATTAAAACTGCTACATGTTGTTCCTACTTCACAGCTGGCATTAGGCTAAGAATCGGTCCTACCCATATGCAGAATTTACCTATCAGCTGGATTCAGACCATGCTTTACCACGTCAGGTCAAGACCTACGGTAGCAGATATATTCACACAGCATGCTAAGCCCAGTGTTCATCTTGGCTGTTCTTCCTACCTTATGGAGATGACTTAGCATCTTGTGCAAAACCAGAAAGTGAGTTGACTCACAAGCCAGATCAAGCCTGGGTGGACGGTCTGGACACAGCTCTAGACATACAGATGGCCCCCTGATGTTACCTGCAAGCCATAAGCCACTCCCCCGTCTACGCCTCACAGGTCTTCTCTGCGTTCTGGGTACAGTTAACATCTACTCCTCGTCTTAACCTAGGGCATGCTCACCGAGGTCCATGCAACACCAAGGAGTCACCAAGAATAGCACATTTCGGCACATAAGTTACTGTAAGAAATACAACAGGAGATTCAACGATCAAGAATATCTGGGTGCTTGATGTCCTGATTCCTTTGCCCACCAGGGGTTTTTGGGGGGGGCAAGGGGGAAGTGGGTCGAGCAGAAGACGCTGCCCGAGAGAGATGCTGGAGCTACATGATGGCGCATTGGGTCATCCCACAGCAATCCTTAATGAGAGCAGCGCTGGTTTTGGCAATGGTGGGCTTGTTGGGAGGAAATGGTGGTGGTGGAGGAGGCTCAGCTTGCTTCTCTGTCGTCGGTACCCCTGCCAAGGTCAGAAGGGAGAGCATCATTCATTGCCAGATTCAGGTTTCTGAACCCTAACCCTAACCCAAGCAAACCATCATGGACCAGTGGGTGAATCCAGCTACTTATCCATGCACAAATAAAAATCGACCAGATGATAGCACTAGCAACAGCACTTAGACCAGTGGTTCTCAACCTGTGGGTCAGGACCCCATTTGGGGTCGAACGACCATTTCACGGGGGTCGCCAAACAACGCAGTCCGCCATTTTTTCCCCCTTTTCCTTAGCTGTGCTACTCCCTTTTATTCTATTGGCCTTTGAAAGCCAATAGAATAGACTTTCTTGAATAGAGTCTAATTCTATTGGCCTTCAAAAGCCAATAGGAATTGTCCAGGCTGTCTCTGCCCTGCTGAGCCCGCCAAAAGTCCCATTCTGCCAACGGTGCTGCCCCAGTTGAGTAGTCCTCGACTTACGACCGGTTGAGTAGTCCTCGACTTACGACTGGTTGGGGGTCGCGGCATTAAAAAGGTTGAGAACCACTGACTTAGACTTAATATGGTGCCCCGTAGAGGGGAAGGGGACAACTTGCCACAGCCAACGCATTGTGCCAACTCACATGGCCAACTTGCCAAAGCCAACTTGCCACGGGACAATTTAACAATTCTATTTAATTATTTAAAATAAAATAAAAATTATTTGCATTTTTACCACTCACATTTCATTCTGTCCTTCCTTTTGCATCCTTTCTCGAAGGATTCTTCTTCATCATTTCTTTGATATTAGTGTAACTTTTGTCTTGCAATGGGTTGTCCCATGGTGAGTTGGCGATAGCGAATTGTCCAGCAATGAGTTGGCCGTGGGGAGTTGGCTGTGGCAACTTGTCATAGACCCCCCGTAGAGAGTTACAGCACTCTCTAGGCCAGGGGTCTTCAAACCTGGCCCTTTTATGACTTGTGGACTTCAACTCCCAGAATTCCTCAGCCAGGCACGCTGCTGAGGAATTCTGGGAGTTGAAGTCCACAAGTCATAAGTCTGAAGACCCCTGCTCTAGGCGGTTTACAATGTCAGCCTATGGCTCCCAACAATCTGGGTCCTCATTTTATCGACCACAGAAGGATGGAAGGCTGATTCCACTTTTGAGTCCCAGCAGGATCAAACTCCAGGTGGTGGGCGCAGTTTGCCTGCAATACTGCGTTCTAACCACTGCGCCACCAGGACTCTTCATGCAAATAAACTGACTTTTAAGTCAGACAAATTGAAAAAAAAATCTCCTTTTTTATGACCCCGTAGTCCCTATTAGGGGTAGAGTCAGGGCAATTGGACGCAGCTGAGCATTTACTAGCCGGATGCCCTTCCTGATGCCTATGCAGAGTTCAGAGCAGATATTTTTTCTTTGTGTCCTAGGAGAGAAACATCTGCCACTACCTAGGGTTAAACTCTCAACTTTCTGAGAGGGAGGGGAACTCTTCACCACTAGACCATCTCACCACTCTTAAGTCACACAAATAAAATAAACCAACATAGCTGGACTCTTTATATATGGATCTTAAGAATGTCAGTGTACAATGCATAAGCTCTACTTTGGGACAAGCAGTAGGAGTCATCACAGAGGTGTAAGTAGCTGTAACTGAGATCTGGATCAGCAGCAGTTCTTAAAGGGCTGAGATTGAAATCACTTGAATTATACAATCCCATAATACGCTAAGCCATTGTTTGCTTCTGTGGTTTATGGAAACAACTATAATTGGCCACAAACCAGGGTTTATACTGTAAGCCTTATCGCTTGGCTTTCCACATGTAGAAAGTCATAAGCGTAGAAAATCACATAAGCGTAGAAAATCACGTACTAGTGGGAGACTGTACAACATTGTCCAAAGGTCTCAATTTAATCCGTAGGAAATCAGCTATCTCCTTGTCTTCTTCCTTCTCTCTGTTTCAAAGTAAAATAACATATTGTTAAAAGTTAGAAAAGATTTTGTTCTGCTATGTTTTTTTTAAAAAATGAATTGCACAACTGGTGGAAAAGAATTGGAAAATTCTAGCCAACATCAAGAAAATTCTATCAAGAAAAGATAGAAAAGGATAAATTAATATCCATCTGTATGGAGTCAAGTTAGGAAAAGCTGGGGCAGCCATCTAATTGACCTTGAAAAATGTTAATTAGGTTTAGACTGGCTTAGTATAAGAGAATTGACTGGAGTAGGGTTGTGTTTTTTTTTTTAACAACTCTCAGAAGAAAGCAATATTGCTTTGCCAGGAAAGCTACGTGAATAAGACCATGAAGTCATCATCAAGAGTTCAATTCAGCTTGAAGGTTCTTCACCTTAACTTCTCTTACCTCAATCTCTCCACTTCGGCATCATCAACAAGAAAGTCTCTTTTCTGCACTAATTTATGGATTTTCTGGATCAATTCATCCTCTCTTTGATTCTGCAGCTTAGTCTTGTCTTTTTCTGAGAGAGAGAGAGAGAGAGAGAGAGAGAGAGAGAAAAGAAAGAAAGCAAGAAAGAAAGAAGGAAAGAAAGAAAGAGAAAGAACGAGAAAGAAAGAGAAAGAAAAGAAAAGAAAAGAAAAGAAAAGAAAAGAAAGAAAGAAAGAAAGAAAGAAAGAAAGAAAGAAAGAAAGAAAGAAAGAAAGAAACTCAATGTTTCCCCAAACTGCTTCTGGTTGCATAAGGCAAGTACAGGAAGGTGGTATATCAACTACCTCTGCAAAACCCGGCACTTCACTCATTGCACAATCAATAAAGAGTTGTGTTTTGCAAACCAAGGCCACCACAAAATGACAGAGAAAAGGTTTTTAAGGTTTCCAGGAACGCTTCCTATTTTTGTAAAAGAGAGGGAGAGGGAGAAGGAGAGAGAGGGAGAAGGAGAGAGAGGAGGGGGTTGAGTCCAAGAACTCTTCCCATTTTTGAGAGAGAGAGATTTCATCTTCACAAATCATTTAATTGCATTTAACTGCAATTTGAACTCCTCAATTGCTTTGGGATGGTTCCCACTTGTTCCTGCACACCTCCGAGTCATATCCACACAGCAATTACCTGGGACAGCTACTAAATTCTGCAGCTCTTTCTTAAGAGTCATAATGTCTTTGCACAACTGGATGTCGTCCATCCTAAGAAATGGGAAAAGAAGGGGGAAAAACAATGAATTGGGTCTCATCATAGAAGTGAGATCATCCAGTCCAGCTCTATGGTCAGTGCAGATTAAAGCACCCCAGACTGATAACTGGGCAATCTGCTCTTTTCTTTAGGACATGCAACAAAGGAGAGCACACCACCATCCCCAGTCATTTCATTAATTGTTACTTTCATTTCATTAATTGGTTAGTTTTGTTTCATTAATTCTTTCATTTCATTAATTGGCTCATTTCACCCATTCCTTTCGTTAATTCATTAATTTGCTTACGCTACTTTATCTTAACATTCAATTTGAGTCAGGAATACCCCAACCTTATCCAAAAGTCAAACTTCTTGACCATCAAGTTCTAAAGGAATGCAGATCTAATCTTGGGGAATAGCAAAGAAATGAGTCGGCCAATAAAAGGGACTTCGTGAAAAGATTATTCACCGGAGAAAGAAGACAGTGTGAGAAAGAAACTCAAAATAACCCCACTTTGATTTTGTTTGGTACAAGAAGGGGCACTAAGAAAGTCTTTCAAGAATTTGTTTACCTGTGTGGTATGGCTGAATTACTATTACCCTTCTCATCTTTTCTACTATTGGTATCTTATGATTATATTACTTTGTTGTTTGTATGTACACTGAGAACTTCTGCACTGGAGAAAATTCCTTGTGTGTCCAATCACACCTGGCCAATAAAGAATATTCTGTTCTATTCTATTCTATTCTATTCTATTCTATTCTATTCTATTCTATTCTATTCTATTCTATTCTATTCTAATCTCCATTGCATCTATCCTATCCTATTCTCCATTGCATCTATTCTACTCTCCTCTCCTCTCCTCTCCTCTCCTCTCCTCTCCTCTCCTCTCCTCTCCTCTCCTCTACTCTATTCTATTCTATTCTCTGTTACATCTATTCTATTCTATTCCATTCCATTCTATATTCCATTCCATTCCATATCATTCCTTGATTCCCCACTATGCCTGTTTTTGCATACAGATGCAAAATAATGCCTTAAATTAAATCAGATTCAGGTTGAATGTTAAAAAAAATTATTCCTTGAATTAAAAGCAGTTCACAGAACAACTACCGACTCAGAGAAAGATTGTTGGATTAACCAGCTGATCAGATTTTTTTTTTCCCCCAGGAGAGTTCAACAGCCTTTTCCAACTCTAGCATTCCATGTCCCATTTGATTCCCGACTTTCCACAAAAGCTACTCTTAACTTACATAAATCTCAGTTCGGATTCTCTTCGGACCAAGACTTCCCGAAGTCTTTGAATCTTTGCCATTTCCATCTCTATCTCCTCGGGCATCATGCTTGTTTCTGCCATTGAAATGATGTCGAGTTGATCTGCAGAGATGCAAGGTAGAGAGAAAAGGGGAGACATTGTGAATGAAGGCAAATGTATGTGTCCCAGGATGAAGTTGCAGTATCAATATGGGTTGGATCCTTCAAAGAAGTGAAAACACAACCAATCAACCAAGTCTCCTCCTGACACATTGTATGCCATGCTCCATCCATTCCTCAGGTTTTCTGTTGCCTTCCCTTGAATAGATGGCTGGACATAAACAATTGGAAAGGGGCAACTTTTATGCAACCAGGTGCCACACAAAACCAACCAAATGATGATTTTGTCTCTTGCGTGTCAGGTGCAAAAGATCAGGTCCACACACGAAGGCCCAATTAAACTGATCGATTGCTACTCATGTTACGCACAAGAATTGTCTCAGTTAACAGTTAGCAGCTGTTTAGAGTTAGCCAAGGGTCAATGGAATTCACGGAAAGTTGGCCTTCATTCACTTGTGGCTAGGTAGGGATACTAGGCTACTCCCCCTTTTAACTCCATCCTATGTTCTTCCACTCCTTCTCCTACCCTGAGAATCACAGATGATATTACCAGGGACATCGTGGGACTGAAATAGACAGGGGGGAAACATCTCCTTGGGAGCAACTGAGCGTGGCAGAGATCAGATTGAAGAAAGGAAGAAGTAGTTCTGTCTTTACACTGATGTTCTCAAATGTTAGGGTTAGATTCTTCCTCCTGTCTGCCAAGATCATCCTCACAGCCGCAAAAACATATGTGAACACTGAGGGGCAATGGAAAGTCAGAAAGGTCTGATGCTCTGCAGCCATCTGGCGTCATCCCAAGGGTTGCAGATGATAGGTCAGCTCTACCATACTCTTGTCTTAACCATGACAATCTGTTTTAGATTTGCTTTACATCACATGCTAAGACATAATGCTGGCTTTTGCTTTGTGTTCTGTGTAGGGTATAAATCATAGCCCAGAGCTAATTAGTTTAATGCATTTATTTCTGAGAATTTAGACATACTGCCAAAGGATACAAATTCTTGGCAGTTTGCAGAATTCATAAATAAAACATAAATCACTTCCCTAAGTATATAAGTTAAAATAAATGTTAAAATTAAAACCAGGCTACACCAAAATTAAAGTGGGCATTGCAAAGTTCCAGATGTTCATGAAGGTGCTTAATGAGTTGTGTGAATCCAACCAATGGTGGATTATTCCATAGACCGCAAGTAAATAAACCATAGCTGAGTGGGGTACACGAATCAGCCACATAAATATTCCCAGTGGAAATAGAACCAGCTTCTCTGAAAATGTTAATTATTCAACAGCTCATTTCAAACACCTCTTGGCACCATTTTGCTTCACATCTTGAGCCCAGAGAGGTGTGCATTTGGGGACAACGATGATGTTAAACCAAAGAACTTAAGTTCATCCATAACTGATGTCCATGGGATGCTGAAGCATGCAGGAAATCAGAGGTTGAAAGGAAACATGGTTGGTGCACTTGAAACATCCCATTTTCACACAGGCTTAAAACTCTGAATGGCATGTGATATAGTATAGCACAAGTATAGTAGCAATTGTGAGAGGGATCTTGGAGTCCTAGTGGACAATCACTTAAATTATGAGCCAGCAGTGTGCTGCAGCTGCCAAAAAAGCCAACACAGTGCTAGGCTGCATTAACAGAGGGACAGAATCAAGATCACGTAAAGTGTTAATACCACTTTACAATGCCTTGGTAAGGCCACACTTGGAATACGGCATCCAGTTTTGGTCACCACGATGCAAAAAAGATGTTGAGACTCTAGAAAGAGCACAGAGAAGAGCAACAAAGATGATCAGGGGACTGGAGGCTAAAACATATAAGGAACGGTTGCTAGAATTGGGTATGTCTAGTCTAATGAAGAGAAGGATGAGGGGGGACAGGATAGTAGTCTTCCAATATCTCAGGGGCTGCCACAAAGAAGAGAACTAAGAAGAAACTTCCTGACAGTTAGAACAATTAACCAGTGAAACAACCTGCCTCCAGAAGCGGTGAATGCTAGATGACCTCCAAGGTCCCTTCCAACATCATCATCATCATTATTATTAGGGCAGGAGAGAAAGTAAGGGAGAAATATTTGAAGAAATGATGCAGCCCAGAATGTAGAATTTGAAAAGGCCAAAGATAAAATTACCCTCGAGTTTTTACCACAATCGTTGGGAAAAAAAAGGTTCATAAAATCAGGTATGATTCACTTAACAACTGCTTTGCTTAGCAATGGAAATTCTATTCCCAAACATGGTCAAGGACTACCTGTAAAACATAAACCAGGTCTCCAAAGGATGTGAGAATTCAGATAGTCTGTCTTTCCAGTTGCACTGGATAATTTGGACTTGCAATCCAGAGCTGTAACTGGGCAAAGCCTCCCCCGCTCTGTGCTATGATATATTTTCTGGGCTGGCTCAGGACTATGAAGTTTTAAGCTGGCAGCTATTAAAGGGAAGCTTTAAAGCAGCTTGTTGTTTGCTGGCCTCTCCGCCTGTCACAGGACTTTTATCACTAACTACTTAAGAGGATGGAATTTGGTTCATATGTACTTAATATATTCTGGCAACCGTATCCTGCAGATCGGAATTCTCCAACTGATGCAACGGCACATGTCTGCAATTATTCCACCACATAATGCCTTGTCCGTTTTTCATTGATCTTTCCTCTCAGCCTTCCTTGGGAAATTATTATCCCTCTTTTTACCTGGATGGGGATATCATAAACCCAAATCTACCATCACCGGATTGTGAAAACAGGCACAGCCACTGGAAATGAATGAGGAGTTAGAAATTTTTTGTTGCCCTTTGTATTTTTACAGCTGCAAAACGTCCTGCAATATTAACCGATTCCTCTTCAGAAGAAGAAAAAAATTAATTCTGAATCCTTCAGATGTAGACCCAATAAGACAAGGAGATTTCTCCCTGCCAGCTCTATCTTCAAAAGATGTTCTGGAAGGATTTTGGGAACAAAGAATGTGAAATGATGGTGAACCATCCTTAAATCCACCAGCTATTGTATATAAACAAGGACCAAATTCCACCCTCACTAACACTGATGATGTTACCTAGTTGGGTAATGAGATGTCAACAAGCAAACAATCAAGCTCAGAGAATACCAAGGACCACCACCACCACCACCTCCTCCTCCTCCTCCTCCTCCTCCTCCTTTCAAACCCCACTCCTTCTAGCACTCCTTCTAACACTGATGATGTTACGTAGCTGGGTAATGAAACATCTACAAGTGAACAACCAAGCTCAGAGAATACCAAGGACCTCGTAATCCTGCACCTCCTCCTCCTCCTCCTCTCCACAAACCTCACTCCCTTCTAGCACTGATGATGTTACCTAGCTGGGTGATGAAACATCTACAAGCAAACAACCAAGCAAAGAGCGCAAGGAGAGAGCACCACACAAACAGAATGCACAGTTTTAAGAAGTGAATTGGGTGTAGCTCAAAACCTGGTTTTGAAGGAGGACATATATTTAAAAGACAAAAAAAAAAAAAAATCCAAAGCTGTTCTGGAATGCTAATGTCCATCAGTGATACAAACTACCCATAGAAATGTTATTGAGTGGATTAAACTACATAATAACATAATGAGCAAGCAGTTATCTGCTTCTATATGCATATCTCTAATAGCTTTCTTGGTCGAAGGCACCAGGAGCTGAGCTCGCGTTGAAGATTTTATTTTTTAACTTAGTAATTTCTCCCGCTGGCAACTTAAAGTATTGGCTAGAGCCAGTCGGCCATCGTTGTGCTGAAAATAACAATAATGAGGACAAGCTTTATGCCCCTTCAGCGACAGCTGGGTGATGTTTTGAAGATGCTATTAAAGTGGGGACACAGCCCAAGGCTATTAGGGAGAAATCCCTGTCCATGGTCCTGAAAGTGAGAATTCTAATAATACTCAAAAGTAACATGATTAAAAGGAGGGGACGGGGGGGGGGAATTGTTTCTGTTCGAGCATTTTACTGTTTTATAGTTGTTACTGGTTCCAGATGTTCTTTTTTCTTTCTCTTTGCCCCCTTCTCTTTCTTTTTCTTAGCTTTCCAACTTTTGTTTCTTTTTGTGTTTTTATCTTATAATAAAATTTAATCATAATAATAAAAAAATGGTTGGTCAATAAATCCTGTCTAAGTACATAAATAAATTCCTTTCCAGACTATCAAATCTTATGAAACAGCACCAGCTTTTCTGAGTCACATGAAAAGATAGTTTTTAATCATATTTTTAGTGTGAAAAGGTGCCACCAAACTCCTGGTTTTTTTCAGCATCATAGATTAACATGGCTGTCATCCATTGTCCGTGCTACTGATGTCTCTTTATAGTCTTGATCATAATCCCAGCTAGCGACTCCAAAAATAGATTGCATAAAGGAATTCGTGCAAGTCTAAATGAGTGAAAACTTCCAGCTTTAGCTATGGATCATTAAATCTTGTTTTGTTTCTCCTCTATAGGAGGTGGAGGCAGGTTTAATGAACGAGAGCCAAAAATTAGAAATTTTCAGCAGTAGCCCCTTAACTGTGGACTTTCATCCTGCTCTCTTTTTAAGTATTTTTTTCTGAAACAGCAGCTTAACTGCAACATCTTTAGATGACCTCATCATTCTATGAATGGTTTCTCCGCTATTTCTATTACCTTGAATAGGTATTATGGGACATTGTTCTTACTTGGTTTTATTATTTATTAATTATTGCTTAATTTTTAATTGCTGCTGATGGTTGCAACTTTGATTTTGTTGAGGGGGTGGTGTTGGAATACTTGAGAATAAATGTGTGTGTACGTGCATTTATCCAAATGAATGCAAGAGCCAATTTAGTAAGGAATTAAGTCTGGAATCAAGAAAAACTAGGTTCAGACTGGTAATATATACACTGTTGCCCTGAGTTACTTAGAAAAATAATAAAGTTGGGAAATAGATGAGATAGAAAGAGAGAGAGAGAGAGAGAGAGAGAGAGAGAGAGAGAGAGAGAGAGAGAGATGATATATGGATAGATAGATAGATAGATAGATAGATAGATAGATAGATAGATAGATAGATAGATAGATAGATAGATAGATAGAGCAGCGAGAGCTAGGCGGATGCCGGCTAATACAACCGAACCGAGATCAATACGTCCAATCACACGTGGGCGGAAGACTGACGGACTTATTACGCGCTCAATGGCCAAATTACTGACATTTAAAGAGCTATAAAACAACTCTTTCCAATGTTAGCTTACACTTTGACAATGTTAGCAGTGGCTAATGAAAGCTTAGTGCTTAATAAAACTTTCTGTCCCAAAAATGTATCTGGGACTCGGATTTTTAGAGTAGTTTCAGATAGATAGATAGATAGATAAATAGATAGACAGATAGATAGATAGATAGATAGATAGATAGATAGATAGATAGAGAGATAGAGAGATAGATAGAGCACTAGATTGATATTTATTTTAAAAAATGTATTTGTGCGGCATTCTCTATCCAACATATAACCCAAGATACTTTCGGAACATCTGAATTTACCTCCTGCTTTACTGAACAGGTCTCTTGAAAGCTATGCTAGTATTTTAATATATTAGATTTTTGTAAAATAAGAAGTATTCCTATTTCACTGCTGGCTGGGTACCGCAATCACCATTACCCAGACATGCTCAATTGGTATTCTTTGACCCCCTTTGCCTTCCCCAAAAACATTTCCCATCTCCCCATTTCCCGAACAATGAAGACACTGACTTTCAAGCAATGCTTTTTGAATTGTCTGCACCGTCCCCCTTCAAAAAAAATAAACACACAGCTTTCATTTCAGACCTGATTGCCTCAATTTAAGGTTATTTTATGCAGGATTTAATTGCTTCCCTTTCACAGCAGGTGCTTAGCACTTCCAAGGCGAATGAAGGCACCCGCTCAATATAACACCTGCCGGAGGATATTTGACGGATGCGAAAGAGAGTTTGGCAAAACCTTCCCTTTTTGTACCAAACAAGGCATTACACCCCTTGACATTTATGCCACATCGGTTTATTTACTGATGGTGCTTTGACCTGGTTTTTCAAAGTGGCAGAACTCTTCACCCAGCACGCTGGCTGGGGAATTCTGGGAGTTGAAATCCAATCCTCTTAAAGTTGTCAAGCTTAAAAAAACATTGGCCCAGTCCAATGAGTCATTAAGGCCAGGGGTTTCTCTAGGAACTATAGAGAACGGTTTAGAGATCTACTGGCATATCACTGGGTGGTTTGCAAAGAGCTTCATGAGTATCCATAGCCCCAGTTTAATCATTATTTGTAAGATGAAGACAAAAAACAAACAGATGCTCTGTCACAGCTGGCCTTTGCAGGCTCATTCCTGGGCTGAATTGTGCAGCCATGCGCGGCAAGCAAAGCCTGTGAAGTAGCGATAGCATTAATTTACACCACAGCATGGCCACAGATGAGTCTCCTCAAGCAAAGATCTGGTTTCAACTTGGCCAAAGTCATCCCTTGTGTTTGGAATAGAATAGAATAGAGAATGGAATGGAATGGAATGGAATAGAATGAACATTATGGATGGGGAAACAGAATAGAATAGACTAGGATAGAAGAGAAGAGGATAGAGAATAGAGAATGGAATGGAATAGAATATAGAATAGAATAGAAATGAACATTATGGATGGGGAAATAGAATAGAGTAGAGTAGAGTAGGATAAAAGAGAATAGAGAATAGAGAATGGAATAGAATAGAATAGAATAGAATAGAACAGAATAGAATAGAATAGAATAGAATAGAATAGACATTATGGATGGGGAAATAGAGTAGGGTAGGGTAGGGTAGGGTAGGGTAGGGTAGGGTAGGGTAGGGTAGGGTAGGGTAGGGTAGGGTAGGGTAGAATAGAATAGAATAGAATAGAATAGAATAGAATAGAATAGAATAGAATAGAATAGAATAGAATAGTTTTTAACCACTAGACTAAACTGACTCTCTAATTTATATCATATCCTGGTTATTTTTTTTTTCTCTCTTCTCTTTCATCTTAACCATATCCCTGTTTCTTTTCTTTCTTTCTTTTTTGAGAGAAAGTGCTTAACAGAGGGAAAATAGGGGGCAGATACTCACTCTCAAGGACAAGAAATAAATTGATTTCCGTGCAGAAATCTGTGACCTTTACCCTGTGCACGGCCAGGAGCTACAGAGGACAAATAGAAGAAGGGGGAAAAGAAAACCTAAATCAAAAATCGACCCCCTATCTCAATAGCAGCTAGAGAATTTCTCAAAATCCAAGCTTGTGAAATATGAAGCCGATGTCACATTGTCTTCCCTAAAAAAAAAAAAAAAATCCATGTGCACGCAAGTTCTGCCAGAATGCCAGATCCCCAGGGGGTTTTTGCTGGCGAGACCAGTAAGCTACAGTTTTGCCCACTCATTTCTGGAATCTTCCCACTGCCAAAATACACAAAGATCTTGGAACATTTAAAAAAATTTTAATAGTGTCACGGTGGGCTCGCTACACAGCCTGGCTTGCAACCAGACAACTCTAATGGGAGGGGGGCAAAGAAGGCACGGGAACGTAAGGGAAGTTTGGGAGGGAAATTTTGCAATGCAAGGATGCCCGCTGGAAGCCTGAGACAGACCCCACATGTCACGGTCGCCCAGCTGGGGAAGTCCGAGGCAGACATATCACTCCCAAAATAAAGAGGGTGCAAGTGATTGGTGGACAATGGACAATGGGAAGTCTGGGGGGGGGGGGAGGAAGGGAAAGTTTTCCAGTGCTGTTTTCACGCAAAATCGTCAGAACTGGCTTTCCTACTTCGGTAACCACATGGAATCTTCTGTAAAGTGATACTCTTGGTAAAAAAAAAAAAAAACAATGTCCCATCTTCTTTTGCTGTCTAACATAGTGGGGCAGTTGACATGTAGTTTTGCTCCCTCCTTGCAGGGGCAAAAGAGTGGATTTTCAGCATCCCCTAACTAATGAAACTTCACTGGTAGGCTAGGTGCTGGGAAAGGTAGAAGAAAAAAAGACAATTACGAACAGCACCAAGGCGGAAGGACTCCGTGACAGTGGTGATGGGACCCCCTGTTGGAAGAGCTGAAGGACCCAGATAGAGATCATCATTAAAAAATAAAATAAATCCTGCTCTTAGTATAGGCTACACTCAGTGACGTAATGGTATGGGGGAAAGACCTTGGGGGACTAGATCAAGAGATGCTGACAAGGGAACAGTCAGATAAGAGATAGCATAGTCCTCGGCTGGATAATGGGTGGGGCAAGAGGCTAACATCATTATCATCTGTATGTATAAAAGGGAAAGAAAGAAAGAAAGAAAGAAAGAAAGAAAGAAAGAAAGAAAGAAAGAAGGAAGGAAGGAAGGAAGGAAGGAAGGAAGGAAGGAAGGAAGGAAGGAAGGAGGGAGGGAGGGAGGAAGGGAGGGAGGGAGGGAGGGAGGGAGGGAGGAAGGAAGGAAGGAAGGAAAGAAAGAAAGAAAGAAATGTAATGTGATCCCTATCTACTTTATCCCAGGAGGCCAACAATGATCTGGCCAACCTTTTTAATTCAGTGTCTCAAAACTCCAAAATGGCTTAACTTCAGAAATTGTGGGTGCTCCACTTCACTTAACAACCAAGTTGCTGGTCAAAATTGTGGTTGCTAAATGAGAACTACCTATCCCATAATGGACTAAGGCAGTGATGGCGAACCTTTTAGAGACCGAGTACCCAAACTGCCACCCAAAACCCACTTATGTATCGTCGGGTGCCGGGTGGGCGTGGCCCATTGGGTGGGCGTGGCTGCAATGGTAACGGCAGACTGGGTGGGACTAAAAAGTTCAATTAATCAATTCCAACTTTGCGAGATTTTTTTTCCCCGCGGGAAATTGAAATTGATTGATTGAATCTTTTTTTTTTTGGCAAACGGCCTCAGAGGGTTAAAATGAAAAGGTTTTATAAAACCCAGCTGAAGGTCTAGGACTGGGGTGACAGCACATGTGCCCACAGAGAGGGCTCTGTGTGCCACCTGTGGCACGTGTGCCATAGGTTCACCACCACGGGACTAAGGTGATGGCGCAGTAGTTAGAATGCAGTATTGCAGACTAACTCTGCCGACTGCCAGGAGTTCGATCCTGACCAGCTCAAGGTTAACTCAGCCTTCCATCCTTCCGAGGTCGGTGAAATGCTGACTTTGTAAACTGCTTAGAGAGGGTTGTAAAGCACTGTGAAGCGGTATATAAGTCTAAGTGCTATTGTTGTACCATTCCAGACAAATGGTTGTCCAATCTCTTCCTAAAACTTCCAGTGATGGAGCACCCACAACTTCTGAAGTCAAGCCGTTCCACTGATTTGATAGTTCTAACTGTCAAGAAATTTCTCCTTAGTTCTAGGTTGATTAATTTCCAACTGGCCCCTCTGGTGCTTTGGAAAATAGGTTGATCCCCCTCTTCTTTGTGGCAGCCTCTCAAATATTGGAAGACAGCTATCATGTCATCCCTGGTCCTTCTCTTGGTTAGACTAGACATGCCTTACCGTTACCAAGGAAGAAATCATAGCTAAACTGCTTTCATAAAATCTACGCTACCCAAAACTTCGGTAGCTCATTTTTTTTTTTCTCCCCCAGCATCTTCAGATAGGCAAAACAACTGGCAACTTTTCCAACCATGAAAACGGCAAAGGGATATAGCATACCGATCTTCATTGTCCCAAGAAGTGAACTTTTGACTCAAACAAACACTTTCTTAGATTCCCCTCCCGTTCATTTTAGGAGTTTAAAACATTAAAGCTCTATTCTGGGGAAGAAGGGAAAAGGAGCAGTTTTTGCATTCCCAGGTTGTTTTGATTCAGCATGTCTTGAAATGAAAAAAAAAAAAACCCATCACAACATCCTCAAGGCAAACTTGACTTCCGTTAATTTCAACCGTGCATTTTTCTGGACGACTTTATCTGCCCTAATCTCAGATTGTCTTGGATTTATGAGTCCATCTATGTCCCTAGAATTCTCAAACAGTCCTCCATCAAACTACAAACCAAGGCTAAACCAACTGAGCTTCCAACATTGGTTAAGGATCCTATAAAATATAGGAATTTCCCCCCCCCCCCGCTATCCTCTACCACCTTCCTAATAAGAAAACGGTCATTGACTCGTGTCTCTAGAGATTCTCAAACATCCAGATCATGGATGTCCCAAAGGAGCTTTTTTCCAAAAGGGAAAAACTGGACTTTCTTGGTATTTTTTTCCCCTCGTTGATAACATTTCAGTTCTTCTGAAGAACATTCCTTCAGCTTTGTTTGTCACACAAGACCACGGCAAGGGATCTTCCAAGTACAGAGGAGATAGGAAAACAAAGACCAAGGTTATCAACCGAATGGAAGAAGCATCCTGGATGAGCAGTGAATTGTTTTCAAGGGCAAAAAAAAAAAAAACCCCAAGAAAGTCCAGTTGCCTTTTGGGAAAAAAAAACACACCCTCAGGACATTCCATCTTGCTTCTTCGCAACCTTGTTTATCAGAATAAATCGCGATGCTGCTGAGAGTGAATCCCTTGCTGGGATCACAGAGGACAAACACTCTCCAGATTGCCTTGGGTTTGGTGGTCACAAGACCACCATAAGTAAGGGGGTCTTCGGCGTCTAGGGGAGATGGGAAAACAAAGACCAAACCCTGAAGGTTACCAACCGCTGGAATCCACCTTCTCTGACTAATCCCCCATCTCCTTAGGGATGCTAAGAGGCATATCTTCACTGTCCAGCCCGCACCAAGAACAAATGTTTGAATTAAAGATTTCTGGGACACCCAGCAAGTCAGAAACCACCCTCTTCCCCCCCCCCCCCCACCACCACCACCTTTCCTTTTGTTCCTAGGAAACCAACAGGACAAGACTGGAGCAGAGGGAGAAAGAGCGACGGGTTGTGAATGTCACAATCGCTTTCCTTTCAAAGTGCTGGTGCAAACAGCTGGCCGGGGTTCCTTCCTTCCTTCCTTCCCTCCCTCCCTGCGTGCAGAAATTTCCCCTTTGGTTTGCTTGGAGGGGCGAGGCGGGTGTGCATGTGTGTGTGAGTGAAAGAGAGAGAGACCCAAGCCCCTTCCACTTACTTTTCCCGAACCCATCGGTGGGTTTCCACTCGGTCTCTTTCACCGCCCCATAGCTCCTCGGCGGTTTCTCGGCTCCCAAGCCGCTGGAGATGGATTGCTTTAATTCCATGCTGTGGTTGGAGGCTACCTGGGCCCCGTTTGCTCTTCGAGACTTCAGCCGGACTGGGACCCACTTCCTCTTAGTCCATCCCAGCTGGAGAGAAAAGAGAGGAGAAGAAGAGGTGGAGGAGGAGGAGAAATGCAGGGTGGGAAAGGAGGAGGAAGGATCGCTCGGTCTGGTCTTCCAGTGCTTGTTGTGGGCTGTTATTGTATTGTATTGTGTGTGTTTGTTTGTTTGTTTTTTCCTTTAATTCCTGCTGCTGCCAGATTGGCAAGCCCGGTTGAGCTCACTGCATCCTTCCCTTGTGTTGGTACCCTAGGAGGAGAGGGGACAGGAATGCAGTGCGCAGACTCAGAGGGAAGATGCTCTGTAAGCCCTCCCCCTCCCAAGGGAACACAGGGAAGGGAAAGGAAGGGAAGCAGGCAAACAATGGGACGCAGGGAAGAGGGGTCGAGAAGCCCATGAAACAGCCTTGAAAATCAGGCAGGCGTAAAAAAAAAAGGGGGGGGGGAAAGCAGCAAGAGAAGACCAACTCAGATCTTTGACTGCATCTTTGCCGCTCTCTGCTCGCTTTTGGGGAGGGGTGGGGAGAGAGAAAGGATGAACTCACCTCTTGGATGTGATGGTATCCAACTGTTGGGGGTCAGCGAGGTAGATCTTCAGAGGAGCATGGCTTCCATCCTGGGAAGGGTGTGGGTTCAAGCCGGCCTGCTTTTGGCCAGCTTCCCCCCCCCCCCGCTTCACACCGCCAAGAGACTGATTTTGATTGGGCTGGAGAGCAGGGTAAATTAATATTCAGACCCTGTTATTAGAGTGGATGTTCAGTTGGGTTGTACAACACGTAGACCAGGTGAAAGGGGGGGAGGGGGGTTGACTGTGATTCTGCCAACTGAATTGGGCATGGTTTGGGCAGGTAGCGTGAGCCAAGGTGTTCTGTTAAAAGCATTACATCCTATCTGTTAACAGGTGAAAATGATTTCAATTTTGTGGGGGGGAAAAGTCTAAATGAGGATGTTGAAAACGGGACAAATATAACGCAACCAAGAGGACTAACTAGAGAAGAAGTTTTGTATGGATGCTATTGCTAATTGGATAAACGTTAGAAAAATGTTCATAGTTAACCTCTTTGTTACTAAAATACTAAGAACTGTATTATCCTAATGCAGTGGTTCTCAACCTTTTTAATGCCACAATCCCCAACTGGTCGTAAGTCGAGGACTACTCAACCGGTCATAAGTCGAGGACTACTCAACTGGTGCAGCACCGTTTGCAGAATGGGACTTTTGGCGGGCTCAGCAAGGCAGAGACAGCCTGGACAATTCCTATTGGCTTTTGAAAGCCAATAGAATTAGACTCTATTCAAGAGAGTCTATTCTATTTTGGCTTTCAAAAGCCAATAGAATAAAAGGCAGTAGCACAGCTAAGGAAAAGGGGGAAAAAAATGGCAGACTGCGTTGTTTGGCGACCCCCGTGAAATGGTCGTTCGACCCCAAATGGGGTCCCGACCCACAGGTTGAGAACCAGTGAGCTAATATTTGCAGAAGAAAACAATATGGGAAGAAGAGAAAATCAAGGAAAGCTGCTATGAAGAGTACGATATGATAGAAATTGGCTATTGTTGATTGTTGTGAAATGTGAACCCAGACAATATGCTGTTTACTAAGAACCAGGTGGTTAGTTTTTAAAAAATCAATAATCTATCTATCTAATCTATCTGTCTGTCTATCTATCTATCTATCTATCTATGTGGTCATATATTATTTATTTTACGTATGTATGTATTTATGAATGTATGTATGTATGTATGTGTTTCACTTTGAAAGTGGGCAACTAAACTTCATATTTGATGTGCCATTGTGCCCACAGTAAAAGAATGACAATAAAGGTTATCTCATTTCATCTCATCTCATCTCATCTTAAAGGAATCTAGAGATCACCTCGGGATGAAAATGCCCTTAAACAATGACCCAAAGATACTTTTCCAAAAGACAACTGGACTTTCTTAGGGATTTTTTTTTTCCTTTGAAAACATTTCACTTCTCATTCCAAGAAACTTCTTCAGTTCTAACTGACTGATTAGAATGGAATGGAAGGATTTATATTCTTTACAGTCATCTGGATGTTAGCAATAGCACTTAAGACTTACTGTATATATCGCTTCACAGGGCTCTACAGCCCTCTTTAAACAATTTACAGAGTCAGCCTATTGGCCCTGACAATCTGGGATCCTCATTTTAGTGACCTCGGAAGGATGGAAGGCTGAGTCAACCGTGAACCAGTCAGGATCGAACTCCAGGCTGTGGGCAGAGTCAGCCTGCAATGCTGCATTCTAACCACTGCACCACCATGGCTCTTAGCTCTTAACAGAGTCCTTGAGGCCACTTGGAGGTTTATCTGTGCCCTCAGAGTCATGTGAATCAGAGAGTAAATGGGTGTGGAACCTGCTTGGACTGTATTGTAAACAGATGAACATCTCCTCTTCATATACAGATAAATCCCCAAATGGTCTCAATGACTCTCGGACAGCTAATGACCAATCCTTAGAGTTCAGACTGAATTTGGCCTTTTTGTCCACCTATCAAGTCCTTCCCAAGGACTTGCGATAGGCAGATGTTGTTTTTGACGGTTTTAAAGGTACCGTATATGCCGGCGTATAAGGCGACTTCCGCAAGCGTTAAAATCGGCACCAAAGTCAGGGGTCGTCTTATACGGCGAGTCGTCTTATACGCCGGAAATACTGGTAGTTTCCGACGTATAGGACGACGTTCTAGGCATGCGACTCGGCACCAAAGACGGGGGTCGTCTTATACGCCGGGTCGCCTTATACGCCGGCATATACAGTATCATCGTAGGATGTCAGCTGCTCCAAGTCAAGCTGCCTTTTGCAATTGACCAATGGTGATTTTTGTCAATGCCACTGGTATTCAAGTGGAGTCCGGATATCACAAAAACATCTGGATAGTGGATGTGATTATTATTTGCAATAATGTTAGTTAAGGTAGTGTTTCATGGCATTCGGCCCTCTCAATTCCTGGCAAATAGATGGGGAAGAAATGGAGGTAGTGACAGATTTTATTTTTCTGGGCTCAAAGATCACCTCAGATGGGGACTGCAGCCAAGAAATTAAAAGACGCTTGCTCCTGGGGAGGAAAGCTATGGCAAATCTAAACAGCATTCTAAAAAGCAGAGACATCACCCTGCCAACAAAAGTGCGTATAGTCCAGGCCATGGTTTTCCCAGTTGCAATGTATGGCTGTGAAAGTTGGACCATAAGAAAGGCTGAGCGCCAAAGAATTGAGGCCTTTGAACTATGGTGCTGGAGAAGACTCCTGCGAGTCCCTTGGACTGCAAGGCGTTCAAACCGGTCAGTCCTAGAAGAGATCAACCCCGACTGCTCTTTAGAAGGCCAGATCCTGAAGTTGAAACTCAAATACTTTGGCCACCTAATGAGAAGGAAGGACTCACTGGAGAAGGGCCTAATGCTGGGAAAGATTGAGGGCAATAGAAGAAGGGGACGACAGAGAATGAGATGGCTGGATGGAGTCACTGAAGCAGTAGGTGTGAATTTAAATGGACTCCAGAAGATGGTAGAGGACAGGAAGACCTGGAGGAACATTGTCCATGGGGTCACGACGGGTCGGACACGACTTCGCAATTAACAACAACAAGGTAGTGTTTATTAAATTATCTTCATATTGTAAATGTTTAGGAGCCAGTGACCCATCTGAAATTGATCAATGAGCTGAAGAGTTTAGGGACTCCTGCTTTAAGGAGATAAAGAAACTCAGATCTTTCAAAATTCTGTAATTGTAGGGAGAAGACAACCTTGATGGAAATTTACAAAAAACGTTACCTAGGCAAAAAAAAGAGGATGAGACAGAACGAGATTAACATTTGGCAGTGACTCAAACAGAAGCCGCCCTGATTCTCTGATCTGTAACAAGAAAGGAGGAACAGCACAGTTAGAGTCACAAGATTCTGTTATTCTAGCCAATTTCACTAAATGTAGTTTTAGACTTCCTGCAGAGTTGATTTCCTAGAAGAGCTGACAATTATGATGTCCTGCTATAAGAAAGCTGCATTCCTGGAATTTCTGCGGTGTCTCTTTCTTGACTGGGTTTACTTTTGATGGGTTGGCATTAATTTTGAAATTGCAGCTGGGAACTGCAGCAAAGTGGAGGCCTGTTATCTCCTTCTGGCAGAGAAGAATTTGATCAAGTGGGGGCTATCGCAGACCAGACCTGTAATTTTGATCCCGGAAATGGTGGTGTGATTCATCACAAGGAGTATAAAAGGACAGTTTTCTGCTCCAGCTCCTGTCCTTAGCAAGTTGATATAGCTAAGGAACGATTTATTTTTTTTTTATTTTCGTTTTATATTGGTTTTTACAGCACGTGGTTCTGCAAAGCTAAGGGGTTAACTTAGTCCTTCCTTTGTGAGAGTTTCTCTCACAAAGCACAAAAGATGTTGAGACTCTAGAAAGAGTACAGAGAAGAGCAACAAAGATGATCAGGGGGCTGGAGGCTAAAGCATATAAGGAACGGTTGCTGGAACTGGGTATGTCTGGTTTAATGAAGAGAAGGACAAGGGGGGACATGATAGCAGTCTTCCAGTATCTCAGGGGCAGCCCCAAAGAAGAGGGAGTCAAGCTATTCTCCAAAGCACCTGAAGTCAGGAGAAGAAGCAACGGATGGAAACTCATCAAGGAGAGAAGCAACCTAGAACTAAGGAGAAGCTTCCTGACAGTTAGAACAATTAACCAGTGGAACAACCTGCCTCTAGTAGTAGTGAATGCTCCAACACTGGAAGTTTTTAAGAAGAGACTGGACAACCAGTTGTCTGAAATGGTATAGGGTTTCCTCCCTGAGCAGGGGGCTGGACTAGATGACCTCCAAGTTCCCTTCCAACTCTATTATTTTCCTGCAAATGAGAAACTAAGAAGACTTAAAAGGTGGGAAAGAGAACTGGTGGCTTTTTCCTTGCCCCTGTCTGTAAAAAAAAGTTGTAAACAGCCTTACCAGCAAGGTTATTTGCTTCTCTGCAGCTAGATTCCAAACTGCTTGTGCCAAAGTGCACCAGGCATCTGGATCATGCAGTTTCCTTTGCAAAAGCAGTGCTGTTCTTCTTTCTCTTCTTCTCAAGCATTTTATGAACCTTAATTTAAGGATAATTTGGGGAGAGCTTCAGGTGTGTGTTATCTGCCCCCTGCCTCATTTAGTTAACACAGCATGAACACTGATTTCCCTCACACATGTGAGGCACAGAGATATTTACGAATGCACACACAGGCACCATTAACAAGCCATTATTAAAGCCGTTAAAAAGATTAAGTAAGCCATTTGACACGGCCTTTTCTGTAATCACGGATTGCATTCAGGTTTCTGTAGCTGGGGAAAAAAACAAAATTGCCACAGGAGACGGGAAAGTATTTCAGCAGTTTCAAACAGCGGACGTGAGAGTTTGCTCTCCAATTTTTCCATTATCTAGAGATCATTAAACATGCATGCACTGAACTACAGGAGATTGCTTAATTAACAAAATTACCAGCCCCCCCTATTAGTAACAACATTTTGGAAAAAAAAAAAGAGCAAGAGGGATTTTGCAGAGTAAGACACACTGTTTGGAAAAACCTGGATAAGACTAAAAATTACCTAGGAAATATATTACGCAGCATGCAACCTGTCATACCACATCTTTTACAGCGTTAAAAATAAGGGAATTACGGTACAGCTAACAAGATTGAAATATTTTACTCCTCACTGTATTGTTGAGTAAAAGAAAATTTTAAGAACACGCCCCGCCTTCAATATATTTGTAAAGGGGGGGGGTCCTTACAAATCAATCTTTGCACTTTATTTAGACTGCTTTTTATGGGTTTTTTTCCAATACCAATATGTTCCAGCATATATAGAAAATATGACCCATAAAAATCTTAATCACTAACAACTACAGCTACAAGATACCTACAGGTAGTCCTTGACTTACGAGCGTAACTGGGGCCAGAATTGGCTGTTAACTCAGTTGCACCTGATTCTATGGCCTTTTTTTTTTAATGCTACGATTGTCAGGTGAATCGCTGCAGTTGTTAAGCAAAACATGAGGCTGTTAAGCAAATCCAATGATTTTGCTTGTCGGAAGTCGGTTGGAAATTGTGATCACATGGCCCTGGGGCATTACCCCTGAGGTAAATATGTGCTGGTTGTCAAGGGCCCAAATGTTGATCCTGTGATCGTAGGAATGTTGCGAGGGTTATCAATGAGAGATTGGTGATAAGTCTTGATCGTCTTGGTTCCGTTGACGGTTTATTTCCCCGACGAGGGCTTGCCTGCCTCCATCTTCTCCGCGTGGAACAGCTGGAAAACGGACGTCGCTGTTCCGTCACCACTTTGTTGTGAAAAGCAAAGGAAAATGGCCCAGAGGAAGCCACAGACACCAGTAAACGCTGTTCTCAGGTACACCGGAACCAAGCTGAAGTTGGAAAGCTGTTGGAAGGAAAGGAAGGAAGACTGAAGAAAGATTTTGCCAAGAGGACTCCAGCAAGGTCTCAGGACTTACAGACATTGATAGAAGAGAATATCTGTAGCTTGGGGTTGAAATGAGGGGTCCCTGGTGCTCTCTGAGCTTGGCTGTTGTCTTGCAGACATTTCATTATCCAACTAGGTAACTTCATCAGTGCTAGGAGGGAGTGGGGTTTACAGAGTGGAGAAAGAAGAGGAGGAGGAAGTGAGGAGAACCGTGGCGTCCTTGGTGTTCTCTGAGCTTGGTTGGCTTCTTGCAGACGTTTCATTATCCAATGAGGAGGAGAAGGCGAAGCAGGAGGAGAAAGAGCAGAAGGAGGGATAGGAGAAGGAAGAGAAGGTGGAGAAGGTGGGAAGTCGGAGGAGGAGGAAGAGATGGCGGAGGAGGGAGAGGGGGAGGAAGAGATGGCAGAGGAAGAGAACAGGGAGGAGGAGAAGGGGAGGAAGAGGAGGAGGAGGAGGAGGAAGACTATGGGATCCTTGGTAATTTAGTGGTAATTTAACCATAGAATGTGGATGAATGCTCTGTCTTTCATTAAACCTTCATTTTTGTCTGCTCTTAACCCAAATGAAGGCAGGAAATATTCTCACAAGGTTGAGAATACCAAAGGTCCAACAGAAAGTCAACCCCCCATAGAGACCCACCCTCTACTACAGCTTCTAACAAGAGAATGCCTTAAGAACAAAATGGAAAACCAGAAGCATCTTTACAAAGGGGTGGAACTCTTATAAGGAAACCGCAAGGCGGATTTCAACACAGCGTTAGGTTCTTGCATCCCAGGTAAGGCCGACACTCACCTGTACAAAAGGCCAGTACATCAACCCTGTCTGGAATAATAAAACAAAAAACAACAGTTCTTGGATTAGAGTCATGCAAATGGGGAATATGAGAAAAATTATCCATTTACCTCCCATAAAGCCTCCTGCTTATGTTTAAAATAGATAATCAAGATGGCGGGGGGGGGGGAAATTACAAACAGGTTGTTTTAAAAATAAAGCATTCTGCACTCAGAAGAAAAATGACATCTTTCTGTGCCCAGCTTGTAAATAACTAGCTGCCTGTTGCAATCCTGCAAGCTTGCTCTTGGTACAGGCTGTTCAAAGCGCAGACACGGCATCCAAGAATCCCAACGGGATGCAAATGTATTTTAATGTATGGAATGAGTTGTCCGCAGTTCTTATGTTTCAATCTCGCGCTATGCTGTTGTGTCATTTGCTTCGATTTGGTCAGTGTGTAGCCTAACCCCAGCTACTGCGCTCGGTAAAGTAGGGTTTAATAGCTGAACATTATGGGGAAAATCAGTTTTTAGATGGGTGGAATCGATTAAACCAAGCTGATAAATATAACAAGGCCAAAGTTTGCCATTTCATTAGAATAATCCCATAGATTTGCAATGGGAATTGGGTGGTTTTTTTTGGGGGGGGGGAAATCTGGCCTTCCAAATTGCCCTTTCCTCTTGATTAAAGGGAGATGCTTCACTCCTTATTTTACTGCAGCCTTCCATCCTTCCGAGGTTGGTAAAATGAGGGCCAGAATGTTGGGGGCAAGAGGCTGACTCTGTAAACCACTTAGAGAAGGCTGTAAAGCACTGTGAAGAGGTATATAAGTCTAAGTGCTAGTACTATTGTTTTATTACTTTATTCCTCCCTTTTTGGTTTCTGAAAGAAAACAAGGGCAGGATGTAACCTGAGCTCCATTACCTATAGCAGGGGTAGGCAACTTTGGCCCCCTCATGACTCGTGGACTTCAACTCCCAGAATTCCTGAGCCAGCATGGGGGAACTTTGGCCCCCTCATGACTCGTGGACTTCAACTCCCAGAATTCCTGAGCCAGCCATGCTGAGGGAAAGGGAGAGGTTTCCAAGCTGAGCCATGCTGGCTCAGGAATTCTGGGAGTTGAAGTCCACGAGTCATGAGGGGCCCATAGTTCCCCCATGCTGGCTAAGGAATTCTGGGAGTTGAAGTCTACGAGTCATAAAAGAGCCAAGGTTGCCTACCCCTGACCAATAATAATTGAACAGCCTTATGAATATGTACTTTTACATCATCTATTGTTTATGTGTTAGACTCTCCTGCTTTTCTGAAATGTATAAAAAGGAGTTGATACAACATTTGAAGCTCAGGGTTGAACAGTGGGGTTTTTGGTGCCCTTTAAGCTTGCTGATTTTCTTGCAGACGTTTCATTACTCAAATACATAACCTCATCAGTGCTACAAGGGCAACCCCCCCCCCACTTCTAACACTGATGATGTTACCTAGCTGGATGATAAAATGTCTGCAAGAAAACAACCAAGCTCTTTTGTTAAGGATGGATCTCTCAATATCATTTGAAACAGGTTCCACCAGCACATGTTGTCTAATAAACACTGCAGTCTAAGTCTTGATTAATTGCTTTGGTTCCTGAGTTTGGTTCCATCACATTGTGGGGGATCCAGTCTGCTGGTTATTTGCAGCCGCTAGCTAAAATAACGGCGGACGCGATGAATTTTATTTGAATATTATGAGCCAAGACTATTGCAAAAAAAAAAAATGTGGAAGGAAACACTGATTATATTCATACACTGCTCCCAGCTATATAACTCAGGATGTCGTGTTTCAGATTAATGCAATCCGTTGTGGTGTGCAGAGTGCGGCTTAGGATTGAATATGCTTTACACACCCAGCTCATTTGGCTTTACATAAGAAATCCTAATTTGCAAATCACGGCTTAATGCCACGTGTCAAGCCAGCATATGCACGTGGGTGTGAAATTTGTGTTTTTAAGTGTTCTTAAAACATTCTGATTTGGATTGCTCCACTTTAAGAAAAGCCAAAATTACAGCACAGCCAATATGTTTGTCCCTTTGCCAGATTGGTAAACAAACTTTTCAAGAAATTAAGGGTTCTTTGATTAGCAAACAAGACAAGCCCCCTTCTGGAAGTTTTTAAGAAGAGACTGAATGGCCATTTGTCTGAAATGGTATAGGGTTTCCTGCCTAAGCAGGGAGTTGGACTAGATGACCTCCAAGGTCCCTTCCAACTTTATTATTATTATTATTATTATTATTGAATGGCTGTCTTTCTTTCACAAGGAAATTTTTTTTCTTCTCTTGGGTTTCTCCTAGGCGTTTCAAGAGACCTGAAATCTGAGCAATTAAATGAAGTGTGATATAAAGCAGTTACGCAATCACAAAAGGATATCTGTGCCTGATTAAGCCTGGTCCGCAAACATTCACTTTCTCCCCCCCCCTCCTCTTTTTTTTTTAAAGCAAGACTCTACCATTTTCACTTAACAGGGCTTGTTTATTTCATAATCTATAATAGTGTTTCTGAAACATTTTTTTTTCCTCTCAGAAACCCCCCCCCCAAGAGGTTTTCTTTGTTATGGGTTATATTTATTGATATTTATTCAACTAAATTAAAATTTTAAAAAATAATCTTTTAATTTAAAAATTGACACGCTTGCTGCCCCTACCATTTCTCACAATTGCTGGTTGAGATTTTAATACTGTATGATTTTTCAACATGGACTGGCAGATAATGTTGATTTTGGAGACCTCTGATCGCTGTTGGGGGACCATGACTTAACAGAGACTATAGAATTACGCAACACACTTAGAGGTGTAATAGTGTAAACAGTACACAGTTTACAGTAGTGTAAACTGATATCTATTTGTCTCAATCAGCTGGCTAGCTTATCCTACAAGGAAAGCGCATACTATATTTTTTTTCAATCTCGCACGAAATTCAGTTTATTTTTCAAACACACTCAGTTTTCTGCTTTTGTTTCTGGCTACCTAGATAAAGGTAATTCAGCCTCGTTTTTCCATTTAAACATTTGCAAACTTATAGTGATTAAGAATTAGAGGGAGAAGGCAAAAAGTAAACAGACTTAAAAATGAAAAAAGGGAACTAGGAGAGAAAAAGAGACCTGTAATTTTAATGGGAAATATTCTTATCCTGCGCATACAGTCCATACAAAGGCAATTTGTTAAAAAAAAAACATGGTTGATACATGGGGACTAATTTGAATAAATGTATTCTGTCTTCTATTCTGCCTTGTAGGCTTTTGGAAAGCTCTTTACAGATGCATTAATTTTTCAGCCAATGCAATTCCCTAAGCTGCTGATCCAATGAAAAATGTATTTTAGATTTCCAGGATTCTGCAATAACAAACTTTGTTCAAAAGGCAGCCTTTTCCCCTCAATGTTTTGCAAGAGAAACGTTTGTTTTGATCTCCCGATTTCACCTCCTATCAAACTGCCCTCTGGGAAAAAAGAAATCAAGCTGATTTCATGGAAAAAAGGAGAGCACCTGTCAATGGCTGCTAATCCTAACGGCTATATATTATTTCTAGAATTAGAACAAAGTACTTGGACAAACCATCTGCTAAAAAAAGGCAAGTATGGATCTGCTACAAATAGTACTCAAGTTACAACAGTTCATTTAGTGACTGTTCAAAATGACAGCGGCGCTGAAAAAAAGGACTTATGACCGTTTTTCACACTTATGACCATTGCAGCATCCCCATGATCAAGTGATCAAAATTCAGGCGCTTGGCAACTGACTCACATTTATGACGTCCGCAGTGTCCCGGGGTCATGTGATCACTTTTTGTGACCTTCTGACAAGCAAAGTCATTGGGCAAGCCGGGATCACTTAACAACTGTGTTACTAACTTAACAACTGCAGTGATTCATTTAACAACTGTGGCAAGAAACGTCGTAAAATGGGGCAAAACTCACTTAACAACTGTCTCACTTAGCAACAGAAATTCTAGGCTCAATTGCAGTCATAAGTTGAGGACTACCTGTACTTGGAAGGTGTTAGTTACTACTTGGGTTTTTTTCACTGATATGAACAAAGTGAACAAGATTATTTTAGCATAATGACTAACAGAGAGAAGCAGATTTTGTCCAGAAAATGGATGTAAACCAGGGGTTTTCAAACTTGGCCCTTTTATGACTTGTGGACTTCAACTCCCAGAATTCCTCAGCCACCGTCCACAAGTTATGCAGGGGCTAAGTTTGAAGACCCCTGATGTAAAATATCTCATAATGTTAGAAGCTTCATGTGAGGTATTGGTAGGCACCTCTGTGTATGAGAGACAGGCCAGCGCTTACCTTATAGGTGTTCCAGAATTTCTGCCGGCAGTCAGCAAAAATATCCTCTTTTCCTTGAAGCATTCTCATGCCTGGTCAAAAATGGTTTTAAACGAAAAGGAGACGTTAGAAACGGAATGGTGGACACATCTACTCCAACTGCATATGGGTCTTGCAAAAAGAAAAAGAAAAGAAAACAGATGGCCTTGTAAAGCAAAAATTGTGCTTCTGTATGACTCCTGGAGAGCAAAGATCAATTATCTTAATTTTCTCACAAAGTCACAGTTTATAGGAAATGAAAATGGCAGCTAGAACTGATGATGCTACCTAGGTGGATCATGAGACATCTGCAAGAAAACTACCAGGCTAAGAGAGCATCCTCTTCCTCCAGGCCCCCCCCCCATTCTGTTTCTCCTCACCTGACCACAAGATGGTGGAGTTGTAACTTGGAATGGTCACTAAATGAAATGTTGTAAGTTGAGGATGCCCTGCACCAGCTTGTCCTAAACTCTAGCACCCTCTGCGGCTGCCGGACTACAACTCCCATCGCCTTCCCAGCCCCCTCTTTCTCTCCCCCCCCCCTAAGTCGTGCACGGACCCAGCATAGCTCGCGATGGCTGGCCTTAGAAATCACAGCGCTCCCTCCAAAGAAGGGCATCTCCCTCTTTGGCTTTGCAACCGGGCGCCCGCGAGAGACGTTGAACTCCAGCTGTCGCCCACCGCCTCCCCAGCGGCTGTTGCGACTCCGTGTGTGTGGGGGGGGGGACGGGTCAACTCCAGCTATCGCCCACCACCTCCCCAGCGGCTGTTGCGACACCGTGTGTGTGTGTGTGTGTGTGTGTGTGTGTGTGTGTGTGTGTGTGTGTGAGAGAGAGAGAGAGAGAGAGAGAGAGAGAGAGAGAGAGAGAGAGAGAGAGTGTTGGGGGAACGGGTCAACTCCAGCTATTGCCCACTGCCTCCCCAGCGACTGTGCTGTCGCCCACCGCCTCTCCAGCGACTGTTACGGCTCCGTGTGTGTGTGTGTGTGTGTCTGTGTGTTGGGGGGACGGGTCAACTCCAGCTGTCGCCTCCCCAGCGACTGTTGCGGCTCCTGGCTCTGTGTGTGTGTGGTGGTGGGGAAAGGGGTGTTCCTCCCCCCCCCCCGGCAGAGCCCTCTGCACGTGCTCAGAGGCAGGGAGGCGCCAGCGAGTCAAGCAGGCTAGGCTCTGCCCTTCCCTCCCCTCCCCAGTCAACTCACCGGAGTAGAAAGCCAGGATGGCTACGGGGGCGCCCACCAGCTGGTCGCAGCCCACCTTGGCCAGCACGGCCGCCGGGGCGCGTCCGGGCAGGAGCCGCTCCAGCCCCCGCAGCCAGAGGTAATTGAAGTTGGCGTGGAAGGTCAGCGCCACCAGCGCCACCCGCCCCGTCTGAGCCCAGTCGGCGCGCTGGCCCGGCCGGCGGCGGAGCTGCTGCTGGACGGCGTCGCCCGCCGCGAAGAGGCTGCCGTAGAGCAGCGCGTTGCAGACCCAGGGCGAGCGGCGCACCAGGCGCGCCAAGCGTTGCATCCTCGCCCGGGGCTTTTTGCCCCCCTGCACCTGCGCCCAAAAGCCGTCCCCGCCGCCCCCGTCACCACGAGCCGCGCACACGCCACTCCCTGCAGGCGGGTCGTCGGCGCTGCCTCCCTTGCCTGGAAACAGCCCGCAGCCCCCGGAGTCGCCAGAAGGGAGTGGAATAGAACAGCAAGAGTTGGAAGGGACCTCGGAGGTCTTCTAGTCTATCCCTACACACACACACACACCCCATTATCGTTTCAGACACATTCGTACAGCTTCCTGGCAACAACATGAAAATAGTTTGCCGTTACCTTCGTACGGAATTTATGTGCCAACTTCCCGGACTTAGTCATTATCCATTTAAGAGCTAACCGTGGTTATACCCACTTAGCATTTTTGGAGAACAGTCAAGTTCAGAATGGGAAAAAAAATTGCAGAATTAAAGAATTGGGAGGGACCTCGGAGGTAGAATGGAATGGAATGGAATGGAATAGAATGGAATAGACTAGAATAATGAATAGAATAGAATAGAATAGGAATAGGAATAGGATCTGGAAGGGACCTTGGAGGTCCTCTAGTCCAACCCCTGCTCAGGCAGGAAACCCTATACTATTTCAGACAAATGGTTGTCCAATTTCTTCTTTAAAACTTCCAGTGTGGGAGCATCCACAGCTTCTGGAGGCAGGTTGTTCCACTGATTAATTAATTGCCCCCGGGGCCCAGCCCAGAAGGGCTCCAGGCTTCCTGCCCTGGTTGGGGGGGGGGGAGGAAACCAAGGTTTGGGTCCATCGGAACCCCGGAAAGTCTCTGGATACCACAGGTCAGGGGTCTTCCAACTTGGCCCTTTGATGACTTGTGGACTTCAACTCCCAGAATTCCTCAGCCAGGCACTCTGACTGAGGAATTCTGGGAGTTGAAGTCCACAAGTCATCAAAGGGCCAAGTTTGAAGACCCCCCCTGGTCCAAGCCAACTGCAAGATACTAGGCCTAAATCCCACCCCAAGCAGCCTCCATTCTGGGCCACATCGCCCGCAGCGACGGAACGCGCCCAGCCCAGGCAGCTGCTCAGCTCTCACAAAACTCAAACCAAACCCGCTTGGAAACTCATCCTCCACCGCGCATGCTCCCTCGGGGGACGACGTCATCTCTTTCCTCAAGCCCTCATGAGGAACGTTCCATTCGCCAAAGGAGGAGGAGGAGGAGGAGATTTTGCCAAAGCATTAAAATCTCCCAGTGGCAATTGTCCAAGATTTTTTTTCACTCAGCGGTTTGAAAATTTAGCGTTATTTCCCCCCCCCCGTCTTGGAGCTTATTCTTTTTTCCTTTTTTGGGGTGTGTGTGTGTTTTGTTTGGTACGTCCCCCGCTCTAGCTCCGCCCACACCCGCCGCGCCTCCTGTCAATCTGGCGCGCTACGGAAGCCGAAGCGGCTCTGGGGCCTGGTCTGGAGCCTGGGTGGGCGAGCGGCTGCCCGCCCCTCCCCAGCCACGCCCTCTCGCCGCTCCGTCAGCGCGGCTGCCGACGTGGAGCCGGCCGAGGCCGCGGCCAAGGCGGAAGTAGCCGGGCGGAGGAGCCGGAGTCCTCGGGCGCCGCCGCCGCCGGAGCACCTGCGGCCATGGAGGGCTCCTTGGAGACGGTGGGCGCCCCGCCAGGGATTCCCCGGGGGGGGAGGGGCGCTGATCAAGGGAGGGGGGGCGCAATATGAGCCCAAATGGGGGAGGGGGGAGAGATGCGTCTCGCGAAGGGAAGCGATGCCCGCTCTGTGGTGCGATCCTGTGCATCGCGGATAAAACATGGGCATCCTGGAGGATCGGGCACCGGCAGATGCAGCAGCGATGAGTTGTGCATTAATAAATAATAGGGGTATGTAGAGGTAGGCTGTATGGGTGTGGGTAGACGTGATATCCCCCACTGTGTGTGTGTGTGTGTGTGTGTGTGTGTGTGTTGTGTGTGCACTAATCATTAATTATACGTTCGTTTGTGCATTTAAAATATACGGATTTATTACGGGTTTATCACATTTTTGAACTGCCCATCACACTTCTGTGACTCTAGGGGTCTTTGCATATAAAATTTTGTGTGTGTGTGTGTGTGTGTGTGTGTGTGTGTATTGCCTTAATATATATGTGTGTGTGTGTATTGCCTTAATATTATATATATGTGTGTATATATTGGCTTAATAATATATGTGTGTGTTTGCTTATATATATATATATGTGTGTGTGTGTGTGTGTATGTATGTATATCTGCATGTGTATGTTGCCTTAATATTATATATGTATGTGGACATGTGTATTGCCTTAATACATGTGTGTGTGTATTGCCTTAATATATGTGTGTGTATTGCCTTTATATATATGTGTGTGTGTGTGTGTGTATTGCCTTAATATATGTGTGTGTGTATGTATATATCTGCGTGTGTATATTGCTTTAATATTATATATGTGTATGTACATGTGTATTGCCTTAATACATATGTGTGTATTGCCTTTATATATATCTATATATGAGTGTATTGCCTTTTTATATATATATATGTGTGTATATATGTGTGTGTGTATTGCCTCAATATTATATATGTGTGTGTGTGCATGCGTGTATGTGTTATGTATTTATATGTATCTGTGTACATTAATGTATAGATGTGCATTAATTTTATATATATTATATATGTTGCACAAACACAAATGTGTTTATGTGTGTGCACATAGCTGCATGTATATGTGCATATGTATTTAAGCATCTATTTGTTACACCACTAACTTCATTCAATTAATACATTAAATGGATTCTGTTCATTACATGATGTGCTTCTACTTACATCACTGCATCTGTGTTTAGAGAGAGCCAGTAGGGTGGTTCAGCGGGGAAGGAGCTGGGCTAGGAGTGGGGAGACCCAGAGACTAGTCTCCCCTCATCCCATAAGGTCATTGGCTGACTTTGGCCCAAAGTCCACAGGCGCACTGGGGAAGGTGGTGGGCTAGGAGTGGGGAGACCCAGATCCCTTAATTCTGGGCCTTTCAAGTGTCCTGAAACTGCAGTTCTGAATTCTCTGAACGGCTCCAATTGTGGGAAAAAATGATATATGCAAATCATATGTTTAGAGTTGGTGTTTGGTTTTAATTTATACTAACAAGCAGGCTTCTGGCAAATTTGTGGCATGCAGTTTTCAGTTTCCAATGCCATTTATATGGTAAATGTGGACAAGTATGTAACTGTATATAAATCTCTCCGTTTGTTTGATAAAGTTACTTGCAGTCTTGTCTGAAATGGATATAACTCCAGCAGGGGAAGAAAAAGTCAGTCACTTTTGTTTTCTGTTAATCTTTTGCGAATGGATTCCTATGTAAGCTCTAGATTCAGACTTTGGTGCTGAGATCTCTAATCGCAAAGATATCTACCATCTTTTGGAGTCCATTGAAGCTCACGCCTCCTGCTTCAGGGACTCCATCCAGCCACCTCATTCTCTATTGTCCCATTCTTCTCTTGCCCTCCATCTTTCCCAGCATTAGGCTCTTCTCCAGGGAATCCTTCCTTCTCATTAGGTGGCCAAAGTACTTGAGTTTCAACTTCAGGATCTGGCCTTGTAAAGATCAGGGTTGATCTCTAGGACTGACTGGTTGGATCGCCTTGCAGTCCAAGGGACTCGCAGGAGTCTTCTCCAGCACCATAGTTCAAAGGCCTCAATTCTTTGGCGCTCAGCCTTTCTTAGGGTCCAACTTTCACAGTCATACATTGCAACTGGGAAAACCATGGCTTTATTGATAGGGAAGTCATTAATGCTCCTGAGCTTAATGATAAGTAACTAGCACAAGGAAGAGGAATTGTAATTTGATCTGATACTGTTGAATGCTTAAGCATCTCTTAGCCTTTTCACATGACTACAATTGAGAGATGTCATGTTTTGAATGCTAGAGCAATTTATTCAGGGTTTTTTTTCGTTGTGTCAAAAGCTTTCTGAGCTATTTTCATGCTCCTATGAATAAGATAGGAAGCACATGGTCCAATGAATGGAAGACGTCTGACCTCAGTTCTCAGTTCTGAAGGAACTGGAATACATTAGGAGGATCTGATAAATCATGTGAAAATTGCTCGGTCGGGTATTTCATTGGATGTCACTTAATATTGTGAGATTATTTTCCGAGCTGAAGTCTCGGTTAAGTTTAGTGTCTTTCATGCAAAAGGCATGGAAACAACCATTAAAAGCCAAAACAACTGTCTTTTTATTCCATAAAATAAAAGTTCCTGACAGAATAAGGAAGAGCATGCCCTGTGTTTGCTTGCGGTTCCGGAATCAGGATTTCAAACCAGTTTGTTCACATTTAATAGAGTCCAAAGTTCTTTCTGATGGGTTCAATGAAATGTCAGCACGGGCTCTTTATTTCCTCTGGTGGTTCCCTTCTTGGTCAGTGTGGTTGTGAGCATAACTTTGCTTTGCTGCTGGAGGGGTCCAGTGTGCGTGAGAAGCCGATGGTGGAAAAAGCGACACAATATTTGATAGACATTGTGATGCTTTGGCTCTGCTTCCTTGACGGATGGAAAGCCACAAGGCTCACAGTATTGATGAACAAGGATGCTTTTCTCAGGATCCAAAGCCCAGGTGTGGTGTTGTGCCTGGTACAGATAGTCCTACTTAATGACAGTTCGTTTAGTGACTGCTCAGAGTTACAACAGCACTGAAAAAAGGGATGGATGACCATTTTTGACACAACTGTTGCAGCCTCTGTCCCCAGGTCACATGATCAAAATTCAGATTCTTCGCAACTGACTCGTGTTATGACGGTCGCAGTGTCCCGGGGTCACGCGATCTCCTTTTGCAGCCTTCTGACAAGCCAAGTCAATGGGGAAGCCAGATTCACTTCACAACCGTGTTGCTCGCTTAACAACGCAGTGATTCACTTAACCACTGTGGCAAGAAAGGTCGTAAAATCTTAGGCTCAATTGTGGTTGTAAGTCAAGGACTACCTATACCAGGGGTAGGCAACCTTGGCTCTTTTAGGACTCGTGGACTCCAACTCCCAGAATTCCTGAGCCAGCATAACTGGCTCAGGAATTCTGGGAGTTGAAGTCCACGAGTCATAAAAGAGCCACGGTTGCCTACCCCTGACCTATACTTTCATCCATGTCGTGGTCCTGCCCAAGACAGTTGGGACTTGTCTTGCCCAACTGGCACTCCTAGTGGGTTTGATTAATTAGATTAATTAGAGTGAGAGCTGGTAAACTTGTGACTTCCCTTTTGATGGACCTGTCCAAAATATTTTTGATGGAAATCTGACATACAAAAATGGAAATAGAGAACAACATGACTTTTTAAATATTAAAAAGCAATGACAGAATTCTCAAATTAGCCAGTGGTTTCTTAGAAAAAGGCAGATTTCCCCCCACCCCACCCCCGGGCCTTTATTTGCCACATCCTGACAAAACAACACAAATTGTACTTGGTTTATTTGTCATCCCTTGGCATTCGCCCCCCAACCTTACTCATGACATAATTTTTTTTTTATTTTTGCAATAACGACATCTCCATTTTTATCAGGTGAATAAGAATTTAGCACAGGTTTGTTTAAAAATCTTTGCCTCTGCCAAGTCATATTAAGTGAGATTAAAAAATATTCTCCTGTAGCAAGTGAAAGAATGAAGTAAGCTTATTATTGAAGCAGCACGCCAGGAATATTATACCATGATTAGCCCAACGGTCTTTCAAGAAAAGAAATTAACATTAATTTATATAGAAGGGACTCGGTTAAACTGGGAGACTTTAACCAAACGCCAGCAGGAATCTCTCTCCCTGTGCTTGATAAACATTGAAAACAAATGCTTACAGACTCCCCGTTGGGAATACAGTTTCTAGTAACATCTGCAGCCCAGCACTGTTGATGCAGCTGTGAGATGCCACCAGCTCTTTGATCCTTTGTTTTCTTATTTTAAAGGTGGATCAGCTCCAAAGTATATTTAAAAAAAACATTACAAGGTACCCCTAGGAGGGGAAAAAAGATATAGGAAGGGGCTCAAATAACAGAAGAACAGAGTTGGAAGGGACCTTGGAGGTCTTCTAGTCCAACCCCCAGCTCAAGCAGGAGACTTCAATCAAGCGGGAGATAACCATTTGTTGAAGTCGATTTCTACTCAACCTCTCAATGTTGAGGGTTGGGAAAAAAAATTCAGGGAAGAGCAACTAAGATGATCGAAGGCCTGGAGACTAAAACATATGAAGAAGAACGGCTGCGGGACTTGGGTTTGGCCAGTCTAAAGAAAAGAAGAAACAGGGGAGACATGATAGCCGTGTTCCAGTATCTGAGGGGCTGCCACAAGGCAGAGGGGGGTCACGTTATTCTTCAAAGCCCCAGAGGGCAGGACAAGAAACAATGGCTGGAAGCTGATCAAAGAGAGAAGCAACCTGGAACTGAGGAGAAACTTCCTGACTTCCCATCATGAGCCGTGGTGGTGCAGTGGTTAGAATGCAGTATTGCAGGCTGACTCTGCCAATTGCCAGCAGTTTGATCCTGATGGGCTTGAAGTTGACTCAGCCTTCCCTCCTTCCGAGGATGGTAAAATGAGGACCCAGATTGTTGGGGGCAACAGGCTGGCTCTGTAAACCACTTAGAGAGGGCTGGAAAGCACTGTGAAGTGGTATTTAAGTCTCAGTGCTATTGCTATTGTCTTCCTTCCTTCCTTCCTTCCTTCCTTCCTTCCTTCCTTCCTTCCTTCCTTCCTTCCTTCCTTCCTTCCTTCCTTCCTATCCTGACTGGCTCAAGGTGGACTCAGCCTTCCATCCTTCTGAACTTGGTAAAATGAGGACCCAGATTGCTGGGGGAGGGGGCATAGGCTGACTCTGTAAACCACTTAGAGAGGGCTGTAAAGCACTACGAAAAGGTATATAAGTCTAAGGGCTATTGCTATCATTGCTAGCACTATGCCTACCGCGGATTGTGATATCCAACTCATGTGGGCAGGAGTCCAGAAATGGCTCAAGAGAAGCTATTATAGCTTCTTTCTATGGTTTATGAGGTTGGGGGACGTGAGAAGAATTAGAACTTGACCACATAATTGACATTGGTTTGTTTGTTTTTTCATCTTCTCTTTCTAAATAACAGGTGGTTGACCCTACCTTAGCAGAAATGGGAAAGAATCTCAGCGAGGCCATGAAGCTGCTTGAAGATAATCACAGGTATTTTAATAGTCTTGGCTTGGCAGAACTGAAGAGGATGACTAATTGTGCTTGAAGATCCTGTTTTGGGGAAATATATACTTAGACCATAAGAAAGGCTGAGCGCCAAAGAATTGAGGCCTTTGAACTCTGATGCTGGAGAAGACTCCTGCGAGTCCTCTGGACTGCAAGGCGATCAAACTGGTCAGTCCTAGAGGAGATCAACCCTGACTGCCCTTTAGAAGGCCAGATCCTGAAGTTGAAACTCAAGTACTTTGGCCACCTAATGAGAAGGAAGGACTCACTGGAGAAGAGCCTGATGCTGGGAAAAATGGAGGGCAAGAGAAGAAGGGGACGACAGAGAAGGAGGTGGCTGGATGGAGTCCCTGAAGCAGGAGGTGTGAGCTTAAACGGACTCCAGAAGATGGCAGAGGACAGGAAGGCCTGGAGGAATGTTGTCCATGGGGTCGCCATGGGTCGGACATGACTTCGCAACTAACAACAGATACTTGTCTGATGTATCCAAACTGCACCCTGTTTCTGATTGTGCAGGACTCATTTAACCCAAGGCTAAAAGCCAAAAGACCATAATAAACTAGAGTTTGTTATTATTTATTGAGTTTATTGGTAATACACTACAGTGTATTGAGGGGTAGCTCAGCTGTCTCTCCCACCTCTAAATACCTCTATAAAGGTGCAGTTAAAGGTGGAGATGATAGGTAGGAGACATTCATTAGAACCCTGTGGGTTTTTTTTTAATGTGAAAGTTGACTGAAAAGAACAGAGGAATCGTGTTTTTCTACTTGTGGAAAGTTACGTCACCACAGCTAAGCAGTCACACTAAAATAAATTTTAAACAGCCGATGGCATATTACAGATATTTTCTTAGTCATCTGAAGATTTTCTTGCCTATCCTATTGTTGGGAGGGGGGGGGGAAGGATATTTTTGGTTTCACGTCTTCCTGCGAAAATTGTGCAAAGCTGATTTTGTTAAAAAAAAAAAAAAGCACAAAAGTTGCAGTATTCAGAGGTCAGGATGACATTTCCCGTTACGAATCAACGGAATCTGCTTTGCTTTTGATAAGACAGATGAGTCATCCTTTGATTAAGACAGTACACAATGGGATAAATAAATAAATATCCCTGGCTGACAAATGTTGTCTGGCATGAGATATATTTTAACCTGTCATTTCATTAAAAAGGATCGGATTCAGCACTCTGGCAGCCCTGCAGCTAATCCAATGTGGCTCTTTTGAATAAAACAACACAAAGCAACTGTAGCAGGAAACATAACTGTATATTGCCCAATCTATCACCAATTCTTGCTGTTTTATATTAAAATTAGGAAAGTAGAAGAAGAAAATGAAAAGAACTACAAAAGGAAGGATATTCCTGGGCCACTTCAAGGCAGGTAAGCGATCTTGAATTAGGACTTTCCCCTCTCTGTTTATATGGTTTGTTTGTTTTTTCCTGCTAATAATCTGGCTATTTTGATTTTTGCGAATTGGAGCTGGGGAATGAAAATAATCTGAATTCATTTGCCAAATTGTGTGATGTTGGTAACTGATAACCACAATAATTGTCATAAAGGTGATGTGTGATTGTTGCCAACGTCGGGGCAAATGGATCGTTGATTTGTGTAAACCTGAAGAGGCCATTCAGGCAACTGACTCCAATTTCATGCTCAATACAACAGTCTAAATCGGTGTTTCTCAGTCTTTTTTAAACTTTATTTTGTTTCTATATCAAACTTCTTAGCCGCCCATCTCCCTCATAAAAGGGTTCTTAGCAACTATAAGATGGGTGGACTTCGACTTGCCACAGTCGTTAAGCAAATCACTGGTTGTTAAGTGAATCACGGGGCCATTAAGCAAAAAACAGCTCTCTCTGTTGACTTTGCTTATTAAAATAGCGATCCTGTAACTTTTGAGATGCTGGTTGCCAAGTGTCTGAATTTTCATCCTGGGACCACGGGGACACAACAGTTGTAAGTGTGGGAACTGGTTGTAAGTCACTTTTCTCAGAGCCGTCGTAACTTTCGGTGGCTGCTAAACAAATGATTGTAAATCGAGGACTGTCTGCATTAAGCGTGTCTACTTTAAAGTCATCTCATGCCTCGTGACCATGGATCTGTGTTTTGTCTCCCTTCCTCCAGCGGACAGGATATGGTGAGCATTCTCCAGTTTGTTCAGACTCTAATGCACGGAGATGAAGAAGAAGAATCACTACAGTCTTATCGGTAACTCTTTGTTAAATAGAGACCTTTCAAGGTTGTGGATAGGGCTGAAGATTAGCTAAAATAGGTCCCAATATTTCTTCCAGGTGCTGAAAATGTAAATTGGCAAGAGGGACATATTATCACATGTGGTGGGAGTGCTCAAAAGCCCGTGACTTTTGGAACAAGGTTAAAAAATGGCTGGAAGAAATACTAATGATAGAGGTAGTGTTAAAACCAGAACTCTCCCTACTAGGCATAACTACGCAGAAATATGACAAAGGGATACTTTACTTGATGCTACATATTCTCACAGCTGCTAGATTGGCGTATGCACAAAACTGGAGGAATAAAGAAATTCCAGCAGAAGAAGAGATTTTATATAAAATCCTATCGTGTGCTGATATGGATAGGCTCACAATGGAAATGAAGGACAAGACAGAGTCAGATTACTTTGAAATCTGGGACAAATTCTATTGTTAGTGTGAATCAAGGAGAACTGTTCGGGTTTTAAATTAGTGTTAAGATAGAGATATATAAAACTGTATGTTAGTATATAGAGAAACAAATTAGAGACTGTATTGTATAGAAAAATATGTATATATAGAGATTAAGAATTATATGTATGATGAGGAACAAATTGTTAGGAATATATACACTGGAATGTTATGTTATGTCCATCTTTGTTTTAACTGTTTTATAAATAAAAAAACTTAAAAAGATTGTGGATAGGGCTGAAGATGTCAGGCACAAAGAATCAGGACCAGACCTTAAGTTCTGGCTTAAGATTTATTGCTCAATCTGTACTCAAGAATCTAGTCAATTAAGGGTCAGCACCAAATTGGTGCTAGATAAGAGTCAACGGAATTCAAGAGGGGTTGGAGTTATAGCACTTGTGGACACGTAATGATTCCAGGCAGAGTACTTGCTTGACTCCGCCTCTACCTCTTCTCTGACAGAAGGACTACTTTTGCTCATGTTTTCTGGGATCCAAAGTCATTCCCTTTAAGATTCTCTCTAACACATAATATATCTAATGATTTCCTTGGATTTTGCTTTAAGCATGTTTTTTTAAAGGAATATTTAAAAAAGCATACTTAAAGCAAAATCCAAGGATATCAGGTTTTGCAAATATTCTTATGCCTTGAGTGGGTGGACTCCAGCATCTTTGAGAAGATTAAAGTGATGACAAATTGATGGAAGTCCGTGCTTTCTGATCTACAGGTTTGATTTCTTGCTTCTCATGAAAAATAGATAGATTAGTAAAAAAATAGTAATAGCTTCAAGGAAGATGGAAAAAGTACCTGGCCAAACTTCTTAAAAATATTAAAAAGTTAAAAAAAATCTTTAAAAGTGTCAGGTGGCAGAGGAACTGAAGTCTACACCAGATGTTCTCTTGAAAAGAAAAGATCCTTAGAAACCTTTAGAAGAGAGAAGTAAGCAGTGGGGTACCACAAGGTCCCGTTTTAGGCCCAGTACTCTTCAATTATCTTCATAAATGACTTAGATGAGGGAATTGAAGGGGAACTCATCAAATTGGCAGATGACACCAAACTGACAGGAGTAGCCAACACCCCAGAAGACAAACTCAGGATCCAAAAAGATCTTGACAAACTTGAACCATGGGCCCTATCTAACAAAATGAGTTTCAGTGTGGAGAAAAGCAAAATCTTACATTTAGGCAGGAAAAACCAAAAGTACAAATACAGATTGGGCGAGACCTGACTTAAAAACAGTAACTGTGAGAGGGACAGTGGAGTCCTAGTGGACGATCACTTGACTATGAGCCTTCAGAGGAAAGAAGCCATCAAGCCAATGATGGCTTAAAAGCAAGTTAAAATCCAATCTACAACATACAGTGGATTGGATTTTAACTTGGTCTTAAGCCATCACCAGCTTGTCTAATCACTCTTTCAGACAGAGAACGAATACTGCTTAATTATAATACATTCAGTAAAATGCCCCCTGGTCATTTTTCTATATATTAAGAAAGGCTTTTTTTTCCAGCTACAAATGTGTGATTTGTGTTGTAGTCTCAGTTTTTTTTTTCCTTCTGGTTTGCAGGCTTCAAAATGTGGGAGAACAGGGACATATGGCTCTCTTAGGACACAGCTTGGCGGCTTATATTTCCATCCTGGACAGGGACAGACTGAGAAAACTTACTACCAAGATCCTTTCGGATACAACTCTGTGGCTTTGTAGGCTCTTCAGGTAACCTTCGTGTTAACTAATACTTTGGAGTGTACCCTTTTATCAGAAGTACGCAGGAAAGAAAGTTGCATTTCATCTAAATCTCCAGAAACTAATTAGGAAAACAAAAGGCTGCTTTTACCGTCAGTATTATTGTTGTTATTAGCCTACGGCAGTGGTGGCGAACCCATGGCACGCATGCCACAGGGGGCACCCAGAGCCCTCTCTGTGGGCATGCACGCTGTCACCTTAGACCCACTTCCCCCCACAGCCCCCTCCTCACCAGCAGCCCCCCCCCCCAGAGAGTTGCCCTCAGGTGCGGCCCGTGCGGAGCAGCGCAGCCAAGGATGTGGCAGCTGGGCAGCGGGGACAAGACTTCGCCCTCGCGCTCCGTCGCACACTGATGATGCTGCGGGGCGTGGGCGGAAGGCATGGCTGCCATGGTGCTGCAGGGTCACCTGGGCGATCGGCTGTGATGGGCCGTGGAGGTGGTGGGTGGCCTTGTGGATGGGCGGATGGGGCAGGCGCCGTTTTTGGGCACTTGTCCTCTAAAAGGTTTGCCATCACTGGCCTATGGTGGTGTTACAGTAGCCAGGAGATCACAATGCTGTTGCAGAGTAGCAATTTGACTTCCCAAGGTACCAGCCCTGTTATAAGGCATGCATGTGCGCTTCCCAAGATGCACCACAGGAGGTTGAGCTGGCTTCACACCAGAGAGAAAGATTATGTGGCACCCAAGGCCCCCTCCCTTCCCAGAGCTGCCTCAAAAACGGGCACCGCATCAGGAAGGTTCAGAGTCGGCAGGAATCTGACTGCCTGCACAGAGCATCAGCTCGCCTCCCCACCAAAGTGGTACCTATCTATCTACTTGCATAGAACAGTTTTCAAACTGTTAGGTCGGGGTCTTCAAACTTGGCCCTTTTATGACTTGCGGACTTCAACTCCCAGAATTCCTCAGCCAGGCACGCGTGCCTGGCTGAGGAATTCTGGGAGTTGAAGTCCACAAGTCATAAAAGGGCCAAGTTTGAAGACACCTGTGTTAGGTGGAGAGAAGCTGAGGCAAATGACGGGAGCTCATCCTGCCACACAGCGCTAGGACTCGAATTGCCGGAGCCGAGACCATCTGCAGTGTGATCTAAGCCACTGAGCCACGGCACCGCTGATTGTCGGTGAATAAACAGTGCGGTTCAGTTGGAGATCAGCTCTGGTTGCCTCTCGTTCTGCCCTTTTTACAGACCGTTTTTTCCTGGGTCTTTCAGCCGTGAAAATGACAAACTGAAGAGAACGCTGTGAATAATTGCTTCCCTTTAATGGGAAGCAAGTGAGCTGGGCCCCCTTTTCCAGGATGCTCATGTTTAATTCATCATTGCTCTTAACAGATTTGAAAATGGGTCAGCCTATTACCATGAAGACGATCGCGAAGGGCTTTTAAAAGTCTGCAAGCTGGGGATTCACTCCCGCTATGACGATTATGCCACTGAAGGGTTTATTGCCTTATATAACAAGCAGCCGGTGGTGTACATCAGTGCTGCCGCAAGAACTGGCTTGGGCCAATTCCTCTGTAGTCAGGTAAGTTGAAAGAGGTGCAAATTTTTTGGCATGCCAATCATTGTTTCCTCCTCCTTCGCCCTCGTCTTATTCAGTAAACCTCTGTTAATTTGATCGATTGGTTTATATCCCATAATACTCCTCTTTCCTCTTATCTTCCCCACAACAACAACCTGGTCCAAGGTCACCAAACTGCTTTCATGACTAAAGCGGAATTAGGACTCACAGTCTCCTACTGAGTGGTTGAAAGCTACCCAGTTGACTTTCATGGCTAAGGCGGGACTAGAATTCATAGCCCCTAGCAATTGGCCCAAAGTCATCCAGCTGGCTTTCAAGCCTAAAATGGGACTGGAACTCACAATCTCCGGGCAATTAGCCCAAAATCACCCAGTTGGCTTTCATGGCTAAGACGGGACTAGAACTCACAGTCTCCTGGTGATTGCCCCAAAGTCACCCAGCTGGCTTTCATGGCTAAGGTGGGACTAGAACTTACAGTCTCCTGATGATTGCCCCAAAGTCACCCAGCTGGCTTTCATGGCTAAGGTGGGACTAGAACTCACAGTCTCCTGATGATTGGCCCAAAGTCACCCAGTTGGCTTTCATGGCTAAGGTGGGACTAGAACTTACAGTCTCCTGGTGATTGCCCCAAAGTCACCCAGTTGGCTTTCATGGCTAAGGTGGGACTAGAACTTACAGTCTCCTGATGATTGGCCCAAAGTCACCCAGTTGGCGTTCACGCCTAAGACGGGACTAGAACTCACAATCTCCTGGCAATTAGCCCAAAGTCACCCAGTTGGCTTCCATGGCTAAGGTGGGATTGAAACTTATAGTCTTTCTAGCTTGGTGCCTTAACCACTAGAGCAGACTCTTAATCATTTGTACTTGCAATGTTCTTATGAGTGAAGTGTTTTAGTTTAAAATCATGGTAGGCCACAACCATAGAGTTGGAAATGGTCAGTGCAGAAAGTTTAAACCAGCGGTTCTCAACGTTTGTGTGACGGCGACCCCCGTCACACAAACGTTAGGCGCATGCGCGGCACGGCGCGCATGGGGGCGGGGGCCCCGTGCACGGTGCGCATGCGTGGCGCCACCCCGTGCGCGGCGCGTGGGGGCGCGCCGCTGCCCCCACGCGCAGCGCGCGTGCGCAGCACCACCCCCCCGGAGGCGCGGCGCGCCCCCGGAGGGGACAAAATGGCGGATCGCCGCGTTTGGCGACCCCGCAAAAGAGGTCGATCGACCCCAAATGGGGTCGCGACCCATAGGTTGAGAACCGCTGGTTTAAACTAAACCACTTTGCAATAGTCCCAACATCTGGAATACAGCTGCCAGAGACCCCCCAAAACTGTCCGTAAATCATAATTTTGACTGTGGCCCAAAGGAAAACCATTATGTAGTCAATATCTTTGGTGGGGCCCATAGTAACTTTTAATGGTCACTAAATGACTGGCCGTAAAACAAGGACTGGTCTGGATTTTGTATCTCTTTCTGCAGCTCGGCTTACCTCTTTCCTGCGTGTGTCGAGTGCCGTGTAACACCATGTTTGGCTCCCAGCATCAAATGGTGAGGTTTGTTTTATAAAAAAACAAAAACAAAACCCCAAATAGTCATACTGGCGTTGCTTAATTGTATGCTTTCTTCGTGTTGTTGTTGTTATTTATTTATTTTTATTTTTGCTTGGTGACAGGATGTTGCTTTGTTGGACAGACTGATCAAGGAAGACCTTGAATCTGGAAAGCTGCCTATCTTGCTGGTGGCCAATGCCGGTGGGTGATTTGAGCAAACATAAACAAGCTGGTTTTTCTGCGGTGCTTCTTGGTTGAGAAGCGAAACTTGTTCAAGGAACAAACAAGCCCCTTGAGACGACCGTGGATGATTGAGAACTCCCTAGACATTTAGAAGACCAGAGAAAAGCCAGTGGAGGTTTTCTAGAAGCCCTGGTTTACAACTCCCCTGGGGAAGGGAGGGAGTGATGGGGCCTGTGATCCAAAACCTTGGAAGAGCACCTGGTTGTTCAGCTCTACCTCAACAGCGCTGTCATCCTTTCCGTTCTCCCTTTGCTATTTCCTTTCCATACAGGCACCCCAGGGGCAGGGCACACAGACAAACTCGGGCGACTCCGGGAACTGTGCCGGCAACACGGCATGTGGCTCCACGTTGAAGGGTACGGTGTCACTCTTAGAACCGTTTTATATGACACGCTCAATCAGGCACGCCTAGTAGGCAGACCAGGGCTGGTTCATGCAGATTGAGGAGGTTATCGCTGCAGCTGTCAGAATAATACACGGTGCTGGACAGAAAAGGGAATGGAGAAAGGCACTCCTGATGGGAGCAATTTATAATAGTGGCAGGTTGCAGCCAGCTGGATCCTTCTTCTACTTTATATGCTGAACACAGATATAGTTTAAAAAGACCTACTTAGAATGCCGAGTTTTGGAGAGAGACCTCAATGCTAAACCTCTCTTCGCCCATTGGGCTACCCAGCTGGCTTTCATCATGCCTAAGGTGGGACTAGAACTGTCAGTTTCCTGGTGATTGGCCAAAATCACTCAGCTGGCTTTCATGCCAAAGGCGGGACTAGAACTCTCGGTCTCCTGGGGATTGGTCCAAAGTCACCCAGCTGGCTTTCATGACAAAGGCGGGACTAGAACTCTCGGTCTCCTGGTGATTGGTCCAAAGTCACTCAACTGGCTTTCATGCCAAAAGCAGAACTAGGACTCTTAATCACCTGGTGATTGGTCCAAAGTCACCCAGCTGGCTTTCATGCCTATGGCAGAAACTAGAATTCCTTGTTTCTAGACTGGTGCCTTTACCAGTAGGCTGAACTGACTCCCCTATTATAAATCCTATTTATGTTATCTATTTATTTTCAAATTTATTATAAATTAAAATGTGTGTTATGGTCAATCTACTGAAAAGGACTCGCTTGTTTGTTTCAGGGTGAATCTAGCCACTCTGGCTTTGGGTTACGTCTCATCTTCCATACTGGTATGTTGTGCATTTGTTCTTGTTCTGACATATTTGCTGGTGTTTCTCTTTAACCAAAAGCACTGCTTTATATTCTTCCCAAAAGCAGAAAGGCGCTGTTTGTAAATGATTTAATTTACTTCCACTGTCATCTACTTTTAAGATGAAAAATAACCTGGAAAGAGTCAATTTCTGAACTTTGAGCTCTTCCAATGCTCCCAAATCGTTTTGCTTATTCATTACTCTTAAATTCTCAGAATGGATTTTTCCCCCTCTAGAAAGGAGATGAAGGACTTGGCTCTATTGTCATCAAAAATTATCCATAAATCAGAAGTTAAGATCGTTTTTGTTTAAATGCTGTAAAACCTTCCACAGTTGAACCGAGCTTTAAACAGGGAGAACGTCCATGCTTGGTTTGGACAAAAAGCGAATATTTTTCAGATTGAACCAAGTATATCAATCTTTTCTCTCAAATAAAGTGAAAGGGAGTTATTTTGGATCGTTCTTTGCCTCTTCTCCGGACTCAGCCATGTCTTCTTAGAGATAACCTTAGCTTGTTTTTTAGATGCGTGGAAAAAAAAAAAAAACTGCATTTCTGATCCTCTAACCCCGCCCCCTTTTTACAGGCAGCAACCAAATGTGACAGCATGACACTGACGCTTGGACCGTGGCTGGGTCTTCCAGCAGTGCCTGCAGTGACTCTTTACCGACAGGAGGATCCTTCTTTGGTAAGCGGTTGGCCCATGATGCAATGGCAGAAGGAGGCGGGCCCTGAAGCTCTCAGCAGCTCATGACTGGTGGCAGTAAATTGTAGTTGATTGCCACTCAAGGAGTCCAGTTGCTCATCATCCTTGGGAAAGACCAGGGGTAGGCCACCTTGGCTCTTTTATGACTCGTGGACTTCAACTCCCAGAATTCCTGAGCCAGCCATGCTGAGGGGAAAGGGAGAGGTTTCCAAGCTGAGCCATGCTGGCTCAGGAATTCTGGGTCATAAAAGAGCCAAGGTTGCCTACCCCTGGGAAAGACTAACATCTACTCCATGATTTTTTTTTAAACCGATGATGATGTTTGAACTCAGGACTTGTCTGTGTTGAGAACATGTACGGTCCCACTCAAGCCAAATTCAGCCCTGTAGATATTTCATGGAGTAGACCATTTCATAAAATCTGTTCTTGATCCTTGGTAGGGGCTCTAAATGGCCCAAATGGCCAAACACAACATGAGATGGATGAGCTGCCATTTGCTGGATGTAGGAAAAGGACAGGCAGAGCCTGGGGGGAGTCAAGAGAGGCGTCAGCCTGAAGTCATGACGTTCCCACAAATGGTCTAACTCCAACCCTCCTGAACTCCATTGACGAAACAAGAGGGGTAAAATACATCTGGCGTTTACCTCTTTATTGGGTTTCTTGCAGTCGTTAGCAGCAGGCCTGACCTCCAGCCAGGTAGCAGAGAAACTGCGTGCTCTGTCCCTCTGGCTGTCCTTGCAGTATCTCGGCCACGATGGGATCGTAGAAAGAATTAAGCATGCCTCCCAACTGGTAAGGAGCGCCGATCGGTCTGGGTTCTGGGTCTTCCTCAGAATGTGATTTGATTTGTTCACAGGACTCGGGCCCTCAGATTTATGGGCACAAAAAGACTTGTTTCCTTCTCTTCCAAGGGTGCCAGCAGTGGGAGAGAAAACAGAGTGTCAAAAGCAAGGTCTCAACCTTGGTGACTTGAAGATGTCTGGACTTCAACTCCCAGGATTCCCCAGCCAGCCAGTGTGGACTTCAGCCCCCAGAATTCCTCAGCCTGGAATGGGACAACTCACCACGGCCAACTCACCCCTAGGATAAACTTGCTGCGGGACAATTCAACAATTCAATTTAATTATTTAAAATAATTTTAAACACGATTTTAATTTTTGTCATTTACATTTCATTTTGTCCCTCTGTTTGGCATCCTTTCTTTAATGATTCTGTTCCACCGTTTCTTCGATATTAATGTAACTCTTGTCCCCCCGCAGTGAGTTGTCCGTGGCCGGTTGTCCCTCAGCAAGTTGGCCACGGCGAGTTGGCTGTGGTGATTAGCCACGGCCTGGCTGGGAATTCTGGGAGTTGAAGTCCACACCATTTTCTTTTCTTTTTTTTTTAATTTTTATTAAGTACAAAGAAAGAAAGAATTAAAAACATTGAACATGGTAAATCATCTTTGACTGACATCTCAGTCCATATTGTACATTAATTACATATAATATACCTATATACAACTATACATTTCTTGTCTCTGTCTCAGTTTATCTCTTTACTGGGACCTCCATTTTTTCCCCCTCCTCTATAAAATTTATTCCATATTCGATAAAATTCTGTTTCTTCCTGATTTTTTAATTTTTTAGTTATCCTATCTAGTTCTGCACAATACATAATTTTCTTTATTAGTGCTTTCCCACTCGGTACTTCCATTGCTTTCTACTTTTGAGCAAATAGTATCCTTGCTGCTGTGACCACATGGATAATTAAATATGTGTCCTCTTTATTTACATTTTTCTCTAGTATTCCTAATAGTAATGTCTCCGGTTTGTCACCCCATTGATCGCCAGGGTTGAAGTCCACACCATTTTCAAGTTGCCACGGTTGAGAAACCGCGCTCAACAGAATAGTAAAACTATGCAAAAACATTTTGAGTTTGAAATGTTAGCGTACCTCAATATCGCCATTCGACTTGAATGCGTCGCTTCACGTTTTATGTAAAGGTACACAAACCTGGTGCCCATTTACCTTTGGAGTAGTTTCCCTGATTTTATACATTTGTTTCTTTAGAGTCAGCGGCTACTGGAAAACCTGAAGAACCAAGATTTTATTCGAACCTCAGTACGTTTCTATTTTCAACCTATGCTTCCCCCCCCCCCCCCAAAAAAAATATAGTCCAGTTGGGGAAAGTTGATTTAAATATCGTGTTAAGACTTCACCTTATTTTCCCAAATTTTGTTTTCCAGGTTGAAGATGAATTTAGCTCTCCTGTGGTGGTGTTCAAGTTTTCCCCAGAAAAGTCACATTTAGGTGAGGATTTGCAGAAGGAAGGCCCCCTTCTCATGATCTACAGACCTTTATTTTGTTGAAAAACTAGCAATTGTGCCAATAGTTTTGTCGTTAATCTATTCTCATTCATGCTGGTGCTTGTTTGAGCATCAGCAAGTGAGAAAATCAGACATTTTATGAGAAAAGAGCTTTTGTACTTCGCTAATTTTAGGTTCCTGTTTTCTAATATCCTGCCAAATACAGATCATAAAAGGATAATTTAGGATAATTGAATTTTTACGTATATTAAAGATAGATCTTCAAATTGTTACCTATGCAATTGCTTTCAAAAAGTTCTACAAAAGAACTGTTTGATATTATGACATCCGCTGCTCACATGAGCAAAATAAGCCAGATATCTACAGGGCTGTATGCTTTTTATATCCCATATTATTTTATTTATTGACTGATTGATTAAGCTCGTCTGCTACCCATCGCCTAGAAAATTATTGGAATATTATTTTAATGCGCACCTGTGCTGTGTTTGTATATTGAAATCTGTAAAGAATTAAATGGTGCCATCTTAATGTGCATAAAAATAACTCTGAGAAACTCTAGCTGTTGAGGAAAAAAAAACATTTCAAAAGATGTGTTAATTTCTTCCTGCTAAATCCATTTCTCTTCTTTCTCTTTTGAATTCAGATCAGATGCTACAAGCTGCACAATTGTCATCGGTTACCGGGAACGAGGGAGACATTTGTGATACCTTTAACCAGTGGGTAGGTAGAGTTCTTTCTTAACAGTGTGTAGTTTGGGACTCAAATCCTGATTTTTTTCCAGGGGTGAAAAATAATCCAGTACAGGTAGTCCTTGACTTACAACAGTTCCCTTTAGTGATAGTTCAAAGTTACAGTGGCTCTGAAAATAAGTGACTTGTGTGGATTATCACCTACAACCAAGGAGAAATTTTCTGACAGTTAGAACAATTAATCAGTGGAACAACCTGCCTCCAGAACTTGTGAATGCTCCAACACTGGAAGTTTTTAAGAAGAGACTGGACAGCCATTTATCTGAAATGGTATAGGGTTTCCTGCCTGAGCAGGGGGTTGGACTAGATGACCTCCAAGGTTCTATTCTATTCTATTTCTATTCTATTCTATTACTCTACTCTACTGGTGCCCATGTTCTGATTGCATTCTTCTAGGGCAGGGGTAGGCAGCTATGGCACCACTTCAGGCATCTTTAATTCAGAGCAAGTTTGAGCATGCAAAAATCAGCTTGCAGACAATAGAAGCCTATTTTGGAGCGTTCACAGACCAGAAGACAGCTTGTAATTTATGTGCAGTGAGTGGGAGATTTGTTACTTTCCTTGACCAGGGCTTGCTTGCTTGCTTTTATTTTTATTTTTTTAGCTTGGAGAGCAACTGGCTCAGTTGGTCCCTGCCAGTGGGGTGGATCTGGTGGATCTGGAGGACGAAGGCACCTGCGTGCGTTTCAGCCCTTTAATGACTTCTGCAGGTAACCGGCTCCCTTTTGTATCCAATGGGCAATTTTCATATATGTGACAAATGATGTGCTTCCTTAAATAGCGTCATTAGAGCCGTGGTGGCGCAGTGGTTAGAAGGCAGTATTGCAGGCTAATTCTGCTGACTGCCAGCAGTTCGATCCTGACCGGTTCCAGGTTGACACAGCCTTCCATCCTGAGGTCGGTCCCTTCTCTTCCTCATCTTTCCTTTTCCTTTCCTTCCCTTCATCTTTCCTCCTTTCCTTTCCTTCCCTTCCCTTCCTCATCTTTCCTCTTCCTTTCCTTTCCTTCCTTCCTCACTCCCTCTCTCCTCCCTCCCTCCTTCTATTTACTTATGGTGCTAAAGGAAAACAATCACACTCAATAGCTCAACCAAATGGATCACTAGTATGATTTAAATCTCTTTACAAACATCTGGGACATTGTAACCGTCATAAACATGAGTCTGTTGGCAAGAATCTGCCATTTGGATCATGTAACCGTGGGGGAGCTGCAGTGGTTGTGTGAAAAACGGTCATAGGTCAATTTTTCAGTTGCTGTTGCAACTTCCAGTGGTCACTAAATGATTATAAGTTGAGGGCTACCTGTATTTGCTTGGGTTGCAGGATGACGTGCAGATGGTGTCCTTCTGCTAAAGGAAGACGACCCGCTAACGTGTCGAATCTTTTCAGTTTTAGGCACTGAAGTTCAAGACGTGGATCAGTTGATGGACTGCTTAAAAATGAAGGTCCCGGTTCTGAACTGCACTTTGCAGCTGAGAGAGGAATTCGAACAGGAAGTGAAGAGAACCGTCGGCTTGTCCTATGTGGAAGATTTTAGCTGGCCTGGCCTTGGGGTGGTCAGGTATGCGTGATCTGCCGAAGCAGGGCAAGCCACTTAGCCTATAAAATAACAGCAAGCCCTACTCCCTCATAGCACTGATGATGTTACCTAGTTTGGTAATCTGACCACAGATCAATAGGGATTGGGGGTGGGGGAATGGAACAGGAATGGAAGTAAATCAGCATTTACTAAACCTTTTGACTTGGTTTTGAAAGGTATAAGGGCCAAAATGAAGAGATGCCAGAGAAAGACGCGGAGAAGATAAACAGCTGCCTTTTGAAGAAGCTCAACGAACTGGAATCAGACCTGTTATTTTCTTTAGGTAATTGGCTATCTATGAAATGGGTATGTCAGAAAGATGATATAGGGTCTCCTGCTTGAGCAGGGGGCTGGACTAGAAGATCTCCAAGGTCCCTTCCAGCTCTATTCTGATTCTGCATTAGTCAGCTTGGTTTAGAAACTGAATGGCCCTTACATTATAGTCCACCTTAGGCATCAAAGCAAACTGGATGACTTTGGGCCAATCACCAGGAGACAGTGAGTCCTAGTCCACTTTAGGCATGAAAGACTGCCAGGTGCTTTGGGCCAATCACATCTCACAGAATTATTGTGGGGAAAATAAGAGAAGGGAGAAGTAGTATGCATATTCTTCTCCTTGAGTTATTTATAAAAACAATAAAGCTGGGTTAAAAAAAAAACAATCTAAAAAATAATCCCTGCCCAGCCACCAGTAGTCCCACCACAGACAAAATTTGCATTTATGTATTTAATCTCTCTTCTTGGAATTATTGATCAAGGGGTCTTTTTTTTCCTTTGTTTCATTTTTCGAAAGATCCTGGCATTGTGAGCAGGGTTACCATCCCAAAAATGCCCAGAAGGAATCTTTCGTGGTTCTCTCCATGCGTTCAATGTTACGTTCAAGATAAAAATTCCGTACCTCGTTTGCCAAATCACCCCAGTGATCTTTTGATAACATTTTAAAAAAGAATATTGTAGCAAAGCAGTCGCTTACTACCTCGGCTTCCTTCCTTCCTTCCTTCCTTCCTTCCTTCCTTCCTTCCTTCCTTCCTTCCTTCCTTCCTTCCTTCCTTCCTTCCTTCCTTCTATCTTTGATCAGACACTCAGCCCAATTTGTATTTTAAAGCAGCTTGAAAGAGACTGCCAGGGTACAAATCTTGACAGTCTGTTCTTCCTTCTAGGGCCAGAATTTGGAGCAGAGAAGAACTGCATTTATATCGGGATGGTCACCGAGGATCTAGATGTCCCTGAGCTGGTGGAAACTATTGCAGCAAGTGGCCGTGAAATTGAAGAAAATTCGAAGGTGTGTACGGAAGCTCCAAGAACATAGGTCATATCTATCCTGCCCCCCCCCATAGCCTCCGCTACTCCTAATTGCAGCGCTTGTAGTGCAGCCGTTTTTATCCACTGTGTCGTTGCACATTTGTATGCTATGAAGAGTGCCACATTAGGGAGCCACAACAAATGAGGAACAGAATAAAAGAATAATAAGAGTTGGAAGGGACCTTGGAGGTCGTCTAGTCCAACCCCCTGCTCAAGCAGGAAACTCTATTACCATTTCAGACAAATGGCGGTCCAATCTCTTCTTAAAAATCTCAAGTGTTGGAGCACCCACAACTTCTGGAGGCAGGTTGTTCCACTGATTAATTGTTCTAACTATCAGGAAATTCCTCCTTAGTTCTAGGTTGTTTCTCTCTTTGGTTAGTTTCCATCTGTTGCTTCTTGTCCTGCCTTCAGGCGCTTTGGAGAATAGCTTGACTCCCTCTTCTTTGGGGCAGCCCCTGAGATATGGGAACGCTCTTATGTCACCCCCCCCCCCGTCCTTCTTTTCTAGACATACCCACTTGATGACGGGAAGTGCTCTGTAGTTGTGCTACGTTGAACCCTGACATCACCTGGGCAGAATATGCCTCCATTTCTCCTCCTTCTCCTGAGTCCCAGTTGTCAACGGACTTAGAGTTGAAGTCCACAAAAAGTTGCCAAGATTGGATACTAGAAACTCAAGTGACATTTCTCATATTCAATTGGTTCTCTTTCTGACCAGCTTTTGGAAAACATGACTGAGGTGGTTCGAAAAGGCATCCAAGACGCCCAGGTTCAGTTGCAGAAAGCTAATGAGGAACGCCTTCTGGAAGAGGTGAGCAGATTGTGGGAAGTCTTCTCCTTGCCGGCATACCTCTTCTTGATATTTTGCTGGGCAAGAACCCTTCATTTTTTTTGATTCTCCTGTTCCTTCCAGGGTTTGCTTCGACAAATTCCTATGGTGGGCTCTGTCCTCAACTGGTTTTCCCCACTTCATGCCTCAGCGAAGGGACAGACTTTTAACCTAACAGCAGGTGAGATGGAATTTGACTGGCTGGGTCTTGAGCCAGGATTAATTATCCTGAGATAAGAGAAACACTGGAAGCTTTGCAGTTCACCAGCTTGAAGGACATTCCTAGCCAACATCCAGGTTTTTTCCCCTTTCATTTTTCCACCCTTGCTTGGACGTAAGGGTTGACCATTGTCAAAAGTAGGATGTTTGGAGCTTGGCTAGATCAGGGGGCCTCCAAGCTTGGCCACTTGAAGATGAGTGGACTTCCAATTCTCAGAATTCCTCAGCCAGCCGTGAAGGATGCGTTTCTCCAGATCTGATGTGTTTGCACCCCTTTCTTTGCCAGGTTCTTTAGAATCCACAGAGACAACATACGTATCCAAAGTCCAGGGCACGGGGATCACCCCGCCTCCCACTCCCACGTCAAGCCGTGCTAAACAGAAGTTTCCTGGTAAGTTGGTTTCATCTTCGGTTTTATTTTATTTTTTGTTTTAAAAAAAGGACCTAATCATGCTACAGGAATGTGCTCAGGTAGTCACCAAGAGCCAAATTCTATTTCATGGACTCTTCTAAAAATAATAATAATAATAAAAAAATCAACAATGGTTTTTCTTCAAAATCTACTTTGGTAATCCTCACTATTGAGCAGGCTGTAAAAACAGTAAACTAACATAGTTTGTAAAGGCTGAAGAAATTCATAGCCCAGTGAAACAAGAGGGGGAATGTGTGAATGACCTTGGGTGACAGGAGGAAGAGCTACAGTCAGATAAGAGGCAGCTGAACCCAGAGAAGGAAAGAGGTGTGGCAAACATCTCCCTAGTTTTTTTTACTATAAAGGGGGGGGGGAAGGAAATGTCCTTTTAGACTTGCAAGATTCCGCTAAGGTAACCTTAACAACCAAGACAGAGCTAGTACAAGTAACCTTGGACTTACGACCACGATTGAGCCCAAATTTTCTGTGGTTAAGTGAGACATTTGTTAAGTGAGTTTTTCCCCCCATTTTACGACCTTTCTTGTCACAGTTGTTAATCAAATCACGGCAGTCGAGGAGTTAGTAACCCGGTTGTTAAGTTGACTTTGCTTGACAGAGGGTCACCAAAAAGTGATCCCATGACCCCAGACACTGCAACTGTCCTAAGTACATGCCAGTTGCCAAGCCTCTGGATTTCGATCCCATGATCGTGAGGATGCTACAAGGGCGGCAACTGTTAAAAAAACAGTCGTCGGTCACAATTTTCAGTGCTGTTGAAACTTTGAACGGTCTCTTAAAAGAACTATAAACCGAGAACTACCTATTCTTCTGGGTGTACGTCTTAGGCCAGGGGTAGGCAACCTTGGCTCTTTTAGGACTCGTGGACTTCAACTCTCAGAATTCCTGAGCCAGCCACGCTGAGGGGAAAGGGAGAGGTTTCCAAGTTGGGCCAGGCTGGCTCAGGAATTCTGGGAGTTGAAGTCCACAAGTTATGAAGGGGCCATAGTTCCCCCATGCTGGCTCAGGAATTCTGGGAATTGAAGTCCACGAGTCATAAAAGAGCCAAGGTTGCCTACCCCTGTCTTAGGCAGACAAGGCTAACAGAAGCAAACCTTCTTCATTCCTCGTGTTCCCTTGCAGGTCAAAAACTGTTTAGACGGGCCGGGAGGAACTCGGATGGGGTCAGCGAGACCAGTTCCCTGAACCAAGCTGCCGATTTAGACAGAGGAGAATTCGCAGCTTCTCCCGTCAAGCCGGAGAATGCGGAGCCGTCGAGCGAAGGCATGATGCCTTGCACCCAGGAAGCCTCCAGCGCTTCCCCAGGCACCAAGGCTCAGGCCTCGGGAACTGACCCCTCGCCATCCGAGGAGAAAGAGAGTCTTAGATAAAAATCAAGAATCTGCGCATTAAGACTTTGTGCAGGGGAGGCGGGGGGGGGGAAGTGCACTTCGCTGCAGAAAACTGAACGATGCGTTTAAAATGTGAACTCTGCCAGCGGTAGTCAGTACGATATTGCTATTCATGTGTGATTGGCTGGAGATTTTGCACAAAAATTAGTGGAAGGCTGCTTTTTCTCTCTCTCTCTCTCTCTCTTTACTCGTCTGCTTGGTTCCGATTCTTCTCATTCTGTCCTGCACGCCCGTTTAGTGCCAAGGTTGGATCTGGGTGGCTGAGGGACGTTTTCCTTCTTTACCAGGAACATGCAAGAATGAGGAGCCAAAGAGGCGTCCCCCAAAATGCCTGATTTTTTTAAAAAAAAATTAATTAAAAAGGTGCTTTCCACAGACTTTTTCTGGGTTTTCTAAATAGGATTGCATTCTGTGCTGGGATTAAACTAATTTGCTGAGCCCCCACCAGCCGCTGGCTATTTTTATTCAACAAGTGTTTAAAATATTTTTCAAAGCCTCGCCGTCTTTACCGTTAACGTGGCGCTACTTTGGGGGATATAAGTGGCTTTCGGATTCCCCAAATCTTTTGCCTCAATTCACCATCCGTCCACTCCTTTTCCAGCCCTGTTGGACAGAGAGAGGGAGAGAGGGGGAGAATAAGATTTATCCATTTCACAGGGTCCTAGCTTTAGATGTTGCTTGCCCGAGCCAAACTTAACTGGCAGTTTAAAAATGTAGGAAAAAAATCACACAGGCCAAAATCCAGTTTGAAAGGTTTGCGTTGAAGGGACATCCATCCTTATTGCTCCACGCTGCCTTTTTGAGGAGATGGCATTACCTCCAGATGGTGGCATATTGGTGAGGGTTTCCCCCCCCCTTGCTGTTTTAGCTTTTCTCATTGGTTGGTTGCGTTTGTTAAATATTGTAAATATTCAGAGAAATTAGCTTATCATACAGTACTGCACTATGGAAAAGAAATACACATACTAAGCTGATTTGGTTTTGAAAGTTGAGAGTAGATATTCAAGCCTTGATTCCTCACCCAGGTGATTAATGACGCCTTCTATTTTCTGAGACAGATTTAGCTCTTTCTCTGTTAAACACAGCAACTTCATTCCCTAAGAGAATTGGCTGAACTTGATCTCTCTTCCCCTGCTCACCCCTTGTTCTGATTTAAAATAGATGTTTCACACAGACAAAAATATTTTTTTGGAGCAACATTTCTCTATAGTGCAGTTTTCCCCAAATCGGCTGCTATTTGGGTTCACTGGACTTGTTTCCATCCAGAAACCCAAGAATTTGGGGAAATGAATTTCAACATCCTGAATGAGACAGTAACAGTTGGGGAACAGTGTGGCATTTAATAGAGTTCCATTTCGATTTAATTAATAAAGCTAGTGTAAGCTAAGGGACAATTTTATTCTCAGCAGTTGAAGAAGTCAATCCCGTTCTAACACATATAATGAATTAAGGAGTGGTTATTCTCAAAATTATTTCGTTGTTGGTGGTAATATAGTCCAATGCTGAGACTGTAAGTCATCCTAAGCAGAAAAATTGCCATTCCCTCAAACCCCCCCCCCAAAAAAGTCCAAAAACAGACCCACGTAGTCGTAATAGTAGAAATTGCTAATTTGGAATTGGGAGATTTTTCTGCTTTAAAACCCAAGTATCCAGACATGATTCACATAAGTTATGGAGATCTCACCAAACTAGATCTTACAGCGAATGCTAGAATATTCTCCTCTCTTTTAATAATTTACTTGAGGATCTGTTATCCTTTGCACTCAAGTGGGCATTAAGGGTTCAAGCTTTGCTTATTATTATTTATGGAAGTTGAGAGGTAATGATCAACATATCTAGTTTACTTTAGGTAACCTGTTTCTTCAAGCTCAGCTAGAACTGATTGAAGCTCTTCCATGAGTACTGCAACAGTGGGCTTTTAATGACCAAAATGTTTGTTCAAGGTTAACAACAGCTTGTTCTTTCTTAATTGAGGATTATTGCTGGTTAAATGTACAGTTAACTCCGAACTATTAAGGGTTGATTTTTTTCCAAAGTGTAAATTGAATTGTCTTCCTTTTGACTGTTTATTTAGTGCAATGATTTATATTAACTTGGGTTCATGGAGGGGGAAAAGGTTAAAGTTATAATTGTTAATATAAATTTTAAAGGTTTTATATCAAGCTGGCAGTTTTGCTAGAATACAGTCCTAATTTAGATACTTCCTAAATGCTTCAATAAAAGTTCTTCAACTTGTTGTATCTTGAGTTTGTGATGGTTAAAAGAACCAATTAGCAAAATCCTAGAAAAGTAGGGAATATACACATCAGAAAATTGTAATTATTTAATCCAGAAGGTTGCTATTTCTGGCAGGGGTTGGATTCACACATCGTATAAATCAGGGGTCTTCAAACCTGGCCCTTTTATGACTTGTGGACTTCAACTCCCAGAATTCCTCAGCTAGGCACGCCAAGTTTGAAGACCCCTGATATAAACCATATGTGGTTTTAAGTATCTTCAAATTGAACAAGTTAAAGACAGCCCTGCAAATGGAATCAAGGTCTAGAAATTTGGATAATTTCTAAATTGTGGTGTTTTCGGACCTTGGTTTTCTTGCAGACGTTTCATGACCCAACTAGGTAACATCATCAGTGCTAGAAGGGAGCAGGGTTTGCTCTCTGTTTATGGTTCGTTTTGTCTTTGTTTTTAAAACTGTACTTGCCTTCTGGCTACAGATCCCTGAGCAGGACACAAAAACCCAGCCAGAAAAACCACAACACCAGTTGTGTTTTCCTACTGCTACATAACCAAATCAGACTTGAAAGAGCAAGTCAGTAACCAATCTAGGTTTTTAATTGTTCTATTGCCCTTAAATGAATTGTATTTTATTCACTGAACAAGATTGTTAATTACACTTAGTCACCACCATCACCACCCCATATCACTTTACAATTAAGCACTGTAGGTGAATCCAGCTAAAAAATATAGCTTAAAAGTGCCACACATGTAGTCCTCAGCTTAACAATCAGTCACTTAGTGATCATTCAACATTACAATGGACCCCTCAAAGGTACTTACAACCAGGTTCTGAAGTTCCAATGGCTGCTTCCCTATAATTAGCTTCTTTAGGTCTGGCACATTCACAAATACCTCAGAGGATGTTCAGCCTTGTCCAGAAATTGTAGAACAACAGCGAAGAAAAAACATACCTACTTCAGAGACACATAAATACTTCAAAAGAAAACCAGATTAAATCATCAAACAGTTTTAAAAGTTTCATTACATGCAGAGGTGTTTGGAAAAGCTTTTGGGTTTAGTTAACAAAAGCCAACACATTTGATAAAATGGTCAGATCCTTGCTTAGAAATGGGTATAATAAAAGACATGTTTTTTTTTAAGCAAATGGAGAAGATTTAAGTGGGGACTGCCTTTAATCGTCATGTTATTTTGGCTACATTCAACGGTTTGATGGATCTGGTTAAATGAAAACCCCACCACCTTGGGTGCTGCAAGACACAGCGACAGTGAGATTCAGGCCAGATTCTCTCAGTTTCTCTTCGACAGAACAGGAAGCTGAACAGTGGAGAAAAGTACAGCCTGAAAAAGCCGGAACAAAAACTTGAACGTTGTCCATACAGACGTGTGCCTTGAAAGTCGTACCTGAAGCCATGTGGTTTTTTTGCTGGAACAATGACCAGTTATGGAGATTCATGGTAGAAAAATCAACTTTAAAAAGGAATTGAGGAGAATCACACACACACACATTGAGCTGCATGAAGATCCAAAGTCCCTATCAGAGGATAGGTATGTAGGCAAGTCCCACCCAACATATTTGCTTGCATACATTTGGTCCTCAGTCCAAGAAGAATGTCATGGTCAACATTCTTCAGCTATTGCTCGGAGCCTCAACACAGATCTCTATTATTAGTCTGGAGCAGCTTCTTCTGATGTGGCACCAACAAGGTCTAGCTTCATTTGAAAGCTCCTCCAACACTACTGAGAAGAGTTCCAGAGAGGTCAGAAGGTCTTCACCGAAACATCTTGTGTCAAGGTCATGTTCTAACCTACCTGAAGCGTCCTCGTGTTGGGTCATTCCAATCTTACTGAAGCAGATCAGGCCTTGAATCAGACCATCTGTACTCTAGAACAGGGACCAGAACGCTTCATTGCAGCATGGGAAGGTTCTCCAGCTGATATTTTATCAAGGACCTAGCTCTGATGAAGGAAGCATAATGGCTACTTTGACGTCCTGAAGAGATGATGAAAGCCAGAAAACTTGAGGGAGCAAGGATGGGAGTAACACAATCAGGTTCCACCTCCTTTGCAATACTACAGAGGCCCATTTTATGTTCTTGAGAACTTTGGACCCAACCTCATGAAATGTGTAAAGATTTCCTAATTTTGCACCGAATTGGCTGGCTGTTTTGGAAAACACGGGATATTTGGAGTGGGCACGCAAGACCGCCACGTAAATGCCACAGACTGGTTTTCCCCGATGTCTCTGTGGGGCTCACAAAGGTGAATGTGCACGTCACAGGGAAGGTCTCTGACAACCTTCCTTGATTTTCACTTCCAGAGCGCTCCTGGTTCCTCTGCTTTGGGTCAGATCTGGCCAGAGACTCTCTCCCACAAGCCCTCCGCATTTTTTTTGTAGAGGCGAGGTTTCTGTGTGGGGAAGAGAGTCTTATCGGGGAACGGATGTTCTCTGAGATAGAGCAGAGTAGCTCGGATGTGGGCCACAAAATGGGGTGGCTCCGCCAGAGGCGAAGTGGAGAGATTCTGCAAAGATACGAAAAGGAATATGTAAGGAAACTTGACTGGTGAGAATTCTCTGAGCTTGGCTTCTTTTCATTGCCAACGTTTCATTGCCCACCAACACTGGCAGGGCAGGTCACAGGTATATAAACAGAGAACAAACCCCACTCCCTTACTAGCCCTGATGATGTCACCTAGTTGGGTCATGAAACATCTGCAAGAAAACAAGCAAGCTCAGAGAGCACCAAGGAGTCCACAGTTCTCCTCCACCTCCTCTTCCTTCTCTCCTTACTCCCCTTTGCAAACTGCATTCCCTTTAGCACGGATGATGTTACCTACTTTGGTAATGAAATGTCTGCAAGGAAATAACCCAGCTCAGAGAGCACCAAGGACTCCACAATAGTTCTTCTTAACATAGAATATGAACTCAGCAATCTTTCAGCCTTGCTTTCTCCAGCTGGGGTCCCTGATGTCCTTGACAAACTCCAGTTACCTGTAAGATGCTCTGGTTGCTCTGCTCCAACCAGAAATCCACGTGGGGAAAAGGCATCCAGTAGTAAGGCCCAATGCAAAGTTGTTCCTTCTTTGAGTCATAAATGCTGATCATCTACAAGAGATAATACAGTTTCAGCAGGTTACTGCAGACCAAACAGGAGCGAACGCAGCACAAACCGTGGTTACTTGGCAGAACCAGATGCTGTGTTAATCCTGCCCCATTGTGTTGCCACTTCCCATTTATATCTTTCTCTGATTCTTATTTATGTTCATTTAAGTTCCTTGCTCCAACTCTCCTATCGGTTTTCTCCCAGGAGAAACCACATGCCAATAATGACAGGGCAAGCTATTATGTCTGCCTATGTCTGTCTGTCTGTCTGTCTGCCTGCCTATCTCTATCTAATCATATCTATCATCTGTCTCTGTCTGTCTATATCTATCTGTCTGTGTCTGTCTGTCTGTCTATCTATATCATCTCTATCTTCTCTCTCTCATCTATCCTCTCATCTATCTGTCTGTCTGTCTGTCTATATCTTCTCTATCTTCTCTCTCTCATCTATCCTCTCATCTGTCTTTCTGTCTGTCTGTCTGCCTGCCTGCCTATCTCTATCAAATCATATCATCTATCTCTGTCTCTGTCTGTCTATATCTATCTATCTGTCTATCTATCTATATCATCTCTATCTTCTCTCTCTCATCTATCCTCTCATCTATCTGTCTGTCTGTCTGTCTGTGTCTATATTATCTCTATCTTCTCTCTCTCATCTATCCTCTCATCTGTCTTTCTGTTTCTCTGTCTATGTCTGTCTGTCTGTCTGTCTATCCACCTATCCACCCACCCACCCACCCACCCACCCACCGTTCCTCACACTGATGATATCTAGTTGGGTAAGGAAATGTCTACAAGCAAACAACCAAGCTTAAAGAATATCAAGAATTCTGTAATTCATTCCCTAGCTACTATATTCTCTTCTACGTTTTATCTTTAAGCGTTGTTCCCTTTCTCATCCTTTTGTACAATCGTTGCTAACCTTTGCTCCTGCTAAGACCCTGGCAGACCGCATGTCTTCATCAGGGCCTCGGTCTGGAAACGTGGCGTGGAAAATCTCACCAGTTTTAACATTCGCAGCTGAAAGGGAAGGAGCCACACAATAAGAAATTAAGATCCTTCTGAAGGACAGAGAGAGTTGACTGACAGGAAAACCTGTGAAACTGCCTCTCTTTAAGTGTTAAACAAAACATGCACCTTTTATTTGCATTCATTGGTATCTTAATGAGTCATTTTTTAAAAAAAAATAAAATAAAGGTGGCATATCCAAGCTCACAATTGTAAACCACAGTTTTTAATCCTGACCTCAAATGCAAGAAGCGTTAAACTCACCAATTCCGTAAATATATGGCAAATGCCTGCCATTTTCCTGAAGGTCATTCAGTTCTGAAATGAACACATAGAAACTGACTTTATCAAAAAAAAAGTGATAAATTGGAAATCATGGCACAGCTGGGTCATTTCAGAACAGAGTGCATTGTTTTTCTGGTTTTTCCCTTCTGCCGTATTACGAATTCCAGCTTGCTAGTATTTTTAAGGGCCCTTGAGCACACCCAGAAACTTAGAGGAGAAATTAGCTCATAGATTTAATCCTTCCTTTAGCTAATCCTTGTTGAGAAAACAATTTTCCTTTGCAATAGGACAAAGAATTGAAGGGAGATCAAATCCGACAATAACGTTTGAATGAATGAATTATTAAGATCTTCGTAAGTAAAAGGAAGGGATGTAAAGTTGGTTTATTTGACCAAGATTAAAATAAGTCATGTTTTTATGAAATTGTGGCAATGCTTTATGGACTTTTTGCTGGTCCCAGGATTGTAAAATTGATGGCCAAATTTCAGAACATGAGTGGGTTGCATTACAAACTGATTCAGACAAGACAATTAAGTCAAAGACATATATATAATTACCTGTGACACAGAATGTCATCAAATAAACATTATCTAGCAGACGGTCAAACGCTCCTAAGAACACAAAAGGAAAGATCATGAACTCATACACTCAGGAAAAAAAATATATAAACTACAACGAAAGATGATTTTATTATTCAAATATTTCAGTAGCTCCACTCTATTTCCAAAATGGGATTATCAAGATACCAAATCCCACAGCTTCTCATCTAGGACAACTGCCCCCCTATGCCCACTACCATTAATCCATTCCTGAATCAAGACTCCATAGGACATGAAGTTTCTAGCTTAATCAAAAATCCAATCAACCAATCAGTTCCAAGGAAATTATCCTGAGGAATTTTGACCCAAAACTAACAGTCCAGCATTGTACTCTTCCTACCGATGGTATCATATATTCTGTAGGTATCAACATGAGTCATCACCAACAGATCTCTTCTCCTCCATAAATGTAATTGGCTCCCTTTATTTCAACCTACATCATGTAAGTCCTTGCCCTAAAGCAGAAATGTTTTTTGGGGAGTGGGTGGGTGCTCTGGAGTCCACAAAATTCCCACTAGCTCACGCAACTGGCCAACTTTATTCTACTTCAACGAGAACCTCAAAATGTCACAAAGACCCCAGCAAAACCGAAACACAAACTTACTTAAGAGTTGACTGGTAAGGCGCTGAGACAGGCGTCTGTCATCACAAAAACCTCCAATCAGATGCAACTCCAACCTAGCAGACAGAAAATCCAGAAACATTCAATTTTTCAATCCCTTTTGGATTAAATTCGAATTAACAGGCTGAATGTTAAAAGTTCACCTGTTTGTTAAAAGCTCACCTGTTTATTATTATTACCATCATCATATTTCTCACTATGAATCTATTCTGGTCCAGGATAAGTACTACAACATAGAATGCATATCAGGGACATTCTGTTATTTATAAATAAGTACTTGACTTATAGCCATAGGATCCTAGTTTTTATCACGCAACCATGGGGATGATGTGATGGCCTTAGTGTGAGAAGCGGTCATAATTTTTTTCCACTGCTGCTGTAATTTCAAATGTTCGCTAAACAAATGGTTTAGCATTTGAGGACTACCCGAATTTAACTATTACGCTGAAGAGGTAGAAGGCAGCTGAGAAGCATGAAGCCCCAACTTTTCACCAGATTATTTAACAGAACTATTTTAAAAAAAACAAAAAACAACTGACCTTCCACAGTCAGTGCTTGGAGAAAGAACTTTTACTGCATTTATCACCAGCAGAACTTCTGTTTCGGTGTCTGATCCATCACAGTGAGTTAGACAAATGGCTCCACTCCCTAAAAATAATAATAATAATATGAGAATTTGCATCTTATGGGCAACTATAACTATAAAGAACATTTCTCTATTTAGAACAGACTTATCAAAGCGCATGTGAGAGATATATGAGCCAAAGGAATTTTGAGGAGCTGAAGATCGCTCAACTGGAAGACACTGGAGTTATGGCCGGTTGTGACAAGATCTGTGGGTTTATGTTGTACTTCTTCTAAACAATGGAGCCAGGAGGACAAAAACTTCAGTCTCAAGGACTTCCATAAAGCTCGTGTTCCAGTTCTAAACCAGCAACCTCAAACTTTATAAATGTCTAATTATAGACCATGGGATCCAAACCAGGGATTTCCCAGTTATGGCAGCACCTGTGTGTCTCAGAACCACAAAATGGCATGTTGTAGCATCGTCTGAGCCAAGAATGGAAACGGAACCTATCAAGAAAGCGGGAGAACATCATGTAAGATCTTGGCTGTCTTCTCTTGAACTGAGCGTTTACACTCCCTCGAAGTCCACCTACCATCTTTGGATGTGGTAGCAGCAAATTCTCTTTGCTGGACGTAGAGAAGTCCTTTTGGTCCCACCGCTTGAGCAGGTTGGCTGCGGAACTGTTTGGCTTGCTCCTGATTGGGGAACAAGAGTTTTTGTTTGTACATGGTTCACACACAACACAGCTTCAGCAAAGCAGCTATCAAAAATTCTCTGATCTGGGCGTCTAACATAAGAAACATAGCTAACGCCTCTTCCAAGATCTGGAAACCAAAGAAAGCTTCACATAAACTGGGAATTGCTTCAGCTGTACCAGTTTATTCCCACAAACATACAAGCAAGAATCAATTATGAGAATAGGGAATGAGTCTGGATCCCTGGAGGTGCTAGGGCACTTTATGAAGATTCCTGAAAAGTTAGCCAGTTCCTCTTAGTTTGAAGAACTAAGGCCTCAAGCTAAGCCAACATTGGTTTCTAGCCTGCTGCCTTAACCACTAGGCCAAACTAGCTCTCCCCAAGTGTATTATACCATTCACAAGATCCTCAGGATGATATGCCTACCTCGCTCTCCATCATGGGATGTTCCTAGCCCACTAAGGTCCAATCGCGTGGATCTAGGCATTATGTTCACCCACAAATCAGGGTTTGCAGCCATAAGGGCTTGGGATCATGCAAAATACTCGGCCACCGTATTAAGTCCCATTATGGCTTAGCATAGTGTTTTTCAACCTTGTCAATTTGAAAAGGTGTGGACTTCAACTCCCAGGATTCCCCCCCAGGCAGCATTCCGATTCTGAGAATTGAAGTCCACATATCTCTTAAAGCATGCTAGCTGGGGAATTCTGGGAGTTGATGTCCACATATCTCTTAAAGCATGCTAGCTGGGGAATTCTGGGAGTTGATGTCCACATATCTCTTAAAGCATGCTAGCTGGGAAATTCTGGGAGTTGATGTCCACATATCTCTTAAAGCATGCTAGCTGGGGAATTCTGGGAGTTGAAGTCCACATATCTCTTAAAGCATGCTAGCTGGGGAATTCTGGGAGTTGATGTCCACATATCTCTTAAAGCATGCTAGCTGGGGAATTCTCGGAGTTGAAGTCCACGTATCTCTTAAAGCATGCTAGCTGGGAAATTCTGGGCGTTGATGTCCACATCTCTCTTAAAGCAGACTGGCTGGGGCATTCTGGGAATTGAAGTCCACATCTCTTCAAGGCTACCCAGATTGAGAAATACTGGCTTAGCAGGTGGGGCAAAAACATAGTTTGAGGGAGGCAGGCAGGCACTCCCTCTCGCAGGTAAACCCCCTTGCAAATACCTGCCACCCCCCCACACACACACACCTAGATTCCCCTTCTAGGTGCCAGGGGGGATCCCCAGTCCCGCCTGCCCCAAGGACTCCCCCCCGCTTTGCACAAGAGAAAGACGCCCCCAGTTTGCAGGCCAGCCCGGGAGGGGATCTCCCGGGCGAGGTTCTCAAAGCCCCAAAGCCAGCCATCCCCCCCTGCCCGCCCCGCGCACCTGAGCCCCGCAGCGGCGATCGCCTGCCCTCACCTGGGCGCGGGAGCCCACCCCCACCCACCCCCCACTCACCTCCAGCTCCGGGAAGGCGCGCAGCAGCTCCCGGAGGGGCCGGTCCGGGTCGAGCCGCCGCCCTTCCACCAGCAGAGGCATGTCGAGCAGCTTCCTCGCCGGAGCTGCGGGGCGAGTTCCTGCTCGGAGCAGCCAGCTGGGCTCAGGCCCCGCCCCGCCCGCCAAGGGCCCTGGGAAATGTAGTTCGGAGGGGGGTTGGAGCCAAAGAGGAACCCCCCCTCATATCCATCCCGTGGGGGGGGGAGGGTTCAGGGACTCCAATGGTTTGCAACCCTGGGCAGTGGCCAGTCCAGGTGGGCTTGCTGGGGCTCCCCAAGGCTGTGTCCTGCAGGTGGGTTGGTCCACCTGGGCCAGGGGTAGGCAACCTTGGCTCTTTTATGACTCGTGGACTTCAACTCGCAGAAGGCCTAAGTCAGCATAGCTGGTTCAGGAATTCTGGGTATTGAAGTGCACAAGTCATAAAAGAGCCAAGGTCGCCTACCCCTGATCCTGGGCTCTGCCAGGGCTGGGCAGTTCTCAGGTGGCTTCCCAACCTTGCACAGCTGGGAAAGGGAGGTGCTGCAACATCTGGAGGGGTGAATCTTGTGCAGCCCTGGTGTTGCCTCGCTGCAAGCCAAGCCTGAATCGGAGAGCACCAAGGACCCCACTATCTCCCTCCTCCTCCTCCTCCTCCTCCTCTCCATAATTCCCACTGGCTTCTAGCACTGACAATGTTACCTAGTTGGGTCGTGAAAGGTCTGCAACCCAAGAGCCTGGATCGGATAGCACTAACGACCTCACCATCTTCCTCCTCCTCTTCCTCCACTCCATAACTCCCACTCTCTTCTAGCACTAACAAAACTTTGGGGTTATGAAACCTTTGCAAGCCAACAACCTAGTTCAGAGAGCATCAAGGACACCACAATTCTAGTCCTCCTCTTTCACTCCATAACTCCCACTCTCTTCTAGTACTGACAACGTTACCTAGCTGGGTTATGAAAGGTTTGCAAGCCAACAACCTAGCTCGGAGAGCACCAAGGGCCCCACAGTTCACACACACACAAACACACACACCCTCAAATTTCATTGTTCCCAAAGGGTCAAGAATCCATGGAAGAGTAGAGGTGGTCCTCGTTTAGCAAGCACAATTGGGACCAGCAATTTGATCATTAAGTGAAGCTGTTGCTAGATGTAAAGCAGTGCTTCTCAACGTTTGTGTGACGGCGACCCCCGTCACACAAACGTTCTGCGCATGCGCCGGGCCGCACGCATGGGGGCGGGGCCCCCACGTGCGACACGCATACGCGACGGCCCCCCCATGCGCGGCGTGCATGCGTGGCGCTGCCCCCCATGCGCGGCACGTGTGCACGGTGCCGCCCCATGCGTGGTGCGCATGCGCAGCGCGGCCCCCATGCGCGGTGCGTATGCGCAGCGCCACCCCCATGCGCGGTGCGCGTGCACGGCGCCGCGAAAAATGGCGGATCGCCGCCTTTGGCGACCCCCCAAAAATGGGCGATCGACCCCAAATGGGGTCGCGACCCATAGGTTGAGAACCGCTGATGTAAAGTGTGGATGGCCTTGGGGGACGAGGGAAAGAGGTGCTTCTACCTAAGGATGGTAGATAAGAAACGGAGGAGCCCACAGAAGCTTAACGGTTAGAGGAAGAAATTTAGGAACTGCTCTGCAATTAAAACTGGCAACAGGAATTTTATCCTTGCAGACTTGCAACATTCTGTTAATACAGCCTTATAATAAAGTAGATTTAACTCAAATGGTCATGTTTCCTGTCTGGTTTACTCGGAGAGCTTATTTACATGAAGTATAATGCAACTTTGCTCATGATCCGACTTCACCTTTCCTTTGCTTCACAGACCTGCAAAGACAGTCAATAAAAGGATACTTTTTCATCAGCATCATAAATGTGAAGGGCTGCTAAATGAGACAGTTGCTAAACGATGCGGTCACTAAACGAGAAATGCCCGTATTACTTCCTTGCAGAGGAAAGAACGAAGGCTCAGATTGAAAGAGAGTAGGAGGGTTAGCGTAGTAAAAATGCATAAGCTGAAGACAAAATTCATTTTATTGCTTGTGCATGAAATCGCTCTTTGGGTGGAAAGAAATAAAACACAAAAGAAATCTTTTAAGACAAAGAATTTCTTCTGCAAAGCCCGGCCTCTTAAAAAATAACTTCATATGAAAACTTTTTGATGGCTCAGGAACCTTCTATTTATGTCTGCTTTGTGCATTTGCAGAAGCCAAGGAATAAATCTAGAAAGTTGGAAGATGCTCCTTCAAGCGCACCTCAACCTACATTGCAAACGGGAGAAAAATGTGCGGCTACATAGTGGATGGGACAATACTGGTTTTTCTCTCCATTCAAAAACAAAAATGTTTGAGCATCCATCGTTTCCTCGAATTGGTAAAAAAAAAAAAATGTGTCTAGCGATGAAATCAGTCCCTGAATTTCTATCTATTTCAAAGCAACAGAAATGAATCGGGTACCCCAAAATAGCTTGCCCAAAATATCCAAACTAGGTTGTGATTTAAAGTCTGGAGGTTCCAAATCAGCTTTGAAGGGGAGACTTATAATGGAAGCAGGCATTAATGCTGAACATTCCCCCGGCCACGACGTTTTCTCTCTATTTCAGTGCGAATGTCAACCTGTAAATGCAACATGGACAAATGAAGGAAAGTAAAATTTCAATTCCCAGCATTACTGGCTACAGCAGGGATGTCCAGCCTTGGTAACTTTAAGACCTGTGGACTTCAACGCCCAGAATTCCCCAGCCAGCCAGCATGCTGGCTGGGGAATTCTGGGCGTTGAAGTCCACAGGTCTTAAAGTTACCAAGGTTGGACATCCCTGGCCTACAGTCATTTTAAGTCCTTTCACCCTGGTTTATCTTTCATTTTAAAAGGTTAGGCTGTTTTTGAAGCAGATACGTCTTTCCATTCAATCAATTCATTACTGGCACCATCAGCCTAAAGCGATAACCGTTCTTGTTCAATTTTTTTTAAAAAAAGGTGGATAGCCTTCTGCTGGTGGGTTTAATTACGATTCCATTTGAAGTTTCCGGTTAAGAGGTTGGGAAGCATTAAAAGCTGGAAACTTTTTAGTATATAATTTCACCGCTCTTAAGCAATCTAAACATTCAGCTCTGTGGCTTCTCCATTCATTTGGACTGATACAAAGTCGTTTACTTACTGCCTGACTAATAGTTTGGAGCACGGGAATAAGGCGAAGCAATTCTTTGTCTTGAGAATCGCCCTCCCATTTAGGGACCACTACCACATTGGACATCTACGGAGAGACAAGAACATTCATTCGAGGCCAAGCATAAATCAGAAGTTCTCAGACGTTGTAATGTTTGGGCAGGTAGCTGACGTTTCATGATGCAACTACGTAATATCATCAGTGCTGGAATGGGTTTATAGAGTGGAGAAGAGAACTAGAACTAGAAGTGGAAGAGAGGAGGAGGAGGATGACGACGACAACAACAACAACGACGACTGTGGGGTCCTTGGTGCTCTTTGAGCTTGGTTTTTTTCTTGCAGATGTTTCATGACCCAACTAGTAACATCATCAGTGCTAGAAGAGAGTGAGGTTTGCGAGGAGGAGGAGGAGGAGGAGGAGGAGGAGGAGGAGGAGGAGGAGGAGGAGGAGGTGGAGGAGGAGAACTGTGGAGCCCTTGGTTGTTTTCTTGCAGACATTTCATGACCCATCAGTGCACTGTTGATGTTATTTAGCTGGTCATGAAATGTCTGCAAGAAAACCACTAAGCTTGGAGAACATCAAGGATCCTACATTTCAGCTTTGCACAACTTTAAAGTGGGTGGACTTCAACTCCCAGAATTCCCCAGCCAGCACTGGGAGCTGAAGTTTTACACATCTTAAAGTTGCCAAGGTGGAAAAACACTGCTCTAAATTATTAACAGCTAGCCCTGACTTTTGAAATGCTGTCAACCACCAATTTGAAAGCATTTGATTGAACCCAAGGGATCCAGGTTCACATTCAATCAGGACACATCTTCCTCATTATATATAAAAAAAAAATAGAGACTGGTTGATGGAGAAAATGTCTACCAGAGACCCTGAAGAGAACGGTTCCAGGGCAAAGTACTTTGTCCCAAGCTAGAGAACTCCACGGGATGGCTTGCTATGGAACAGTATCCTCCCGTGTCATGTTGGAGTACCACACCTGAGCATCACCTGGTAGGGAAACGCTTGCAGGTAAGTTGCAACTGCCACAGTCCTGTCTAGATCTCTTTCCACTACTGACAGGTCCTTTACATAGGAACCATGGCTACAGAGACAGTCCTCTTGATATAGCTGGTGCCTTGGAAGAAAACAAGAAAAGAAGACAAACTCATTGGCAGCTCCCATTGCAATGAATAAGGACATACATTCAACTTTGCAGCTATTAAAATTGTTGGCTGAGTAAGGACAAAAATAGCCAGGGAAATGATTAAAGCACTGGGAAACGGGCCCCTTGTCAACCATCAGGAGTGCTGATGTACCACCAGCTTATCAGGTATTTAAGAGCTGAGGACAGGCAGCACAAGGGAAGAACAATCATCCAAGAAATTCAACTTTCTTCAAGCCCTGGAATTTGTTCCAAAGCCTTCATCACCTGATTAGCTTCCTCTGGGGTCCAAGGACCTTCAACATTTGATCCGCATAATCTTGCTTGGCAGTAGTAAACACAAAAATCTAAAAGGAAATAGCAAGAAGGCTTTCTTAGCAAGTTGTGGAACATTCAAAGTAATCCTTCGACATTGTTACGGACGATTGATTGTAACCAAAGCAGCTGAGATGCTAGGCTTCTCTTCCCTCAACCTCTTCTCATCGGCTTTAAGGGTTAGCTGAAGAATTTGAGCCAAAATCGTTCAGCAAGTGATCCAGAGAGAATTCCCAACTGCTCTTTTGCCTTTATCATAGAGCTATAAAAACAATTTTAAGGATTATTTTAGCTCAGGCTCTGATTTGAGGTGGGCAACAAGGCGCTTCTTCAGCTCTGACTGGATGATTCATATGATTCATGGCTTAGCTTATTGCGCAATCGTGGTCAACCGTGACCATGCCAAAGTTAAATAAACCTTGGGAACCCAGCTTCGTTGTCTTTTAGCCTAGCATGGAACCTGAACTTGGGATTCTTTTGCTAGGAAGACCCACGGCCTGTCTCTGGACTCTGGCCCCTTCTTGAATCCCTAGCCATCTTCTACAGATCTTCTGCATCATATTCAATTCCGCACAGGTCACATTTAATTGTGGTAGAGCGCTTACCTCATAGATTTTGGCCAGGGCTTCTAGAAATTCAGGAAGGTGTGGTCTCAGCTTTATGGAAACCTCAAAGACACAAGAGTCAGGAAAGTGAAGTGAGAGGACAGTTCAGTCCCTCACCGCAACCCAGATAAACTCACAATAACTTAAAAGGATTTCCAGTCGCTGAAGATTGAACGGAGGTTATGAAGATAAGGTGATTGGCTACTTCCAAATTAAATTGTCCTTTCTCGCTCTAAACAGAGTCATTCTTACTGTCCAAAAATGCCCACTGTAAAGAATAGTGAGGTCTTAGAGATTTTGCTTTGTACATATTAATTCTTCTATCTTTCTTAAATTAGAATTTTCATTAAAAAAAATAAGCTACCAAAGGAATGTATGCCAACACATGTATCCGTGTGTGTTGGTGTAAGCACTAGAACTAGCCTAAAACTCACAATCTCCCGTTTTCTAGTTTCAGCACTTTCAATACTACACCAGATAAGTGTTGTCATATAAACCAGGAACTGGCTACGTAGTCCTTGAGTTACAAAAGTTCCTTTAGCGGCCGTTCAAAATTACGACGGTATTGAAAAAAACCGACTTATGACTGTTTTTTTGACACAACCGTTGCAGCATCCCCACGGTTATGTGATCAAAATTCAGACGCTTGGCAACTGACTCGTATTTATGACGGTTCCAATGTCCCGGGGCCACGTGATTCCTCCCCTTTGCGGCTTTCTGACAAGCAAAGCCGATGGGAGTAGCCGGATCCACTTAACAACCGTGTTCCTAACTTAATAAAGAAAAGGTTCCCTTAACAAGTGTGGCAAGAAAAGTCGTAAAATGGGGCAAAACTCACTTAGCAACGTAAATTTTGGGCTCACTTGTGGCTGTACGTTGAGGACTACCTGAACTAAAGATAGAAAGACAAATCCACGTTGCTTTGAATAATGTCTGAAGGCAACTATGCAGATTTTCAGAAATGTTCTCCAGCTGGGGCCTCATGTCCTGATAAAAATGGACCTCTGTCTGCATAGATACTCACCTGGTAACACCTGTCCTGGAAAGGTGTGGTGAATGTTGAGGCATCATCCCAGACAGCTGTCAAGGAGGACAAGGCCAGAGTCCCTTCCTGCAGAAGACACCAGTGAAACAATGCTGGAGATTCAAACATGAGCTAGTGTTTTGCATAAGAGTCTTATGTAAGAATGACCTTCAGCGCAGGAGATCTTTGAGGTTGAGACACCTCAAAAGCAGGAAAATATCTTTGACTTGGGACAGCAAACTTCATGCAGATGTTCTACAAACTGCTAGGTCATTTCTTGCTAGCTATGAAACATCTCTTCGGTCTTCAAATGAAGAGGAAGAATTAACCGGCAAAATGCAGTTGGAACTGGGGAGAACAGCTATAAACCTGGAGTGAATCCAGAAATTCTACGTATTTCCCATGGAACGAGTCCAAAGCAAGGTTTGTGGAGATAATCGTATTACGTCACCTTCAAAATGAAGGATTCCGATTGTATTTTGTTTAAAAGAAGTTATCTCAAATGCTGGATCTCAAAGTATCTCCACTCAAGTCAGTTTTTAGAATTGGTTACATGCAACGGACATAACCCTAAATGAAAGTTGAAGGGAAGTAGCCGATTTCCTTCAACTATTGGAGAAGTAACAGGTTTGCAGAGCTTTACCATTTCCAAGACAAGCGTATTCTTTGGGGTCCAACGCATCTTTCTTGGTATGTTCCTCCTCTGAAGTTTCTGAATGTCTCTGGGCTGGGTAAACCTGGGTCAATGAAGACAGGACATTTGTCATCCACTAGAATCTCAAGTTTATCTTGTTGAGGTTCACCACCTTTCCCACTGTTTAGCAAGCTATAGTTAAAACGTAGTTTGCACTGTTCAATCCCAATGAGTAACTGACTAAGGAGTTCTCCAGCATTTCACAAAGAGTGTTCTCCATCTTCTCTGGAGATGTGAGGGACTCAACCTAGAATATTATGCATGTAAAGCATCACCCTAGGTGACATCTCCCACTATTTCAACCTCCAGAGATGAGAACCAGTGAAGTGGAGGCTGATGACGTCACTTACATGTTCAGCACGTTGACTCCAGTTGATGCTCCTTGCAAGGGGTCTCCTAAATACATGGCATCTACCTGTGGCTTCTCTGTTGTTAATTTCGGTGTTTCTGAGTCTGCAAAGAAAGAGACTGCCGTAAGCTTTTGAATGAGATCGTTTTGAGGGGATGCCTTCCAAGTCTGTGAAGTTCAGCAAAAATATCTGCAGGTATAGGATGCAAAGGAAGCATTTTTAGAACTGATGCAGATAGAAATACTAGCCAGATCACTCAAGGGCCTAGCAGCTGCAAATGGACAAGTTTGGTTAAAAACCACGAGGAGTTATTTTTGTGTGATTTCAGCCACTTGGTTAGTTTATGACTCAAGGTCTTACACCAAGTTGGAAAGGGGAGTAGCTCTGTAGCCAGGCTACGTATTAACTAGCTTCAGACGTAGGAAGGAACTTTCTGTGCTGCCAGCAACTTCAGTGGGGGGAGTAATTTCAATTATAAGACTTCCTTTGTGGGTTTGTTTGAGTGCTTTGCTTTTTCGCGGTGGGTTTGCTTCTCAAAACTCACCTGTGATGCCTGCGAAGGAGAAATAGCTTTCAAAGGGCAAACAGCCTGCGGTGATATTTTGAGGCTCCCAAGAAGAAGACGGCAACATCTCAAGAAGTTGTTTCAATGACTCCTGAAAGAGGAGGACAGACACTGGCTGGAGAGCTTACTTGCCTCAAGGAAGTCCTAAAGGGGAAGTGGGAAGCAGGGCTGCTGTTCTCCAGTTGTTTATCAGTAACCTGAGCTAACTCAGGTAGGGATGTCCTTTTCCACCCAATGCTAACGGTTTACCTATCTGCAGTTATTAAAAACACAGTGTCAGGGATAAGCAGAAACTGACATGCAGGCTTAAGCTGGGCTTAAGACCTCCTGGTGCAAGCAAGATTTTCGTTTTGCTAAAAAAACAGGGAATTTGGGGGTGCTGCCTACCCATTCCCATCAGATTGCTAGAGGGCAACACAAACAGGGTCCAATCTCTTTGTCTCTTCCTTTGAATCTTTTGCAAAAACTCTTTTCCCAAAAGGGCTACGGGGACAACTCGAAGTACAGGTAATAAACCAGGATGCCCTCGGTAGCTAAATTCCCAAGCAAGTTCCTGATAAAATATTGATGCATATTGAACTTGCTTCCCCGTAAATTCTACTCAAAGGAGTAGAAAAACTAGTTGACTAGTTAATATGCTAGTTAAAATGTGCATAAAACAGACACTAGCAAAAGGCATATCCAGATTATGGGTTGGGGGGGCAAAGAACAGGGGGTCTATCTATTCTCCAAAGCACCTGAAGGGAGGACAAGAAACAATGGCTGGAAACTGATCAAAGAGAGAAGCAACTTGGAATTAAGGAGAAACTTCCTGACAGTGAGGACAATTAACCAGTGGAACAGCTTGCCTCCAGAAATCGTGGGCGCTCCATCAGTGGAGGTTTTTAAGAAGAGGCTAGACACCTGTCTGAAATGGTATAGGTTCTCCTGCTTGAGCAGGAGGCTGGACTAGAAGATCTCCAAGGTCCCTTCCAGCTCTATTCTATTCTAATCCTAATTTAAATTTAGTAGGAATCAGGCTCCATTGAGGCCAATGCACTTACTTTGAGTAACAGATTTAATTCATGAAACCCTGGTTTTAAGAAAGACTATGGAACCTTAGTTGTTAATCAAAAATGCAGACTTACAAAGATTCATTATCCTAAAACTGTACATCATGAAGTCTGTCCAAATAAAGAGTGCAGTCTCTGCTTGTTTTGTCTACTTTTTGTCCATCTTAATCTTTGCACACCTTAAAATATGAAAGCTTCATTATTACCTCATTCATTTGGCAGAGCCAATGGGGTCTTTATTACTTTAATAGCTGATATCATTCATCTTGTCTTGAGGGTGATCAAGAGAAAGTAAATGCTGGCTTCATCGCCTGGAGCTAATGAGTGCGGGTCATAAAAGCATGTAGCTTACTCACACAACCGCAACTTAAGCCAAACATGGCTTGTTCACCTTTATCTAGAGTTCCTCTCCTTCCTGATTGTACATTGCCCAATGGAAGTCTTCAGAGGAGACGAATGTGGTAGCTGTCCCTCCACACTTATTGACTGCTTGTTGGGAGCGACAAAAACAGTAGAACATTGTAGAACACAGTAGAACAATCAAATTCATTTCAAACTTTCTAAGGAAAGCACTCGGACTCACTTTTTCAACGCAGCAAAGACAACCCCGGTAAGAGCTGTGAAGGTAAGAAGGTGAAGTTAATTATACAGGAAGAATCTTTTGCCCTTAAAGGGGCAAGCAGCCCTTTGAAAAAGTCCCGATAAATCTGTTTTAAGGTCTCGTTCTTAAAAGCACAGAAATTGGTATCTCTTAGATCATATTTGGATGCTTGCACAGGCTGATTTTGAGGTATTTTTGTTTCAAATGTGCAAATACGCTTTTGCGAAAGAATCCTCTACGTGGGACCTTGACTTTGCTTCCTTTCTATATTCTTTACCCTGTACGTGCCCGACTTTGCTAGTGAAGGATATTGTGAAGTTGCTTGTTCTTCACTGAATTGAGTTGTACATACTCTCCCTTCGTTTTCTCTTAACTTAGGAGTGCAAGCAACCCAGTGCCAGTGAGTCATAAAAAAAAAAATGCAAAGGCAAAAGTTTCATCCCTTTATCCTGTTGGGGCTCTTGTGCCTTTAATAGACAGCTTCCTGCTTTGATCTGTGCAGGTTTTACCAACCCTTACCACTAGGGGGAAGATGGGAACATTCTCTTAATTTTTTTTTTTTTTAATACCACTTTTATATACACAACTCAAGGCAGGGAACATACATAATACACCTTCCTCCTCCTACTCTCCCCACAATGATGCTGAGGTGACTTGGGCTGAGAGACAGAGGAACTGATCCAGGCAGCCAGCTGGCTTTCATGCCTAACAATACTACATCTCAGTCTCCTACTTTCTAGGCTGGCACTTTAACCTTTCTACCAAGTTGGCTTTCCGACTCAAACTTTCTCAGCCATATTTCAGAAAGAAACTAAGAAGGATCTGCTCTAGGGCAAACCATTGTGGATGGTCATCTCTTAAGCAGATCAACCTTCCTCTTGAGATCCTCCCAGATGTTTTCGTGGTGTGGCTGTAGAAAATCTGCTGCAGAAAAATGACCATCTTTATTGCAACCCAAGGCGAGTGGAAATTCTGTTAATAAGCGGCAATGCAACATTTGATGGCAAGCTTCTAATTTAGAGTTGAATTTGGACTTGTTTAGACCGATGCCCACGTAAGCAGAAGGCCGAGAAATTGCTCGTTAGAAAACTTAAGAAATCCCCTAAACCAGTGATGGCGAACCTTTTAGAGACCGAGTGCCCAAACTGCAACCCAAAACCCACTTATGCATCATTGGGTGCTGGGTGGGTGTGGCTCATTGGGTGGGCGTGGCTACGGTGGTAAAGGCAGACTGAGTGGGACTACAAAGTTCAATCAATCAATTCCAACTTTGCAAGATTTTTTTTCCCCCCGCGAGAAGTTGCAATTGACTGATTGAACCTTATTTTTTTGTTTTTTGGGGTTTTTTTGCACACAGCGGCAGAGGCCTAAAGCGAAAAGGATTTATAAAACCCAGGTGAAGGCCTGGGATTGGGGCAATGGCATGCGTGCACACAGAGAGGGCTCTGAGTGCCACCTCTGGCACCCATGCCATAGGTTCGCCACCACTGCTCTAAACTAAGAAATAGATTTGTATGCTAATAATTTCAGAGGGGTAAGGGTTGAGCAAAGAAAAAACATTCACTTTTAATAAATAATGTTTAATCTCTATAATGACATAATCTTCAAGCTTTGTAAAATGAAACATTTTCATTAGAAATAAAACAAAACCTTAATTTATTTTAATGAAAATCATTATTTGCTTGCATGATTCCCGAGACGTGGGTTTCCTTTTCTGAGATGACCACTCTTGCTTCATGTTCCACATTGGTCTATTTTTTTTAAATAGCAGAAATTGTACATTTTGTTTTTTGGTCTGCCCAAGCAGAATGGGAGTTGCGATCTGAAGACAGTGATCCAGCTTTGGGTACAAAGCTGGCACTTTACTCCGTGCCCAGTATTATCAGCTAGACATGAGATATGAGTGAAATCTTAAAAATACCCTGCTTAGCATCTACAAGTCGTTCACCCCTCCCAATTTGTGTCTCCCTCCTGCCTCAGATTTACTTCTGTCCCATCTAGGGGCTTGCAAGCCAGTGTTTGGGAACTACATCGTTACCTGTCTTTGGAGAGATACTTCCATAATGCCGGAAAACAGCTCCCAAAAGCCATCATTTGAAATCTGAATTGCTGGAATTTGGCGGAACGGGTGAACAGGCTGTCTATCGAAATTTCAATCTTGGCAAGTCCTCTTTCTGTGATTTTTTTTTTCACGATAAACCACACACACTACTGAAGCTAAAACTTTTAGAGTCGGTAGGCTAAACAACAGTTAGGGCTGGCTCTAAGCAGAGGGAGTATCACTCCTGGTAGCAGCTGTGGGATAACAGCAAGGTTTTAGTGGTGTGCCACACGGCTGGCTAAATACCACTTCAGCTGGCTTGCTTCTTTTCTGTTCAGTGGCACGGACCACTGGATGATGGTTTTGGTGGTCAGTTGTCCTGCCAGTATGTTTGTATACAAAGCAAATCAGGTACTCTCCTGTCCTTCTGACATGGACAAGTTCAGCAATGAAATCAGAGTAAGCATAAGTCTCATTTTATGCAACTTCCGTGAATATGAAGCTCTCAAATTGTTTTGGCATAACTTTTGACCCTTATCATTATTCTCGGATTAAGCAGGAATCTTGTAAAAGCTCTCTTCAAAGTAGGCCTCTTTTTTTTTTAACCCAAAGAAGCAGATCTCTGTGTTCTGATTAGCAAGTTTGCTTTTAAAACTGTAGCATTTTGGGGGGCTTTTTTAATCCATACGCTATCATTCTCTGCATCACAGTCCTGTGTTTAATCTTAGGGGATCTGCCCTAAAATAGGGAAATACAAAAGGAAAACAAAAATGAATGCGAAAGGCTTTTTGCAGTAAATAAGTACAAAAAGCCTAATGTATCATCCTGTCCGTGAGTCAAACTTTCAGTTTTGATATCTGAATTATTGCAAGAAATGAGGAACTTAGAAACGGTCTCCCCCCCCTCCTGCCGAGGGTCTCTCAAACATAAATGTCGTTGCTAACTGTGGTTGTCAAAAGATCAGAGGTGCAACTGCAGTTCAACTGGTGGCGATCCAAGATTGGTTTCTGAATTCTGAACAAGAGCGTTGAAGGAGCTTGGCGTCACGCTGATCAGGCCATCATTTTGGGGAGTTTCCCCCCTCAAAAAATCGTCTTCCTCTTCACCTTTGCCCTGTGCAGAAACACACAACAGTTCAAGAGAAAAAGAAAATGGCAATAGGATGCCTTAAAGCAGCAGTGCCTCCCAAATTCGGCCATTTGATAATGTGTGGACTTTCAACTTCCAGAATTCTGGGCGTTCAAGTCCACACATCTTCAAAAATGGCCAAGGGTTGGAAACGCTGCTTTAAAGGAAGAAAACACAACCACTTTCCAATTTGTTTGTCACTATTTTTCTCTCTCCTGGATTTGTGGGGTGGTTGCTGGTACGGCCAGTGTTGAAGGATGGTGAGATGCTGGCGTTCACACAACGTCTGGAACTTGCAGGTTCCTCGCTGCTGATCTAAGATGACCTCCTTCAACTGATCTAAGATGACCTCCTTCCGATATGCCGGAATTGGCAAACTTCCCAGCTCCAGCATCCTTCACAAGGAAACGTGCGGATGGAGCTTGAATGAAACTGCTCACCTCACTGATGGGTTCTGTCGTCTCTTTGAGGTCCTCGGCACTCTGCTCTTCCCAAAACTGATACAAAGGATTGATTGTGTTCTTTGATCTGTAACGCACACGAGAAAGAGGGGATAAGGAAGAGGGCTGAAGAGGGAAAGACAAACACGGGCTGTTGCTTAACAGGAACGGTAGAGTTGAAAATACACAACTTATAAGGAGAAATGGTCTTTCAAGGTTGGCTCTCGATTAGGGGTCTCAGCTGGCGCAAAAATACAGCAACCTCGACGGTCAGTTAGGACAGTGGTTCTTAACCTGGGCGATATTGCCCCCCAGGGGGCGATTTCATTTTTCAAGGGGGCGATGGAACGAAAAGGGGCAACGTGGGGGCAAAAGAACAAAAAGGGGGCGAAATGGGGGCGATGGAGCGAGAGGTTTTGGGGACACTTTTGAGACCTTTTTCGTACAGTGAATCGCTGTATACCTGTCGTACAAAAACATCAGATCGCTCGCTATTAGCGGATTGTGTTTTCAAATGTTCCTCCAGCTAGCTTCAGTACAGAACGCCGTACATATGAGAATACGCATCGCTTATCTTCATGCGTGTTGCGCAGCAGCCTCTACCCATACAGAGGAACGCCATTGGCCAGAATATGGGCGATATGGGGAAAAGACTGGAAATAAATGATTTGCATCGATAGGTCCTGATGACAATTTTAAAGAAAACAAAACAAAAAAGTGTTTGCGTAAATGGAAGAATTATTTCCTATGTTGTGATTGAGAGGTTATGTTGGGGGAGGGGGGCGATGACAACTTCCTCATTGGCTCAAGGGGGCGATTTGCTCAAAAAGGTTAAGAACCACTGAGTTAGGAGATGGGCTGTATATTTCAAAATATAATAAAGCATTGCTAAATATTTTTTTTGTATAAACATTCAGAGGTCACCACCGCCTGTCATTTTTGCTCTTCTTATAACCTTACACAACCGATAAAGCACGATCCCTTTTTTACGTATGTCACGTGGGCAAAATTGAGTCGTCTTGAACTTTTCAAAGTTGATAGATCAGCATTTCACTACCTGACCCTTTCCAGACATGATGGACTTCAATTCCCACGATCCCTAGCCAGCAGAGCCATTGGCTATGACTGCTGACAGTGAATATCCGGTGTGTCTGGAGGGCAGGAAATGAGACACACAGGGAAAAATATTACAGCTTGCCCGCCGGAATTGAAAAGAAGAACAACAACAACAAAAAGGCATCTTTCAGCTGAGGGTTACCCGCTTCTCAACAAGGTACCTTTTAAGGATGTAAGGATCGAACGGGAAAAAACTGTCAAGGGGGTTTGTGACTGTCTCAACAGACTCTCCTCCACAGCTGCTTCGGACAACTGGTAGGACTTGTCGCCGGTTTCTCTCAATGATGGTGTCACAGAAGGCCACCTGGTACTTCCTAGAAGGAGGAGGAAGAGGAAAGGAGAAAAACTGAGTTGTTGTTTTTTTTAAAAATTCACAAACCAGCCATCAACCCATTTCACAGAAGAGCTTCTGAAGGCAAGGTATGGACACCTCTTGTCCCTTGGCGCCCTGGCAGCTTCTCTTTCCTCATTCCAATATTAGCTGCCTTCTTCGGGGTTAGTAAAGAGACCATATCATTAGCTACTATTTTCTCTTTCCTTAGCTTTCCTCCTTTTGTTGATAACAAGGTCTGAAATGCTTGGGAAAAGAACCCCAGGATGTCAGTGAAACAAGGGTGGAATTTCTGCCATGAAAGAGAAACGTTTTTCCATCTCAAACAAGTATCTTCCCCTTCCTCCAGGTTCAGAGAAGGAAATATGAGGTTGCTATCCTTCCACGGGCTGGGCTAGGAACGTGGAAATGGAGTAGGCCAGTGGTGGCGAATCTATGGCACGGGTGCCAGAGGCGGCACTCAGAGCCCTCTCTGTGGGCACGCGCGCCGTCGCCCCAGTCCTAGGCCTTCAGCTGGGTTTTATAAAACCTTTTCACTTTAGGCCTCTGCTGCTGTGTGCAAAAAAAAAACCCACAAAAGGTTCAATCAGTCAATTTCAACTTCTCATGGGGAAAAAAAAAGATCTTGCAAAGTTGGAATTGATCGATTGAACTTTTTAGTCCCACCCAGTCTGCCGTTACCACCGTAGCCACGCCCACCCAATAGGCCACATCCAGCCAATGAGCCATACCCAGCCAATGGGCCACACCCGACGAGGCACAAGTGGGTTTTGGGTTGCAGTTTGGGCACTCGGTCTCTAAAAGGTTCGCCATCACTGGAGTAGGCCCAAGATCTGGATCATCTCCCCTACCCCCCCCCCCCCGTTTGTTTCAACAGGGTAATTTCTGGATGCATCAAATCCTTTCTCTGTTTGAGCAAAAGCAGGAGCAGCAGAAGAGATATCTCTACATTTTTGCATTCAAGAAGTGCCTTAGACCAAGGATGTTCAACCTTGGCAACTTTTAAGATTTGTGGACTTCAAACTCCCAGAAATCTCCATGGCTGGATGGAGAATTCTGGGAGTTGAAGTCCACAGGTCTTAAAGTTGCCAAGGCTGGACACTCCTGCCTGAGACTGATTTAAAACACAGAAGAAAGAAGGAAAAAAATGCGTTCCCACGATCACCCCATTTCTATATGCATGCAATAAATGGACAGAGTCCCTCTATTAACGCTCTCCAAATTTTAGAGATTGTTGATGTAAGTACATTTAATAAATACACTTTGCAAGAGAGAAAACAATTGTACCTGGTAAGGGCCGCAAAGAGACTCACAATGGTTGGCAGGCAGACCTTCAGGGGATTTAGCTGACACAGAACAATGCGCTCAAAGTTTAAACTTTGTAGGTAGGCCAAACCTTGTAAACAGAAGACCAGAGGAATTCACTACATTGAGTCTGAGCTTTCTATGCAGTGCTACATTTTACAAAATTTAATTCTAAGAGGAACACATCTAAATTATTCTGACGTTGCAGAGGTTTCTAAAAGACACTATTCTCTGGGAAACATGGCTTAGCAGATCCTTAGTGGATCAATGTGAACAGTGCATGCAGGTAGTCCTTGATTTACAATCATTTGTTTAATGACTTTTCGAAGTTACAAAAGCACTGAAAAAGTTTGAACCAGCACTGAAAAAAGTGGACGGTTTGTGGGAATGTAATGACTCTAAGCTGATTCCTCTCTTGACTCCACCCGCAGGCTCTGTCTGTCCTTCTCTGACATCTAGGCCAGAAACAGAGATTTTCTGCCCTCCTCTTCTCCTATTCTGGCAAATTCCTGCTCACCTTTCTTGAGGTTTCCATCCAGGATCTGCTTGTGGCGAAAGATGACTATGTAGAACACAGCCTGGCAGGCTGAGTAGAACGGACCATGGAGCGCAACGTCGCAAAATGCTCGGGACCCCGTGCCCTGGTTGTCGATGTAGGTGTGCAGCCAGCTGACCAGGAGATCTAGGCAGGCTTTCACTGTCCTGAAATAATTAAAAAAAAAAAGAAAGAAAGAACCTGGCTAAGTAACCAGAAGTGGGTTGACACCCTGGATTAGGAATGGCAAGATTGAAGATCCAGTCTTAGAAATTCAGACTGCCTCTCAGCCTTAGCCTTCTTCCTAAGGTTCTACAAGGATATAATCTACTCTTTTGGATGCAGCCCTACTTGGCAGATTCATCTGTCCAAGGATCACTCTTGTGAACTACTTACACAATGGGAATAAAATTGGCCCGTGCCAAAAAGCTGCCAATGTAGTTCCCGGAGGTTTGCCGGATGACAGCGGGAACATTTGGGTTCTGTAGCTTTTTCCAGAGATGTTCCACGAAAGCTTCTGCGATTACCTGTAGGATACAGGAGGTAACTTGGTAAGTATTTTCCAGTTTCATGTTTCCTTGGAATAAAGGACAAGAATATCCAGTTAAAGGAGGAAAAAACATAAGAAGGGAATAAAAATTTGACTACTTACCAATTTAAAACTAGAAAGATAGAACATGATGAACTGCACGTGACACGATCCATGGGTTGTTAAAATCAGCTTATCAAATACAGCCACCAGGTCTCGGTATAAGTCTTTGGTGTTGCCAACCTCAATTTTCCCTAGGAATAAAAACATTTATGTTCCTAGAATTATACGCTAAGACAGTGGTTCTCAACCTGTGGGTCGGGACCCCATTTGGGGTCGAACGACCATTTCACGGGGGTCGTCAAACAACGCAGTCCGCCATTTTCCCCCCCTTTTCCTTAGCTGTGCTACTCCCTTTTATTCTATTGGCTTTTGAAAGCCAATAGAATAGACTCTCTTGAATAGTGTCTAATTCTATTGCCTTTCAAAAGCCAATAGGAATTGTCCAGGCTGTCTCTGCCCTGCTGACCCGCCAAAAGTCCCATTCTGCAAACGATGCTGCACCAGTTGAGTAGTCCTCGACTTACGACCGGTTGAGTAGTCCTCGACTTACGACCGGTTGGGGGTCGCGGCATTAAAAAGGTTGAGAACCACTGCGCTAAGACAAATGAGCTTTTAAACAGGATGCTAGTTTGCCCAACTCTCAGAGGCTGAACGTTTTTTCATCAATACGCCAAAAGGCGCTTCCTTCGAAAAGCATGAAGCTGGGAAGAATGACTGCTCTTAATTCGAAGAATTCGAAGTGGCTGAAGAGGAACAGAAGTCCTGGAACTAAAGCAGGGGTCTTCAAACTTGGCAACTTTAAGACTTGTGGACTTCAACTCCCAGAATTCCTCAGCCAGCCCTGGCTGGCTGAGGAATTCTGGGAGTTGAAGTCCACAAGTCTTAAAGTTGCCAAGTTTGAAGACCCCTGAACTAAAGGATGACACATTTTCCACCTACATGCCCAAATTATGAATGAGGGCAATACACTACCACATCAAGGATTTCCTTTCAAGCGGTCGCCTGCATTAAGCCCGAATGCTCAGCTCAACTATGTGGGCTTCCTGCTGCCAAATAATGCTGGGAAACTGCCCCAGGTTTTATTACCATTAACGTAGCACACATCTTTAATGTAGGAAAACATCACACTCATCAAGATGTCAAGGCGTTCCGCAATGGGGTGAGCCATGATGTCACTCTTCTCCGGATTCTCTCCATCTTCATCCTGTTAAAAACCAAAACCCGGCTAAATAGACAGTCCTCCACTTACAACAGTTCATTTAGTGACGGTTCAAAGTGACAACAGCCCTTATGACTGTTTTTTCACACTTGCAACCGTTACAGTGTCCCAAGTGTGCGCGCGTGTGTGTCTATTAATATTGTTTAATGAACAAATGTACCATATTGAAGAGTCCCTTCTCACTGTTTCCCTCTTCATCTTCTTCGGCAGCTTCAATATCTTTTCTTGGAGCACTTACCTGTTGAATTAAAATGGGATGACCTTGAATATTTTTTAATATTTAATGTAATATAGTCAAGGTATAGAACTGTATAATAAGTGAAGGGACTTTGGTCCTCTCTGAGCTTGGTTGCTTTCTCGCAGACGTTTCATTACCCAACTAGGTAACATCATCAGTACTAGGAAAGAGTGGGGTTTGTGGACAAGAGGAGGAGGAGGAGGAAAATTGTGGGGTCCTTGGTGCTCTCTGAGCTTGGTTGTTTTCTTGCAGATATTTCATTACCCAGCTATCTAACATCATCAGTGCTAGGAGTGAGCTTTGCTCTAGGTTCCTTACTCCTCTAGCACTGATGATGTTACCTAGTTTGGGTAATGAAACGTCTGCAAGAAAACCACCAAGCTCAGACAGCACCAAGGACTCCTCATTTCAACCCTGATCTACAAATATTCGGCTTTATCAATGTATAACAAGCATATTCGTTCTCTTATCTTACTGCCCAACAGTTTAGTAAATACATACGTATCAGCATCACTTACTGAAGAATATGAAGTTTGTAAAGTTAAAACAGTTTTCACAAGGGAACTACAGAGACTCTGTATAAAACCCCCAATTTACAGCATTCTATACTTACATCGATTTTTAGCAGCTTCTCAACGACCAGCTCCAAAATGTCACGCCTCAACGCTGGGATATATACGCTTATTCGCAGTACATTATGGAGGTAACATTGCTGAAATGAAAGAGTTCCCCATGAAAACACTATAAAAAGAATTAAATTAAGAGAAATAAATTTCAGGACCTTCCATTTTTTACATCCAATTTTAGAATCATTACAGATTTAAACAGCCTTTTTTTAAAATCCAGTTTTTAATGATACTGCTCGGATCCAATAGTATGTCTATTGGAGATATTTTATCCAAGAAAGCAAGACTGGGCTCATACATGATTGATTTATTTATGGTTTATTAAGTTGCAATTTCTTTATTTCACATATAATGGTAAGTCATAAGCCATGATGTACAAATTGAAATCATGACACTTCTAGAGAACAGGAAAACTGAAGGAAACATGTTGGGCTTAGCAAAGATAAATGAAATCAATCATTAAATATTCAAAGGAGAAGAAAACTTCCTTTGAAGGACAATCATGATGACCCTTCAGGGTGTTTCTGAGACATCAAGATCCAATCACAGATTTTCAAGAGATCTTTCAATTAAATGAACAGCAGATACCAAAAGCACTAAAGAACCCTCATTGGCAGAAAATCAGGTACTTACTAAAGTTCTTTCTGATTTATTAATAAAGGGAAATTTTTCGGCCAGCACTGGCATCAGAAATTGTGGTGTCCTACAACGCAGAAAATATAAGCAACAGATAAGCAAACCCAGCCTTCATTCATTTTGTCGTGATGAGTACAATGTTAAGAATGCAACAAAAGTCTAGAAGAGCAATGTGGTGATGATTTGGTGACTTGACCCCATTGCTGCTGCCAAGAGGTATGGTGGGGGTTATGGGTTTTTATGTTGTGGATTTTTAATATTGTAAAAGCTGACCAGAGTCACCTGTGTGAGAGCTGGGCAGCCATAGAAAATTATTTAATAAGTCAGAAAATAATAAACATTCACTTTGAAGACGTAACGTGAAGTGGCAATATTTGAGTGATCAGGACTTAACACTGGATAGGATGAGGCCTTATCACCTGTTATGTATAGGGCTGGGTTTATGGTGAGAAGTCAGGGGTTTGCTTTTTAACTGTAATATGTTTATAAGGTGGGATATTCATATCTTTCCCAATTTAACACATGGCACGAGATTGCTGATAATTTCTGGAATCCTGTTTGGATGGAGCCATGTAACGTTAAGTGGAAAGAGCAGGTCCACATATGACGGTTCAATTAAACTGATTCACTGCTAAAGGCCTATGCACAGGAATCTCCTTGATTAATGGTTGGCATCAGCTTAGAATCAGATAAGGGCCAACATCACTCAAGAGGGTTGTGATTACGTAGGTATTCTAGGCTGATCCCCCTTTTCACTCCGCCCCTAGGTTCTGCCAATCTTTCTCCTCCCTCTGGGCAACAAATAAGCAGTTTGTGTTAGACAATGCCATCTCCGGCCCATAAAAAAAATCAAAGATATTTAACTTACAAAGGGACATATTTCACAATTGTTTGTAAAGCTCTGTGGCAGGTGGTGAAGCTCTCGACAACATCTGCAGAGATTGAAAATCAACACATCTGTTAACCCAGAAAGATCATGGATATAAGCAGGCTTCTATTTTAGGCGTGGTCAAGACCTTCTTCCAATTTTGAGCGCGGTTTCGTTGCTACTTATATTGTGGGAGGGGCTGGTTGCCAAAGGCAATCGTTCGTGTTGAGGATGGAGTTTCTGTGAACTGTGTTTTGTTTGCCTTGGACACTGACTCAGGTCTGTGAGAATAAAAGGGGTTAGTTTTTTCTTGCGGTTCGGTTCCTGCCTGTTTCTTGGAAGAGAGGCTTCTCCTTGTGAGGATAACATGTAGGCTGGGACAGAACAACCACACCAAATCAAGTAACACTTTCTTGCTACACAAACACAACTAGCAATAAAAATAATAATACAAAATGGACAGAGTACGGATAAAAGAGTCAACCAATAAATACAAAAAAACAGAAGTACTCACTTTCATCGTCGTCTGAATCAGAGATGTCCACATCATTTTCCCGGATGATTATTCGGGCTGGATAGAAACAGAGAGGCTTGTAAATAGTTACCTTGTTCATCTCCAAAAAATCTTGCAGAAAATTTTATAATCAATCAGTAAGAAACACAGCTTTCCTTTACAGGTTTATAGCAGTCTCCCACAGAGTCTTGGGGGGCTGTCAACCCAGGCTTGAATCCAAATTTCCTTGCTTTTAATTCCTATTATGAATTCTAAACTCAACAAATGAGAAACCCCAGCTGCTATTATTCCTCTGGGCAAAAAGGCAATTTTATCTGCTAATCAGTAGGGTTTTTTGGTAAGACAGATTTTGTTTATTTATTTTTGGGTTAACACTGGAGCATCATTCTTCCCTCCTCCAAAGTAGATTCATTCTATCTTAGGTGATGTATACAGAGAGTCTTTCCATGTTTCTGTTTCTAGTTTTTGTTTTGGGAGTTGGATAGCTGTGTCCTTTGGGATGGAGGGTTCATTTTTTTCCTTGGCTTTTAAAATATTTCATCTTCTATTTCTTTCAGTAAAGCTGGGGGGAAAAAAATACTCACGTGGCACAAAGTGTGAGACGATCATCACCAGGCATGGCCTAAGATAGATGGTCTGAGCAGACACTAAGTTACTCAGGAAAGCTAGATACTCTTCCACCACAGGCTGACTTCTCCTCAACCAGGGCACTTTCTGCATTTTTAGAGAAAACAGGATCAGAAGTTGGAGCTCCTGTTGTGTCCCCCAAATCAAAAAGTAAGAAGCGCATCCAATGTAACTAGAGGATTCTTACCAACAGGATGGAAATTAGTTGTTCAAACTCCTTGGTCAAAAACGTGATAGAAGACCGGAATTCAGACAGCCAGTTAATAATCTGATCATCCTAAAAATAGAAGCCATCATATCTTAATTACTGAACTGCACTGGCTGTCAAAGGTTTTACCTGGGGGAGGTGAAGGGTTGTTTTTAAGATAAAAACCATCAGACCAATAGCCTGCCACTTTGCTCACACATTGCTTGCCACAATTAAGTGTGGCAACTAGATTAGCCTCTCAGTTTTGAAATAGCAGAAGTTTTGTGGGGTCCTTGGTGCTGTCTGAGGTTGGTTGTTTTCCTGAAGACATTTCATTACCCAACTAGGTAAAATCATCAGTGCTAGGAGTGAGATTTGCTCTTTGTCTCCCTTTTAGCACTGATGTTATCTAATTGGGTAATAAAATGTCTGCAAGAAAACAACCAAACTCAGAGAGCATGAAGGACTTCACAGTTCAACCTTGAGCAAAACAAATATTTGTAGTTAAAGAGTTTTGTCCTGCACTTTCCCAGGAAATCTGTTTGCCGGCTCCCTCCATTAAAGGCAGAATGGGAGAAACCAAGCATTTGTGTAGTTTAGTTGGATGTTCAAAGAGACCCAATAAATTAGACCCCCCGCTCCAGCATATGCATCTAAAACATGTTATCATATTGTTACTATTAATTACTATTGTTACTGGAATTGGGTATGTCTATTTTAATGAAGAGAAGGACGAAGGGGGACATGATAGCAATCTTCCAATATCTCAGGGGCTGCCCCAAAGAAGAGGGAGTCAAGCTATTCTCCAAAGCACCCGAAGGCAGGACAAGAAGCAACGGATGGAAACTGGTCAAGGAGAGAAGCAACTAAGAACTAAGGAGAAACTTCCTGAGAGAACAATTAACCAATGGAACAACCTGCCTCCAGAAGCGGTGAATGCTCCAACACTGGAAGTTTTTAAGAAGAGACTAGACAGCCATTTGTTTGAAATGGTATAGGGTTTCCTGCCTGAGCAGGGGGTTGGACTAGATGACCTCCAAGGTCCCTTCCAACTTTATTATTATTTTGCCATAGAGAGGAAAAGGAGATGTAGTCCCTCTCAGCAGAAATGTCTGCCGTACTAGGATGACTATTTGCAAGAGGCAAAGAGCACTGGGTAATATAGTTTTCCCAACATAACTGACATGTGACAGTATTGAGTAAACTTATGATTGTTAAACCTGACAAACAATGGCGGATTTAAGAAGAGTGTGTAATATTTTATTTTATTCACATTCTAGGCTGTGTTTGGGTAATATTCTGCTCACTAATTATACACTATAACACATAAAGAATACTAAAAAAAAAATTCAGATTATTTCATTCTTTTCTTAAATCTAAAGAAGGTATTTCAGAGTATTTGAATATTATGGAAATCTTACTTTTATGTCTGGATCCAACAGCTGATGCTTCAGCAAATCAAACTCAGTGGTTTTGCCCTGAAAGAGAAAACGGCAACTTTTCACTAAAGAACTCCAGAAATCCTCTTTCCAGATATACAGTAGTAATAATTCCCTCAGCAGCAGAGAAAAATAAAATAAAATAAACACTTGAGGGTGAACCCATCAGTATTAAAAACAGAAAATGTTATGCATGCATCCCATTCATCTGATGTATTTTTCCTTGCAGGCACTGCCCACAGCATTACCTGTTGATACTTCAGTAGAATCTCTGTCAAAGTACCACCAAATCTAACCGTCTTCCTTGGTGGCGAACTCAGAAATTCATCCTCAGCCAACATGTCAGAAAATCCTAAAAAATTGCAATGTAAGTTTGGCATATGACCATTACAGGGGAAAACATTCGATTTTGATGAATCCACTATGATAACCAACCAGTTATTTACGTATTTATGTATATCCTGCTTGTATTAGTTTTATAAATAACTCAAAGCAGTGAATAAACACAATCCTATTTTTCCTAAGAATAACTACCTTGTGAGGTGAAATGGGCTGTGAAATAGGACTGGATAAAGTCCCTCAGCTGGCTTTGGTGCCTAAGGCAGGACTATAACTCAGCATCTCCTGGTGATTGATCTAAAGTCACCCAGCCCGCTTTCATGCTTCCAGTGGGACTAAAATTCAGTCTCCTGGTGTCCCAAAGTCACACGCCTGGCTCGTGCCTAAGGCAGGACTAGAATTCACCATCTCCTGGCTGAACTTACTAGCCCACTGGAGCTTTAACACACAACCCATTTAGCACAGCTTGGTTAGTCCTGCTTAAAGCTATTATCTGAAGCCCACAAACTGCAACTGTTGTCAACAAGTCAGAACAGGGTACAGCTACCAAGTACAGACTGTGGCTTACAGTTCCATCTTTTGAAGGCGGTGTAAGCCAATCAATCTTGGGTTCAGGCTTTATGACAGCCTTTTTTTTTTTTTTTTGCTCCTTGTTGAGATGCTCCTGTGACAAGGAGGGCTTGTTGGAGAATGAATTCAGACATATTCAGGACTGGCCAGTGGGAGACCTGCATCAAGGCTAGTTGGAGGGTTTCTGAGTATTCCCATCTGCTATCTTTATCTCATTTGGATGGCTTTTAATTCTCGCTGCTTTTATTATTTTGCTTCTGCTTGCAAGATGAGCAGCCTTGAACCTTTATTAAATCTTTGCTTCTATCAATCCAAAAACAACATTGTGGAAATCAAATCAATTACATTCTGCCTTTCTAACACAATGTGTGAAATCAATCAGCGGTGTGACTTTATATCTACATCTATTACATCTATCTGTATCCATCCCTATCATCTATCTATCTATCTATCCATCCTCTTTCTCATCTCTCTCATCTCTTTCTCTTTATCTATCACCTCTATCATTATGTCTCTCCCTCATTTCTATCAATCAATCAATCATCTATCTATAATTTCTATCATTATCTGTCCTGCTTTGCTTCACCCCAGTCGAGGACTGCAACTCTCCGCATCCTGCAGCCCAATATACAACCGTGGTGCTGGGGATAATGGGAGTTGTAGTGGAATCTCGTTCTGGCAGAGAATCTACCCTCCGAGCCTCGGCCCTGGAGGGCCAACAAAATCCCATCGCGCAGAGTCACATAGAAGACAGGACTCCTCAGTCTGGCCTACCTCACAAGGCTGTTGTGAAGTAGACGACACAGAAGAGGGAGAGCGAAAGACCCCCGAGCCCTTTCCCCTCCCCTTGCGGCCTGCACCTCCTCTCCCCGCTCGGCAGCTCCGCCGGCTCAGTCGCGTTCCGTCCTCGCCTCGACAAACCTCCGCCAGCGCCGCCGCCTCTTCCCCCTCATGCTCCCCGAGCGTAGAGAACCCGGTGCGCACGCAGCCACAGCCGCTTCCGCCCGGCACCGGAAGCGAAATGCCACTTCCGCTCCGGTCCTGAAGGAGAGAGGCCAGGCGCGCCGCCTCTTCCGGCTCGCGATCGAACGCCGCATTTGCAGGAATCTCTGGTGCGCCTGCGCAGAAACGAGCGGCGGCATGGTAGCGCAGGGATTGTCCAGTATTCAATACGGGAGTTAATGTTTACGCTTTGAAAAAAAAAAAAGCCTTTTTCTTTTGGAAATAAATGCAATAGCTTGCAAATAGTCAACAACTTCACATTTTCCACGGTATTGCTTTTTTTTTTTTTTTGCTTTCTTTTGGTTACTTTTAGACCAGTTTCAAAAAAAAAAAGAAAGGCTAGGTATATTTTTTACAAATCAATGCAATATATTGCAGTCGTCAAAAGTTTCCCACGGGCTGGAAGGTTTAAAGTCGCTGATTTTAAGCTTCCCTTAAAAAGGCAAAGTACAAGTCAGGTATGGATCTCGGAGGTCAGTGGATTCCAAGGGGATCTATTTTCAACCCCCTTCCATTTGGATCCAAGTCTCAGGGTGACTCAACAGGCAGTAAAACTTTTATTTATTTTTAAAATGTGTTGTTGGGCACCGAAGGGAGTTTTATAGACTTTTTTGACTTTAGCTTCAAAATGATGAGTGCTTTGACAATTTGGTGAATATGTTTACTTTAAAATTTTAAGTTCAGAAGCCCTAGTGCTGGTCCGTCTATTATATAATGGACATCAACCTTGTCCAGGCCCATAAATTAACTTTCGCTTCAGTAACTGAGCACAGTCCTTTTATGATGCAGTTCGACTGTCACTTGGAGGCATAAATAGTGTTTCCAGGGTGTTATAAACTGTGTCAGAGAAGGTATGTTTATGTCATTTTGTGGTATCCAGTGACTTTGAGGATTCTTGTTTTCCACGATCTTTCCATGAATTAAAGCTTCCAATCAAACCTGGAAAAGAAAACAAATTCCACAGGTTATTTCTGCTATTCTTGGAACATTGCCTTAGTAAAGTAGTTATGAAATGGACAAAGTGGGAGAGGCTTGGACGAGGCTCCAGAGTTCAAATGCAGAAGTGGTCTGCTACAAACTGCCCCCTCTTCGACATTTAGGAGATTTTTAATCCCCCCTTTGTCATTTTTGTAAATAACCCAAGGTAGCAGACATACCTAATATTCGTCCTTCCTGCTATTTTCTCCACAGAAACAACCCTGTGAGGTGAGTTGGCTGAGAGCCAGGGACTGGCCCAAAGTCACCCAGCTGGTTTTCATGGTTAAAGTGGAACTAGAACTCACCATCTCCTGGTGATGGGCCAAAGTCACCCAACTGGCTTTCACGCCTAAGGCAGGACTAGAATTCACATCTGCCTTGTATCATTTGTCTGAAATGGTATAGGTTGGACTAGAAGACCTCCATGGTCTTTTGCAGATTCTATTCTATTCTATTCTATTCTATTCTATTCTATTCTATTCTATTCTATTCTATTCTATTCTATTCTATTCTATTTCTCTTTCTATTCTATTCCTCTTCCAATTCTAATAATTCTAATTCTATTCCATTCCAGCCTGGGCTCTTATCCTACACCACTACACTGACTCTTTTGCATAGTTTTTCTTAAGTTCTTTAACTTATGCGATTCTTTGATTTTTAGCCAGGGCTGAGCGCCCTGGGCAAAGCCCGGCTCTCTCCAAGTAGCCAAACAGCCAGTCATTATGACCTACTCTGCAGGGTTATTGCGCCGACGTTGGAAAGGGAGATGGTGGGCAGGGAGGGGGGCGTGCTGCCTCTTGCAAGAGCCGGATCGGATGCCCCGTCCTGGGGGGGCAGGAACTGCTGGGATTGCTGGGACGGCTGCTGCAGCTTCTCCGCCTCGTCGGGGCCGGTGCTGGTGCTGATACTGGAGGCGGCGAAGTGGGCGCGGAGGCGGCCGGCCTGGGACGGGGCGGAGGAGGAGGCGATGGAGGAGGGCAAGGAGAAGTGGGTGCTGAAGGCGCGGGCGAGGAGAGCCAGACGCCGGACCCGCCAGCTTTCCAGGCTCCAGGCGTCGCCGCTTCGGGAGCCCAGCCCCACGTCGTCCCGCAGCTCGTCCGGCGGCACCTCCAGGTTGCCCACGTGCCAGAAGACCCACCAGGGCAGGCTGAAGAAGACGCTCACGCCGCCCAGGTAGATGAGCAGGTCGGAGACGGACGTGTCCAGCAAGCTGCCTACCACCAGCCCCGCCAAGCCCAGCGCGTCGAAGAAGAGCGCCAGCCCCAGCGCGCACCCGCACCGGCCCCACTTGCGCCGGAGGGTCTCCGACGCCATCCGCCCCTGCAACAGCCCTGGGCCGGAGACCCCCTACCCTAGCCTACCTCGGGGGCGGAGGGCCTCGCGTCATCCCCCTGGAGACGCCCACCTGAGCGGGGCGCACCTAAACGAGGTGCGCCCGGAGCCCCCTGCGCGCCCAGTTGCGAGAGAGCATCCCCGTCCTCCCTAGTTAGTCCCTGAGGTGCAGTTGGGACACACCTGGCGCTCCTGTGTTGAGGCAGGGACACTACCTGAAGCCCCCTGCTCGCCCAGTTGTCCAGGGAGATGGAGGAGGGGAGGTGTCCACTCCTGCTTGGAGGACCAGCAGGTGGGAGGCAGGGCAAGCCCCCCCAACTTGCAGGGGGGCACTTCCCCTTCCTCCCTCCTTGGTCACTGAGCTGCAGGTGGGGCTCACCTGGAGCTCCTGCACTGAGGCAGGGACACATCCCTTTCTCCCCAGGTTGGTCACCAAGATGGAGATAAGACACGCCCACTTATACCTGAAGCCTCAACTGGGGTAAGGCAAGCCACAACCCCTCTCACACCTTGTGGGGACATAGGTCCCTTTTTCACCTGGCTGGTCGCCTTTTCGCCTAGTTGGTTACCAAGACATACTCACTCTTACACTTTGAGGGCTATGTACTTCACACCTGCTAGAGATGGAGACGCACATACTCGTGCCTGTTGGGATGAAGGGCCCTGCCCTACATATCCGCAAAGATAGAACCCTTCTCACCTAGTTGGTTATTGAGACAGGATATGCCCGGTCACACCTGCAGCTGAAGGAGGGCCATGCTCCTCACACCTGAGACCCCCCCTTTCCCCCCATTGGCCACGAAGATGATCACGATGGAACCCTTCACATCTGGAGCACTGAGGCTGGGCCACATCCCTCACACTGCAGAGACCTGCCCCCTTCTCACCTAGTTGGCCATCCAGAAATTTTTTTTTAATTTAGAAAAGCCTGTATCTTTGTACGAAAAAGGTTGTAAATTGTGCAGCATCCTAGATTTTTTTTTTTTTTTTACATTTATCAAATTCTAAAAACGGCAAGAGGGAGAAAGAAGATTGAACCTGCCTTTCCTTTGCACTGAAAGGTTAGTGGCTTGAGAAAGGTAAAGATGTTTTATACGGACTGCTGGTTTGTATAAAGGTCCAGATGTGTAAAGCTGGTCCTAATTCTGAAATGTGATTATATACGCAACAGGAGACCGTCACATTCATATCTACATCCAGACGGAAAAGGCAGCTCTTTGGAAAATTCAGCTTCAGAGAACAAAATAAAATAGGACGTTGTTTTATTCCCACAATGAAAAAACAAAACACAGGATGTTTTTATAAGTGAGCCAGCATCGAATAAATGTCTTCTTTGCCAACCTTGCTTTGATCTTGGTATGAAAATAGCCCATTTTCCTCCACTCAAAGGGACAGCGGCAATTTCATTTTTCTCAATTCCCGTTTGGGGGTTTTAGGTTTCTTGTCTGATTTAGGAGCTTTTAGCCTTTTAGGAACCACAGTTGGTTTCGCCAAGGACTGCTGGGCATCCTTGCTCTGCATTTTTCCCAAAAAATCTTCCTTGGGCATCTTGGATTTTCGACCAGGCCTCTGTTGATTTGATTTCTCTATGGCTGTGGCCTCTCCAGGTATTTCTGGCTGTGAAACAGGAATCTCTGCTGACAAACTGGTCTTCCTTTTGCTACGGAGCCTCGGCAAGCCCGTCTCCAGCTGGTTTTTTTCACTCACTCTCAGTTTTGCCACCTATTTGCAAGAGTGAAAACCAAGACAGAAAGAAAGACACATTCAGAGAAAAACTGGCTGAGGAATTCTGGGAGTTGAAGTCCACACGCCTTAAAAGTTGCTAAGGCCAGGAGACACTGCACTAAATTGAGAAGCTTTAGGCCAGGGCTCTTCAAACGTGGCCCTTTTATGACTTGTGGACTTCAACTCCCAGAATTCCTCAGCCAGGCACGCTGGCTGAGGAATTCTGGAAGTTGAAGTCCACAAGTCACAAAAGGGCCACGTTTGAAGAGCCCAGTCTTAAATCTAACAAAGAAAATGGAGGCTGGCTGAGGAATTCTGGGAGTTGAAGTCCACAAGTCATAAAAGGGCCAAGTTTGAAGACTCCTGCTTTAGGCCTTTCCCTGTGGAGGAGATCAGTTTCTGGCACAATTCAGCTGAGGCGAAATAAATACCTGCTCCTCCTTTTTCTCAGCGGGCTGCGTTTCCATAGGAACCAGTTGTGGAATGTCTTCCTCTTCTTCCTCTTTTGATTCCAAGGCAGTGGGTTCCACCCCGTCCATTTTAGGCATGTCAGCTTCAAGAGCCCCACTCACGTTGTCTTTTGTGTTCGCCTGATCTGTGGTCTTCGGCTTAGTCTTACTTCTCTTTTTCTTTCTTTTCACAGTCTTAAAAAAGGAGAAATTGTTAAGGTGGCAGCCCTTCGTTTTAAGATGGGCATCGTGCTAAACAAATATATTTTGACAACCCTTCTAGTGTGGCACTTTCCCCACTTGACTGGTTGTTAAGTGTTTAGATCAGTGGTTCTCAACCTTTTCTTCACAACAGACCCCCTTTAAATACCTGTTATGGCCACAGACCCCCAAGACTTAACTCCCAAGATTTAAATCATAACATTTCTTCAACCCTTCGTGGACCCCATAATGCAGGGGTGTCAAAGTGCCGGCCTGTGGGCCGGACACGTCATGCGGAAGCTGCACCCACTCCATTGCCGACAATGGCAAAACCATCCCAATACGTTGCGTGATGTCATGAGCTTGTCATGTCTGCCGTAATGCCATTGTGGATCCCCAGAGCTCCGTGGACCACAGATTGAGAACCACCAGTTTAGATGATTTCTAAGAATATTTGTACCTAATTGCCGATGATAACGGCAATGAAATATTACTAAGCTCTGCAATCAGCACAATAAAATTTTTTTACAGGCAAGAGCCTGGATTGCTGCTGAACACAGGCCAAGAGGCTACAAGACTGAGATTCACACTACAATGCCTGCTTAAATAGACATTTTGTCACACAATGTATAGGGAACACCCAGCCCCGTGAGGCTGACTGGCTGATTGTGCCGCTCAGGATCTCACCCGTTGGATTCCGGCTCCCTTCTTTTTCTGAACAGCAGCCACACCATGGAGAGAAGAGTGAAAGACAGGAAGTGCAATAGATTTGCTGGTTTTGAGGTGAAGAACTTTCACGCTTTTCCAGATCTGGAGCAACATAAAGATGAAAAAAAAAAAAAAAGCATCTGTAGTGACGTAAAGCAATCAAGCGAAAGAGCAAAGCCAAAAAATAAATCGCATTAAATTGCTTTGGGAATTTTGAAATGGAATCCTGAGAATTGTATTAATTTAAATACGAGACAGTAAATACTAAGGGGAAAAGAGAGGAATTATTTAATAGTTTGAGATCTGTACCAAAGATATTTGTATACTATTGAATTATTGACCAACTCAGCCGCCACGTTGCTTTTCAAATATTTAAATGTAAAATTAGAAAATTAATTAAAAAAATAAAATAAAAAGTTCAACACTAAATCGAATTCAGATAAGGGTCAACAGAATTCAAGAGGGGCTGGACTTAGATCATTTGTGGCAATGTAATGATTCTAGGCTAATAACTCATTTAACTCCACCACCCATCCAACTCTGCCTGCTCTTCTCTTACATCACTGAATAGCTTTACCTGTGGAGCTTTGATAGCTATTGCTTTGGCAGCTGCCATAACATTTTCAGTGATCTCTGACGCTTCCATGCTGGTGTGCCCAATGCGAACCATGCTGAAAGAAATCCAGAAATTCTTCCTGTTGGATTACAGTAGCACCATCTTGCGCTATTCTCAGGATCACAAAGGAAGGGGCTTGAGGTCTGCATGCTATGGACGACCTACAAACTGCCCACTCTTCACAAAAAACCTAACCTCAGCATCATCACATCAGAGATTCCCATTTTTTCCCCCTTTTGGCAGCCCTCTTGGCTTGCCTGCCATTCCCCTCTAAGCTGCTCAGAACCCCTGGACTAGAGTAAAAAAGGTAAACGCGTCCCTGTGGATTTTACTCCGCTACTTGTTGCTGACTACAGAGGGCGGTGCTCATCTCCATTTCAAACCACTGAGCCAACGCTGTCTGAAAACATTTCCGTGGGCCTGTGGCCAGCATGACAACACAGAGCGCTATTACCTTCCCACCAAAGTGGTACCCATTTATCTACTCGCATTTGCACGCTTTCAAACTGCTAGGTTTGGCAGGAGCTGAGGCAAGGACGGGACCTCACCCCATCGCGTGGTGCTCGGGGTTTCGAACCTGAACTGCTGACTTTCTAGCCCAGCATCTTAACTGCTGAGCCACCGTGCCCCCCCCCCAGGACTAGAGAGGCACCCCTATTAATACAGGAAATAAACATTTCAGCTGTAAGATGTCTAGTCAAGCTACTTACTAGCAACTGCCCTTGTTAGTGACTGGGAGGATCGTCCCATGGATGCGTTTATTGATTTCCTTAGCTAGGTCCTTGGCTTTCAGATCCACACAGAGAGGTGCCCTGGTATTGGAGAGAGATGGTAGGAAGTGAGATTTCTACGGCTTCAAATTCAGCGGCCTCATAACGGGCCAGACCAAATTAATCCCAGTTGGGGGATGATGGGGAATGGAACTCAATGTATCTAAAGGCCTCAAGGCCAACTGAAAGGAAAACGGAGCAAAACAACATAAATTAGGCAAGCTCCATTCCTTTTGATGTTCCCTAAGGTCCTCAGAACCTGGTTGTGTCTCCAGGCAAGACCTAGAAAACAGGAGCCATGTATAGATGGCTCCGCTATTGATGGCAGATCTATTGATAGGTTGATCTATTTCTAATTTTAATTCAATTCACTTTCTTTAATGTTGGCTTTTTGATCGTTTTAAATACATATGTATACGCGGTTCACGGTAAGCTGCCAGAGTCCCTTTTTGTGAATTGGGCGGCTGTATAAATTTGATAAATAAAAAGGAGGGCAGAGTTTTACTTTTTACACTGATAGAAATGTTTTCCCATCTGCGAAGGTAGCAATCTTCTAATACGATCATCAGACAAGAATAGGGCAAAGCGGTTCAGGAGGCGACGTTTCGCTTCAAAGGGCTTGTATTCCGTTTTGAATGTTTTATAGGAGATGACCTGCAAAAAACAGAAGGGGAAAAAAGCACCACTGGGAGCCCCTGTTCCTCCAGCTTCCTGGTTACACAGTATGTATTTCACTTTTTCCAGTGCTAATATAATTGCATAAATCAATGGATGCAAGTCTATTTCTATTAATAAACTTTATTGTCATTGTATGTGTATACAATTTTACTTGACACCCAAAGACCAGGTCCCACACACATAATCCCCAAACACATTCCCACCCACCGCAGTTCCCCACCCCTAAGACCACCCAAAAATCCACCCAACAGACCAAGTAATACTGTTTATTCATCCCTGTTTATCTAATATTTAACATCTTAATGTACCTTTGTTTTTATGATCTTTGTAAGCCACCCAGACTTGCTTGACACTGGCTAGTATATTAATTTAATAAGTAAGTTGAGGATTATTTGTACAAAGCAAGCTAAAAGTCACACGAATCCAGTGCAACTGTGCAACCAGTACATCCAAGAAGCTGAAGAAACTTCTTGGAATGAGAAGTGAAATGTCTTCAAAGGAAAAAAAACAAAGAAAGTCCAGCTGCCTCTTAAAAAAGCACCTTTGGGGCAAACCATGACCTGGATGACTAAGAATCTTCATAGACCTTTAGATAAGCAGTGCAACTATGGTTTACTCAGCAAGTCATAACTACAAGTTTAAAGAAACTCTGGCGGGCACCATCTTTGGACCAGGCCAATGTTTTGCTCCGTTCACAAAATAGAGACAGCAGATATAGGACAAAGCACAGCTTTCATTAAAGTTTCCATACCTCATTGATGCGTGTGATCCCATGTTGGTCCAGCAGCTTCTTGTACATGGTCTCAGTCTGTTCCGCGGTTAAGCCAGGTTCATCTTTGGTGAAGAGGCAAACCTCAGATGTGTCTGGCAGAATGCTATGAGGCAGGTTTCTAGGACACCAAACAGACCGCAGCCTTCAGCAAAGCAACAGCGGTGGGACCGCTAGAAGATGCAATTAAAGGCAGTCCTCGACTTACAGCAGTTAATTTAGTCACTGTCTGAAGTTACAGCAGCACTGAAAAAATGACCCTTTTGCACACTTAGTGACGGTTGCAGCATTTCTATGGTCGCGTGCTCCAGATTCAGACGCTTGGCAACTGACCTCATGACGGCTGCAAGGTCACAAGATCACTTTTTGCAAACCTTGTCTGAAATGGTATAGGCCAGGGGTAGGCCACCTTGGCTCTTTTATGACTCGTGGACTTCAACTCCCAGAATTCCTGAGCCAGCCATGCTGAGGGGAAAGGGAGAGGTTTCCAAGCTGAGCCATTCTGGCTCAGGAATTCTGGGAGTTGAAGTCCACGAGTCATAAAAGAGCCAAGATTGCCTACCCCTGCTGTAGGGTCTCCTGCCTGAGCAGGGGGTTGGACTAGAAGATCTCCAAGGTCCCAACTCTATTACTGATTATGATTACCTTTTGACAAGCAAAGTCAAAGGGGAAGCCAGATTCATTTAACATATATGCTATTAACAACTGCAATGATTCACTTAACACGTGACAAGAAAGTTTGTAAAATGGGGCAAAACTCACTTAACTGTCTTGCTTAGCACATAAATGCTGGGCTCAATTACGGCCGTAAGCGGAGGTCTACCTGTATTGTTGTCCTTTATTCAACTTCAGGGCTGGCCAATCTTGGCAACTTTTGAGACCTGTGGACTTCAACTTCCAAAATTCCTCAGCCAGCTATGCAGAATTCTGGGAGATGAAGTTCACAGGTCTTAAAGCTGCCAAAGTTGGACATGCCTGCTCTACATATAAGACCTCTATGTTTGAAACTGGGCTAGTTTCTTGCTGCATCTTAATTTCTAATCTTCCTAGCATGCCCATTCATGAATATAGTTTCACGGGGGTGAAAAAGCAGAACTAAAATACAGAGGTAGCCTTACATTTTGATTACTTGCTCCTTTGGTGGGATTTTCCAGACAGTAACCATCAAAAAGACATTCTGGTTTACGTCCAACAGCACTTTGTCTCCGGACTTCTGTTTGTCTGCATTATATGCAAGCAAAGCCTGAGTGGCTTTTTTGATCTGGAACAAAAATTGTGATCGCTCATAGAATCACCATATCTCAAAGCCAAGCACAACACTTTGATCCAGATGTGTTGTTTTCCCACAGCCCTTAATCAAATTGGCCAAACAGGTTGGCAAATAAAGGCATTGTAATCTAACACTGATTGCAAGTGTATAGTATAGGATACAATTTCTCTGTGGTGCTGAAGGAATAAACCAAGAGTTCTAGTCCAGCCTGAGACTTGAAGCTAGGCAGCCCCGGGGAAAAAACAAGGGGCTACCACTGCTAAAAGTCTTACAAAGGAAACTGTCACATTGGGGTGGAAGTTAAGGTGCCAGGCTAGAAATGGGGCGGGGCTGAGTTTTAGTACCACTTTGGACTAATTCCTCTCTCAGTCAGCTTAAGTCTAACCCTAACCCTATGGTTGTTGCTGCATGCTGACAATAAGAGGAAGTAGCATTAGATATATTTGTCACCTTGAGTTATTTATAAAAATAACAAAGGCTGAATTAAAAAAAAATATGCAAAATTTAGAGCAGCTTTGGTCTAGTGCAGTGGTTCTCAACCTGTGGGTCGGGACCTCATTTGGGGTCGAACGACCATTTCACGGGGGTCGCCAAACAAGGCTGTCCGCCATTTTTCCCCCCTTTGGCCACGCCCCTGGCACCCGGTGATGTATAAGTGGTTGGGGGTCACCACAACATGGGGAACTGTATTATGGGGTCGTGGCATTAGAAAGGTTGAGAACCACTGGTCTAGTGGTTAAGGCACCAGACTAGAAAGTGAGAGGCTGTGAGTTCTAGTCTTGCTTTTAGAGGCAGAAAAGCCATCTGGGTCAGTCACTCACTCCAAAACCAGCTTTGGGCCAGTCACTCTCTCTCGGCCCTAGGAAGGAAGCAATGGCAAACCATTTGTCTGAAATGGTATAGGGTTGCCTGCCTAAGCAGGGGGTTGGACTAGATGACCTCCAAGGTCCCTTCCAACTCGGTTATTCTATTCTAACCACAGCTGGGGAAAAAAAAACTTGCCAAGAAAACCGCAGGGATTTGGTCAGGAGACGAGATTAAGTCGAAAGCACCAAATAATATTAAGAATAACAGCAATAATTTACTAACCGCCCGACTCCCTGCGGTGATGTTAATAGGAGGCAGTGCGAACCCGGGCAATTGAGTTCATCGGGCAACGCGTGTCGTGGGAACGCAACTCCTAGTAATCACGCCGCCCATGAAAAGGCAGCGTCCAGCGGCAGATTCGGGGTCCCTTCCCTGAAGCCCCCGCCTCACCTGGCCTTGATCCAAAAGCAGCAGCGCCGCCGGCTCCACCTTTGCCTCCTCCATCCTTCTCCTTCCACGTGGGACAGCCTTCTCGGGGGCGTCGCCGGTCTGTGACGCAATCAGAAGGCGCGCCCCCTCTTTCGCCAGAGAAGCGGAAAGGCACCATAGAGGTAGGAAAGGAATGCGGAAGGCAGAGACTTCCGCTCTTTAAACCGTCGAACTTGGGAATCGCCATAGAAATGAAACCGGAAGCACAGGTGGGAATGCTAGAGAGGCCGATAGAACCAGGACTTCCGATTTTCCTGGAGCATATATGGAGGAAGAGTTAAGGAAAAAGACAATGCGGAAATCTGGATTGCATTGGGGGTGCCCTATATAAAAGCCCCGCCAAAGGTGGAGCGTCACAGAGTATTGCATATCCATTCCCAGCCAGCATGGGACAAGTTTAATCTCTGTAAGTCATCCAGCGTTTCTCAAACTTGGCGACTTTTGTGGACTTCAAGCCCCAGAATTCCCCAGCCTGCATGCAGTTTGCAGATAACCAAATGGTTTATCCAGGGAAAGCAGGAACTGTATTAAATTGGACTCCAGGGTTGACCTCCAAATTTGTGACGGCCCCTAAAATTTGCTGGTGACCCCCAAGAGATCACAATAAATAAATACATATATAAAAGTATTTACTTAAGGTATGGCACAATACACTCTTGATAGTATCTTTTCACTAGCCTCCACTAGTTGTGACACTGCTTAGCTTTTACAAAACCAGCCAAGGTCATTAATTGATGCTTCTTACTGTGACTCTGCTTATATGAAGAGGGGAAACGGGATTCTCAAGATTCAAGTGCTCCAAGATCAGAAATAACTCTCAGTTCTTCAGCCAAGAAACAGATAATCAGCACAATTCACCTTGCCAAATTTATTTTGCTGACCTCCCACCTTTCTATTAAACATTTCATTAATGTTCAGAGGCAAGCATCCCATGGGTCATAAAGGTCAGAGTGAATATTTGAATCTGAAGACAGCCAAGTCAATCGGCAGCATCCTTCTCCCACATATATGGGGCTGAGGGGGGTCAACTGAGGCGGCTATGCAGTAAATTCTGCTGCAGCTGGAGTGAGAGACAGGCTCAAAGATGCTTTTTCACATCATTTTTCCTTTGAAGACGTTTCGCTTCTCATCCAAGAAGCTTCTTCAGCTCTGACTGGATGGTGGGGAATGGAAAGATTTATACTCCTTGCAGACAGCTGATCATAAATCCTTCCATTCCCCATCATCCAGTGAGAGCTGAAGAAGCTTCTTGTATGAGAAGTGAAACATCTTCAAAGAAAATCAAGAAAGTCCAGTTACCTCCTGAAAAAGCATATTTGGGACAATTATGACCTGGATGACTGAGAATCTCCATAGATAGTGACAGACAATGTGGAATACTTAAGGCACTTGACTAGAAATTGAAAGACTGTCGGTTCTAGTCCCACCTTAGGCATAAAAGTCAACTGTGGTGGCCTTAGGGCTAGTCCTTCTCTCTTGGTCCTAGTAAGGAGGCAATGCCAAACCACTTTGCTGGGAAAACTACAAAGACTTATTGAGACTTTGGTGCAGAGATGAAGACACCAGGCTGGAAAACAGGAGACTGTGAGTCCTAGTCTCCCTTGAACACAAAGCCATCTGATTGTTTTGAGAACATGTTTTTTGTTTTTTTTTTTTTGTTTCAGTTAGATTTTGGAATGAGTACGTTCAAGATGGCAGCTAGCCTAGCCCAGCTTTTTTTTTTTTTTTTTTGGATCAGGCATTCTCCAAGTGTGGGTGCATGCTTACACAATTCTCAGGGAACTATTGTTTTGTTGGGATTGGGGAATGACAGGGCGATTGGCTTGATACCAGTATATTATCTCTCTTTCTTCTGCATGCCATGTCAGGCTCTTTTTTAAGTTCTGGAACTCTACACAGAAAGTTTTGCTCTAGTGTGAATGTTTATTCCCAAATACAGTTAGTAATCCAACATGTCAGAGTGCCAGACAATAGAATGTTGTCTACTCTCCTAGCCTTTTTTTTCCTTTTAAAAAAGCTCCTTTCACCCCAATTTGTTACTTAAAAACAAGGAATGGTCCACAAATAGTTTTGCTGAAAAAGTTACGATAATGTAAAGCTTTCGTATTACTGCAAAAAAAATTAAAAGCCCAGATATTTGCAGACATAAAATTTATTTAAATTTCCATGCATTATGGTAGCTACAACTGTAGTCATATGAATTTGAAGGACAATCAACTTTGCTTCGTCCGTACAATGTGGCCTTACATGAAATGGGACGTTCCACAGTTACAAAGGACAAAAAAAAAAAAAAAGGGAGGGTGGCAACATTTTAAATTTAGAGCTGTGTAAAATGAAATGGTTGTGTGACTGCCTATTTTTTTTTATTTTTATTTTTTTAGAAATGGGGCACATTCTCCTTGGAACATGCCAACCAGTTTGGAAAAGCATTTTGAACTTTGCATTTGGAAAACTGGCTGTCTGTAATGAATTCTAGACTAGGAAATACAATTAAATAAGTATAAGCACCACTGTTATTCTCTTACAGCTTATATTCCTAGCAATGGTAGTGATGCTGCCTGCCACTCCTTGCCCAAGATACAAGCTTAGTATCCTAGTCTTACCAACTACCCAATGCAGTGTTTCTCAGCCTTGGCAACTTGCAGGTGTGTGGACTGCAGCTCCCAGAATTGAAGGCTGGCTGGAGAATTCCAAGAGTTAAAGTCTACACATCTTCAAGCTGCCAAAGTTGGGAAGCACAGGTCTCAATCCACGTCCTATCATTCAGCTTTGCTTCCTTGTAGGTTCTTGAAATTTCCTCATCCAAGCGCCCGGAAACTGTGTTGGGGCTGTCACTTTCCGAAAACTCAACCCCAACATCGGAGAACTGGAACTTGGATAGATCTCCAGAAAACCATTTGGGGAAGGTGAAGCCACCTCACATTGCCTGGTATGCACACAAAAAATTACAGACTCTGCTTGATTCGACTGAGATTTAAATGACTTCCCTTTGAGGACAAAGTGGCAATTACCGAGACAACATCCAGTTGTTGATTGAAGAGGATTATACGCCTCTCTCACTCATCGCCTTCCCTTCAAATCAACCTCTCCAAAAAAGAAAAAAACTACAAAGATTCTCCAGGCTTCCAAGGAAGGTAGCAGAGGAAGTTTTAAAATCCTAAGCTGGTGCCTGAGTTCAGTTTTCATACTGAACACGATGGCGTGCCAGAATTATTGCAAGAGTTGTGATATAACAGTCCTACTTGTTTTAGTCACCAGCCTGTGCTGCTAGGAAAAAAAAAAAAAAAGACAATAACGATGATATTCTCCAGGACAGAGTTGGAAGATCTTACTTTTACCCTGTGCCTGCAAATTTGTGTTAGATTAAGTTTTGAGATATATTGATGTATCGCTAATGAAATAGTACCATATTTGCATGAAGCTATTTGGATGGGTTTTGAACCCCTGAAAAGGGGCAGAGGAAACTTTAATATGAGTTTTGTCAATGATCTAACTCGGTGTTTCTCAATCACGGCAACTTTTAAGGTATGTGGACTTCAACTCTCAGAATTCCCCAGCCAGTCGTGCTTACTGGGGAATTCTGGGAGTTGGAAGTCCACACATACCTTAAAAGTTGCCGAGGTTGAGAAACACTGGTCTAATTGCTTCATTTAAAACACAGTCAGGGATCTGTCAAAGGTAGAAACCCATTTTTTTCCCCCCTAGAAAACCCCAAATCGTCAAATGTTAACTCTGCAGGTTAAACGTGAATGCGGCAGGCATTACATCTGGATAGAAACGTTATTCCGAAGTAATTAAGATACCCCCCAAAGAAAGATTTCAAATTGGAGAGTTTATTAACATGGTAATTTGTAACATGTGCACGCATGCACACACCTGAATGATCTGCCTTGAAAAATGCTTCCGTCTGATGGGAGGGGACAATTAAACAGAAATCCTGTAGACTTATTTTTTTTTTCATAATTCTAGGCAATTATGTCCACATCACTTACAAAGCTATTGCCAAATCTTTCCGAGGGAGCTGAATTTAGGAAGGGGGGGGGGGAAGAGAAGGAGGAGGAACAACCAAAACAAAACAAAAAAAAATAATGAAATTTTTCAGGGGTAAAAATTCAACAGTGGCATAGCAAAGCTCTCAATATGAGAAAGCTGACAATGTGGACCTTTGCTGTGAAATCTCATCTTTGCAAAAGGGGGGGGGGCAATGGGAAGAAAAGAAAGAAGGCAATGTGGAATAGGGCTCTGCAAAGTCATTTCCCCCCCCTCCTTACAGTATTTGTGCAGGCTTGTCAAAAACAATGCTTAGTCCTTCTCTGGAACCAATTTCAGAACTTTACCAATTGCAATGGTTTTACCTAAAAAAAAAAGGTCAGAAAAGCACCATTAGGAAATGGGGTTTTTTTCCTCAGGGTCTCACATCAAATAAAGCAAAATATGACGGCCGGTTTGGTCTAGGGCAGGGGTAGGCAACCTTGGCTCTTTTATGACTCGTGGACTTCAACTCCCAGAATTCCTGAGCCAGCCATGCTGAGGGGAAAGGTTTTCCAGCTGAGCCATGCTGGCTCAGGAATTCTGGGAGTTGAAGTCCACGAGTCATGAAGCGGCCATATTTCCCCCATGCTGGCTGAGGAATTCTGGGAGTTGAAGTCCACAATTCATAAAAGGGCCATATTTCCCCCATGCTGGCTGAGGAATTCTGGGAGTTGAAGTCCACAAGTCATAAAAGGGCCATATTTTCCCCATGCTGGCTGAGGAATTCTGGGAGTTGAAGTCCACGAGTCATAAAAGAGCCAAGGCTGCCTACCCCTGGTCTAGTGGCTAAGGCACCAGGTTAAAAAGCAAGCGACCGTGAATTCAAGTCCCACCTTAGACCAGAAAGCTGGCCTGGTGACTTTGAGCCAATCACCAAGTGACAATCAGTTTTAGTCCTGCCTTAGGCATGAAAGTCAGCTGGGTGATTTGGGCCAGTCACCAGAAGACAGTGAGTTCTAGTTCCGCCTCACCATGAAAACCAGCTGGGTGACCTTGGGCTGACCACTCTCTCTCAGCCCAACTCACCTCGTGGGATTGTTTCTGTGGGAGAAATTGAAGGAGGAAGGGGTTTTGGGTACATTGGCCACCTTGTATCTTTTGCCATTTGTAAAAAATGATAAGGCGGAATATAAATAATCAAAAATAAGCACAAGGTCACTGAAGGAATGGTTTGCAAGTCGGGGACTACTTGTAGATTTGAAGTGCCGCTGTCCGGAGATCTGGATCTTCCCCCAAAACAACAAGAACCATTTATGCCTGTCCTACCTTCGTCTCTTAAGGTGAAGCGGCCCATTTGAGGGAAGTCTTTGAAGGTCTCAAGGCAGATCGTTCCTGCCGTCCGTAAACGGGCAATGCATACTTGATCTTGTTTGACAAAACGGGGCCGTGTTTTGCTCTTCTCTCCTGATTTCTTGTCTACCAGGCAGATTAAGGCCTGCGGAAGGAAAAAGAAAACCCCGTGTGTGTGTGTGTGTGTGTGTGTGTGTGTGTGTGTGTGTGTGTGTGTCACACTCATTTAACAAGCGGAAGCCTAAAGGAATGCTCTCCGTTTTAACATTTCCTCCCAAGATCTTGCCATCTACTCCAAAGCATTTGCTGCTGTCCTAGAAAAAGCAGCACCTTCTCGTTTTTATCCTTCCTCCAAAATGTGGAACTTTTGAAGCAGCTTCTCTCTACTAGATCGAAGGAGCTGAGCTGATTCTGGTCGATTTAGCAGGCTGTGTGACTCTAGCCAATGCGGGTTATGTACTAAAGCTTACGGTTTACTTTGGATAAATCCAACTTATGAAGACCTCGTGAAAACAACACGAAGCTAGGCTAAACGTCTGCAGAGATTCTCAGGCATCCAGACCATGGTTGTCCCAAAGGGGCTTTTTCAAAAGGCAACTGGACTTTGTTTTTCCTTGAAGACAATTTCACTTCTCATCCCAGAAGCTTCTTCAGTTCTGGAGCAGAACTGAAGGAGCTTCTTGGATGAGGAGAGAAATGCCTTCAAGGAAAAACAAAAGTTTGAAAAAGCACCTTTGGGAACAGCTAGGCAAAACTTGCCTTTTCCCCTTGGATCCTTTTTAACCAAAGACATTTGCCCTAAAGAAGGCTAGTTAATAGCCCCTTCGCTGTCTTTGCCACAAGCGGGAATTTGTCGATCCCCAAACACTTACTGTAATCTCGACTTCTTCAATGCAGGTATGAATATGCAGCACCGCATTGTAACCTGGGCAGATGATGGATTTGTGTTCAATGATCACTATCTGTAATCAAGAAGAGGCCAGTTCAATCAATCTGGTTTCAGTAATGCCTATTCCAAATTGGGTGGCGTGATGGCTCAGTGGTTAATAATAATAATAAAGTTGGAAGGGGCCTTGGAGGTCATCTAGTCCAAAGGTTAGTCCAGTTAAGACACTGGGCTTGTCAGCTGGAAAGCCATCAACCCAGGTTTGAGACCCAAGCGCCAGGAGATGGGATGAGCTCCTGTCCTCGCTCCAGCTCCTGCCAACCCGGCAATTTGAAAGCATGCAACTGCGAGTAGATAAATAGGTACCAATTTGGTGGGAAGGGAACAGAGCTCCATGACATCATGCTGGCCACATGGCCACAGAAATAGCCTTGAAACAGAGATGGGCGCTGCCCCTTATAGTCGGCAACAGCGATTCCGAATTAGCGAGCAGTCCTCCTTCAGGAGGCATACCTGAGCATCAAATGTGCGTCCAGAATGACACAGGTTATTAAGATCACAGAGTATAAACCCCGGGAGAATTTCCTCCTCTTCGATTCCTTTCAGTCGGATCTTCAGATTTTCACCTGGAGCTACAGACTCGGTCTCTACGTCGTCGGAAAGGATCCCAAGGACTTCCACGTTGTGCTGGAAAAAAAGAGATCGTGTCTCCATGACGTGTCGTGCATGCTTAACAATATTTTAGGGCTGTGCAAAAGGCTGAGTTGTTACCTGCCATCTACATACTGGGTGATTTTGGGGGGGGGGATACCAAGATTAATATCTCATGAAATAACAGCATTGTTTTAGATCGTCTTGCTTTTTGGGTTTACAATTACATCATGCTCTCCCAAATAAATATTTCTGCATGTAAAAGTCTATGCTTCTATCTTATTTCAACTTGGTACATCCAGGAATGCCAATAGAAGAGAATATTTGTAGCTCAGGACTGAATTGTGGGGTCCTTGGGGCTCTCTGAGCTTGATTGTTTTTTTTTTTTCGCAGACGTTTCATTACCCAGCCAGGTAACATCATCAGTGCTAAGTAGCACTGATATTATCTAGCACTGATGACGATAAGGATTACCTAGCACTGATGGTGTTACCTATTCTACTTTAATTTCTGAAGTTGGGTGGCATATAAATTTAAGAAATTATCCTCATCATCCTGACACTTCACTTGCTGTCACTTTATTATCCCAGAAATAATACTCCATTGAGCCAGCGCTGTCCCTGTCTAAGGAACTATAACTTCTGAATTTTTAACTTGGAATTTTCCGTGTTCTTTTCTTAAGGAACTCACAACCAATGTTTTTTCCCTTTGGCAAGCAAACTGAACAATGTAGGAAAACATTCCGTTTTTAAGACACACATATGAAACGTGTTACTGTATTTTGAATTAAAAACCCTTGGGGTGGGGGACAGAACTGTCCCTCTTTTTGTTACGAACCTGCTGTTTTGACTGCCCCAACAAAATCGGGTAGGATTGGTCTTCAATCTTTTGAAAACTAGGACCTAAAACATGGCCCTAAGCCAGACAAGACAACCCTCATACCGGTTATTTATAACTTCAGAAACCACATCCCATCCACTAAAATTTGAGGACTGGTGGAGAGCCAAAAGTTGCGAAACGAAGTCCCTTGCTTGAAGGCAAACATGCTGAGAAATATGTGTTTTAAAGGCAAGAATCAGGGTAGAAAGAATGCCAGGCAGGAGCAGAGAGCTATTTAATAACCATCACTGGCCTTAAGAACTATTTTCCTTGTTGGCTTTCCACATCCTAACAGTAGTACTGCGGATTTTTCACGGATTTCAGGGAGAAATACGGAGCTTCTGAGCCCATCTTTAGGATTTGGGCACTGTCTCCAGCTCGAACGAAAATTTAAAAAAAAATCTAATTTTCTTTCAGAGCGAGAGTGAGAACATAGGAAGATTTTACCGTAAGCCTTAAATGAGACTGCGTTTTTTATCACTGTGAACTTAGGCACCCTACCCCAGCCTCTCCTGAAAATAGTGAAAAGCTACATTTGGTCCACAGTTTCCCCCCATTAAATCCTGAACACTTAAGCAGTGTTCCTCACTCTGAAAAGTTTGCCCATCTCTGGCATATCGTTTACCGAAGACAGATGACATTCGGTTTTTGCTTTCCTGCCAACTGTTCAGGAAATAGGACATTTATGCAACTGCATGAAATTTGAACCCCCTTTCAGGAACATTTCTGGGAAAGGATAAGCGTTAAGGGAACATCTGCTCGAGGTTTTGATGACCCAAACTCCGTCCTTGCTGAGCAGGCTTTTTTGGAGTGGAAAAGCAGATGGCTAGGAAGTTAACCCTCACATATTTCTCAGTTAAAATTCAGCGAAGGGTAAGCACCTTCCGAGCGGTGCGAGCACCTAATTAACATCGGAAATCGCTTTTTTCAAACAATCCGTTTTGAAATATTCAGAGTAATCTGCCTGTATTTTCTATTTCCCTGCTTCTTATTTTGTTTTAATTGTTTCTGAGCTTTAAAAAGATTTGTGCCAAGTTTCTTCTGAATCCTACCTCTTGATGGTAATTTCTATCCAAATATTGCTTTTGGGGTGCATCTTCTGTCCAGATCTATGCACTGGGGAGTTGTTAATACTGTATCTCTACATTTGTACTTTCTTTGTGTGAAAACACTGAAAAAGGCTGGTCACAGAAATAGAAAAGCTGCATTCTAGCAACCTCCATTATTTTTTTGCTTCGTTCAAGCTTCTATTTCTAGAATGTATCTGCAAACCTGGGACTGGTTTTGCCAAGAACTGCTTTTTTATCTCTACCTCCTGCTTGACTGCAGAGATTCAAGGATACTGCAGAACACAGGACGGGCTCAAATCTTAAAGGCCAACCATTCTGGGACGTTTGAGGAGAAAACAAAAACCCAAGTGAGCAACAACCTCATTGTTAAACAATTCCTGTGGGAAATGGGAGGTTCCAGAATTCAATACTGTAATAGGAGTATCTGTTTACTTTCTTTTTTTAAACTAACAGGGCTGTCACGTTCTTTTACAGGAAAGAGGAAGAAAAGAAACTTTGCATATCAGACTTTGATCTAATAATGCAATCTGGTCTTCAGCTTATCGATATTCCCTGCAAAATTCATCCTCCGCCTTGCCAGTTGCGATTGGTAACCCACTATCTGCTATTATAAAGCAGCAGACCAAATTTAAAGAGTTCCTTTAACTAAACCGGGGTGTCCAACTGGCTAAGGAATTCTGGGAGTTGAAGTCCCCAAGTCTTAAAGTTGCCAAGGCTGGACACCCCTGCTTCAATTCTGGGAGCTGAATTCCCCAAGTCTTAAAGCTGCCAAGGCCGAACGCTCCAGAATTAAATATTTGCTAGATGAACTGAAAGAGACTTAAAGATAAAATACGACATACCTTGTTTGGCATCATCACGAGCTGCTGTCCTTTGCAAATAGACCCAGATTCCAGCTTACCCAACACCACCGTGCCCATATCCTTCACGTGGGGGAGGGAGAGAATGAGAAAACAACCACCAGGTTAAGAGAATATGGTCAAAACAGGGTCTGATTCCCTTATCAAGTGTTAACTGTGTCATGTGACTGCCCCCCTAAAGCATTATACTTTCCAGGTTAAGTTGCGTACCTACTCCTACATTAGTGTCGGAATTGTACCTTTTATTTATCAACACAAATGTATCTAATATTTATGTAGTTGCGTACCTTATATTTATCAACAATTGGCAGCCTGATTGGTCCATCAACTGATCGGTTGAAGTTTGGCAAGTTATCCAGATATGGAATAAATGGTAGCCCGCTGAAGGAAGAAAAAAAAAAAAAAGAGGAATACAGGATCAAAATCTATAGTACGTTTTTGATTATGGACAAAATTTCTGTCCAAGATGCAACTAACATCTAAACAGAGCAAGGTTCTTTGTGAGATGTGGAGGTACTGGATGGGGCTGCAGGAGTTAAGTCATGCCTTTTTATCAGCAACTACGGAGAACGTGAAGAATTCAATGAACAGAGTGTTCTATGCTCAAATATCAAATGAACACCTTGATTCTCTTTGGGCAAACTGAAATGTGCCAATACTTCATAGCCAAGTTGTCTGCTTGTGTTAGATATGCTCTTGTGGGCCCCTGTCTGATCTTCAGAAACATGCACCGCAGTGAGAGGGTCCTTAACTTGGCAGCCTCTGGTGTCTGGGGCCCCAATCCCCATAATCCTCGGCCAAAACAGTAATTGCACAGAAAGATCACTTGGGAGCCACTTGCACTAGAGCAGGGGTGTCAAACTCGCAATGTCACATGACGTGTCGCAACTTTTTTTGCTGTTGTTGGTAATAGGGTGGGCGCGGTTTTGTTATGATGCATCCAGCCCGTGGGCTGGCAGTTTGACACCCCTGCACTAGAGGAATGTTTCTCTACCTTGGTACCTTTTAAGATGCGTGGACTTCCACTCCCAGAATTCCCCTGGCTCCAGTCGCCCTGTCTCCACCCCAAAGGGAGTGATACAAGGAATTACAGCAGGGGTCTTCAAACTTGGCAACTTTAAGAGCTGTGGACTTCAACTCCCAGAAGTCCTCAGCCAGCCCTTGAAGACCCCTGAATTACAGGGTCGTAGAAAGAAAGAAAAAAAATATGTGGCAAAATGAGATACCTACATATACCAAGGACAAAAGTCAGAGGGCTCCTTGAGATTCGCGCCAGTCAGTCCTGAGCAGGGCATGAAGTGAATGTCCTTTTTGGGGTTGAACCCCACTTTCTTCAAGAATGGCACCAGTTTTTCTTTACATTCTTCATACCTGAAAGATTGGCCACGGGGGAGAAAAAAAAATATGAGAGGCTGAGAAGAGCCATCAAACCACTTAGCCAGAGAGGCTGGCTAAGAACAGAATAAAACTAATAGCAGGACATTGAGTGAACGTAAAGACTGAATGTAAAAGTAATTCAGACATGCACAAGCTAAAAACATATTGATAAATGTAATAAGGATGTTTTTATTTCGTTGACATAATAAGAACTGCATTGGCTTAAATATGAGATAGTAGATATTAAGGGAAAAAGAGAGGAAATATTGGAGGTTGTAGTTTGAGATTCGTATCAAAACATTTTGCATAGTACTGAACTATTGATTAACCCAGCCACCAGGTTGCTTTTTAAATACCTAAATGTAAAATTTGAAAATTAATAAAAATTTTACACACACACACACACACACATAGGTCTTTGGTTATTCGGGTTTTCTCCCGCGTCAAATTGGAAGTATCTTGGCGACATTTCGACGAAGTCTCATTCGTCATCTTCAGGCTGGTGCTTTCGGCTTCGTGCTTCTAGGAGCACGAAGCCGATAAAAAGAATATTCGGTGGTCCAGCGTTGTCAGTCTCCCATCACCATCCCCACCATCATGCATGTTCCACCTCAAAATAGAGCCACACATACGTGCTTTCATTAGGGTAATTACACCTGATCTTTGGACTTTCTCCATCCAAAGTGTATGAGCCTGGCTCCATTTCTGGAAATTATCAGCCAAATACTCGCTACTCTTTAACGTGCAATTTTGGCACAAAGCAGAACTGAACTCAAGTACTTGCCTTTCGTTACTCCAGTTCACAGTTGGGTCGTCCATTTTGTTAATGAGAACTATTAAGTGTTTTACACCCGCCGTTTTTGCTAGCATGGCGTGCTCTCTTGTCTGCCCTCCTTTCTCGAAACCTGTTTCAAATTCCCCTTTTCTCGCAGAGATTACCTGATTGAAAGAATAAATCTAATTAAAGCTTTGGACGTTCGGGCTACAATGCAATCTGGTTTGCCTCTGGGTAGTAAGATGATTACCAGACAGCTCTCAAACTAAAGGCTTGGCTTTAAGGTTTTATGCTGAGAATTACGACAAGCCCACGGGGTGTCTACCTGAGCAATTTTTATCACCAGTTTCACAATATCAATCTCCTGAACAGGTGAGCTAAAAAGGTGTAACCAAGCAGGTTACTATATATACAGTAGCTACAAGAACTGCACGGGTCCTTTATAGACTGCTAAAGCACAATAATTAAATAGCCATTTCTATAATTAATGGACTTAACAGCAAAAATAAACTACACAATGACAATACAATAAAAAACAACAACAAAATGAAAAGGGCAAAAGCCTACAGAACCAGTCCCGAGGAAAAATATTAATATATAGGCAAACTCAACCTTTCCCTTGTTAATAACTTGAGACCATGCTGAAAAACACTGCTTCATTTTCTTATTTCTCCAGTAGAAGAACATTTCAAAGATTGATAGAGAATCTAATACATATTTTTATTGTATTTTTTAATCTGCTTTACTGTTAATGTTTCAGCGCCAGCTTACCAGCTACTGGGCAATTTTAAAATAAAGAACATAACTATATAAAAAAAGCTAGATGGATTAAAACAGTTCTCCAACTGATCCATAAACAAGAAAGGCTCTTACCAATACAGCTAAATCAGCTTGAGAAGCACCACCTATCATATTTGGAACAAAGCTCTTATGCCCTGGAGCATCTAAAATTGTGAAGTGTTTCTTTTCTGTTTCAAAATACGCACGGCCTACTTCCACCGTTTTCCCCTTGTCCCGCTCTTCCTGGTTTGTGTCTAAGGCCCAAGAGAGATACCTATTAAAAAATAATAATAAGGGAAATATGTGATATAAAATTGATTAATTACACTCGTTCCTGGGAGAATTTATGATAGGTTCTATCCTAAAACTTTATTCAAACATTCTCAGCCTTCCCAACAGCTACGCGAAATGCTTCTATACCAAGGGTGTCCAACCCCCCCCCCCACTTACTGGTGGGGGAATTCTGGGAGTTGAAGTCCACACGGCTTAAAAGTTGCCAAGACTAGACAGCCCTATTCTATGCAGTTGTGGGTTTTATTTTGGGCTCTGGCATGTGTCTCAGGAAATGGGATGTGCAAGAGATTATCTGCAGGCAGGGGAGTAAAACAAGTCAAGATGGGGGTCACAACCATGTGATTGAAGCCACACCCCTGTGTACATCTGTTGCGAATGGCGAATACAGGTCTAAATTTGCAATTGATATATGTGGGTTGGTACTCCGTTCTTCTAGATCAGGGGTTCTCAACCTTGGCAACTTTAATACTTGTGGAAAGTTGCCAAGGTTGAGAACCCCTGTTCTAGATTGTTATCAATTTCTCAGTCCAGATTACAGGTTTGAAGTCTCTTCTCTCTTCCAAGGGACAACCAGATTTCCTTTCCTAGGGAAAAATCTACTCTGTGTGGTGTGTTCTCTCAGGACAACTTAGATTCCACTGAGGTATAAGACTCTGTCTACCCTTTATTGGGTTTTTGCCAACTTACTGCTTCTTCCTGATTGCAAAAATACTTTCTTAGCTGCTAATTGCTCAGAACTTGGCAGAAGAGCTAATTTTCCTCTGGAAAATGAACCCAGACAATTACAAATCAAATTTATAATGAACTGCGCAAGAACCTAAATTAAAATTGTGATGATATTATACCAACACTGGGAATTCCTCAAGCAGGCAAGGGGGATGTTTGGGATTACAGCTTTTAATTGGCATTACATCCATTCCTTGCGCAGACAATGCTCAAGTTCAGTGTTTCTCAACCTTAAGAGGTGTGGACGTCAGCTCCCAGAATTCTCCCAGACTATGCTGTGCACCCATGCAGCCCATTCACCCCGCTCTCTTTTTTCCAGCTAGCTCCATGATGAAACAACCTAGAAATTGTGTTAACCCTGTTGCATTTATTTATAGAACTGGAAGCCTAATTTTATCTTAATGCACAATTTCTCGTGTCTTCTGGAGCGAGCAAGCCAGGATCCGGTTCAAACACTCAGGGATTCTGAAAGCTAGTTCAAGCACATCTGGAGGACACGAGGCAAGGAGAGGCTATCATCATTTAACGGGGGTTAAATTTTAAAATGTAGGCTTCGTACCAGGTTTCTCTGTTTTTTTCTTTAGCTTCTCTTTCATATTTCTCAAGCGTTCTTTTATCAACCATGCCGGTCAAATACCTGAAAACAATTCGGTACGTGAGACATGAAGAAGGAGCACATGAAGTAGAAAGCAGTTTTAAAAGAGTTGCAGTTTTGTTTTAGAAAAAGAGTAAGAATAGGTTTCCTTAACTTATGACCAGTCCCCTTAGTGACGGTCTGAAGTTACGATGGACCTCGCCCCAAAAGGCACTTACAGCCCAGTTCCAACATTCCAATACCCCCCCGAAATCACATGACCAAATTTTGAGTCCTCGGCAACGTGTCCCCTGGTCACGTAACCACAATTTTAAAAAGGTCTGCTTTACGACTGCAATGCTTGTTTTACGACTGTAGCGTTTGCTATACAACCATGGGTGTTTGCTTAATGGCTACCACAAAAAGGTTGTAAAATCAGACCTGACAGGTGCCCCATTTTACAACCATCAACACTTATGACTATAAATTTGTAAGTTGAATTCTACTTATGGAATGAAATGGCTTGAACAGAAACCGAACCCTATTTGGGCAGTCTATGGTTTCAAGAATGCACAGCTGCAGATAAAATAAAGTGTTCAAAACTTTCCCTCCGACGAATTAGGAAGATCAAGAGGTGGCCCGTTACGAAGTGGAGAGAACAGCAGCAATGCCGACCAACGTTTTAACAAGCTCTCACAAAAATGGAAAGTTATTTTGTAATAAAAGCATGTCAGATTATCAGCTGCAGTATTCTTTGATTATAATTATACCTTTTGATTCAGACCAAAAGGCCAGCTAAAAGGGAGCTTAAGATGACTGAATCAAGTATTTGGGGGGAAAAATTACTTACATTATTTGCCCTCCAATTGTTGATTTTCCAGCGTCTAAAAAAATAAAAAGGTAGACAAAAGATATTTAAAACTAGCTCTTCGTGAGCAGCTAAGCTATTTAATTCCTTTTTGTAAAGGACTCAATTGTCCCATCAGCATATGCCTTTGTCCTATATAATCGCACAGAACTAATAATTTAGGATGGATTTTTTTTTTCCTCTGAAGAAGCATCCTGTTCAGATTATATACCTGGGAAATTTCTGATGTAGTGCTAGTTGTATTACAATTGATATGTAAACCATTTTCTATCTGTCAATATGGTCTACCCATTCATGCCAGGTCTAGCAGTTAAAAACAAGTTGATGGCACGTAATCAATCAAACAAACCATTTTTTTCAGGGACCTTTTTCTTTGAAATTTTAACTATGAAAAGCAAGCCTATTCTATTCAACTACAGGCACGGCACCTCTGGCTCAACAGATGTTTCTGAGCTAGAATTCCCTGCAACCTCAGCCAGCAAGAGGGATGCTGGGAAATGGCATTTCAACATCTGAAGAAGAACAGGGGGCCCATCCTTGACTGTGTTCTTTTAATACACTTAGAGATGCGAAGGATCGGGACCATCCGTTAGGTTGCGGTTCAAAGCTTGACTGCTCAAGCCTAGGCACAAAAATCTAGACAACTAAAGTTCAATACGAAATTGGTGCCAGAGAAGGGTCAACAGAATTCAAGATGGCTTAGACTTGAGCCGTTTATGGCAATATAACTACTCTAAACTGATGACATGCTTCACGCCGCCCTCAGCCCTGCCTGCTCTTCTCCCACAGTGGATCAAATCAGGGAGGCAAGTCCATGGAGGACCCTTCGCTGTCTGAATATTGCCTTCAAAGTCACTTCTCGGGCTCTCTAGCGCAGCTTACCTACGTGTCCAATGAACACCACGTTCACGTGTTCCTTCTTCGGAGCGCCAGGGGGCGCTACCATGGATTTGGGTTTTGGCATCTCCTCCTCTTCCTCCATCATTTCCTGGGTACTCTCTTCGATGGGCCCTGCGTCGCCAGAAGGGCCACTTGCTAATTCGGGTTCAATGGTTTCTTCTTTGTGGTCCCACGATTCCTCAGGGGACGCCGCCGTTTCTCCATTTTCTACTAGGATGGAATAAAGAATAAAGGAGAAACATCCTAACAGTCAGGACAATTAACCAGTGGAACAGCTGGAGACTAGAGTCTCGCTCATCTGAAATGGTATAGGTCAGTGGTTCTCAACCTTTTTAATGCCGTGACCCCCCAACCGGTCGTAAGTCGAGGACTACTCAACCGGTCGTAAGTCGAGGACTACTCAACTGGTGCAGCACCGTTTGCAGAATGGGACTTTTGGCGGGCTCAGCAGGGCAGAGACAGCCTGGACAATTCCTATTGGCTTTTGAAAGCCAATAGAATTAGACTCTATTCAAGAGTCTATTCTATTGGCTTTCAAAAGCCAATAGAATAAAAGGGAGTAGCACAGCTAAGGAAAAGGGGGGGGAATGGTGGACTGCGTTGTTTGGCGACCCCCGTGAAATGGTCGTTCGACCCCAAATGGGGTCCCGACCCACAGGTTGAGAACCACTGGGATAGGTTCTCCTGCTTGAGCAGGGAGCTGGACTAGATGACCTCCAAGGTCTCTTCCAGCTCTGTTCTAAATGTAAAACGCAAATAGTTACTTGAAGGAGAGGAACGTTTTTCAGTGGCTTTCCTGGGAAGGAGAGGAGAAGGCTTAGCAAGACTACTACAGAGGGGTTGCCTGTTTTAAGTTCCAGTTTTCATTTATTTTCCTCTGTCCCACTGGCTGAGTGTTGAGGTGCACGCACATTTAAAATTTCATTTTCGCAGCCCCCACTTGGAGGCTGATTGTAAGTAAATAAAGTCAAGCAAGCTACTATTCATGAGATTTGGCTATTTTAACACAGAAGCCCTTTTCTCAACTACAGGGGTAGGAATGCTGAAAACAACCTCCAGACCATAATGTTTTAGTAAACAGTATGCTGGAATTCACTAAAGGAGCTGTTTATGACAGCTACTGAACGCTAGTCGTCTTTCCTTTCTCGTTCTCTGTTTATTTTCCTATGGAAACCGAAAGTACGGGTTGTATCCATTTAGGAATTAAAAGCAAGCTACCAGCCCAATCTTTCCTGATGGGGATAGTTGACAGTTTCCATAATGCTTAGCTGTAAGGACACCAAGGCTGGAAAAGGCTGACAAGGGGAGGGTTAGCTGCCATTCTGTGATTTGGAATAGCTTTATTAAACAAGTGTAAATGCAAGCCCTGGATCTCACTGAGGGGGTGTCCTGATGTCAGCATTGCTTTCTCCATATGGCTCCTGAAATTACTGATCTTCTCTTCTGCCTCTGCTGTGGACGTGTGCACAAATACTCACACACACCCCAAGCACTACTTCTCAAGAATGGGAAAAGTGGCTGTTGCTGGTATTACTAAAATGAACCTTTGCACATCTACTGCAGAGCCTCTGGGACCCACCACTAGCCAGGGAACAACATACCATTCTACAAGAACTGCAAATGGAATCATCTCTCAGCACCTAGCTTTTCAAATTGGCCTAGCAGTTCCACACACCAGAGAGAATCATAATAAGAGACCAATTGGGAAGAACATCCAGGTTGCAAGGCAAAAGGGGGGGGGAGTCAGTTTAAGCTATGCTATGTGGTTTCTTACCAACTGGTTCGGAGATTTCCATACCAATGGCAACGTTTGACCCTAGAAAAATAGAAAGAAGTAGGTTAAAGAGGTAGCATTGGCTCAATCGTCCCAGTTCATATTCTTTTTGAGCACCAGACTAATTGTTATTTGTTCATTGCACAGTCAGGTTAGATGCAGACTGGATTTGGCATTTCTGTCCACCTCGCGAGTCCTTCCCAAGCACCTAGGATAGACAAATGTGGATGGCGGATGCTGTTACAGTTATAGGTTGCAGGATGTAAGCTGTTTCAAGCAAAGCTGCCTTTTGCAATTGACTAATGGTGATCTTGTCAATGCCAGTGGTGTTCAAGGGATGCTCCAATTGTTTTGGGATTGCACCCAAGGTTCCTATTACTATTGGTGCTATTATTATTATTATTAAATTTATATGCTGCCCATCTCACTGTCAAGCAACTCTGGGTGGCTTACAACGTGACAAAAACAACAATATAAAACATCGAACTAATAAAAATGAGCTAAGATAGGAACCAGTACACAACAGCGTGGGGTGGGAGAGGGTCTTCTTTTTAATCCACTCACCACCCCCAGCATGAAATGCCTCCAGTGGGGCCCCAAGCCAGGTAGCAGAGCCAGGTTTTGAGGCCCTGTCAGAAGGCCAAGAGGGTGGGGGCAGATCTCACCTAGAGGGCTATGATGTTCTCGATTACTTCTGATTGTGTAAAGGCTTCACAAATATGTTTCCTAATCCCAACAGCTCAGCTTTACGTTTGTCTCACATACACACAAAAAAAGAAAATGTATTACCTTCACAAGACGGCAGGTGTTCGTGTGATGATTCTGCCGACGCCCCTTCAAAAAAAACATATCAACACTGAAATAAATATTTGGCGTAACTCCAGGGAAAATTCAAGAACAAAACTGTTGTTGTTTTTTTTGGATGATTGGAGACCCCTTGTCCCATTCTGGACAAATGGCTATCCAGTCTCATCCCCTGCCTTTGTGTCAACTCAGTGGTGTCCAACCTTGGCAATGTTGAAGACTTGTGGGCTTCAACTCCCAGAATCCCCCAGTCAGCATACTTCCTTCAAAATACTCTAGAACAGACATGTCAAACGCAAGATGTCACATGATGTCGCGCGACGTATTGGGACTGTTTTGCCATTGCCGGGAATGGGATGGGTGCAGCTTCCGCGTGATGTGTCCGGCCCGTGGGCCGGCAGTTTCACACCCCTGCTCTAGAATGTTGTTTCCTTTCCAAAATAAGACATGTTTCAACAATGCTACTCTTCCATTTTCCAGGAGGACTGTTATACAAAGCTGTCAGGGCTGAACAAACCCAACTCAAAATCTTTGCACCTGAAAAGCTATTGAGATCCATGGATATTCACAAAATCTGGATCCAGAGCACTCACCACCTCCAGCTTCCGGTTAAAGAAAAAAAAAATTCAGCACAGTTCTTAAAAGATTAACCATCCTTTCAGGAACACCCAATCCCGACAAGTAGTGTTTTCAGAGAATCAACTCTTGAAAACTATCAAGACAGGGAAATTGTGACCTCATATACTTTTGGAAGAGCAGAATACAAGTTGCACCAACTCTGATGCAGGAAATGTGACGTATTAAGCTGCCATGCTCTTAAAAGAATTCTGCGTAGCTCTGTTGAAGCATCAATGTGTACTTTGTTTGTGACTATTGCACAACCTGGCTGCGATAAATACTTAAATCTGCAGGATTTTTCCATTCTCTTTGCAAAGGAAAAATTTTTTGTGCAAACACTGGACGGTGTTTTACCAAACTTGTAAAAAAGCGTTTGCTTGCTCCGTATAAGATAGCTTGAGTTGGAAGCTCTTGAAGCTTTTCCTCCATTTTCAGACCATCCAAGGACCATATTACCATTTGTTTTCAGAATTTAATTAGTGAGCACATATATTCTATATAAATAAATACAGTTACAGTGGACTCTCGGGGAGATCCAGATTCCAAACACCAAGATGATGCTCAATGGGTCACAAGCCATGTCTTAGCCTAAGCCAAGGGTCTTCAAACTTGGCCCTTTCATGACTTGTGGACTTCAACTCCCAGAATTCCTCAGCCAGCGTGCCTGGCTGGCTGAGGAATTCTGGGAGTTGGTGTCCAGACCTCTGGCCTAAGCCATCTCACAAGCTTGTGAGCATAACACAAATTGATCTAAGCACATTAGCCTCAGCGTTTATATCAATGCAACAACAACACATGAAAACCAACAATTTTACCATGGAAATATAAGCCCCAACTGAGGAATACTTGTCAGAATTGTTCCATTAAAACATGGAACCTGGGAATTTGGATCAAACTGCTGAGCAATATTGTTTCAGATATTAATTTGAAGCAGGGCCAAGGATATCACTTAGGTGTTGCTTGTTAAAGTTGTGAAACCTGTTATTAGTAGAACGCAAGTGAGAATTTGATGTTCCGGTCCAAATGGAAGATCTTTGCTTTTCCTGGAGAAGGAAAGTCCTGGTTATTTTTTGATGGTTGCAGGTTGGTCAGGTTTTTTTAAAAAGCAATTCTAATTTTTTTTTTTTTTAAAAAAGAGCAAGTTATTCTTTCTCAGCCCTAAGAAAAACCCTTCTAAAATTGCTGCCAACAAAACTGCAGGAATTTATCTATGTAATTAAGACTGACTTGAAGGCACCAAAAAAAAAAAAAAAAAGCAAAGAAAAAAGAAAGAAAAAAATAGGAAAAACACAAACTGCAAATCTTTTGAACAGGTTAGAGAAGGTTTGGGAAAAAAGCATGTAATGAGAGCCTGGGCTGAAATAAGTTTTCTAAAGTCAAGATTCCCAAACATGCCGGTTTGGCTTTAATGGTTAAGGCACCAGGCTAGAAAGCAGGAGACGGTGAGTTCAAGTCCCGCCTTAACCATGAAAGCCAATTGGGTGACTTGTTCTTAGGAGATAAATGCCGTAGGAGGAGGAAGGTGCTATTGTAACTTTGAATGGTCACTAAACAAATGGTTGTAAGTTAAGGACTACCTGTAGTTGCCATCCTCAAAGAGATTCTGTGACCGCTGGTAACCTCTATTTATGTCGGCATAGGCAGTTTTCATTAAGAGCCTGAAAATATATAACCTCCTGCTAGCAGCTGGCTGCATAGAGAGATCCTCTCCTAATTTTAGGAACCATCGCTTCATAGTTCTGCAAAAGTTACATTATTCCCTAGCAATCTCTCCTACCTGTGCCTTTTTCTTGGAAAGCAGAAGTCAGTCAGAGCAGATTACTCTGGGCTAGCTTATCAACTATTGCCACCATTCTGCAGACTGAAGCAAGCAGCACCAAAGAAACACACACACAAAGAAATGTGAGCTAAGCAGAAAAACAGGAATCATCTTCTCTGTCATGATTGAATCAAGTCCAAGGTAAAGCTAAGCACTTAATGAAGTCCAATTAGAGTCACTGTACTTTCTTTATAGGAGGAGAGACATGTTATTATGGTATCTGTGTGGGGGGAAATTGGGAATCTGTTAGCACTTTTTCCAAATTTTACTAAAAGGCACAAGCTTTCATGAGCTACGTTTCCTGCCTCTAGTCAATTAGCGAGCTGCCGCTCACAAAAGCTTCTGCTTTTAATAAAATTCGTTAGCTGGAAGAACTGCTAGCAGACCCTTGTTGTTGTTTTTTCCCCTTTATTTTATTTTTGCGCTTTCTTTGGTGCAAAATCACTTTTGTAATCTTCAGATGCTTATCTGCATACAAAACAGGTCACAATCGGGTCAGCAACTTACTGACCCTGAATAGGGGAGAAATGCTTATTTAGATAGGAAAGCAGAAAATACAAATGTTCTGACTTGGAATGAATTTCTGGCTGCTGGAGGCTCTGTTCCCATCAAGGTTCATTAAAGATGAAAAAGAGGGAGGGGAAATCCCCATCCTCTCTATTCTGCAACCTGTGGGGCACCCAGTCCCAATCTGTTTAAGGGCTGAGCGTGGGCTTCTGCACCCTTATCGGAGGTACAGCCTGTGTTTCTGAACACCGGTTGATAACATGCCTTCCGCCTGCCATTGGGAGTAATGTGATGGTCAGCAACTCAACCAGTATCTTAGGTTCAACACGGAGTAAAAGAGACGCCAGGCCTGCTGCTATCCTGAAATTGCAGCAATTACCCTGATTGCTCTTTAGAAGGCCAGATCCTGAAGTTGAAACTCAAGTACTTTGGCCACCTAATGAGAAGGAAGGACTCACTGGAGAAAAGCCTGATGCTGGGAAAGATGGAGGGCAAGAGAAGAAGGGGACGACAGAGAAAGAGGTGGCTGGATGGAGTCCCTGAAGCAGGAGGCGTGAGCTTCAACGGACTCCAGAAGATGGTAGAGGACAGGAAGGCCTGGAGGAACGTTGTCCATGGGGTCACGATGGGTCGGACACAACTTCGCAATTAACAACACTTGCAAATTCTGCAACGCACACCAGAAGGCATCTAACTTTCCTTGGACACCTTTCGACAGAATAACAAGAGTTGGAAGGCACCTTGGAGGTCATCTAGTCCAACCCCCTGCTCAAGTGGGAGACCCTGTACAATTCCAGACAAGTGGCTGTCCAGTCTCTTCTTGAAAACCTCCAGTTGTGGAGCGCTCACTCACTATTTTCCAAGGCACCTGAAGGCAGGACAAGATAAATCATGTGTTAGTTTCTTTTCGTCCTGTTTTGCTAACTGGATGAAGGCAAGTGGTTCCACTGGTTAATTGTTCCCACTGTCAGGAAGTTTCTCCTTAGTTCTAGGTTGCTTCTCTCCTTGATTAGTTTCCATCCGTTGCTTCTTGTCCTTCAAGTGCTTTGGAAAATAGTTTGACACCCTCGTCTTTGTAGCAGCCTTTCAAATATTGGAACACTGTTATGTCACCCCTCATCCTTGTTCTTCATATAGTTTAGCCTCTAGCCCCCAAGCATCTTTGTTGCTCTGTTATGCACCCTTTTCAGAGTCTCCATTGCTTTTCTGCTCCCAGTTAGCAAAACTGGATGAAAAGAAACCAACACAGGATTTATCTGCATCCTTAAGCTTCATTCTAGATTTTATTTCAGCCTTGAGCATCACGGCCATGGGTATGACTGTATCAAACGTCTGTTTACTATCCTCTTTTCTGAAATCCCAATAAGAGAAAACTGAATTCCGCAATCACCTCTTCACAAAGCCAGTTTTGCTGAAACATTGGAAACCTGAAGGTTTTCTAAAATCTGAAGATTCTAGAATATTAGAAATGTGAATTGTAAAGGTCTTAGGGCTCTTTTATCATTTTTTCTTTCTCCTCCTCCTCCTTTTAAAACACTTTTACTTTTTGTCGCCCTGAGGCTTGCTGGCCTACAGGTAACTGAACCAGCCTATAGTCCTGAAAAAACAGCCCACCTCTTTTTATTTCTTATCTCAAAGATCCAAGTTTTACACCAAGAGGGAGTAAGTAACCTTGTGGAAAAAGTCAAGAAAAATCACCACCAACTAACAGCCTATTTGAAAAGTGGCTTGAGAATGAAGCTCTGAGCGGTTTCACAGCAACCGCTGGACTACCAGGAAATAATTTTTCCCTCTTTCTCTGCTGCCAAAAAAAAAGGTGACGTCTCTCCACTGATCAAGATTGCATCAAAGGCCATTTCTTGAGTCATTTCTTGGCTCAGCCTCCCCATAGACGGCTGAATGCTCTACCACAAGCAGGGAAACCTGTCTTGCAGAATCACCCGGAGGCTCTCCTATCCCACCTGCTGAAGACTGAACTCTGAAAATATCCCTCTAAAAGTCCTCAAGAAGGTTGCCTTGATGACCAGGGGAAGGGCTTCTCCATCACTGTTCAGACGCTCCTGGGATGGCTAGGATGATTGCTCTGCTTTTTTATCCCTGCCCTCCTCCTCTTTCAACAAGGGGGGCAAAACACTAAGAACCAGGGCGAGCTGTGCGCTCCCTCAGGGAGTTTCGTTGTGCAACCCCAATCATGCCACCTTGGCAGATGCCCAGAAAATATGGGTCAAGCGATCATGCAAGCATCAAGCTGTCTAATTCTCAGAAGGAAAGGGAGCAGAAGGCCAGCCTCTCCCAGTCAGGATGTCCTCAGGCCAACTGACTCTTCTTCTTGGGTTTAGACCAGGGGTGCCCAACCGTGGCAACTTAAAAGACTGGTGGACTTCAACTCCCAGAATTGAACTGGGTGTGTGTGTGTTCAACCTTGGCAACTTTAAGACTGGCACACCGAGCTAGGGAATTCTGCGAGTTGAAGTCCACCGGTCTTAAAAGTTGCCAAGGTTGGACACCCCTGGTTTAGACACTGACCTACCTTGCAGGGCTGTTTGTGGACATCTTCAGGGCACAATCCTTTCTCTACTGAGCCCCGTTTTGGGAGAAACTCCATACTGCTGGTAACCAACCATAGTAGTAAAGTTGGAAGGGACCTTGGAGGTCATCTAGTCCAACCCCCTGCTCGGGCAGGAAACCCTACACCATTTCGGACAAGTGGCTGTCCAGTCTCTTCTTAAAAACTTCCAGTGTTGGAGCATTCACTGCTTCTGGAGGCAGGCTGTTCCACTGATTCATTGTTCTCACTGTCAGGAAGTTTCTCCTTAGTTCTAGGTTGCTTCTCTCCTTGATTAGTTTCCACCCATTGCTTTTAGAGGCAACCAACCCTCCCCGGGTCGACTCCCATATATTAAGGGTGTGTATGTGTATGGCAGCACCCCATTGGAAAGAATGGGGGGCAAAGGTGCCCTTGGGGTGGGCAAGGGCAGCTTTGCATCCCTTCTCAGCCATGGGGGTTCCTTGGGGGGGGTTATCTGACTCTGGGCGACCTTCCTCACAAGGTTATTTTGTCTGTGTTGGGGGGGTTAAAAGAGACTGAAGGGACCTCCAAGAACTGCCTAACCCCCCTCCCAAGGCATAGGGCAATAATGGGGGTGTCTTACTCAGCCGCACTTGGGCGCGCTTTAGAAAGGGCCCCCGCCACAAGGCCCGTCCCGTGTCGGGCCGTTCCGCGGGCTCACCGTGTGTCAACGACGGGGGCGGCGGCGGCGGCGGCAGGCCCGGCGGGGGCGAGGGAGGCGGGGGCGGCGGCGCGGGCTGCCCCGGGCCGCCCCTCAGGAAGGCCGGCACGAACTCTGCGGCGTGGACGTTGGGCACGAAGGGCTTGGCGTTGACGTTGAGGTGCCGGCTGAAGGCCGCGCCCAGGAGCTGCTCTTCCTCGCCCTCCAGCTGGGCCGAACCGGGCGCCGCCGCCGCCGCCACTGCGGCTTCTTCTTCCTCCTCCTCCTCCTCCACGGCGGCGGCGGCGGCGGCGCTCCCGTTGCCCGGCTCCAGGTCCGCCTGGTCCCAGCAATCGGGCGCCGAGTCGCTGCTGCTCCCGCTGCCGTTCGCCTCCATTTTGTGCGCGCGCCCGCCGGGCCCCTCACGAGCCTCTCTGCGGCCGAAGCGCCTCCCCGGCGCGGAAGGGAGGGAGGGAAGGCCCCGAGCGGCGGCGACGGACCGACGGACGGCGGAAGGCGGCGGCGGAGGCAGCGACCCAGTCCTCGCTCCGGCCACGCTCCGCGTGTGCCCCTCCGCCCCGACGCAGTATGGCCTCCCTCAGCTGCCGTACGCCTCGCCTTCCGTCCCCCCTGCGCGTGCGCGGGCGCCGCCTAGACGCTCGGTAGTCCTGCGTCGGCGCGTAGGCCCTTGCGACCTATGGGCGCCGCCGGGACTGATGACTACAACTCCCGAAAGGCTGCGCGCGCCGCAGCGGGACTAAGTGGCCGGGCCGCACGGGAAGCACAACTCACTGCTCTCTTTCCGCTCCCTCCCCTCCCTTTGCGCCGGCGTGGGATTCTTCCGAGTCTCGGCAAAAAAAAAAAAAAAAAAATCCCCAGCAGCCCTCGCGTGGTTCTTGCCTTGCGCACGCGCTCTTTTGTTTCTCCCTTCTTCCCTCTCCGGAAGAAAGAGAATCAATGGGAATTTTTCTGATTTCATTTGCAAAGGAGGTGTTATTATTGCAAGGAAGTGTGGGAGTTGAGCGGTCATGGATGTATTTCGTGGAAACGTGGCTTGCGCTGGAAAAGGGGGAGTTGATTGAGACTTGTCGCCAAGGAAGGAGAATAAAATGTTTTCCAAGGATGTGAAGTGGTTGCACTTACGTTTTTAGATTAATTTCTCACTCGCCTTTCCTTGAACAAGTCTTTCGCTTCATGTAATCCTTACAGCAGCCCTGTGAGGTAGGTTAGGCTGAATGATAGTGGCTGTGTTTGCTGGACTTGCTAATTCAATGTTCAATGAACTTCAGTTTACTTAAGCACATTCATAGTTTACTTATACCAGTCCCGAATATGGTGTTGAGTAAACTATGGTTCATTGAACACATCAACGTGCTTTAAGAACTGACTGAATCATGGTTCACTGAGCGCTTATAAAATAAAAAGCAATGTGCCACAGTTTACAAGTCACAATGGCAGGGATTTAGGCATCGTGCTCAGTCAAAACCAAATGAACTGTGTTTTGATACGGTGATAATAATAAAGTTGGAAGGGACCTCGGAGGTCATCTAGTCCAACCCCCTGCCCAGACCATTTCAGATAAATGGCTGTCCAGTCTCTTCTTAAAAACTTCCATTGTTGGAGCATTCACCGCTTCTGGAGGCAGGTTGTTCCACTGGTTAATTGTGCTAACTGTCAGGAAGTTTCTCCTTAGTTCTTGTTTAGTGACCACAATCAGCACTAGCAACTCAGTAATTCAGCAAAGTGGTAGCTAAGCAAAACTACTATGCTTGTGATCTGGCTTTGCTTCATAAACCTGTGAAGGTCGTAAAAGTGAGGATTAGTGCAAAGTTACTTTTTGATCACCCTCGTAACTAGGAACGGTCCTATACGAGGCAGTCACTAAATGAGGACTACCTGCATCAGTTGTTATTAGAAGAAAATATTTGAGCTAAAATCCATTTGGAAGCTACTGCTACTTTTCCATCTAATGCAGACATGTCAAACACAAGGCCCGTGGACCGGATGCGGCCGGCGAAGCCATCCTGGAAACAGTGAGGGAACAGCCTCCTCTGCCTTGGCCCTGGCCCAGGCCAGCCGGGAGCCAATGTACAATTTTGTGGTGGCCATCTTGGCGCTTGCCCCGGTCCCACCCCCTTTTGCCAGAGACCCTCTGATCTATCCCACTTCTGCCCAGGCCCCCACAGGCACCCTTGACGCGAATGAAATTGAGTTTGACACCCCTGATCTAATGTATCCAGGTGTTTTTTTTTCTACTGCCAATGGCATGTCACAAACCGGGAAACCGTTTTGCCTAACTATCACTGGATGTCACTCTTGAGTCATACAATTTTCAAAGTTTCCAGCTCTGAGCTGCAGAAACCTCTTGGGTGAGAAGCAGAATGTCTTCAAAGTTGCCTCTTGAAAAAAGCCCCTTTGGGACAACCATGACCTGGATGACTGAGAATCTCCATAGACAGTTCTTCTATTTTTCTTACACTCAAATAATCTAATGCGCCAAGAAGGATAACCCCCCCCATCTACAGCCATATTTATCAACATTTCAGCCGCGCAGTGAAGAAAGGGAATGAAAACGTGGCACTTTGCCTGCTTTAATTTTTATTTCTTTTTCCTTTTCATTTAGGGATGAAACCTACAGGCCATCCATGTTGCCTAACCCTTTTTTTTCCCAACACCCCCCAGACGAGGAAGCACTCCCCATTCGATCCCCCTCCTCCCTCTGGCTGGTGACTCGGGATAATGGAACCTGTGTTCCCAAGGACGAACCTGGCTGCTTCTCCCAACTGGCTTGGTGACTGGGATGGCTGTCACGATGGCTATAAAAACGTGAAGAGGGCAAGAAGGAAGGGAAGAATTTTTCATCCAGGGGCTGGACTAGAAGACCTCCAAGGCCCCTTTCCAAATCTGTTATCTCAGGGGGTCTTCCAACTTAGTCCTTTGATGACTTGTGGACTTCAACTCCCAGAATTCCTCAGCCAGGCATGCTGGCTGAGGAATTCTGGGAGTTGAAGTCCACAAGCAGGGGTCTTCCCTCTTGGCCCTTTGATGACTTGTGGACTTCAACTCCCAGAATTCCTCAGCCAGGCATGCTGGCTGAGGAATTCTGGGAGCTGAAGTCCACAAGCAGGGGTCTTCCCACTTGGCCCTTTGATGACTTGTGGACTTCAACTCCCAGAATTCCTCAGCCAGGCACACGCGTGCCTGGCTGAGGAATTCTGGGACTTGAAGTCCACAAGTCATCAAAGGGCCAAGTGGGAAGACCCCTGGATTATCCTCTTATTCATCCTTCCCGGATGAATTGGGTGGGGGGCTCCTATACCTTCCCCACCGCCATCAAGGAAGGCGGGGCACCCAAGCCACGATCCATCCTCCGCCACCCACTCTTTGCAGGACGCTTCCGGGTTCCGCGTGTTTTGCTTCCGGGGTGGAGGGTCACTTCCGGTGGCGGCGGCGGCGGCTGCCGCCCTGCTCTCGGAGTCCGGGCGGTGGGGGGGGGGCGAGTCGCTCCAGCTTCGCGGGCACCATGAGCGGTGAGTGGGGCTGCCGAGGACGGGGGGGGGAGGGAAGAGGAGGAGGCGCTCTGCACATGCCCAGGGGCGCCCTTGCCGGTGGTTAGCCCTCCCTCCCCTCTGCGCTCGGGGCTTCCCCTGATCCTTTAGAAGTCCCTCGAAAGCTCCCGGCACTTGGCGTATGCTCAGAGGTACGCTGCCCCTCGCTTTTGTTTCTTGCTTTGGTCGCCCTTCCTGGCTTGGCTTGGCTTTCCTACGGGCAGGGCGCTCTGCACTCTCTCAGAGGCACTTTTCCTGCTTTGGGAATGACAGGCACTGTTGTTTTTCTGGGGGGGGGGCGGGGCCGGCAGGAAGCGCTCTGTACCCGCTCAGAGGCTCTCTGCCCATTTTTTTATGAAGAGATTTGTTGAGGCTCTGGGCACTCTGTACCCGCTCAGAGGAGTTCTGCTCGTTTTTCTTAGGTGGTTGAGGTTGTGGGCACGCTTTGCCTGCTTGAGAGGCATTCTGCCCATTTTCTGAAGGGGTTGAGGAGGTTTTCCGTCACTCTGTACCCGCTCAGAGGGTCTCTGCCCATTTTATTCAGGAGTTGATGAGGCTATGGGCACTCTGTGCCGGCTCAGAGGCTTTGCCAGTTTTCTTAAGGGCTTGAGGAGACTCTCTAGGGACCCTTTGTAGAGCCAATATTCTCTGGTTTCTCCTCAGATCATATAAATCTTTCCCCTTTTATCAATTTTCTTAAGGGGATGATGTGGCTCTGGGCACTCTGTACCCGCCCAGAGGCACTCTTGCCACTTTTCTTAAGAGGTTAATGAAGCTTTAGGCCCTCTGCATTTGCTCAGATTCTTCCAGTTTTCTTAAGGAATTGATATGATTCTGGCCACTCTCTACCTGCTCAGGGACGCCTTCCTATTTCTCCCAAAGATGCTTTTCAAAAGGCAACTGGGCTTCTGTTGGGTTTTTTTTTTTCCCTTGAAAACATTTTGCTTCTACTCCAAGAAGCTTCTTCAGTTCTGTTCAGTTCTGTTCTTCAGAACTGAAGAAGTTTCTTAGCGGAGAAGCGAAATGTCTTCAAGGGGAAAAAAAAATCCAATAAAATCCAGTTGCCTTTTGAAATACACCTTTGGGGCAATCATCACCTGGATGATGGAGAATCTCCGTAGACACCCTCCTATTTCTCTTACTTTGAGGTGTAAACCCTTCTGCATCTTTCCAAGTGCTGTGATTTTTTTGCTTTGGTTGTGAAAGTGGGAATGAAGATGTAGGTTAAGCCTTTTGTTAAACGTCAACTTGCTGTCTGAACTGACTGTCAGTCAGCTTTTCAGAGCTAAGTGACATGATGCTTGCCTCCTTTATGCTGATGGTGGAGTGAGTGCCTGGATGTGGTTATTTGACAATAGAATTGTCAAGCAGATTTCTTTTTAACGGAACCATAAAGTGTGCACTCAAACAGGAAATCCAAATTCATTTATTTGCACGCTCACCCGCGTATTCAGTCACTTTTGATCTTTTCAGTTTTCACTGCAGTTACCTAAATATTGGTTTACCTCTTGAGGGAATCTGAAGGAAAGAACCAACAGCATTTTGTCTCTCTGTATGTGTGTGTCTGTGTTGTTTTTGAGTAACTTTGTTTCTCATGTAGACTTGATATTTTACATTGTTTGCTTGAGAGAATCTGGTGGAAAGAATCAACAGCATTTTTTTGTGTTGTTGTATTCGAGTAACTTTGTTTCTCATGCTGACTTGATATTTTACATTGTTTGCTGAATGTTGCATAGTAAGCAAACTGTCTTGTATGAGTAAATGGATATTATAGTTTCAAATATCCTTTAACTCCTTCTGCAAATGGACTGTTGCCTGCAGTAACTGAATCCCATCTGTTACTTTAGGAAAATATCTGCATCCCAGCATAATAAAAAGCTCATATTTTTTTTAAAAAAGACTTAGATTCACAGGCATGCTGTTATTACATTACAGTTTAAGCGATTTTCCTCCTAGATTCCATTTAGAATATATCAGAATTTCACCGTGGTATCCATAACACCAACTGAGAAGCAGTGGCTTAGAAAATGCTCTTAATTAAACACTTCATGTGTTTGTTTTTTTTTTGCTCCTCCCTTCTGTTATATTGAAAATTACAATCTGTTGGCAAACAGCCTTAATTTCTTTCTCTTTTTTTCTTTTTACCCCATATCAAGAAGAGGATCTTGTGGGAACCAAGGGCTTTGGCCAAAATGGAGATATTCCTAATATAATTTTGCAAGTCATGTACTCTGGAGAAGCGTCGACTCCTCTAAGCACCATAACTTGATACCTGTACTTTGTGTAGAGTCAATGTACTCTAGCTGAATCATTGATGTGTTGAGGCTTGTTTGGCGTTTAGGAATAAAATGTGCAGCAGCGGAGTAAGGATGAAAAGTGGTAGACTTAGCAAGACAACAACTTGATAACAGATATGACTGGGTTTTTTTTTCTTTCCTTCCTCCTACCTCTCCGCTTCCTTGAAATATTTAAGGAATAATTGGTAACTTATATAGAAATCAGCTGGAGACAGGAGTCCAAAGTTGGAATCTGTAGTTCTCAGAAATCACATGAGTGTGACAGAATGCAAAATTAGCAACTTAGCTAACTGAGACCTGGGAACAAGATGGATCTTTCTGATTATTTGGCCATTAATAGCAGTTTCCATAAGCGCTGATTAGCTTTTTGGTTCACAATCTTTCTTGAAAACCTTGTAGATTAATTCTGAGACACTGAAACATGAAGGAATCGATATACATTTTGCCTGTGTATAATCATTTTGTGCTTCCTCTAATTAATAGGGGTGTATCAAATATTTTGCCTTTGAAGCACCCTGCTAGTGTGTGTTTTCAAATTGAAAACAGGGTTCTAATCTTATGGAAAGAGTTACGACACTCTGCTGACAATCCCATAAATTTTCTGAGCTCAAAATAGCCTGTGCTTGAAATTCCTGTTTCAACTTTGAACCCTGACGGTTTGTGATCAGAAAGCTTATTTTTCCATATGATATCTTTGGTAGATTGCTGAATAAGCCTTGAAAATAAAAAGCAACTGATTTGAACACAAAATGGAGAATTTCGAGCTTGGCTCTTTTTTGAATTGGAAACATATTCACCACCTCTATTTGATTGGCCCTTGGGGAGGACATGAGATACGTTTTGAGTGTTTGTTGATTTAAAACATTTATCTAGCCTCCCATCTTCAAACCAACTCTGGACGGCTGCCAATCAAAATTGAAAACACCATAGAAATCATAATAAAGCTATAAAACTAAGCACCTTCAAAACAACAAAAACCTGGAGCCGTCATAAACTGCAGTCTTTTGTTGAAGCACTTAGATCAGTGGTTCTCAATCTTTTTAATGCCGTGACCCCCAACCGGTTGTAAGTCGAGGACTACTCAACCGGTCGTAAGTCGAGGACTACTCAACTGGGGCAGCACCGTTGGCAGAATGGGACTTTTGGCAGGCTCAGCAGGGCAGAGACAGCCTGGACAATTCCTACTGGCTTTTGAAAGCCAATAGAATTAGACTCTATTCAAGAGAGTCTATTCTATTGGCTTTCAAAAGCCAATAGAATAAAAGGGAGTAGCACAGCTAAGGAAAAGGGGGAAAAAATGGCGGACTGCGTTGTTTGGCGACCCCCGTGAAATGGTCGTTCGACCCCAAATGGGGTCCTGACCCACAGGTTGAGAACCACTGACTTAGAAGGAAAGGAAGATCTTCAAAGCTTTACAGTAGACTAAGAACAGGCATTTTCAAACTTGGCCCTTTTATGACTTGTGGACTTCAACTCTCAGCGCATGCTGGCTGAGGAATTCTGGGAGTTGAAGTCCACAAGTCATCAAAGGGCCAAGTTTGAAGACCCTTGACTAAGAGGGTTGAGGCCTGGCAAAATTAAATGGGGCAGGGGCTGCCACGGAAAAGGCAGTCTTCTTAGCTTCCACCAGATGGTGGTATTTAGAGGAAGGGACCAGGAGCATGCCAACCCCATCTGTTCTGGTAGGATGGTACAGGTAGTCCTCAGTTTACAACTGTTCATTTAGCGACCGTTCTGTAGCAACATAATTCAAGCTGAGACTGAGTGCGCCTCCCTTTTTGATCATGCACATTATATGACTGAGAATTGACATCCCATCTTCTTGCACGTGGACAGGTATTGATGGCTAAAGGCAAAGGCTGTACAAAAATAGCCAAAGATCCATAAAGCTACGTTCTGCAGAGAGAGCACCGTGCTATATACTTCCTGATGATCAGCCTGGATTAGAGGCAGTTAGTCCACTGGATAAATCGCTGAGAGTTCGGACGAGGAATAATATTAAGAAAAGAACGCAAGAGCGGAATTCCAGCAAGGACCTAAGATGCTTAGACATGTAGCAAGGTGTAATTAATATGATAATAAGAGGTAGTCCTCGGCTTACCTCATTTGGTTCATTTAGTGACCATTCATAGTTACAACGGCACTGAAAAAAAGTGATTTATGACCATTGTTCAGAGTTACAACCTTTGCAGCATCCCCAGAGTCACGTGATCAAAAATTCAGATGCTTGGCAACTGACTCGTACTTATGATGGTTGCAGTGTGTCCCCTTTTGCGACCTTCTGACAAACAAAGTCAACGAGGGAAGCCAGATTCACTTAAAAACTGAGTCACTAACTTGTCAACTGCAGTGATTCACGTAACAACGATGGCAAGAATAGTCGTCAAATGGGGGAAAAGTCACTTAACAGCTGCCTCATTTAGCAACCAAGAAATTTGGGCTCAATTTTGAGGGCTATCTGTAGTTGTGCTTAGGGAAGAGCATCCCACAGACAAGCTGGCCCTGTGCCGTGTGAAGTTTTAAAGGTGATGATTTAGTATAAATTGAACCCAGGCTGTTCTTTGCTGAATAAGAATTGAAAGGGGGACCTGTGAGATTTTGGGGTGAGAACGCCTGCCTGAGGCCACTCCTGTCTGGCATGCTATGCTGCCTTGCCTAGTTTCACCCATTTAAAAAACTGGGGGTGTATCTTGAAACGAAAGGAAATATTGAATGTAGCATCTTTTAGTGGACTTTGAAATGTTTTGGATTTAGCTGGTATTTTCTTCCAGGATAATACAAATTGTGAAAGTTTTATTCAAGACTGCCCATGTTCCATTTTGCTTCTTGATAATCCTTCCGGCTCTGTTCCAAGCTGGGCACCCAAGCCTGTTATTAGAAGTGGATTATGGGGCTTGAAATCTACATTTCTCAATAAACGGCGAATGCATAAAACTTCTTTCTGCATTATATCAAGTGGGCCAAGTAACCTTCTCACCTTTATACTTACTTTGGATGTATTATGGATCCCTCTCCCTCCCTCTCTCTCTCTCTCTCTCTCTCTCTCTCTCTCTCTCTTTCCCCTTTCTTTCTCTCTTTCCCTTTCTCTCCTTTCTCTCTCTCTCCCTTTTCTCTCTTTCTCTTTCTTTCCCTTTCTCTCTCTCTCCTCTTTCTTTTTCTTTTTCTCTCTTTCCCTTTCTCTCTCTCTCATCTATCTATCTATCTATCTATCTATCTATCTATCTATCTATCTATCTATCTATGTGTTTATATGTAGAAATGGTTCAATTAGCAATTCTCCTCTTGGAAAAGGGGAAGAAGCGGCCTGGTTTTGCAAAGTCACGTTTCATTCATTCCCGCTATTTGCAAGTGGAAAGATATTTAATATAACATGTTTGTGTGTGTGTGTGTGTGCTTGAATTTTAGGGTTGCAGAACAGTGGTGCCCGAAGACAATTTTTACTTGAGCGTTTATTGGATGCAGTTAAACAGGTGAGAAATTAAAACTTCCAACTGTCCGGGAAAAAAAACCAACCTTGAAAAAAGTGACTTATGTCTGGTTCTCACGTTTAAAACCTTTACAGCGTCTCACGCATCCTGTTCAATACCTGAAAGTTTATCCAAGCAGCTTTGTTGTTAACTTACAAACGTTGTCTTACAGTGCCAGATCAGATTTGGGGGAAGGAAAGAGATCGCTTCGGATTCAGATAGCCGGTAAGTTTGAAGTAACATGATTTTTTTGGGGGGGGGGGGGAACGAGAAGTTCAATCTGCAGGTGTTTTATGGTGGGCATGAAGTCTCAAGAACAGGGATCTTCAAACTTGGCCCTTTGATGACTTGTGGACTTCAACTCCCAGAGTTGAAGTCCACATGTGCCTGGCTGAGGAATTCTGGGAGTTGAAGTCCACAGGTCATCAAAGGGCCAAGTTTGAAGACCCCTGGTCTGGATCCAAGCCCACGGTTTCATCAAAATGGCTGACTGAGGAATTCTGGGAGTTGAAGTCGACAAGTCATAAAAGGGCCAAGTTTGAAGACCCATGGTCTGGATCTAAGCGGTTTCATCAAAATCACCGACTGAGGAATTCTGGGAGTTGAAGTCCACAAGTGATAAAAGGGCCAAGTTTGAAGACCCATGGTCTGGATCAAAGCCCACGGTTTCATCAAAATGGCCGACTGAGGAATTCTGGGAGTTGAAGTCCACAAGTGATAAAAGGGCCAAGTTTGAAGACCCATGGTCTGGATCTAAGCGGTTTCATCAAAATGGCCGACTGAGGAATTCTGGGAGTTGAAGTCCACTAGTGATAAAAGGGCCAAGTTTGAAGACCGCTGCTCAAGAGAAATGGAGAGCCTCTGCAACAGAGGAGCATCATCTGAGCTTTTCAGGGCTTTATTTCGTATTCCTCAAACAAGTCTGTCCACGGCTAAATATCTACAGAGATTCTCAGCCATCCAGGTTGTGGTTGTCCCAAAGATGCTTTTTCACAAGGCAACTGGACTGTTTCTTCTTTTTCTCTGAGAAGACATTTTGCTTCTCATCAAAGCTGAAGAACCTTCTTGGATGGGAACGAAATGTCTTCCGAGAGAAAAAAGAAAGTCCAGTTGCCTCGTGAAAAAGCACCTTTGGGGACAAGTCTGTCCATGATCACTGTTGGTTGGTGATGGTTTATTTCTTGCCTGTTGCGGCAGGAACTGCCCAAGTGACTGAAGTATTTGTCTTAAATTAGGCTTCTTCTTGTTATGGTCCACCAAGTCATTTATGTCTCCTGGAGTCTACAGGAAACGAGTCCGTGTGGTTTTCAGAAGTGGTTTGCCATTGCCTTCTTCCTGGGGCCGAGAGAGAGGGACTGGCCCAAAGTCAATCCTTAATAATCCATTTTTTATGGAGCAGCTGAGCCAAGACCTTTTAACACAGGGGCATCCAACCTTGGCAACTTTGAAGCTTGTGGATTTCCACTCCCAGAATTCCCCAGCCAGCCAGCCTCCCCTCCCCTCATTGAAAATGTCTGGCTTCTCTTGTCAATTTTGTCCTTTTTTTCAGCTGATAGGAGATGCAGTTAGCCCAACATCTGGAGATGGTTTGATGGGACTTCTCACCAGTGACTTGACTATGACCCAGACAGTTTGACGAGCTCCAAAATATGTCTTTAAGCAAGAGACCTCACCTTTAGCAAACCTCCCCTTCTCTTTTGTCCTTGTCATCCTCTTTTTACCTTGTTCCAAACTGTAAGATGGAGAAGAGGCTTGAAAATGAAAGTGATATATAATCACTCAGGCTTGTTCTGGGAATCCCTTTAAAGCACAGGTATTACACAGCAGGGAATTCACCTTATGTGTGTGCAGAGAGAGAGAGAGAGAGAGAGAGAGAGAAAATGGATTATATTTCTGCACCTCCTTGCAAATTCTTGGCAGTAGCTGTATGGGGCCAAATTCCCACTTAGTTTGGAGGAAATTGAGGTAAGAAGTTTCTACACGCCTCAGTTTCTCTTCTCTGTTTTGCGGTTAGGGACATAATACTTAGCAATAATTTTCAGGGGATTTCTGTTGTTATTGCATCCTGTCTGTTTCTCCAGAAAAGCAGCTGTATTTTAAAGTCTTGTTTCTCTTCTTCTTCTTCTTCTTCTTCTTCTTCTTCTTCTTCTTCTTCTTCTTCTTCTTCTTCTTCTTCTTCTTCTTCTTATTCTTCTTCTTCTTCTTCTTCTTCTTCTTCTTCTTCTTCTTCCTTCTTCTTCTTCTTCTTCTTCTTCTTCTTCTTCTTCTTCTTCTTCTTCTTCTTCTTCTTCTTCTTCTTCTTCTTCTTCTTCTTCTTCTTCTTCCTTTTCATGTTATGACTATTATAAAATGAACCTGCAGGCTGAGATAGTTTTGCCTTGCTGTACACATTCACCATTTAGAAAACTTTTAAGCCCTTGATAAGAAGAGAATTAGGAAGAGAAGATGGCAGCTCCGTAGCTCTGGAGTGGGGTTTACCCCGATTATGTTCACTGAACGTGTGGTTTGACCGTTGTCCTTTCTAAAAATGAACAAAAGAGAGAGGGGATTATCTTTTATCATCCTAGACCAGGGTTAGGCAACCTTGGCTCTTTTAGGACTCGTGGACTTCAACTCCCAGAATCCCTGAGCCAGCCGTGCTGAGAGGAAAGGGAGAGGTTTCCAAGCTGAGCCATGCTGGCTCAGGAATTCTGGGAGTTGAAGTCCACGAGTCATAAAAGAGCCGAGGTTGTCTACCCCTGTCCTAGACTAGTGTTTATCAACTCTGAGAACTTTGAGCCGGGTGGACATCAACTCCGAGAATTCCCCAGCCAGTTTAAAATTCCCAAAGTTGAGAAACACTGTTTCAGTTACTCTTTCTCAACCCTAGAAAGGAGGCAACAGTAAACCACTTCTGGAAACCTTGCCAAGATAATTGTGGAGACTTGTCCAGGTATAATCAGAGGCAATCGAAAGAAAGAAAGAAAAAATAGAGTGAGAAAGTTTTACATGAAGAGAGCGTTTATTTTTGCTCTTCCTGGATGTCGCTTGCTCTTTTCTATATTTTAATGTTCCAAACCAACTTTTAAACAGCATAAACCACCCAAACATATTATAGCAATAGACTTAATGATTATCCCATAGTCCTTTACCGGTCTCTCTAGATAGTTTACAGTGTCAGCGTATCGTCTCTAACCACTTGGCTGCTCATTTGATCGATTTCGGAAGGAGGGAAAGCTGAGTCAACCTTGAGGCCCATCTGGATCAAACTCCCGGCAGTGGGCAGAGTTAACCTGCAATACTGCATTCTCACCACCAGGGATCCTACGTTATATGGAGCTGGGCAGCCTTACCAATTTCATGAAATAAATGCATCAAATCTGGCTTTTGGGTTGCCTGGGAAGGCCTTATCTTAGATTTTCCTTCCTTTTCCAGTGTTTCTTAAGGTCTTAAAGACATTTTGAAAAAAAAAGTACTTCTTCCCCCCGTCTTTCCCAACATAAAAACTCTGTGGGGAGGATGCCCACGATGCCCATTTGAGATTGGACTGTGCCTCCCCCCCCCTGCCATGGGGCATTTTCCCATGCTAAGCTCGAAGATCTGTACCACTTTGGCATCGCCAGGCGCCAGTTCGCCTCTGTCGCCTTCACAACGTAGCGCTCGGTCTCTGCTTTCCTCCATTTTGCGCAGCGTTTCCCATTCAACCGCCGCTGTCTTTCAGAGTTACGTGCCTCTGCGCGCAGTTTGAGTCCGTCCTTCAGCATGGCTTGAAGAGGACCCGGGGGTTAGCTTTAACTGCAGCCGCCATCAAGCAAGTTACCGGATTCTCCAGTAAAACTGAAATGGGTAATTCAGCCTTCTAGCATGCTTGCCTCTTCCTCATTTTTTTTTTTTAAAAATTGAACAATGCTTTGGCAGTCTTCCTTCCGTGCCAATCGCTGGCAACTGAACTCCTTTCAACAGCATCGTGGGGGAGGAAGAGACGATTGCTTCTCCTATCTGAGCTGAGGCTTGGATGGGCCTCCTTATAATGGTTATTGCCTCCCACGTCAGCCACATCTGTTCTATTATGGTTGTGTGCCTGGGGGTGACTCTGTTGGAAAGAAAGCTTGGCTGCAAGATCTCTTTCCTAAAAAGCAGGTGATAAATGCGAAAAATGACACGTACGACGGTGGAATAACCCTAGCTCTCCCTGAGTTGGTTTCTGAGGATCGTGGTTCTTTGCATCGTGGTTAGTGATCTGAGATTCTGGGAACTCATTTTGGGGGCTGAAGAGGGTTGTGGTCAGGAAGAAATATTCCTTGATCATTGCCCCTCACTCTGCAATACATTGGTGCCTTTTCCTTGACAAGTCAAGCCACTTTTCAGATAACTCTTAAAATACGTCGATGATTTTTGGAGAATGGCAGCTATGCTTTGCTTCCTATATCAGTGTTTTCCAGTGTTGGTGGCTTTAAGATGTGTGGACTCCAACGCCCAGAATTCCCCAGCCAGCATGAATTCTGGGAGTTGAAGTCCACACACAATTTCTTAATCTCCCTGTGATTAAGGCATTCAGCCGCAAATGAGCTTGTGAATGAACTCCGTTTGGACAACCTAACTTCAACAAGATATAAATTGAAATTTCTAAAATAGTAGAACAGCTTATCTTGCAAACTCTTTTGAGATAAGGCCAGGTTATCCAACTTTGTCAGCTGATTCTCCCAGCCAGCATGAATTCTGGGAGTTGAAGTCCCTATGTGATTTTTGGAAATTCGTGGATTCCAGGAATTCTGGGAGTAGAAGTCCACGCGTCTTAAAACCTCCGAGGTTGAGAAACATTGTCCTAGGTGACTGGCTGCAGGCTAGTTTAAATTTTATTGCTATTTTCTGAGAGTAATTATGATTTTGAAAAAATGTTTATGGTTTGAGATTTGTAATTGTGACAGTGTAAAAATATTAGGAATATAATAGCTGGAGAGTTCCATGCTCTCCATCCATTCTTAGCTGCCCAGAGTTGTGATAACGAGACGAGTAGTCAAATTTCCAGGCTACTTGTGAACCTATTTTTTTTCTCTTCCCAGAATCCATATTTTGGTACTATGTGAAGGAAGTTCTTAATAAACATGAGCTGCAGCGTTTCTATTCTCTGAGGAATATCACAACGGATACGGGTCGAGGCCGAGCCTGGCTCCGCTGCGCTCTCAATGAACATTCCTTAGAAAGATATTTGCATATGTTGCTTGCAGATAAAAATCATCTCAGGTACGTTTTCTAAATGCTCTTCTTCGTGGGGAAGGTGGGCATGGTTTTAAAAGTAGGACTTTTAGGTAGATACAGAGAATAATTACAGGTCAAGGTTGAACTGTGAGCTTTGTCTGCGCTTGGTTGTTTTCTGGCAGATCAAAAAATTTTCATTGCTAAGCAAGACAGTTGCTCCAACTTTATTATTATTATTATTATTATTATTATTATTATTATTATTATTATTATTATTACTACTACTACTATGTGAGTTGTGGCCCATTTCTTGCTAGGATAGGATAGGATAGAATATAGGATAGGATAAGATAGGATAAGATAGGGTAGGATAGGATAGGATAGGATAGGATAGGATAAATGGAGTAGAGTAGAGTATAGAGCTGGAAGGGACTCTGGAGGTCTTCTAGTCCAGCCCCCTGCTCAAGCAGGAGAACCTACCTACACCATCTCGGACAGGTGATTGTCTAGTCTTTCCTTATAAATCTCCAGTGATGGAGCGCCCACGATTTCTGGGGGTAAGCTGTAAGACCTTTCCTATGCGTAGATTTGTTTATTTTTTTTACTCCGCCTTTTCAGTGTCTTCTATGAAGACTGGTCCTTCCTGATGGACGAAGAACGATCCAGTATGATTCCCATCATGGCAGCCGGTAAGCATGGACCAACATCTAGACTTGAAACCTTCTGGACTCATTCATAGTCTGGCTATGATTTCAGCAAATCATTTAGCTGCGTCCTACTGAACAATCTGCAGCAAAGGTTGAGTACCAGCCTGAACCACAAATTATTGTTTACAAGCCATAACAGCTTCACTGTGAAGTAGGAGCTGCTGTCATGCTGTCTCTCCTGGGAATTCAATTTCTGCTGCGTCTTAAGGAATTGCCGGGCGTGGCTAAGGAGTGGGCGTGAGGTCCCAGGTAGATTAGCGGCCAGGTAAAGCAACTGATCAAATCTGACTGATAATGAAGAACTTCTTCTGTATAAATCCGGGGTGTCCAACCTTGGTGACTTTTAAGATCTGTGGACTTCAGCTCCCAGAATCCCCCAGCTAGACATGCTGGCTGGGGAATTTTGGGAGTTGAAGTCCATAAATCTTAGTCTTCGAGGTTGGACGCCCCTGATGTCTATAGTTCTATCTCATTTCCCTCTGGCCAATCCTAATTTGTTTTTTTGTTTTTTGTTTTTTGTTTTCCTCACCTATCCCAGCCCACTGGAGTTTGTGGCATCTAAAACCTGAGCTAAAAGTATTTATAAAAGATGATTGAGAAGGCTGTTTTATTTCAGTCCCATTGGAGTGAATTTAGGCCAGAGATCTTCAAACCTGGCCCTTTTATGACTTTTGGCTGAGGAATCCTGGGAGTTGAAGTCCACAAGTCATAAAAGGGCCAGGTTTGAAGACCCCTGCTTGTGGACTTCAACTCCCAGAATTCTTCAGCCAGGCACGCTGGCTGAGGAATTCTGGGAGTTGAAGTCCGCATGTCATAAAAGGACCAAGTTTGAAGACCCCTGATTTAGCTGACCTAAAAGATTGTGGTTTGGTTTTGTTTTGTTTCCTTTTGTTTTCTCTTTACCCAAAGGGCTGAACTCCATTCTCTTTGCAATCAACATTGATAATAAGGATTTAAATGGACCGAGCAAGTGCCCGCCCTCCGTCTCTGACCTTCTCAAGGAATCCACCCAGAACGTGACCTCTTTGCTCAAAGAATCCACCCAAGGTGTCAGCACCCTCTTCCGGGAGATCACAGCTTCGTCCCCTGTTTCCATGTTAATCAAATCCGATCAAGATGCTGACCTGCTGCCTATTTTATCCAAGTGTGTCAGTGGCGGTAAGTGCTGCTAGGAATATAGATAGCCTTCACTTAAGGACTAGTTGCTTAGTGACTGTTTAAAGTTAGAACAACTGCCCCCCCCCAAAACCCTACTTATGACCGGATTCTGGAGTTCTGACAGCTGCACAGACACACCCCTCCCTGAAGTCCCACAACCACATTACGAAGACTTGGCAACCAACTAATGTTTATGGCCAGTTGCATGTGTTCTGCAGTTGTGCGACCATGATTGACAATGTATTTTGTCAGTTTCTGGCAAAAAAAGCTCATAGGAATACATTGTTTCACTTAATGACCATGTTATTGTTAGTTGCGAAGTCGTGTCCGACCCATCACAACCCCATGGACAACATTCCTCCAGGCCTTCCTGTCCTCTACCATCTTCTAGAGTCCCTTTAAGCTCACGCCTACTGCTTCAGGGTCTCCATCCAGCCACCTCATTCTCTGTCGTCCCCTTCTTCTATTGCCCTCCATCTTTCCCAGCATTAGGCCCTTCTCCAGGGAGTCCTTCCTCCTCATTAGGTGGCCAAAGTACTTGAGTTTGAACTTCAGGATCTGGCCTTCTAAAGAGCAGTCAAGGTTGATCTCCTCTAGGACTGACCGGTTGGATCGCCTTGCAGTCCAGGGGACTCGCAGGAGTCTTCTCCAGCACTAGAGTTCAAAGGTCTCGATTCTTTGGCGCTCTGCCTTTTTTATGGTCCAACTTTCCCAGCCATACATTGCAACTGGGAAAACCATGGCCTTGGCTATACGCACGTTTCTTGGCAGGGTGACGTCTCTGCTTTTTAGTATGCTGTCTAGATTTGCCATAGCTTTCCTCCCCAGGAGCATTACCATAGCCTTCACTTAATAATCACGGTGTTTGCTTCACGATTGCCACACAAAAAGTCGTAAATTCAGGTCAGGTCACATGGATGCCTCAACTGATAAGTGTCATCACTTACAAGAGAAGTTGCAGGCGATCATACGTTGAAGATACACACATGACATTACATACATATATCTCTTGCAAGCTTTTTGCATGAAGGCTGGGGTATCCAACCTTGGCCACTTTAAGACCTAGGATAGACTTCTACTTCCAGAATTCAATTCCCAGCAAGGTTGGCTGAGGAATTCTGGGAGTCGAAGTCCACACAGGTCTTTAAAGCTGCCAAAGCTTGGACACCCTTGAGTTGAAGGTCTTCCCTTTGGGGCCTCTGTTCCTTCCTTCAGATTTAAAATGCCGGAAAGACCGAACGAAGAAAAAGAAGAAAATCACCAAAATCATTTCGTTCGACGACGAAGAGGGCCAACTTCTAGGGACCTCCTTACGGGGGACAGCGGCAGGAGAAGACTCTGAAGATTGTGGCGAGAGACTTTCAGCCTCGGGAGCGTCTTCTGTAACTGAACAGATGGACACTCTGCACGGCAACGAGGCTGGGACGTCACTCAAGCATCCTTCTGAGTATCTGAACGGGGACTGCGGCTACCTGAAACTGGATGTCAAAAGTATAGACGATGAAGAGGCTGAGGACAATGAGGACAACACCACCAGGACATTGAGGAACCACAGTGTGATGGAAGACACAGAGGTGCTTACAAAGTGAGTCTGGTCCGAATACAGGTAGTTCTCGCTTGACGACCTGTTTGAATTAACGACAGACCCCCCCTCAAAAGATGCTTACTATCTGTCCTTGAAGTGACAACTGCTGTACCCCAAACCCCCCTGGTGGTTACATTATTGTCGGACCTGCCACAACTTTAACCTCCAAATTAAAAAAAAACAAAAAGCAATCCTTGGCTCCATTTGTTGTATAGTTTAATTAGAGATCAATTGTATTGGCAGTATTGCAAAACCAGAAGTGAGAACCGCGGGCCCAAATCCCGAAGTTCTGCTTTTCCCTCCCTTAACTTATCTCTCATTACCCACCCCAGGGTAACCAATCAGGTTCAGGCAAGATGTTTTCATAACGGTCAGTCCAAGCCCAGATTGGCATGCGGCCCTTTGCTTCTTCCAGCTGGGTGACCTTGAGGCAGTGTTTTGAGGAGACATTTTTGGTTTAACTAGACCTATTTTTTGGCTTAACTAGACCTGCTGAAGGTGTGACGTCCCATTCATTGGTTTGCACGGAGACTCCTCTGCAAATGCTGAACGACGACTTGGATGAATTATTCCCAGTCAGCGCTGTGGGTTCTTTCTCCCAGACTGGTAAGTAGGTTTGATATCCCCACATCTCTTCTGTGGGTCCCACAGGGCCTTTTTTTCCAACTGGACTTTCTTGGTTTTTATTTTTTCCTTTGAAAAAAAGGCTTTCTAATGCCTTCTCCTTGGCCTTTGGAGCCGCCCCATTACATTCCTCTGTCCTACTCTCTTCTCTTCCCGGTGAATTTGTGCATCCTGGATATCTCCCAGCTGTGATTCATCACTGTCCAACTCAGGCTCCCAGCACAGCTGTGTCTCAGCCTGAGCGCAAGTAGAGGGGCCAGGCTCCTCGTCAGACGGAGCTCCTCAGAGCCTTCCTCTGACTCTGATATCACTCCAGCCCCCCCCTCCTCCTCCTCCTCTGATTCCTCAGACTCAGCTGCCGGGTCCACTGGCTGGCGAGGAATCACAACCCATTCTTTTAGTGACCGTTTGAAGTTACAACAGCTCTGAAAAAAAATGACCGATGACCATTATTCACCCTTGCGACCGTTGCAGCCTCCCCCGGGGTCACGTGATCAAAATTCAGATGCTTGGCAACTGGCGTGTACCTATGACAGTTGCAACGTCTCAGGATCGTTTGTGACCTTCTGATAAGCAAAGTCCACGGAGAAGCCAGATACCCTTCACAACCGTGTTGCTAACTTAACACCTGCAGGGATTCACTTAACGAGTGTGGCCAAGAAAGGTCATATAATGGGGCAAAACTCACTGAACAACTGTCTTGTTTAGCAATGGAAATTTTGAGCTCAGTTGTGGTTGTAGTGAAGAACTGGGCGGGGGGGGGGGGGGGTTAGCGACTTTGTTCCTACCTTCCAGAGCCTGACGTATTCCAGCATTTCAGTGCTGAAGTTGCAAAATGCAGGAACCTTTTTTTTTAAAAAAAAAAGAATTCTGTGCCAGCTAGTCATTATTATTATTATTATTTATAAATTATGCTTTTATTTCCTTCCCACGCCATTCATTATGGGGAATTCCAGCGCAGCGGACAATTTAGAGCATGAATTATTTAAAAATCTAATAGAGAGGAGGGAAGCCATTATGCAGCAGCCATAAAGGGAAAAAGCAATAATAAAATTCAATTACGCCCAAGCCACATTTGATGAGGAGAGTTCATGTTTAGGACATTATACAAGGAAGGTTAGGCCTGAGGTCTATAACATTATTCATGGTGTAGGGAGAAATTTTTTTTATCCATTTGTTTTCATTTTCCATTTCCCAGCACAAAATACTCTGATCCCTGGCTATCAAAAACTACCCGTCTATGGGGTAGAGTCTAAAGTCTAAAGAAGGTCTAAAGACATAATCAAGTGGACAATCTAAAACTAGGTTTCCAAATAGCATTAAGCTGTGGTCTGCTTAATCATGATCTTTGAGATAAACAGCCATTGTTTGTGTTTACAAAGGATGATGCTGCCGAGCTGAACAAATCACATCCAGGCTAACGAGATTTGTGGATGGTAGTTTTACTCCTTGTAGTATTCACCATCTGAGTAAGCTTGCTCTTCCATGTTGAGGGTGTGAGCTGTATAATTCTTAGCAAAGGAGGTTTTCAATCTTAAATAAAGGGATGCAATAAATTTCAACCTCCCAATTATAGAGTAGAGTAGAGTAGAATAGAGTAGAGTGGAGTGGAATATAGAATAGAATAGAATAGAATAGAATAGAATAGAATAGAATTTAGAATTTAGAATTTAGAATTTAGAATAGAATAGAATAGAGTTTAGAATAGACTAGAATAGAATTTAGAATAGAATAGAATTTAGAATAGAATAGAATAGATTTAGAATAGAATAGAATTTAGAATAGAATAGAGTTTAGAATAGAATAGAATTTAGAATAGAATAGAATAGAATAGAATAGAATTTAGAATTTAGAATTTAGAATAGAATAGAATAGAATAGAGTTTAGAATAGACTAGAATAGAATTTAGAATAGAATAGAATTTAGAATAGAATAGAATAGATTTAGAATAGAATAGAATTTAGAATAGAATAGAGTTTAGAATAGAATAGAATAGAATAGAATAGAATAGAATAGAATAGAATTCAATTCAATTCAATTCAATTCAATTCAATTCTATATTGGCCAAGTGCAGTTGGACACACAAGGAATTTGTTTCCGGTGCATAAACTTTCAGTACATGCAAATAACAAGTAATAAGCATTTAGTTTGCAGATATTGCAGAAAGAGAGGGGTGTTAATGTATGGTAGCTAAAAACCAGAAAGAATTTAGTAGCACCTTTTCCAGCTAACATGTATTTGTTCTCAAGATATAAGTTTTCATGCAAAGCTTACACCTTTTAATAAACTTGTTAATGCTGCCAGACTCCTTCCAATGTTTAATTTAACGTATTGCTATTTCTCCACCTTGAAATTTTTATCCGGGGGGAATTTCCCCGACACAGTTGAATTTGGAGTGGAATTTAACAAGTCAGCACACAAAAGAGAACGTGTGAGAACGTGTGCGATAACAGAAATAACAGAATAATAGAGTTTGAAGGGACTTTGGAGGTCTTCTAATCCAACCCCCTGCTCAAGCAGACAAATGGCTGTCCAGTCTCTTCTTAAAAACCTCCAGTGTTGGAGCATTCACCGCTTCTGGAGGCAGGTTGTTCCACTGGTTAATTGTTCTCACTGTCAGGAAGTTTCTCCTTAGTTCTAGGTTGCTTCTCTCCTTGGTTAGTTTCCATCCGCTGCTTCTTGTCCTGCTTTCAGATGCTTTGGAGAATAGCTTGACTCCCTCTTCTTTGGGGCAGCCCCTGAGATATTGAAAGACTGCTATCATGTTACCCTTAGTCATTCTTTTGTATATGTGTGTAGAGTTGAAAAAGGGAAGAGCCGTAAGCCAAGGAAAAGAATATTTTTACTAACATACCGTACATTTCTATGACTCCTTTAGAAAATCTGGAGGATGGCAACGAACACGGAAGGGCAGATTTTTCAGTAGAATTGACTCAGAGCAATGCTGAATTGCACTACAGGTAACTAATCAATTAAAAGGTCATTCAACAAAAATGAGCAGCCTACAGTACTGGATTGGATAGGTGTTCTGCTTTTCATGGACATTTCTGCTGGTGCCTGCAAGTATCCCAGCTTCTCCTAAATATATTTCGGCCTACAAAGTTTTAATTTTTAAAAAGGCGAAATTTTTTTGCCTGTTCAGGGCTGTGTGTGGGTATATGGGGGCTGCTAAACCTCCAATATCACTGTAAGAATGTTTCTGTATCCCAATAAATAAATAATGAGAGATGCTAATAAATCAGTAGGTGGATGCAACCCAGTGCTTTTTTTTTTTGTTTTATTTTTTTGGGAGCATGCCAGGGGAAGGACCAACATGTGGGGGGACTTGAAACATGGGGAAGGGTCAGGAGTAAAGGAGGGCTGAAGGAAGAAGGGGAAGTAGGCTAAGGGAACTAGATTCTGTATGTTTAGCCCAGGGGTAGGCAACCTTGGCTCTTTTAGGACTCATGGACTTCAACTCCCAGAATTCCTGAGCCAGCCACGCTGAGGGGAAAGGGAGGTGTCCAAGCTGAGCCATGCTGGCTCAGGAATTCTGGGAGTTTTGAAGTCCACGAATCATAAAAGAGCCAAGGTTGCCTACCCCTGGTTTAGCCTAACAAAGAGTTGGCTTAGAGGAGACATGTTTGGCGTCTGTCGTGGTTAAGACCTCAGGCTAAAAACCGGGAGTTTGGGAGTTCTAGTCCTCCTTTAGCATAAAAGTTGGCTGACTGTGTGACCTCAGTCCAGTCCCTCTCTCTTGGCTCTAGGAAGCGAGCAATGCTTGCTTGTTACGTCAGTCTGATCGGAACGTTCTTATATTTGTCGTGCTGTTTTTAAAGCTGGCCGTTCTGAAATCAGCTAAGTTGAGCTAAACCAGGGGTCTTCAAACGTGGCCCTTTTACGACTTGTGGACTTCAACTCCCAGAATTCCTCAAGCCAGCGTGCCTGGCTGAGGAATTCTGGGGGTTGAAGTCCACAAGTCATAAAAGGGCCACGTCTGAAGACCCCTGAGCTAAACCCTCTTACATTCATACGTCTTGATGCCAGAGTTTAGATTTGAATGAGGATAGTGGCCTGTGTTGTCTATATAAGACTTCCTTGGATAGCCCAATCCATATTAATGAGAATTGAGGCTTCCTGTCTGCAAAGGCTCCCGCAGAATAATTTGATTAGGCTGGAATGAATTGTTTTTACACTTGTTTCAGTCGTTCTAATTGTTTTAGGTTGCTTTTTTTTTTTTTTTAAACCAATCTCCCTCTCTATTTTTATATTTAGGGTAGAAAGCAGTTCTCCTGTTCATAAGAATGCATTAACTGAACTTCTGCCTTCAGACAGCGTGCCAGAAACAATGACTGTGGGTAGGTAGCTATTCGACTGTATTTAATCCTTTTGATCCGTGGAAAAAGTTTCATCAGGACATGTTTTCATCTGAGGAGACCCTCAAAGCTAGGTTTGTCAAGGCTTATATTTGCTGCTCTTGCCGCTAAATATGTTTAGGAATTCTGCCTAAACCACAAACATTTAAATTCATTGCTGAAGGAGGGACCAGATTGCTTGATCTAGGCCCTTTTATGACTTGTGGACTTCAACTCCCAGAATTCCTCAGCCAAGGAATTCTGGGAGTTGAAGTCCACAAGTCTTAAAAGTTGCCAAGTTTGAAGACCCCTGTTTTAGACCCGTGGAAGATTACTAACATCAGTTGTCCAGCAGGGGGCACCATTGCCTTTGTGTTTGTTGATTGTATATCTCTATCCAGCAGTTGATTTTTTTTCCCCCTAATGGCTTTGAGCATTTAAGTGGATGACAGTAAACCTGATTTGACAGGTATCCAGGAAGATGACTTCAGTGTAAAATTTAAAAATTTAACGCAGCAGGGTTGTGAATGTTTGAAAAAAGATCCCGAAGACCTGCTCGCACGAATGCTATAAATCTCATTAAAACATTAAAACAGGTAACTTGTTTCCCTCCGAGTTTCTACGTGATCTGGCTTTGAGATCCACAATGACCTGCTCAAAGGGATTTCTTGAAGCAGTAGCTTTTGTTGAATTGATTCAAGATTGTTGTGTTTGGTTTTTTTTTTTTTTTTTGCCGAAGCTTGAAAAAAGTTGGGCAACTTTAATGAACAGCGGAGGGATGCTACGTCCACACAAATTGCAAACACACTTCTTCTAACTCTTAAGCAAAATATTTACAGCCTTCAAGTTTATGATTGTGATTTTGGATGCAATCTGGTGTCAAAAGCAGCTTGAATAAGAACCAGCTGCTACATATCCACTATAAGTTGCTTGCGTTAGAAAAGAAACCAATGAAAAGTTCAGAGTTAGTTCTGCCTGCTCTTTGGATATTGACCTGGTTGTGCTGAGGGACTAAGTGACTCAGTGACCCTTGGCATCTGAAAATTTATTAAGCCAGGCTTGGTAAACAATGGGCACTTTTCTCGTTGCTTAAAAGTCCTAATTTTAGTAGCTTTATTTTCTTGCGAGGTATGGAAACGACTGCATATAAGTCTTTAGACCTGGGTTTCTCAGCCTTGATAACTTTCAGACCACTGGACCTCAATGCCCAGAATTCCCATGGCTGGATGACGGATTCTGAGAATTGAACCCCACGTATCTGAGAATGGCCAAAGGTTGAGAAACACTGGTTTAGACAGATAAAATGTTCCTTCCCTGCCCCAGGTTTGTGTTTGAATTCAGGTGTCCGGCAAAATGGGTCATCTCCCATTTTGCTAAAGCTTAACACAGTTGAGTAGGTTTCTACCTACAATGTTATGGCTGATTGAGCCCATTATGGTTGAAGCAGACCACTGAGGTCTTGAGTGTTTCTTTGATGCACCCTGTTGGCCCAAATATGGGAGGAAAAAATCTTTGGCTGGCTGATGAGAGCTAATTAGCTTGAAATAGCTATCCCAGTCCCCCTTCAACTCTTCGTTAGCAATCCCCCCCAAAAAAATTAGCGTGGGGGCACACACACACACACACACACACACACACACCTATGCAAAAGATTTGTTTTTTAATGAATAGCTTTTTTTTCACTTCTTTTTTCCCCAAGGGAACAGCTTCTGAATAATGAAGCTTCCAGCCTGTTGCATAGCAACTTAACTTGCTAAACATGTAGCAGGTGTAACATATGGAATACGGGATGATGTCAAAGCCATGTCAGTTCTTCCGACAAGTGGTTTTTTTAACAGCCACGTTTTTGAAGGCAGTGATTGCAACATGTGTGAGCTGAGGAAGAGCCTTCCCTGTCTTCCAAGTTCATTATTTTAAATAATTTTAAAATAATTTCAAAAAAGGACACAAAGTTAAAAGATAAATACAACTAGAATATTAGCCATTGTCTATCCACTGCAGGATGAAGGCTCCTTCTGCATGTTTCCAACCAATAGACACACAAACACAGTATATATAAATAGAGGGGAGAGAAAGAGAGAGAGAGAGAGAGAGAGAGAGGAAGGAAGGAAGGAAGGAAGGAAGGAAGGAAGGAAGGAAGGAAGGAAAAGAAAAAAGAAAGAAAGAAAGAAAGAAAGAAAGAAAGAAAGAAAGAAAGAAAGAAAGAAAGAAAGAAAGAAAGGAAGGAAGATGGAAAAGAACGACTTCTGACTTTCTTTGGTACAGATAAAATATAAGACGCCATCAAACTCTTACCTTAAGATGAACATTTGTGTACATTCTTTTGATAATCCCATATAATGCTAATCATCAAATCCCCCAAATCAGGTTTTCAGTTCTTTCACTTCCTCACAAAAAGTACAATCATGATTTCAAGCAGAAATAAAATTTGCCAAAGTCTTTTTTTTTTTAATCCAGGCTGTCCATTTCTCCATCTCTGCCAATTCTATCAGTTTCAGAGTCCATTGTTGCATTGTAGGCATGTGTAAGTCCTTCTGTCTTTGAGCATATAAAAGTCCCACCTCCTATATAAAAACAAAGTTCCATAAGAAGTTTCTATTTGTTTGTCCATGAATGTAGGAGAAGAGCAGGCAGAGTTTGAGGGGTAGAGTTAAGTGTGTCCTCGGCTTAGAATCCTTACATTGCCACAAATGGTTCAAATTCAACCCCTCTTGATTTCTGTTCTTTATCTGGCGCCAATTTAGTATTGAATTTTAGTTGACTAGATTCTTGGGTGTAGGCTTAAGCAATAAATCGTCTGAACTGCAACTTAATGCATACTCCCAATACTTTGTCCCTGAGAATTTAATCCAAAATTAAAAGCCCCCAGTTTTTGAGTTTTTGCCAAGCCTGAAAGCAACTGTTTATTTTTCATTGGGATACTATTTTATGAATACACCTAAAAAGTTTGATAAATGGTTTCACTTTCCCATCATTCTCAAGAGTGTCTGTTGTTTATATTAGCCATCAAAAGTGTTTCAAGTTAACACCTTGGCCTAGGGAGATGGTTGTGTGCTTGCAAACAGGCTCATTTTGTTTTCTGCAGATAAGCCATTCAAATGCGCTAATTTGGATAAGTAAAAGCTTCCCTGGGTTTAACTGGAGACTTTGGGGGGGGAAATGCAGTGCGTGCATTTGATGCCAACCGTTTATAGAGGAAATCTTTGCTAAGCTCTTTCTAAATTCTGGGCTCTTGGGTGTTCTCTGAGCTTGGTTGCTTTCTTGCAGATGTTTCATGACCCAACTAGGTAATATCATCAGTGCTGGAAGGGCTTGCTCTCTGTTTATATACAAGTGGTTTGGCCGGTCAACTCTCTTCTAGCACTGATGATGTTACCTAGTTGGGTCATGAAACAGCTGCAGGTAAACTAGCTCAGAAATCACCAAGCATTCCACAGTTGTCCTCCTCCTCCTCCTCCTCCTCTCCACAAACCCCACTCTCTTCTAGCACTGATGATGTTACCTAGCTGGGTCATGAAACATCAGCAAAAAAACAACCAAACTCAGAGAGTTCTTTCTCCTCCTCCTCCTCCTCCTCCTCCTCCTCCTCCTCCTCCTCCTCCTCCTCCTCCTCCTCCTCCTCCTCCTCCTCCTCCTCCCTCTCTCCCTCCCTCCCTTCTAGCACTGATGTTACCTAGTTGTGTAATGAAACATCTGCAAGAAAACAAGCTCAGAGAACACCAAGGACCCCATAATTATTGTCTTCCTCCTCCTCCTCCTCCTCCTCCTCCTCCTCCTCCTCCTCCTCCTTCTCTTCCTCCTCCTCCTCTTCCTCCTCCTCCTCCTCTCCACAAACCCTCCTCCCTTCTAGCACTGATGATGTTACCTAGCTGGGTCATGAAACATCTGCAAGAAAATGACCAAACCCAGGGGGCATCAAGGACCTCACTGTTCAGCCCTGAGCTACAAATATTCTCTTCTATCAGCCCTTCTGTATTTTGAAAGATACTGGTCTAGAATAGAGTATTTCCCTTCTCTTGAAACCAGCACAGTCTTTGAGAGTTTGGAGGGTTTTAGGTTGGGGGTAATTGTTTTAGAAAGTGCTGATGGCCGTTTGTGTTAACTGAAACCGTTAAAATAAGAAAAATGAAGTCAACCCAACTCTAACCGAAACACAAATATCTGTGCTTATGAGGCATGAATTTAAAAACCGTTCTGCATGAGATGACTAAGTGTTCATTACAAAGAATAATAGACTTAATTTTGTCTATTTTTTTCCCCCCAAGCGGAACTTCGGCAAGCTATTGTAGCCATGATGAACAGAAAACATGAGCTGGAAGAACAGAACAGGTAAAACAATGATGCTTCGGGTCAGTTCTATGGATTGTCATTATAGGTGGACAGAGATTGACTTGAAGTTGATCTGAGGCTGAGTAATTTTTTAGGCTGACATACAAAGAGAACAGCAGATCTGAGGCCCAGTAGTTCTACCCTTATCAGGCCCAAACCCCAAAAGACAACACCGTGAAATCCAGCCGAATCCAATCCTTGATTTGCTTACACAGAATCGACAGCATCTTGCCAGCGTAAAGTTATAACCTTCTAACCTGTTAGATTTACTCTGAGACATTCTCAGGTGTGGCTACCCTGAACCCCTTTCTACCTTCCCCCGTGCAGTCTCTTGTCTTGTTTGGTCTTGACAAATGTTAGATTTCAGACAATCCCGTTTCACTCTACGCTTTTCTTCTCTGCAGTTCCTTGCGGAGCCTCCTGGAGGGGGAGATGGAACATTCGGCAGGACTCCGTCAAGAGGTGGACAACCTGAAGAAGAAAGCTTCAGAGCACGAAGAACACCACACAGTGAGGATTCAGGCCTTGGCAAGGTAGCGGATTTGGGCTAGGTGATGGTCTTGCTTTGGGTTTCCTGGGTGAGGCGGGACTACAACTCACAACCGCACAATCACTCACCATCTTTTACCATTGCTATATGGAGCTCCCAAATGATAATAAAGGAACCAATTTATAAGCCTTGCCCTAGCTGGCTACTTTCTAAAGACTAAAATGCTTTCAATAAGCGAAGTGTGTTGATTCTTGGCCTCGACTGATCAGCTTAGCCCAGTTGCTCTCTCACCAACTCCCAGTGCTGTTTTCTGCCTCTCCACTCCTAGGAAATCAGAACAATCGGCTGCTTAAAATGCCTTCAGGAGCTTCATTAAAATTTCATTGTTATGTAATGCGTATTCCTTTGCCAGATAGGCAGTTGCAAAGCAGTTGAAAAAAAATCCATTGGCATTGAGTAGATCTCTGCATTGGCAACTTATTAAAGAAAAGCCAGTGGGGAAGCCCTCAGCCGCCTTAACCGTCTTCCTGTTTTTGTACTTGCAGGGAGAATGAGGTGCTCAAAGTCCAGCTAAAGAAATACGTGGGTGCTGTCCAGATGTTGAAAAGAGAAGGTCAAACCATGGACGGTGAGTGGGGTTCTCCGTTCGTATAAACAGAATCTCCCTCTTTTGTTGGCTTCCAACAAGCAGAGCCAGTGGGGGAAGCTGGATTGGCGATAGGATAGGATAGAGGAGAGGAGAGGATAGGATAGAGGAGAGAAAAGGATAGAATACAGGAGAGGGGAAGGCAGGGGAGAGGATAGAAGGGAGGAGAGGATAGAATACAGGAGAGGAGAGGATAGAATACAGGAGGGGAGAGGAGAGGAGAGGATAGAAGAAAGGAGAGAGGAGAGGATAGAATACAGGAGGGGAGAGGAGAGGATAAAGAGAGGAGAGGATAGAATACAGGAGAGGAGAGAGGAGAGGAGAGAATAGAGGAGAGGAGAGGATAGAATAGAGGAGAGGAGAGGATAGAGGAGAGGAGAGGAAAGGAGAGGAGATAAGAGGATTCTTTATTGACACATAAGGAATTTGTCTCTGGTGCATAAGTGCTCAGTGTACATACATGCAACAAGCAATAAATCATGATCATCATAAAAATACATTCATTATAAATCATAAGATATAACACTTAGTGAGAGTCATAGGATACTAAATAAGCAATCAAGATAAATCATAAAGCAGCTGTTTGATTTGCTTAATGACCACAACATAAAGGTCATCAAATCAGATGTTCTTCACTTAATGACAACAAAATTCTGGTCAATTGTGATTGTAAGTTGAGGACTACCCATATACAGGGAAATTTTGCTTGGACAGGCTAAGTGGGACGGGGTGGATTATGGGGTGGCATGAAGCTGGTGTTGATTCTTAACAACCACATATGTTGACTTTCTCCAAGTGGATCTGTGCCCATTGTGGACCTTTGGCTCTTCCAACTCATCCATTCATCATGGATGTAATTGAGTCCATCCACCTTGTGGCTGGTTGTTCTCTCCTTCTCTCTCTTTCCACTTCTTAAGGGAGTCGAGTCTCATTTTCATGCCACAAATATGTGATTAATGGAACCTCATCATGTGTGTGTGTGTGTCATGAAATTGTTGGGTTGATTTATTGGATGATCCATTTGTTTTATTCTTGGCTGTCCATGGTATCCTCAAGAGTCCTTTCCAACGCCAGTGTTCAAAAGTGTCAATTTTTGCTGATACATTTATTCACAGAACACAGAACATAGACTAATAGGGTTGGATGGGACCTTGGAGGTCTTCCAGTCCAACCCCTTGCTCAGGCAGGAGACCCTATAGCAGGGGTAGGCAACCTTGGCTCTTTTATGACTCATGGACTTCAACTCCCAGAATTCCTGAGCCAGCATGGCTCAGTTTGGAAACCTCTCCGTTTCCCCTCAGCATGGCTGGCTCAGGAATTCTGGGAGTTGAAGTCCATAAAAGAACCAAGATTGCCTACCTCTGCCCTATACAATCATGGACAAATGGCTGTCCAGTCTCTTCTTGAAAACCTCCAGTGATAGAGAATCTACATCCCATAATGTACCTTATTTATCACTGAATATTGAGGGGCCTTTTGTGATTTCAGGAGTTGCAAATGTTAGAAATAATGGCGAATACCCATTTAGCGAATACAGCACATATATAGGACCACTTTTCCCCTCATTCCAAACATTTAATTACCCCTGTACCCCATTAAAACCATTTTTTGTCCTCTTCCAAGTTTATTTTTGGAAGTAAATTAAGTGGCACTTAATTTTGGAAGTAAATTAAGTGGCACTGAGCGCTGTGTCGAATAACTAGGTGCCTGAAAGAAGGAGGTATGCTTGTTTAAAAAGTAATATCAAATTAGTTTAATAACTCATTTTCTTGTTGGAGGAAATTTAATCCTTTGACAAGCAGTTTTAAAAAAATCCTTTTATTTCTCTTCCAGTGCTTAAGCTATAGAAATAATTTCCTGTTGGCATTCACAGCTGGAGTCTTCCAGTCAGAGACTTTGCTGAGCTCCTGCAGGAATTAAAAGACTTAATTTCTGTTTGGGAAACAGTGAAAATCAATATAGACCCGCACTGCTTCTTAAAAGCGTTACTGTGTCATTTTTCAAGCAAGGATTAACTAAATATGTACAGTAAGCTTGTTGGTGTCTTTGTTTTTTCCAAATGTACTTACAAAATGAAACTTCCCTCTCCGTTACGGGAAAAAAAAATCCTCTTTGAAAGTTTTATTACATGCTTGCAAGTCGGAAAGCAAAGATTCACATGGATTTCTGCAGACGTTTCTTCCTGGTTTAATATTAGATAACACGATTCTGCTTCTCAATCTGTGCTTTGATGGTGTCTCTGAACGTTTTAGTGACTTCGCTGGTTTATATACCCAACCTTTCCATCAAAGAAGGATGCTCAAAGAAGCTAACAATCAACACCGTAAAGAACCAAATGAATTAAAAATATGCTGAAAGCATCCATGAAAGAAAAAAAAATAGTACCCTGCCAATTAAAAGCCAAGATTGGCAGCTGCAGATAGCCTCTTAAAACAGACTGGCTCAACTCAAGCTGGACTCTGGAGAATACATAGATACATCCATGTTGTTTTCTTGAACTACAGGACATGATAGCAGTGTTCCAATATCTCAGGGGCTGCCCCAAAGAAGAGGGAGTCAAGCTATTCTCCAAAGCGCCTAAAGGCAGGACAAGAAGCAACAGATGGAAACTAACCAAGGAGAGAAGCAACCTGGAACTAAGGAGAAACTTCCTGACAGTGAGAACAATTAACCAGTGGAACAACCTGCCTCCAGAAGTGGTGAATGCTCCAACACTGGAAGTTTTCAAGAAGAGACTGGACAGCCATTTGTCCGAAATGGTATAGGGTTTCCTGCCTGAGCAGGGGGTTGGACTAGAGGACCTCCAAGGTCCCTTCCAAATTTATTTTAAAAAGTCCTCAACTTACAACAGTTCATTTCGTGACCCTTCAAATTTACAATGCCACTGAAAAGAGTGACTTACGACCGTTTTTAACCATTTGCGACCGTCACGACATCCCCACGGTCACAGGATCACAATTCAAACTCTTGGCAACTGACTCACATTTAGAACGGTCCTGGGGTTGCTGTGATCCCCTTTTGCGACTTAAGAGGGGAAAGCCTCTTAACCACTGTGACACTAACTTCACAACTGCCGCACAACTTCACCCTCGTGACAAGAAAGGTCGTAAAACGGGGCAGGATTCACTTCACCAAGGTCTCATTTGACGACAGAAATTTTGGGCTGAATTGCGGTCATTGAGGATCACCTGTAACTTAATAGTGGTTTCCAATTACTCGGAGGCACAATGTTCCAAAGGGCCAGAGCAACGGCAGGGAAAGCTCTTCTCCTGGATCCCACCAGCTGAATATCTTGACTGGTGGGGTCCACAGCAGGCCCCTTCTGCAGGCTGATTGGGGAGGACCAATCCTAGTGTGGTGAGATGGTTCCTCTTATAGCCTGGACCCAAGCCATGAAGGGCTTTAAAGGTGATAACCAACACCTTGAACTGTACCTGGTAGCACTTAGATCTGCATGATTTTGATTCAGTTCTCCACAAACGCCGCAGTACAGGTGTTCAACCGTTGCCGGTTTGTATTAAAAATTATTCATGAAGAGGATATTTTTAAGCTGACTATAATATGAGAAATTATCCTTCATTAGGCGCTGGCTGTTTTTTTCTGATTCGTATAATTACGGAGGAGAAACCTTGGCTGCTGCATTCTGCTGTGTTAGAATTATATGTAAACAAAGGCACAGTAACCAGAGAAATTGAGTGGGATGGTCAGATTTTATAGAAGGAAAAAGAAAAAAAAGAGGAGATGGTGATAGAACGATCGCAAAACCTTTCTAAAAAATGGGTGGTTCTGCGCCGTGCCTTTTAGTTGGCTTTCCCCAGCTGTGGACTAAAATTTCCACTGCAGATACTAAAAATAAACTTGAGCTGCGTGTGTTTTATATTGCATAAGATTCAAAGATACCACTCCTTTTTTTTTTTTTTTAATGGTTCAGGACTGCTTTTTTGTTAGGGATGGCTGCATTAGGACACATCTGGATGCAGGGTGTTTGATTGAAGGGGAGCAATCAGATGTACTATAGCTACCCAGTGTTCAACAAGGTTTTTCTGTTTTGGGTTGGCACAATAGTTAAGTCAAAAAAGAAAAAAAAAACATCTGTAGAAGAAAGCTTGAAGATGTGGTGGAACGTGATGCAAAGTGGGATATTCCCTAAGAAGCTAAGAGGCAAATCGGCCTGGAATCCTTCGTATGTAGGAAATGTGTCAAGGTGAACCCTCCCTCACCTTTCAGATGGAGGGGAAGAGCAGGCTGAGCTGGGAGGGAGGCGTTAAACACGTCATCAGTTTAGAGTCCTTGCATTTCCACAAGAGACCTGAGCCCAGCCTCTTCTATTCTGTTGACTCTTATCTAACACCAATTTAGCGCTGACCTTTAGTTGATCTAGATTCTTATGTATAGGCTTCAATAAATCATCTACACTGCCTCCTTCTGTATGGCCTTGATCCTTTGCACCTAACACACAGGATATGTCTAATACCAAAAAAGGAGAGTATTGAAATAAGGGACCCTTGGTGCTCTCTGAGCTTGAGTGTTTTCTTGCAGCCATTTCATTACCCAAACTAGGTAACATCCTAATTCAGTGATGGCGAACCTTTTAGAGACCGATTGCCCAAACTGCAACCTAAAACCCACTTATTTATCGCCGGGTGCCAGGTGGGCGTGGCCCACTGGGTGGGCGTGGCTGTGGTGGTCATGGCAGATTGGGTGGGTGTGACCAAGGTGGGCATGATCACCTCGATGTTGCTCATGGGGAGGGACACCTGTGGGGGCCGGGCAGGGTTGGGGGAGATTCAGGGGGTCTCTGGCAGGTGGGGTGGTGGGCAGGAGACTCGTCCTGCGGGGTGAGGCGAGGCAGGGTGGGGGTGCCATTGTCACAAGGTGAGGCAGGGGCCAGGGACGGCTGCTGTTTGACACCATCAGCCCTTGCACACACAGGCCAGCAAGCGCATGGGTGCTGGGATGCATCCAGCCATGTGGGACCTCAGCGAGTTAGCAGGGAGCTGGTTGAAGAGGGATGGTTGCTATCTCCGGGGCATGGCGCACGTGCCCACAGAGAGGGCTCTGAGTGCCGCCTCTGGCACGCGTGCCATAGGTTCGCCACCACTGTCCTAGTTTTTATCTGGATGTTACCTAGTTTGGTCTGCAAGACAGCCACCAAGCTCAGAGAGCACAAAGGACCCCTCATACATCTCATAGGTATGCAGAATAGGGTTTAGTCTGGAATGATTACTATCAGAGGCCAGGAACCAAGAAGGACAAGAGGATTCACTCAGATTCCTACCCATATTCACCTATAGGTAGGAATCTACAATCTTAAAGTACAAATCTTTTTACAGCCTGGAAAATTAAGACCGTTCCTTTCTCTGTTCCTTTTTTTGCCTGCTATGCAGCTGCAAGCTTCCTCACCCTTTGTCTGAATGTCAGCTAGGCAGCATTTGTTCCTCTTCTCTTTCAAGGTCATTCCCATATACCATTGCAGAAACGTCCTCTTAGATGTTGAATTGAAAGTCAATAGAGCTGCTTTTCTGAGTTTTTTTTTTTTAAATTTCATAAGCTATATGGGTGATAGAATTATGTGTTTTGAATCTGGCATCCAGCCTCATCCTTTTGGCTGTCCTTGAGAATGCGAGACCCACCGGCGTAGAGATTTTCATTCGTTGCTCTTCTCCATCAAAGTCAGTAGATGATTGGTAATTAATTAATTAGTATTTGGTAATTAATTAATTAGTAGTATTTGATGATTAATCAGTTACGTAATTAGCAAGTAATCTTTTTTTCTCTTCCTGCATTAATGAAAGACACAGCGAATTTGAGATGTAATGCTTCTGGGACTTAATGTGGGAGCAGGAAGTGTCTCAACATAACATGGATTATTTTTGTTTTTAATTGCGAAGTCGTGTCCACCCATCGCGACCCCATGGACAACGTTCCTCCAGGTCTTCCTGTCCTCTACCATCTTCTGGAGTCCATTTAGAACCAACATGTTTTTCCTCTATCCCTGTTCTAAAAACAACAACCACAAAACAGATATATTAGCCTGAGTTTTAGAACAAGGCTTCTATTGTTCAGTTGAAGTTTCAATCTTGGACAGGATCCATTCTATTTGGGAAGTTATAATAATAATAATAATAATAATAACAACAACAACAACAACAACAACAACAATAATAATAATAATAATAATACCTGCGACGATACCTGTAATACCATCAAACATCTACATCTGCCTATCCCAGGTCCTGGGTAAGGACTCGATAGGTAGACAAAATGCCAAATCCAGTCTGAACATCTGGCTGACTGTGCGATGATTGATAATAATAATAATAGTAAAGTTGGAAGGGACCTTGGAGGTCATCTAGTCCAACCTCCTGCTCAGGCAGGAAACCCTACACCATTTCGGACAATGGTTGTCCAGTCTCTTCTTAAAGACTTCCAGTTTTGGAGCATTTACTGCTTCTGGAGGCAGGTTGTTCCACTGGTTAATTGTTCTCACTGTCAGGAAGTTTCTCCTTAGTTCCAGGTTGCTTCTCTCCTTGATTAGTTTCCACCCGTTGCTTCTTGTCAGAATCCATGGAGATTCTGGAACTTGAACAACCCAAGTTCCAGAATCTCCATGGATGAAGGTGGGCTAGAACCTTCTCTATTGCTCTACTATTAGGATGCTGTTTTGAGATCCTGGTGAAGAAACATCAACCAAATCCATCCATAAACGTACTGCCAGAGCTTTCTACATCTCTTGCCCTCTTGAGATTTGGAGAGCGTGCTGTGGGTCTTCTCTCAAAGTAGCTGCCTTAGAGGTGGTGGCCCATCCTAACAGGATTGTCACGGTGAGGGCAACTGTTTAGAAAAAAAGCAGGAACAGTTCTTCCTTTCTGTTTTTTTTCCTAGCTTCTACCGGATGCTTTTGGACTTTCTGAATGCCTTTCTCCAAGGGTCCTCTTGTGCTCTCCTGAGTCAACCCTGATTAACGACATGGAACAGTTTGGTTTTCTGTATGGGGCAGAAGGGAAACTGCTCTTCCTTGGCAGTTTTGCGCAGCTTTACGGTTTTGTGTGGTAGGGTTTGGGGAACTTTTGTTTCCAGGGTGGTCCAGCAGACTTGACCTTCTTTTGTTTAGCAAATAGAAGGCCGGATTTACATAGGATCTGTTCAAATCATTGGGTAATAATTGTGTTTATTCAGAAGTCCACCCCCCCCACTCCCTCCCTTGCACAAGGGAAAGGGCTAGAGGAGTGTGTGCATGCATATTGCGAGTTAACTGTCAGTGCCTGGTACTGAACACTTCCCAGAGCTAGCTGAGCGATTTGGCTTGGAACCAAACAAGCAGCTGCAAAATAAAGTACATTTGCTTAAGTTTGGCACTGCCTACAGTCTGTTTGTTAGTACAGTTTTAAATTGAGTTTCAATGTACAATGAGGCGACGAAGCTTCCAGATTGACATGGCACGTGGGAAAGACCTTGGGAGACCGAGCGAAGAGACGCTGCCAAGGGAATGGTGAGAGAAGAGGTAGCATAGCCCGCAGCTGCACAACGGGTAGAGAAAGAAAATCACGAGGGACCTTCTCTAGTTTCTCGGACTGTATAGGGGACTTGCAAGATTCTGCCAATGTAGCCTTACAGTAAAGTGGAATTGGCTCCTCGGAGTGTGATTCCTATCTGTTTTAACTGTGAGGGTGACACAGATGGCCTGAGAGTGAATAATCTGTATACTGTCCTGGTTTGGATTTAATACGTATTCTTGGCCTGCTGATGAAGAATGTTTTAACCTCAAAGTTTGTCTTTGTTTACAAGAATGGCTCCAAGGGATCTATAGACATACCTAAAAGGAAAAAAAGGGTAGATGACTCCTTTGTTTGGAAAGGGTGAGAGGAAGGAAGGAAGGAAGGAAGGAAGGAAGGAAGGAAGGAAGGAAGGAAGGAAGGAAGGAAGGAAGGAAGATGGAGGAGGGAGGGAGAAAGGGAAATGGAGGGAGGGAGGAAGGAAGGAAGATGGAGGAGGGAGGAAGGAAGGAAGGGAAATGGAGGGAGGAATGAATGAAGGAAAGAAGGAATGAAATCTAGCTATAGATATTCAAGGAAGGAAGGGAGGGAAGAAAGGAAGATGGAGGGAGGGATGGAAGGAAGGAAAGAAGAAAGGAAATCTAGCTTTAGATATTCAGGGGAGGGAGGGAAGGAAGGAAGGAAGGAAGGAAGGAAGGAAGGAAGGAAGGAAGGAAGGAAGGAAGGAAGGAAGGAAGGAAGGAAGGAAAGGCAGAGGGAGGGAGGGGGAAAGGAAGAGAGGGATTATTATTATGATCTAATTTTTATTATTGGATTATCTCCATTAATTTTATTTTTATTATTGACGATCTTCATGAAGTTGCATTCCTTTTTGCTGGTCATCCCAAGTGATGGATTTGGAGAGTTTGACACATTCAGAGTTGATGTGATTGAAGCAGGTTTTAAGACCTACAAATGTGCCAAGAAGTTCTAGGCATTTCTTATCTCTGGGGTGGAGATGAGAAATAGTGTATCTAGGGCTTCAATTCGCTCCATTTTTGGGAAAAAATCATAAGCCATTTCATCGCTCATTGCATAGCTGCTGTTTTATCAGAAATATTGAGCTGCCGGTTTAAGGTTGCCAATGGCAAGGAGGGCCATTAAGAGATCAACATTGCTGTTTTATCTTCCATTAACCAGAATATTTTCCCTCCCTTGTTTGGGGATTCTTTTTCCACAACTAGAATAAAAAAATAATCTTTCTGTCGAATGTACGTGCCCCTACAGAGAGCCTGAATGCATCACCATGACAAAAACCACACAGAATGTGATTAGTTTTCGGGTTTTTTTTTTTTTCAGCTCTCGGGTTTTGTGTGTGTGAATTACTGTCTGGTGTGAATCTAGGCCATTTGGTTGAAGTATGATTTGATACACTGCGTAAGCCCGGAAAATGAGTTAATTCAGCAATCTGGTTAAGCACATAATATACTGTAAACACAGCCACCGCTGAGTTCATTGCTTTAAGCTATAGCAAAGGGGGGTGGGATGTTTGTTGTTATTGTGGGTCTTGGTTAAGCAAATGGATTTTAGAGCACCCCTGCTGTTTTCTTTGGGCTTGGTTCAACACGAGAAGAAGAAGCTGAAAGGGGCCTTGGAGGTCATCTAGTCCAACCCCCTGCTCAGGCAGGAAACCCTATACCATTTCAGGCAAATGGCTGTCCAGTCTCTTCTTAAAATCTTCCAACATTGGAGCATTCACCGCTTCTGGAGGCAGGTTGTTCCACTGGTTGATTGTTCCCACAGTCAGGAAGTTTCTCCTTAGTTCCAGGTTGCTTCTCTCCTTGATGAGTTTCCACCCATTGCTTCTTGTCCTGCCTTCAGGCGCTTTGGGGAATAGCTTGACCACCTCTTCTAAACATCAGATGATCTGGGGCGATTGGATCGATTTCATGAAAAAGCTGAAAATTCAAAACGGATTTGCTCCTCACTGACGGCAGCCTGTGTTCTGTTTTGCTTCTAGTCTTGCCAAACCTTTGGAATGTAGAGAGCGAATTCTCTATTCCTGAACAAAAGCAAGTTGAAAACAACGAAGAGCGCGCAAACTCTTATGAAAGGAAGCTGATTGAGGTAAGAAAAGGTTTTAGGTGGAAGACGTTCCTGCAGTTCTTCCAGCCTTTATGTCATAACATTTAATGATTCTTTAATTGTGGCTTCTTCGGAAGGTTAGCATTTGTTTTACAAACAGGGGCACGATCTTATGTCTTCTGTGTCAGCTAGTATTTTTTTTTTCCCAAAAGGGAGGATTTATTGCATGCTAATTGTCAGGGATTATTACGCCCGGTAGATGTCCTCAAACCATGTAGCTTTTCCTACACAAAACTACCTCGGCCAGGTAGGAATTATGGGAATCTCAGTCACACACACACACACACACACACACGCACACACACGCACACACACGCACACACACACAATATTAATATAAATGGAGATCCTCCAGTTAATTACTGAGGCTACATCCCTAAGATTCTACACTACTGACATCCTGGACTAGGTCTGTAAGAGGAAAAAAAATCAGAGGTTTTGAATGTTAATTTCCAAACTTCGCAGCAATGGAACATCTTGCCTCCAGAAACCGTGGGCGCTCCATCACTGGAGATTTTTAAGAAGAAGCTAGCCAATCATTTGTCTGAGATGGTATAGGTTTTCCTGCTTGAGCAGGGGGCTGGACTAGAAGACCTCCAAGGTCCCTTCCAGTTCTATTCTATTCTATTCTATTCTATTCTATTCTATTCTATTCTATTCTATTCTATTCTATTCTATTCTATATTCTATATTCTATATTCTATATTCTATTCATTCTGGAGTGCTATGTCACTGGTAAAGATGTAGGACAAATTGGCAAGCCACCATTCTGACATCAGTTTGAAGGAAATATGCAGCTTTGTCTGTTGCAGAGGTAGCTCAGGTAAGAAGAGAAAACTGGCTGGATTTGAAGCGATGTCTGCCTACACATATTAGCTATATTAATCTGGGCTTAATTGTTGATATCTACAGCAACTGGATCCACTTGTTTCTCCTGTAGGTAACCTGGAATCACATAATTTGAGTTGATGGACCTCAAACTGTTTCCTACGGATGGGAATTCAGATCAAAGCCTTCCTGACCGATGGCTACTTAGCCTCGACTTGGACCATAATACCCATAGTACCGATTCCTCTGTCTACCACTAGCAAGCCTTTTTTTCTAAAATTCGGTGGCGGACCTCATCCATTGTTTTGTGTTGGAGCCAGAGAAGGCAGGGTTGATCGACAAGACGACCCTGTAGAATGAGAAAGCAGAATGTGGCTTCCTTTGTAGGTTTTGCCGGCCTTTTATAAGACCGGATGCTCTTCATAATGGAGCTTTATTGATGGTTGAATCAGGAAGCTCATCAGGCTTAAAACGCACTATTGAATCAGAGCTGATCTTTGAGGTGACCCAGTGCACGGCTTGATGAGGCCCAGGGAGAGAAACATGGTCCTTTGTTTCTAAGAGCAAGGAATAAAAGATAGAGAAGAGGAAAGGTTGAAAAGCCAATGCCCTGAATTGTATAAATCTCCTCCCTTCTCCAACTTTGTTTCTTTGTTCTTCTCTCTCTTTCTTTCTTTCTTTCTTTCTTTCTTTCTTTCTTTCTTTCTTTCTTTCTTTCTTTCTTTCTTTCTTTCTTTCTTTCTTTCTTCTTTTTTTGTAACTTCTTGTGATTTCACGGCCTGGCTTCAAATCCTAGGTAGGCAAACCGGTCACTTGTTTCCTGTTCACTTCTTGGCATAATCAAGGGCCACAGGTAGTCCTGGACTTACAACATTTAGTGACTGTTCAAAGTTACAACGGTACGGGAAGAAAGTGACCGGTTTTCACCCTTATGAAAATACTCCTTAAATTCCTCCAGTGATGGAGCACCCACAACTTCTGGAGGCAAGTTGTTTCACTAGTTAATTGGTCTCTTTGTCAGGAAATTTCTCCTTAATTTTAGGTTGGCTCTTTTCCATCCATTGCTTCTTGACCTGCCCTCAGGTGCTTTGGAGAATAGGTGGACTCCCTCTTCTTTGGGGCAATCCCTGAGATATTGGAAGACTGCTATCATGTCACCCCTACTCCTCCTTTTCATTAAACTAGACATAAATGAATGGTAGAAAATACTTAGAGTAGAATAGAGCTGGAAGGGACCTTGGAGGTCTTCTAGTTCAGCCCCCTGCTCAAGCAGGAGAACCTATATCATCTCAGACAGGTGATTGTCCAGTCTCTTCTTAAAAACCTCCAGTGATGGAGCGCCCACGATTTCTGGGCGCTGTTCCATTGGTTAATTGTCCTGACTGTTAGGACGTTTCTCCTTAATTCTAGGTTGCTTTTCTCCTTGATCTAGATCAGTGGTTCTCAACCTGTGGGTTGGGACCCCATTTGGGGTCGAACGACCATTTCAGGGGGGGTCGCCAAACAACGCAGTCTGCCATTTTTTTCCCCCTTTTCCTTAGCTGTGCTACTCCCTTTTATTCTATTGGCTTTTGAAAGCCAATAGAATAGACTCTCTTGAATAGAGTCTAATTCTATTGGCTTTCAAAAGCCAATAGGAATGGTCCAGGCTGTCTCTGCTCTGCTGAGCCTGCCAAAAGTCCCATTCTGCAAACGGTGCTGCACCAGTTGAGTAGTCCTCGACTTACGACTGGCTGAGTAGTCCTCGACTTACGACCGGTTGGGGATCGCGGCATTAAAAAGGTTGAGAACCACTGATCTAGATTATCTGTCACTCGTCTTGCAATTCTCTCCTCTCTCTGTATATATGTATGTGTGTGTGTGTGTGTGTGTTATAAGATATTTTTGCATAGATATATTTTTATATACATACATACATACATATATATTCACATATATATATATTCTATCTAGAATGCTGTATGTTACACCCTGTTGCCCAAATATGGGAGAGAGAAATCTTTTGCCTGGTATCAGCTCAAACTAGAGCCATCCACAGGCAGCAGTCACAACTGTGACATTATATACATTTCTAAAATTTCTATATATATATAGAAAAATCACACACACACACACACACACACACACACACACACACACGCAAAACCACCTTATAATTAACAAACAAAAATATCTGATGCACAGCTGTCCTGGCGGGAAGGGACACACCGAACAATGGATAAATAGTTATGAAATGTCTTAATCATAACAATATAGAGAAAGCCGATCACAGGATCCTGATCCAATCAGACGTTTTGCGTAAATCATTTTCAGAGTCGAACTTCCAATAGCCTATAATTATATCCAGGAAATTTGGTATGTGGGCACCGGAGTTCAGCAGGCAATCAATCACAGAACATTTCTCTGAAAAGTCAAATTCAGGCAAACACCAGCTGCCTGCGCAAGGAAAGAAACCGTTATGGCTATAATGAAGGCTGACTTGGAGGTGGAGCTGGCTTAAACGAAAAATGCACACTTAAACGGTTCGGGCCTCCCATTTTCTTAGCTTGCCTGTGTGTGGATTCTTACGTTGCTTGCAGTTGTAGGTCTGGGTCTTTTGTCTGTGGAGATTCTCATCATCCAGGTCAGGGTGGTCCCAAGGGTGGTTTTTCAAGACGCACCTGGACTTTCTTTGTTTTCCCTTGAAGAAGTTTCACTTCTCGTCCAAGAAGCTTCTTCCATTCTGACTGAATGGTGGGGAATGGAAGGATTTAATATAATATAATAGTAGTAAAGTTGGAAGGGACCTTGGAGGTCATCTAGTCCAACCCCCTGCTCAGGCAGGAAACCCTACACCATTTCGGACAAAGGGCTGTCCAGTCTCTTCTTAAAAACTTCCAGTGTTGGAGCATTTACTGCTTCTGGAGGCAAGCTGTTCCACTGATTAATTGTTCTCACTGTCAGGAAGTCTCTCCTTAGTTCTAGGTTGCTTCTCTCCTTGATTAGTTTCCACCCGTTGCTTCTTGTCCTGCCTTCAGGTGCTTTGGAAAATAGCTTGATTCCCTCTTCTTTATGGCAGCCCCTGAGATATTGGAATACTGCTATCATGTCCCCCCTTGTCCTTCTCTTCGTTAAACTAGACATACCCAATTCTCGCAACCGTTCCTTATATGTTGTAGCCTCCAGTCCCCTAATCATCTTTGTTGCTCTTCTCTGTACTCTTTCTAGAGTCTCAACATCTTTTTTACATCGTGGTGACCAAAACTGGATGCAGTATTCCAAGTGTGGCCTTACCAAGGCATTGTAGAGTGGTATTAATACTTCATGTGATCTTGATTCTATCCCTCTGTTAATGCAGCCTAGCACTGTGTTGGCCTTTTTAGCAGCTGCAGCACACGGCTGGCTAGATATTTATATTCCTTGCAGTCATCCGGTCATTAGCACTCTTTCTGAGAATCGTGGAAGCCCCATGGAGGTTTATCTCTGCCCTCAGGGTCACGTGAATAGTGCAAATGGGTGACTTTGGGTCATCCACCAGGAGACTGTGAGTTCTAGTATCATCTTAGTCATGGACCAATTGGTGGCGCAATGGTTAGAATGCAGTACTGCAGGCTACTTCTGTTGACTGCCCACTGCCAGCAATTCAGCAGTTCGAAGCTCACCAGCTCAAGATTGACTCAGCCTTCATGAGTTTTCACCATCATGAAGGTTATTTGAGCTATCCTGGGAGAACAAAACGCTCACACTTTTTCAAGGGGCCACTGTACTTTCTTCGTCTTTCCTTGAAGAAGTTTCACTTCTCATCCTAGAAGCTTCTTCAGTTCTCACTGAATGGTGGGGAAATAGAAGGATTTGTATTCCTTGCAGTCATCTGGTCGTTAGTTCTCTTTATGAGAGTCGTTGAGAACACTTGGAGGTTTATCTGTGCCCTCAGGGTCACCTGAATAGTGCACAATGGGTGTGGAACCTTTTTGGAACTGCCAAAAGGACTGGGTTGTGGAAAAGTCTGTGGTTTGTTTCATGCATTTGTATCCTGCCTTTATTGGGGGCAACAGGCTGACTCTGTAAACTGCTCAGAGAGGGCTGTAAAGCACTGCAAAGCGGTATATAAGTCTAAGGGCTATTGCTATTGCTATGAAAGCCTGCTGGGTGACTTTGGGTTCAATCGCCAGCAGTCAATAAGTTCTAGTGCCACTTTAATCATGAAGTCGGCTGGGAGACTTGACCCAGTCACTCGCTCTCAGCCCTACCATCTCACAGCTTTGTTGTGGTGGGGAAACCAGGAAGAGGAAAGGTGTGTTATATTGTATAAAAACAATAAAGGCAGGATACAAATGCATGAAACAAACCACAGACTTTTCCAGGAAGTGGAATCTTTTGGGAATTGTTGAAAGGATTATGTTGTAAACAGCAGATGGGAGCTAGGAGATCCCCTTCTGTTGATACGACACCACCTATCTTTTGTTTACAACACAGTCCTTTTAGCAGTTCCAAAAAGGTTCCACACCCATTGTGCACTATTCAGGTGACCCTGAGGGCACAGATAAACCTCCAAGTGTTCTCAACAACTCTCAGAAAGAGAACTAACGACCAGATGACTGCAAGGAATACAAATTCTTCCATTTCCCTACCATTCAGTGAGAACTGAAGAAGTTTCTAGGATGAGAAGTGAAACTTCTTCAAGGAAAGACAAAGAAAGTACAGTTGCCCCTTGAAAAAGTGTGAGCGTTTTGTTCCCCCAGGATAGCTCAAATAACCTTCACGATGGTGAGAACTCCGTGGGGTTGGGTGCGTGGGATCAAAAGAGATGGGCTTGCAGCAATCAGGGTAGTGTTAACAGTGGTGAACATGACAAATGAAGGTTGTTGCAAATGAGGGGGCTGGAGATAAGTTGCAAGCAAAGAAGGAAAATACGTGTTGAAGGCATGTGTCAGCCCTTTAAGGGGGGTCAACACAGAAATAGACACTGCAAAGATTCCAGGAATATTGCTTGATTGTCATTGGATATAATCACTGAATCTTGAAAGTCTGTCCAAGTTTCTCTCTATCCCATTAAAAATCAAGGTGGAATTATTCTGATTTTATTTCTCACATCCTTCAATATCTCCAAGTCCTTAATAGCCTTCTCCATGGTCAACTCTAAATCCTTTTAGAGGTTTCTTTTGATATCCAAGTCATTACCTGGAATTTAAGCAATATGTCATTTGAAGGAGACTGAGTCCAAAAAAATCAATACTTTCTCAGTGCAATCCACCTTGAGGTCCCATAATGCTAAGTCAGGGTTGTTTAACTTTGGTTTATTAAAGAAACTGTGACGACAAACATTATGCAATGCCTCGGCACAGAATGCGAACACAGCATCTTAACAGCACAGATTGATTTGAAAAGCTCAGGAAAGTCATCCTGGGTTGAACAAAGGCCCAAGAAACCTTGAGATAATTCTAATGAATTTCAATTTCTGGCCTGCTTTTCCCATCCTTTTGCTTTTTCCGTCCATTCTTCTCTTGCGGGAACATAAAACCTTTTCTTTGTTTCTCTCAAGGTTGTCTCTATGACTCTGAACAGTTTCCCACTTATTAAAAAAAAACCAGAACATTTATCAGTGTTTTAGAGGTGTCTTCAGAAACATTTATTTTGGAATAAGAAGCTGATTTCAATCAATGGCCATCACTTTGGGTTAGCCATGGGTACCATTCAGTGAGTTAATATGATGAGTTTATAGGGCCGCCCAAAGTCACACAACGGTTTAATCCATAAACCATAAGTTTACAAACTGCGGTGACTGGGCTCATATATAGTACTGAGTCCAAATTGAACAAATTACATCGTGGCTGAAACTTATGAGTGAATTCCGATATACTTTTTTGCTATTCCCTTCTTTGGAGCCTTTATTTATTTTCTTCTTATTTGTAGCTTGGAAATTCAGAGCCTGTATAGACTTTTTTAAATGAAGGAGTTGGCCCCTCTTAAAAATATGAAATGACCTCTTCCTTCCAGCACGTTGGTTTGATAACTTTGTCGTGAGCCAAAGTAAAATGAGTTTATTTTGGTCAAGCTTATACAGTTGTCTACCTTACAGGCCGAATAAAGGACACGGACAATGGATAATTTTCTATTTGGATTAGATTGGATGGCCTCAAATTCAATCAACGTGTATGTTCATAAATTAATTGGAGGCTTGAAGATTGAAAACACGAAAAATTAACTGTTATAGCTTAGGTGGCTATATTTCTGAAAAAAAATTAAGCTCTGCTATAATATTTGGCAATGTTTACAAGGCAGAGAGAAACAGAGAGAATAAACAAATGTGTTTGGCTGTGTCCTTCAAATTGTTCCCTGTGGCTGGACCTTTCAGATAGAAGTATGTGTTCGTGTGTGTGTGTCCGTGCATGTTGTGTTGTTTTTCTATTAGAAACTCTTTCCATTAAAAAGATGTTTCTCTACAGCGCTGGCTGCTGATCCTAATTAATATATTATGGACTATCACTGCATGTGAAAACCAGGAACAGAAAGCTGGCCCTACCAATCTTTACAGAGTTGTAAGATAAATGTTCCTTGATTTCTACTACCCTCCAATAACTCTCCTTTTTTTATTTCATAACACCAAAATGATGCCCTTCATAGTTGAGTAAGCTGGCATCATCCATCTGCATTAGACCATAATCAATCAGAGCTAGTAGCTCCTGCTCAGATAAATAAAATTCCATCTGCTAGTAAAAAGGATTTCACCTAGCCCCTGTGTTGTGTGCACCGGGGAATCCTCTGAAGCAAACTTAGAGGACGTTGCTTAATTGTTCTCACTGGCAGGAAGTTTCTTCTTCTTCCTAGCTTGGATCTCTCCGTGATAAGCTTCCGTCCGTTACTTCTTGTCCTGCCCTCAGCTGCTTTGGAGAATAGGTCAATGTCTTCTTCTCCGTGACAGCCCCTCAAATACCAGAATATGCCATCATCTCTTCCCTCGGCTTTCTCTTCGTTAGACATACCCAGTTCCCTGCAACCTTATGTTTTATCCTCCAGTTCCCCTAATCATCTTTGTCTGAGGAATCGCAGTGGTGGAGAATGGGGCATAACCCTCTCTCTCACAGTCTGCCTTGGAGCAATAGATTTTATGGGTATCTGAGCAGCTGCTGATGAAGCACCGCGGGGTGTCTCCCCCTGAAGAGTCACCTATTAGCTAGCTAATGTCTTCCGCTCGTGAGATCTTGTTGGGGAAGGTTAGGTTTTTACAGCCTCCGTTCCAAAGAGGAGGACAGATTCCCCTTACTGTTTAATGCAGACTGAAGAACACCTTAGGGAGCTCTGAGAACTTTCCAGTGGCAAGACCCCGTTGGATCGTCAAGGGGAGACTTTCCCTGGTGGCTCGTCTCTTCCCATCACTGGCTGTAAGGGTGCTTTTTTCGGTCTCTGCTGGATTCTAAGCCGCGTCTGGCACAAAGTTGGCAAGAGACATGCAGTGTTGGAAGACGGCTCCCAGGAGCCTCTCCGCGTCGACTTCTTCTTTGCCTGATATCAATAGCCAACCTGGCTTTTGCCAGCGTGTTCCAGTTGCTGCAGAGTGTTGGTTCCCCAGATGGCTCTTTGGTTTTGGGGGGTTGCTTTTTTTTAATTTAGAAGAGTCGTTTCCCGAAGAAAAACATCATTCACGAATGAAGGCAAATACACGTCCCCCAGGATAACGTTGCAGGATCCAATCTGGATCAGTAACCAGGACCAGAGTGTGTGCTTTGGGCTATTCTGTGTGGGGTATGTATATGGTGCCTGTTGTGTGTGTGGCTTTTTAGTTGTTGATTGGGGTTTTAACGGCCAATGACTTAATAGTCAGCCATTAATAGTCTTTGGCAAGAAAGATCATACAATGGCGCAAAACTCACTTAACAAATGTCTCACTTATCAACAAAAACTTTGGGCTCAATTACGGTTGTATACCTGCACTTATCTGCTGTTATTTGTGCATAAGGTAAGGATAAGATAAGATAATAAGGTACGGTAGGGTAAGATAAGATAAGATAAGATGATAGGGTAAGGTAAAGTAAGATAAGATGAGATGAGATGAGATGATAGGATAAGATAAAGTAAGATATGATATGATAAGATAAGATAAGATAAGATAAGATGATAAGGCAAGGTAAGGTAAGATAAGATAGATAAGATGATAAGGTAAGATATGATAAGGTAAGATAAGATAAGATGATGAGGTAAGGTAGGGTAAGATAAGATAGATAAGATAAAACATGATAAAGTAAGATAAGATATAAGGTAAGATAAGATAATAAGATAGGATAGGATAGGATAGGATAGGATAGGATAGGATAGGATAGGATAGGATAGGATAGATAAGATGATAAGGCAAGGTAAGGTAGGGTAAGATATGATAGATAAGATGATAAGGTAAGATAAGATGATAAGGCAAGGTAGGGTAAGATGAGATAGATAAGATAAGAAGATAAGATGATAAGGTAAGAGATAAGGTAAGGTAAAGATAAAGATAACCTTTATTGTCATTTTTTACTGTGGGCACACTAGCACACATTACAAATGAAATTCTGTCACCTGCTCTCTAAAGTGTTCACAGACATAGCACACATATAAACATGCTATATGCAACGTATGTATCTACCTACACCCTTACATAAAAACACATACAAATATCAATCACTGGCCATCTTGAATACATAGCAGACAGAGGAAGCTTGAGAGTTCACAAGGTTAACACTGTAGGGAACCAAACATGTCTTCCTCTCACTTTTATTCCTTCCCACCTTTTTCTCCCAGATGGTGTTTCCGCCCCAAGAGAAAACACAAAGGCTTTGTAGAGAGGTCTTCATTCTCGCCTTCCTAGGCGGGGACATGTGATCACTTTGAGGAGGACTCTTTTGTGAGAGCTGCCTTCAGTAACGCCATGGCTGGCCATGATTTTCCAGCAAGGTTAAATAATAACATTGTGAGAATAAAGGCACTTCTAAAGACGTTTCCCTTTACGAGGTAGCTTTTGATTGCCTGTTCAAAAGGAGAATATTTCATTCCGTTGCTGAAGGATCCATCAGTGCTCGTTGGATGCACCGCGTGGGTTTCAAGGGCTCCTCAGAACAAAATCGTTTCCTGCAAATGGAGAGAAACTTACTCAAGCGCAAGATCGGTCCCGTAACTCAAACCTGAATAGAATTAGAATAGAATCGAGCTGGAAGGGACCTTGGAGGGTCTTCTAGTTTAGCCCCCTGCTCAAGTAGGAGAACCTATACCATCTCAGACAGGTGATTGTCCAGTCTCTTCTGAAAGTTTTCCAGGGATGGAGCGCCCACGATTTCTGGGGGTAAGCTGTTCCAGAAATCGTGGGCGCTCCATCACTGGAAATGGATGCTCAAGGCTTTATCCTGATGGCAAATAAGAGATCCTCCTGATGCTTGGTTGGAAGGTCAGTGGGGTGAGCCCTGCTTTCCACACCATCAGCCGGCAACAGCTGACTCAGAGGTAACCTGGCTGGGCCCAGAGGAGAACTTCTCCGAGCTTCTCATTGCCCATGTAAAAAAATGGACCTTCTCTGGGGACTTGTCCCTTGCATGTTTGCCCTGCCCACTCTTGTCTTACTGGGTGTAATGGACTGTCTGGATGACCTTGGGGAACAAGGGTGAGAAATGCAGTCTAGAAACAATCAGAGAAAAGAGGCGGGAGCCCCCAATGGCTTAATGGTGACCCGATGGGTCAGATGGTTAAAAGTGGTCAGCTTGAGGGATGAGGGAAAGAGATGTTGCCTAGGAAACAGACAAGAGATGGAGGGAGCCCCAGAGGCTTAACAGTCAGAGGAAGAAGCTCAGGAAGGACCTGCCCTAATCAATCAGAGGGTTAAAAGTGATGACTTTGAAGGACGAGGGAAAGAGATGCTGCTTAAGGAACAATCAGATAAGAGAAGGAAGAGCCTTCAGTTACCTAATGGACAGAGGAAGAAGCTTAGGGAGGACCCGTCCTAATGGACCAGGGTGTTAAAAGCGGAAGTAGGAAGTTGTGCCTTCAGACTTGCAGTGTTTTGTAGCCTTACAATCAACCAGAGCAAGGCTGTCCAAACCTGTGAACTGTTAAGACTTGTGAACTTCAACTCCTCAAACGCCTCAGCTTGAAATCCCTCAGTCTTCCATGCTGGCTGAAGAATTCTGGGCATTGAAGTCCACAAGTCTTAACAGTTGCCGAGCTTGGAGACCCCTGAACGTAGAGTTAGCTCATCTAGTTGTGTTTTCTGTCCGGTTTTCTTAACAAGGGCTGATAATGGGATAACTTCATGCATTATTCAGAAATAAATTGACCGACAATGCCAGGCACAACCGGAGGTGGTTAATTGAGGAAAGGGTGTCACAAAAACGACCTAGAGTTTTCTTGGGCTAGATTTGGATATTTCAGATCTGGAGATTTTTGCCTCTTGGGAAATTCCATTCAGGGTCAAGATGAGAGGCAAGAAGGAGATGTGGTGGGCGTTTTTTTGTTTTCCAGATCACACAAAAAGTGTGACTCATTAAGGTTGTGCTACTATTTGCGTTGGAATTGTGGCGCTGCTTTTTGTTGTCTTTTTCTGTCTCAGTAACCATTCCCCTTCTTCTTCTTTTTTCCTGCCATAAACGGTAAGAAATTTACTACTTTTCCTGACCTTCTCACCAGCTTTTGACTACCTCTGGGGAGCATTTTAATATTTAATGTATCTTTGTTTTAAGCTTCCCGGACTTCAAATTATAGATTTAGGAATGGCTTGCTTGCCAGCAACAGCTATGAATCATCTTCTTTGGAAAAATCTCTTACCGGTGGTTTTTTTTCCCTTAATGAATTTTTTAAAAATATATGTATTTTTTGAGCTTTTATATTTCTAGCTGCATTCTTCTTGAGAGCTTGAGTCACTACTAGTTAAGCCTGCTAATCTTTTATGTGCGGGAATGAAATGATGGTTATTACCAAACTTAATGTTAGTTTTTAGTGGAACCCTTTGCTGTGCATGGCAGCAGAATAACATGACAGGTTCCTAAATTGTTGGAATCTGGGCCTGGTCTCTTCCTTGCATTACTTGTTTTTCAGCCTATGGGAACAAGAGTAATTTTTTTTTTTAGTTTTTTTTTTTTACTTCCAATTTTATGGTTGCTTGATGGACCAAACTGGCTTTTTCACTCTGCTTATAATAAAATCGAAATATCTCTGGGAAAGGAAGGGGAAAAAAAACCCTCTAGATGTTCCCAGTACAAATAGCAAGCACAATATTCAAGCTTTGGGTTTGTTTTTTTATAGCTGGCCTGTACAATATTTAATTATATTCTTAAAAAACTCGTCATCCTAATTCTACCCATTGTGTATCCACTGCAGGATAAAGGCTTCTTCTGTATGTTTCCAACCAATACAATCTAAAGCTTTTTTTTTTTTCCCAACTGGGCGGGTAATACTTGCTGATGTTCCCGATAAATTTTGTTTTAGGTCTCTTTCGTGGACATTTTTGATCAAGTGGGATTCATTCTATGGCTGCCTTGGTCCACCTGCCATCCATTCTTCCCTTAGCATCTTAAAATCAACAGTTCTTCACATCTGCCAACCCTCACTGGACCAGCATGGCAGATAATAATAATAATGATAATACAGTTGGAAGGGGCCTTGGAGGTCATCTAATCCAACCCCCTGCTCAGGCAGGAAACCCTATACCATTTCGGACAAATGGCTGTCCAGTCTCTTCTTAAAAACTTCCAGTGTTGGAGCATTCACCGCTTCTGGAAGCAGGTTGCTCCACTGGTTGATTGTTCTAACTGTCAGGAAGTTTCTCCTTAGTTCTAGGTTGTTTCTCTCTTGGGTTAGTTTTCATCCGTTGCTTCTTCTCTTGCCTTCAGGTGCTTTGGAGAATAGCTTGACTCCCTCTTCTTTGGGGCAGCCCCTGAGATATTGGAAGACTGCTATCATGTCCCCCCTCGTCCTTCTCTTCATTAGACTAGACCAGTGATGGCAAACCTTTTAGAGACCGAGTGCCCAAACTGCAACCCAAAACCCACTTATTTATTGCTGGGTGCCAGGTGGGCGTGGCCCACTGGGTGGGGGTGGCTGTGGTGGTTATGGCAGATTGGGTGGGGGTGGCCAAGGTGGAGGTGGTCACGTCAGTGTTGCTTGTGGGGAGGGAAGCCTATGTGGGGGGTGGGCAGGTTTGGGGGAGATCCAGAGGGTCTCTGGCAGGTGGGGTGGAAGGCAGGAGGCTCGTCCTGCAGGGTGAGGTGAGGCAGGGCGGGGGTACCATTGCCATGGGGCAAGGCATGGGCCGGGGTGGCTGCTGACTGACAGCATCGGCCCCCGCACACAGAGGCCAGCGAGCGCATGGGGGCCGATGGTGTCCGTCAGCAGCCACAGCCTGCCGGCCCCTCGGGCGGTGCACTCTGGGGCTCCACAGCCCTCCGCTAGCAGTTCAAAGAAGCCATCTCTGAGCTGGATGGCTGACCGATGACTGAGGAGGCGATGCAGTGCGTTGTGCCTGGGAAAAGGAGAGCATGCAAGACCAGGAACGACGGGACGGGAGGGAGGGAAACCAGACGTGCTGGGACAGATCCGGCCACGTGGGACTTCAGTGAGTTAGCAGGAGGGTGGTTGAAGAGAGACGGTTGCCATCTCCCAGGCATGGCGCGCGTGCCACAGAGAGGGCTCTAAATGCTGCCTCTGGCACGGGTGCCAGAGGTTCGCCACCACTGAACTAGACAGACCCAATTCCAGCAACCGTTCCTTGTATGTTTCAGCCTCCAGTCCCCTGATCGCCTTTGTTGCTCTTCTCTGCACTCTTTCCAGAGTTTTAACATCTTTTTTACAGATAATAATAAATAATAATAATAATAATAATAGTAAAGTTGGAAGGGACCTTGGAGGTCTTCTAGTCCAACCCCTTGCTCAGGCAGGAAACCCTACACCATTTTGGACAAATGGCTGTCCAGTCTCTTCTTAAAAACTTTCAGTGTTGGAGCATTTACTGCTTTTGGAGGCAGGTTGTTCCACTGATTAATTGTTCTCACTGTCAGGAAGTTTCTCCTTAGTTCTAGGTTGCTTCTCTCCTTGATTAGTTTCCACCCATTGCTTCTTGTCCTGCCTTCAGGTGCTTTGGAAAATAGCTTGATTCCCTCTTCTGATGGTGTGCTCCTTCCACAATGCCAACACAACCTCTTAAAAACTATCCTTGGTTATTATTGATAGAGGAGAATATTTGTAGCTCAGGGCTAGATCTGTGGGGTCCTTGGCGAATGGACCAATACTTGTTAACTCGCTTAACAAATGTGGGAAGGTGATAAAATGGGGCAAAACTCACTTAACAGCTGTCTTGCTTAGCAACAGAAATTTTGGGCTCAGTTCTGGTCGTACGTCAAGGGCTCCTTGGAGTTTCCTCAAGGGATTGAAGTCTCTCAGAATGACATGACAAAATGAAGGATGGGGTGGGGGCGTGTTTTTTTAATAATACATCTTAGCCTTTTTAATTACTATGTAATTCGAACGATCTGTTGGCTTTTTTTTTTACAAAAGGAATCTTAATTAGAGTAGCTATTAAGCGCATTCTTTTCTTTTTTTAAAAAGTACTGTGACAGGAAAGAAATTAGATGCTGAAGGAACGGGGGGGGGGGGAGGAATGGATTGATGGTTGGGGAAAGGGAAAAGCACCCGTAGGAAATTTAGGATAATTAGAAAGCCGAAGACATTTTAAACCGGAACTGGGTGATTCTCTTTCAGCTGCTTTTGTAAGCGAGGTTGATCTCCGTCGGATTCAATCAGGTAAATTAAACCGTACAGCATGTCAGGTCAATTCTTCTGCACTTTTGATTTTTTTTTTCTTATATGGAGAAAGAAAAGAAAAAAAAGAAAAGAAAAGAAAAGAGAAATAAACATCCCAACTTGTTTCTGTAAATATTTATGATTTATCAGTTGCTTTTTTTGTGAGATGTGCAGCTCTATAGATTATAATCACAAATGCTTAATATTTTATCAGCAACATCTTCTCTGGGTTCCAACATTTAACTTACTAATACATGTTAAATTCTTTTCTCTCTACCTCATTTTTCTAGCCATTGATAAAAGGTATCCCATGTTCTAAAGTATACTGAATTTTATTTCTCTTTCATTTTCAATGTCAATCTATCCATTTCTGCACACTCTAAGCAGCTCTAGATAGATAGATAGATCTATAGATAGATAGATAATCTATAGATAGATATAGATAGATCTACAAGATAGATAGATAGATAGATATATCTATAGATGATAGATATATTTATAGATAGATCTATAGATGATAGATATATAGATCTATAGAGATAGATCTATAAGATAGATAGATAGATAGATAGATAGATAGATAGATAGATAGATAGATAGATAGATAGATAGATAGATATAGATAGATAGAGATAGATCTATAAGATAGATAGGTAGGTAGGTAGGTAGGTAGGTTGACAGTCAGTCAGTCAGTCAGTCAGTCAGTCAGTCAGTCAGACAGACAGACAGACAGACAGCAATCCTCCAGCATTCAGAAGCCAAATTTATATTTCAGCTTTTGCTACTTTTCCTTCAGGCAAGTCTCCTTCTTGAGTTGATTTAGATTTTATGTGTCACCTGCGATTACGCAGATGATAAACCTGACCTTTTGAAAGATCTTTGCCGCGACTCCGCATGACGTTATCATGCTGGTTATTATGCGATCTGTCACCACCAGGCAATCACTGAGATGTTCTTAGTCTTCCAGAAATAATAGAGTATCCGTCCTATGTCTCTTCCCCCCCACCAGTCTTCCCCCTCCACAGTGTAGATTTCATTTCACATTGATTTGAGATTCGTGGCTCGTTTCAGAAGGGTTAACATTGGAAGTCATTTCCCCCCCCCCTCTTTTTATCTAACACCTTTTAGGGTTGTTTTTTAGAAGGTTTTGCATTAGAACGATGTGATGACTCAGCAACCCAACAATATGAAAAGATTGGTACAGGTAATCCTCGACTTACGACTGTTTGCTTAGCAATCATTCACAGTTTGGCCAGACCCACGGGTGGGTATGGGGGGGGGGGAGAAGATGCTATTTACAATCCAGATGTAAAGCTCTGCCAGTTGCTAGACTCACAACAGTTTCGTTTAGTGACTGTTCAAAGTTACAACGGCACTGGAAAAAATGTGACTTATGTGCTTTTTACATTTAGGGCCATTGTAGCCTCCCCATGGTCACGTGATCAAAATTCAGACTTTCACAACTGACTCGTATTTACAACGGTTGCAGTGTCCTGGGGTCACGTGATCTCCTTTTGCCACCTTCTGACAAGCAAAGTCAATGGGGAAGCCTGATTCACTTAACAACCGGGTTACGAACTTATCAACTGCAGCGATTCACTTAACAAATGAGGCAAGGAAAGTCATCAAACCAAGCAGAACTCACTTAACAGCTGTCTCACTTAGTGACAGAAATTTTGGCCTCAGTTCTCATAAGTTGAGAACTACCTGTAATCACCATTTGCGGCCTTCCCAGTTGGCTTCCGATAAGCAAAATCAGATTTACTTAACAACCTCATGAGGCCTTGAACAATTGTAGCATTAAAAAGGTCATAAAATGGGGCAAAACTCGCTTAGCGGCTATCTTGCTTAGCGATGGAAATTTTGGGATCAGTTCGGATTGTAAGCAGAGGATTGCCTGTCCAAAGTGAAAAGGGATTAAGAAGTCTTCACAACGCTCAGAGTAAAAACTGAATTTTGAGGTTTAAAAGAATCCCTATTAATAAAAATACCACACACACACAAATGTATTTTTTTGTCAATTCGGGACGTGTTATAAATCTCAGTGTTTGAATTATGAAGTTGGCATAAGAGCTGGCATGCTCTGTGGCTGGGGATATGGTCCTATGTTCCATCGTTAATAATATTAATGCTTCTTCTTAAAATGGTAGTTTGACTGAATTCTTTGTTTAAGGATGTGAACTGGTTCAAAATGGGAAACATCTTCCTGGGGATGGTTCAAATGGCAAATGAATACAGATTTTTATATATTAATGATATTAAGGACATATATATTTATATATATATATCATTTGCACAGAGGACATATTATGCTTGATCTTATTCAGTCAACCCAGTCTAGAGTAATTAAGTAGGATGTTTTTAATTAAATCAAAGGAGGTTGCGAATTGAATCCCCTTTAATGCAATTAAGCAGAAAAGCATGCGACACATAACAAAAGAATATTTGGAGATCTCAGGGCGGTCTTTACTCAGCATAATAGGCCATGAAAACTGGCTTTTAAAAACGCGGAGCATTCAAGAAGCTGATATTCCCCATTGCGCAAGAGCGCAATTGAAGCAGAAAACCATCTTAGATCAGTCGCTTTCTGGGTTACAGTCGGGTTCTGATTGTAGTTTGTCTGGGGGCAGCTAACCACAATTGCAGAGGGGTGAAATGTAGCTTCCTGCTTTAATTCACTTTCTCAGAAGTACAGTGTCATGGTTCCGAAAGAAACAGATTTTCAAAGAACTTTGAGGCTTATTCCTCTAAAAGAATCTTTTATTATTCTGCATAAATACAGCTGGGGCCCCTTGTAGTCCAAATGGCATGACTTTGAACTGATGGCTCCCCATAGGACAGCTGAAAGATACAGATACAGGCAGACCTCAGCTTAGCACCATAGCGGGGCCCAGAATTTCTGTTGCTAAACAAGACAGCTGTTAAGTGAATTTTGCTCTGTTTTACAACCTTCCTGTTAATGTAGTAACACAGTTGTGAAGTGGATCTGGCTGCCCCCCCCCCCGGTTGATTTTGCTTGTCAGAAGGTCGCAAAAAGATCAAAATCACCCCTGCAACCGTCATAAATAGGAGCCAGTTGCCCAGAGTCCGAATTTTGATCATGTGATCGTGGTGATGCTGCAACCGTCATAAACATGGAAAAGGGGTCCTAGGCCACTTTTCCCAGTGCCGTTGTAACTTCCAATGGTCACTAAACGAATGGTTATAAGTTGAGGATTACCTGCATTTTAGGGATGCTCTCGTTCACGTTATTTGCAGTAGAGTTGACCATCTGTTTGGGCTGTTTTCTTTGGGCCTTAACGTAGAAGCAGAGACAATTTCTTTGTTGATTCACATCTTGGATGACCGAATGCTCATTCCCCAGAGCTGAACCTGTCGCTTTTGTGTTTGTGTTTGTGTGTGTGTTCCAGGTGGCGGAAATGCACGGGGAACTGATTGAATTCAACGAACGTCTCCATCGGGCCTTGATGGCCAAAGAGGCTCTCGTGACTCAGATGAGACAAGAACTCATAGACCTGAGAGGACCGGTAATCATAGTCTTCTAAATAATCCCCATCACCGTCATCGTTGGGATAAGCAAGGGGGCACTTTTTTTTACACTGGAGACAAGGAAAAGTAGTTCTCGACTCACAAACATCCACTTAATGACCCTTTAAGTTATAACTATCCACTTAATGACCATTCAAAGTTATGATGGCGCTGTAAACAATGACCTGCAGCCAGTCATCCTTGTGGTCATGTGATCAAAATTCAGGTGCTTGGCATGCATACAGGTACAGATAGAGATAGAGATACACACACACACACAGGATGGTTGCTGTGTCTAGAGCAGGGGTAGGCAACCTTGGCTCTTTTATGACTCATGGACTTCAACTCCCAGAATTCCTGAGCCAGCCACGCTGAGGGGAAAGAGAGAGGTTTCCAAGCTGAGCCATGCTGGCTCAGGAATTCTGGGAGTTGAAGTCCACGAGTCATAAAAGAGCCAAGGTTGCCTACCCCTGGTCTAAAGTCCACCTTGAGCCAGTCAAGATTGAACTCCCGGCTGTGGGCAGAGTTAGCCTGCCATACTGCATTCTAACCACTGCACCACCACGGCTTAGATAGCAATAGCACGTAGACTTATATACTGCTTCACAGTGCTTTACAGCCCTCTCTGAGTGGTTTTCAGAGCCAGCCTATTGTCCCCAACAATCTGGGTCCTCAGAAAGCTGGAAGGCTGAGTCTGCCTTGAGCCCAGTCCGGCAAAGCGAAAGGAAACGCGATCCGAGAAGCTAACGTCTTGCCTCCAAAGTCCTGCACTCAATTAAACGGAGAGCTATTTGGTTTGCAAATCCTGATGCCTCCTGTAGCATTATGTTTATCTCCCCCTTAAGATTTTATTCCAAAATTTATAGCCAGCAGCGCTTCAATTAAACTCTTGTCCACCCCAATGTACTGGCGAGGCAGGGCCATAAAGAAATCTGCCACCAGATCATTTTATATGGCACCATTATTGCGAAGGACACAGTCCCCTTGTGTCTCATAATCATCTTGTGATTACTTCATTTCCAGCAGACCATTTTGCTTCTTCAGAACGTCGACATATAAGCTCAGCCCACATTCAGGAGTCTAGAAATGCCGTTCGGAGTCAAGAGACCTGGAAGCCTTTTCAGACCCTGGTTTATTATTATTATTATTATTATTTTTAATTGTTAACATCCTGTAATCAGATCAGAGTGGCTCAATTCACAGTTTGTTCCGAGCCACCATTTTATTACTGGCAATACACAGGCAGTCCTTGACTGACTGTTTTGAAGTTACAACGGCATTGGGAAAAAAGCGACTTATGATCTTTTTTTTTTCACGCTTAACGACCAGTTGCGTCATCCCCATGGTCACGTGATCAAAATTCAGCCGCTTGGCAACTGGGTCCTGTTTAACGACCCACTATGAACGTTGTTATGCATGCAAAATGATCGATGGTTGTGAGCCGTGAATTTCCAGGGGCAAGGCTGGATAGAAATAGAAATAGCCGTCTAGAAATATTGTGTATATTGGTGTGATGAAACATAATAATTTATGTATTATAAAATATAATAATATTCTAGAAATAAGGGGAGATGTTCTGACAGTGAGAACCGTCAGCCAATGGAACAGATGGCCTTCAGAAGTTGTGGGAGCTTCCAAGAAGAGACTGGAACGCCATCTGTCAGAAATGGTGTAGTCCAGGGATGTCAAATCAATTTCATTGAGGGCCGCATCAGCATTGCAGTTGCCCTTGGGGGGCTGGATGGGTGTGGTCAGAGTGGATGCGGCCTATTGGGTGGGCGTGGCTGGAGTGGGTGTGGCCTACTGGGTGGGTGTGGCCAGCTCTACATCATTCGCGTCAAGGGTGCCTGTGGGGGCCTGGGCAGGAGTGGGACAGATCTGAGGGTCTCTGGCAGAAGAGGGTGGGACCAGGGCAAGCGCCAAGGCATGGTCCACTGGAGGAGCCTCACTGTTCCTCTCAGGCCATGGGAGGGCTGGATGATGGTGTGAGCTGCCCGGATCCGGCCCTGGGCAGCAGAGGTCAAACGCCCAGCCTGGCCCTCGAGCACCCATGGCACCAAGCCCAGCCCCACTTCCCCAAGGGGTGCCCAGCTGCACTTACCTCCTCCTCAAGGCTGCTGCTGCTGTGCTTGCTCTCCTTAGCCAGGTTGCTCATGATGGGTACTAGGGCAAAGTCAGGGGGAGACTGAATGCGTTTCAACATAGATGGCCACCACAAAATTGTACATTGGCTCCCGGCCGGCCAGCCTGGGCCAGGGCCAAGGCAGTGGGGACCGTTCCCTCACTGTTTCCAGGATGGCTTCACAAGCCACGTGAAACCACTTTGTGGGCCGCATCCGGCCCCCGGGCCTTGTGTTTGACATGTCTGCCTTAGTGGCGCCTGCATGGGCGGAGGGGGCTGGACTAGATGACCTACAAGGTCCCTTCCAACTATTCTATTCTATTCTACTCTACTCTACTCATTTTTTCTATTCTATTCTATTCTATTCTATTCTATTCTATTCTATTCTATTCTATTCTATTCTAAATATAGTCCTAAATAATATATAGAAAATAAATGAGAATCATAAATACATCTCGGGCGATATTCCTCAAGTATTTTCAGCTGCCGTTCTCCAACTATTTGATGGGCTAATGCCTTTTTTCTCTGCCTGCATTTCTAGGATGGGTTCTGATTTCTCCCTGCCCTTTTACAGCTGCAGACATAAGCTGTACATTTAAAACATCCATGATAACATTTCCTGATGGTTACACTAATTAATCAGTGGAACGGCTTGCCTCCAGAAGTTGTGGGTGCTCCATCGCTGGAGGTCTTTAAGAAGAGATTAGCCAGCCATTCGTCCGGAATGGCCTAGGGTCTCCTGCCTGAGCAGGGGGTTGGACTAGATGACCTCCAAGGCCCCTTCCAACTCTGTTATTCCATTCGGTTAATTTATCCCACCAAAAAAGTACACTCCGTATTTTTTATTCCTTCTGCTCGTCAAGCACACTCAACTTCAAATATGTTTGGAAAGACAAGAACATCCAGTTTTGGAGAGGCGCTGAATAATAAGCCCTATATATCAGCCGAATGTCTTTACAATTTTCAAAGCATGAAGGGGAATTGGGAGAGACTGGGTGGGGCTCCGTTCCCTCTGCCACTTTGAATAAGCCATAGAGCAAACCAGATTTTAAACATCTTTCTAGGCTTTCAAGCTGCAGCAGTATAAAGACTAAAAAATTTCCTGAATTTCTAACCTCTATAGAGGTCCTCATTCAAGAGAGTCCTGTAAAATATTTCTCAAATAATACACCCTCAATAATGTTTTCCCTTCCTAGAACCATCGTGTTAACTTTGGGGGATGTACATTTTTATTATTTTTTAAAGGGATTGTAAAGGGGGGGGGGAGAGAAAGGCTTTGAGCCAAGTATTTGCTTTGAGTTACAACTCTGTGATGCTGATTTGAAAGACTGCACAGAATATCAACCTGGTTCGTGTATAATTCCAAGCCATAAAGGGCTTTGAGTTTTCTTTTGCCTGTGGCTTCACATCTTGTGTGAATTTTGTGACTGTGTTTTGTGTATGAGTGGTCCAAAAGATTCCTGCCCTAGTGTGATAAACAAGTGGGAACCTTACATTCCAACAGATGCAAATGCAGCCTGTATTTAAAAGGGAGGACAGCACAGTGTGCCAAGCCAGCTTTCGTAACATCTGAATGATCGTCGCTTTCAGGAGTGCAGTTTTTATACAAGTCCTCGGCTTACAGCCATAACAGCATCCCCATGCATAGAATACATAGAGGCACAGAATCAAGATCACGCAAAGTACTAGTGCCGCTTTATAAAGTCCCAGTAAGACCACACCACACAATACTGCAGCCAGTTGTGGTCACCATATCACAAAAAAGAGATTTGAGAGTCTGGAAAAAAAATCAGAGAAGAGCAACTAAGATGATCCAAGGCCTGGAGACTAAAACATACGAAGAACGGCTGCGGGACTTGGGTTTGGCCAGTCTAAAGTAAAGAAGAAACAGGGGAGACATGATAGCAGTGTTCCAGTATCTGAGAGGCTGCCACAAGGCAGAGGGGGCCAGGTTGTTCACCAGAGCACCAGAGGGAAGGACGAGAAACAATGGTTGGAAGCTGATCAAAGAGAGAAGCAACCTGGAATTAAGGAGAAACTTCCTGACAGTGAGGATAATCAACCAGTGGAACAGCTTGCCTCCAGAAATCGTGGGCGCTCCATCACTGGAAGTTTTCAAGAAGAGACTGAACAGTCACCTGACTCAGATGGTATAGGTCCTCCTGCTTGAGCAGTGGGCTGGACTAGAAGACCTCCAAGGTCCCTTCCAGCTCTATTCTGTTGTAAATTCTAAATACTCACGTGTTCGGAATTCGGGTGCTTGGCAATCAGCATGTCTTCAAACAGCCGCAGTGTCCCAGGTTCACACAATCACCATTTGCCGTCTTCCCAGCTGGCTTCCAACAAGCAAAGTCAACGGGAATAGCTGGACTTGCTTAACAACTGCAGTGATTCGCTTAACAACCGTGGCAGAAAAGATCATAAAATCGGTTGTGATTTAATAGAAATTCAGGTTTTAACTGAGTAGGTCGAGGATTGCTTGTACCCCTACATCCAAATTAGAAATGTGGAATTCATCTGGGATGGGCCTTGCAGTACTTTTTGTTTCACCAAAAGTGAAGGAAATGCCGGAGAACTCTTGTTTTTGCTTAACTGTTGGAGAGGAGAGGTCACCTCTGTTCAGTCTGTAAAGTGGCCTATTGTTTTTTTTAGTGACATTTTAAAAGCTGGCTTATTTATCTCTTACTGGCTCCAAAGCCAATCTCTTTGGTAAGAGTGGCGAGGGTGGTTTTTCTTTCTTTTTTAATAAAAAAAAGGTCTTTAAAAAATCAAGCTGAACTGAAACGGCAAAGAGGCTTTCAAAATAACCTTTCTGCACAAAATTTGTTCTGCTAAGTGACAAAATTATATATGCTGTCAGCCATCCATCTGACTCTGTCTCTCTCTCCATGTGTGCGTGTTTGGATGTGTACATGCATAATGAAAAGAGAGGAGAACAAAACACACAAAATTGTACACAGCCCAGCTGTGTGCGCTTCCACCCAGAAATTGGCAAGCAGGCAGGCAGGTAAGTTTGAGGCTAGGGAGGAAAAAATATTGGACGCTTAATGGTCCTCTTTTGGGGCTCACTAGCGGACCCAGGTGTAAAGCAGATGCCTCTGAAATGGATGTTGGAATTGTTATCGCGTGCCTTGTCAGAAGTTGGTGCAAGAATTAACTCACAGTCCCACAATCCCTGGAGAGCAGCAGGCTGCCGATTCGTAAATTAAATGATAGGGTTCTTTTGTGCTTGTTATTCCTTCCTACCCCCACGTACCCCCGGGCCAGAACTGTACTGAATTCACAGTTCTTTCATGCAAAATAAAAATAAAAATGAAGACTTTACATGAATTTGATTTGTGTGTTTTTTTTTCCTATCCATTGCTCTCTGGAGGATGTTGGGCAACAAAGATGTCAGTTGATCCTTGACTTACGACCATAATAGAGCCTGGCCATCATGGTTATAATACAGAAGAAATGCGAAATTTGAAAAGACGTGGCTTGAAAGATCATTTTAATGGTTGGGTTCCTGAAGTCCGAAAGTTCAGATGCTGACTTTTGAACTGGATTAATGTGTGCTAAACAAACACTTGGGTTTTGTTGTTGTCATTACTGTATGCCTCGCCACCATCCTCATCTTGACAGAGATTTGTTACTTGAACTTTATGATAAAGATTTTTTATGAAGGGTCCTTGGTGCTCTCTGAGCTTGGTTGTTTTCTTGCAGGCGTCTCATTATTCAACTAGGTAACATCATCAGTGCTAGAAGGGATGGGCTTTGAGGAGAGGAGGAGGAGGACTGTGGGGTGCTTGGTGCTCTCTGAGCTTGGTTATTTTCTTGCAGACATTTAATTACCCAAGCTAGGTAACATCATCAGTGTAGTGATGATGCACTGATGAGGTTACCTAGTTGGGTAATGCAACGTCTGCAAGAAAACCACCAAGCTCAGAGAGCACCAAGGAACCCATAGTCACTCTCCTCCTCTTCCTTCTCCTCCTCTTCCTTCCTTTCTCTTCCATTTCACAAAGCCCAACCCCTTCTAGCACTGATGATGTTACCTAGTTGGGTCATGAAACATCTGCAAGAAAACATCCAAGCTGAGAGAGCATCAAGGAACCCCTCTTCCTCCTCCTCCTCCTCCTCCTCCACCTCCTCCTCCCTTCTAGCACTGATGATGTTATCTAGTTGGGTCATGAAACATCTGCAAGAAAACATCCAAGCTCAGAGAGCACCAAGGAACCCATCCTCCTCCTCCTCTTCCACTTCACAAAGCCCACTCCCTTCTAGCACTGATGATGTTACCTAGTTGGGTCATGAAACATCTGCAAGAAAACATCCAAGCTGAGAGAGCATCAAGGAACCCCTCTTCCTCCTCCTCCTCCTCCTCCTCCACCTCCTCCTCCCTTCTAGCACTGATGATGTTATCTAGTTGGGTCATGAAACATCTGCAAGAAAACATCCAAGCTCAGAGAGCACCAAGGAACCCATCCTCCTCCTCCTCTTCCACTTCACAAAGCCCACTCCCTTCTAGCACTGATGATGTTACCTAGTTGGGTCATGAAACGTCTGCAAGAAAACCACCAAGCCTAGAGAGCACCATGGAGCCCTCATTTAACCCCAAGCTACCAATATTCTCCTTTACATATTTTTATATCTAGTATGATTTTCGTTCTGAATTACTACGGATTATTTTGTTGGGTGGATATTCTTAATAATTAATGTTGGAATTATTACAGCTGTTACTATTCAATATTGTGAAATATTAACAGTATTTGTCTTAGGCTTGTTTTGGAACATTGTGCTACCGGTAGTTTTGTTTAATTGCAAACTGTCTTGAGCTTGTCAGATTTCAGCACACCCATTAAATGGATACATACATCTCTTTTTTAAGACATAGTGACAAATTATTAGGTTTAATTAGAGTTGCTATTAAGCAGATGGGGGCAAGATTTACTTCTAATGTTGTTATGTTGGAGCTTGTTGAAGGATCTAGTTGGAACTTTGATCCTAGTGGAAGGATTGAGTAAAATAATTGGTCTTATAATTTCCACGCTCATGGTGGGAGCTTTTAAGGGGGCTGTCAATAATAGCTAAAACTTTGAAATGACAGCATACAATAGTAATAATGACAGGATCAAGAGGAATAACTGCAATTTTTAAAAATGCTATGCTTGCCTGGAAAAAGTGCATGATTTTATAATGGCTATTAATGTCCAGAGTGCACTTAGATTAAGGCAATCTAACACATCAAGAGAGCATAAGAAATATGCTGTAGTTCTAATGACAAGTAAGTGTGCTACATTCTAGGTCACTGTGTTTTAATTATCTGAGTCATTAAGTCTAAAAAGAGCGGGAATGAAATTCACAAATTTTAACAATCCTATTGATCACCTTCAGGTAACCTTTTTACTTGAAGTATGGGGCTGTGGCGTGCCTGGCTGAGGAATTCTGAGAGTTGAAGTCCACAAGTCACAAAAGGGTCAAATCTGAAGACCCCTGATATAGACTTTAAGAGGAATGGACTTCAACTCCCAGAATTCCTCAACCAGGCATGCTGGCTGAGGAATTCTGAGAGTTGAAGTCCACAAGTCACAAAAGGGCCAAGTGTGAAGACCCCTGCGTTAGGCATATGCAGGGTCTAAATCCATTCTTGGAATTAAAGGTGGTACTTGAGGCTATTTCTTTCTTTTAGGGTACCCTTTCTTCCCAATTTTTGTTTTAAATTAATGAATACTACATCGCACGGCTAAGGGAGATATTGAGATTTGGACTTATTTTGAACTGGGGGTTCCTAGTTGTAATTGGAGAAGCTTTTTAATATTATCCTTAGTTTCCAAAAGATCATGGTATGGAATGCTTGATGTTTGGCACCTTCTAAACCAGTGTTTCTCAAACTTGCAACTTGAAGGTATGTGGACTTCAACTCCCAGAATTCCCCGGCCAGCATGGCTGACTTGCAAATTCTGGGAGTTGAAGTCCACACACACATCTTAAAGTCTCCCAAGTGTGAGAAACATCGCTCTAAACCAGTGGTTCTCAACCTTTTAAGTGCCGCGACCCCCAACCGGTCGTAAGTCGAGGACTACTCAACCGGTCGTAAGTCGAGGACTACTCAACTGGTGCAGCACCGTTTGCAGAATGGGACTTTTGGCGGGCTCAGCAGGGCAGAGACAGCCTGGACAATTCCTATTGGCTTTTGAAAGCCAATAGAATTAGACTCTATTCAAGAGAGTCTATTCTATTGGCTTTCAAAAGCCAATAGAATAAAAGGGAGTAGCACAGCTAAGGAAAAGGGGGGGAAAAATGGCGGACTGCGTTGTTTGGTGACCCCCGTGAAATGGTCATTCGACCCCAAATGGGGTCCCGACCCACAGGTTGAGAACCACTGCTCTAAACTAAAGCTCTCTTGATTTCACTAAATTAGTATAATCTTTTAGATTTCTAAGAAGAAACAATAGATCCTCTTCACAATTCGCCTTTTCAAGAGCTTCCTTTCCTTTGTGAGCTATCTCCACAAATCCAGCCCCTCTATCTTTGTGAGAGTATATTTTGATTAGACAGTAAGGAAAATAATGTTCTTGATTATCAGCGTTGGACGATAGCTGTCATCAGATCCAAAATAAAATGCCATTTTTCTCAGAACGTAAGCAAAGCAGCCAAGTAAAAATGGCGTAAAGCTTCTGTTCCACAAACGCACCCATGTTTTGCCAGTCAGAACATTGTGAGGCCCCTCAAATCGGGAAGAGTAAGGTTGCAGAGCCCACACTGAAAGATCCTATGTGAAAGGAAATAAAAGATAAGGAGCTCACTTTTGGTATTATGAAGAAACTGGAAATATTGGAGCATGAAAGAAACACTGAATTTGGGAACCAGTCCAAAATCTCTTTCATTGACTTTCCTAAATTTAAATTCCCGTTTCTTTAAGACTCGCATGTTTTGAATCTTACTGCAGCGTTCGTGCTGTCTGCAATAAGATGGTCAGCTCTCAGGCTTTTGAAACTCTTGAGCATTCTTATTTTTTGAAGGAAGTGTTTGCCAAGATGCAGGAATGATCTATAAAACTGCAATATTGTCCAAGCTGTGCCGAGATTTCTATAGTAGTATTAATAATAATAATGATGATGATGATGATGATGATGATGATGATGATGAAGTTGGAAGGGACCTTGGAGGTCATCTAGTCCAACCCCCTGCTCAGGCAGGAAAACCTATACCATTTCAGACAAATGGCTGTCCAGTCTCTTCTTAAAAACCTCCAGTGTTGGAGCATTCACTACTTCTGGAGGCAGGTTGTTCCACTGGTTAATTGTTCTCACTGTCAGGAAGTTTCTCCTTAGTTCTAGGTTGCTTCTCTCTTGGGTTAGTTTCCAAGCTTCTTCTCTTGCCTTCTGGTGCTTTGGAGAATAGCTTGACTCCCTCTTCTTTGGGGCAGCCCCTGAGATATTGGAAGACTGCTATCATGTCCCCCTTCGTCCTTCTCTTCATTAAACTAGACATTCCCAATTCCAGCAGCCATTCCTTACATGTTTTTGCCTCCAGTCCCCTAATCATCTTTGTTGCTCTTCTCTGCACTCTTTCTTGAGTCTCAACATCTTTTTTACATCGTGGTGACCAAAATATTCCAAGTGTGGCCTTATGATTCCCCTGGGAATGATAGGAACAGAGGCTGTTGGATTTAGGAATTAATTTTGGGAGATTTGCTGTGGCTCAGGCCACCCTTCTCCGCTCTTTAAGACAATCGGTGAAGTAGGCCCAGCGTTTAATTATATTTTTCCTTCCTTCCTTTTATTGCCTAGGTTCCCGGAGATCTCAGTCAAACCTCTGAAGATCAAAGCCTGTCAGATTTTGAAATGTAAGTTGTTAGAAAGTTTGATGTGTTTATCTCATCCCCGCAATGGCTTCAAAAGAGCGATTTTCAAGTAAATGAGTCATAATTCAGGGTTCTTTCTGTCTGGGGAATGTATTCCCCACTTTGTAACATAACCGTGGCCTTCTTGATTTGGCTCCTTATTCCATGTGCTTTGATTATTGGTAGCATCTACCAGTGGAGTCTGTCTTATGGCCTGTTTGTACTTCCATGCAAGATTGTATATACTGACTTATATTTGAAATAAAAGTGAACACCCGGGAAGTTAAAACTGTAAAAAGTTTAATTAAAAAACGCCAAGCTTTCGCTGGCATCTGCTGGCATCGTCAGGGCTTAAAATGCTAGGAAGTGAGGAAGTCCTTTTATAGGTCAGCTGAGATCTGCGCCTGGCTCCTCGATCTTGTTACCGGACCTAATTGAGTAAATTGTGCTCTGGGTGCAGATCTCAGCTGACCTATAAAAGGACTTCCTCACTTCCTAGCATTTTAAGCCCTGATGATGTTGGCAGATGCCGGTGAAAGCTTGGCGTTTTTTAATTAAACTTTTTACAGTTTTAACTTCCCTGGTGCTCACTTTTATTTCAAATATGGACATACCCAGGGTTCACATTTTTAATGTTATTATCAACTGACTTATATATATATATATCTATATCTTTTTTGTCACCCAGATCAAACCGAGCACTTATAAACGTCTGGATTCCTTCAGTCTTTCTCCGTGGGAAAGCAGCAAATGCATTTCATGTTTATCAAGTAAGCGTTCTGTTCAGTGAGGGTATATTGGATGACTCTCATTATCCTAGTGTCAGACCGGCCCCAGTTTGTTCCTTAGGAAAGAGCCAGCCTTGACTCCATGGGTATTAAAGAAAAAGTATTTTTACTAGAGATGTCGAGTGCAGTGTGAGCGAGGCAAGCTCCGGAAGAAAATGGGATGAAAATCATATATTGAAAGCGATCCCCAATGTCCCCAAAATCCTGGACCCTGCGAGAGTAATCCAATCAGGTCCTGTTCCGATGTTTTGGGAACATGGTGCCTCCGGCGCCAAGAAGTTTGGCTTCATTTTGGCAGCTTAAAGTTTGATCTAGACATGGGTGGTGGTGGTGGTGGTGGAGGAGGAGGAGGAGGAGGAGGAGGAAGCAGGAGGAGGACAAGGATAAGGACAAGGTGGAGAAGGAGAGGTGGAGGAGGAAGCAGAAGAAGCAGGAGGAGGACAAGGACAAGGTGGAGAAGGAGAGGAGGAGGAAGAGGAGGAGGAAGAGGTGGTGGTCATGGTTAAACAAATCCGGCTTCCCCTACTGACTTTGCTTGTTGGTAGCTGATTGGGAAGATCACAAATGGCAGTCATTTATGCTGTAAGTCGCCCGGAGTTGTTGGATACGAGATGGGTGGCAAATGCATTTTATGAATGAATGATAGATAGATAGATAGATAGATAGATAGATAGATAGATAGATAGATAAAACACGTGACCCTGGGATGCCACAACCCATCTCAATATACACTGATTGTCAAGCATCCAAAATGTTGATCACGTGACCGTGGGGATGCTGCAACGATTGTAAGTGTAGGACCACTTGTAAGTCCTCTTTGTCAGCGCTATGGTAGCTTCGAAAAGGAAAGCCTCTTCCAGCCAGGGTATATTTGTCGTCTATTTTCCCACATTTAAACAAAACTGCTGGTACTTAAGCAGGGAAAAAAACATATGTGCCAGCATATTTCATTGCGTAGCAATTATCTCCTTTTAATGAGGCAAGGATGCATTTAGTATTGGAGCTGTCATCCTTGGGTCATTGATAAGAAGGGGGAAAAATATGTTTCCCTCCTTTACTTGTGCGTGTTCCCACATTACTTGTCTACAGGAATGACAGTGTGGAAATTGTTTTGCAAGTACTTGGAGATAAGCTGACTTTAAGCCCAGGGAAGATACTTGGCATCTTCAAACACTTGATGTGACCGAAACATCAAAGTCACCCACTGGACTTCCAGCCAGAAGATTATCAGCTGATACTTAAAGCCTGCCATTTTTATTTTTATTTTGTTACTCTGAAATTGGAGGGTTTGTCCAGCATATTAAAACTGAACATGGTTGGGTTCCTTGGCTTTGATTTAGTGCACTGTCAAGTCTTTATAATTTGTAAACAATGATGGAAGGTTGTTTATGTGCTGTGTGACTGCAGCCATTCAATAAATCTTGGCTTGGTTGATCTATAAATTCAGGCAATTATGGATAATCTTTCTATGTACCATGTGGCCTTCACTCTGGTTGATATGTTGCCTGTGATCTGCTTGATTATGATTTGTGCAGGAAGACAGAATTGGTTCAGTTTTCTAAACACTAAGTCATAACTCGGAGTTTATGAGCTACGGTGGCTAAGCTCTACAGCTCACTGAGCCCAAATGAAAAAAATCATATTGGCTCAGTGGCATACAAAGCATTGAGGGCTGATAGGCTGGCATCTCCTCTATATTTTTGGATGTTGGGTTTTCGAGCCAATATTAGTTCTTGTTTCATGTCTGTTTCTGTTGTTCCTGGTGACTGGCTATTAAGAACATTTCTTAGACTCGTTTTGTAGTGAGTCAAGTTTTTTACTCAACTTTCTTGGAGAGACACTTCAAAGTTTCATTTACAACTAACCTCTAGGTGGTGATAGCTACCAGAAGCCTACTTAATGCTTTGGCAGGAACCAAATAATTCTTGTGGACATATCTGTGTTTACAGTCTCATTCTGTTTCTGAGTCAAGTCTCACCTCCTCCGCAAATCTTCCACAGACACTATAGTAAATTTAATAGTCCCCTTCAGTGGGCAGGTGTTGACATATCAAACATTGATAAATTATTGGGAACATAAACGCTCTTTGTAATATTGTTTGAGGGAGGATTTTATACAGTAGCTGTTACTGTAGAGTTACGTTAGTAGTGTATACATTTTTTTTACTAGTATATGAACAGTACAGATGGGAATAATTTCTGATATTGGTGCTAAATTTTTCTAATCAGCACAGCTGAATGAGTTACTCTACCTGTAAAATTAGCAGCTGTGGTGAGGTTGCTGTTAAGTATAAATGAACACAAAGCATTTGAACTTTCTCTGAAGGTAGTTCTTGATTTATAACCACAAATGGAACCAGCATTTCCATGGTTAAGTGAATTGCGCCTGATTTTACAGCCATGATTGGGAAGTGAATCATGGTAGTTGCTAAGTGAAGCACATGTTTTTTAAGCACCTCTGGCTTCCTCTGTTGAATTTGCTTGTTGGAAGCTGGTTGGGAAGATGGCAAATTGTGATCACGTGAATTCAGGACACTGCAACCATCACAAATACAGGGTGGTTACCAAGCATCCTTTGATCATATAATGAGGGGATGCTGCCATGGTCATAAGTGTGAGGAGTGGTCATAAATCACTTTTTTCAGTGCTGTTATAACTTCAAATGGCAGATAAACAAATGTCAAGGATGATCTGACATCCAAGTTGAAGTCAGGCTGAAGCTTCAGCACCCTGGACAGTTCCAGACCTAGAATTTGCCTTGCTGAGGGCTGGAGATGGACTATTTCTGGCTTATTCAGCAAAGCAAGCTTGAGTTTAACTCTGGCTCCAGTTATTCTTTTTTTCATATTTTGAGTGGCTTAAGCCTGGTTTGGATAGGAAGAAATCTTCCGTGGCTCTTGCAGGTCAGCATCAGATAATAATGATAATGATAATAAAAGTTGGAAGGGACCTTGGAGGTCATCGAGTCCAACCCCATGCTCAGGCAGGAAACCCTACACCATTTCAGACAAATGGCTGTCCGATCTCTTCTTAAAAACCTCCAGTGTTGGAGCACCCACAGCTTCTGAAGGCAGGTTGTTTCAGTGGTTAATTGTTCTCACTGTCAGGAAGTTTCTCCTTAGTTCTAGGTTGCTTCTCTCCTTGATGAGTTTCCATCCGTTGCTGCTTGTCCTGCCTTCAGGCGCTTTGGAGAAGAGCTTGACTCCCTCTTCTTTGGGGCAGCCCCTGAGATATTGGAACACTGCTATCCTGTACCCCCTCGTCCTTCTCTTCATTAAACTAGACATTCCCAATTCCAGCAACCGTTCCTTGTATGTTTTAGCCTCCAGTCCCCTAATCATCTTTGTTGCTCTTCTCTGTGCTAATGTAGATTGTGCAGTGTTGGTGGTTAAGGCTGGTTAACCACCAAAGGTGGTTAAGGCTCCAGCTAGGAACCAGGAGAAGGTGAATTCTAGTCCTGCCTTAGGCATGAAAGCTGATTGGGTGACTTTAAACTAATCACCAGGAGATGCTGAGTTCTAGACCTGCCTTAGGCATGAAAGCTAGTAGATTGATCTTGATTCAATTACTGTCTCTCAGCTTAACTCACTTCTCAGGGTCGTTGTTGTGGGGAAAGTAGCAGTAGCAAGAGCACCTAGACTTATATACCGCTTCACTGGGCTTTACAGCCCTCTCTAAGCGGTTTACAGAATCAGCATATTTGCCCCCCAATAATCTGGTTTCTCAATTTACCAACCTCAGAAGGATGGAAGGCTGAGTCCACCTTGAGCTGGTCAGGATCAAATTTCTGGCAATGAGCAGAGTCAGCTTGCAATACTGCGCTCTAACCACTGTGCCACCATGGTCAGAGTAGGAGAAGGGAGGTGTATTGGATATGTTCTCTGCCTTGACTTATTTGTAAAAATAATAAAGGTGGGAAATAAATAAACAAAAATACCATCATCTTGTCCAAATCACTGTGAAGCGTCAGTATCGTTCGTTGGACAGTGGAACCCTAACCATCACCATTTGGACCATGGTCTTCTGAACTGAAGCAGTGTAGCCTCAGAACAAGTACAATTATCACAGAGTGTAACACTTAACACCCTTGTAACTCAACCGCGTTCCACAGGATAGCAACTTCTAATTTACAGTTCCGCAAAATGTACCAGAGGCATCTGTGTTTCTGGGAAAGCAGAAATCTATCATCCCCTGTTAGTTTCTGATCTGTGAAGTTAACAGCAAAGAAAAAAAGAAGCACCTTGTAGCTTTTAACAGCGTAATTAACATATAAATTAAATAACAGAGGTGTGAGAATGCAACCTTATCCAATGCCTGGAGAGATGAAAATAGGATCTGTTAACTGTTCTCTGATCCCTACCCCCCCTACCACCCCCAATTTTGCATTTAGAACCCTTTAAAAAAAGAAGAAAAAGGCATCAACAGGAACAATGCTCATTAGAAAATTCCACAGATCTACAGCACTTGAATAAAACTGTTTTGTGAGCAAATAACAGTTTCCCCTAAGCTCCTGAGAACTTGTACTACAACTCCCATTATTTCAAGCCAGGGTGGCTATTGAAGAATCTGAAAGACAGCATGCAGGAATAAAGGGCAGGATTTTATTTTATTTTTATTTTATTTTATTATTTTATTATTATTTTATTTATTTATTTCCTGCCTTCATTATTTTTATAAATTACTTAAGGTGGCAAACATGTCTAATACACCTTCCTCCTACTATTTTTTTTTTTTTTACAACAACCCCAGTTGAGCTGAGAGAAAGGGATTGGCCCAGAGTCATCCAGCTTGCTTTCATGTCTAAGGCAGGACTAGAACTCACCGTCTCCTGGTGATTGGCCCAAAGTCACCCAGCCAGCTTGCATGCCTAAAGCGGGACTAGAACTCCCAGTCTCCTGGTGATTGGCCCAAAGTCACCCAGCTGGCTTTTATGCCTAAGGCAGGACTAGAACTCACCATCTCCTGCTTTCTAACCTGGTGCCTTAACCACTAGACCAAACTGGGTGGCTATTTGGGTGAGCTGTGAACTTGTCCTCACTTTTGATGTGAAGAAGGAGCTTGTCCCCACTTTTGTGACCCCCCCCCCCAGGCCTTTCTGTATGTGAAAAGCCTTTTGCAATCCATGGATATAAACGGGTAATTAAGGTTCTCCTGTAAGTTGGCACACAATCTGGTTCTCTTACAGGCCCCAATCTCAGAACCAGCTCTGACCCAAAACAAGTTTCTACAGATGTATAGAAGCAAACATCAGTGGAGCTGTTGTTGCCACAGAATGATGGGGGAAGTTCGTGTTATGTAATTGTTTATTTCTAAAAAGTCCTTGAGAATCACTGCAGATGAGCTGGTTTGCTTCCTGCCCAGATTCCTGTTTATCATTTGCATAACTTAAATAATGAGAGCTCTTTGTGAAATAATCAGCTTTAAGGACCGTTAAGTCATGGAGGTGAAGCCCAGAGCACTAGAATGAAGCAAAGAATAGGAAATTCAAGAAGAGAATCAAAGTTAAGCCTGAATTGGAAACTCTTTGTAGTCTTCTTGTCCAGGAGGGGCTGAATGGAAAGGAAAGGAATGGAATGGAATGGAATAGAATAGAATAAATAGAATAGAATAAAATAGAATAGAGTTTAGAATAGAATAGAATAGATTTAGAATAGAATAGATGCAATGGGGAATGGAATGGAATGGAATAGAATAGAATAGAGTAGAACAGAACAGAATAGATGCAATGGGGAATGGAATGGAATAGAACAGAACAGAACAGAACAGAACAGAATAGAATAGAATAGAATAGAATAGAGCAGAGCTGGAAGGGACCTTGGAGGTCTTCTAGTCCAGCCCCCTGCTCAAGCAGGAGAAGAACCTATACCATCTCAGACAAGTGACTGTCCAGCCTCTTCTTAAAAACCTCCAGTGATGGAGCGCCCACGATTTCTGGAGGCAAGCTGTTCCACTGGTTAATTGTCCTCACTGTTAGGAAGTTTCTTCTTAATCCTGGATGAGTTTGCTGGCTGAGGAATTCTGGGAGTTGAAGTCCTCAAGTCATAAAAGGGCCAAGTTTGAAGACCCCTGCATCTAACTTGTTGAATGTAACTAGCTGCTAAAGACAAGTTCACCGGGCAAAGGTGAACCTTAAGATTTACCAACAACAGGGCAGCAAAAATGTGTTTGTGGTCAGCCACCCAAACCCATCCTGCAAACCTCTGGTTGGTGTTTTTGTCGTTTTTGATTATGCCGAGCCTCCCAGATTAAATAACATCGACACCCGCATAAATAAAAAGAAAAAAAAAAGAAAACAAGAATACATCTTATGGTTTTTGTTTTGCTTTAATGGGTGAAGTCACTGAGCCAAAATATTCAGTGAATGAAAAGAGGACATTTCCGAGGCCGTATCAAATTAACCCCCCCCCCCAGTTTGGCTAAAGCAGGGGCCAGAATTTCCTGAGAGCGCTTTTAATGTTTTTTAATTTTCCCTGCTGGCTGAACTGCCTGATTTTTTTAAAAAAAGATTAATTTATTTTTTATTGGTGCCTCTTTATTGCTTGAGAATAGCCCTCTAATCCGCATTGCCGTGTTTTATTGCTCTTTGCAATCCAGCACCCCTCGTCGTTTAGATGTAAATTGTCATCAGATTACCGCCATTGCTGTTTTCACCCCCCACAGATATTCGTATATTTTATTCTTTGTGTATCTTGGCTTCTTCTTCTGTGTAGCTCGTTAAGAGAATTGGCTGTCCCTGCTGTTAAGCAGAGAATGAACAGTCGAAGCCTGATGTGAAATGAGAGTGGAATCTAAGCCAGAGGAGACAAGCACAAGGGACAGGTGATAAACCCCAGCCGTCTTCGGTCTTCTGGCCTGGAAAATAAACAAGGCGAAGCAGACGGTCCTACAGGCACTCTGTTTCTTATTAATCTGAATATCGCTCATCTGCCTTCCTACAGGTGGCTTGGTAAAGACGAGCGGCGTAAGACCTTCCTAGCTCAAGTCATACTTGACTTCCAGGGCTAAGAACTTGGGAGTCTGTTTTGAAAGTTGGAAGTGAGTTCCTCTGGCGTGGAGTGGGAGGGATGGTACCCACGGAGGGGAGCCGGTGTGATGGATTATGGCAAAGCAGCAATTGCCCTGGAAGGAGGGAGCATGTTCTAGAAAAGGGAATGAGATAAGAGGCAGCCCAGCCCAGAGGCAGAAGAATAGAGTCTGAAGAGCCACACCCTGGAATCTCCCAGTGTATACAGTATCTGTTGGAATGAGAGTAATATAGATTTAGACTGGCAAGATTCTGTCTGTCTACCAATTAAGAACAGAACGCTGGCTGACTTGCTCTTTGTCATTCCTGGACTTAGCCTAATACTGAACAACTCTGATCCTTCTTACATGGCCCTTTGATTTTAAGATTGTTTAATATATTGCCCCCAAAGGCATCATCCATCATCCTATGTGGTTATTTATGCTATATCAGTCAGTATTTCCTTCCTTCCTACCTTCCTTCCTTCCTTCCTTCCTTCCTTCCTTCCTTCCTTCCTTCCTTCCTTCCTTCCTTCCTTTCCTTCCTTCCTTCCTTCCTTCCTTCTTTCCTTCCTCTTTCTTTCTTTCTTTCTTTCTTTCTTTCTTTCTTTCTTTCTTTCCTTTTTTCTTTCTTTTTTCTTTCCTTCCTTCCTTCCCTCTTTCTTTCCTTCTTTCTTTTTTCTTTCTTTCTTTCTTTCCTTCCTTCTTTCCTTCCTCTTTATTTCTTTCCTTCTTTCTTTTTCTTTTTTCCTCCTTCCTTCCTCTTTCTTTCTTTCTTTCTTTTTCTTCCTTCCTTCCTCTTTCTTTCTTTCTTTCTTTTTTTCTTTCTTTCCTTCTTTCCTTCCTTTCTTTCTTTCCTTCTTTTTCTTTCTTTTTCTTTTTTCCTCCTTCCTCTTTCTTTCTTTCTTTCTTTCTTTCTTTCTTTTTCTTTCTTTTTTCTTTCCTTCCTTCCTTCCTTCCTTCCTCTTTCTTTCTTTCCTTCCTTCCTTCCTTCCTTCCTTCCTTCCTCTTTCTTTCTTTCTTTCTTTCTTTCTTTCTTTCTTTCTTTCTTTCTTTCTTTCTTTCTTTCTTTCTTTCTTTCTTTCTTTTTCAACCTACTCAGGAATACAGTCCTTTGCCTCTTGAAAAATGTTCTCACCCCAAAAGGAGGAAGTAGTCCTACAATCTTCAGTCCTTATGCAGTGAGGAGACTCTTTGGATGTCTCCTACGATGCCAGTGTTGAATCTGCTCTCTACAATGAGTTTCACTTGCCAACTCCTTGCTATGAAGATAAATGAGGGATGAGACAAAATGATGAAGGGCAGAGAAGGATGCTAAGGATGGGTTCTTTGAGACAGGAGGTCTATATCATAATTTGTGAGGCAGTTCTTTAGTAGATGTGGGATAGAGATAACATCTAGCTTACATTTCTGTACCCGCAATGTAATTTGATCTGTTGTTGCTGCTTAGTAACTGTTTCAGGTAAGGTGGCTATTGTTAAGCAAGTATAGCCTTGAAGCTTTGGAAAATGTTCTCCTGTTTGGGCACGTGCCAGTTCTCAGAAATAACGTATTTAATTGAAATATTTAACCACAACGACTTGTTTCCTTCAGTCTCTCTGTAGAGTGTGCAAGACCAATAATTGCAATATAACGAGGCCAGTAAACGAGATGGCTCATTTGGCTTTTGTGTGCTATAAATTGGAGGAGTAACCAAGGCTTAGTGGAAAGACACTTTTCTTGGGGAAAGTCAAGAGTTCAGTTCTGTAATTTTTTTTCCCCAGCAAAGAATCAGCTAGTAAGTGAAGGAAAGGATGATTTTTTGCAAGACTCCCAGAAGTTGCTGCTGAATTAGAAAAGACAACTCTGGATTAACTAGACAAATAGGCTATGTTGTATTTGCCCTTTACGGTCTCAAGAGTTTCTGATCACACTTCTAATAGAAAAATGAGGCAATTAGAAGACATTAGTATTACAAATGATACCATGATGGATTTGCACAGTGGTCAGGCCCATCTTGTGGTTTGCATTTGGCTTTGCATGATGTTCAGGCTTGATCTGTGACTACACAATATTTTGCTTTAAGAATTAAGTCCCAGCATATTGCTGGTTTGCTAATTGTGTTTAGAAGAGCAGGCAGAGCTGGTGGGAGGTGGAGTTAAGCAAGTCTTCAACTTAGCAGTCCTTACTTTCTCAAAAATGGGAGGAAATTTCTCCTTAGTTCTAGGTTGCTTCTCTCCTTGATTGGTTTCCATCCATTACTTCTTGTCCTGCCTTCAGGCACTTTGGAGAATAGGCTGACCCCCTCTTCTTTGAGGCAGCCACTCAAATATTGGAAGACTGCTATCATGTCACCCCTTCTCTTTATTAGAAATATCCCATTCCTACAACCATTCTTCATCTGTTTTAGTTGCTTTTTTCCTTCCTAATCGGATTTTAAACAAAAAATCCTGTCTTAAAAAAAAACAAAAAAAACGCACACCACTACTGAGAAAATCACAGTGCTGGTAAATCACAGAGTTCAGGGTTGCATATTAAGCCACAACCTGTTGTTAAGTAATTAAAGATTCCAATACACTGTAATTTAATTTTTAAGAGATGGTAGAAATATGTATTCATTTCTCACGTAAGGCACTCAGGGTTAGTTTAAACCCCCCCCCCCAAAAAAGAGCATTGTTTTAAAACCATGCTTTTTTTTTAAATGAGCTTAGCCTTGGACCTTTAGCCCCAATAAAATTAAATATTGGAAAGCATAGTGCGTTTCTTTTCTCTCAAAGAAATAAAGAAATTGAGATCATCTTCGCTACCTCAAACAGAAATTACTAATTCTAAGTGAAGATATTTCAAATTGCAGCTCCGGGCTTGCATATTTATCTTGGCATAAATTTAAAGTTGCAACCTAGTTAATAGCTAACTTACTTGGAAAACAATGAGCACGGGTTGGAACTAGGAAGAAAAACCAGATTGTCTGAAGCTGGTATGATTTATTTATTTATATACTAACAGAATAACAAAGTTTGGAAGGGACTTTAGACCTCCCCCCCCCACTCAAGCAGGAAACCCTATATCATTTCAGACAAGATATTATTTATTAGATGTTTATCCTACCTTTATTGCTTTATAGCTGACAGCGGTGAACATACATAATATTCCTTCCTCCTCTTTTCCTCTCAGCAACTACAGAACGTTCTAGAATGTATAAAGGTACCTCAGATCTATGCCAGATATGTGGAAAAACACGAAGGGCCATATTATTATGCTTGGTGGATTTGTAAAAAAAAAAAAAGCTACAAAATTTTAGATACAAGTATATAGAGTGATATAAATAATGTTTAAGGTTAGCATTCAACTAAAACCAGAACTTTTCCTGTTGGGACTTATGGATGTATTATACACAACTTTTTATGTCCATGCACAACGATTATTATATGCACAAAGACGGAAAGAACCTGAAACATCCACAACGGAAGAACGGTTGGCGAAGATGATAGAATTTGCAGAGATGGCAAGTTGACTTGCTTGATTAAAAAAAGACAAAAACTACATTTTTTAACAGAATAATAGAGTTGGAAGGGACCTTGGAGGTCTTCTAGTCCACCCCCTGCTCAAGCAAGAGGCCTTATATCATTCCAGACAATTGGCTATCCAATCTTTTCTTTAAAAAAAAAAACCCAATGATGGAGCACCCACAACTTCTGAAGGCAAACCATTCCACAAATTAATTGTTCTAATGGTTAGAAAATTCCTTCTTAGTTCTAGGTTGGATCCCTCTTTGATTAGTTTCCATCCATTTTTTCTTATCCTGCCTTCAGGTGCTTTGGAGAATAAAAGGCGCTTCTTTGTGGCAGCTCCTCAAATATTGGAAGACAGCTCTCATGTCCCCCTGGTCCTTCTTTTTTACTAGACTAGACAAACTCAATTCCTGCAACCGTCCTTCATATATTTTAGCCTCCAGCCTCCTAATCATCTTTGTTGCTTTGTTCTGCATTTTTTCCAGAGTCTCTACATCTTTTTTATAATACGGTGGCCAAAACAAGATGCAGTATTTTAAGTGTGATCTTACTAAGGCTTTATAAAGTGGTACTAATATGTCACGTGATCTTGATTCTATCCCTCTGTTATACAGTGATGGCGAACCTTTAAAAGACCGAGTGCCCAAACTGCAACCCAAAACCCACTTATGCAAGGTCGGGTGCTGGGTGGGTGTGGCCCATTGGCTGGGTGTGGCCCATTGGGTGGGCGTGGCTGCGGTGGTAATGGCAGACTGGGTGGGACTAAAAAGTTCAATTAATCAATTCCAACTTTGCAAGATCTTTTTTTTCCCTGCGAGAAGTTGAAATTGATTGATTGAACCTTTTTTTTTTTTTGCACATGGTGGTGCAGGCCTAAAGTGAAAAGGTTTTATAAAACCCAGCTGAAGGCCTAGGACTGGGGCGACAGCACACGTGCCCACAGAGAGGACTCTGAGTGCCGCCTCTGGCACCCGTGCCATAGGTTTGCCACCACTGACCTAGGATTATGTTGGCTTTTTTGGCTGCTGCCTCACATTGCTGGCTCCTCGTTCAACTGGAATTACCTTAGCAAACAAGGACATTGACATATTTTTAAAAAAAAATACCCACCAGGATGTTTCATGATTTAGGAAGAGAGTAATGTTAACTCAGGTAATCTGTTCATAACTGACAAACGTAAGCATGAATTATGAAGTGATAATTAGGTTTTTGAAAGAAAGAACATATATAGAAAACAATTTGGGCTCTTTGAAATGGAAAGCTCGTTCCCTCAGATTTTATAGGCAATTAGTTTTATAAATCCTGGCACAGAAATGCTAAATATGGCGTGTGAGCATCAGTCTTTTGATACCGCTCTAGCTTGTTGAAACATGAAATAGATGATGTTTTAGTAAAACAAGGAAATAAATGCCCTCCCTGCCATAGAAAGTAATTTAAAATAAATATTAGGCTTCTAAGACCTAAGGAGACACAAGTCCTAAACACCAGACACTAAAAAAAAATAAAAAATCTCTAAATGTGTCTGGCCACCGATAAGCTAATGGCTTAGCTAAAACAATTACTTTAGCAGATTTTTTTTTTAATACAGCGCAATAGGTCACACTACACTTTAAAAAAGGGGATAGATAGCTGTAAAAAAAGGGAGAGTACTAACAATGAAGAAACTTAGCCCTTAGAAAGTTTTAGTTGGTTAAGGTTACAATAAAGCTAAAGAAAGCAGTTGTCTCCCATCCTTAACTTAGTTAAGGAAAGAGTGTCCCCCACAATAGCAAAGGATATTTTTAACCCCAGTTAGTGATGGGGGAGGTCAGTCTCTTTGATTAGTGTTTCTAGTTCTTTGAATTACACAGAAATTCTCCATGTGGAATGTGGAATACCAGGCTAACGGATCTTGGCGACTTTACGGCTAACACTGGCTCTCACTTATTATGTTGCAATCAAAGTAGTCTTGGCAGCGGTATTATTATTGCCATTGATGATGACCTTAAAATTGACCCCGCTTGATAAATACAACACCCTAAAGACTGCCCACCTGCATATTTATGTTCTTCTTGGACAAAATTGGCTTTTATTTACATCCTCGTGGGATCCAGGTGGTTGAGAAGATGATTTATAAGCCTTCAGATAGGAAAGATTGAAAACCCGCAGCGTGAGAAAACAGAACCCTTTCAGGGCGGCGATGTCCATCCATAATAATTTGGAGTAGATTTAGGCAACTGGGGGCTGGTTAAGAGGTGCAGAAGTTGGACACTTCAACACTGCACATGGATTTGACTGCAGGAACCCCACCTTCAAAAGCCTTTCAACTCAACCGCGTGGCCCGCACCAGTTTTGTGCTCCGGCGCTCCTTGTTTCCTTCCCTCCCAAGATTTCCAAATCTGCCGAGCTGTTGCAGAGATGTTAGTGTTTTGTTCAGGCACAAAATTAATAGCACAGACATTTATGACAGCTGCATTTAGCAATCGGGGAATGTAAGCTGTCAAGATGGAGAAGTTTGGGAGCGCTTATACTTCCCATAAAACAATAATATCCTGAATCTCAATAGTCCCCGGGGGGAACCTCCCAAATCACTAGCAGTTTGAAATAAATTAAAGCAGATTTCTTCTATCATAAACTCCTGATTAAAGTGTGCTTCTAATGTTTGTCCTACTTGGTATCAGTGGATTAATGATTGTCAGTATTTCAATCAATCAATCAGTCAATCAATCAATCAATCAGAATAGAGCTGGAAGGGACCTTGGGGGGTCTTCTAGTCCAACCCCCTGCTCAAGCAGGAGACTACACCATTTCAGACAAGTGATTGTCCAGTCTCTTCTTAAAAACCTCCACCCACAGCTTCTGATGGCAAGCTGTTCCACTGATTAATTATCCTCACTGTTAGGAAGTTTCTCCTTAGTTCCAGGTTGCTTCTCTCTTTGATCAGTTTCCAACCATTGTTTCTCGTCCTGCCTACAAGTGCGTTAGTATATAAATTGACCCCCTTCTCTTGGTGACAACCTCTCAAATACTGGAAGACTGCTGTCATGTCCCCCCTAATCCTTCTTTTCTCTAGACTAGCCAAACCCAAATCCTGCATAGTTTTTTGTCTCCAGGCCTTTAATCATCTTAGTTGCTCTTCTCTGCACTTGTTTTTTTTTTTTTTTTTTTGGTTCAACCAACACCCAGTGGTAAGCCGTAAGATGTTGTTTGATCGTTTGGTTTTGCATACTGTGTGAACTTATCTCTTAAGGAGTCCCTTAATCTCTTTGAACCAGACAACTGGACAGTAACTTGCTCCTGAAGTCATGGTTTTAAAATCTTGTGTTGGTTTTAAGAAGATTCTTTTGGAATTGAGAGCATGCCCTTGTGAGATGGAGATAATTGAATCCTATTGTTGCTGAAATGTACTTTTTTATGATAGCATCAAGTGCGTGCTGTAGATTCTTCCCTGGCCTTATCCCCAAGTAGGACAAAAGATTGTTTATGTCACATATCTTCTTTCTGGTTTTGATCAGGTAAGAACAAAGCCTACACCAAATAACTTGCTGTTGTTTTTACGTTAAGAAGTGCAGCTAAGTTGAGTTTATTGATGGTAAACGTAATTGCCCTTGTCATACAGGTAGTCATTTGACTTAACGACCACAAAAGAACCCACAATCTCCATTGCTAAGTGAGACCATTGTTAAGTCAGTTTTGCCCCGTTTTACGGCCCTTTTTGCCACAGTTGTTAAGTGAATAATGCCCTGTATGTAAGGTCCATATATTCTATATGTCAGTTGCTCAGTGGATGTGGCAATTTGTGGCTGATGCCTTATATTCTTCTGTCTCTTTGCCTTTACTTTTTAATGAAAGATCTGGAGACCAAAACGGAATGAAAATTCTGAATATAGAGTTATGCGTGCACATATGTCTGTTGCAGTTGAAACATATCTCATTTTTTGGAAGAAAATGGAAATAAGGCTCTTTTGCACTCAGCAAATCCACATAGCTTCCTTGACAACCGCACAAATGTGATTTGCTATCTTTGTCTCATAATAGTTGAGTTCTCTGAGGTTTTCCAAGTGCTTTTCCATCTAAGTTCTAGCCAGGTCCAATCCTGCTTCGTGATCCCCGAACTTCAATTGTACAGGTGTTGGTGACTTACAACCATTTTGTTTAGTGACCATTCAGAGTTACGGCCCTGAAAAAGGAGACTTATGACCATTTTCCCCACTTACAACCACTGCCGCGGTCACGTGATCAAAATTCGGACGCCTGGCAACTGACTCGTATAAAAGCAGGATTCAAACAAACAAACACACAAACGAAGTGTTTTGGTAATTGATCTGGGAAGACTGTTGCCAGATTGGTATCTTTCCCATCCAAGATCTAGATCAGTGGTTCTCAACCTGTGGGTTGGGACCCCATTTGGGGTTGAACGACCATTTCACGGGGGTCACCAAACAACGCAGTCCGCCATTTTTTCCCCCTTTTCCTTAGCTGTGCTACTCCCTTTTATTCTATTGGCTTTTGAAAGCCAATAGAATAGACTCTCTTGAATAGAGTCTAATTCTATTGGCTTTCAAAAGCCAATAGGAATTGTCCAGGCTGTCTCTGCCCTGCTGAGCCCGCCAAAAGTCCCATTCTGCAAACGGTGCTGCACCAGTTGAGTAGTCCTCGACTTATGACCAGTTGGGGGTTGGGGCATTAAAAAGGTTGAGAACCACTGATCTAGATCTAGTATCCTGGTTTTGGATAAAACCGATTGATCCCGTCTCTCTGTTTCTAACAGGTATATATCAGGATCAAAGACGACGAGTGGAATGTCTATCGAAGATATACGGAATTTAGGGGGCTTCACCACAAGTTGCAGATGAGGCACCACCAAGTACGAAGCTTTAACTTCCCACCCAAGAAAGCTATTGGAAACAAGGTAATTGTCAGGCCCCCAAGCCACCCCCCCAAAAATCACATAGAATTATTTCTGAGCAGTTTATTGTTGATCACCTACGGAGAGAAATCTTGCCAAACTAAAGCAAACGATTTGCATTATTAAAGAGATACTCTGAGAATTGCCAGGGTTAGGAAGCCTTGCTGTGATAGAGGAGGTATTGTCTGATATGAAAGAATAGATCAGTGAATCGTATATCATCTTCAGGAAAACAGCGTTTATGTAAGCCAAATATGATGACTGCTCTTGGGAAGAGATTGACACTGTGGGGTCCGTGGCGCTCTCTGAGCTTGCTTGTTTTCTTGCAGACGTTTCATGACCCAAACTAGGTAACATCATCAGTGCTAATAACTGTCAGTTTGCTGTCAGTTTATATTCTAGTGGCTTGCCCTGTCGGTGTTGATGGAGGTGGTCTTAGAGATTCTTTGATTGGGCTATTTGCTGTTGGCTTCTTTGGCAGTTTCCTGATTGGGGTATTGTTTACTGTGAAGTGTTAATACCACTTTATAACACTTGGAATCCTGCATCCAGTTTTGGTCACCACGATGTAAAAAGGAGGTTGAGACTCTAGAAAGAGTACAGAGAAGAGCAACAAAGATGATCAGGGGATTGAAGGCTAAAACATATAAGGAACAGTTGCTGGAATTGGGTCTATCTAGTTTAATGAAGAGAAGGATGATGATAGCAGTGTTCCAATATCTCAGGGGCTGCCCCAAAGAAGAGGGAGTCAAGCTATTCTCCGAAGCACCTGAAGGCAGGACAAGAAGCAACAGGTGGAAACTAACCAAAAAGAGAAGCAACCTAGAACTAAGGAGAAACTTCCTGACAGTTAGAACAATTAACCAGTGGAACAACCTGCCTCCAGAAACGGTGAATGCTCCAACGCTGGAAGTTTTTAAGAAGAGACTGGCAGCCATTTGTCCGGAATGGTATAGGGTCTCCTGCTTGAGCAAGGGGTTGGACTAGAAGACCTCCAAGGCTCCTTCCTATTCTTATTCTGTTTCTGTTATCCTTCATTTCTCTCCGCCCGTGCCACCAATGCAGGAGGATTCTTTGCCATCTGTCTAAATGTTCCACCTCTCCATTGCTGACTTCTCCTTTATCACTTTCAGTTCAGGTGGTCTTTTTTCACAGATGCTGCATCTTTATAAAACTCTCCTCTGAAGCTTTCCTCGTCTCATTAGTTCTTATTAGGAGATCATTTTCACACTAATTCCTCCAAGGCTTTCCCCCTGGAAGACTCATGTCTTTTTTGCTCTTTGATTCCAAGGGCCATTAAAAAGAAAGGAAAAATAATAATAATAAAAAAAGACGTGATTCGTATTTGTAATCCAGGGCCAGATGAAGACTTTAAAAAAAAAAAAAAGCAATCCAAATCTGTTGAAAGCTGCGAGTTATAGAGAGGAGCAGGATAAATTCCATTTGTGATACCCTTGTCTTCGCCTTTTTATGCCAAACAAATGAACATTGCTACTTTTAGCTGCAAGTCGGTTGCTGTCAAGATCAGCTCTGCAGGAACCTAAACGTTTATATTAGCTGAAAGAGAAACATTTTTCTTCCTTCTCTCGTGACGCTAGGGAACACAGCTATTCCAGAAAAATATTCCTACGTGGAAGTGCAACACTTTGGAGGTGTGTGTGTGTGTGTGTGTGTGTGTGTGTGCGCGCGTGTGTGTGTGTACGTGTGTGTGTGTGTGTGTGTGTGTGTGACCCCCAAGGCCTAGCAAGCTCTGTTTGTGCAGACGGAGTTTTGCCCCATTTAAGGGTGGCTGGAACGAGTGGCTGGAAATCGTAGTAGCATCGTATCTGAAATGCTTCCAACATTAATCACAACATTACCACTTTACAACGCCTTGGTAAGGCCACACTTGGAATACTGCATCCAGTTTTGGTCACCACAATGTAAAAAAGATGTTGAGTCTTTAGAAAGAGTGCAACAAAGATGATCAGGGGACTGGAGGCTAAAACATATAAGGAAAGGCTGCTGGAATTGGGTATGTCTAGTTTAATGAAGAGAAGGACGAGGGGGGATATGATAGCAGTGTTCCAGTATCTCAGGGGACGCCCCAAAGAAGAGGGAGTCAAGCTGTTCTCCAAAGCACCTGAAGGCAGGAGAAGAAGCAACAGATGGAAACTAATCAAGGAGAGAAGCAACCTAGAACTAAGGAGAAACTTCCTGACAGTGAGGACAATTAACCTGCCTCCAGAAGCGGTGAATGCTCCAACACTGGAAGTTTTTAAGAAGAAACTGGACAGCCATTTGTCCGAAATGGTATAGGGTTTCCTGCCTGAGCAGGGGGGTTGGACTAGAAGACCCCCAAGGTCCCTTTCAACATTATCATCATCATCATCATCATCATCATCATCATCATCATCATCATCATCATATCTGAAATACTTCCAACATTAATCACAACATTTTGGAGACAAAACCACTATCCCAACGATGAAGTGACATCCTTCCAATTTTAGACATTTCTATGCACCCACGTGCTTATTTCTAACTCATAAGCTTTCTTTTAGAAAGGAAGCATAAGCTTCTAAAATTAACCACGGGAGTTCAGCAGTTCTACTAAAAATACGGCTTAGAAATGATCTCACTGAAGGGGTTTCCAGAGAACATGCTGTGGGCTATTTTTTTTTTTTAATGGCATTCTGATCACAGTTTGCTTATATTACTCACATTATCTATTTAATAAGATCAGGGAAGTATAATACATAAAAGTCTTGCCATTCTCTTGTCTCGACTGCTTTATCCAAGAATTTTCTCCGGTTCAGAAAGAAAGGATTTTGCCCGATTTGAGGAAATTAATTTCATTTGAGAAGGGCATGACATGTACTGTGCAGTAATTTAGAGTTTGTCTGATAGGAGTGCGTGTGTGTGTTTGTGTGTACATGCAGACACAAATTACAAATTACTTTTCTTCTTCTCTAAACACCCAACATCATGGACAAACTCTACTAGACAAGTCCTTTGATTTATCCTGCTGAGACTAGACTGGAAAGTAAGAAAAAAAAATGTATTTTTTGCAAGTTTTTTTTTAAAAAAATAACTTCCCAGTCCAGTCTGGAAAGGATCTTGTCTAATGGAGCCTGTCCACAGTATTGGGTGTTTAGGGAAGACCTTAATGATGCTTCATACCCCTGTCATTATCACTTGCTCTTTGAAAAACCAGGGTCTTGTGAATGGAGGTCAACCTCCCCTGCTAACTCTTCCTGCGACAGCTGATCTTTGGGGGCTGCTGAGCTTGTAGGAAATGTTACCTCTGTGAAAACATGGATGTATTATGTACACCCAGCCATTCAGATGTCGGCTTCTTTTCAGGGAATCATTTTTCAATCCAATGTGTTCAGGTTAATGATAATGGAATGTTATTTTTCCCCCCTTCTAAAAGAAGACTGGGCTCTGAAAAGCAGAGGTCAAGGTTTAATATTTCAACAGGCGACTCATTTCAATTTGGATCTGGATGTTCTGTTCAGGAAGAGCATAGCATGAATGGCAGTTTCTCCCTTGGCTGGTGGGCTGTTGCAATTCAGTGGCCTTGATTTGAATCATTCTTTCTCAGTTGCTTTGTTAGGGAGGAAGGACCATCTGTAACCGTCACAGGTCAAAAACAGCAGCAATTGTGAACAGATTTTTTATTATTATTTTTTTTTAGAAGGAAAACAAAACAAAAACACCACAGTTGCAAATTTCCCCAAGGTACAAAGTGAATGAAACTTTCCAAACATGAATTCTTTTTGAAGTGTACCAATCAATATTTAAGGTTTTGATTTATGAATACAGTCACTTTTCGGTAAAGGAAAGGAAGCAATTATGAAGTTGTTGATTTATGGATTCGGGCTTTGCAATCTTCGATAATAAGCAATTGTTTTAATTGTTCTTCCTAGAATTTCTGCTCCCCTCTTTCCTTGATGCTCTGGAAATCCAGCAGAATAAATACAAAAATATTGGCGCTTCGAAACAAGGAAATGCAACCCAGTAAAAACTGGGTCACACTAAGTGCTGACGGTAGATTAGCCACTTGAGAGACTTATTCTGCGAAAACATTTTGCAGATCGATTGTGGAATAAGAGAATAAAATTACACCGCTTATGTTGGAGGAGCATCTCACCCCACTTTGTTATTTTAAATAATGGCAGCTGATAAAAACCTTGACTAAAACTTGCTCCCATGGAGGCTGGGGAAAAAAAAAAAAGATCAAAAGATGGTAAAGGAATTATCAGACAATGCTACCATCATTCTAAGCATTCTCTAGAGCAGTGATGGCGAGCCTTTTAGAGACCGAGTGCCCAAACTGCAACCCAAAACCTACTTATGCATCGTCGGGTGCCGGGTGGGTGTGGCCCATTGGGTGGGTGTGGCCCATTGGGTGGGCGTGGCTGCGGTGGTAACGGCAGACTGGGTGGGACTAAAAAGTTCAATCAATCAATTCCAACTTTGCAAGATCTTTTTTTTTCTGCGAGAAGTTGAAATTGACTGATTGATTGAACCTCTTTTTTTGTACATGGTGGTGGAGGCCTAAAGGGAAAAGGTTTTGTAAAACCCAGCTGAAGGCCTAGGACTGGGGCGACAGTGCGCGTGCCCACAGAGAGGGCTCTGAGTGCCGTCTCTGGCACGCGTGCCATGGGTTCGCCACCACTGCTCTAGAGACTGGGGTTCCTATAGCTGCTCAAGGCTAAGGCAGAAATTATTAATGACATGAAATTGACTTTAAAAAGACCAGGACTATCGCCAAAACTGAACACTTTAATAACAGAATAATCAGAGAAGCCATCGAGATAGAAAAACGCCCACACAGCATGGCTGTAAGTGTGAGGACCCCTTTTTTTAGCCCTATCCTAACTTCCAACAGTCATTCCACAAAGGGTTGTAAGCCGAGGACTGCAAAAATCAAAGCCGTTGCTTTCTAAAACGGAATCTGCTCTGTTACGTTTCCTGTTAATAGTTTGATCGATGTACTTAAAGCTCCCCGAATAGCGATTTCTTGCAAAAATCATTAAATAGGCCTATGAAGGTTTCCTGTTCATTGAACAGCCACATCTCCCTGGGGTTTTTTTTTTAAGCTGACAATAAGAAAAACCTGCACATATTTGTGCAATATTGTCTACCAATACTTATATAGGCCTCTTTGGAGCAATTAACAATTTGTTGCTTCGTTACTTTAGAAGTCATTTTGGTTGCTGTTGAAATATGTAAGGTGAAACTCGAAAAATTAGAATATCGTGCAAAAGTTCATTTATTTCAGTAATGCAACTTAAAAGGTGAATCTAATATATGAGATAGACTCATTACATGCAAAGCAAAATAGTTCAAGCCATGATTTGTCATAATTGTGATGATTATGGCTTACAGCTCATGAAAACCCCAAATCTACAATCTCAGAAAATTAGAATATTACATGCAATCAATAAAACAAGGATTGTACATAGAACAATATTGGACCTCTGAAAAGTATAAGCATGCTCAGTACTTGGTATGGGCCCCCTTTGCAGCAATTACTGCCTCAATGCGGCGTGGCATGGAAGCTATCAGCCTGTGGCACTGCTGAGGAGTTATGGAAGACCAGGATGCTTCAATAGCAGCCTTCAGCTCTTCTGCATTGTTCGGTCTCACGTCTCTCATCTTTCTCTTGGCAATGCCCCATAGATTCTCTATGGGGTTCAGGTCAGGCAGGTTTGCTGGCCAATCAAGCACAGGAACCCTTTGCAGGTGTTATGGCTTAATTAGCTGATTAGAGTGGGACACTTTTGAGCCTAGAATATTGAACCTGTACACAATATTCTAATTTTCTGAGATTGTGGATTTGGGGTTTCCATGAGCTGTAAGCCATAATCATCTCAATTATGACACATCACGGCTTGAACTATCTTGCTTTGCATGTAATGAGTCTATCTCATATATTAGTTTCACCTTTTAAGTTGCATTACTGAAATAAATGAACTTTTGCATGATATTCTAATTTTTCGAGTTTCACCTGTATTTAGATATCGGGCAGATGAGTTGCACATGTTGCAGTTTTATATTTACACACACATGGAGACCTGAACCTAAAGTCTTCCACTTTGGATCGGTTGTTCCCGGGGTTGTTTTTTCAAGAGGCTGGCCTGGAAAAGAGGACTTACGGCCTCAGATTCCAAGTTTTGACGATCTGGCCTTCTTCACAGTCATTTTACTGAGCTTCGAGTGCTCCTCAACACAACCCCATTTACGGCCAGTTTGCAGCATCCGGCAATCTCGTTACCACGTTTTGTGACAGTTTTGCCAAAAAAGTGACCCTTACTTCCGATTTTTGGCAAAACCACCCCCAGAGTGAGCCCTTGTTTCACTTGTTGCATACAGTTGAGTTCTGAACCTGTTTCTTATGTGGAAACTGTCAAGACCTGAAGAATCAGGACCTTATGTTAAAGTTCCAGTTAAACTGATTTATTGCTCCTGCATCTACACAAACATCTAGTCAACTAATGGTCAGCATTAAATTGGTGCTCAACGTAATTCAAAAGGGATTGGACTTGGACCACTCGTGGGAATGTAATGATGCCAGGCTAAGTCCTCTCTTGACTTCGCTCCCAGACTCTGCCTCTCCTTCTCTTACATGTCTGGAATATCCGTGACTCTCCAGCTGTTGTTGAATGATAGCGTCCAATGGCCACTGATGAAGGATACTGGGAGTTGCAGTTCAGAACATCTGGACTCCAGTAGGCTGCCTGGCCTGTGATTGCCACTTTGACTCCAGTGGAGCGTTTTTTGCTTGTACAAAGGACGGACATATTAGTGTGTGAATCCAGGCATGCTGATCTGCTTTCTCTTCTCTCCTCCTTTCCTTTAGGATGCAAAGTTTGTGGAGGAACGACGGAAGCAGTTGCAGAACTACTTAAGAAACGTGATGAACAAAGTCATCCAGACTCTGCCAGAATTCATTGCCAGCCCCAAAAAGGAGACTCTCATCCAACTGATGCCCTTTTTTGTGTAAGTATCTCTCGAAAGGATTGATTGTTTAATGCGCATCAAGTGGTATTTTTCTTTCTTCTGTAAAGTTGTCACAACTTGGAGTGTGATTCAAGAAGCATTCTTCATCCAGCACAAAAAGGTTTAAACCTTTTGTTTTGAGAGAGAGAAAAGGAATTTTAAAACAACATCAACAGCACTACTTCATTTGAAGTGTGATTAGATCGCATTGATAAGAGTAAATAAATCTTTAGCGATGAATAGAATTGTAAGAGGGGGGGGAAACAGCTATCCGTTTGGAGGAACAGCATTGGAAATAGATTTTAGGAGAGTGGGAAGACCCTCTTTTTCAGCCAGACTATGAAACTGGAAGCTGTGCCTCAATCTTAGATTAGTATAAGTAGTCCTCACTTAGCGGCCACAGTTGAGAGTGACAATGCCATCACTAAGTGCAAAGTGTCATGTGATTTCAGTGGGCTTATGACCTTATTTCCCCTTTGAATGTTAAGCGAATCACTGTGGGGCATTAACAAAACTTCACCGAACTGCGCCTTACAATTTTATGCCTTTTCTATTCGCTCTGCTTTTTGCGAAGCCCACAAATGGTAATCACGTGACCGCGGGACACTGCAATGTTCATACCACACCGACCACCAGTGTGCTTCCATGCACACTCCCCAACCTGCGCCGCACCTTCCTTGCACACCCCTGCGCAGTTCCCCTGACTCGCACGCGTATCATGTCAAGCACCAGGGAAATGAGAAGATCCAGGCTGCTCACATGGGCAAAAAGATGGATTGCAAGGTTAAGCTCTCTGCAAGAATCTGAGCTACTAACAGTCAAAGCATGTTGGCGGTAGATAAGGCTAGAAGGAATGGCGGGCTGGACGTGGTTCTCTTGTGAACGTGAAGGGACTCATGACTGATGACATGTTTGACTCCTCCCTCAGGTTCATCCCAGCCATCTCCTACATCAGGGGTCCCCCAACCCTTGGGAACTGGGGTTCAGAACTGGGCCAGGTGAGCCCAGGGCTGGTGCATGGGCGCATAAAGCGACTTACATGAGCGGTGTGCCAGCACACATGCACAGCATACACAGTTTGACTTACGTGAGCAGCGGGCTGGTGTGCACGCACACATGCGCACACTGGCCCATTGTTCACACAGCCCGGTTCTCCTCCCCCCCGCCAGGCCATTAAGCTGTAAAGGTTGGGGACCGCTGTCCTACATCGTCCCATACTGTCCTGTGGCCCCGGGACTTGCAACTTTCCACTGGCTTTGGCTGTGAGAAGCCAGCAGGAATTTACCTCTCCCTTAATGACATGGCATTCCCATAACAATAGCAAAAGAAAGGGCAGGGATTACTGTCGCTAAGCAGTGCGGTGGTTCTGCTTTACAACCACATTGCTTAACCATGGATATTCTGCTCTCCATGGCTGTCCTTAGACAATTGACTACCTGCATACTGTAGCTATTTGCATACTTAATACATTTGGGGGGGGTGTTGTATCTTCCAAGTGATTAATGTTTTTAAGTGAGCCAGGCTACCACAGGTGAACAGGAGGAAAGGTGAGCTATCAATCTAATGGACAGTCACTTGGAAGAAGTTACAACAAGGTGAAAATCCTTACCTTTTCCATGTCTTTAATTGGAACACTCTGTTCCCCGGTGGCACATTTGTGCAGGCAAAAATCATTTAGCTGAAGAATAGAGACGGGTTTTTTTTTTTTTTTAAGGCGGTCTGTAGAAAGAGAAGTTTGACTCCCCAAAAGGACAGGGAGATGTTTTTTAAGATGCACTTCTTAGCCCCCCATCAGCTGGGGCTTCCTGGCAAAGGAATTCCCATAATCTTCAAGTTGTTCATATATGTGGCTTTCCCTTTAAAACCGAGCAAGATATAAATATATGAATGAGGTTTTTTTTATTTTTTTTAACAAGCTGGCTCTCGATGTCTTATGTCCCACCCGAGAATCCTGATTTCTGTGGAAAACCCCAATTGACTCATTCTCTTTGTAAATCTCGGTGTATTCCTTTTTTCTTTGTCTCAAGCCTGAAGCAATCTCGGCTGGAAAATGTGACGGATTTTAACTCAGGCAGAGCATGCTTTGGATCCTCTGGGCTTGTCGCTGCAAACTGGGCAATGACACGGATTAACTGGTCTTCTGGCAGCTTTTTCCAATCATTGGTTTTCCACTTAGATCAATGCCCTTCCTGCCCTTCCAGTACTGGCTAGGATTTTGTCTCTCCCTGGAGAAAAAGATTACAAGTGACCAGGAACATCTCTGGGTCCCAATGTATTTCTCGGCGTTGATGCAGGGTTTGTAGCCCAGAGTTGTCATCTGGCTGGGGAATTCTGGGAGTCGAAGTCCACCCATCTGAAAAGGTGCTAAGGTTGAGAGACACTGTACCTTGACGAACTGTCCTGGGCAATGAAGTCCAAAGATGGGTACGGGAAGAGAAGGGCTCATTTGGGATTAAATGCCTGCCAGATTTACTAAGATAGGGCTCTGAAATATTTTTGCCCGTTATTTCTCCAAGGATCAATTAGCTTTCTTTTTTTTTTTACTTTATATATTCCCTTCTAGGAATTATTTCACAAAAGCTTTAAGAGGAATGGTATTGTATTAATTTCCTTGCATTGATTTAGCCTGTTAATTGTTTTCAATGGTGCATTAAATTATTATTAACCCTTTGGTCAGTATAGTCCACCCAGATTCTCCTCTCCTCTCCTTTCCTTTCTCCTTCCTTCCTTTCTCTTTTCTTTCCTTTCCTTTCTCCTTCCTTTCCTTTCCTTTCCTTTCCTTTCTCCTTCCTTTCTCTTTCCTTTCCTTTCCTTTCTCTTTCCTTTCCTTTCCTTTCTCCTTCCTTTCTCTTTCCTTTCCCTTCTCCTTCCTTTTTTCTTTCCTTTCCTTTCCTTTCTCTTTC